>NW_024609835.1:99547437-100747437 GCF_016920785.2 Ixodes scapularis | reverse complement strand
GGTCATTTAGGCACCGGCCCGTTTGCCCGATATATTCTCCCCCGCAAGAGAAAGGAATGGAATAGATTCTCTCTCTCCGGCAAGGGACGAACTCCTTTTCATGTTTCTTGGGACAGGGATTTGGAGGGGAAGGATTATTGACCTGACGGCACATCTGCTTCAGTTTGAATTTGCACTTGAAGACGACTCCTACGTCGAAACGTGAGGCGAGCGCCTTGAGGCGATGTGAAGTGTTGTGCGTATACGGAATGACGGCGAATTGTTTTCGGCGGGGTCGGGGTGTAGAGGGAGGTGTTTTGGAGGAGGTAATAAGCCTCTTTAGAGTATTTGTCAGAAGGTCTTCTGGTCGCACCCCATGGAATAAACTTTGTTGAGAGTTGAAAGAATGTACTCGTCTGTGTTTCGTCCTCTCTGATTTATACTTTCTGTTATCTAGTACATCGTACCAACACGCTCGTTAGGAATATAATGTATATAATTGTGTTATATGTATATATCGGGAAGTTATAAAATTTTCCTCCTGTCGGCATTTTATCTGCTGTTGACATCAACTGAAACAGTTTTTTTTAATTTCCCCTTTGTTCAGCGCTACATTTGTTTATTTGTTCTATGATGTTTGTATTGGGTGTGATATTAGCCTTATGCATGAACCTCAATTAGCCAGCTTACCATGAGGATTATCCTCTTATCTAATGTTCACTGGGCCTGATAATTATATGGTGAACTCGTCCAACTCTCATTATATATATATATATATATATATATATATATATATATATGTATATATATATATATATATATATATATATAGATATATATATATATATATGTATATTAATCTAATCAAAATAAAAGCAAGCACCCTGTTTTTTCATAACGGTAAAGTTCACGTAAATGACAAACTAACCCGCAACGTTCAGGCATCAAATGAATAGCACAACAACTAAAAGAAGACATGGAGTACGCATTATTATGTAAAATATTACTTTTCAATTTTAAAACACACACACACAAACACAGACACACTCATAACACACACACATACGGAACATGAAGCCATCTCTTTGCATTCTTTAACCGTAGCATGTCCCTCGCTTGGATATGTTTTCTGATATATGTGTATATAACGTCTTGTGTGTGTATATATATACACACACAAAACAAGGGATATTTTATGTCACCGTGAGTTAATCGGGGTATCTCATTCGTAATAAAAAAAACACAAAAAACGAACATCTAATTTAAGTGGAATAATATCAATATATTAGAAGCTAATATCTTAATTTACTCGTGCGGCGTTACTCCAAAAGGGAGTGATACCATGTATGAAATGCTATTTACCTCGTTCAATCAAACCCTCCATAGAATTGAATCAAAACAATAATTTTCGATGGTAATATTTTGAGAATTTATTATGTAAGTGCAAGAGACCGTTATCTGTGAAGTGTCAGAAAAAAAAGGCGAAAAAAGTAGAGTAAAAATGATGAAAGTACTTCAAGGGCAGTGATGAAAGTGGCGGTACGGTGACAGACTTCACCGGACTTAGTTAAGCTTCTTATCGAAATCTTTTTGTCAGCTGCACTCGGCGAATTTTTTTTTTTTTTTTTGTAATCGAGTTTAAGCTTTTATTTTCTTAATGAAAGACAAATTGACTGGGAACAAAATAAGCAGAAACAGAGCCCTCTTCGTGACGTCTTCATGAGACAACAAACAAAGCTATGCGCATGATTTCTACCCACTAAAATACACGCAATAACTTTCGACGGACATTTTATTGTATATTCGTGTTACTATGGACAACTGGCAAGAAAACGACAATTGCCACAGCTACAATATATTTTTACCTATCCGTAGTCAAAAATCGTAATTCTTTTAAACTATTAATTGCACTGAACTGAGCAGGGAGCATTAGTGAAGAGCGCAGACGCCCGGCAAAATGTGTAGGTACCAAAAGAGAAGTTCCGTTGTACTAGACAGTACTCTGCACTCTTATATATATACATATACACAATTTATAATCAGTGCTGCTTGCGCTACCGAAAAAAATAACAAAGTACGCTACTAGTTACTTGCGAAATAAAAGGAACGCGTTACCGTTACCGTTGCCGATGAAAAAAAAAAAAGGTTACTTTTGCGTTATTTTTAATTCATAAATTGACGGTAACAGCACTTTTTTCTTTTTCTTTTTTTTTTACAGCGTTCGTGACAACGTAGCAAAGGGTGGGGTTTTGGTTTTTTTTCTAAAGTGGGACTTTTTGCCTAGGGAAAAGGTCCCACTTTCGAGAGACTTTTCCCGTAGGAAAAAGTCCCAAAGTCCCGGCGACTCCTGCACTCCCCTTTTCGAGCAATATCAAACCTACCAGCGGCTCGGCTTGGCTTCCGTGACCCCCAGAGCAAATAATATATAGCTTCGCCAATACTGGAAACTCCTCCGAAAACCCAACGCGAACGTGACAGTGGCGCCTCTGGCGGACTCGGATTCTACAGAAGCAGACGACGCAATGGAAAAGTATAGGCTCCGTAACGTCCTCGAGCTTTGCGAGCCCTGTTTCGTCACCCCAACAGCTGAAACATTTAATTACGGTCAGTCCGCTTGCAAAGCGGAATACACTGATCGCAACTGCATTGACAATCAAATAACCATGAGCGCAGAAACAAAGATAGAGCAATTTCTTTCGCGGTCTCAAACAGGGGTTTCCCCAGAAATTGAAATTAGGGGGGTTTCTATACTTTTACGGGGGGGGGGGGGTTAAGGGGGGAAGGTGGCACTTGGAAATTGAGGAGTCGTAGCAAATTAAGTGGTGCCTTAAGAAAAAAACAAGAGGGGGGGTGTACACCAACCCCCCCCCCCCCTCCTTAGGGTGTCTGTAGGAAAATTCCTAGTCTCAAACGCCGCTCAGGGGATCATGCGCGTTTGAAGCCCCTCTGGGACGCGGAAAATTTTTTAGCCACTCGAACTACGTCGTGAGAGGTTACTGTTGATCTGTTACAAACTGCACTGTCACTGTTTCTTACCTAAATAGGTGATCATTAAAATGTGCGCAAACAACATGTTAAGATTACCAGAGCAAGCGCACCAGCCTCTGCAGCACAACAAAACAAAAAGTAACGAGAAAAATGACCGTGAAAAACACACTCCAAACTTTGCAGAGGAGATGGGGCCCCTGCTCACCCCAGACGAAATTAAAAGGAAATGTGGAACAGTCGCGGACAACGGCGAAAGAAACAAAGAAGCTAGCAGGCGATACAAACCCAGCAAAGACCTTCTTCAACGATGAAGGTCGCGCGGGGAGTCGGTGGGAGCATTGAAAATGAGCCGGTGGCGCTCGCTGTCGGTGTTGAGTCAACAACAAAGCAAAAGCAACACAAAAAAAACATAAAAAAACTTCACTTCTTTTAGTTGCACATTACACATTCGTTTATTTGCTTTCGCGGCGTTGGTAGCAAATAAAAACAAAACAGAGTAAAAGAATAACGTAGTCCAGCTCACGCTGCCTGGTAAATAAGAGTCGCACGCTGCAATTTGCTACGTGCTATCAGTGACTTTGGCAGGTTGCTCGCTCGACGAAGCAGTTCAAAAGTAGATTCAAGTACTTATTGATGTACGTGTCCGCACTCTAAAAAAAGGGTATCACCTTACACCCGTTTGTCCCATATAATACACCCCAAAACTTCATTTCGACGGACAGCGCCTTATAGTGCAACAGACGGCCCCAAATTTTACGAGGGGCTCGATAGCGGTGCGGTATAAATATTTTAAATAGCTAAAGTATGTATCAAAGGCCACATAAAGAAAATACCGAGTTTTTGCAGTAGGGCCAAGAAAACCCCGATTATTTCGTTTTGTAGTCAGTAACACGTAAATTAGCTATTTTAATAAGTTGTACCACACGGCTATCAAGCCCCTCGTAAAACCTGAGGCCGTCTGTTCGACTGCAGGGCGATGTACGTCAAATTGGAGTTTTGGGGTGTATAATATGGGACAAAGGGTGTAACAATACACCCTTTTACACCTTTCTTTTTTTAGAGTGCAGGCAGTCCTTGCACACCGTGTCTTTGTTTCGGGTATCGATCAGCGGCATCAAGTGCGCCTTCAGTTGAACTTTTGTTTGGTGCAAAATATCAGTGTAATGTGTGTTTAAGGCACGCCTGATGTTAACTGCTAGGAGACGAGCTAAGTCGTAAGGTGGTGTCATTTTCGCGTGCGAGTATTTCTTGTTCTTCAACAGAATGTCTTTTGAGATGTTCCATGTTGCTGATTCCTGTTGGAATTAGCAAGTATGATGACAGATTTGACTGGCTGCCTACTCCGCTACATAGGACTGGGCGTTCAGTTGTGCAGTCGTCCGTGAAGTTCTCCGCGATCTCCGTGGAGTTGCCATAATCGTCTGTTGAAGCGTCAGTGGCAATTTCGAAGCCAGACTTGAATAGCTGTTTCAAATCAATCTGAAGTAACTTAATTACTCGCCTTTGTTCGGTCTTCGGGAAGCGAAAGAAGGCTTTTTCACCACATCGCCAAAACTAGTTTTTGCGGTGGTGGGCAGCACATGGCATGCCTGACATCTCCAAGTATGCGCTGGTGTATGCCCGAAGGCGGCCGGTTGATCAGCATACGATGACCCATAGCAGATGTGACCGCTTACTCAAATAAAATCTGAATAGAAATATATAACGAGCTCACACTTTTAGTATATTTATTAAGTATCAGAAAGCACATACGAAGATTTCGGATCAGAAGCTCAATCTAAGGCGAAAATAGGAGGTTATCGCAAACGACAGTGGAAAAAAAAAATAACAACTAAGTTCCAGAAGGCCCTCCAGATATCTGCGCATAGAGTAACAGAAGAACCGGTGGGAGTAGCGAAGGAAAGAAAGTAAGAACTAATCGAAACAGGTCATAGAAAATACGCAATAGTTAGAACGTCAAGTAAACAAAAAAAACAACAAAAAAAAAAACAACATAAAAGCAGGAGGAAGAAGAACGCGGCGGCGTGGCGCCGCGTTCTTCTTCAAAAGGGAAGGAGTTGCCGTCCCAACCGCCCAATGGGTGCCGGCCTTTATCGTAGAAGTTGCAAAAGACGTTAGTCATCCCAACGCTAACAATCGTAATTTGTGCACCGTATTTTATTTGCTCTACGACGCTCTCCTGTTTTTGCTTTTGCACGCGTGAGAAGTCTGCTTTTTGAAATTTTTTTTTGTAACTCCGCTTTTATAAGTTTTAGTAATAGCGTCAGATTTGCATGTGCACGATTGACTTCTTCCAGAGCATACTGACATCACAGTAACGTACGTGCTTCGAAATCCCCTTTTGCTTCTTTATCCGGAGACGATCTTAAAGGAATTAGCCAGCTCGCCTATTCGACAAAACAGTTATAAGCAATATATTTGTGAGAAATGGGAATTCCAGAAAAAAAAACGAATTCATAAATAAGAACACTAAAGTTAAAACGTAGCTATGTTCTGAATATTTTGTACATTGCCCGTTTTCAAGAAACAGGGGGAAGCTACATCCCTGTTGTGCCTGGCTTACATAAGTTGTGACCGAGTTTTTTCTTCGGGACAGCCCTGAAATTGCTCCCTCAAAGCTGTAACATCTTTCCCACGCGAAGAATATGTCCTACACACATGAGGTAGCACATATTTTTTTAACGTTGAAAGCAACGAAAACCCGCGTCAATTTAATTTTTTCATTGGTCGCTTTGCATGGAGATAGGCAAAACCAGTTCGTTGTGGGGAATTGGTCTGCTCGCAGAGACTCCGAGCTCGCCAGGGGCGCTGCGATCACTTTCTCCCGCTCTCCGCGGGAGCTGCCAGTATTGGCCTTACACGGTATTTCCCGAGACGTCGCCTCGCGACCCCCGTTTTGCATACCTGTAAATGAAGCAGCGTCAAAAGCGCAACTCATTGGGCCATTTTTTTTGTTTATGATTCGTTCAGTGATGGCAGGACACGTACAGAAACATGACGAACACCATGACGGTGCCCTTTTGCCGTTGTCTGATTGGTCCCATGAGCTCACAGCCTCGACTGCATCTGGACTTAAGGTAACACGAAGTATAAAAAAAACGCGAAAATATTTAAATATAATACAGCGATATCTACTTAATAGGAACACTTCGGTTCCTGCAAGAAAATCCTCCATAATGTGAGTTGTCCATAATAACGAGACGAGACGCTGTATGAACACCCGAAAGTGGTGTTCATATAGCAGGGTATTCATATTAATGGTGTCCATACTAACGAGATGTGACTGCTTTTTCAGGTCTAGGGAAGAGGATGTAACGATTAACGTAACTGCGTCACCCATTACTAAAAATAAGTAATCTAAGCAGGTTATCCGTTACTGTTCTGAAAATCTAACGCATATGTTGCTGCGTTACCAAAAAAGTAACGCGTTACCGGTAATGCCGTTATCTGAACCACGTTAGCACCAACACTGTTTATAATCCACACAAATATCCAATACTCTGCTACATTAGGGATATATTAGATAACTTTTAACCTCAGTAGAGCAGCTCGTTACAAAAGGGTTTGTAAGAGCATTCCGTTATCGTTCAAGATCTGGCTGCTCAACTTCCCTTCATACAAATTAGAAAGCGCGCCGCACGCAGGACGTATTTCGCTAAACAAAATATATTTCCGACGAGTAAAGTCGCCTTCGTTTCCGAGCGTCACCGCGCTCGTCAACTCACCTGCAGCGAAAAGACTTGCGGTCAGAGCTTGAGGTTACATTTTTGTTTCTCTCCCGGTCAGTTTGAACAAAGAGGCCTCAAGCGCTCAAGAAAAGCCCCACAATAAAAGCTGATTGGTCTCCAGAGCCGTGGTAGAAGACGCGGTCTTTTTTCGATTCCTTTTTCGGTTCTATTCGCCGGCCGGGGTGTTCCGACCGCACCGCGTAGCCAAGTGGTGGCGGGGATCTTATTTTCGAACGCCAATTATGGGACCCAAGTGATTCGGCCTCTCCCCATCAGTCATTCCGTGAAAGCCCCGATCTGGCCGCGGCCGGTCAACTTTGCGTGCCACCGCGCTCTTCTGGCTCTCGTTTTGCGGCTCTGTTGCTTTCGCGGCGGCGAGTGGAAGGATCCCCGCTTCCACCTATGAGTCGCTGCCGAGATGGGTACAACAGACGCTGGCGCTCGTCTTATGCAATCGAGGAACGCAAGAGCGTAGCAAAAGGCGGCTGGAGCCTCGCTTACACGCCACCGCGGAAGCGGTTGGTTATTGCAGATTTAGCGGCGGCTGCGTGCGCAGACGGATGAGAAAGCTTTCTAAACACGAGCCTTCCTTGTGAACCGCTGTAAGGCGGGTTCCCTGCCGATGGGATGGTGATACTTTCGGGTTTCTTATTCAGCGCGATTCTGACCGCAACTCTTTTCTCGCGCGTGTCACCAGCTATCTACCTATAGGTGCGTATGTATGGGACAACATTCTCAGTTGGCCCACAGGGCATGCGTATTGTATAAGAACTTGCAGTTGGGCTAGTTGGTGAACGTAATGAAGCATGGTGTAAGGTGCAAAAAGCAACGGACACAAGAAAGAAGATGCAGAGACAGGCGCCATCTCGCAACTATGTTTGAAATGTGCAGAAAAGAAAGAAATACATACCTTGTCACCGTCCTCACGTCCACGCATGCGCTTGGCTGGGGGTTACGCGGTTTATAGACCATTCGCAAAAACTTGTAAAAAAAATCTTGCCTCCGCGTTATAGAGTGCATTAGATGTATCGCTTACTCATTGTGCACCCCCTTTCCTGAGAAAAAGTATGCTTCCATCAACTCGCGCTCTTTCTGGCTCTTTCCCTTACCCAGAATCGTTGTCTCAGCAAGGCGCGGCTCACACTTACATTTCCCACAATGTGCAGACAAATTTGCCTCGTCACTGGTCCTTGAATTTGGCGCGTGCTTCATAAATCGGTCATTCGCACACCTTACTGTTTGTCCTACGTCGATACGCTCCTGAGTCACATCGCGAGTGGGATCTTCCGCGCTTGTTGCCTCGGCTACTGCATCAGGAGGAGGCGACACCTCGCGAAGTAAGAGTTCTATGTGAGACTGCTAAACCGTCATGGCGGCAAGTTCCCATGCTTAATGACCGCTTACGTGTTTTGTGTTACCTAAAAAGATACAATTGTTCGCGGAACGGAAGTTAATCCAGATAAAATGTTTCGCTGTACGAATGGCGGAGTACTAGTGGAATGTCACTTCTAGCCATGCACTGCATTCATCTGAAAGGACAAAGAAGAGAGACAAGCGAGGGGTGGAGTTACAGAGATAAGCGAAGAAGATTTTCCTGGGAAAAGACCAGAGGACATCACAAATTTACTTGGTAAGGGACCTAAGCATGGGGTTGACCCTTATATTCCAGCGCATGAACCTCTGGCGCCGAATCGGACAGTGACCACCAAAGCAGAAAAAGAGGATCAAGAACGTTGTCTACTCTAAGGTGTGAAATGTCTTTTGATCTTTACATCAAAACAGTGAAACAGTCCGTGATGGTGTTAACAATAAGTTGCAAGGCGCCATCACGTTCTTCAAAAATAACAACCTATATCTTCTGCAGTCAGACAAAAAAGGTGGATTTGTGGCACTAACTAAAGTTGCGTTCGGTAACGAAGCGGATATTGCTATACGGAAAACCTTTCCTCCAGCTAAGACGAAGGCTTCGATAGTGAAAAGTGCTTTCGTTGATTTATGTAAAAGCTTGGAATTGGATAAGTTGGCGAGGGATATTACGTAGTCCAAAAAAGCTGCTTTAAGTGTTTAAAAAAAAAAAAAAAAAAAAAAAAAACATCGGCGGGATGTACCGCTCCGGGCAATTGTGAGTCCAAGCGGCGCTTCGCAGCTATACATGTCGGTCGGTATGCTTTAAAAGCTTTTAACAGCTTGCAGGTGACAGACCCTTACAAAAAAGTCTGATGAGCTTTAGTAAAGTGGTAATTTGAGCTAGATGGTACCTCACTAAGGTAAATCAGCGTACGTTCTGGTGAGCTTGTTGATTTCTTCATGGATAACCAATACATAGAATCTGCCTTTTCCATTGATTTTGAAGATCAGTTTTATTCTGTTCCACATTGTGAATTCTTTGAGGCCGTAAGTGCACGTTTAGATGACCTTGGCATCATTCCCTTCCAGAATCAGGCAGGAGTGACAGTTGACAACATTCTAATCGTACTAGAAGCGTATCTTAACAGACCTTTTATTTAGTCGGACAAAGGGCTTTGGTTTTTGGAAAAAGGAGCATCTGCATTGGGTCGGGCATGGCCCCAGTACTCTGTAGCATTTCTTTTAGCAAGAATAGATTGGACGGTTGAAAACAATTCTTAGTGATATTAACGTTTTAAAAGCATGTAAGTACGTAGGTCATTGTTTTATTGTTTCAATGAACGATCGTCTATGACGCACAGAGCGCGACACTGTTAGCGCGAACAAGCCATCGCCAGTTTTCCGTGTTTTTCTCCCAGCATCGGAAGGTTGTCATCAAACATATTATTGTAATAGTAAGAGCTCATCCGGGGCTCTAATATAAGGGGTAAATTTGTGTGCCCACTAATACTCATTCCTAATAAAACGCGAAAAGGCGCCGATGTCGTGTTCGCGCTAACATTGAGGCGATGTGTATCTTGTGGAGGTGAATCCAATGTTGCACGCTTTCAGACACAATGGGAAAGTACTAAAAAACACATGAAAAAGAAAAAAAAATTTTTTTTTTTGGCAGCTTGAACGGGATGGAAGTCACAAAACAAATTTACAACGAACAAGCAAACATTTTATAGCCATATTTACGGCGCGAAACGAATTTTAAGTTGGCGCCCGCGGGCGACCGCAGAAAAGTGTCCGCTATTTATCATGCGCAGTCCTTGCGCTCTTTCGGAACCTTTCCATGGTCACTAAAAGTTACTTATTCCTATTCGTTTGAAATGCAACAAAAAAAAATCGAAGATTACTAAGTAACTTTTAGAGCCCAAAGGAAGCTGCTTAAAGAGCGCAATCACCCCGAGATAAACCTGTGCGCCGGTCAGAAATAAACCCCCTTCATGTTTTAAACGTAGCATAAGGTGCGTTAATCCGTGAGGCACATGCAACGTGCAGCCCTTGGGAAGATCATGGCGGCACAGCGCAGCACTGAGCTGAATTTCAGACGCCATGTTGTTCCCAGAAGTTGCGCACAGCACGTGTCTCGAGCATTTCCACAACAGTGAATGGCGCCACTTTTTTTAGGAGAGAGGAGCTTTAGTCGGAAATTATTGGCGGCTGCGCGCCGGAGCGTTTTTTTCCGGCGGTGGCGGCGGTGGCGTGGACAAGCACGTTCAACCGTCCTCGCACCTTGAGATGTCGCGAACTTTTGTCGAACTTTCGGGGCTCGACTGGTTCGACGAACCTTCGAGCTCTTAACCAGATTCGACAGGTTCCATTTCGTGGAGAGTGTGAATAGACCTTGATACAGGCATGTCTATTGTTGGAGAATTTTTTTTATTTTTCATACAAAGGTTTTTTTTAGTTTTATGAACAGTTTCAACCAAAAGAAACTACTGCTAATCACTAAAGAGATTAAAAACTTAATACTTTGTACTGTATTAACTGAAATAACAAATCAGTGCTGCCCTTAATCCGTCTCTTAGCCATGACCGTCCAATCCGAAGTCAACTGGCCAGCCTGTCGCGCATGCTGATAGCAGTCGAACCTGAGTCGAACCTTTGTCGAACTTTTCACAAGAAGTTCGAAAAAGTCGAACCTCGTCAAACTCGAACCTCAACCGGTTCGCGACATCCTCAGTCGCAACACGTTCAGCGTGCGGCGGCGGTGTGACTTTACCGCGGCGACGGCGCAGCGCGGTGGCGCACAGGTCTACCACGTGACCAGCCGCGGTTCCCTCGGGGAACAAATAAAAATTTGTTTCGAGCCGTAAACATAGCTCTAAAATTTTTCTTTTTTCGCTGTAAATTCGTTTTATGACATCCTTTTTCCGTCTAGGCTGCTTAAAAAAATGTTTTCTTCCTTTGCATGTATCTTTTAACTTCCACCCATGAACTGCCTAAGCAGGCAAATCTACAGTTCTTTTTTTATTGTAGTTTTAAGGTTCTAGAAGGACACACGTGTCGGGTGCATTCCCCGCGGTCCCAAAAGAAACTCCAGCCTACGACTCTGCGTATTCTAAGGTAGTAAAAAAAAAACGCCACGCTACGCTTAGAGTTGGCCCTCAGAAAGTTGTGCGCACACGGGATGCCGACAAACTTTAAGAACCAAGTGACCAGACTATTGTCAGTGGGCTACCCTGAAACGCTCGTAACGAATGTGGTTGGAGGCAATTTTGAAAATGTTAAAGGGCATACCAGAACGGAAAAGACGCCAACGGCACTAAGCAAAATGAGGACTGAGGTATTACCGTATGTGCCCAAAATGTCGCACAACCTCAAGGAGGGGGCGAACCGCTTTGAAGTACCGCTCTTTTTTTGAGCACCGAGCACCCTCGGCCAGCTTTGCTCTCACATTACTCGTAATGGCGGTGGTATAAGGCGAGCTTGCACAGCAAAGCATGTCAGGCCGTATGTTGAATGCGTCACGGGGGTGCTACATGAAATCCCCCTTACGTGTGGAAAGGGAGAACGGAACAAATGGTTCCGGAACCAATGGTCCCGGAATAAATGGTTCCGGAACCAATGGTCCTGGAGCAAATGGCCCCGAAACTAATGGTCCCAAGTGCAAACTAAGAAAAAATGGTTCCGGATAAATATAGGCAATGCGGCTTCTGCGTTTTCGGATAAGTTCGATAAAATCCAATAACACCAGCTGAAATTTGAGGCTGCCGGTTGCACGAACTCGACCGGTTTTCATATTTTTCTGGGAAGCTTAGAAATATTTTGCGTTTAAGAAACCTAATGCACCTATAAAGACATCAGCTCTGCTCGTTGTGTGCGCTATTACCACGCGTCATGAGCAGATGGAAGTAATTCGAGTTTCATGGCTGCAACAGTATGACTAGGTGGGGAGGCACTCACTTGATTGCATGACGTTTTAGCGAACACCCCCGTTTCACCCAATCACACTTTAGCGAATGCTCGGCCGCCGCACCGCGGCGTTTACGGGTAGGCCAAGTAGGTTCACGTTTTTGTAATGAGCCGCCGCAGACTGTCGATGCGAAGCGGCGTTAGTGCAGCGCGGGGGCGATTCGTTCATGTGATATGAACCAGACTAGGGCTTCTCATTTATCATTTCAAAGGAGCATATCACAAATATTCTAGAGCCCCCTATATAAAAATAGTAATAACTCCTATGATATGGTATAAGGTCAATAAATTAACAGTTATGAGATATCTGTTGGACAGTGTTCCTTTCAAAAATATTCTGACGATTTTAAATAAAATTAAGTTTCATTCCCGACAAATTTCTTCGAAGTAACCGGCCTCAGAATATACACGATATCCTTCATTCCACCAGGAAATCACTGATTGCATTACGGATGAAATATATTGCATGGTATATCGTAGTTTAAAAACAATCTTCTTACGGGACCTTTTTTTCCTACCTTGGACTTGGGACCATTTGTTCCGAGACTATTTGTTCCGGGATCATTAGTTCTGGAGCCATTAGTTCCGAGACCATTTGTTCAGGGACCATTTGTTCAGGGACCATTAGTTCCGGGACCATTAGTTCAGGGATCATTTGTTCCTACACCCGTGGAAAGTCCCGCTTATGACAAACGGGAAGATGTGCTAATGACCAACTAAGGGAGCGCGCGTCATATTTTGGAATGAATGAGGAGGCACATTTACCTGAACACTGCAGGAAATGTAAGTGTGAGCCTCGCTTTTCTGAGACAACGATTCTTGGTAAGTGCAAGAGCCAGAAAGCGCGCGAGTAAATGGAAGTGTGCTTTATCAGAAAAAAAAGGCGCACATACCGTAAGCGATACATCTATTGCACTGTATAACGCGGAGATAGTTTTTTTAGAAGTTTTTGTGAATGGTTAATAAACCATGTAACCCCCCGGCCAAGCGCGTCTGTGGACGTGAGGAAGGTGACAAGATATGTATTTACTGTATTTCCTTTCTGCACTTTTCAAATATAGTTGTGAGTAGTGCCTGTGTCTGTGTCTTCTTCATTGAATCAGGTGTTTTTTGCGCCTTACACTATGCTCTGAGGCATTAATATTGCACAGTGCAGAAGCTAGTGTGCGGCATAATGGCCCATCACTGATTTGATCCGACAATTCTGAATACTGTCTAATGAAGGTACAGTCTCCGGCAATATGAAAGACCCACTGGAAGCGCGTGGCCGAGGCGGTGGCTGGCGGGGGCGCTGCGAGCACTCCGGGCAGTTCCATTCTGCTTCGAGGAAAGGACGCTCACTCGGGCTCAGCTAAAGCGAAACGCGCTTATCAGATTGTGCTGAGCCCCGAGTGAGCGTCCTCCCCTCGAAGCAGAATGGAATTGCCCGGAGCGCTCGCAGCGCCCCCGCCAGCCACCGCCTCGGCCACGCGCTCCCAGTGGGTCTTTCATATTGCTGGAGAGTGTACATATGTAATCGATTTCAAAATGTTCCCATTACCAGATTGGTTATGCTTGCTTGAAAGACACTGGATGCCATTCTCGAACGGGAATGTTGACGAAGCTTTTTCAGGGTTCCATTAATTAACAAAAAAGAACTTGTTCAGGTGGTTGTGAGGCTAAAAGCGCTAAAAACAACGGACGAGTAAAAGAAACGAAGCTCTCTGTGTTGTTCGTTTCTTTTACTCGTCTGTTGTTTTTAGCGCTTTTACCCTCACAGACATGGATCACCAACTAGCCCAAGTGCATGCGCTTCTATTAATCAGGTGATCAAATGTAAGACAAAAAATACCTTATCTTTTCACAACAAGGTGCAGAAAAATAAATCATTTGAACATATTTATATATTTTTAAGTCGTCACGAATGTGTGTCCAAAGGATTAACTTGGAAGATTGGAAATATCTACAGTGAAGGGCCGATATATCTTTTTTCCGAAATAATCTTCAGCAATTCAACTTTCTTCATAGGTGGCATGGTGATCGTCGAATTATCTTCCCAGCAAAATAAAAGTAACAGTACTGAATATAACACTAGATATAACTGCTGACAATCCCTCGCAATGCCTAATGAAATAAATCCAGTAAACAGGGAACCATATAAATGATTTGTATAATTATCGAGTTTATGACAATTCCGGATAAATCTATTAAAATGTAATTATAAAACAATATATATCTCAATCAAAAATATTATTACATGGGGTGCAAAATGAACGGGACCAATGCAGTTGTAACTCAATTAAGGATGGAATTAACACTTTATTTTATTATGTAGTACATTTTGTCAATTGTGCAGGGTTTTATAGGCACAATTAGTAAAATAGATAGATTGCTGTTCAATGTTAGTCTGAATACGAAACAATCCTCACTCAAAACAAAGCTGCTAAAACGGCGGCTATATGGTCTTTCTTTTCATAATTATGTTTTTCTTTCATTACTATTTAGATTAAACATATATTTTCCATCCTCAGAACACGTTTCGGGCCCTACAAAAGTATACCTTTCAAAAACATTCAATTCAAAAGCCTGAAGAAAGGACTCCGAGAGGAAGCTCCAAATAAGAACATTTACCAAACCAAGTTAAAAATGCATTCATCTTCATAACGACGCGCAGGGCATAACGCGAGTACGTCCCTTCTCCCGCTTCCAAATTGCCACTTGAACACTTCTCATGCACCACGGAGATAATTGGCAGCATAATTGCGGCGCCTCACGATTTTGTTTTTGACACGTATAACTCTTCTACAAAGCATCGACCTTGCGTCGCTTCGAGGGAAACACGGGCAGCTGAGACTCAGCCTTCTGGAGCTATAAGCCAAGCAAGTATCTTCTGCGAAAAAAAAATAATGCGACTTTCTCCTTGCTGCCGTCACGCGTAATTAAGAAACGTAACAGCTGCCCGGTACCGTCACCGAGGATTTAGGGCCTCACACTCAACTTTTATATTCCGCGGGGTCTAGCTAGGCACCCGGATGACTCGTTATGGGGATATGAACCCTAGCCTCATAATTTTTTTATGACTTGCAGTATATACTTAGTTGAAACTAAATTTCACTTTAGAGTTTTGGCGTTCCTCTTTACCTACATTAATGGTGCGTGAAATGTAATGCAGATGTGCAACGACTTTAAGTCACGCTAATTTCAAATTTAAGCCTAAAAAATATAAAGCTTCTTTTATTTTCGCTTCCTTTATTTTTATTTCAAAGCATCGTGTTTATAATCCACTACATAAAACATAATAAAAACTTTATTTATTTGTTATTCCAGCTAGTCCAACCACGTACTCGACGCGCGATATGATAATTAAGTACGCACACGATATGGACAGCATTCGAACGTCAATACTTGACGAGCGCCTATGGTTGTTCCAGTCACTTCAAGGGGCACTGCAGGGGATAAAGGAAAAGAAATGCTGCTGCGAAGGGCATGCCTTTCAGTGTCAAACACGAGAGTTCAGGGACGACATTGGTGACTCTAGAGCATCCTATAAGAACGACAGTATTCTAGAGGTAGGACTGGCTGAATAGTTGCACGTGACCCTTTCTGTACTTTCAAGCGCGTGATTCTCACTATACGTTTTACTTGGAACACCCAGAAATCGGTGTGGCGTTCCCATCTTCATAACTGTATATTGATTACAATAGGGAGTATTCACTGGTGGCCATATCCGTGTGCGCTGCTGCTGAGCGCGTGCTGACGGCGAGCTTCCGCAAACCTTTTGGAGCGTGCATTTAGAACCATTAAGGTGGCCGGTCTTAGCGGGCTGTTATTGTGAGTTTATTCTGAGCATGCACTCTAATCACCGCCCTCAAATATGGCGTCCAGTGAATACCTCCTATAATTAAAAAGATCGCGCATGGTTGTTGCACGTTTTTTGTCGTTTGGGTTCTCTATTGGTTGAAACCATTGGCTTCATCAACAATAATGTTATCCAAATTTTAGACCTTCACCTATTATGTTAAAAGGACCTAAGGTTTCTTCTTTATAATATTTTTAATATGTTGCTAGATTCCCATACGGTAGTTCGAGAGAGGGCGATGCAAATGATGCGATGATGTGATCCAATGCAAATTACCAGGAACGCTTTGCAAGGCTTCTTTAATGAAGCCCCTCCTCCATCAATTTTCCTGTTTGCCCAGATTTTGTATACCACACTTTCTATTTCTATTTTAAGGGGTTGAGCTGTTTTTCCCATCATGTATAACGTCTACCAACTGGCCCAGTTCCCCACTTCATTAAAGTGTAGTATATTGTTTGTATGTCCGCAATTAAAGCTTGGATCTCGTAAAATGTGCCTTTTGAATGCGCCTTTGCATGCGTGTTGTTATGGCCAATACTGTGGCATGGATCTGGTCAATGATCTAATATTATTACTCCCTTCAACATGAAGCGTATAAATAGGGGAATTGTGCTTAAGGCGAATAAAAAATGAGGTATTTGTAAGCCTCCTCGCGCTTCACCTTCGTGGCGCATTTCCTTCGAAGTATAGCCAGCACTTCCACTCAATTTTTCATTTATGGCTCTGAATTACATATGGTATAAGTTAGACGACTACCTAGTGGATGGCACCATCAAACCTGCGCCCGCCTGCCGTCAGTGTATTCAGCGGTCTTCAAAGGGCTCTTTGGGAAACGGCAAACTGGATTATCGGAAAACCGGACATTGGGAGATCAGCTCTGACGTCGGCGCTCCTCCTTTCCTCTTCCTCCCCCTCCTGTGCACCCCATCTGACATGTTCTACATAAAAGGGGAAGCAATCTCAAAGCTTCGAAACACTTATGTTGCCTTCCCTTCGACAATACTATGTCTCTCAAGCGTTGGTGTTTACCGAATCTCCGTTCTAAGCTTGATTTACTTGGAAAGTGCACTCTCTCGTTTCCGGAAAGCCAGGAGCGTTCATTTGTGGTATGGCTTGCAAGATCAGTGCACACCGGCAAGCATGTGCTGATTGCTTCAGAAGGCACAATTCAATAGTTTATTAGGGTCGCCTTTTCCGTAAAATTGAACCCTATCCAAAAAGCACCAGAAAGGACAGAAAGCATCGTCATGGAGCTGATCATCACCATTCCTGGCGACAGCGGACGTATCATTAGTTGACGAGGAAAACGTGATTCAGGGAATGGCCGAAGCAATCGACGGTGTCGAAATAAGTTTAACACCGCTGAAACTCCCTCGTAAGTCCGTGCAGGCATGCCGGCTATGTGAAACGGACACGATTCGAAGTGACAAAATAGTCCCAAAAGAAAATTGGTTGTAAACTGAGTTATGTGCACGGAGCACCTGTAAATGTGGACAATTAATGGTCAAGTTCTTCATGAGTAGAGTTCTTCAGCGATTTGCGCGTTGGCGTATCTACCACCCGTTAACTATGTTGCCCTGCGATCTAATATATATATATATATATATATATTGAAAGCAATCTTTGAAGCCACAAAGGACGCAGAACTGGTAAAAAAAAACTCAGATGAGAAAAAAGATCTGGGCGACAGATGACCGATGCGAAGGACAACCAATAGACAAGGATGGTGTGGCTCTTGCTGTGGCCTATTTCACGTCAGACACTACGGAATGCTCAAGGCAAAGCCCGATTATGAAAGATGTCGTGCGGCTTTTCGTTCGCGGAAATGAAGTCTACGTCATGAAGCGGTTCACGACAAAATCAATTAGTGAAGCCTAAAAAAAATTCAAAGCGGCCCATCCCAAATCAGAAAAAGGAATAACCAACCTTTACTCTCTTTGGTCTAAGTGGCTTAAAAAAACGTCCACTTCACACAGAATGTGTTAGGATTGTACTGTGCCAACTTCTCACTTTCCCTCGCATCTGCGTCAAATGCCACAGGGAAAATCACGACATTTAAAAATGTTCAGGATTTTTTTTTTCTTTGTACCATTCCTTCAGAAAACTGCTTACTGCTAATGTCTAAGCCCTGTTCGAAGAGAAAATGTATCTCTCTTGAGAAATTGGGCAGTGAGCCTTTGAACCTGAATATGAACTATAGTTAATATTGTGGGAGCCTGGCGGGGAGTTACTAAGAAAACATTTCGAGCAACAGCTTTAATTAGCGAGTTCAAGAAGTGGACTACACAATACATACCCCACTCTTACATCACACGCGCACAACAAGTGCCGTATTTTTTGAAAGGCGATTGTAGAGCTACGTGCCGTGATCTTAGACTTCAATTTTGCCAAAAAATGGAGTGTTGTTCCTTGATTACAGCTGAAAGAGCAATATGGCGACGACCTTCACTTGCGTAGCCACGACCACAAAGGGAGCTGCTTTGTAGTGGTGAGATATGACATTTGGCACGACTCAGCACACTCGCTCTTTTCACATGCACTGATCGATCAGAACAAACTAAAAAGCTGGTGCCCGTGTTTTCCGATGTAATTTATATTTCTGTCGAGCCTCCGAGCCACTTCAAGTATCGTTCCCAGTTATACGAATTCGAGAAGAAGTCAATAGTCTTTTTTTTCGAGCAACAGCTTTAATTAGCAAGTTCAAGAAGTGGACTACACAATACATACCCCACTCTTACATCACACGCGCACAACAAGTGCCGTATTTTTTGAAAGGCGATTGTAGAGCTGCGTGCCGTGATCTTACACTTCAATTTTGCCAAAAAAATGGAGTGTTGTTTCTTGATTACAACTGAAAGAACAATATGGCGACGACCTTCACTTCCGTAGCCACGACCACAAAGGGAGCTGCTTTGTAGTGGTGAGATATGACATTTGGCACGACTCAGCACACTCGCTCTTTTCACATGCACTGATCGAAGAACAAACTAAAAAGCTGGTGCCCGTGTTTTCCGATGTAATTTATATTTCTGTCGAGCCTCCGAGCCACTTCAAGTATCGTTCCCAGTTATACGAATTTGAGAAGAAGTCAATAGTCACCAAGGGGATCTACTGAGCGTCATGGTACAGAAAAAGAACGTGCGAAGGAGTGGGTGGTGTTCTCAAGCATCAAACATCAATGTTTGTAAAAATCCAGAGTAGAGGGACACATATACTGAGATCACCAAGCGGACCGACAAGTATGTTTCAATATTGAGCTCGCTTCGCCCCTTTAGGAGTGGGCTCTCGGCAGTGAGATGGCTTCGTTCAAGTCTTCAACAGTGATTTGCATGAATTCTGAACTGTACGACCGTTAAGGCAATATCGCAGTGAACTAGTATCTAAAAACGAGCTTCCTTCTAATAATCGGCTGTCAATATGTTTGTATTTCTGACTATTTTTTTCACTTATTTTTTGGTGTTAGAAAAAGCTCCAGGCCCGTACTGTGTACCACTTGCGTTATGTCTCATGAGTAGTGTCTATCAAAAACGCACTTAAACACGAACTTAGAGACTAGAGAACCTGAACGAGAATAGTAAAACAGTTTTTTTTTGTCGATGAAACCACGATGCGTGCGTGCTTAGAAAACATCTTGACACAGTTACACAATTTCGTAGTATTTCTACGATCTGTCAATCTTTTTAATTCACCTGTTAAACATTCACCGGCTTCATATTCTGCAGGACAATTTAACGCTATTTTTTTCAACTAAAAGCTATTTCTGCCATAATCTGTTACAAACGGTGACTTCCTTAACTTGGCTTTGTATAGAGGTTTGCTGAAGCTTTCTTTTTTTACTTTTCAGCGTTTTTGTGTTTATTGGGTGTGTGCGAAACATTAGGTAATCATCATTAATGTGTATTTTATACACTGAATAATTAATATTATTTCGTTTTCTTGTTACGAGTCAAGCATACGTTCTTAGCATCGAGCTTGGTAATTAAATGCACCTACCTGTAAATATAATTCAATACCTTGATTGCCTAAACGGTACTCCCCAGAGTGCAAACAATTACTTGGTAATTGCAAGTTTTGGGAACTTTCGTAAAGTGTGCCAAACAAAAATATTAGTGTTACGTATTATAGTTGTGTTTTACTGTCACTGCTTCCTGCAGCTTATGTTTAATTTTACCCTTTGATATGTCGTTTTATTTGTCGAGCATTTTATATAATGCATTTGTTGGGCTATTACATGTTGTAGTATTGTAAGAACCTTATAAAAATGCTGTTACGCAATACGTATTATTCCAGTCCTCTTCATGATTAAATATTATGGTAAGTATTATCATTTAGTCATTAAGCATATCCATGCCACAATATGGGCCATAATATCACCCTTTCGAAGGTGCATTCACAAAGCACATTTTACGAGATTTAAGATTGCATTGCCAAGATACAAACAAGACACTGCACTTGCCATTGTAGTTTATAATAAATCACTGTCCTACCTTACTAATACTAAAAATAACAAAAATTAAAAATGGGATTTTAAGAAAATTGAGTTCAAATTCGCCAGATGTTTTTTAAACGTTGGTTAATTCAAATGTATGTAGCAAATGTTTTTTTTTGCAAATAATATTGAATATATAATGAATTAAAATAACTCAGTTCAGGCTTTGTTATGATATGAATTTTAATAAAATATCTTAATTGGTAACGCGTAAAAATTTCCAAACATTACCAAAAAATGATCAAGTTCCACGTTAAAAGAAACAACTTTGCGAAATATTACAATTTGTGTATTCCAATAGGCATAATAAAAACTATTTTGAAATTGTCACCGAAGAGTACCGGTGCCAGAAATCTATAAGTGACAAAATAACGAGTGGTCAAACATATCTCAGAAAGGCTGAAGAAACGTCAATTCTCACCTCGGCCGCATCAAAAGTCAATGAAAAAAATCTGCAAAGTTTGTCTCTTTTGCTGTCTTTGATTTCTAGAATGCTACCAAAACATATATATTGTTTCGTCAAAACTAAAAGTTAGCCCTAAAGCCATGCCTGAGTCAGGGACGAAAACACCGAGTATATTGTGCATGTGTAGATGCTATTTTCTTATAGTAGACCTGTAGACGTATCTATGTACGCTTGACTTTTTCTTCGAGCCAACAACACGCCAAGGTATGAAAGTAATTTACCCAAGTAGAGTCTGAAAGGTAAAATATATGGCTTCTTCCTTGACTAGCGCAGCATTTGAGGATAAGGGCAACGTACTTGGTGAAAGCATTTTCTATAGTTTGGGTCAACAAGTATACACGCCTTTTCATTCCTGCTGCTTAAAACGCGTCATCTACATCAAATATAAAACAAATGTCCTAGCTGTCATCAGATTGACAACGATATTTTTATGCTAGAAGGCTGAAAAGTCATCTATCATATCGTATGCTAAGAAGGGACCATATTATTTTTTAAAGCCGTATAAAGAGAAAGGGTCGCTAAAGTAAAGATCAATAACCATGTTCTTGTATAATAACTTGAACTGAGTAACCGGACGTCTGTACATGCCTCCAATGTTGTCAAAGCTGCAGAAATATGCGGTCTTGGACACTTCACGCGCGGCGAATGTGTCACGGATGGAAAATGGCGAAAAAATGTATAACTGTAAGCAAATGTTTAATGTGGCGAACTTTTATCTAAAGAGTTATTGAGCATCCTTGCTTCGGCGACGAAATTGTGACTGACCCGAAGCACCGCCTTACCGCTGCTTTAATGAACGCGGCAGACTCAGGAATATTCCTAACCGAAATACTCGATGACAACAGAAAATGGTCTGGAATTTCGCAGAAAGCTAAAGCAACGTAAAATAAGGTTTCAGACCCAGTGGGGTTCGAACCTCATTCCTCCGCGTGGCAGCCGCGTGCGTTGCCAACTCCGCCACGCACGCGGCGAAATAATCGCTGGCACCAAGGGGCAACTTGTTGCGAGCGCAAACCTATCGACCTCCAGTTGCTCAGTGTTCGTGGTTGTTCGTCCAATCAGCTATGTCAGTTGTCACTCTATATAGGCAGATCTGGTTGCCTGTATAGTTTTTACATTATTAACATTGCCTTATTGTTCATGTCAAACCAAGTTTGCCGTCTTAGGATCTAGCTCGTTGACACACTGCGCGGTACGAACAGGGCGAACAGGACATAGTAGCGTTCTTTTATACCTTGCCCGCAGAGCAAGCTGTGCCAGCTGTGCTTTGACAAAAAAAATGCGCTTGGGACGGTGCATAGTATCGGAGTTGCAAATTAATTAATTTCAAGAATGCAAGTTTCGGAAAACAATTACACTTTCTGTAACTAAATAATGTGACTAATTTTTCATGTAACAATTCAATATTGGTAACTACAGCTGGACCTTAGTAACATTTTTGTGTAACTTGTGATTTGGTTTAGCTGCTGATACTTTCTGAAGTGTCTGATGCTCTCATGCGTGCAGGTACTGTTGTGAATGGAACATTTTAATTTAGCCGGACAACAGTCTTCGGGATTATAACGTAGACAAGTCTAGGCTCGATGGCGCAAGCCGCCGTCACTTAATATAATTATTTATTATTTCATTCATAACAAAGTAACGTAACTATATAAAGTCGAATATCAGAGCTTCTATAGCCATTCGTACAAGTAACTGCAATATAACGTAATAATATCTTAGAAAACTAGCTTCAGCAAGTTGCCAGTTCTATGCATAGAGCTGCAATCCCAACTTAAAGGGAAGATGGGGCACTTCTAGATTTGAGAAAAAACGCTTGAATTGCGTTCATTTGGCCTTTAGAATAACAGATATCAAAATTATATTTCAATGCGACGCGCCGGAGAGCCACAACAGCAATTTCAAAATAGGGCTGAAGCCCCGCCCCCCTAGCCTTGGGCAGCCAAAAGAGCCGTCGATGACGTCACGGACAGCGACTGTCTTTCGCGTTTTTCTCGCTTTTAACAATACTTACGCAGCAAATGGTTTGGGTATTCGGGTTCACGGGGTAAAAATACACTAGAATTCACTTCTAACTCATTTTTTCCAAGAAGCTCCGTAGCTTCCCTTTAAGTATGTTTCAACTTATGCCTATGTAACATTAAATTAATTAATTCTAGCTAGTAACTTTTGCAATTCTGCCCAGTACAGCCCATTTTGTCAGATTACAAATTTTAGGAGAAGCATCTCAATGGGTAGACAAAATCTGGAAAAGCGGCCGATCACTTGTTTTTGCTAATCGGTCGGGCTCGGTAAATTTACTAAACGATTGTGCCGCTTTATCCAACTACTGTAACTATGAAAGCAGTAGCAGCCAGAAAGCTGCTCTGGGCGATAACGGCACTATCTGTTGAACCGTCGAAGCAGTTTCATAACATATCAACAGACCGATATCACTAAGCGTTCGGCTCAACCGGGACGCCGCCATAACTTTAGTTGCCGGCAGGCAGACGGCCGAGCACGCTAGGGCTCGTGCCCTCTCGTTCTGCAAAAGTAGAAAACTCCAGCAAGGCTCCAGCACGTGCAGAACGAATAAAGTTCCCTCAACGCATTGCGGCAGCGGTGGCGTAGTCGAATTGGCTGGTGTGATCGGTCTATTACAAATACAGTGTATAAAATATAACTACCCCTTCAAACATATGCTGCACTACAGTACCCAACAATGATACGAAAGTAACAAGTTACAATCATAAACCTGCCAAAAAAGTGTTCCACACACATGGAGAACAGGAAAGAATACACCAGGAGGCGCCAACCTCGAAAATTTTCACATATCCAAATGCCTTTGTGCGTTTTAACAGTCCGGCAGGAACAATCATGAAAGGGAAATGAGCTTCGGCTTAATCGAGCAAATCTCCCGTTCGCGTATTCTGGCACCGTCGTTCGTTTTAGGGGTTTTTAAGCAAAAAGGGCGTACTGAGGAAGGACAGGCACGTCAATGCAAGAGTCGTAAAATCAAATGTTTCTGAGCGCTTATAAGTTTAGAGGACTCGTTTTCGAGCCCTTTGATATCGCTGTTCTTTAAAAAGAACAAAACGTAAGGCCGCAAGTGAGCTGGTGTATACTGAACATATTGAGGTAACCCGTAACTGCGGAATACCAAGGGTGGCACAAACAGATATTCTTATTTTCTCTTGGTGTCACCTTTTGTATTCCTCAGTTTGGGGTTGCTTCAAAATGTTATTCTTCCCAGGCCGTTTTGCTCGCTTCTGCGGGTATCGAGAAAGAATTTCGAGCATGTCCATGCCCACTGGGCGGTGTGTCATAAAACTAATTTTTCTAGTCTTCCAAGTTTTGTTCCTGGAAACGATAACGTAAAAAAAATGTAATATAAAATAAATTTTTAAATATAACCGGAGTTCTTATTGGTTGTACAAGACTGTTACCAATCAGAGCACTCGCACCTTCTTGTTATACACACTGTGGCTATCTCTTACCGTAATTTGTTGATTGCGAACTGTCTTCTCAAGTTACCGTTTTTGACGGCTGCTATTCTTATCTACGATAAAACAACCGTTCTTATTTATTTAAATACCCATAATGGCCCCAGACAGGCATTACATAAATGGGGCCTTATTAGCAATCAGTTTAATGAACTTTACCAATAATAAAATACAATACAATAAAAAGGCGCACGAACGAGGTCACACTAAACGGAACACTTCTTGAAGATTGACAGATAAGAAGTCACATGTGCACATAAATAATAATATGTCTAACCAGTTCAATTTTGTTCCATTTCCTGGAGGCTCGTATCTAGCTGTTTCTGAATACTTTGTTCATTGAAGGAATGTCAGGACTAGCCAAACTACAGCCCGCAGTTTGTTTCCCTCGATTTACATCAACCTTGAGGAAAATAAAATTATAGTTATTTAGAGTGTAGTCCTCGGCTTAAGTGCTTTAAAGTCGGTGTTACTTGCAAGAACTAAGCGAGTGTAGATTGTATTTCTATTCAAAGCAATAAAAGTAAAATATATAAACGGTTATTATAGACAACATTCGCTCGTGACAAAGCATTCACGCGTAATGTCGGATTCTAGTGTCGTTTTTGAACACATCGGTGTCCCAGATAGACTCATAACAACACTTCGAGAGACATAAAAAAAAGTCGTTTTCATTTGGAAAACTTAAACAGTAAACACTGGAAGCAACTTGTTCATCCACTTCCAAAATGAGTAAGTTAAAGCCCCATCCGTCATCTTTCCGGGACAACAGCCTATTTATGCGCTACAGTTGGGCATTTAGGAGTTAACAGACCGAACCAAACTTGTCAAGCGCAGCTTGTTCGCGGAACTTCTCACTCATTCGAGAAGACAAAAGATAAAATGTTTATTCCCTCGCAAAAAAGCAAACATATTCTAAAAGAAGAAAAAAAAAACTTCAGAAGGGGTTAGCAAGCATAGCATTTGTTTGTTAAGTAAGTCCGTCTAAAGAAATAAAAAAGGAACACAGGTTAGACGGCACATTCGGATCACGAAGAACGTCCGAATGTTTTCTTTTGTCCGCCCCAAAGAATGTAGCGACCGAACGTATGTGAGCCATTATTCATTCCACAGCTTCATCAGCATAGCATTGCGAAAGGTGCCCAGGCAACGGCCCTTCCACACAAGTTCAACAGCATCTATATAGCAAGGCCGTGGCGATGAATTTGAGACGTCACCCAAAGAGGCCCACACGGCACACGGACTGGAGACGGGTGCTCAGCCAAAGCTACATCACACATACGCGTTTTTGTTTTGTTTCGAGTATGCTGCGATCTCTTGTAACTGCTAGCACATGGAACACTTCTAACCTTTGTATAACTAGAATAGGCCCGCTTTCGCCTCTTTAGTGTGACGTTGTAACTTCAGCACTGCGGCCTCGCTAAAGCCAGGAGCTATTGGCAACTCCCGAGGAGCCCAAGAAGAGAATCGTGACGCGATCGCTCTAGATCGTAGCGCGGCTCCTGTCCGATGCCCGCCATAACCGCGCTCTCTGCCCGTCGTCCGTTTCATTCCACGCGTTAATGGCTTTTCTTGGCCGTCCTCCGCGAGCTGCTTCATTCCGCGGCCTGATAGACTGTCCCGGGGTCGGAGGGGTCTGCTGCCCGGGGACCTCCTTTGTGCGAAGTGGTGGTTGTTTTGTTTTTTGTTCAAATTGCGTAAGTGTAAGAAGCCACCACGTCGGGGCGTTCTGTTGCTTGGCGTTCCTCGGGCTCGCTTTACCGTGCATGCCAGACCCCGTAATTATGCGGACACGGCGGACGCAGCTCACGCAGCAGCTCGAAATTAAAGGTTCCGGAGAACACTTTCCGATGCGTTTTTGAGTCGAGATTAAAAGGACAGCGGGTGGAATTAACCCTCACCCAGGGCTGCCGTTTTCGTGACGCCACTCGGGAGAGAGAACGCGATCATGGGCTGCGGCGAGGGTACCTGCCAAGATGTCGAACTTGAGGCCTTTCACTAAAACCTTTCGTGCCGGGGAAAAAAAAAAACTGAAATAAAGATCAACGTTAATATTCGATATCGGTAGGCCTTCAAAGATATATCTCGAAGAATTTCTTTTTATTTGGGTGTCATACACGCCAACTCGTCAAGCCAAACAAAAACGAAAAAAAACAATGCTCACAGAACGTTCGGTCTTGATGAGAAATAATGCATCGTAGTTAGATGGCGAGATGTCGTGTAATCTTGATTTATTGGTCGAGTACTTGTGCGCGTAGTATATAGACGGAGATAAAACGCGTTGATTTCTTGTAGATATTTTGACGCGTGAGGTTGCCTGTCACAGGGCGTTTTGAAATTTTGGTCTAACCTGCCAGTGTATAGATTGCTTTTGTTCGCTTACACTGTATCGACATTGCGAAAGGAAATGTTGCACATCAGTATCACTGACACGGAGTGTCGAGACTTGACGCGCAGAAAAAAAGAGCCGCCAAGAGGACAACATGAGTGACTTCGATCATGTAAGAAAGAACAAAAACTGCAAACGACTGAGAGATCAAGAAAAAAATAATCCTAGACAATAGGCTCCAATCATGCAGCCCATGGTTGTTTCATCAGGGCAATAATTTACGTTTGGTTTGAAAAGAGTTGTGATACATCAACTCCCTATTTTTATTACCACAAAACTGAATACATGAAGTACAATGTCTTTTCATTGGGGCAAGCGGCCCGTTATGGAAAGCACAAAAAAAGCTATACATTGTATCAATATTGTTGAATCTTGCTGGTAATTTATTTGCGAAGGCTACTGGTAAGCTTCGCCAAACATTTTGTGATGTTTAATAAAATCGAGAATAAAAAAAAAACAGAAGACGGGACAGAAAAAAAGCATGCTTCTTGACTTAACTCGAGATTTTGTTTTAAAACATTTAGTGATTTTTTGCTATCAAGTCAGAAAAGATCGAATATTCATTGCATTGGTTATTTTCCTCGAGTCTTTTTAAAAAGGTACAATTTTCTCATACTGGCCTAAAATAAAAAAGAACTGAGCTTTTTTTTTTTCTTTCGAACAAATGGTCTAGCGCCTTTTGCGCAGTAGATGTTGGGGTTGTCTTAGGAAATGTCTTTGAGGGTTAAATGCACATTTACCGAGAGAAGCAAAATAACCACGGCTTCAAGAGAATTCCGTATTATATGGCGTCTGTTTAAGGTCAGGGAACCCCAAAAAAGGTGTCACGTGATTTTATCGAGTTGTGTAGCACGGATGAAAAATATTATGAATAAACAGAGACTTGAAAAGAAAGAACGATTAAGGAGAATCGAACCCGTGCCTACAAGATTCTGAACGCCGCACTTCACCCACTGTGCCAAGGTGCTTATTTTAAATTAAAAGACGGGTTTTATATGTATGGATAATTTGCCAGGGGTTCTTACATATATAATGCAAGCTTCCAAAACAGGCAACCCAGGTCCACAATACATTAAGTGCAGTCTACAAATCAAAATAAAAGCAACCATCGGTACCGGGCGGGAAGAAAACTCCAGCAGCCAAAGGAAGTCCTCACCTGACCAATGCCCACGCATTCCGAGCCCAGCCTTCAGCGTCTCCAGACACTCTAGTCCCTCGTTCTCTGTAGCCACTTTCAGTGAACTGGCATAAGAGAAACCATTAACAAAAAGTCTCCACGCTGGTTTTCTTTCCACGACAACAATGGGGTTTTTCGTTCTGACCACCACAGTGCATAAAAGCCAAGGATGGCTAGATCCTCAAATGCTCGACCACCTTCGCCCCCTGACCCATACTCAAGAAACATCGCACTTCGCCATGAAACATTACGACCCACTCTTTGGACCGCAGGCAATTGTGGGCAAAAGAGTTTTGCATTAGTGCAGTACGGGATAACATCTTGCAGCGTTTCTCGCCAAGAACAGAGAGCGTAATTCGTAGACCAATGTTCGGAAAAATTTGTTTTATTAACTATGTTTTTGCAGGTAAAACTCTTACATGCAACCGAAGAAATAGACTTTGTTGCTGGTTTAAAGGGAAATGGGATCGTTTGAAAACGTCCAACTCAATTTACGTTCTCTCTCACATTGGGTAAAGTGAAACTAGAATTAGCATGTTAAGCGCGTCCCAGCAAAGCGTCTTTCGTTTCACCTTGTCAATGTATTCTTCAAAAACCGGTCTTCAAAAAAATTACTATAAGCTATAAGCTTCAATTTCTTTAGAATACTTAAGCACCCGCGAGCGGGAAGCCTAAGCTTCGCTCTCTAGCCATTGTTGTAGAAAACGTCCTCCCAATACCTTGAAGGACGATAAAAAATGGTCGTTCTTTTGCCCGCAAGAAAAATAAAGCGGTGCACTTTTTACTTAAGTTCACCATTTACTAAACCAAGGCCATCCTTTGGCAGGCTCAGAAACAAGTGGCCGCACCTCATGCGCTGTAAAGGTGATTCCAACACGAAAGTGGCAAAGAAACGGTGCACAGTGCAAATTTCACTTGACGCGTACGGCCTCGCTTGGGACGCATACCATATGGATAGAAAAATAAACACACATTGGACACAAAGGCCCGACTAGACTGCGACATCTCTCTACCCTGCCACTCTAACACTTTGACCCTTAACTGACTCAGAGCTATTAGCCCACCTCCCATGCTGAGGCGCTCGATGTTCAAATTCACTCCCAAGTAGTTCCTGACCGAGTCAGAAAAACTGGTGCTGAGAAATTTTTCCGGCTTAAAGTTCCAGTTACCGAGCCACGCTCCCATCGACTTCTTGGCATTCTTTTGGGTACCTGAGGTACTGAAGAAGTCGCCGATATGTTGTACAGCTGCATGCACTTGTCCTCTCGACGAGTACAGTACTGTCACATCGTCCGCATATGCAAACACATTCATGGAGCGCGCCGGCAAAGCGAATCAGTGGGGGTTCACATAACCCGCGATAGCTCTGCACAGAGGCTCGAGGTAAAGCGCAAACGGGATGGGCCACATTGGCCATCATTGATGGACAGATCTGTTTATGGGAATAGAGGTAGTCCTGTTCCCGTTCACCAACAGGTAAATCGAGACGTCTCGGCGGCACAGCCGCACGTACTTCAGCAGCCGCCCTCCGGCCCCACAATACTCTAGGAGGCTGAAGAGGAAAGAGTGAGAAACTTGATCGAAGGACTTGCTCAGGTTCGCTTGAAGCGCTGCGAGGCGGCTTCGCACACGAACGATTCACGTAGTGTGTAGATTGGTGGCGATGGTTCTCCCTTTCAGACGGTAGCTTTAGCGTTCGCCTACAACAACCATTGCGCTAACGTCGAGCCGTGGGGCAAGTATCTTGGCCAGCACATTGTAGTCCGTTGGTAGACAGCTGGTAGGACGGAATTTGTCTACGCAGTATTCTCCCTCTCCATGCTTCTTCGGGACGAGAACGTTCAGCGCCTTGTAAAATAATTGTAACTGAACAGAGACTGACATAAGACTCTTGTCCGTTTACAAAGAAGAAGAAGATGAAAGGGCGGGGGCTGGCGCGAGGGAGCCATTGGGTCGGTAAAACGAAGGTTTCCAACAAAGTCGGTTGTCCTGTCTTTCACGAATCGACCTCACAAGGTCACCGACAAACTCATCAGTCGACGAATAGAGAGCTTCAATGTGCAACAATTAATGGTGCAAGACACCCGAGACCTTTGGAAGCGAGGAATCAACATCAGGATGGATTGGCTGAAGACGAAGCGGAGGGTTCGACGGAGCCAGAACACGAAGATAATTACCGATATCACGACTGCGCTCCAGTCAACAACCCTTGACATCAACTCCCTGAAGAACCTACGAGACAGGCTGATCGCCAGCAACGAGGAACTCCGCAAGGTCAACGAAGAGATTGAGCCGCTGATCACCGATGCCGACCTCGAAGCGGACTACGTTGCTGTGGCAGACACCAACGACGAAGTAGCAAGAGCCCTCAGTGAGGTACGCAACAAAATGGAGCGTCAACCGGCAGCACCAGCCATTTACCAGGTGGGAGACGACGGTGACAGAGTCATACCCCAGGCCACGGGCGTGAAACTCCCTAAACTACAACTACTGCAGTATCAAGGTGAGCTTACCCTCTGTCAGCCCTTCTGGGAGCAATTCCAAACTGCCGTTCACCGTAACAATATCTAGGCTCCCCGCTAAGTGGGCCAGCTGCCAGTGCTATCTCCGGGCTACAAGCAATGGCAGAGTGCTACAAAGACGCCATAGAAATACTATCCGAACGCATCGCGAACAAGCAACGCATTCAGCGTGTGTACCTCTAAAGTCTGCGAAGCCTACCAACGGTGAAGTCAGATCGAGATGCATGAGGACTACGGAATATTTACGACCACGTCCAGACCAACATTCGTGGCTTGCGTGCCCTAGGCGTTTCGAGTGCAACGTATTCTACTATGATGGTGGACGTACTCCTGTCCAACCTCCCAACCGATATAGTGGTAGAGTACCATCGACTCTAAAGATACGGGATAGGGCTTGGAGTTCCAATTAATGGGAGAGAAAGAGCCGGAACGACTGACGATGGACAACCGTTGGACGACGTCTCGCCTTCGCCAACAGATGCAGGTGAGGAGTTGGATAAACTCTCGCGTTTTATGCGCGTGGAGATAGAGAGCAGAGAACAGTCATCGCCACTCGAGCGAAGGCCGACAACCGTGCCAACAGTGGCTCAAAATCAGAGGCAAGGCGGCAATCCACCATCAACGTTGGTGTTGCACACTAGCGGAACAGACAACACCTGCTTCTTTTGCAACTACCGAGCTCACCGTACCGGTGATTGTCCATCGGATATCACACTAGATGAGAGAAAGAAAATGCTAGCGCAAGACATGAGATGCTTTCGTTGCACGAAGCGAGGTCACCGATCAAGGGATTACCGTAGTCAACAGAGATGTACCAGATGCAGGGGAAGACATGTCACCTCAATGTGTTACCCGGCGTGGGAAGCTTTCTCAACAGTTCAGGAGACTGCCAACGTTCTTACCGCCGGTAGTACCCCGACAGTACAGACTCCGAGCGCCCTATTACAAACGTTCCGAAGCTGGGTTGGAACCGGCCTGAACCGAGCTTACATCCGCGGCGTTATCGACGGAGGGAGCCAAAAGACTTTCATCAGGGAAGACTTGGCTAGGAAGCTTAACTTGAAGGTTGTCGGGGAACGTATCATGCAACTCAACATCTTTGCTTGCAGTGACTCAAACAGGTCTAGGCAGAAGTTCACCGTAGTTAGAATTCATATTAGGGGCCAATATAAGACAACGGATCATGTCTTAGAAGCAGTCGTCGTGCCTTTCATCTGCCAAAACATCATAGAAACTCCAGTAGAGCACACATTTCTCAAGACTATCCCAGGAGACATCGCCGACAAGTTGATGTTTCCATCGAGTCAAGTGGAAGCGGGCATAAGCCTTTTAATTGGAGCGGACCAGATGTGGAAATTGTTGACCGGCGAGACACGCCACTCATCTTGCAACACCGGGCTAGTAGCCATCGCAACGACTTTGGGATGGACCTTTCAGGGTCCAACGAGCACAGTGAGTGTCTTATCAGATAATACCACAAATTTGATGGTGTACGTGTTGAACGTGGGATGGGCTGACGAAGAAGAGGATGCAGCGTTAAAACATTTCTGGGAACTAGAGACCATTGGAATCGTGGATGAACCTATGGATAAGAAACAACAGGAAGAAAAGGTGTTTGAGCAATTCAAGGAAAACATCAGACATAAGAACGGTCGGTACGAGGTCGCGTTGCCGTGGAAGGAGACAAAAACGACCCTTGGAGATAATTACATGATTGCCAACACCAGACTCCGAAGTCTAGTACGCCGTCTCACACAAGATGGCTCTATCGCCCAGTATGACAAAGCAATACGTAGTTACTTTAAAGATGGACACGCCGAAGAGATAGAATTAAATGCATCAACCTACAGGCACGTTTATTACATGCCTCATCGAGCAGCAATTCGACTTAACTCGGAGTCAACTAGACTTAGAGTAGTATTCGACGCATCTTCCCATGCAGCAAACACCGGATCTCTCAATGATCACCTTGAAAAGGGTCCAACGATCAACGCGGAGCTTTTTCCCGTCCTACTTAGACTTCGAATGCAGAAGGTGGCCATCACAGCAGACACACAGAAGGCGTTTTTACAAATAGTAATCTCGGAGCGTGACAGGGATGCGCTCCGGTTTCTTTGGTTTGAAAATACACCCAAACCCAACGAGCCACTGCCAAACACGAAGGAGTGGCGCATGACGAGGGTTCCTTTTGGAACAACGTCCAGTCCCTTCCTACTCGGGGCTACGATACAGCACCACTTGCAAAACGTGAGTGGACCTAACAGCGACCTCGCAACTATTTTACTCCGATCCTTTTACGTGGACGACCTGCTAACTGGAGCAGCGAACATTAAGGAGGCACAGCGACTCGCTGACGGAGCAATGACTTTACTCAGGAAAGCAGGCATGGAACTGCAAAAATGGAACGCCAATTCTTCTCAACTCTAGAAACTCTTTGATCAAAGAGCAGATAACGTCGATCATTCATCCGAAAATAAGCCATTTAAGTCCCCCGAGGTCACCAACATGTTGGGATTGGTGTGGGATAAAAACGCGGATTATTTCAAGTTCTCTGCTCATCAACTCTTGGAGATACTTTCTACAAATCTGAACACAAAGCGCTCCGTACTCAAGGCCTCGGCTAGGATTTTCGATCCCCTCGGTTTCCTGTCGCCGTATGTCATAAGAGGGAAAATTTCATTCCAACGTATATGGCAATGCGGACTTGGATGGGATGAGGTTCTGACAGAGGCTCTTTTGCAAGAGTGGAAATCCTGGTGCGCCGATTTAACGGAATTACCACAAATCACGACGCCGAGATATCTGCTGGGTGTCGAAGGTGAAAGCGAGCTGGTGATTCACATCTTCACCGACGCTAGCCCTCTGGCGTATGGTACCTGCGCATATCTCCGTGCAGTGAACAGGAAAGGAGAAGTCAGCGTGAATCTGATATTTTCCAAGGCTAGAGTTGCTTCACTGAAGACACTAAACCTTCTACGACTAGAACTGATGGGAGCGCTATTGGGGGCGCGCATTGCTACATATCTTCGTAGCTCATTGTTGGGCCACACCGTTACAATATGGTACTGGACAGATTCTACTATAACACTTGGTTGGATTAAGGGATTGGCAGCCGAGTGGCAACCCTTTGTGTGCAATAGGGTGGCAGAAATACAAGCACTCAGTGATTCGTCCAGTTGCCACCACTGCCCAGGTTACGAGAACCCAGCCGACGCTTTCACTAGAGGAAAGACTGTAGTACAGCTAGAGACTCAACAGGTACGGTGGTCAGGGCCGGAATGGCTTGCCCTCGAACAGCGAAACTGGCCAGTTAGTACACCCGTAGAGAACCTTGAAGACATTGATGGGGAGAAACAGCAGCGAACCGGAAACGCTGCTGACTGTTGTACATGAACAAGCTGCGCTTTTTACGATTGAAACTTTCAGCAGCTACACCAAGATGTTGCGGGTAATTGCTTGGGTTAAAAGATTTGAGCACAATTGCCGCCAGAATAATGGGTCAGCTGAACTACCATTGACTACAGAAGAGATGACGGATGCGGAACTTTTCTGGATTAAACACACTCAAAATGAGTGCTTCGATAAGGAGATACAAGAGATGATACAAACTGGGAGAATTGCTACAAGATCTAAAATAAGTGATCTACAGCCGTTTCTTGATGAAACCGGAATCATGCGCATACAAGGCAGTCTTCATCAAGCTACCTTGACGAAAGACGTAAGACACCCTATCCTTTTATCGGGGGACCACCCGTACACTAAGCTGCTGGTCACTGCAACACACCTTAGAACAGTATACGGAGGCCTGCAGGCCACATTGAGAGAACTACGTGAAAGATTTTGGCTGCCAGGAGCACGAAGAATCGTGAAGAAGATCCTCGCTCAATGCCGGACCTGTCGGTGGTTCAGCGCAAAGCCAGCCACGGCTCCAGTAGCTCCACTACCGCGGGACAGGGTGGAAGAGGGACACCCATTTCAGGTTGTAGGAGTCGACTTTGCGGGGCCGTTATTCGCCAGCTCAAAGGGACAATGTGCTAAAACGTACATTGCTCTCTTCACTTGTGCGACTACTCGCGCAATACACCTCGAGTTAGTATCCTCTACGACCACCGCATTGTTTCTCTTGGTTTTCAGGAGATTCGTGGCTAGAAGAGGAATTCCGACCACAATTTATAGTGACAACGCATTAACATTTAAAAGAGCAGCGAAGGATCTGAAAGCTCTATGGGAGGCTATTCGCAGTACCGGAACACAAGACTTCTGCAGTACCCACCGAATAGCCTGGAAGTTCATCGTAGAGCGGGCCGCCTGGTGGGGCGGCTGGTGGGAAAGAATGGTGCGATCGGTGAAAACCTGCATGAGGAAAGGTCTGGGACGACGAAGTCTGTCTTTTGAAGAGCTAACTACTGTACTGACCGACATCGAAGCAGCAATCAACTCTATACCCTTGACCTACTTACACGCAGATAACAGCGAACCAACAGCCTTAACTCCGGCTCACTTACTCATCGGACGACGATTGACAACCCTGCCAGGGACGGAGCCGCCACACCCAGTCGCGTCCTCAAGAGGTGCGCTTTCACGACGGTGGCAATATCGACAGAAGCTCATGAACAATTTCTGGGTACGCTCAAAAAAAGAATACCTCCTAGAGCTTCGATCAGCACACCTAGCAACGCCTTTAACAGCCGACCACCGAAAATTGGAGACGTGGCACTTCTGCACGACGACATTGCCCCGAGACATCTGTGGACCTTGGTTCGTGTCATTGATGTACTATCTGGAAGAGACGGAAATCTGAGGGCATGTTCCATAAAACTACCATCCGGTTCAGTGACACGAAGACCAGTACAACTGCTGTACCCATTGAAAGCCATTTGAACTTCAATGTATTTCCTCGCGTTGTGGGGGCGGGGAGGATATATGTAAAATAATTGTAATTGAACAGAGACTAACATAAGACTCTTGTCCACTTACAAAGAAGAAGATGAAAGGGCAGGGGCTGGCGCGAGGGGAGCCATTGGGTCAGTAAAACGAAGGTTCCCAACGAAGTCTTTCGTTGGGAACCTTCCTGTCTTTCACGAATCGACCTCACAAGGTCACCGACAAAGTCATCAGTCGACGAATAGAGAGCTTCGATGTGCAACATGCCTGTCGCATGGATGGCGGCAGCAGATTGCGTCGCAGAGCATCTCCGAAGATGTCACGAAGGATCGGGGCAAGTTCACTCAGGAACGCCTTATAGGGAGCACTGCCAAAACCATCGATCCCTGGGGACTTCAGTGGAGCGAGTTATTCAATGGCCCTCTCGATGTTTGCGACGGAACGCTTCTTCTTAATTTCCTTTCGCAGCTCCTCCTATAATTTTGGAAGCGGCACTCCGAGTGGCCGGAGCGGCTAAAGGCTTTCCGTTTCTGTAAATGAATTCATGTTCGCTGTACCGAAAGCGTTTACCATATCGTCTTCCTCCGTCACCGGCGTGTCTTGGACACAAAGTGACGTCACCCGCTTCTGGGTGGCACTCTTCCTTTTCTTTTTGAATAATTTTTTTTTCGGCTTTTCGTCTGTCTTTAACGCCAACGTGCGATAGCGAATTATTGCCCCTCGGTACTGCTCCTCGAGGATCTCGAGAGGCCGCCCCTCCCAGTCACTCATGTCTTCAGTGAAGACAATAGGAGTCTTGATTTCCTCCTTGAACAGAGTTGAAAGCATTTTCATTCGTGCGCGCTTTTACGCTCGTGCTTGGGCTGCTATTTCATGACTGAATTTGCGCGCGGACCACTTTATACCTTCTTTCAGCACTTTCCACTGAATTGTGTTGATCGGGAGATTTTTTTAGCACCTCGTAAGATTTTCTTTATTGTCTCGCAAAGCTTTTCGCCTTTCGAAAAACTCTCGTTTATTTTCCAGCCGCTCCACCATGATGACGCTAAGTGTTCTGCGAGCAACCGTTCCCATCGAAAGGATGACGCATGCATGATCCGAAAAAGCTATGGGGACGGCTTCGTAGATAAGGCCGGCGGTGGCCAGTCCGCTTGAAACGTAGACCCTATCGAGCATTACGTAGAAGTAAGGCTCGATGGGGTATCCTCCCCGGGATTCAGTGGGTGAATCCCGGGAAGGGGACTGTCGTCAGCTGGGTGACGTCTTGAAGGTTGATGTCTCGAAGCAGCATGAGCAGCTCGATCAAATTCGAGTCTGCTTTTGCGCCCTTCGAGCAATTCACCGGATTCAAGACACAATGAAAGTCACCGGCAAGCACAGTTTTTCACGGGGTATCCATGTGCAGTCGCAAGGACTCGATAAGTTATTTCTGGTTCGCTGCGTCGCTCGAAGCTTAGAACGACGCCAACTTGCAAATTTCATTTTGGTATATCACCCCTACCGCGCAAATTCTTCCATTCATATTTGTTTCATCTCCGGGCAAAAATTTATGCCTCTTCTTTTTCTAACCATGACGACCTTTCCAGTGCTCTTTATCCCGGTAGACATGAAAATCGCGTAGTTCTGCGCTACAACGCGAGCAATGACATCAACTTCTGCATTCATGGACAGTTTAGTTTCTTGCAGAAACATCCCCTCAACCTTCTTTTCAAGAAAGAAGTTGAACACCCAATGTTTACGTGGTTGTACTAATAAACTGACGCAGTTTAACGTGGCAAACCTTATACATTTGACGTTTTAGTTTATATCGCTGTTTCAGCCAGAGTTAAAGCCGATGAAGAGCGAAAGAAAAGAACAAAATGCCTCCACCTACTCCGGTGGTTTCCGGCGGTGGTCCGTGTGAGGTCGTGGCATTGGGTTTAACCTACCTGGCCCGTCGTCAATCGGTGGCCTTTTGCCGCTTGCGGCCCGACCGTCGCGTTTGGTCGTCATTCGCAACGCGCTGGTCTAGGGTAGGCTTCAAATTTTAACCGGAGTTGCTCTGGTCGTAATCGTCATCAGTCGCCACCTCGGCTGCAACGTCCTGGTCTTCCGCGGATTCCGAAGCCTGCCTCTTCACCGTGACGGCGTTCACTGGAACCTTGACTTCCCCGCCGCCGGGCGTGCTCACCGTAGGTGCTACGGAGACGTCTGCAGGGGGCCACTGTGACTAGAGGAGACTTGGATAACGTGAGATAACTTTGCTATGCCAGGGGGCAAAGCATCTGGCTAACAGTGTGGCTACATAATATGATCCTGTTACGTAATTTCATGTCACGGAAAGATTAAAAAGACCTGGGGATAGTAGTTAAGCTTATAGGAGACGCGTCACTATATCAAATTAGCCACAAAAAAAAAACATGTCTAAACTCAACCACATACCGCAGAGCATACCACGGAACGACACATTATGTATATACTGACTTTCTACGGTGGATGAAGGAATTTTCTTTGTCTTTTGCATAAAGAATTTCTTTTAAATTTATCAATGAGAGCATGTTTTTTGGTGTGTTTTTTTCCTGTAATTTTGTGTATAATGTTCCCAGAGGTGAGACCGCGGGCCATTTTCACGCATTCCAATCTCACCTCCGCAACCATGAACACACTCGCGTTTGTCTTATGACTCTATTGTTTTTATTCAGCGTCAGTATATGATAGCACGTTTCAGTATTAATATGATGGTCAGTGGTTCTTAAAATATGCATAAGTTAACTACTTTCGATGACGGAAACAGTAAGAAATTTGACCTTCTATATATAAATAAGTTTCATTACATTGGAGGGAACCATACAAAATGTTGATTCTTCTTCTTAAGTGGTCTGCGCTGACTGCGAACATATTAATGTCGACTCGATGGGCATGCAAACGAAGTCACACTATTAAGAAATTGAACATTGGTCTGTCCAGCTTTCTTGCATGTTTATAGAAAGAGCCGGAGAACATATGATATATAGTATTTCTAACAAAAATATCATACAGCACATGAGTAGTAATCCCTGTGGTTTCGAAAACGAAAAGAAGCAGGCATACCTTTTTAAATAAATAGGAGTAGGAATCTTTTTGTTTCGCGCATGTTTATATGTTCAGCGTGCAACTTATTCACGTAATTTTTATTTGTTCGTTCAACACGCCTAAAAAACTATTTTCTGAGCGAACTGTCTTGTTGAGGCACTAACACGTTCAAGGCGTTTTCTATTTTAACTGAATGAACCGTCTTAACTGCCGGTTTTCGATTAAAGAGGCTATTGTTATAATAGTCAACGGGTCCTTTCGATGAAAAGTTCTGCTCACGAATGTCCCTATCCAGAAAGTAGGAAATTTTATTTGCGCACCAAATTTAATTGAGAAGTTACCTCAGAAAAACCAAACAAAAAACAGGTTTTTTTAATCAACGACAACTTCTTAAAAACCAGAAAAATTAATTAACGTTTTGAATAGTTATAATGCTGAACTCTTACTCAAATGATCCGGTCATGTGACCTGAACTATTGAGACATTCATGAATATAGCCCTACAATCTTATTGTTTTGTCGTGCCTAACGAGACATAAATTTTATTCCAGATATGGTCATTGGCAAACAAAGCTAGTAAATAAGTTATTGTAAGTGTTACTACTGGCTCATGAAAATGCGGTTTTAAAGCATCTGATCTGTCAGCATATAATTCATTTGGAATGTGTCGTAATATTGTCCTTAATATATTTAGGGAATTTGTGATTGTGTTATTGCTAGTGCTATAAACCGGCACTTTCATAATAAGTTCATAATAACTTTCTATAAAATCGGGCATGGCGTCAAATCAGAAATCTACAGTTTTATTTATTAGTACTCCCAATAAGCTAACCGGTCGGCCACTTACCTCTACCTGGTGAGATTATTTTCTGTGCTCCTCTAAAGATATATATGACAATAGCCTCCTGCAGTGGTTCATAACATTACTGAGCAATCTGTTTGTTCGAGGGTCTTGGCACGCCTTTAAACGTGCAAAATAACTGAAGCCTGTATATTTTTGGGTAAAAATTGTATTAAAAGCGCATCCGTTCCCTCAAGTTTATCGGGAGGTTTTAATAACTGTAAGCTCCCTCGCGATTTTCTGGTTGTAACTTTGCGGAGCAAGGCTTCGAGTAATAAAGAACAGTCCTAATGTTGGAAGTTGACTAGTGATAGGTTTAAGGCTCGTTCATCCAGTTGCGTTCGAGTGTGACTGCAATAATGAACTAGCGTGTCGTGAAGACTGCTTGCGTCGAACTGTTGCTATGGCGACACTTACGAGAAAACAATCGGGAGGCTCTGTGCTGCACCTTGCAACGCAGCGCAACGCGGTCGCCGCAAATGTTTGAACCAATAAATTGAAAATATTTTCCCGAAAATATAGTGCTCTTCTATAGTAAAAATTCGCTTATACATCCAATATCACACATACAAAAAAAATGCACGACTTGTGCGATTTAGAAAGATTTGAAAAAATCATTACAACCAGGAACTGCGAGGATTGTAAGTGTTAGCGGTAGTCAAAGTTCTGAGCCTCTGAGTTTGTTCGGTACTCCCGATTTGTCAAAAGTGGAAAGTTAGGTTACATATTCATACACATATATTGGTATGCGACATACATATTGTCACAATCGGTTTTGTCGGAGGACGTTCACTCACACCGTCAGAACAAAATATATTTGTACGTAAACTAAACCGTGTGTAGGTATAGAGATAATAGAAGTGATTCCCATGGCAATCTTGCCTCATCTAAGACACGGCTAAAAACGTTAGTCACCTTTGCCGATCATGATCAGTTTGCTTCCATGCAGCAGGTTAAGAAAACGGAACAAGCTCCTCCCACAAAGCCCTACATTATTTCCTCTTTCGCAGAGCGAACGCTGGAGAGAAGGCGAGAGAAGGGGAGGGTTCACACGCCTTCTCTCCACCGTTCTATCCTGCGTTCCTTAACCGGCAACAGAGTGCAGGCAGACTTATACAAAGAATGCGTTCCAGGTCAAAGCGCTCTCAAAGACACCATTGGCGTTCAGCATATTTGTTCATACAGTGTTGTCGATTTAGTGGATTTCCTTCTAGACTTAGTTATTTCATAATTTGTCTGGCGGCAGAAATCGCCGTTTTGAGGTTGACGGTATTTTTGGGGGTTCTCACGAGATGTTAGCCTTTTTTTCTGGCGGACTAAACTGCTCTCAAGCTTACATTTATCAATCGTAAATAGGTTAACTTCTGTGGTAAGTTCGAGACATCGGGTCGGTATCTTTGCATATTCTGAACAAACATTTTGTAAGCGGAAATGATTATTGCGACGCAATTGAAATATTACCATGGCAAACATTCAAACATACTTTGCACTGATTTGGGCGTCAACGTAATATTTCGACTCCCTAGTGAACAATGCATGTACACCAATTCAGAAAATTTAGGGCCTATGGTATTCAAAATCCTCATACCGATTATTGGAAGTTTCAAGGAACGTCACACACGTCAGATACCGCTACAAGAGAATATAAATTTTTAAAAAGCATGTAAACTTGGGTACTGCAAGTTTTAGCTGCCTCCAGATATTGCACAAAAACACAAAATATCGGAACTAGGTATTAGCATGCACGTCGGCAGGTATGGCTAGGCACCAGTGGGTAATTCCATTCGAATTACTGGGACGGGCGTGGGGGAGGAACTTGTAATGGCAGCCACATTAATTTCATTTTATTTTTATTTCAAATGAAAAAATAATATATTCCACCCTGGAGCAATATAAAACTAAAAAAGATTTGCGCAGTGTAACAACGAAAATCACGCAATAGCTTTCTATACAACAGCTACAAACTTCATAGGGATTTTCGCGCACCCCAGACGTGGCCGAGGTAATAACTTCATAATTATAAGTGAGATAACTCAACGGAAAGTTTACAACGTGATTCTTTGCTCTTTTTTAAAAAAATATATCTGCAATTATTAGGAAATAAATAATACAACCTCGTCAGTGCGCAACTTTATTTTCTTTATTTTCGCGGGCTTGATATTTTGCAAATCTTGTAGGTTTCGAGAATATGTTACGTGGGCACAAAGTTTTGCGATTATGAGTTGTTTGCTATGTATTCTTTACCATAGAAAATATATTCGAGGGATCTAGTTTTCGCGATAAAATTCGGGCCTCCAGGATGTTAAAAGTCCAGCAGTTTCCTTGTATCTTTGCATTTCCTGTCACGAAAACTTATATAAACAACTGGCTATAATATACCATTCTTTGAAGGAGAGGATAGGGTCGAGTCCCTCTTAGCTTTCCCCGCGTTCTTGCTGTGCTGCTGACTCAATCCTTCGATACCGATCGGGGAAAGGGGGTGCCTGGGTTAGAAAGTTGAGGGAAAGGGTGTGGAACAATTATGCATGGTGTCCCACCCTCAACAAACATAGGAGGGAGGCGGGATCCGAATCCCCCTCACCAAACACAATGTGGGTACCGACCCCCCCTGGTGATTCATAATATTTAATGCGTGCACCGAGACACGGAGAAGGAATATAGACAAGAAGTTGTGTATCTATGTTTTCTGTTGGCTTTGTTTTTTGTTGACACAGGTTATATACACTAGGTGACTGCGGTAATAGAGTTCTGTTGTGAGTTAGCTCTGTGTCTCTGTCTACCTTCCTTGTCAGCGTCTCTTTACGCTTTTTAATTATTAAAAATTAATCCTGATCTTGCGCCTTAAATTCAGGGGACTTGTAAAAAAATTCGGAAATCCTTCATCAGGTTTTTGAGTTTTGAGTTGACAACACCCTGTGATTCAACAAATATTTCTACATCGAAGGTTCAATAAATGTCCACAACAGTATGATCTTATATTGAGGATCGCAAATGTGCTATTACGCTTCTGGTGCCGTCGCACAACTGCAATATATTAGAGTGCGTAAGCAAACACAACTGGGCGAACATTAATATTGACTTGCGGAAATTATACCTCTGCGCGAACAACCACAACACAAAAGTCTTCCATAACAGCAAAACCAGGCATAAAGTACAAACATTTATTTTAAATAATTGAAATCTGATGTCCGGTCAAAAGAACGTTGACTGACGGTCTTTTAATGTGTTTTTTTTTTTTTTTGAGATCATGCAATTATCCGACCCTGCCCGAAATCAATTCTTAGGCGAAGTACCAAAAACGCTTGTCACAAATCACAAAAACAAATTATTAAGAAACATTTATGTTTTCTATGCAATGTCTAGAATCTGGCTGAGAGTAGGAATAGGTTCTAATAGCGGCATAAATGTTTGCGCTTTTTAATATTTAACAATTAGTAATATTTTAGTGATTTAATGATCCACAGGTAAAACCCCATTAGTAACACATCTGTATCAAAATGTCCTCTCTGCTGATCAAAATTATCAACAACCATGACTTCTACAAAACGGTTAAATAGTTTATACAGTCGAAAGTAGAGTATTAGTCGTATTAAGCATAAAACATCACACCTTTTGTATACTAGCGTTAAGTTCAAGCCGAGTTAATGTTTTAATTTCTTAGCTTCTCACAAAGTTCCACCACTAGCAGTTATATGACATAACATTCCGATTTTATTAATCGTAACCTCGTAAATTTTTTTGAGAACTTTAACTAACAAAAATTATTACAATATTTTGATCGCCAGTATAGCTATAATACTGACTTCCGTCTGCCTTTCTGCCCCTTCCCCTTTCTTTTTGGTCGCACGGCATTTATTGACCGTTAATTTCGTTTCCGAACCAAAACGTCTGCACTGTGCATTCTCTCGATAGTTTCTTGTATTACCTTGCGCGCTTTGAGGCCTCTTAACAAAAAGAGACATGTCAAGCTATACTGAATGCCCGTTCAGAGCTGCATGTTCACAGTGGCGTGGTTGGCTTTTGCGTGCTGCTTGAGGGGCTCGTGACCGCGTTAGCATTTAAAATATGATCCGGTGCGCCGATCAAACACCAATATAAATGGCAGATTGTATGCCCACATAATAATGCCTATCATCTGAACCCTTTTGCATTGCAGATCCATGATTTCCTCCGGCAACTCGCGTCTTCGACGGACCTTATTTGAAGTGACCCGAATCGCGGCTTGTCGGAAGTTATTTCTGCTCATGAAAAATTATTTTGTTTTTGGCTTCTCGTGCGTCTTAGAGGAGAAAAAAGTCTATGTTTTAGCAACAATCGGCGTAGTACGTTGTCGAAATATGAATAGAGCATTCAGATTTTTTAAAAGTGTTCTTGAAACAAGAATACAACGCCGCTGGTATTCATGGTACTCATGAGGAACTCGTTGTTCCGAACAATGTGTATTTCATTTCATTTCATTTATTATGTCTCTAAGGGCCCGAAGGCATTACAGAAAGTAGTGAGACACAGTAAATATAACAAAGCAAATAACGACGAAAAGGTAAAAATACACAAAATAACTATAAACATCATTGAACACGTTAGTAATGGCACTGTACATGGAATAAGACAAATAACAATGAAAAGGCAAACAATACAAAAAAATTACTACTAAACATCATGCAACAGGTTAGTAATGGCAATCTTAAATTTACTTGAGGCAGTGATTCTGACAATGGCTTCGGGAAAGCGGTTCCAGTCAATCGAGATTTGAGGCAAAAAAGATGCATTCAAGGTAGATGTGCTGCAATGAGGGATCCCAACATTTAATTGATGATGAGTGCGTGATGACATGTAAAATGGTTCAGAAAATAGTGCTTGGCGGAAAGTAGGGTTAGAGTGATATATCTTATGGAACAAGCATCTTTTGCAACAAGCATCTTTTGACGAAGAGAATGAGTGGGCAAGGATAGAGATGTTTTCATTAAAGTGGTGCTAGGTGTGCAAATATAGTTAGAAAGTATAAAACGGACGGAGTGGCTTTGAATGGATTCTACGGCAGATGCAAGGGTGATACCAGGGTTCCAGATTGAGGCGGCATATTCAAGTTTAGGGCGAATTAAGGTTTTATAAATTAGAAACTTTAATGAAAGAGGCGCAAGGTAAAAGTTTCTTTTGATGTATCCTAATAATTGATTAGCGTTTTTCGTGACATAGTCGACATGAATTTCCAGGACAGATCATTGTAAATGTGAACACCGAGGTATTTATAAGAGGACACAGGAAGAAGGGTAGAGTTATTGATGGAGGAGGAAGGGCAAATGTTAATTTGACGAGAGACACACGTGGATTTACATTTAGAGATGTTAAGTTCCATAAGCCAGTCGTTGCACCATTGGGTTACATTGTTAGTATCGGTCTGAGGAGCACAGATGTCGGAGTCGTTAAGGATTTCTTTGTAACCAACACAATCGTCAGCAAAACGACTAATAGAAAAGGAGACACGGGTAGGGGGATAATTAATATAAAAAAGAAATAGTACTGGACCGAGTACAGCACCTTGTGTGACACCGGAGTTGACAGGCGAGTATGGAGAATTAGTTCCGTTAAAGTAGGCAAACTGAAGACGGTTAGTCAGAAAGGCGTCTATCCAAGCGAGTATGTATGGGCAGATGTTAAGGCTACTAAGTTTATGGAGATGAAGGGCGTGAGGAACTTTCTCGAAAGCTTTGGAAAAATCAAGGAATATGCGGTCAGTTCTGGAACCCTGGTCGAGAAGAAGGGCGTGAGGAACTTTGTCGAAAGCTTTGGAAAAATCAAGGAATATGCGGTCAATTCTGGAACCCTGGTCAAGTGTGACATGGAGAGTATGAGTAAAGGTTAGAAGTTGGGTTTCGCATGAGTAAAACTTCAGAAAACCATGTTGTGTTTGTGTTAAGGAAAGAGTTAGAATCCAGAACATTAGCAAGTTGAGAGTAGATTACGTGTTCAAGGATTTTGCATGGTATACTTGTTATAGAAATAGGACGATAGTTAGATGGATTTTGTTTATCGCCACCTTTGTGCACAGGAACCACCTTCCCCGTCTTCCAATCCAATGGCAAGACATCATGTTGGAGTGACTGAGAAAAATCTTGGACAGGATAATGCTAGAATACATTTTAGTGTTTCTCAAAACTTTTGTGTTAATGTTACCAGTCCCCAACGCAGAAAACATTTTTAGGTTATCAATAATTTTGGCGATTCCTTCACTATTTAAAACAACAGGATGCATAGGCCAAAAACCACAGGCGGTAATTACAGGGAAACAAGAACTAACTGGAATAGAGAAAGATTTAGTAAACACTTAATTTAAAACGCAAGAGCACTGATCATTGGATAATTCATCTCCATCAGCATCCCTAAGCGTTATATTGGAAGAAATAGAGGGATTAATAACCTTCCAAAATTGACGCGGGTTATTTAACAGCAAGGAGGGTAAGATATTATTAAAATAATGGGATTTCACATCTAGAAGTGCTTTTTTATACACACCAGCTGCAGTACGGTACGCTGACCATCGCTGTTCGTTGTCCGATGGCTTTGGAGCACGAAATAGTATTTTTTTCTTGTTTGCTAGCCTTTTTAAAAACACGTTATACCAAGGTGATTCAGGAGAGGACGAATTAGTGCGAAGTGGCACGTGCGCTTTCATGGGGTACGCAACTTATTCTTTAAATAAACACCAGTTATTCTCAACTGAGCGCTCATCAAAACAATCCAAGTAAAAATCAAGAAAAAGGCAAAGGTTCCTATTAATGGAATCAAAATCCGCTCGTGCATAATCAAAAGTTCGCTTAATTACTTCCGACCTAAAGCACGTAGGTAGGTCTAAGGAAAAATGCAATAAGGAATGATCACTAAGACCTGGCAAATGAGTTATGGATGAGATGAGCTCAGGAGATGTTGTTAAGATGAGGTTTAACACAGAACAGGTCGAAGCAGTAATACGCGTAAGTTGGTTAACCATTTCTGAGAAATTAAAATCAATACACGAGTTCACGAATTCCTTGCACTCAGGCGAGAGGGAACTAAGATAAGTAAAAAGACCTGACCAAACTATGGAAGGATAATTAAAATCGCCCAAAAGAATGACTGGAGCATTTGGAAAGCGAACAATGACTGTGTTAATTGCATCGTGAAGTTTAGAAACAAAAGTGTCACTTCTATTAAGAGGGCGATAACACGCGCCTAAAATGTATTTCTTGTTTTTTTAGATTGAAACCAACCCACACTATCTCTAATTCAGATACCATATTTAAATGAAATAACGGTATATTTTCCGATTCCGCAATCAATACGCCGCCACCTCTTCTTTCAGCCCTGTTATGGAGGTATAAATGAAAATATTTCTGACAATTTAAAATCTCGCTGTTACGTATCTTGCGGGATAACCAGGTCTCAGTAAGAACAGCAATTTCAGCATTAGAAGAATCAATGATAGAAGATAAGTCATCTTTCTTGTTCATGACGCTTCTAATGTTAGTAAAAATAACGGGAATAATATTAGTAGACGTGATAACTTCAGAGCTTCCACCCCTCGCTGCATGTTATTGCGGAGTTTGATTAGGACCAGAGGCATTATGTGGAGGCAAAATAAAGTGTGATAGAGAAGCTGAACGGGAGATGGAAGCTCCGGTATTATATTCAAATGAAGTGTGCTCTGGCTTCCACGAGCTCAATTCAATAAGGGAGTCAGAGGCAGGTACATACACATAGCATCTGTTCCCAGTTGGTAACTTGTCGAACCGCAGTTTAAAAGGCTTTCCCCCTGTTCTCGCAAACTGGAGCAGTTTACGTCGAGCTAGACGCGCCGAGGGGATAAAATCTTCACTTACTGAGAAGTTGGTGCCATTGAATTTATAGGCATTTGAAAGCAGCGCCTCTTTATTTTTGTAAGAAGCCATTTTAACAATAACCGGGCGACACTGTTGCAGGCTGAACTGGCCAATGCGATGAGCTCTTTCGATACATGACGCGGGAGGCTGTAAACCTAATCTTTCAAGGCATACATCAAGGACAGCCTTTCCGGATTGCACCCAAGTCTCTCTCTCAGTGTCGTGGACGCCAAAGAAAAGAAGGTTAGCCCGCCGCACTTGGCTCTCAGCGTCATCAAAGCGTGTTCTGAGCTGAGAAATCTCGGCGGCGGCAGACTCCATCAAGTGAGCAGAACTGACGCTGCTGTTTACGCCGGTTGATTTAGCAGCGGAAAGGTTCTTTTCTAACTGGTTCACTCGTATTGCGAGCGCAGTTGTGATTCTTCGGTCCCGCTTTGTTTTAGTTTTAAGTCTCTAACTTCCTGAAGGATGTTATTTTGGCCTGCCTGAAGTGTCGTTACAATGTCAAGAACTTTATTTAGTAGAGCTTCTTGCTCTTTGGTCATTGGTCCAGGGTTAGACTCAATATCGCCACCGAGGAGTAAGAGCACTCTGAATCTAGCACTGTTGACATGTGTAGAAATAGATGCACAGGAAAGTTTGCACAGGTCTATACATTCGAGATACAACTCAATGCATGCCTTGGGGCCCGGCAGCACGAAACAACACAAGTCATCGGCTTTGAATTCAAGATATTTAAATTTACTAACCTAAAACGAGACGACGAAAAATTTCGGCCACTTGATGGAACAGTTGCTCCCAGGCCCACTGACAAAGTTGACGGAAGCAGGCACGTTTCTTCTTGGTGGCGCTGAGGTCGCGGTGATGGTAGAAGTTGATAGGCTAATACGTAACGGCACCGTAGGAAACTGCGCCGCAGTAGACAGGTTTTTGGCACAACCCACAAAGAATAGGCTTCTGATGACGAGCACGTTTTTCCAGCAAGTTTCACGGAAGTTTACGATGTAATGTTGCAGCCGATGACGGTGTTCCCGTCGCCGGGTGGCGTAGGCCACGACGGAACCAGGAACGTGAGCAGCAGCTGAAACGAGACGACAAAAAACTTAGGCATCTTGATGGAACAGTTGCTGCCAGGCCCACAAAGTTCCGGGACTGATTTTGTAGCGTATAAAGTGAGGGCAATACAGTGATGCGCGCGCAGCAGTCAAAGTAAAGAACCTTCGTGTTTCATTATACCAAACGGCGTCGCTTGTGAACATTTGGAGCTGCGCTACACTAGTTTGTTTGACCACATGCACGAGCATGATGGCGATTTTTCCATACATTGCAAGTCAAGGCGACAACGAACATCAATTTTACGTCAAGCTCATCAAATATAAAACAGATACCTCCAAAAAGATTTAAAAGGCTTATGAAAAGAAGTGAGGTCTGCAAGGTGTTTTGAGTGGCACTCGCGCCTCAAGAATGGCAGAACGTCACCGAAGTCAAGGAGAGCTCGGATAAAGTCGCCCTACCGCTCTTCGTCTTCCAGCGATGCTCTGCCGTTCCTGAACTGCGAATGTCACTTAAAAACCTTCGCGAAATTCACTGCTTTTTTACTCAAGCCTGCGTAATAATATTGAAGGTCTCTACTTTATATTTGTCGAGTTTGACGCAAAATTGATGTTCGCCCTCACCCTGGTTTGTAGTCTATTGTAAAATCACCATTGGTGCCCATGCACGTGGTCACAAAAACTCGTGAAACGCAGCTCCCAATGTTCACAGAGCGGCGCCCTTTGGTATAACGAGACACGAAGGTCCTTTCCTTCGATTGCTGAGCGCGCATCACTGTGCTGCCCTCTCTTTTTACGCTACAAAATCAGTCCCGGAACTTTCTGATCAGGCCTCGTATATTCTCTTGTCTAATTCCTTTCAGAGCACGCGAAAACCTGATCACACGATCTACAGTCGTGATAACGTATGCACGAAACACTGTTTTCTGGATATTAAAATTGTTCGTGACGTTTCGCATGCTTAATATCTCCGGTTGAGTGAAATTCAGTTTTGTCTTCATCTTAGAAGAAAAAGAAAAGAAAAACAAAACCACCCGATTTGCTGTACGAACAATTAGGCGAGTAAACATTGATCACAGAGAGAACCACGAGACTAAAGTGATAGTTTTACATTAATATTGTACTTGATATTAAGGATAACTTGTTAAAACCTTGTTGACGCCTCTGCTAAATACTTCACGCCTCAATGCAACGGGTTGCTTACTTGGCACTGAAATTCGACTGTAAAAAAGGGTTCCCCGATTCAGGTTGCCAGTAATGGCATCAAACATAACACATATTGACTCATATGCCAAATATATCTCTGGGTAAATGCCTATAAGCTTCCTGAACTCTGGAGGAAATGTGTGGAAAACAAACATGGACATTCTTTTTGGGGTCAAGTATGTAAATCTTAACACGTTTAAGGCAAAATATATAAATTCTGCATAATTGCGGAAAGAAGTTCCGCAACGTGGATGTTAACATGAGCGCCTAGTTGGTCGTGTGAGCACTGTGCTTTTGAAGAACATTTAGTGAAAGGTCGAAATCAGTAAATAAATTACACGACGCCCGAAAATTAAAAACGCTGAGAAGCCAGTCTGTCATGTCTTAGCACGAGGAAGAAAGAAAAATGCGTAACACAAAAATAATTATAATATTGCAGACGTTGTGGTAAATGCGTCCTGTCGTGGAGGGGGTTATAGCATTCTCTTTAATGCATACAGGTGAAAAACAGCCATTTCGAGTCTCCCTGACTCCCTGACGAAGCCTGGCGGGAAGAAAAATGATTGCAGGAAATGGTGGGCATAACAAAAATTATGAAGGATGACCAAGAAGTTTTGATGCCAAGAGTTTGCTGGCATATGGTAATCGGGCTAAATATGCTCTGTCAGAGTGGTCTTTCCGAGGAAGGCCAGAGGAGCCGTAAATGATTGCTGCACTTCATGCGAAGGCTCCGAGAGGAAGTGAGATTCTCTAACATAGATCGCTGAAAACCACCCTGGTGGAAAGGGCTTACAGTTTGTTTAGGGATTAAAGAAAATAAAGAGCTGCAAAGAGGAATTTAACCGATTATAAAGAATTGGGCCATGCTCGCTCCTTATAGTTCGGTATACCCCCCTTTCCACACCGTCAAAAGCTGGCGGTTCTGTGAAGACAGTTGCTCGAAGTCTGTGTTGCACCCCGCTGTCGGTGGAGGAAGAGGATGAAACTTAATTGCAAATAAAAAGGCTCCAAGTCCAGAGCCGTATAAAACACACACACACGCACACGCAAACGCGCGCACACACGCACACACACACGCACACACACACGCGCACACACACACAGATGAATTCTGTTTTAGACGTCTGGTAGGACACTGTGGCAATGGGCAACGAGAATCCTCGACCATGCCACTACGTTCGCCCCGTGAGGGGTAGCGAGCCACTCCTAGAGAGAATAAGGTTGGGAACGAGGGTGCCAAGGAGTCAAGGTATCGCTGATGTGATAGAATGGTGTGCGGGCAGTGCCAGAGCACGTGTGGGGTGTCAGGGTATCCCAAGTAGTGAGCGCACCGGGGGCAGGAGGGGGATCGGTCTAGATAGTGAAGGATGTGAGGGGAGGGAAGGTTGTGTCTCTTGGCTTGCCAGAGAAGACAGATGTCTTGGCGGGGGAGGAGTTTGGAGGGGAATGGAAGTAGGCAGCAGTCATCCAGAAGCTCTTTGAAGGGTTCTGCGGCCACAAGCACGTTCCTGACGGGCTACAGTCGGGGGGTGGCAGTGATTAGGACAGGGAGTGCGCCGATTTCTCGGAATGATTGCGGCAAGGACAGTTGATCAGCCAAATCGTTGACCGGCGCTCCGGCATGGCCTGGAACCCAATCAAGTGTATATGTGGTGTGGGTATAAAGGGCGAAGTGGACTGAGATTGTGTGGAGAATGTGGGCAGGGAGCGCACGGTCAATGAAAGCGCGAATTGCATTCTGATTGTCGGTGAGGATAATGTAATGGCCGGGAGAGGAGCGGCAGAAAAGGGCGGAGGCTATGGCTTGGGTTTCCAGGGCGAGGGTGGTGGGGAGATCGGAAAAGTAAGCAACGAGAGGGTTTTTTCTGGGGCGGGACGACAGGCCACCGTGCCTTCGCGCGTTTCATCAAGGTAGGAAGCATCTGCATATGTGATATGTGTCGGGTCAGGGTAGCGATTGCATAGTGTGCAGATGCGAGCCTTCCGGCGGCCAGCATGCTTCACTTGGTGCATGTTGCGGGGTAAAGCAGGGATGTGGATGCGACGCTAAAACGATCACGCGGGTGCTTTGGGCGGTGTGGGGGGAAAATGTGTGATGTCGTTGTGGAAAGAGGAGAGCACCTGTCGACCGTGATATGTGAGATGGAGGCGTGATTGTTGCGCTAAGCGGTACATGTCGATTTGTGTTGCCAGAGGGGTGTGAAGACGGGTTTATTGAAGTTTAAAAAGGGGGATGTAGCGAGGTACTGCAAGAGCCATCCGGGTGGCGGGGTAGAAAACTCTGTCGGGTTTTCCTTGTTAGAAGTGGGTAAGGCGTACGTAAGGTACGGCGTACAGAACCCGGGAATAAAGGAGAGCCTCGGGAAGACGACGTATGTCATGCTCCTTGATGCCCTGGCGACGGCGGGTCATGCGGCCGATAATTTAGGAGAGTCGTGTGAGCTGACGCTGGCAGGTGTGCAGCCAGTCTGTGGCTTTGCCATTCTCCGTGAGGTGGAAGCCGAGGACTTTGATGGTTCGTTGGCGAGGGAGGGGAGTGTCGTGTGGGTTGAGTTGAGTGAGGTCCCACTCAGCTTGAGCGCGGGCCAGGGGAGGGGGGGGAGGGGGAGGGGTTAGTGACTAAAACAAATTCAGTTTTAGCGTGGAAAAGGGTAAACCCTATTTCGTTGGAAAAGTTGATATCTATGCCTTGTTGAAGTGTAAAGGAAAAAAAATGAAAGCCGTTTACGAATCCCTGTAACGCCGAATTGGAGCGCAGCTCTTGAGGAGGAGTAGGGAAGGGTACTGAGGGGGGTCACGTCACCTGCGGGTAGTCACGTGACCCCGGGGGTCACGTGATCTCAGGGGATGGGGTCACGTGACCTCGGGGGGTCACGTGACCTCGGAGGGGGGGCACGTGACCTCGGAGGGGGGGCACGTGACCTCGGAGGGGGGGGCACGTGACCTCGGAGGGGGGGCACGTGACCTCGGAGGGGGGGGCACGTGACCTCGGGGGGGGGGTCACGCGACACCCCCCCCCCCCCCCGGTTACGCCGACGCCGACGCCGACGCCGCTCAGGCTGGAAACGGGCCCCTAAGAGCTGCGCTCTAAAAGCCGGGGCTCCCTGTGGGGGTCCAGACGGTTCCGTCGTCTGCGTAGAGCCGAAAGGAGAGAGAAGGCAGTCTCTCGAAGAGAAGGGGGAGAGGCCGGAGGGTAAGGTTGAAGAGGAGGAGGGAGAGAACAGGGCCATGGAACCCCCGCGAGCTGTAGTCCAGCAGAGTTGGCGGTAGGTGGGTAGCTGTTTAGCATGGCGGCGGGTAATGAAAAAGCAGTGCATATAGTTGTAGATGTGGGAGTTGAGAAATCCAGTCATTGTTTAGTGAAAGGAAACAGGTTGGTCGAGAAGCCATGTCAGGAGAGCGAGGGCCATTTTTTTCGTGAATATACCAACGCAAGACGCGAAGGAGATGGGTCGGAGTGTGCATAGGATGGGTTTCTTACCGGGTTTCTGGATAGGAACAATGTGGAATAGGTTCCAGTCCATAAGGTGGACTTTACGAGAGCTCTTGGCAGGGCGGGGATGGAGGGGAAAGTGGTAAGTAGCGATGATATGGTCTCTACCGAACGAGAGGGCAGAGGCGTCCGATTACGTTCCCCCAGAAAGTCGAAGGGTTCATGTGAGGTCGGGAATGGTGTCGGGCTGAACACTATTTCCCGGACGTGTGGGTTATGTGAGGTCGTTAGATATGTTAAACCGAGGTCTTGGGCGGAGGTGCGAAGGAGACGGCCTATGTGCTGTGTATATGTAGAGCCAATCTGGATGAGGAGCCTTGAAATCTCCAGCCCAGACGACGGGGGAGCAGGCGTGGGGCTAAAGGAGTTTAAGCCATTTGAGAGAAGGTTAGTGGATGGGGTCCAGTAAATATTGAGTATTAAGACGGGTGTAGAGGGGTCAGGAAGCCGGGGTAAGAATGAATACGCGTTCTGTTTTAGGTTTGTTACATGAACTGGTGCCGAGCTGGACCGCGGACAGGGTTTTGAGAGCGTAGATGACGGTATAAGGGGCATGTGCTGGACGTTTCGGAAGTATGCCAGCTTGAATATAAAAAAAGCGTAGCCAGAAATATTGTAGAGGCCAAGAGTCTCCTGCAAGAGAATGATGCCAGAAGGATCGGTGAGAGATTTAGGAAGAGGCGCAAAGCTGCGACCTTTCTGCGAAGCAAGCGGCAGTTACACTGAATAATGTAATTGGAGGCCATGATGTCGCTAGTGGCAAGTGAAGGGTCTAAGGGCGCTAGAAAGATCTGCTTCATGACAGTTTTCAGTTGTGACTGCAGTTGTACTGCACTTCGGTGAAATTATTGAGAGCAGCGTATATATGGTTCGATCTGGGTGTTTCGCTGCGCATTCTTAGTGTAGCTATCTTGGATGGCACTTTCCATGCTGATATCGATGGTAGTGGCGGGGGTGGTAAGCCGCTCGATGGCAGCAAGAACGGTAACAAGTGTAGAGGGGGAGGGTCGACCTCCATGATGGTGGTGTTGAAAGGAGAAAATGCCTGTAAAGCGCTAAGAGGAGGAGCGGGAGTGGGAGGCGGCTATGCGGGCTTGCACAGCATTTTGGGGGGGGGGGGGGGGGAGAGGGGAGAGGTAACTAGTCGATCTGACTGGTCATGTTCAGATCGCAGTGTGGGCGACGTGGCACTTGGGTACAGTGCCAGCCGAGAAAGGCTTGAGGGAGGGCTTGAGGGGTGGCGGCGGCAGCGGTTCCGTGTGGCGGCGAGGCGAGGGAGATGGAAACCGGGTGGGGCGGCTGAAAGACCGATGAGCGGAGTGGCTGCAGGGTCGGCTGTTGGATCAGCTTAGGTCAGCAAAGCGGTTGCTGGTGCAGATAGGGGTGCGTGAGCGGCGAGGTGCGGCGGACGGGTTGCTGGGTGGCGGGGTAGAGGGTGGTTTGCGCTGGATGCTGTATCGTTGGCAGTAGGTGGTCACGGTTGCTTGTGTTTCTGCTGTACATTGCGTACAGCGGAGGTCTGTGGGGGAGGGGGGGGGGGGGAGAAGAGGCGTGGGGCCCCACACAATGGTGGCAGTGCGAGTCACAATTGTGATGATCGTGGTTTGGGGTGAGAAGGCCACTGCAAACGGAGCAGATTGCGAGTTGGTAACGATTCGGACAAACGACCTCGCGGTCTCCAATTTGATAGCAGGAGGTACAAATTTGATTCTTCGGAGGATGGGGTTGACACCGTTAGGGGCAGGGGCACCTGTTGACTAACACGCGGCGAAGGACGACATTTCTCGCGAAGGTGACTTTGAGGGTGTTGATGCGGCTCGTCTTGTGGGCATCCAGATTGTTCTCTCCCTCCATTTGCAGCACTGCTTGTATTTGGGGGCGAGTGGCGTCGGTGATTCCGTGAATCAGCCCATGGCATGTGTTGTGGCCCGTTGCCGTGTATAGGCGGTGGCAGAGACAGGAGTGTTGTCCGGGAGGCGGAACTTCTTCAGCATAAAGAACTTTCGTTTTGCGTATTCGGAGTATGCGTCTGCAGAAAACACTTTTTGAGTGGGTCTGAGTTTATTTATATTAGGTGAGTTGGGGGGGGGGGGGGGGGGGGTCCTTTAGGCGATGAGAGCGGCGGCAGGGGAGAGTACTTCGCGGAGAAGATGGCCCGAGAGGGTGCGGATTGAGAACCCTCCAATCGAAGGAATGATGACGATTGACATGTCCTGCAGGGGTGAGCGGCGAAAAGGAACGGTGTTCCATTTTTCAGTCAAGCTACTTGCGCTTTCCTTCGCCTCATCCGTTAGTCGTCGAGCACTGGCGTCCAGCTGCGAGTCGCAGAGTTCGGGGTTCGACTTCCCCGGCGCCGCTTGTCGAATCTCGATAATTGCAAATAATTATGCTTAATTCTGATTAAGTATAATTATATAATTAATGGCCAAGTAAGCCTTTTATGTGCATTGTATACTTACGCATCGCCTGCTACTGGCAGTATGTACATTGCTTTGTCTTGACCCGTGTTTGACGGTTTTTCGTTACGCATGAGCCTAACGTTTTTTTTGGCATAAAATCCAGAACTTAAAGACATCATTCGTTATTACACCGAAACAATACATTCAGTCAAGGGATGTCAAAAACAAAAGAGTAAGTAAATAGAAAGTCAGTGAGCAGTGCCGGAATAAGGTACGGGCTACGGGGTTGTAGTCCAGGGGCTCCGACCCTTGAAGGTTCCATGCTGTAAATCGTAAAAGAAGATATATATATATATATATATATATATTCTCATTGCATTTGAGAAGGGAGGCCTGACGAAGGCAATGGCATTGCAAACAAAACCAAATAACACTGCGCGGAACAGCATCAACAGACACACTAACCCAGACCTCACTATGATAAAAAATCTGGACCAGCACAAGGTTACGATCGGCAGCGACCACGCAATCATAGAGATAAGTGTGGAAGCGAGCACTAACAGACGCAAGATTCGCGCCTCGAAAATGACCAACTGGAACAAGTTCAGACACCTCGGACCGGAAGGAGGTATTGAGGACCTGGAGACGTGGGTGGCGGAGCTACAAGCCACCAAAGCGCACTGCACCAAGGAGATTAGCCTAACCGAGGCCATACCGGAGGTGGATACGCACCTTCTTGGGCTGTGGGAAAAGAGAAAGGGAGTAGTCAAAAGGTGGAAGAAACAAAAGCACAACAGAAAGCTCAGGCTCCGCATCTCGGTGCTAAACAAACAGACCGAAGAATACGCCACGCAATTAGCCCAGCAGAACTGGGACCAGAAATGCGACTCCCTCCAGGGAACTTTGGGACTTGCTCAGACGTGGAGACTACTACACCACCTGGTATCCCCAGCGCAAACCAAGTCAGAAGGATGCAAAACGACCCTAAAGATCGTCCACTCCTACAAGGGAACTGACGAGGATCTACTGAAACAGATCAAAAAGAAATATATTGGTGAGCCTGTACCACCACAAGACGAGGCGAGATGTATACGGTACACGGGAAGAGCCAACGAGAAGCTGGATCGGGAGTTCGAGGAGGCCGAAATGATCGCAGCTGTACAAGACGCAAAGAATACTACCTCGGGAAGAGACAAAGTCACCAATGCCATGCTCAAGAACCTGGGCTGCGAGCAGCAAACGAACTTAACCAACTTCTACAACAAAAACTGGAACCAGGGAACCCTACCCGGAGAATGGAAGCACTCTGAGATAAAACTCATTCCGAAACCCGGAAAGATCCCGGGTATAGAAAACATGAGACCCATCTCTTTCACGTCGAACATGGGCAAGCTCGGGAACGCGACAGAAGAGCACACGACAAAACAGCACCCGACAAAACAGCACGGTCAAAACAGCACGCGTCAAAACAGCACAGCGTCAAAACAGCACAGCGTCAAAACAGCACGCGTCAAAATAGCACGCGACAAAACAGCACGGCGTCAAAACGGCACAGCGGCAGAAGAGCACGTGCCAAAACAGCACGGCGTCAAAACAGCACAACGAAAAAACAGCACGCATGTAAAAAGGCTCTAATAGGTACCGTTTTATGAAAACAAAACAGAACGTAAAGAAAAAGGGTTGGACATTGCATGGCATTATTTAACAGCTAGTGGAGAAAAAAAAAACGTACGCTGGCGGCGACGGGATTGCACGTGCATTTTTTTAACTTCAAACCCTATATTTAGGGTTCAGCGTTTTCAGGTTAAAGCGGATATAACCGGTAAAAGTACGCCGAATTAATTTTTCTACATTCAGGCTTAACTGAAAAAGTTCAGAATTTTCCCGGGCGTTTGGAGTGGTATGTGTGTTTGTGTGTGTGTGTGCGTGGGGGGGGGGGGGGGGGGGGGGTGGGACTCATTACTACGTTTTCGAGTTTTCGGATAAATTCGAAAAAACACCCGCCGGTAAAAGTTTCGTCTATTCGGATTTACCTGATAAACTCTGAATTTCGATGTGCCAATCCCTCCCCCCCCCCCCCCCCCCCCAAACACACACAAATATATTTTACAATTAATGGTTTAATCAGCGCGCAGAGTAATTGGTCCTAGGAAAATGCCACCACACATATCTTTCAAATTTCGGTCAGGACAGCAGGTCATTGTACTATCGGGTCAAGACAAAAGTCACTGTTTATGTTTCTGGTTTGGGTCATACTATTTGTGCCTGAGGGGAAGGAGAGGTTGTGTTTTCGTAACCGCGAAAGCTATGGACCATAGAAATTACATAAAGTGAAAAAGAGGACAGTTGAAACTTCTCTATTACATTCTTTTCCACTCTATCTCTTGCGGCCGCGCCGTAGGTTGATGGAATAGCATGGAATAAATACAGGCTTCCCAGCGACTACCTCCAGCAGGTTATTTTTTTAAGGTATCGACGTTTATCGAAATAACACTTGTGTGCCACTTTTGTTCTAGGACAAATTAGTATTGCCGGTAGTAATGGCACCAACGCCGAATCCAACTGAAGAAAATATTATTTGATACAGTCGCGTTTTTTTTTTTTTTTTTGTTCAGCATACATTTACATTTGGATATTGTTTGTTTATTTTTAATAAGAAACACTGAGAATTTGAGCTCCAAATTTCAGATATCTTGGAATAAAAAAAAAATAAACTCCGATAAACTCCGAATTTTCGGCGAAAAATAAACTCTGAAAAACACCCTCCGAACTTGACGAAAACTAAACTCCGAAAACACGGAACCCTACTCATTACTGACCATATGACAACTTCCTTTCGCAGTTTTCAATTTGTCTGCGAGATCGGTTCAACTTTCAACATAAGCTTCGGGGGCGCAGGGTTCCTCAGGACGAAATCTGGGTTTTTCACCTGATAGAGGTTTGTGCCGAATTCTTCGTTAAAAGAAGAGAGTTTAATCGTAACGTCAAACAGCGAAAATCAAGAGCGTCCGTAGATGCCGCGCATTGTTTAACACCCCTAGCTTCCGTCTATTAGAGGAGGGCATATATACGAGTGTTTTATTGTCATTTCTGCCGTCGGCGCGAATTTATCACCTCTCGCAGTCGTGAAAATGGGGGAAAATGCACAGAGTACAGTGCTTGCTAATTTCTCCATTTTCATATTTGCCTCTCCAACCCAAGTGGTACTGAAGCTCATGCTCGTCCTGTGTACAAATACGAGCACGCGACGATAATATCAGATACGATAAGGCCCCAGTGCATTTTACAGAACAGGTCGCGTCGGCTGCCAAAGACGGCAACAAATAAGAAGACCAGTACGTGGTACTCAATATACGTTTTACACAAATGCTTTTAATTATTGCATTTTCGTTAGTATACTGGTTTTCGTCAATAAACCTAATATAAATGAGAAGTTATAATAGGTTTATTATACCTAATATACAAATATTCACCGCTATAAACCGAAAACTTTTGTTTGGAATAAAAACCGAAAAAAAGTGCGCGGAATTTCGTATAATACAAACCGAAAACGCCGAACCCTAGTTATATTGTCAATGTCATGTTTTGAAGCTGTGCTGTTTTGTTGCTGGGCTGTTCTGACGCTGTGCTGTTTTGACGCCGTGCTGTTTTGGCACCTGCCCTTCTGTCGCTGTGCCATTTTGACGCTGTGCTGTTTTGTCGCGTGCTATTTTGACGGATGCTGTTTTGTCGCCGTGCTGTTTTGACGCTGTGCTGTTTTGACGCGTGCTGTTTTGACCGTGCTGTTTTGTCGCGTGCTGTTATGTCGTGTGCTGTTCTGTCATGATGCCGGCAAGCTCATGGAGAGGATGGTGCAGGGAGGGCTCGTGAGACACCTCGAAGAAGAGAACCTGATGCCCGACACGATGTTCGGATTCAGGGCCCACCTAAGCACCCAGGACGTGCTTCTACAATTAAAGGAAGAAGTACTTGGGGACAACAACATCCCCAAGTACGGCGAAAACATCGTGATGGCCTTGGACCTAAAAGCCGCTTTCGATAATGTTTCGCACAAGGCAGTACTAGAGAGCCTCAACAAGATCAGCTGCGGAGAGAGAACCTTCGAATATGTCAAGACGTTTCTCACGGACAGGACGGCAACCATAACCATCGGCAACGTAAAATCGAAAGAAACTAGCGTCCCCAACAGAGGCACCCCGCAAGGTGCGGTCCTATCGCCGCTGCTGTTCAACCTGGCACTCAGGGACCTGCCGGTGGAGCTAGAAAAGATTGAAGGGATAAGACACGCAATTTATGCTGACGATATCACGATCTGGACCACCGAAGGATCCCTCGGCGAGAAGGAAGAGAGACTCCAGAGAGCCGCAGACACGGTCCATGTGTACGTGAAGAGCCGCGGACTGAGGTGCTCTCCAGAGAAATCCGAAATTATAAGGATTCACAGGAATGGATACGACCGAGGAGTACCCATTAATGTATCTCTGGACGGACAAGACATACCCGAGGTCAAGCAGTTGAGAATCCTGGGCATGTGGATCCAGCATAACGGGAAAGCCACGTGCACCATACAATTACTACAGAAAACAAATGAACAGGTGACCAAGATGATCACTAGGATCACGAACCGGAGAAGAGGGCTCAAGAAAAAGGACGTCATGAAGCTTATACAAGCACTGGTTATTAGCAGAGTAGTGTACAGTCTACCGTATCACTACCTCGACATGAAAGAACAAGAGCAGGTCGAAGTCCTCATCAGAAAAACATACAAGATAGCGCTCGGGCTTCCGCAGAACGCCCCTACTGCAAAACTAGAACAAATGGGGGTGCACAACACCTTCCAGGAACACAAGGAAGCCCTACTGATGGCACAACGAAGCAGACTAAAGAAGAGCGGGACTGGCAGACAGCTTATACAAAAGCTCGGGTACGGCGACTGTACAGAAGTTATCTAAAATTCCAGGGAACTGGGCGCCGGAGTCAAGCGAACCTACATAGTTAGGCCCATACCGAAGCACAAGAACCCCATCATGCACCGGGGAAGAAGAAGAGCAAGAGTGCAATACTATGAGCGTGAAGGCAAAGACAACGAGACATTCGTACACGTGGACGCAGGGGACTACCGCCGGGATGCCAAGGTAGCTGTGGCATTGGACCACGCATACAACGAGATATCCAGCTGCTCCATCAAGAACGCCAGCATGGAGGGGGCGGAAGAACACGCCATCGCCCTCGCCATGATCCACGGCTACAGGACAAAGAAAGCCTACACGATCCTAACCGACTCACAAAATGCCTGCAGGAACTACCTGTGGGGTTTTATCAATAAGACATCAGCAGCAGCCCTAGAACGCGCCTGGAAGGAAGGCGTGATCCACAAAATCATTTGGATCCCAGGGCATGAGGGATTGACCGGTAACCTGATCGCAGACGCCGTCGCTCCAGCATACACCAACCGAGCGGCGGAAGAAGCGAGCGGGCCAACGGAACCAGTACCTCAAACCTACAGCAGCGTACTCAACTACTACAAAGCGGGGAGAATGCGTCTCCCACCCCCGCACCCCAAGCTCAGCAGAAACAAGGCCGTCAGGTGGCGACAGCTGCAGGCGGGAACCTTCCCCAGCTTGCTACGCTTGCACCACATAAGCCCGGAATCATACTCGGACAGGTGTCCCTGGTGCCAAGCCAGGGCGACCCTCTACCACTCCACGTGGGAATGCACCCGAAACCCCACACTTCCTACGGTACAAGACAACAGTCGGAGCAGTGGGAGGCCAAGCTAGCGTGCAGCGACCTGGAAAATCAGGAATTCCTGATTGAAAGGGCCTGCAAGGCGACGGAAGCCAACGGCATCCTGGACTAGAGAAAACCGACCACGCGCTTTTTTTTTTTTTTTTTTTTTTTTTTTTTTAAACCCAATAAACGTTTTCTGATCCTGAACACTGCGCGGCGATTTTATTTTCCTAATGTGTTTTTGGTTGGTGCGCAGAAAGGCCCCATACGTCTGACGTATGACCGGCCCCTCATGCTACTTCTGCACGTCCTTTTCAAACCGGCTTTGAAAAAAAAGGAAATAGCAGAGAAGCCCCCAGCTTTTTGGGCTTTTTCATCCCTCCTTAGAAAAATAAAAGGGAAATATCAAAACTACCGTGACTATTAATGTGCTTGCCTACTTTTACAGCGTGTGTAAAAATTGTGTTTTTGAAGCGCGGCCTTTGAATTCAATGCTCCACGGCGAAGACGACAGAGGTGTTGTGTCTGCGGTGGTCTGAGCGCAGTTTTTCCTACTTGAAGTCAGAAAAGAGACAAACTATTTTTTTTATGAAACACTTTTTTACATTTCTTTTATGAGGGATAGGAGGCTTTTAGTGAAATAAATATTTACGTCCAAAGTCGCACACATAGTTTTACTTTTCGGAGTGTTCACTGTTTCCATATTGGACCCTTCAGGAACTCGGGGACCTTTTTGCAACGTAGAGGATGTTTTCTCTTTAACAAGTAGTTTTAACTGTCCCCGCCTATTACAAACGAAAAGAAATTCCTTCAGCCATCGAGGAAAAGTTACATATGGGAGTATTCTTCGGGATTCATAAAAAATAAATAATGGTGGTAATCGCAGCACTGCAAACAAGAAATGGACGACATTCTTAGTTTATTGGCTTCATGTTTCTGCATCTGAATGACCGATTTTGTTGAATCAGAAAGTGAAAGTCAAAGGCAGCCAACCGGATTACTTATTCGTCTGCTCCAGCACTCTTTTAGTGCTTTGGTTTGAGTCACGAAAACTAGTAAATTGGACGAGGCCGTTCTTGGGGTGGCAGATTTACTTTAAATTCGCAGGTCACAAATATGTAATTGGGGTTTCTACGTGAAAAGCAAAGTTTAAAAAACAAGAAAGTGAAAGAAGCTAGCCATTCTAAATAAGTGACCAGTTGTTCAAAGATATTCAAAGAAAACTCTGCTATCTGGATCATCAACAGGTATAAAAACTGGCTACCAGCCTAAAAGACTGGCCTGATATGCTTGTTCGTCTGCTCTTTTCAATCACACTAACTACTACATCTCAGCGCAAGCCACGGGTTACTTAGTAATCCGACATCATAGCAGAGTAGAACTTTCCCTGCCATCAGCGTGTTCACCAGTGTTCCTCATGTATCTGGAACTATATACAGTCAACTGTACCGGAGCCGGCTGCTGCTCATGAAACTGGGGATGTCTCAAAAACCATCGCATCTCTTTCCACAGATTCTGACAACTGCCTGAAATTCTATCCGTAACTCCTCAAGGTAGGAACCACATGCATAGAAAGCGAGCCGGCAAAGTGGCCTGCCGCCATACCTGATAACTTTCAAACCCATTATATTGAAAAAAAATCGCAATACTTCTAAAATTGATCGCAATATTCTCCTACTTCTGAGAGGTAGGACACGTTCATGTTTGTAAGAAAGGCAGCTAGTCACTGTGAAGCTGTTCAACCAACACCGCATAGTCCAAAGTGTGTGTGCTTTGTTTCGTGCGCAAATTGTTCGAGGTCTCAAACAGTCCGCCGAGCCATTTTGCGACTCACGGGTCTAGTGCTTTAAAGCGGGCGGAATAAAACTTCTGACCCAGAGCGCTTAGTGCAAAGCGAGTCGGGGCGGTTATTGGGTTGCCGCGTTCCTTTCGCCTATAAATAGTAATTTTCTTGAAGCTATAAGACTTCGTCCCTTTTTCAGTGATAACATTGCCCATAAATATGACTCAAAAAGGTACAAATGTTTTATTTTTTAATTACCTGAGGCTTCCCAAAATGTTCTATTTTAATCAACGATATCACCATCCTCACTGTCGAGATCATCATCATCATCATCTTCATAATTATCATGACTGCCTCCGATGTAACTTTAGCACAGAGCCCCAAAATTTCTTAATCCGGCTCTGGCAGGCCATGCATGTAATTCTCACAGTTATGTCTCTCTTAGGTGAGCTCCGTTTTTGTTGCCTAAATGATTAAAATAGGTAAAGTGCTGTACCGTGACGTTCCAAACAATCGTCGCTCAGTGACTACCACCGACGCTTGCCGAACAAGAACTGTTTAGTTTGCGTTACTCATAGATATGTGCACCGAAACCAGAGGGGCCGCGTCTCTGGCGCCACGTTTTATAAGAGGGAATAACTAAAAAACGCCTTATTAGATACACGCCATAAAAATGGCGTCTAAGCGATATAGGCAGATTAAGTTTGAAACACGCGTTAGAAACTCCACATGATTGTCAGTATATCAGGTTGCCCACTCATGGCAGCTGGGACTCAACTCACGCACCAAGACAGACCTCGTTTCATCGCGAACGTGACGTCTCGTAGACCGAGCATGAGGCAACTAAAAAAGTCAGATCCGACCTCATAATGTATCCGGAAGTTTTCAACCTCAAAGCGGTCCTGTATAATTTGTCTGCACGGTCGTTTATGGCGCTCTTTACTGTTCCTATGTTTTTCTATTTTTGTAAACTCTATTTGAGGTCGCGAATTTCAGCCTTGTCCCCAGGGGGACACGAGCTTGGCCTGTTCGTCCGCGCCCCTTCACACTGTTTGACTTAGCGAGAAACTCCCGCTCTTCTATCGTGGCTGGCGTCATTAGGCTGTCAGCGTTTAGACTTGGCGTGCAATTAAAAGCTAGGGTCGCGTGCGCCTTAAAAAGATTCGGGCAATTAAGCGACGTGCGCATACGGCAATGTTCCGGGTGAGCCTCTCTTGAAGAGCGCTTGGTCCGCACAACCCTGTTTCTGCAGGCTTCTCTTCTCGTGACGACGGTGAGTTGCGGAGGTTTCGGTCACGTATTTACGGCGAGAAGCGGGCTATGGGCGCTCCAGTGACGCTCGTTTTGGCTGGTGCGCGTGCTTGCCAAGCGCTGATATTTTAAGTTTTAGAGTGAACGACACGTCCTGCTCGATACCTTTAACGTAATAACATACAAGCTTTTGGCATTTGCTGTACGATCTTAGTGTAATTTTACTGACTGCGTGGTTCGGAACTTGCTGTTAAATTTTATCTAGTTTACTTTGACTTGGGTAAATTTTTAAGTAACCTCAATTTATTTCAGTAGCACTTTTTATCGAAAGTACGCTGGGAAATATATGGATTTAGATTTACTAACCTATAATAACCCGAGTTAAGTGTTACTAAAGTATTCTGTCGTAATCCGAGTGCTAAATCAAGAGGAATGGTGAATATATATATATATATATATATATATATATATATATATATATATATATATATATATATATTTGCGTTGTTAACTGAACTGTTGGTCAGCCATAGAAGCATCACGCAGTAGCATTTTGAAAGCTATTAGAGCGTAGCTTAATTTCATCCTAAAAAATGCGTTTCTGCGGACATAAATGTTGTTGCGTAATGACATTTCAGGTCAAGTCACTTTAAATGTAACTGAATTTCTTGTTACGGGAAGCTTTCACAGCCCTGTGTCGTGCTTGGATAAAAAATCAGAAGTTTAATAATCCTTCCTCTGGTTTGCAAAAAAGGCCCACCAGACGGTGGCACCATATTTTTAGTGTGTCTAGAGCTTACTGGAAGACGCTGATGTAAGCAGCACAGGGTTGGCCAGTCATCGGCCAATGGCTGTTAAAGGTCCTTGGCCATGTGGCCAGACAATGGCCAGAGGCTGGCCGGTGACTGGCCTTTATCTGGCCATTGGCCAATGGCCACTGGCTATCAGCCATCGGCCAAGCATTGGCCAATGAATGGCCACTCTCTGGCCACTGGCCAAAAGACCATCGCCAGACATTGGCCACTGCTTCGCCAAACTTCGTGCTGTTTGGGAGCTTATTTTAATACAGGCATGCTGGGCATGTTTGAATTACACCGCGATAATGTCTATGTTAAACAATAAGGTCACAAAGCAATACACATAAAAATACCCAAGTACCTTTAGTGGATTTTGCAGATACATGAAGAAACATCTAGTTTCTGTTCCAGTTGATTGCATTCAACATGCTGCACTCTGCCAGGGTAGCGCCAAATACTAAATGTTGCCATCTATTATGTGTTAATTATGCGCATAACCATATCTTGCTGGAGTAGTTGTTCTCACTAATACTCCGTCTGCAAAATGAAAAAAAAGCAATCTTCCGCAGAAGAAGTCTTTGATATTTTTAACAGGCACGTCAAGAGTTCGGAACATGGGTGCGTAGGTCGTCACTTCCTTTTTGCAGACATTCCAAAAAGCGTATACAAACATTACGTGGGACGGAGATGAAAATCCCCCCCCCCCCCCCACCCCCTTCGCGTCCTCCCTCCCGTTCTCACCTCAGTCGCTCGAATAGTTCAGTCGCCTATGACTACGTCTCGTAAGAATGGCTTGTTAGTGACTCCAGAGTTCGTCAGTCATGTAGTTTTGCGGAGATGTCACTCGTCACATCATTGGTACAACTGAAATTAGTGTCGTTATGGACTACCGTATTATCAACCAGCGTCGAGACAATTGCAGTGCACTGATGTCAGGACCAACCAACTTTGCCATTCCGACGAAATATACATAATCCGCACTAGAATCGCGTTTGCACCTAAAACAAAAACAAAAGCATCACCACCTATGAACTCGGGTTGTCAACGGCAGCAATAGTCGGAGTAGAAGACAGCTACAGGAAAGATGAGCCCTCCCTGACCCCAGGGTTGCATGTCAGGAGACGGGGGAGCCCGAGGGGCGATTGGCACCACGGTGGCGAGCTCAATTTCGTGTCTCGGTGGTCGCGGCGACGGCGGCGGCAGCGAGAGGAGCAGCATCGTCCCCGGGCGCCCAAAATAGTTCCACGCAACGAAACATGGCTCCAGACAAACGACCCTCGTCCGCGCCGGGCTCCAGTTAGGTAATAATGGATCCGCAGCTCCGACGGGGAGGATCGACGCCCTTTATCGTTAAACCGCATCGGCCCGCGAGCCGTCGCGAAACGTCGGTCAAATTTTTCGTGCGAGCCCGGGCCACTCCTCCCCGAAGGCCATTTTGGCTACCGTTGTTTTGCGGCCGCCGAGAATCTCGCAAATTGACGTCTCGGAGCTGCCGCCGCCGCCGTCGCTGCCGCTCGCGACCCCCTGGCTGGGAATGCGTGCGCCCCGAGCCAGGGGCGGGCGGGGGCATATGAGACGCTGAAATGTGTGGTATGCGTGCTCCCGAGTGACGCGGCGGCAGGGGCGTTGCGTCTTGTGAAAGGGGACGCGGACAAGAGTGCGCTGAACGCATGGGTCGGGATTGCACTCGGGAGCCATTAGCGGTAGCAACTTGGTTAATGCCGTCGCCTCGCGGCCTGTTCTTTTTTTTTTTTTGTTTTCGTTTTTTTTTTTTATGTGGCCTATAAAGGCTTGTTCCTTTATTCTATTTCGTGCTGCTTAGTAGAGGTGACGATTGTATATTTGTCGAATTAACAATTCGGCAAGAACGTTTGGTTTAGATCAAGTATATATGAAAGGTGGGTGAAGCAGCCGAATGATAAATGAGGTTTGCTTTTGGGGATTTGTGGTCATGTGAACGGAGTCATGCTAAGTGTCACATAAGCTCTGAACCTATAAAATAATTCCCACCGATACAGCTAATCACACCCCTCTGAAAATAAATTCAAGAAAAAAGAAAAATGAAACCAACTTCAGGTACGTTAATCTATTAATCAGCTTCATTGGTTATTTTGCAATTAGTTTATTAACGTACTAACCAAATATTAGTTTCTTAGTCGATACATTTTTGAAAAGTCGGATTTCCACGTGGCTGTAACAGGCATCGTCTTCGTTGCTGCTCAATTCAATATCAAGACCTTAATCCCTCGACCCTGACACCACTTCTCTTTTTTTCGGGATGCCATACTCCAAAGTACTCGTTCAGAAACTTTCGGTACTGTCTTTCTAAACCGCGTAGAAATATACCTATATAAAAACGATAATGTATTCGTGTGTGGCTTAGCTCCCTGCTGTATAATATTGCTCAATATTGGCGTTCCTTTTTGGTTTTTCATGTTACCATCCTCTACGTTATGGGAAATAAATATTCAGTGAAACATCGTATTCATGCTTCTTCAGTCCGCTTCCCCCTATGGAATATAAATTATTTATATTTAAATAACACACATATCCTATTCATCAACTAAAATAGTTTTTATAAGATGGCAACCAAATATGAATAAAAATACACGCATGTTGTATTTTTTACTATCGTCTAGTCCTGCCACCAACCCGTTGGGTTTTGAATGTAGTATAGCATTTTGAATGAATGTATGTTGAACGACTAAGCATTAATTGAAAAGAAATTGCTTCACGAGGGAATTTCTCAGCTTGGCATCGTTATGATCGACGTGACGAGTTCCAGCAATTCTGGTATTAAATCGCTAATTATTATCTTATTTATTACGCAATACCTATTTTTGATAGACCAATTAATTGATTAGTAATTCAAGTGAAGGCAATTGGTGGATTGGTGAAACATGTATAGTACACAGCCCTATCCTCAGGTAAAAAGAAACCGTGCCATCTCTCGCTATCTCGGCAAACGATTGTAATGTCCGCTGGCAGCTACGTAATAGCTCGGTCATTCACAGCACTCAAAATGAACGAGGTTACACTTACCACAAATATATAATCCAAAAACTAAAAATACACGTACTGAGAAAGCACCAGATATAATGACAAAAACTACTTTTATTTTTTCTTCAATATTGTTGATCGCAGTTTGAGCAATTGAAAGAAATTTAAGCTCGGCAGCGTGAAAACATCAGTTTTTTTGTTTTCTTTTGTTTTTTTTAACGAATTAACAGAAATATTAGATTGAAGAGCTTTTGTTGTATTTTCGTGCTTCTTGTTTGTTGTTGATGAAGAAAGTCGGGTTGCTAAATACAGAAAAAAAAGTTGCCGCTAAAACATTATCATTATATTTTAAATTGCCACGATGTGGGTGAATAATATAAAATCAAATGGTGTCGTCAAGTTAATTCAAAAAGCTAATTCATCTCGGAAGATTTAGCGCCCCGGTCATGCAGTGGAGAGGACAGATGGCGGCGCAGGCTTTAATTTTCGCCCGCTATCCGAGGTCCATAACCCACGTAACGAAGCGAGGAAGCGACTGAGCCTCTCGACGTTACGCATGCCTCTTCCGAATGAACAATAGAACCCGAAATAGTCTGATGCTTGTGAAAACGTTTACTTGTATTTTGTTGCGTTAAACGGTCTTCGTCCGAGCGGGCACAATTCCAGTATAGCTTCAACGTCCGCTGCTGAACTTGTTTAAAAAACAAAGGACGAACAAGAAAAAAAGAAAAAGTTACACTACGAGAAGCGTTTAATGCCATCCCACGTAGACATGCACCCGAATGGAAGCTCGGCGCCAACTTCCACGAAAGTAAAGACAATTGCCACGACGCTATTAACACTTCTCAAAACGCTTTACCGGCGCGCTCGAGTGTAAACATCACGGGGATCGTGAGGGAAGCCATAACCAGCAGAGGGGACGTCTCGTCCCGCGCTGAGTGAGGAACCTACGTCTGCATGAGCTCGGGAGGGGGGACCGGCGAAGAAATTACCCATAAACGTTAAGAAGCGAGGGCGAAAGCGAAAAGCCACCAGCGTCCTCCATTCTACTTGACGGCAAGGAGAAGGAGCACTCGGGACATTATACGAAGAAAGCGGGCGCTGCTCAAATTAAACGCTCTCTGGAAAAGGCAGGACATAAATCACTCCTCGAGCATATTCCCGGCGAGGACCTAAGCACCCCGTCACGGTGGCCGAAAAGGCAGGCGCCAACTGGGCACCGAAAAGGGGAAGCAGGCAAGATGTGCAAGCCGCTCCTTTAAATATATGCCACAGTCATCCGATTAATGGCGTGTCGGTTAAAACGCGAAACTATTATAACCATAGGCATATCGTAATCGGCGAAAGGGACGAGCGACTGTTGTCCCCGGGCGACCAATCCGACGGTGGCGCCGACTGGAATGGTGCACGCCACGCGGCGTAATCAGCGGCCCACTCGCTCCGCTTTTGTCCAATTAGAAGCGGCCGGGGATATTCGAGTGCTCTCGGTCTATCGACGGGCTACTGTAGATAACGATGTGTGTTACCGACTTACCCTTAGCACCCTGGGCTCGAATGCATGTAGTAAGTAGTGCGGTTTTTATATTTCTCTCTCTCTGTATCTATCTATATATATATATATATATATATATATATATATATATATATATATATTTTAGTTTTGCCGTTAACAAGGCGAGTTGGGCACGCTACTGCTGTCAGTGATAGATGATTGCTTCAATCATAAAAAAAACAAAATACGACAAACGTTCTTTGTTTTTCTTTTTACTTGCCCATTGCCTACTCGAAACAGGTTTGCAGTGACTTCTCCTTTCGCCGGTGTTCGTTATGCAACCGAGTGCTTCGTATGAGCACGTACTCTTTCTATAATATATATTCACTGACAGGGCTTAAGGAACGTCAGACGTGGCATACGACGCTCACACATCTTGCCTAATGATTCATTGTTCGGTGTTCTGATCGGCTAACACGGCGATCTCATTGGCTCCGGACCGACAATAGGACGCTCGAGTTAGGCCACGCCCTCCGTTTCTTAGGCTGCAATGACGCTAGAGGGTTTTAGTAGATCGTCCCGATACCTTCAATAACCCCCAATAACAGTACGATGCGCGCGAAGGCGGTGGCGGAGCGTCGGGTATACCGTTATCGGAGGTTGGCCCACAAGGTTTTTGGTGAGAACAGGAACCGATTTGTTTTCTCGTTTTCAGGCTGAATGTGAGAATAGGGCTTCATCACCTGTCCTATTCGGCCATTGCGGATGTCACGATACAAACTGTATTAAGGTGGCGATGCAAGCGAGTTGGTTCATGACTTCTGAAAATGGAAAACATTGGCAGGGGGCGCACAATAGTGCAAAGAGAGGTGCTGGAGGCGCATGCTATCGAAAAAGCTGGCGCGGGGCACTGCGTCAGCCAACCTTCTGTTTATCTTCACAAAAAAGAGATAGATTTTATAGATGACTGGTGAGCGACACGCCATTGGTTGTTTCGGCGTTGGTTGACTGTGTGGTGTTTTCTTGCTTGAGCCTTTTTTAATAAAACTTCAGTTGATAGTCAGCGCTTGTCCTGTGGTCTTCTCTCGTCGTCTTCGTCTTTTTGCGCGCTGTTTTCCATTTTCAGAAGTCACGATACACCCTACCGGCCGCGACTTGTGATTGGCTACTTAAAGAGACACTGACAGGGTATTTATGCTCGCCGAGGTTTTTAGTTGTATGTGGCATATAAGAGCCCAACTACCCAGAAGAAAACTTGCGACTCGAAATTCGGTTTCTTTCCGCCCAAAAACCGGCGATCGAGAGCTGACCGGTTTGAGTTGCGCTCACTCTCTTTCCCGTGGTCACGGGCCGTTTTCTAAGGTTTCGACGCCACCACCAAGTTGAATCAAAGCCGTGGGTCATTGAAGGCACACAGTCAATAATAAAAAAAAAAAAAAAAAAGAACATGAAACCCAATTTTTGTGGCTTCCAAAAAGCTGCAAATACGTTGATTGAAAAACAAAAAAAGGTAGCACAGACAACCGGAAGCACTCTGTGCGTTCACTGCATAATTCTCAACATGGCGTCGTTTCGCGTATCGTGGGACTAGCGGACAGCGGACGACGGGCGTTGGACCTCTACTTTAGAACTGTCGTTCACGGTACCGGCGAGTTCTGTCTTCCTTCGAAAGAAAAATTTTGGACCAATCAAAAGAACTGATATTCATCCCATACGACACGCCCGACCAGCAACCCGATTGCACGAAGACATCGCCGAGCCGTCGTCCCTTCTCGTGGCTTATGACATCGCTCGCTCAAACGTCAAGCACGAAGTTTGTACTTCGAGCTGAATACGCACGCGTACGGTTTCTTTATGAAGTTCGAATGTGGCCTATGTGTGGTGCTGCCCGATTTCAATCCGGCAGTGCATGTATTGAAGAAAAATCGGCACCAAACTTTCGACATACACTAGTCTACCGGCTCCATTCCTACGTGTGAAAGAGTTCTATCAGTAGCTCAGTGGAAAGATGTCCGATGCACACGTAGCGGGCACAGGTTCGATCCCTGGTGTGCGTGTAACATTTTTTTATTTGTCAAGCATTTTGCGATGTTTACATATCTTTTTTAACAATTACCACTGAAAAAAAAATTGTTGTGGAGGATACGTTGCTCAACTAAATGGTATGGGATTCCATTTTCGACACCTGCGAACTCAATGTAGTCACTTTCCACAAAAAGCAAGGTGCATATGAATCGGGTAGCGTCCGCTTTCCGAGCTTCGCGTGACTGTTCTACGGGAATTGCAGCCAGCCATTGATCCCGAAACGTTGATCTTTCGGAAAATTGTGCACTCTGCCGCACAATGCCACTTTCAGATGCAGGACATGTGAGGCAGCTCTTCACGCAACATCTTGGGTGTATTCTTTTCACAGCCGATCACGGGAATTCACCACGGGCATTCACTACTCATTTCCAACCCTTAAGTGTACAAAACAAATCATCTTAAAGTACAGAACAGCGAACGGAACAAGCAAAACTGCAAAGGAATCGCGCGGCAAACGGATCCCGGAACGCATTGCGTCTGCTACGTGCAAAAAAAAAAAACAAAAAAAAAAACGCATGGTCAAGTTTAGTTACGTGACTTCCACCACTCCACTCTATCCTCTCCACTTCTCCGTGCAGTGCGGGAGTTTCGGTTTCGGTTTCGGGCAGAAGCATTTTTTGGTTTTATTTAAAAAATCCGTGACTCTGTTGCAAAATATTAATTGGGTAGTATTCCGACACCATAATGAATCGCCTGACAAAAAAGGAAAAGAAAAATTTGGGGGTGTCAGTGTCCCTTTAAAGACGTGTATTTGTGCGGCGCTTCGCCATCTTGATTTTCTTAGGCTGCTAATCTCTACCTGCCGCCGTCACTTTCTCCTTCCTTTAGCTTCCATTCCTTCGCGACAATACCTTAAAAAAAAAAAAAAATCTATATCTGCTCTGGCAGCCACTAGTTAATTTCGGTACACCCGTATGTTCAGCACACCACAGTGTCATCATTTTAATACTGTTTTTTGAACCTATACGAGCTACGCTTCGCCCGCCGTATATCACCGCCGAGAAATATGGACATCTGTGGACGCTGCTTTCCTGTACGGGGCAGTAGTCAACCACACGGATTTCAACCTACATCTTCAGGCTGGTACCATTCGAACACGCCCTTGCATCCTGATAACTCGCCATCTTGGGAAAGAAAGTCACTGCTGCGCACCATCTTTCGACCAACGTAACAAGTCACAGCCAAATGCTAACGTAGACGGAAATTGACACCCGCGTATTTTATGCTCCGCAAAAATAACTTCCGATAACCACCTCAGGTGCATGACGCTTAGATTATAGGCAGACTAGAACGTGCCTCTTTGTTACTGACCACATGCGTAACTAACGTATAGGAGCGCTGAGGGGTCCCACGAACCACAACCCCTAGTTCAAGTGGCGTCACTCGCTGGCGACATTCCCGGTGACAGGCACGGTATACCGCTTGTAAATGTCTTCGTTCGAGGGTGTACAACACCGAGACTGGTGTCAGAAAATGATGCATACACACCTCAAAGATAACGAGGCCACAGTGCTAGAATTGCGTCAGCGTTTGCCTGGTGTCCATACGTGTCAATATGTCCACGGCACTGACAGCTCCCGGGAGGTTTAAAATCTCATAGTACATTCTTGTCATTTAAGATGTGCTGATCGGACATCTTGCTATTGCGCGTGAAATTATCTCGTAGGCAGTACAGATGAATACTTCGTGGAGGATATTGTGGGGAAGCGGCTATTGGTTGTAGCAATTCATGTTTTGTTTCTATTTTGCTTCATTACTTCTAAAATCGTGTTCAACCTTTTTCGTTTTTTTTTTTTTTTTTTTTTTTTTTGCTTTTGCTTTTTTTGTTTTTGTTGTTAAGTATCGTGGTTATCCAGTGATTGCAAAACGGAAAGTTGAGAAAAAAAGCTTTGAGCATCTTAGATACCCTTTATGAAGTAAAAAGAAAAAAAAAACACGTAAACAGAAAACAAGTAATACTTCATGCTCTATGTGCGCTTTTGTGTTTATTTCGAGTACTACTCGTATATTTAGCCACTGTAAAACTAGTATTTTTGGGCCTCTTGAAGTGACACTTTGCCTTTTCCCAAAAGAAATATTGAAGTACATTTTTTACACCCGTATTCACCAGGCGCGAGCAGCGCCTGTTTAACCACTGACTATTCGCGATTCCAGCAAAACGGACGCCGCCAAGCGGGAAAACCGGGAACCAGTCGGTCCAGGTCGCTCCGCGCCCCGCCGCGTCTCTGATGGCTTTCGCGGACAAGTGCTGTCGGCGCGGGGGCGAGCAATGTAATTTGACGAAGGTCCGAAAATTTCTTAAGTTTGCCTGAGTGTTCATTAGTCTGGTGAAGCCTCAGTAGATTGTTTCTTTCCATCACGTGTTTGAAAGCCCGTTTAATCCACAACACACGGTCGCGTGCTTTCAATTTTTTGGATGAGGAGGAATCACGGAAAAACGTTTTGATTTCTCGTCTGTCCCTAATCACATTGCGCATTGCATTGCGTCGTCATGTCTAGAGACGGCAATTGGAAAGTCATGTCACCATGCCATGCACGACAGCCTCTGTAGTCAGGTCAAGAGACTTGGAAGCGCAGGGTATCCTACTTCCCTTATGCTCGCAGTGGCTGAGAAACTTCTGAAGAAGTTCAGGGGCAAAAGTCAAAATGACAAGCAAAAAAAGAGAGCAAGACCCCACGTGATGCCATACTTACACAGGGTGTCACACAATATAAAAAAAGTGGCGGAAAGGTTCGAGGTACCTTTTGGTATTCTCAGCACCTCGTAAACTGGCTCAACTATGTCCGAGGATAAAAGAAAAAGGCAAAGATAAGCGGCAATGCACAGTGAAGCACGTAAACAAATACGTGGAATGTGCGGTGGGCGTGGTCTATAGAATTCCATTGGGCTGCGGCAAGGTTTACATAGGCCAGACCGGAAGGTGCTTGAATGAGCGGTTGCGTGAACATGCTTTGTCACTGCGTTCAACAACAGGAGCCCATTTACACACACATTGCAGAGATTGCCGCTGCATTCCCAACTTTCAAGGCACTACAATCGTTGGGAGAGGTAAAGAAAAGGTGGCGAGGGAGGTACTGGAGGCTTGCATGATAAAGAAGGGATGTCCTGATAAGTGTATCAGTCAGCCCTCACTTTTCCTTCACAAAAAGGAAGTGGACTTTATTGACACGTGTGGTGGCCGAGTCATTGATGACTAGTCACAATTGTAGTATTTGTGGCTTTTGCTGGTTTTATTTTGCTGTTTCTATTTTTTTTCCAATAAAACATTCAGTTGATAGTCAGCGCTCGTCCTGTTTGCCTCTCCCTCTTCGTATTCGTCTTTGTTGTGCGCTTTCACTACTTTCAACATGCATAACCAACTCGCCTGCATCGCCACATTAGTTCAAAGTGACGACTGCTTGGTAACTGATAAGTGGTTTCTTTATAAGGATGTAGAACAGTGGTCTGAGGTCGACAGACGAAGTGTTTCACTGGACGGAACACCAATGTTGCAGTCAAGTGAATGGGAAGGTTCGATAGCTGCTTTCCTTAAGTTTGGTTGTGCTCGATTAGCTTCAAGTTAATTTAGCCACTAACGCCGGCCGGTGCGTTGGCTATTCATCTTGGCGGCTTTTCGCCGAAAAAGACCACACTGAAGGAGTTGGGCTAATTTCGCAATTACTTGATTCAGAAAACCTGCTCGCTGCATATGATTAATGAGGGAAATTATCCGCTTTCAAAAGGTGGGGGACGCGTCTCGCAAAGTTAGAAGCTGTCACGTCATTAGGATCTATCGCGCCTCCAATATTTATATTATAACCCCTGTCGAAGCCAGCAGCAATATACGTCTACATTGCTCAGGTTGACCGGCCACAAAAACTACTCATTTTATCCGTTCAGGATTCGAAGTCAAGTTCAATGCAGGGAGGTCTGAGGGAATCTCCAATGAAGACTCTTTAGTTTGTCCGCACTCGTCTCCGTTCCACCGGCTAGAACCATTTGGCTAAGTTTAAGCAGTATCTATGTCTGTCAAATATACTTTTATTCAGTAGTTCACCTAATAGTTCACTAAGTTCATATTTCAACCCGAAGAATATACTAATATCGCTTTAGTGGGACATAGTACGTAATATAATACATAATCCGCATACTCGTAAAAATGACTTCTCGATTGCTACTAAAACCTGCATTGAAATACGAGTATCAGCTGCTTAGTGAAGCGCCAGCGAGTTGACATGCTCCTTGGCTCAAGAAGTGCTTGCTTAATTTTTGTAATTTTCCTGCAGCCTGTGTTCTTGACCGAGCACACGACTGGAGCTGTTTCTTGAAACGCGGACAGGCACAAAAGCTCAATTTCGCGGACAGATAAGTCGCATGGTCGAGGCATGCGAGTTAGCTAAAAATTACTCTCGGTGGAACAATTTTGTAGCCCTCGCCGCTTTCCTTAGATGATCAAAACTAATTAGAGCCTATTACCGTTTCTCCGGAGCCCATAGTTTCGGTGTTGATCGAAGTCTCCGAAACGAAAGTTTGACATGAAAAGAACAAAAAACACCGGCAAAACAAAGCTATGCTCAGCAAGTTTATGCGCACCGGCTACACTTAACTGTCTCAGTTCAAATACCCATAAAATTGGGCATCGAACAAAAGAAAATTTGTTAAATTGAATGCGCCACCCATTCAGGCGGCGCGGCCGAGCCGACGCGACCTGGACAGAGCCGCCATGTTTGTTTGGTGGTGGCGCCCCCTATAGGTCGCTGGAGTCGCGAATACTCCGCGACAACTTTTCTTGGCAATGCAGTGGAAGGTACAGGCCCGCGTCCCCTCTCCCATTTTGAGTGTACGCAGGCTCTCCTCCTCCCCCATTTCCGGGGAGAGGAGGAGAGCCTGCGTACACTCAAAATGGGAGAGGGGACGCGGGCCTGTACCTTTCACTGCATTGCCAAGAAAAGTTGTTGCGGAGTATAGTGACGTCATCGGCTAAAATGATCACGTGGTAAGCGATAGTCGCCGCGAAGCGAGCGCTTGGTATTCACCAGTCGAGTTTAGGCCTAGTTGCCCCGCGTGACTAAGAAGTCGACTAATAAAGCTTAGTCATGGGGTAGGGCTAGTTTAGCGGGTGTTTAGCGGGTGACTGGCGGCTCAGCGCCATGGTCGACTCGTATCACCGCTGACCGCTAGCGCTAACGCAGCGCTTACTGTCCCGGAACGCTGGGGGACACATCTAGAAAGAATGGGAAAAGCAAATAATACGTGAATAAACATGTTCAGCGGTCAGAGATACCGTTACAGAAATCTCAGCAGGGCACCGGACGACGAGAAAAAAACGTAATTACGGGTGCTTCCATATTTGTTTATGTCGCTGGCAATGCGGCTTCCGTGTTTCTCCCTGGCGTTGTTTTTAAATTTTCCTTTGTAAAACTCTGCCTCGGACAAAAGGTCTCTCATTGTAACTTTTCTTTTCTGATAAACATTTAAATATTCGCTTTTATACGAAAAAATTCCCATTTACGTAGTGGCGTTTAAGTATGCATATGCGTGACCTACCTTTTACGTCACGTCCGCGTGTTAGTTCTGACTAGATATATCACAAGCTCGCTGCGCGCTCGTGAGAACCGCAGAACATAATCGCTCGTTAGTCGAGGATTTCTCGTTTAGCTCGCGACTACTTAGTCGTGCTATTCTACTTAAAACGGCGCTAGTTAGTCGCGCCTGGTGGATACGGGTGATAATGTTTAGGTCTATCCGGTACCCAATTAGCAGACACTTAATATACCTTCCTGTTTGTGCTAGGAAGAGTTTTTCTTTTTTTTTAAAGCTTGATGAGATTGTTTGGCAGCCACTGTCTTTATTGAAAAAGGTTGTGTTACTGTCGCGCCCCAGGAAAAAAAATAATTAGGTGCTCATAAGTGCTTCTTAAAATCATAAAATATCCGGGTTTTTTTTTGCAGTTTTTAGGTTTTAAACATAAAAAAGTTTAACGATAGCGAACGAAAGCAATGCCGAGGCAGCAACATCTACGAAAGGAAGCTTACTAAAAGAAAAAAAAATGCTTAGAGTTCGAGTGAGCGAGTCTATATTGAACATAATATTGATGCTTGAGACAAAGAAAGAACGCAAATTTCGAAGAAGAAAAAAAGAGAACAGGAAAAAAATCGGACAGACATCACCTCAAATGCTGTGTGAAGTAGATGGGCTCCCCAAAATGAGAACTTTAGATTGTGACGTAGGCGCAATAAGTTGCCATTATAAGCCGGGTTAATGTTAAGTGCGACATCTTTATGCCTCGGTGGCGCGACAAATATTGTAATGTACTGATGGTTTAGATGGTAGATATAACAAAACACAAGGGTATACCAGTGGCTGGTATAAAAGGGCTCGAGGTACATTTAAGCACTTCTTACGAGTTGCGAATGCGAAAGCACCCAAGCCGCTCCTCCGCTCCCGTATTTTGTCTGCTGCGTACTTTTCATCGCCGGTTAGCGTGCGCGCTCTCCTCGGCGCGCTGGCCTTGGACGCTCCGTGGTAATGGCGCGCTGACTGACTCGCAGCGCCATGGGGTGAGCGGTAGTTGAAACCGACGCGCAGCGGCCAATGGGAACCTCGTCGACGCGCGCCAGCCAATGGGACCGAAGCCGAAATCCATCAGCTTTACTCCGCTCCTTTGGGATCGGGGAAACTAGGTGCCGTTGTCAGGCTTTTCGCGTGGTTTCATAGCTGGGAGCTGGCTGCACTTGGGGGAAGGATTTAAGGGGCCGTTTGAAACTGCAGACGACATCGGCTCGCTCTATAGGACAGTTAATGCTTTCGCCTTAAAACTTGGAAGGGATCCTTCTCGCAGGTGTATTGCGCCTCTTTATAGTCCTCAAGCATAGAGAAATATAGTAACCGTAGAGTAATATAGTAACCTACGCGGCCAAGATACGTGTTCCATGGAGTGGTATACTGAGTGGCAAGTTGCTTTATTTCTTGTAGCGTTGCATCTGCCGACTCCTAGATATCGCTGCTGTAAAATAAATTACATATTGAGAATATTGCAAATAATTTACCATTCGCATAATAATATTGGTAGCATAAAAATATGTGTAGTACAATGTTATTTCTAGAAATATTGGAACCGCCTAAATTATTTTGTTACGTCATTATTCCCGACGTAGCAGCAGCCCCAGCCCCACGAACATCACCGTTTGGTTGGGGTATGGTGCCTGGAACGCTTCACCGACTGATGTGCCTCCCGCGTCCAGAAAAGCGGTTCCTCGATTTCCCCCCGATGACGTCATAGAAGTGTCATGCTGTCGCCGGTCGTGATCCTGGAGGTGTCCCAGCAGCGGTGGTTGATGTGTCAGACGCCTGCTGTGCTGCAGGTCGCCCTCCAACGTGGCAGTTCACTGAAATCTATGGTGAATTCCGCTGCTAGGTCCGGATTGGTTTCCAAAATTTGCGAGGGGGGAGAAAAACCGCTCCGTGGCACCCGCTTCAAATCGACGAGCTGAAGATGGAGCCGCATTTTCGGAACAACCCGCCGGACACGGTCTGGGGTTCAATATGGCCACTGCTTGAACTTGCCTGAGCTCGAACTTGAGGAGCTCAATTAAATCACCGTCCACCAATCAATACTCTTGCTGTTCAGCAGCAGAATGAATACCCGACACAGGTCGAGCGCCGAACCACAGAGTCCATGTCACAAACAGAGAGGAATACTGCGTCTCCCAAATGGCGGCCAGGCTCTTTAAATCGGTCGCAAAAATTGGTCTCTTATCCATTTATGGTTTGAAAACCGGAGGCTTCGCTGCGTTTCCATAGGAGTTAAGCCTTTTTATTTTTTTTTTTTTACTTTTTCCTCAGGTAAGTTCGCTCTTTGCGAATTTTATAGAAAAAAATGGACCACCTCTGGCCAACAATGTACAAAATCGTAACTCAATAGGCTAAGAAATCGATTTTTGAGGTCGATTTAAAGAGCCTGGTCGCTCTTTGGGACACGGCGTATAAATCCACGTTTGGCCTCTCCGAAACAGAGGGGTACGCAGTGAATGTCAGTGGCTAAGCTCAGCTCGCTGGTATGACATCAATAAACAGGCAGAGTAGCAAACCATCACTTGCACAGTTGTCGCCTAGTCTGTTATTGCTTTATTGTTTCCTTTTTTGCGTTCGAATGTTACTTTAATCGATCGTAAAGGTGCACGACGGGTTACTTTTATCCAATGACAGGACGGGCATATTAGCAATATATAAGCACCACCGAAATGCTAGCAAACCTTGAACACACTCTACATTCGTTTCGATCGTTAGTTTGCTTAGAATCGTCGGTCGTTTTCATATACCTTCCTTGAAACAGAGGTTTGGACCTGAAATAGAGCAAAGTTTAACATCCTTTTGTGGCAAAGAAAAATGCTGTAACTAAAGCAATTACACTTTTACAATACCAATAAAGGTGCATACTATCCGGTACAGCCGAAATGACAAAAGTTATTAATGTTATTTTCCGACGAAGAGACAAAATTCACGCGCGTTTTCCCATAGGAATACACAGGGAGGCTGGAAATGTAGACAGCATGCTGTCTGCTTCAATTTGCAACCGCAAGTCCCGTAGACACTAGTGCCAGCTGAGCCTCTAGCGTTTATTGTAATAACTCTATGCCTGTTTATCGGCAGCATTTCTACGACCAACCGCCAGGATCGCGACAGGCAACAGCAGAGCATTCCGGCTTTCGTGGCGTCATTTTTGGCCTCTTCGGAACCGCTTTTGATATATGGGCGGGATAGGACGCTAAACGCACAAGTCGGAGACGCGCTCCAGGCACCAGATATAGTTGGGGTGGTCGGGACATGTTGGGCGCGCGCAGTTTGGCATCGCTGTTTCTGGACTTGATGTATCTGAATATTACATTGGGGTGCTTTTTTCAGCGGTAAGGTTGTTTCAGTCGTTGTGTTGCCTGAGTTGCCGTCAAGAGAGATAATTCGCTCACGTATCGTTGTTTGAACGCACCATGTTTGCCCACTTGCTAAGGGAAGAACGACACGCAGGTGGCGCAGGTCCGACACGCTGGGTGAGCACGGCGGAACGCTGTGCGTTAACCGGCAGCGGAGTTTGGTCGTGGTGATATAAAACTCTTTAAAATGCACCGAGAAACTGAGGGAGATGAGAAGAAGAGAGCTAGCAGCTTTTGTCTCCAATGCACTCGTCGAATCCGTTAGGACTTTATAACGCAACGGAAGAGGCCGGTTTTTCCGCGTTCTAATGTGCTTACGTGTCTTGATAAAAAAATGTCAGCCTAGAACCACCACATTAAGAATGTGTAAGCTTTCTTCTGCTTCTGGATGCATGTATTTGTAGTCACAAAACATGCTGCTTGTCTGCGTGTACATGGTTTTGCCCAGATTTGTTTTTTATCACGTCTTGCTGTTGCCGTTCTTTCCTCGGCTGAAGTACACAGCTTCTCCCACCAAGACAGATAGGCGTTCACGTAGTCCTTGTTTTGAAAGTTTAAGAAAATCTTGTTCAGAACTGGGCTGTGTTTTCGTTTAAAAAAAGAAACGATAATTAAGAAATACTGTCTCTGCACATTTCTGGTAAATATATTGCTCTCGTAGAAAAACAGCGTTCTAACGAAAATAGTGAATTCTCTAAAAGGCAGTCATTAGCATTAAAAGGTGACTTCAATATAACTGAAAAGTGAACAGGTAAGTATCTAAACAAAGCTTTAAAAAAGCTCGCCAGTGAAGCCAAGCTGAAGCTGAATATGTGAAACCAAAACTGACGTTAATCCAAACCGAAACTAATTTAGCGTCTCTCCTGACTGCTAGGTGTCTTTCGTGTCCTTCCAGTGTTTGGGCAGCGGGGGCCTATGGGAGTGTCGGCTCTCTATTTTTACTACATTAGTACCTGCCTCAAGCACCTACGTAAAGTGCCTACTATAAAATAGTATTTTACCTATGAACGTTTCGCAAGCATGGGCGTAGTTGTTGTATTGACCTCTCGTAGTACTGATACTTTTTGTCGGAATCGACCTAAGCGTTTCAGCTATTTGCTTTTGATACCCCGGTTTTTGTTTACGTCACTAACCTTAAGGCACTTGAAGTTTCGTATGATTTCTTGGCGTTTCAATACGAATGTCCGCTTTTAGAACATGGCACCGAGCAAACTTGAACACCGAGTGCTCGTAAGTCAACAAACGGAATGATGGTTCGGTAGACTAAAATATATTTACGCACTTCTTTATAGCAACCTATAATTCCGCACATTTCGTGAATCACCCAATTGCACGGTTGCCTGCCAGAGGAACGAGTCGAGGTTTTCTGCCCCGCCTTCCTTTGTGCCTTCCTTCCTTCCATGAACCTTGGGAACAGAGCGGTACTGGCGTCGGCGTCATAATAAACCGCGCACTGTGACTCAGCCTTCGAGCGAAGCAAATGGCCGAAACCCAAAACAATACCCGTAGCTGAAGATTGCCGTAGAACACAGTCTGCGTGGCGGAGTCAGCTTGCGCTCGGAGGCACGCCAGATCATTAGGGGACACCCTCTACTTGAGCCTTGAGAGTCAAGAAGAGAAATGAAACAAAAACGCGTCGTGGGTAGCTACAATTTGCACAAAGGCCCGTAAACTTCCATCAGCGGCGACTTCCCTTCACTTCTGAAGGAAGTGGCCGCTTCTTCTCCCCATTCCGGTGCGGAAAGAACGAGATAATTCTTAATTAAAGAAGGACCCACCTTCCGAAAAGGCGCGCACGAAAGCAACACGCCTCGGACAAGGGTGCACAGGAGCACGATTAGCAATAACCAACGACGTTTGTTGTCCGGTCGCCGTCGAGTATTATGCGCGGCGCTGCGGATTATGATGAAGGGTCTTCGAAAGCCCGAGACCGGGTAATTATGGCTCCGCTCCGCTCGCTCGCCCGCCCGCCCGCCCGCCTGGCTTCCGCAGCAGAACGCCAACAAAGAACAAGACCACTTGCGCGCAATCGTGGAATCTTCCGCGCATGCGCACCTTCGCTCATCGGGGCAGTGTCACCGTCCCTCGCGAGTCCTTCCTTGCAGCAGTAGCGGCCGGGGCCGGAGTGTGGCGCGAAACCATGTAATCAGACCCGGGCGCCAACTGTCTCCCACACCGGACATGTGATTACCCGCCCCGACCTCGGCACCGATGGTGAGACGGACATTGTCGCGCTCGCTCCTCGCGCAACAGATGGGCGCGTGGTGATGCTGTCCGTCCGTCCGCGATGAAAGTGGGCGAGTTCGACGCACCGCAGGCGTCCTTGCGGTGGGCTTGCGGTCTGACCCGGTCGCAGACTGGCTTGGCTGCCGAGAACCTTGTGAGTCTCCCTTTCGCCACACGATGGAGCGTAGCAGACGCTACGAGTCATCAGAGCCAAGCCAGTGCCCGTGTCACGTGATCTTCGGGAGGGCCGCTACGACACGGGGGACGAGGAGTGATGCTGTCGTAGCACTGAATTGGCTGGGACGGCTCGTGAAATCCGCTGTGCTCCATCGTAAGGTGAAGAACTGTAGAGTAGCTGCTATCTGGAAGATCCCGACAAGAAGAAACTCCAGATCACTATCGCTTGCAATGTTGCTAAAGGAAGGCGGGGAAGAAACAGAAAAGCCACGGTAGGGTGAAACAGATGGTTTATTACCAAGTTCACGCTATATCGCAATAACGAGCGCTGAAGTGCGATAAGCTCTGGTCTTAGAGGGGGGGCTTTAAATAGGCGTCCACTATAATAACGGTATTTTTTGGCGTTTTTTGTGGGATGGCGCGCTAGGATGATGGATGTGGTCGGTTCGAAAGCGATGGGCGCTCGCAATGGCAGAATTTAGCATGATCTGTTCAAGTAGCCTGGTAACTAGAAGACCGATTCCTTCAGCACGCCAGGACTGTGGTTTGGATATTTATCCAGCGCCAACCGCGACATCTGTTATTCATGTCACGCTCTTTTTTTTTTCTTTTTTTTTCGGACATTTGTCTTGAGGTACATCTTTTCTTCTCAACCAGAATCGTAATCGCGCCTAAGAGCACTGCGTGCCGGCACATATTAAGAACAGGAAATCCGTTCGCCTAACGAATATCGTTACTACAGTAAAAGCATATCAGTACGGGGCCATTAGACAAAAAAATCTGTTGTAAGTTTCGGGCATGATGACGATAATTATGAATTGGAATTTGTTGGCGGGGCAGCAACGACGTCTTTAGTGCGCCTAGCGGAATTGAGGTGTGCGGAAACTCTGTACATTAATGCAAATACTGTTTTATAATATCTAAGAGAAGAGTAAAACTCTATGCTAAAAACCAAAACCCCAAGAAAAAAAAAACAATAAAAAAACAACATTAGACGAGAGTTATGTCGCAGGCAGACGGTATGCGTTGCAATATATTGAGCTCTTAGCATTCTCAGAGGTGTCTTGCCTGTTCTAAGTTCAAACGAAGCCGCGTCACAAAACAAGCAACTACGTACACTAAAGCAAACCCACGTCCAACGTGAAACCCAAGCCCAGTCAGGTGCATGGCCATTCCCGACCCAAAGGCCACCGACACGTTCCCATAAAGACCCCACCGGGTGACGCCAAGCACCCCACGGACACGGCAAATCCTCTCAAAAACGCAACAAACTCTCGCGACAAAATATAAAAAAGGTCACCTGCAGCGACCTTCTGCGACACAGAGTCAACTATTATTTTCGGTAAGCTTTCCCATAACAGATTTGTGATTTACGGGCCTTCCGTGCTCTTAAAGCCGGGTGCATTAATGACTGTCAGACATATCTTACTCGCTCAAATCGTTTCTTCAAAAATTTATATCTTGGATGCAGCGACAACGATGGGAGAAAAAAAATGTTTTTTTTTTTTTATACTTTTCAGATTTTGGTCAGAACTAAAAGTGGCGCTTTGCACAGAAGCGCCACCTCGTCGATGATCCGCTTAGCCCCGATCTTCAAAGAGCGATCTAGCACGATGGGCAGTACGCGGGAAAGGCGGCAAACCTGATGTCTTTTTTCTTCCGCCGACGCTGTCACCCGTCGCTTGAGAAATATTAATCGCCGCGCACTATATCATGGAAACTCTATTTCCTAAACTGGGAGCGTCAGTCCTCGTGGAACGAAATCAATATTAATTGCGAGAAACGCCATGTAGGCGAAACGTGTGCTGCGTGATTAGGATGATTGGGAAATCCTTACCGGAGGACTTTCCGAAAGTTCACTCGAACGAGAGCAGTTGAGTCATCAACTGTCGACTAAAAAAAGTTATGTAGAATGGATTCGACCCCGATTTGTTTCTCTTTCTGCTCGTCATTTATCGTTTCCATTTTTCTTTTCTTTTTCACCATCCAATTTGTCATTGATTTTTGGTGCTTGATCCCTTTCGCTCCACCATTTCTTTAAATGGAAATAAAGATTATTATTATTATTAATAATATAAATAAATTATCATAGCGTTTATTTGTTTTTCTTCATTTCCGCTACTTCTCCGTCTACCTAAGACGTCTTCTTCAAGATTTTATACAAGTATTCAAAGTACAAGTTTCCAACGTTTCTGTTTTACTTTTTTTTTTTCTTTTTACAAAATATTTATTTGGAATTTGTGCTACGAAACTCTGAGTGCTATCGTTCAAATCGATAGTGCAGACTGCACTGGCAGCCAAACCACTGAGAAGTCGACTTAGCGCCGCTACCGACAAGCCGTTTTTGACCCAGTATGTGCTGTATGGCTAGCACCTAACCGTTTCCGATGCCGCACACCAGTGACGGAACAGGGAAACGAGTGCGCCACCCAACGCCGACGCAGCACTCGACTCCTCATCGACTATATAGACACAAAAGCCACCTTGTTCGTGTCTTTTCTCGAGTAATTCCGAGTTCCTCCAGCGGATCACATGACCTGGTCAAACATAGAACGGCGCCAGCAACGTGCTCTCACCTACACTCTAAGAAAAAATGGAGGAAAAAAGTATCAACGGCGAGTCTTCCTCCCTCCTTCTGGCGCGCCCCCAAGCGGACACCAGAAAAGGGGAGGAACAAAACGTTTTTCTTTTTCTCCAGGCAGAAGGGAGCAAGGTTTCGCCCTTCCGACTCATCTTCTTTCGGTTTCGTTTTTCGAGCAGGTCGCGCACGTTGTTTAATAAATAGCTGTTGAGTTGATTGACCTTCAGCGACAGCGAAGGCCGCCTGTAATTCCGTCTTCTACTCTAAACGTGCAGAACATTTCGGTTGTATTGAAGTTTTTTTCACTAAATTTATCAAATGAGCAAACGAAGCCGCTAGAGACAGCGAAGTTCCGGAGCAGTGCCAGCAGCACCACGTACACTGGGTGAGGTGGCCGTCTCCGGATTGCGCAGGGGGGTAAAGGTGGGTGAGGAGGAGTGGCAAATCCCGTGCGCCGACACCCGGGGTCCCGAGTGAACGATCGCAAAAGAGAGCGACAGAACACGATAGAAAGAAAGCAACGTTGCCATGGTAAACGCGAAGAGTGAAAACTCTCAGCAATATAAACAGTGATAATTTAACGTTGTAAACTGAATTCTGAGCTATTCTAACGCTTATAAAAAGCAATAAAGTCATTACGCTGCATTAACTTCATTCTGTCGAAATCTCGGAAATCTGGTGATTGCGCAGTTTCGTATTCCTCAACCCGCGCCCCACCGGCGAAGTCAGGTATATGGTTTAGTTTAGCGTTAACGCGAGGCCGTACATCTGCGCGCTATGCAAAAAGAAAGCTTCGAAAGGAACGCGAATATCTTTCCACCGGTAAGTTCGTGGATTGTTGAAGTTCACGAAACTGCTCTGATGATGTAACCGTGTTTGGGACGCCGAGGGTCTGCCTGCATGGTCCGCCGCTTGCGGCAGCCAGAATGTATGGGAAAATGGCGGACCTTTTCCTCTAGAGTTAGTATGTATGATCTCTATGGGATTGCGGGACTCACGCGGCACGAAACTACATTAGCGAAACCACGCGGAACTGTGTCGACGTTTTCGACGTTATGGAAATCGCAGGAACTGCGTCCAAGACAGGCAGAGACAGGCAGGTTTTGCTGCCGGCTGCCTGGGTGCCTTCCGTGCTAAGTTCGGTTCTATTTTCCGATGCCGAGTGCAACCGGCGTTCAACGTGGTTCTGTGTCTGTGCGTGTCAGCAACATAGCAGCAACATCGTGATGGCAGTGTTGTGGGTTGTGAACAGAAGACTGGAATTATCGCCGATGTGACCGTGTGTTCGCGTATCAGTGGTGTAACAAGATGAGATCGTAAACTGTCGGGCATTGATGTCGCTGGTCGGGCCGTGATCGGAGGGGGCGGGGTGTCGCAGGTTGACATTCCGCTTTACAATAATAGGTTTATACCACTTGAGGGATTAGGTGCAATCGATCGACGTGCGGATAGTCATGTTGGAACGCTGGTCTGAACAGTAAGCTCCTATCGTACAGTGGCCAAGGTGACTGTCGGTTGTCTCGTCCCCGAGAGCTATTGCGCTCTGGGCAAAGGACAACAGTACGAAATCGTGACGGAAGGTGCGTATATTTACTGTGTGGAATTTTAGCATTAAAAAACAATAGTAGGTAAAGTCGAAAAAAAAAGCTACTCTTTATTTTGCTGTTTAAATATACTACGGTTTCTGGAGAAACTGCCCTCCAAGTTGCGCGCTGGGATGACCGCTAGGAGTTTTCGAGCTCGCCACGGCGTAGCTCCATACACTTAACACCTGCCGCAAGTCGCGGCTTTGACTGCATCCAAGTTGATCGAAAAGCGATTTCTCAGCCCGTGAAGCATCACTTCCAGCTGAGTGAATAACCGCTCTGCAGAGATTAATTCAAGACGGCAATTGCAGCTTTGCGCGAATAGCACAAATAGAAAGACAAACACTACAATAGAAATACAGGCTATGACGTGCCGTTGCGGGGAAACAAACTCATGGCTTCGAACCGCATTAAAGCGGCTTGATTTATTGCTTTCAAATAATTACGGCGTGATCGAGCGTTTGCTTTTTAATAAGAGATTCATCCCCTGAGCCATTCCAAATACTCTCAGAAGTATAACATTGCTGGAAAAAAATCAACAAGCTGGTAATATTTTTTATTGCTTATTCAGTCACCGAAAAAGTCTGTACTTTCAAAACGACCAGTATAAAAGGCGGAAACGCAGAGCATTGGTGTAGTGTTCGGGCTAGTGTGGTGTGCCGCTGTATTGATGTTTGTATATGCCATTTACGTGTATGTCCTCAATGTATGTTCACCTGATGCTTGTACTATGCGTAATGTGTGTATAGTTGAGGATCCTCATGCGTAATAGTGGCCTGAGAAAACAAAATTATTTTTTGTAGAACATGAATTGGGCGGCACTTAGCGCCACCTAGCCTAGCAAGTTGCAATTACTCTGCTTAACCCTGCCATCTGGTGGCAAGCGATTTAACCTTCTTTCACACTACGCGATAAACAGCAGCTTCGAGTTTGTTCTTTTGAGAGCGGCTTTTGGTTTCGCGGACTGGCTTGCCATTTCTCCGTGATGTGCGGGTGGCGAAAGAATTGTGGCTCGAGGAACACCAAAGGTAAGACGCAAAGTGCAAGAGTAACTCTGATTCGGTTGTCTCCGTTTAACATTGCAGTGCTGTCGACGAGAAGACCGAGTAAAGCGCGAGACACATGCGCGAAAAATCCACCCGATCCGACGTCCGATCCGGCAGTAGGACTGCCTGATCCGAAATATTTGGTCGCTTCAGACGTCGCATCGGCGATCCGACGTGCGTCCAACGCGCCAGATAGTTTCGCACGACGGACGGATTGTCAGATGCGTCCAGCCAATGACAACACAGCTAGCGCGAACGTCATGATAACGTACTGGGTCTGGCGGGACGAATAAGAAAACGGGACGGGCGACGGGGGACGCGTGGAGATCCCGCTGACCCATTCGAAATAGATGGCCGCGGCAGAGAATGCACGCGCCAGCGACAACGAGCTTCTAACTTCGCTCGTGCGAGCTAAACCGTCAATCTGGGAAAAGAGGTCCATGAACGCGAACCTCCGCTGGAGTGCTTGGATCTCCTGGGCGGAGCCAAACGGATCTTCGTGTCGCATGCAAGGTCGGAAGCGTGTGTCTCAAACTGTCGCGTGCGGCGATTCGGAGCGGCGTTCGGACTGTCGGATCGGACGTCGGATCGGACGAATCTGCCGTCCATGTGTCTCGCGCTTAACTCCTTTCGAAACGCAAGTTTCTGTACCTGTGGGGGGAATCTGGCTTCGGAAATAAACACAGTTTGCGAAAAGCTCGTGTTACGCTTTTATTTGCTGCTGCTCTCGTCCTGTACACGAGACGTAACGTCCTCGTTAAGCCTCACTGAGGCCGATTTGCTCGATTCAGGGCCGCCATAATGAGATGCAGGCGACGGAGGAACTATTTGCTTCCCTGCTTCAGGGACGAAAGTTTCTCTCTTTCTAAAGGAACATAGGTTACAAGACCGTTCCTCCCCTAAGGGAGGACTATCCATACCCTTTTTTATAAGAGTGTAGGACCATTCTCGGGTAAGTTACTTTCAATATGTAATTACTTACCGTTACAGATGGATTGTCAAAAAATGTATCTAGGTTACAGTTACAGTTACCTTAAAAAAGTAACGGGTTACTGTTAGTTAATTCGTCATAGTAACTTAGCTACTTTTGCGATACTTTCGTTGTTGTTGTTGTGTACTTAACTGAATACGTTGATGACAGCGCACAATGAGTACGATTTAACTTTATTTGAAACTCTGAGGAAACTTTCACTTCAACTCTTGATATATATATTATTACAGTCGCACGACTTTAGTGAATCAAAGCGTTTGCTACTTCGATACAAAATGGACAAAATAATAAATTATTTAGTTTTTGTTGTAACGCGGCAGCAACTGCTTTTCAAAGTTATAACTTAACTTTCCCCTTTTTATGATGAACGCACCCCGCCCCTTGCTAAAGTGGCGCTCAACGGGTGCGCTGGACGGGGGTCCATATCACATGAGCGAATGACGTTTTAGCTAACAGCGATCACTTGAGAAATTTTAACCCTCTTTATTCACCAATAAGCGGCGCTTCGTGGCGGCCGATCATTCGCTAAAGTATTCGATGGAAAGTCGGCGTTAGCTAAAACGTCGTTCGACTAATTGAGTGTCAACCGTTGGGTCTGGAAAGCGCTGTCGAGGTTTCAGACATCCATCGTTCCGGCTCCATGCCTAGCGGTAGTGTGCGGAAGTGAGTCGTAACACGCCCCGAAATGCTTGCGAAGGCTAGAGGAAGATGACCTCCCGGCTGCCTGTACATTTTTGCACTGTTTTCAGCGAGGAGTTCAATTATCGCCACTATATTTGACAAGGTTAAAGTGCAGTTCACAGCCGGGCTGCGGAAACACATGCCGTTCGTCACTCATGACGGCCTCTCGTTTGAGCGATGACCGTAGAATAATTTTCCTATTTTCTCGTGACGTTCTCTCGGTAGAGTAAAAGGAGATACCGATGAACAGACGGGTCCATTACCATATTAGAGACGGGAGCAGAAGGCTAAACCTTTTCAAACTGAATAAGTTGGAAAATACCGTTAGTATCAAACAAGGTAAAGAAAGGAGTGAACAAAAACAGCACAAAGTTGTTTCGGAATGCGTTCCGCTTTTCTTTTTAATTACAGCTATGCATTGCAGAGCAAAAGACTCGACCGTGGATCACGGGCCCACGGCCCCTGGGAAAGGGAAAGCTCGACCAGTAAAAAAACATATGAGTAAAAAGTTATCACCGTGACTGCTGCGACATTGGCGATAGAGGCTCTCGTTCGGCGTTGCACAGTTCACCGTTAGATGCAGTCACGTAGCCACGATTTTGTTTCGGGGGGGGGGGGGGGGGGGGGGGGGGGGCGCCCATGACAAAACACTTTATGAGGGGGAGGGGGGAGAGATGGTCCCAGCAAAATAGAAGATTTGAGGGGGGGGGGGGGGGGCCAGGCCTCATGGGCCTCCCCCCGGGTTACGTGCCTGGTTAGGTGTCTTCGCGTCGCGCGTTTCCGCGAGGTGGCTCTGTTGCTTGTCTAAAAAGGCGGGGGTGTTCGATGAGGCCTGGAAGAGTTTAGGAGGGGCGAGAAACGCACGCACTAAAATATTGAAATAAAGCAAATGCTAAATGCACTTTTTCGCGCGATAAAAAAAAAAAGGAAATAAAAAAATTCTGCTCTCTGTGCCGACACTTTGCTCCGACAAAAAAAGTTGAGTTCTTGTTTTATTTTTGTCGTGTCTAATGTGGGGATCACTGCTCGTGCTTCCCCGCTTGGTCGCTGTAGCGCGAGTGCGGCAACCAGGAGGGCCATCTTGCATGCGGCGAAATCGCGTTTTTGCTAGTGTTGCAGACGCTGGCGATACCGTGTTACAGACACGTTTTCTATTCGTTCGTCGTCATTTAGCAAAGAAGATTTCTTTTTTTTTTTTAGGCTTTATGTGTGTGGTGAGACTTGCCGTTGAGAACACTTGGAACTTTTTATGAAAGCGCAGTGCCGCAGGAAGAAGGTACAACTCGTCGAAAGCAAGTTTCGCCGGTCTCGCGGCGTGATCAAAGTTCCTCTGGCACGCTGAAGTGCTGCGTCTAGGTACCTTCGCACGCATGGAAACCGATCAAGGATTGACGCCGTGGGGATGTGTTTGCGAGTTAAATATCCGTGAAGCCGTATGTGCCTTTGGAGCAGCGTTTCACTTTAGTCTGACGACTGCGTTTGTAACTTGCGGCACTCGCGGTCCAAAAACGAGCTTGATCCAGTGTCCCGTGGCGACACGTCTTCAAAGGGGTCCGAGCAAACAACACTTTCTTTGTATGACTGCCAAGTTTGTCTTCAGGTGCGGTGCTCCTAGTGCTTATAAATTTCTGTCCGGCTTTGAAGAAACCTTGAATCGAAACAAGTATCATTATACGTCGTACTCCAGTGAGACGTTCCTTCTAAAGCAATAAGTTGTATTTTCCGATGGTACGTCTTTTCCTCGTCGTTAGACTGTTAACATAATACCGCACAACACCGCCTCATCGCTGATCAGTGGTCTGGCTCATTATCAACCTACTTAAGTACACCTGACATCAAGTTTGACCGCGGCTCGCCTAATTGTGATTGGTAAACAGATTGGACACGACCATATTGGCCATACTTCAAAGATCTTCAATATCGCCGTCTTGTACTTTTGCCTTCGAAAACCTTCCCTGCTTCACAGTGTTGCTCTCTTTGTGCTGCCATGTGAACCGTTACAGTAGATTTGGAACATAGCCATGCCTAAGAGTGCATAAGAGCAACCGTACAGAAATCCCCCCCCCCCCCCCCCCCCCCCCTTTATGGATAGCAACTCGCCGGAACAGCTGGACGTTTCAGAACTCCGTGGCCGATATACGACGCGAACACGTCTAAGCGCGACACACCCACAAAACGTTGGCGCGTCGTCGATTTTTGATTCCTATCCAAGCTTGCGAATGCACAGAGATACAGCACTTTGGCGTGCAAAGGAAGCTTTGATCAAGCCGCGAGACCGGTGAACTGGCTTTCGACGAGTTGTTTTTTTTAGATACATCTTCATGAACATTGCACTCTCAAAACACATCGACACGGCGTCGAAATTCCATTGGTATCCAAGCGTGCGAAGGCACAAAGACACGGCACTTCGGCGTGCCAAGAAAGCTTGGGTCACGCTGCGACACCGGCGAAACTTGCTTTCGACGAGTTGTACCTTTCCGTGCGGCGGTGCGCTTTCGTAAAGTTTTCCACATGTTCTCAACGGCAAGTCTCAACCGCTTACACAAAGTTTTAGAAAATTTCTTTGGGGAATGACGACGAACAAGCAGAAAACGCATCTTAAAGGACCTGTGCAACGATTTTAACCTTGAAAGAATTGGCATCTTCTACTTTTGACATTGTTCACCTTGTCACAAATGACAGAAAACACACCTCCTTTGACTGAAATGTTGCGATTCCGCCGCGTAATAGCGAGGCAAAAATCAGAATATTCCCCGACCTGCAGCCGCGAGCGGCGGCCATGAGAAGCAAGCGGCATGACGTCAATGGGGGCCTTGTAGAAAGATAGCAAGCTGTGCGAATACCTGCTCGATAAAAGGTAACTTTTCTATAAATATTGTCGTTCCAACATAAATATAAATACGTCAAAAACCTGGTATCATCGACAAAACTTTTATTATACGGAGTTTTAGGGGTGCCATCTATCCTAGGCCCACAAAACCGTCAGCTCTATCTGCTACCGCAAACAGCCGCAGAAGCCGGAGGGGGAGGGGGACAGGGCCGGACGGGTATGGCCGGACCTGGATGAGACTTTCATCCTTTCACCACATTGTTCGCGCTGCGCCCGCCAGCACGTGGTCACGCGGTCGCGAGCGGATGAGTTCTCGCTGCTCACTGACGGCTCTAGAGAGAAAACTTTACCGGAACCCCGCGCCTACCCCATCGATGTCACTGCACACGTGAACCGGAAGACGATGTGCAAATTGAAAGGTGGCAAAAACCTGGATTTTTTCATTTTTTTAAAATAAAATCTAGGGTATCCAGGCAAAATCTGTTTTCTATAGTTCACTTCAGAAGTGTTGGGCAAGAACTTCCACAATTAGGCAAAGCCTTGAAATTGTTGCACAGCTCCTTTAAGCACGCTGTCGCCAGCCTCTGCAACGTTAGCAAAAACGCGATTTCGCCGATTTCAAGGCAAGATGGCCGTCCGGTGACCGCACTATCGGATCGGGGAAGCGCGTTCCAGCAATTGTCATAGAGATTAGTGGTGGGGGCCAACCTCCGCAGATGGTCGAACGCTCTGTAGTGTTCACAAAATAGGTTAATTTTTTTTTGCGAAAAGTATCTATCTTAGCAGATACTTTTTAGTTACTTTTTTCAAAACAGCATTTAAGTTATCGTATACAATTACGTTAAAAAAATAATCGAGTTCCAGTTAAAAGTTCTTACAAAACATAAGTTACAGTATCGCAGCCAGGCACGTAGCCAGGGTTTTGATTAGGGGGGGGGGGGGGGGGGGCGCCCATGAAAAAATGCGCTATGAGGGGAAGGGGGAGAGGAGGCCCCGGCAAAATAGAAGATTTCTGGAAGGGAGTGCCTGGGCTCCATGCCCCCCTCTCCCGGGATGCGTGACTGATCGCGATACTGCCCAAGACTGCCTAGGACGCGCTAAACGAGCGAGCTTCGGGGTTTCAAACTTCTCATCAAGCGCCCGCGTTTTTTTTTTTTGTTTTTGTTTTTGTTTTTTTATACATTTTTCTTTTTGTATAGGGCCGTTCATGAGGGAGCCTCAGTGCATCGCGATGTGGTTTTCGGAGTTATAGTTCCCGAGTTGGCTGCGGCGCCGGAAAAGGCGGCGCTGCGATCATATTCAGCTCGATATTGCAACATATGCTGTGTTACTACTATCTTTGGTGTCGAATGGGAGCCGTTGTTGGGGCTCTCGAAGTTGTGTTCGTACCAAGAAACGTTTGGCGATTACCTGCTTGTCCATAATGCGTGCGCGTTGTTGTTTTTCCTAGTCCCCGCTCTAACCGTCTATCCTTCTTTTCTCTTTATTTCCTTCTCTCTCTCTCTCTGTCTTTTTTTCTTCTAATGATCCCCTCCTTTTCTCAGCTTATCGGCTTCAAGATAGACCAATTTAAATTTATTATTAGTTTTAAACGTTATTTCGCTGCTTCACATTCTGCTGGCGGGTCCGACCCAAGAAAGATCTTCATCTTGAAAGAAGGGCGGCGCAAAAAACTTTTTTATGTCGGATGTGTTTTTGCTTTTTCCCATCAGTGCTGAACTTCAATTTGTCTCCCCTGGCCCGTCCTCAAGCGCACCGAGGCGCGGTGGCACGTCGCATCCTTCTTGACAGTCTCTCGCAGACACCTGATACGAACACGGGGCAAGGGAGAAGACGTTTCAAACTTTTGTTTGTTTCTCTTGTTTTTACTTCTTCTCCCGACCGTAAGAGCATCTAACCTCGTCTTCCTGCTCCATCCATCCCTTTTTATCGGTTCCCGCCCGCTCTCTTGTTGCTTCTTCGACGATTCTCGGAGCGCATATAGACAGATAGTGGCGTATGCTTCCCTACAGAGCCGAGCAGCCGCAGATAAGTGCGGGTCGCTGCGAGATGAATTTTGACAGTTTTGGATGCAAAAAACAAGCTCGCACTAAAGAGCAGCAGTTTGTTATCTGCGCGGCTATAGTGGGGACGGACCTCGCAACTCCCCTTGGCTAAGACTACGCTTCGTCAGGTTTCCCTTTATTTTAATTTTTTTTCCCGCTTCTTCGATTTGTTTTACTTTAATTTTCCCAAACTTCGTCGGTTGTGCGCTTGTTTATTTTCGATTAGGCTCGCGTCGCTGCTTCCGTTTACACTTGAAGCTGGCATTAATGGAGTTCAGAACCAGTGTGCGATAAGTCCGTATATATGAATCGAAATAAAGTGACGCAATGCCCCGCCGCGTGGTATCTACGGGGGTTACTCCGGGCGGTGTGTTCGGTGGCGTGGGGACGGCACGACCCGTCGACGTGGTTCGTTCCGATAATGGGAACCCAAACGAGTTTCCCGGTGTGGCATCGGTCAGGGCTTGAGAATGAATGATACGCGATGAAATATTAATCAGCTTTCGACGGTCATACGGAATGAAGTCTCATCCGTGCGGGGCTCGTGTCCGCTGGGCGTTTCTCGTCTTAGATAGCGCGATCCGACTCTGGCCGCAGCTGCGTCCGGCTGCGATATGGCCACGCCGGGTGTGCCCGTCGCTGCGTTGTGTGTGGCATCGATGACAAGCCGAGGCAAATAATTCCGAACGCGTCGTCGGGTGCCAACGCCCCAAAAATATGAAATATTGTCGCTGGGGGAGACTCCTTAGAGCTAAACAACTACAAAAGGAGGATATTAATGCTATTAGCGGCTGGTGCAAAATGGAGACGAGTACTAATCTTTAAAAGAAAACGAAAAAAAAATGGTCCAGGTTCTCTTCAAAACGAGACGTCTCTCAACCCGCAGTACGTATGCTATTGGTGGCAAACGAATCAGTATTGTCAACGAGTTCAAATACCTCGGATTATTTCCAACTTAAACTTCATGTTGGAATAAATTTGTTAATTATACTGTTTCTGTTTTCTTTATCGCGATTTTCAATCTTTTCCGCGCTATCTTAAAGAAAAACAAGATGTTTTATACATCTATATGCTCAAACTTAGAACACGCTTGCACTGTTTGGGATCCTGACACTATTGCTTTAATAACTAAGTTAAAAAAGTCGGCAACCAGGCTGCTCGTTTTTTTTTTTTTTTTAAATCAATTGTGATAGGCGACTAACTATGACAAGGGCCAAACAGAATTGTGGATGGAAGCTGCTGACTTGCAGAAGAAATTTAAAACTGCTCAATAACTTATTTCACGTTAGAATAGGAGCAAATCGAGGGACCTAACTCTTCCTGTCACACTGCATATCTCAGAGAAGGAATAACAATTATAACGTAGTATACTTCCGTTAGGAAACTGATGCTCTTATGAATTTATTTATTTCTTAAAACAATACGGGGAATGAAGCAATTTTCCAGCTGTTGTGGCTACCATTCTACCAAACGAAACATTTTACTCTGCTTTAAACATGTAATGATTAAGACTTCATATACTTATTCGAGATAATTGGGGCAGTCTGCCTATTTCTGCGTGCAAATCTGTGCCCAAACCAATGCTGCCCCCCCCCCCCCCCCCCCCCCGCTCTTCACTGTATTGCCTCAACGGTTCTGTATGCAGACGAATAAATAATACATAACTCAATTAGTAATTTTTGCCGGGAACAAAGGGGAGGGGGAGGGTTAAGCTTATTCTTTTAGAGTGTTGAGCTTATTACTTTAGTATGGCTTCAAGACTGAAATTTTAGAGGGCAGTAGGTTGCCACTATGGAGTTTTGGCGCTGATAACTATACCGTTCAGCTTGCTCCTTGAATAAAATATGTGCTGCGCGACACAGTCTACTCAAAATGGCATCGGAGCGCTTTGTTGCCGTTTACTTAGACGAGTTAGGTATTGCCGTCAAAAGAAGGTGCTTCCGCGGACATCTTGACGACGTCTGCAGTATGGATCGTTCCTTATTGGACCTTTTAGAACATTTTTAAAAACAAGAAATCACTTTTTTTTTACTCTGTGGTGTTTTGTGCAATTCTTAAGGCCCATTCACACAGGGGTGTTTGCTTATGTTTTCTTACGTTACATTATGAATCACCAAGACAGCCGTGCACGCTTCGTATCTATCGTGCAAAGGTGCTCCCTCAATTGGTTACTATGCTCCATGCGAATCACTGATTTCCCTGTGACTCTCGAAGTCAGCAAACTTAAGCTTCCATAACGTAAGAACTTGGACTTGCGTGAACAAGAAATTAACATTTACAAGCAATTCGTAGTATTTGCTCAATTTCCGCGCAATGTGAACTCTCTTCTTACAACCTTAATGAAAGTTGGAAAAAACACAAAAACATGCTCCATGATAAGCAAAGAAACGTATAGTGTTTGAATGCACGATAAAAAAAAGTATGTGAGTCCACCTTCCTGCGGAACATGGAGACATTCAGTCGCGCAAGCAAGAGAAGGATCCCAGCAAGTTACAAGACTGAAAATATGATCTAATATAAAAAGAGCGATATGAGCAGAGGAAATGAGTAGGACGATTCGCGTTCCTCGTTGTCCTTCGACATATTGCATTTTTCAGATGTAGTCGTTTTCTGAGCGTCGTAATTTGCTTGGATTCTTTCATTGTTTGCCTCATTTTTTTGTCTGCGTATTTTGAGCGGAAAGTGAACTCCCAGACCTTTTTTTTTTTAGTATACATTTTCTATTGAGTGTAGTCATTTTCAATGCATGTGCACTTGAACTACGCAGTCAGCTTGTACTGCAAGTGCTTATACATCCGCAAGACCAATCATGGACCTGACTTGAAGAATTAGATAATTGACCGCGACCTTTATATCTAAAGGCCTATAATGCATGAAATGCGGCATTTAAGGTGTGATCTTTTGAAAATATTTAGAAGATATTAAACTCTTGCTTCAGTGAGTGAGTAGAACCATTATTTTCATACATTTCCCTGGTACATTGAGAGAAAAACCGGGTGCATAGGTCACGTAGCGTCAGTCGCCACGCTAAATGTAGCGGGAAACTAAATTTGCGTGTAGGCCAATCGACGTCACGTTTCCTGCTAGATTTAGTGAGAAAATGTTGACATGTATGTGTCATGTCTCGCCAGGTCACGTGACGTAAATCTTTTCGCTAAATTTGGCGGGGAGGCTAAAGTGGTGAATAAGTCTCGTGACGTGAGGTCACGTGACCTCAAATGTTCTAATAACGTTCAGCGGGAAAAGTGATTTGTTTTTATTTACATACGCTGCAGGCAGCTGCGCTGCTCAAGCAAGGGAGAGTTACAAAAGGTGTTTTGTCAATAGACGTTCAAATGGGTTGACATCAGTACATTCCACGAGCAATGACGGCAAGCAGTTCAACTGTTCAATTATGTTAGTAAAATGTGTTCTCTGAAAAAGGTTAGTTCTGGCAAAGTAGGGGCATATGACTTTGGAATGATTTAGTCTAGCTGATCTTTGTCGCACAGGGGGAAGATAAGCGCAACTTGATAGACCGGATGAATTGTTTTAAATTAAAGGAATTTCAGCCTAGAGATTTGTCGGCGAACGTGAAGCGGTTCGAGCTCAAGCTGCTTTAACAAGTTAGTTACTGATGACGAAATGTATTAGTGTGATAGAATGAATCTTGCAGCAAGACGTTGAATCCGCTCCACTTCCGCAATTTCTGTCACAAAATGCGGGTCCCACACAGTACAGGCGTACTCTAGGACTGGGCGAACTAGAGACCGAAAAGCTTCAAGTTCAACGGCCGAGTGACACCCTTTGAGTTTTCTTCGAAGAACGCATAGCTTTCTGAACGCTTTGGCACACATGTTGTTGTTGTGCTGGTTCCAATTGAGGTTGTTTTTAATTGTTAGACTTAAGTATTTCGCAAAAGACACTTCTTTAAATGCACTGATTGCCAATATAATAAATGTAGGAAAGGGGATTATTTTTTTTTTGTAGTCAGTGTCACGGAGACGGTTTTAGAGAAGTTAGTTTTCATTTTCTGAAGGTCGCACCAGTCCGAAAGTTGGCGAAGGTTTTCATTCAATAAAGTCTGACAGGAAGCATTTTTGACAAGAGTATACATTACGCAGTCATCTGCGAACAATTTTACAATAACACATTCATCAATATTTTTAAAAAATGTTGCTAACAAAAAAAAAAACAAAAAAAAAGAAACGGTGCGAGCACCGAGCGCTGTGGTACACCAGACAAAACCTGTGGATTATCAAACCCAGAGCCATCACGTTCAACGAATTGGGAGCGGTTTTGTAGATAGGCCTGTATCCAACGAACCAGCCTATCAGGAAGTCCTGCTTCTTTCAATCTATCAATAAACAGATTACGAGGCGCGCGATCCAACGCCTGAGATAGATCTAAAAAAATTGTGTCGATCTGGTGACGATTGTCAATAGCGGCTGCAAAATTTTAGACTACATATATTAGCTGAGTCGTTGTGGAAACGGTTTTACGAAATCCGTGTTGGTTTTTGTCAAAAATGTTGGTTGACTCTAGGTAACGAGATATATGGTTAGCGATTATGTTCCCAAGTAAGTTGCAACATGTGCTTATTAAAGAAATAGGTCTGTAATTCACGGCATCTAATTTGTCACCTTATTTAAATACAGGAACTACTCTATCGGCTAACTAATCTGCTTGTAAAGAACACTCACTAATTGAGACACTGAAAAGCACGTTAAAGTACTCGGAAACTATTTCCGAGTAGCGATGAAGAAAATAATTGTGTATGGCATCAGCACCCCATGATTTCTTTACATTGATATTCAAAAAAAGCGAAAATATGCCTTCACGACTGAGCACCACATCTGGCATTTAAACAGGAGTGGATGAAGACACATAATTATCATCCACAATCAAATAGGAATCGACTGTAGTAAAATCCTTGTGAAAACTGGCCTTGAACTCATTTGCAATTTCTTTACCGTTAGTTGACACAACACCATTAATTCTTATCTGTTCGACTCGTTCACTAGTATCAGATAAAAAGCGCCAAAATTTTTGAGGTGATTTTATTATAAAAGAAGTGAGAGTTTGCCCATAAAAGGTATGACGTGCGATGCGCATTTTACTGAGTAATTCTTCATTGAAAACGTTTAGCTCCGAGTTATTTTTAATTTTTGCCTTTTGTTTGGGTTTAACACGCCTCTTAAGATGAATTATCTCACGGTTGATCCATGAATAGTGTCTTCTGATTGGTTTGCGACTGATCGGAGCAAACGTTTTGATGCAGGACTTGACGAAGCTTTTGAGCGTGTCCCATAGAAAAGAGACGTCATTGTTACGCTCAAAATTCGATAAAGAAATATGTAAGCAATCAATAACTAATCGCCTGTAGCTGAAGGATCGATGAAAGTCTTAAGGGGGCGTTGGTTTTGTTTTCTGAATAATAAAATTTTGATTAACAAGTTTGTGATCGCGATTCCATCTGCGGTAGACAATGTACAGTCGACGGAAAAATCTTTGACAAAAATTAGGTATAGGATTCACTGAGTGGTCTCTGTGACTCGAGTAAGGAACAGTGACTACCTGTTTAAGATCGTGTAAAAAGACGGAATAAAGAAGCAGGCGTGCGCTCTTGACATCATGAGAGCCCGAGATAGCTAACGCATTCTAGTTAATACCAGGTAGGTTGAAGTCGCCAGTGAGTACGCACTTTTTATATTAGGTGCCAGCATGCGATCAAGATAGTTCGCTATCAATTTAATATATGACACACGACTATTGGGCGGTTTGTAAACGATGCCAAATATAGTAGAAATATTCCGATAAAAAATTTCGCACCAAATGCTTTCGTGTTCCGAATGTTTTCAAGCTTAACGATATCAACTTCTTTCTTTGCTATTATTGCTACGCCATTACCTCGACCATCACGATCTCGTCTTACTATTTTATGTGAGGGGGGTATAATTTCGGAACCAGTAATATTTGGTGGCAGCCGTGTCTCCGTAACCGCCAGTCGGTGAGGGTCGTAGAGCAGGAGAACTTCTTCCGATTGCTGGGATTTGTTAGCGATACTTCTTCCGTTCACCACACTTATCCTAAGCGTTTTAAACTCGTTTCAACGAGATGCCTGAGCAGAGTTGAATTGGCGAACTTGTTTCGGACGGAGATTTGTAGGGTGAACTTGTTTTAGGCACGAGTTAATTTCGTCCCAAATATTAACCGCGTCGTCCACCCTAAGGCGGTCGTAGTCCAGGGTCACTTTGAGGCCCTGGGCTTTGAACTCTTTGCCTTGTCACCACAAGTTAGACCGCTTGTTAAGTGTAGCTCTGCAGTAATTGTGACTAATAGATATATTTGAACCTTTTAGTTTAGGACAATTCTGCAAAACATGCATTTTCTCGTTGTAGTACAAAAAAGTAGAATGACGGGTCTTGTCTTATCGGCGCTTTTTACGCCGATCCTGTGCACCTTTTCTACTGATTTCACTCTAAACACCGAATTTAGTACAAAAAAATATTCCTCAACACTTGTTGCTTCAAACGAATGGGGATTTCGCCTTCCATTTCTGGGAGGCCAAAGATTACCAGGTTTGGGCGGCAACTTCTATCTTCAAAATCTTCCATTTCCTGCTGTTGTGCAGTAATTCTTTTCTTAAGTGACGAGCCTTCTGACTTTAAGTGATTAATTTCTTCTGCCTGCTGCGTTATAACTTTACGTGAGTCGTTTAACTCAGCAAACCTAGTTTTCATTGTTTCTTCCACTGTGGACTGTTGCGAAGAAACTTTGTCAATTCAAGCCTGTAGAGCTGAACGCACTTCCTGAAGATGTTGCTTAACCTCAGGACCGGGATTTCGGTCAACGTCACCGGCAATTAGAATCGGAACACTTTGAGCTTCATCAATCACCTAAAAACACTTTGCCAGGCACGGCAGGACAGTAGTACTTCTTTTATTATTACGAAAACATTTTCTATAGTTTCTACGAAGCTGTGCGAGGGGTTCATGGACGCGTCCGTGGTTGTCCCGCCGTGCCCTCTGAAGACTTGAAGACCGTGCGTGGATATATGCCCCGTTGTAGATGGCGGTGCAGTCAAAACCTGGGAGGGGTGATGAGTCATCAAGCCACGTCCCACTTTTGTTTCCACGTGGTCTTGCTCGGTGATGAACGCAGCGAACTTTCCTGGCGCATTGCACCGTGATGCAGAATCAAGTGCAGTCCACAGCGTGACATCTGCGAGTAATAAGAAGGGGTTCATGGATGTGTCCGTGATGGTCCCGCCATGCCCTGTGAAGCCTTAAAGACCGTGCATGGCTATATGCCCCGTTGAAAATGGCGCTGCAGTCAAAGCTTGGAAGGGTGGATGAGTCATCAAGCCACGTCTCACTTCTGTTTCCAGGTGGTCTTGCTCGGTGATGAACACAGCGAACTTGCCTGGCGCATTGCACCGTGATGCACGATCAAGTGCAGTCCACAGCGTGACCTGTGGGAGTTATAAAGGGTTCATCGATGCGTACATGGTGGTCCCGCCGTGCCCTCTGAATAGGTTACATGACGTGAGGTCACGTTATGTCAATTTCCCCGCCGAATTTGGGGGGGAAACTTAATTAGAGTAAAGATCGTATAACTCAAGGTCACGCGACATCAATTTACGCACGTGAACTAAACATTAATTCATTATAATTCAATTAACTGCAATGGTGCAAGCGAGCTGCGTTTGTCCTCTGTTTCTGTTGTTCCCCTTCTCCAGGGATTTTTTTCGATACTAATTCAGTTTCGCCGCTAAATTTAGTGGCAAACGCACGGACGCATGGACGAACGCATAGACATCTTTTTTTTTTAATTTCGTGTTTTGTCAAAAGAGGAGTTAGAAAAGGGCTACATACAGCGTCGTGCTGTAACTGCCGTTCATACCTCCGTACGCTTCGAACAAAGAAATATAATACTCCACTTAATATAAAACGTCAGCTTGTGTCTCCGGGAAATGTACGCGATACGCTACAGATTCTGGAAAAGAGGAGAGAAAGCGCCCAATTGCTTTTAGTGGAGTCGACGCAACCATGAGAAAAAAAGAAAAAAAAAGAAGAACGTGAATTTTAGACACAAGGGCTTGCTCCTGTCCCATAGCACGATGAAAACTTTCGCATTCTGGCGGCGCAAACCTGAAACGAAGGCATTGGAGATGAAATATCGAGGTTTGAGTTTGCGAATGTCCCCAATTCGCCCCTATCATTTTACAGGGCAGTGGAAGCTACATCTTTACAGACTTGATCATCTGGTAGAAGACCAGCGGGGGGTGACTGGTCCGTAGAGTATTCATAGGCACCGACAGCTTAGGAAACACAAAGCGTAGCGAGCGTCTAAAGCATCGGGCTATCCCGCCGCATGATCACGACATTCCAGCATTAACTGACATCAACACCGAAAAACGAAGCAAGAAGCGTGAACACATGAAGTTGGGTCCGGCGGTCTTTTTTTTTTAACATGTCCCTGACTACTGCTTCCATCGCCCTGCCAGCTTAGCCATGAACGCCTTAGTGCTTTGTAAAGGCGGAACATCGGCTGGCGCTTTCAGATGCTTACCCGGAGCCCAAGTGCGTCTGCTTCTTGAGCAGGGCTTTCAATGACGTCAAACGCCGAACTTTGATTGGCTGTGGTTGGAAAATATAGTGGGCAGGCCTGAATGCGAGCTACGTCGCGGTCTACACTCTAAAATATGTTTGTGCGTCTACTTTCACGCACGCTACTCGGAGAGCCAATCGTCACAACTTACGAAGGCAGCTCAGCGAATGGCGATGCCGAAACATATGTTTAGACCAAAAAACACAGTCTGAGTTGTGACATTAAGCAATGCAAGCGTGACGTTTTGCATTGCTTAATGTCAAAACTCAGACGGCGTTTTTTGGTCTAAACATATGTTTCCGCATCGTCTTTCGCTGAGCTGCCTCTGTAAGTTGAGGTGATTGGCTCTGCGAGGTGTGCGTGAAAGTAGACGCACAGACATTTTTTAGAGTGTAAAAGCAGACGAGCTTGCGCTCCACGTAAATTCGTTGACAGCTTTAAAAACGCAGGGCATGGCTTCCTATGTTCACGCTTCTTGCTTTGCGGTTCGTTCGTTGACATCCTCAACTGCCAAATGCTGCAACCTCGTTGGCTGGGGAGGGACAATAAAGTGCTCAGGGCTCGCCATGCACTGCATTTCTCTAGCACACAGTGACTATGAGGAGCGCAAGTTCGTCTGCTTCTTTTTTCAGGAGTGGTGGTGACGTCAGAACCACGAGCTGTGATTGGCTCTGATTTAAGAATAGTGGGTGGACCTCAAAACAGCTTCCTTTGAAGCCTACCCCCCATCCTTCCATCAGAGCCAATCAGAGCTCTACGTACTGGCGTCACCACAACTATTGCAAAAGAAGCAGACGAACTTGTGCTCCGCATAGACATTTCCAATAATCGCCTTCTGTCGGGTGCCACCTTTGTGTACTGGGCTGTTGAAGGCGCTCTGAGAGCGTAGTTCTCTATCGCTAAATATAAGACACCGCGCGTGTGCGTCCACCGCCTAGCTAGTTCGCATTTTAGAGCGCAGCTCTTAGGGGCCCGTTTCCGGCTTGAGCGGCGTCGGCGTCGCCGTCGCCGTCGGCGTAACCGCGCGGTGCATCATGGGAAATGTCCCATAATGCACCGCGCGAGCCCCCCACCGGGGTCACGTGACTTCGTGGGGGGGCACGTGACCCCCCCCGAGGTCACGTGACCCCCGAGGTCACGTGACTCCCCTGAGGTCACGTGACCCCCTCCTCGAGGTCACGTGACCCCCCCCGAGGTCACGTGACCCCCGTCGATGTCGCGTGACCCCCGATGACGTCATCGACACTAATGACGTCACCGGCATCCACATCGTCATCGTCATCATCACTGATGACGTCATCATCAGTGATGATGACGATGACGATGCGGATGCCGGTGACGTCATCAGTGATGATGACGATGACGATGTGGATGCCGGTGACGTCATCAGTGATGATGACGCTGACGATGTAGATGCCGGTGACGTCATTAGTGTCGATGACGTCATCGGGGGTCACGCGACATCGACGGGGGTCACGTGACCTCGGGGGGGTCACGTGACCTCGGGGGGGGTCATCGTCATCATCACTGATGACGTCATCATCAGTGATGATGACGATGACGATGCGGATGCCGGTGACGTCATCAGTGATGATGACGATGACGATGTGGATGCCGGTGACGTCATCAGTGATGATGACGATGATGATGTGGATGCCGGTGACGTCATCAGTGACGATGACGATGTGGATGCCGGTGACGTCATCAGTGATGACGTCATCAGTGATGATGACAATGACGATGCGGATGCCGGTGACGTCATCAGTGATGATGACGATGACGATGTGGATGCCGGTGACGTCATCAGTGGTGATTACGATGACGATGTGGATGTCGGTGACGTCATCAGTGATGATGACGATGACGATGTGGATGCTTGTGACGTTACCGACATCCGCATCGTCATCGTCATCATCACTGATGACGTCATCAGTGACTTCACTGATGTCATCACCGGCATCCGCATCGTCATCGTCATCATCAATGATGACGTCGTCAGCGACGTCACTGATGACGTCACCGACATTCGCATCGTCATCATCACTGGTGAAGTCATCAGTGACGTCACTAATGACGTCATCGGTACCCGCATCGTCATCGTCACTGATGACATCATCAGTGACGTCAGTGATGACATCATAGGCATTGGGTCTCACGTGACCCCCAAGGTCACGTGAGCCCCAAGGTCACGTGACCCCCCCCTGGTCAGTTTAACCCCCCCCCCCCCTGCGCCCTTCCCTCCTCCTCCTCAAGAGCTGCGCTCTAATTCGGCGTTACAGGGAGTTGCAAGCGGCTTTCACTTTTTTTGCCTGGTTGAAAAGCGCGAGATAGATCTGCAGATGCCGGACGCTGGCGGTTCTTGTGCTATCAAACCGCCAGCCTTCCAGAGGCTCACACAACTGCGTAGAAGGCGGCGAACAACAACATGTCTGCCGGCTCGGGAACGTTCCCCTATCTAGATCCCGGTTCTCGAGCCTACGATTTCATCCACTATTATACCAACACAGGTGCCGCCTTGCTGTTTGTTCCCCGGGGTACCTGATATACTGTGCTGTCGCAGTAAAAGGCTAGCTATTGTCGAGTCTTGTTTGATCATCTGGGTTTGGTAGCAACTTGGAAGCCAAAGAACATAATTTACCATGATCAGTAATTCATTTAAACGTATCACTGTGTGTCTCGTGTAATATTAACATATTATAATCGCGAACAAAATCATCACGAGGGAATAAGATGGCAGAGGTGCGGCTATGATCAACCAGTAATAGTTTTCCAGGTATCTTATTTCCTTCAGAGCTGTTATTAACAGACTTACGTGAGCAGTAGAATTCGACGTACAAAATGCTTCCTCTTTATAAATATTGTACTCTACAATAAAATTACGTTACACTGCAAAACCTTTCATCCCTCTGGTAGTGCGGCGGGTCTTGTGATTTGTGAACCTCCTGAACGGCTCGTAATTTCGGGGCAACTTTATTTCCTTTCATTTAATGTAAACTACGTTACGGGAGAATACTGGGCACTCTTCAGCGTTTTGAAAGAAAGTCTCACTCCAGCGAAATTTAGCTGTCCGTGGTCTCGTTACTACGTCTGTTCCTGTGATGACACTGCTGTCATCAGCGTAACCACCGTCACTTCGATAGCCTCACGTGACCATTGGCCTTTAAATTTGACTTGTGGTATCTCACTTTCCACTTTAGCGAATTTAGTTTAATTGGTCCATTAATACTTTTCCAACTTTAGTGGTCCTAGCAATGTTACCGCCGACCCAGAATGGGCTGTTTGCGGTTGACTCCTCGATCTAATTGGCTGGCATAAATTATTATGTGATCTATTCAGAAACTAATCATGATTTGGACAAAAGTTACTATATGAGCATCATCGGTACCACACAGTTCAATCAAGATTTTTCTACCCAGAAACGCATGCAGCAAATTACGGTTTCGCCTGGTGTGAGCGAAGTACACACTCATTATGTGTGAAAAAAAAAAAAAAAAAAGCCCGAGACTGCGGGTAAAAACGGCACACAGACTTGCAGTCTAGGTTTATTTTGTAATGCTTAATATTCATAAGATCTTTTGTGCCCATACATTCAGTTCATTACTGCCCGTTATTTTTATTGACAGCCTATAAAAACCTAGTTCGTGCTTCCACCTGTCGAGGTTAGAGCCACGATTGTGATTGTTTAACGAATGATCCCGACTACATGAAAGGCTCAGCGACTGATCTGTAGGAAAAGAGATGATTGCGCGATTCGTGTTTTAGCTTTCTTTATTTATTTTGTTTTCTTCTTTTTACAAAGTGGGAAATAAAGTCTTTTTTTTATAATAAAAGATGCCCCTACGAGCTAACACCAAGAAAACAAAGCCGTAGTGCTGTGTGAGATGGCGTCATCAGAGAAGGCCAACCCTGGACCCAAGTTAGAAACGAGTACTGCGTCCGCGCTCGACCTCGAGTCAAGTTTGAGCCGAACGTTGACGGAATCGTCGTGTCCAACCTGTGCCCAGTATTGGCGTTCTCTGATGATGCCATCTCATGCAGCACTACGGCTTTGTTTTCTAGGAGGTGTTGTACGAGCACAGTTTCGCTCAGTGTCAGAGAAATGTGCACGATGTTATTCTTGCATATAGTCAAGGCAAATCAAAGTCACACTGCCCTATTTTTCTCAAAATCTGATTTCTCGGAGCGAGGAAATTTAAAAAAAATATATAAAAGCCCGCGTTAAATTAGCAATGGAAACGTTATATTTGTCAGGCTGCTCAGAATGCGTAATGTTCGCTCAATTTATATTTTCGCCAATTAAATATTCTGGAATTAATTTTGGGCAGGGATCAATCGTTTTAGATTGTGATATTACTAATCGCACATCATTTTGTGAGCCAAACAAAAGAGGGTAGAAAGTCCAAAGACCTGGTTTACAGTAGGGAAGTATGAAAATATAGCGGACTATTTATTACCTCCTTCGCATTCCAAAGCTCGCCGCCTTTTCACCGTAATGCATCGGCGGTGCCCAAGAACGTCAGCCGAACCTAGCTTACACAATGAACGCTGGAACTACGTTACTCTGACGTATGCGCCCGTTAGCAATTAATCCGTCAACGAATATTTGGATTCGCGTTTGTGGCCAATGAGGCCATGACGGCACTTAGCATCACTTGCGAATGACATTTTTCATGGTGTGCTGAAAAAGCAACGTGGAAGGTTTGAATAATCGTATCCGGTGCTCGAGCACGTCACGACCAGGTGGTTTCTAAAATCGCTTCTGAATTAAGTAATAAGGCAACTGAAGAAGATATGCCCATGGTCCCTTTAAAGGGGCGATGCAACGATTTTTGTATTTTGCGCAAATACCGCTTAGAACGGATCCCTGACGCTAATGACCTGTGAAATACCCGCTAGTCTTCCACCACACGCAATCGAAGTCGCAGAAAAAAATTAAGAAAAACGAGCAGAGTTCACCCCCTCAACTCGCAGCCAGAACAAGCGGCCACGTGATCTGGAGCGGATTATATGCCGCCAATGTTGATCATAGCCATGTGCTTGGGTTGGCAAGGCACAGGACACGCGCTGAATTCCAGGCATTGTTATGGTTCGGCTGTTGTCGTCATTGCAGCGATAGGACACAGGACACAACCCGGATGTTTCTCGAGCTATCAATTATCACGAGCCCAAATCGAGTGTCCACGCCATGCTCGAGTCCAATCTATGAGCCGCATTCAAATATCGTCACTGGGCGGTACTGCTACCGCCCAGCTACGTCATCAGGCTTTGCGAAGGAGAGATTGAATGAAACCACTCGGTTTTGTCCTCGAAATTACAGCGCAACAAAGGAGTTTCTTGGTCAGTGGCGTTGCGTGCGAGTATCCTTGAGTCCCACTAGTGCCAGTAAGCTCGTGTAAAGTGAAAAACATTCCAATTGAATATCGTTGCACCGCCCCTTTAATTGTAAACTGTGTAGGTGAATATAGAGACACGCGTATTTTTGTCACTTGTCCCACTCATAAAAACATTTCACCTTTGTCTGCCAGAGGCGTCCCTTTGACAGGACAAAATATCTAACGTTGAGGTTCTAAAGTCAATAGACTACCCTTCCGATGGAAAGGAAACTTAGGAACGAAGTAAATATAGAGCCCTAAATTTATTGATGTTGTGCAAATGCGTAGGAGTGTGCTCAGGAGTTCTGACATAGGAAAAATAAAATCGAATACGCAGAGAGTTGCTTTACCATTTTTTGCCATATCAAATCCTGTATAAGTGCAAAACGTTCGCAGCTGCTCAAAGCGGGGAGGCACAGCTCCTACCGTCTCACTGCCCGCCTCGCTTGTAAAGACGCCCGTAAATCGCGCCCTCCCGCAATCTTCAATGACAGCCGTTTTAAAGAAAGACAAGCCTCAATAGGGGCCAGAATTAACGTTCCCTAATGTCCGACATCTCAAAACGTGAGCGCACCGCCATCGTCAAGAGTTCGCAGTGTACAGCTGGAATCGTAATCAAAAGCCACATCCTATCACGTCGTCCAAAGAGAAATAGACAGAAAGCAAAAAGAACAACAAAAACGTAAAGACCGCGGAAGGGGGAAAAAAAAAGTCAGAAAGCGCCAAACGCGCAGTCAGCGAAAGCAGCGGCCTACCACCAGTAGGGAACAGGGCTGCCCTTCGCCGCTATGCCATTCCGAGCACGTAGCAAAAAGCGTTCCAAAACGCAGGGTACGCGCCAAGTGGGCAGCAGCCGACTACGTCGGAGATAGATAAGGGCCTCCGGTGGTTCACGATTTCAACCCTGACCGAACAGTAGCCGTCTTCCCTTTATTTTGCTGCGCCTCCTCTCCACACCTTCCGCCGCTTTTGGAAAGACACCCCTCCACCGCCGCCTCCCCCCCCCCCCCCCCCCCCCCCGCTTCCCCCCCTCTCACCGCGACCGTGATCCGAGCAGTCGCGGGTTATGTTATATATACTCGTCTATCTTTCTCTCCCTCTTTCTCAATATATATATATATTTCCCCCCTCTAGCAGAGCTATGAAAATGATAGATGGTACGACGGGAGTAGCCTATGAAATTGGTGGAGAGTGAGACGCTGCCTAAAGGAACGTGCTCGGAGCGGTGCGGTCCTGGTGTTCGGCGCGTCTTCAAATTGCTGCTGCTGCCGTCGTGCAGCGCTGCCCGTCTCCCACCTAGCATACCGCTGCTACCTGTGTTCTTCTTGCCAATGCGGGAGGGGGCTGGTGTCGGCAGGCTTTCTCGTTAGCGCACTTTTTCTTTCTCGAGGATAGCTGTAAGTGCTTGTGTCTTTTTTGCAGCGACGGCGACCGTTTTAGATTTTCTTTTTTCTTCTTTAAAACAAAGAATTCTTTGCTTCACCCATTTCGGGGGCTGTTCTCTGATGCTGAGTATGTATCTCGAGTGCAAGAGGAAATACCGAGGCAATTATAGATCTCGCCTCTAGTACACATACATACGGAGAAGAATGTTTAGACTATCTCTGTATTCCTTGCTTATTTCTTATTTGTACCGTAATAAACTTCGCAAACACCTTCAGGATATTTTTTTTTCTTTTTCCATAAAAAACACATCGTGTGCTCTCTGGTGAACGAAATCTAGGGTGTGCAATTGCTTTATCACGTTGCTCTTTTTTATGGTTTATTTTGAATTCGTTTTTTCTCGTCTACTTCTAGTGCCAGGTCAGATTAAAATTAGTGCAGGATTTTTTTGTTTTTTTTTTGTAAATGTGTGTGGAAAGGGAAGAGTAGGTTAGGGAGAAGAAAAAGCGAAGCCATTTTAGTAAAAAAGAAGACAGTTTTATAGGAGACCATTCCACCGCGCAGGGAGCTTTAAAGGGAATGCTCAACATGAACATTAAAAAAATAAACTGGTGCTTCCATTTCCTACTCCAGCGCCCAAAGAAATGAATTATGCTGTCAATACATCCAAGAAGTGGTCGGTAGACAAGCAATCTTGTAAGCATTGAAACAATTTAAAGTGTTGTGCATTTTTGTCGACATTATTCAGGTAGAATTGCGATAGATGAACTCTACTGATAAATCGAGAAGTATCAAGAAATATTTTTACAGTTGATCCTGACAAGCTAACAACCACAGCCACACAACGTTTAGCTTACACAGGTCGCTCGAAAGGGCTAACATAGTCTTGAAAATATACAGCGTGAAGCCCACCACATTTATCCCCAATAGATAAAAGTGAACAGACCAAACATCTAAAAAAAAACAAAAAAAAATGGCTTTCTTCATTTTAGCTAACAGAGCTATACACCTTAGGCTCATGTTCCTCTGCCTCATACATCATTATTATTTTAAAAATGACAGCTTTTAAGTTTGTGTGCATTTCTGATACTTGACACCACACATAAACATAGCAAAATCTTTTCCTAATATTCATTTAAAGATGACTGCTTCTGGTGCTATTTCTTCCCCATGTAAATGAGAGAATGGAACCAACTCGATTATACTATTACTGACGGCACAACCACCACCTCATTCATAAATCAGCTGAACACTCTCTTACATTGCGAATTAATATCTTTAGGGTGTCTTGGTTTTGCGAATTTCGTTATCTTTGTGTGTTTGTGCAAAAGTACAATCTTTATGATGTTTTACTTTCCCTGTCCAACAAGTACTACACATAAACATATTTATGTGAATGATCTACTTATGAAGTTCTACTCAAGATATTTGCACTTTTCTGCGTGAGTGTACTCAATTCTGTTAAAATCCTTTGTGGGATTGACAGTAATTTTTAAATAAATACCACAGCCCTGAAGAATAGCGTAAAGATAAGGGCGTCATTGAGCTATAGAAAACCGTGCTAATTTTTCAGCTTTATTTATAAACACCACTGCGAAAGGAATAGTTCCTACTACGCGAAATTTTCAGGAAAACTTGTGATTTTTGCATATCAAGGTCTCTTTATTTCTTCAAATATGCTTTTTTTTTAATTTATTAGTATAACTTCTTCTTCTGCCGCGAAACGAAAGGCGAATTAAAAATAACCAACATTTTGTACTTCCAGTTTGCTAGAGTCTACGATTCTCGAGGGTAGCAGAAGATGGATAAAATACTGAACTGTGTCGTGGTGTAAGTTTAAGTGAGAGGAGGAAACGCAGGGCTAAAGCGATTGGCCTGCCAACCGAAGACCTGGGCCCAGCAAGGGCGAGATTACCAGAGCCCGATGGCAGATGTGTGTATCCTCCCATGCAGACTCTTCGATTTCACACCTTCACCATGTAAGAAGCACGTTAAGGTTTGGGCTCATTCCTTTCGGTATTGTTGACAAAGGTCCATCGGAATACATCCAGGCTACACTGTGCTTGGTCTTCCCCTGAGCGGAACCGTCTCTCAAGCCACAGGCCCAACGCACTTCACGCCGAGCTCCGTCAGGTCGTCGTGGTCGTTTCAGACTCATCACGAAAATCAAGGACATAACTGATCCGACGTACTCTATTTTTGTAATTATTTTGTGAAAAATTATAGAATCCAGTAGTACCGGATATCTAGGGGAAAAAAGAACCGTATGTTTTGTATCGCAGAAATAAATTGCGCATACCCGGAATTCCAAAATGCAGAGTTAGCTGTTCAAATAAAGTTCTAGGGACTACCGCGATCTAAATCGAAGGCCTAAGCAATATTTGAACAATTTTATAACAAAATGGTGATCAACGCAGTCCTTGAAAAAAATTGATATGACTAGCGTCTGTTACCTGGAGTGGCGCATTTCTTTAATAAGCATTTTCTAAAAATCTCTCATAACGTTTGGGTTAGGCAAAAGTGGAACAGTTTAATGAAAAACCTTCGAAGCCCCAAATTGTATAAATAATGACCCGTAGCCCATAGCCACGATCCCCACCTCGAGCAAGCTTTTTGTTTGTGCCGTCACCTACTTCTCGTACTATATCCTCTCCTACCGTGGCAAAGTTCACGGCCCGTAACGTAATGTGAGAATAAGTCAATAAACGCGATGGCAGAGACAAAGTTGAGCCATTCTGCAGGTTCATATTAAATCCACTTTTCGGAGTTTCCCCTAGTACACGGGGCGCTAGCTGTGGTGTATCAATTGGTTCATCCTGGCTCCCGGTCCTGGTAGACGACGTTGCTCGTGGACTGGCGTCTTGTTGATACGGTAAAATCTCTTCGCCAATTATACGGTCACCACATTATAGATGGCTGATGTTCCTGGATTTCTTCTGTCGTATGATCGCTCGGCATGCTTTCACTGAAGATTGATTCAAAACTGTCCTGAGGCTGCATTGTTTGTTGACCTGATTCACGCAAGTCAGGTGGACATTCACCACTTGTTGCCGTGGGCTGCTCTTCAATTTCGAAAGCAATGGGGGTCTCACAGGCCTCCTCGCTTGATTCACACATCCCAGGCAAACACTCATAGCTTGTCGCTGAAGGCTACTGTCCCTGTTTGAAAATAATGGGTACGTGCCAGGTATCTGGTCACACGTTCGTTAGGTAGACCGCTGCCCATCAGTTATCGGGACCACCCAGAAAGTCGGGATTTCGGGTAAGGTTGTAATCTATTGTGAAAAACAACTAGCCACTTGCTACTTGTTCGTCAACTATCCGCTTGCAAGAGGCCTCCAGCTCAAGTCCGAATGTTTCATCTGAAATTTTTTAATGTGAAAGCCTTAACGTTTCCATGTAGCGAACCGATGTTATCAGCTTTTAAAAACACCCTGCCCCCCCCCCCCCCCCCCCCCCCCAAGCGGCACCTAAGTTCCCCAGTCCGATGGAGCGAAGCCTGTAGTCTGCAGCAGCGAATTGGTGGATAGACTCTCATTGGCTGGCGCGCGGCATAGTTGCAAGGAATGCCACCCAACACTCCATGGCGCCGCCGCCCCCGCCTAGAGGACCAGAAACGGCCGCGGCGCCGAGAGGATCAAAAGCGGCCGCAGCGCGAAGATTCATGCTTTCACATTAACAACTCGTAAGAAGTGCTTAGGGGTCCTCGGATTTTTTAAAAACAAGTTAAGGTCACTACCATTGCAAGTCACGGTTTAATTAAAGTCTTCCATACATCCAGACTTGTGCCCTTTACTTAAAGTCAAATTTGGGGGTTTTACGTGCCAAACCAACGACCGGCATCTGGCACGCTCCAGCGGAGGACTAAAGATTAATTTCGACCACCTGGGGATCTTTTGACGTGCAACCGAAAGCTCGGTTACACGGCGTCTTCTCCGCAATAAGCCTCCGTCAGATTGCCCCTTACTTGAAAAATGTGATGGATTACAATTACATATTAGTGAGCCTCTAATGTAATGAATTACCGTAAAAAATTACTTTCGCTGAAAAGTAACAGATTACTTTACTCGTTACGTTACAAATTACATTTACGTTACTTTTCCCGTGTGCTTAGAAAAAAAACACAATGGAAACAATTTCGATGTTTTCAAAAATGCTCTGCAACTCTACTTTTAATTTCTGATACGCCCCTATTGTGGTAGTCCTTTTGAAAATAAAATACTGTATTTAAGAGAGAAAATGTAGGTGCACTCTTTTCACCTGTGAACTGACAAGGCAGCGAAAGCTGCAACCACACCCGCCATCCCGCTAGCGTACGACGACCGGAAATGATCCCTGGAATTTTGCAGACAAAGTTAGCGGTGCGCATATGTCCAGTAGAAGCAGCTACCTCCGCCAGGAGATTCGGGGGTAAGGAACCGATCTACGAAAGCTCCTTAGGGCCTTTCAAGCGCGAGCTTAACGTCTCAAAGCTGCGGTATCGTGCCTGTAGCTTTATTTCACTGTCAGCTTATGCAAGAACATACAGTATAGTTGCATGTAGTATTAAAAAATGCATGGGCCGAGCGCCCGTTTTTCAGCTTTGGTCGGACGGATGGTCTCAGATCCATATTGCACCAGTTTCTGTATTACGTTAATATTTTTAAAAAGAAACGAGTAATTAAAGTACTCCGTTACCAATATTTGGTAAAGAAATTACATTACAAATTACTGCCGCAAAGAAGTAATGTGGCAATGACATAATTACTTAAAATGTAACGAATTTCAAGTTCTCCGTTACTTGTAACGGATTGCTTCCCATGTCTGCATACACCGAACGGTGCCATTGGTGACTGTAGCCTTCAGCCGCGATCTTAGGCTTCATCTCTTTGTGTTTTAGTCTCGTTGTCGTCTCGTGCTAGAAAGGTAACTTCTGTTTTGGAATCTGGCACCAAGTGCAAAACCTATGTTCTTGCAGATTTTCTTTCTGAGTACTTTCTTTTTGTGGTGCAGAAAACAGCGCTTTTTTATATTACCGGCATAATTAAAAAAATTTGTGTTCTTGGATGTTTCAGCATAATATTAAATTTCGCACATGTACAATTTGACTCTGTTTTGTACTGGTTCTCAATTGAACATTGTTATCTTTCCTTTTGGGGCGGGTTCGGCCTTTCAAGCCTCCCTTTCTACTAAAGCCCTTTCCTATCTCAATCTTGACACAAATGAAATATCTTGATATAGTCATGTTTGTTTTTGTCAACTAGAAATGTCTGAACCAAAAATAGATCCCTGCAATTTCCGCAATTTTGTCAGACGTAACGAAATAAATTTAGCAAGTCCGACAAAAATAAATCACTCAGTGTCTGAGCGTCGTGTTTAGGGTGTTGTTATGGCATAGACTAAAAAGAATTTATAAAGACCCGGGCATCTCACACCCACATTTTCATTATAACATGATTAAAATGAAGGCGGAAAAATTAACATATATATTTCTAATATAGTGTGTCATGAACCCAAGCCACTGATATAAATACAACATTTAAGGGTCCTTTGTTTTAGTTCTAGAACACGCGAAGATGGCTCTTGAAATAAATGAGGAATTCCTTTGGGATAATGTTCGCGACAGTAGCTGACATCGCATTATCTACATAATGTAATAATTAAAGATATGAATAAAGTATGATTAGCTTATTGTTGTTTAATTAATTTGGACTCGAACCTCTTAATTACCTATAGAGGGAGTAACATTGAAAAAAAAAACTACAGGATATTGCATTTTGCCTGCTCTATAGACACTGGCATTGAACACGTTTGAAGATATCGCGATTTTGCAATGTCACATATTTCGCGACGTCGATCTGTGAACTATGCACTCTACTAAGCAATAAGGTCGCGCTGCAGAACTTACCAAAAATTGTTTTCGTTTTTTCAACGAAAAAGAGTTCATTTTTATACAGCTTTCTTCTGTTTAAATATATTATTGCAAACCAAGTAATCCATATTCAGAGCCTTGAAGAATTTTGGATGGCAAGAGCAACCAATGTCGCCTCCTGGCAAGAGAAACAGGACAGCCTATATATAAAAGATTTGGTGGGACAAGACGAATTGGACAAGGGCGCCTATTTCACGCCTGAACCGAAAGGAAACTTCTTGCGTCCTTCCTTCGCTAAGTAATGCTGACTGTCAAATCGAGCGTGTATCTGGTTACGCGCGTCGCTTCTATCGGTGCTTCCCGGCTGAATAAACAGTGGTCACGCTTCTGCAAGTGGGCATCGATCCGAGGCAGCGAAACCTGACAAATGGCGGCGACCAGCGCTGACAGCGGGCTATGAAGATATGAAATTCATTAAGCATCTCCGCTCCCAGAAAGACACACCTTTCTTGCGGAGCGGGGAGTGTCCCGCATTTAAATGAAGAACAGGCGTGCTGGGCGATTATCGGTCAACCGCCCTTTGATTATCGAATTTGGGAGAAACGCTACCGCGTATCATGCTCTCCCGCGCAGTGTGTGTGTGTGTGTGTGTGGGGGGGGGGGGGGGGGGGGGTTCGCGGAGGCCGCAGCCCGCAGCCGGCACTCCTTGGGTCGCGTGTTTGACGCGGACAACCGGGTAAGGACCTTTCGAAGTTGGTTGGAGGAACAGCTGAACTGACAACCCTTGACTGATTATGCGACTGAGCTGACATATCATAAAGAACACATCATAAAGAACTCATGATGCCTATAACTGTTAAAATAAAAAGAAACACTGAAGCACAGTGTGTTTCCGAGCAGTATTCAAGCGTAGAACAATTGGTATAAATACACCAATGAACCGAGTGCAGTGAAACTTTCTCTCGAAGTTGTGTTTAGTTGGTGCATTAATCGTCCTAAAATTTTGCTAGTGTAGGTGTCAAATAAAAAGAGATGAAAGGAACAAAAATTTGTAAATTCCTATGCGCGAAAGAAAACAAAAACAAGCCTTCGGGTGGACGCCTCATGATACGAGATTTTATGAAACCACATGACAGGAAATTTTGAAAGTTCCTTTGAAATGAACGCGTTAAAGCAGATTCAGAAGATCCGAGCGTATGGGGTTTTGATATGTGAAAAGCAGTGTCAACAAAACATTTTGTTTCTTTCACCCCGTTCGTGCATAGAACCTGTCAGCTTTTCTTTTCTAACAATAATTACTCTAAACCAACACTTACGCAAATTTAGTATGATTTATGCAGCACCTAAATTACACATTGGCGAAGAGTGCAATTGCATTTCCTTTGTGGGCTTATTTACACGATTCATTTTATGCGCAAATAGTAGAGAGTTTAAGGGCACTATTTTTACACATCCGATACGGTACTCTTGTATGAACTGCGCGTATGAGAATCTTCTGCAAAAGCGCGTGCGCAGTGCGCACCGGAGTGCCCATCGTACCATATCAAATGTGCAAATACCGTTGCCTAAAACTTCCTAATGCTAAGAAAGGAAGGCCCCATTGAGGTTTACACGCGTACCAGTAAATCCATGCGTCTCTCGATGATTCCTTCCATCTGAAGCAACATTGCCCAAGTTATCTTATACTTTTCACCTACACTTCCGTAAAATATAAATAAAGTGTAACGAAGTCTTGAACTGACCTACAATGGTGAATTATTATCAGTTATACGCGAACCCTCTCTAAGGGCAGCATCTACTAAAGGGTATCGTCTAAAGACATCGGCAGCTGGAGAATCCCGGGGTCCGGCCTAATGCGTTCTTCGTGCTCAGCATTGAAGATCGAAAATTATTGTAAAAAAAATTATTTAAAAATTCTGAAACTTGGTCGTTCGTGGACGGCTTGACTAAGTATACTTTTGGGAAATTGATTAACTACACTGTCATTGGTTTTCCATGTGGGCTATTCCAAGAACATTCACCTTTTTTGTATAGTGCCTTTACTACATGCAGTGAAAACCGTCAATATTTGAATCGCCAATCGTGTCATTGCTGTATCATTACATACGTGCAATAATAACGTATTGTGTACTCTGTCGTTACGAAACAATGTACGGTATTATTACACATATTCTTACTTTGTCTGCATTCTTATTTTGTTGCGTTGCGTCGTGCATTTTATACAAAATATTGTTATCTATAACCTGCCGGGGCCTAAAAAACACCGGCAGTATTTCAAATAAAATAAGATATTGCCGCCCGCTTGGCCGAGAAAGCAACACAAGGTCATGGGGCTTCGAGAAGACTCGTGTTTATTCATGCTCCAGACGTAACTTTTATCATTTATTCCTGCTTTCGTGTTCTGTAAAGTGCCAGTTCATTCTCACCCCGAGCGCGCGAAGCTCGAACCTTCTTCCCTGAAATTTCGAAATAGGTACGCACAGTAGATAAGCAGCTGCCCGCGGCCTTGTCGAGTCAGTCTCGCCCCAGCGTTCAATCCTGCTGTTACCGACTTTGACGCCCGCGACGCTCTGTTGTTATCTTGTGTTCACTTTTTTTTGGGGCACAAGTTCGCCTATTAAACGTTTCAGTTTCTTCAGTTATTCTTTGTTTCGCCGCCTCGTCATGGGTGACGATATGTTCGCGTTCATTGCTTCGCGATTCGTTTTTCGGCGTTCGCAGACCGACGAAGTGCTTTGCCTTGGCAACTTCATCTAACTCGGTGCCTCTAGTATTAAAGGCGAAAGTTTTTTTTTGTTTTTTTTTCGTTTCCACCGTGAGATTTGAACGGATTGCATTTTGTTGGTTTGCAATTGTGTTATCTGTTTTCACTTTCTGTTGAATGAGTGGCTGCATTACATGTATGAAACGTGTGGCTAAAAAAAAATTATTTAACAAAACTGCTCGGAATAAAAAAAAAATTAAAACATGGGGAAATGTTTTGTTGTTACAAAAACATCTTTAAAAACAATGTCGTAGGACCACCTTGATGGCTGAACGTGCAACATATACATATGCATGCCCGGCGTCAGTCCACTTTCTCGGTGGATTTACAGTCAACACGGAGGAAGGGGGAAGGGGGATCACTGCCTTCACAGAACCGGTAAACTAAGCCTCCACTGCCTACACCTGTCGCCGTTGGTGGCCACGGCAATAAACAAAACAAAGCACTGGATGTCGCTACCATGTTGGTTGCTGCGAATGCGGAACTAGACTCCCTTTTAAACCCCAAAGAAACAGTTGATGGTATGGAACAGTTGCTCAAGCATATTTCGGAAAACTACCACGGTGTGCTGAAACGTGTTAGCGAAAAACAGAAATAACTAAAAGACTTAGCGAGAAGGGTGGAAAACTTAAGAGAAATCAAAGACTCCAGCAAACATTTACCAACTAAAGGAAAACGTTCGTGATCTGGAATAGAGAAGCCGTAGAAAGAATTCAGAACTATACCCCCGTGCTCCAAAACTAAAATCTCCTGGCCCGAATAAATGAGCTCGCAAAAGAACTGGATGTTCCTGATTTGACCGCAGTTCAAGTTGTCGTAGCACACAGACTTACATTGCGTCCTGCTCAAAAATCCTGGATTCATTGTTCAGTTCGCAGGACAGGCGACGCGGGACGTGTTGCTTGATAGGCGGTCAAAACTGGAGGTTCACGGATCGTCCACTCATTCAAGACTTTGCACACAGCTATCGAAGTTCACGATGCGATAGCTGTGTGATTACACTTGTAAAGCCATAATAAAACTTGCCCTTTATTTTTTATTTTCTTTCTGAACCCCTCTCCCCTCCCCTCCCCCCCCCCCAAAAAAAAAGGCGAAAAAGAAACGTTTTTATCAACATTTTTTGAAAATGGTTCTGGTGCTGGAACATCGAGCTGTTCGATGTATGCTAGAGTTTCAACTGGTACTGGTGTCTATGGCAATTCCGCTTTCAAAGTGAAGTATACATATACAGCAACCAGTCCACTTTTAACGTAAACCTGCGCATTCAAAACGAACGTGCATTTTGTCTCTTCGCCAGAGAACAGCAGGAATTTCCATTGTTATTTGGGTCGTACCTAATAGTAGGTAACTTTATTAATATTATTAAAGTAAAATTGCTTTAGTTGAAGTATTTTTCCTATCGGTGAGCAATGTTTAACTTCCACACCCTGTGCTCGAAGACAAGCGGTAAATCTAAGCAAGAACAGTAAAAAAAAAAAAAAAAACTTGTTTTTTGTTTTGTTTTTAAGGAGCGCCAGCATACCTTTGACGCTAGTAGTGATAACTCGCGATATGTATATACCACTAAGATGACACCAACATAAAGCCGGTTAAAACGAGTAAAACAGTAAATGTACACGCGATATAAAATACGCTTCTCTTTTTTTTATTGTGCTGAATTCATTGTGCGGTAAGAGTGTTCTGGCGTTTCCCCATTTCAAAAGCTTTCGAGCTTGCAGATATGACTCGTAAACGCATTATCAACCCTTCACCCTTGCCCACAAACTCCATTTAAACCATAATCACCTTTTGTTTTGATTCATATATTCAATACCATCTCATCACTATTAGACGCGGGGCCGCAAGCGTTTACGTTATGCGCGACATGCCTTTCTGCGCCACCGTGGCTCTCCCAAGCTTAATAGATATCAAGATTAAGATAAACAGCAACGCTAGAACAAACTTTCCGTTGCATTTACACATGACCAGCAGAGTGAATAAAAGAAATGTTATTTATTGAAAATCGCATTCATTACCTGGCTACTTTTTTTTTATCGTCGGCACACACAGGTAGGTACTGATCCAGTGTTAGTGCGTAGTTCTTGACGTCTTGATTTTCTATATGCTCTTCGTTGCATTCTCACGTAAACCGTCCTGCAGTAAAGCGCCGATGCCGTGTTTGCGCTAACGGTATCGGAAAATCTACACAAATACGAGGCTATTTTACACGAGGCTATTTTAGCACGATTTATAATGGCCCGAATAAAAAAAAAACGCGCCAAAAACGTCCAATATTTTTGTGTTTGTGACGGAGAAACGTTCCAAGCTATCTAGTACGTACGAATTATTCGTCATATTTGCTCTTACTATTAAGAGCAGGGAGAAAATGCACGCACTTTTTCTCATTGAAATGCATTACCGTAAGTCATTTTGAGACTGGGTGCCGCGTGGTTTCATTTGAAGCAGCGCACTAGCGCCAGTTGGACATCTAGCATGCATTATAATAACTCTACGCCATGAGACTTGGGGGGAACACTGTGGAAAAAGTATATAAGAGGACAGAGAAAAAATATAGTACAGACAACGTCCCAAAAAGACGCGGTCTGCCTCATTTTTGTCAGTAAGAGATCAAATAGCAAAAGGACAGAAAAAAAAATAAAACAGACGAAGTCTCAGAGAAGCGCTGTTCATTTCGTTTTTCTGTTATCTTACCGTATTAATTCTGTTCTACAGTCTCTGAGTTAGCAGCATGCTCAATATAGACCAGATCGCCTGAACTCCAACTATTTTTTTGTTATTTGCACACATTAGTGGAAGTCTCCGTTAAGGTCCATTATGTCTTGCTCAAGTCATTTATCTCAACAAGTTCAATGACTTGATTCACTGCTTGTTAGGCAGTGAATCCAGTCAGTGAACTTCTTGTAATGGCTTTCAGACTATACAAACGCCTCTCTGAATAGTGAAAGAATCGCAACCACAACATTCTGATTTGACTTTGAGTTGAGTGTAGTGTCCCCGTCCACGGCTTAGGACATCATTTATGCGGAATAATAAGGCGGAAGGTGTGTAGTCATGTTTGCATGAACGTTTCTCTGTACATTTAAAAGTAATTTAGGAAGTTCTACCTGTGTCTGTTGCTATATGAAAGGAGCCATCGCTGTTTGTAAAGTTTCGGATATATTACAGGGCAAACCTAGTATGAGTTTGCGTTCATAACGCGCTAAATTATTCTTGCCTAAATATATTTCCACGGAGTTTCTCTGTAACAGGGTATTTGAATGTTGCAATATTGTTAATGTTGCACGCTTACTACTAAAAGGAGCGCTACGTTAGCAAACGCTGTGCCGAATGTGTGTTGATGTGTTTTTCTGGCTGCAAATATTTCCCCCTCAAATAAACACACTGCATGGCTTTATTTAGGGCAATAGTATTCTTGCATTTCTATTCTTGGTGGAGTAGGCCGTTTCACTTGTTGATCGATTGAACTACATTAGAGCCGCGTGTTATCAGATCAGATCGTTTCTCTTTGAGGATCAGAGTCGTCTTGCTAGCCACATAGCTTACTTCCCCTTTTCAATGCTGGGTGTAAGGTGAAGTACTATGGGGTTATTTTGCTAGAAGGCGTCTGAACGCGAATTCTTGTTGCCCCTTAATGTACACTTGTTTCAGGAAAGAGGTTCATGATAGTCACTGACTTGCTTGGTGCTGAGGGCCAGTACTTATAATCTTTAGAATATTTCAAAGTGCTTCTAGTGCACCACCGCAAAAAGGACTCTATGGAGGCTGGACGGAAATTAAAGCCGCAATGTTGCTGATTGGCAGACATTCAGCCCCCTGAAAGGTGGAACCTGGTACCAATATTTGTATCGCAATAAAACCCAGTGACATATACTAAGAAAATAAAACTTATATAAAACACCCCAGAACAAATAGTAATATGCCAACAGAATCGACATAAACGCATTTCATATGTATCCTCTTTGCCAAAAGCAATGGAACATATACACCTAATATTGGCATGGCGAATCGCTCAGTCGATACGCACACCGAGCATTCGCTCAGTTATTCATCGTATATTAGTTTTTTGCTTCTGAAACCTCGATCTGAATTCAAACGAAGTCAATAAATGTGACGTTCCCGGCAATGGAAACACTGGGATTTGAGTTAAAGCGATCACAACGACTCGACAAAGGAGAATCTCCTTGGAATTTTGTGACAAGAGTGCTTCTCAAAAATAAAGAAAAGAAATAAAATAAAAGAGACATTGGCGACTTCTTTTGCAATGTACTTTAAGAATGCTTAAAACTTGCCAAATATTTGTTTTTCAAACTCTAGAACAGATATCTTTTTTTTTTTTGTCGTAGTCGAAAATCTTTGAGATGTCTACAAGTTGGATTAGGACCTATTTTCGAAGACCGATTAAAATGTTATAAGACCTATTTTTTATTCAAAATTATCTGACGGGACAGGTTTTGAAAATTTTGCATTTAAAACTACCCTCCCTTTCATTCCATAGAATGGTTACAAAGTTTAAAACAACTTAAATAAATATTTAAAAAAAAAACGTTTTGCCACATTACTCTTAGTGTTGCAACCGCAACTTTGCTTTCGTCATCGTTTGAAGAAAAATGTTTCCTCCGTGGAGTTTTGTCTATTGTTTCAGCTTTGAAATTTCCCAGAATTCACACGACGAGTTCTGGATGTATGAAGGATGTTAAAGCATAGAGTAATATAGTAAACGTAAAGAGAGGACACGGAAGCCAATTCGCGGCCCAGATAGTGCGTTTAATGCTCTCCGCTACGTGGCGCTTTTCTATAATTTGGTTAAAAGTAGTGAGAACTCTTTCTGTGAGAAGTATTTATTCTTTAAATTACTATGCTTTAGAATTATTTAAAGTACTTAAAACGACTATATGGTTTTAATCTAATACGCCCCAAAAACCACGTGATGAATGGCGCCTGCCATGGCCTGCCGTGGGCCTGCCCGCCTGGTTGCCTGCACGCCGTCGCCTCAGCATCATTCTGCATGGCCTCTGCTCGTCCGTGCGTCGTTCGTCCGTGCCACACGTGCCCTCCACCTGTGCGTTCTGCTGCAGCATGTTCGGTCGGCTTTGTACCAAACAAGGTGACGCATTACCGCCCGCGTGCTCGCATGCTCGGTGTGAGTCTGTGGAGCTGAGCGGCTTAAGCTTCACGCTCTGTTGTTTCCATCGGGCTGCCGGGCTGCAATCGTGTGTGCACCTCGACTTTCGATAAGATCGTTTTGTAAAAAAACTTGGCTTATGACCCTGCGCGCGACATTGTCTATGGGTTTACAGATAACGGTGTTGAACGGTGTTGCAGATGGAGCCTTGGTTGTTGTGTTCTCTGGAATTTCCAGGAGGTGGGTTCAGTTCCTTGCATACACTGTTGTGCACACTTCAAGACCGCCGTCTGTTATCCGCAGCCTCCTCATTCCTGTCATTCCGGAAGCTTAAGACTGTTGGCTTCACAGTAAAGGCTGTGGTCTGTCATCAGGGGGCTTCAAACATAAGCTTGGCCAATCAACTTCGTGTGTTTGTTAATAAGCCATTTTTGAAGTTGACAACGAACATGTTTAACTTACCTTCGATGTTCCGCATCTCATCAAAACAACCAGGAACAATCTCCAGGCGCGCAAATTTTGCATTGAAAATGAGGTCATTGAGCAGTCCCATATCGTTGAATTTCATCGTTCTACCCATGAGATGAGGTTGCGATGGTCTCTGAAACTTACTGAGAGACACATTTTTCAAAACCCTTAGAGAAACATGAAAGTAAAGCGTGCCGCGCAGGTACTCAGTGCCTCAGTCTGTCTCGCAGTCCTATCCTTTGTTTATGCCAAGGAGCTTCCTGAGGCAGCCATGGCTACAGCTTATGTCTGCGATAGGATGGGCAGACTGTTTGATTGTCTAAATAGCTCACAATGAACCTTTTCCGAGAAGCGTTCTGCGCACGCGCGAGCGCCCGATGCCAAGCGGCGGAAGTCGGACCGAAAAATCGAGGAAATTCGGAAGGAGGCTATATATCAGCGAGTAGAACACGTAACTGCAACATATATATAATTGTGTTACACAAAAAAAGAACGTCGACCGAAAGGAAAACACGACGTTTGGCTGCACGCCACGGATGCCCCTCTTTAAAGTCGCGTTGGGCACTCGCCGCTGCTCAGAGAGCGAAGAAACTGGTAGCGTAGCTCTCATTAACGATTGGTAGCGCAGGTAGGTCACTTCCTCGATTTTAGTTCGTGCAGCCACCGCCTGGTGCCTTCGGTATGTGGAAAAGGTCTATTGAATAAGACAGGGCAGAAGTTGCGTCATGCCATTCTGAAAGAAGAATCTGAGGTGCTCGATTTCCTTCACGAGCAACTCGGATGGAGTTCGGCATGGAAGTTCCACAGTAGGAGGTCGCCACAAACCATCATAGGGTGGTAAGTAACTATAAAGAGTGTCCTCATGCTCTGGGAGGAGATTTCAAACAGCCATGACTTTAAGTTCTTACTTACACGATGCCTGCAGCAAGACCCACTTAGGAAGATCTTTGGAGCCATATGACGAATGCTGGGCTGCAATACTAACCTAAATGAGTATCAGTTCACCTCAGGACTAAAACACATACGGATAAAGGAACTGTTCAAACTGTCCAACAATGGAAACGTAGAGGATGACAAGGCTGGGGACCTCCTCAAGCAGTTGCTAATATTTTTCCACCATGAAAGTTCAGTTGCAGACAATGTGGAATGTCTTCCAATTGATAACTTTCCGCCACTAGAGGATATTTCTGAGCTGACATCAGACATCAGGTCTAACATAATTGATCACTCGTCCACTTATTACATTGATGTCTATTTGATCAAGTATTTCATTAAACAGACAACTCAAAGTTGCGGCTGTTCTCAGCTGCTGAGGGATGAGTCTGACAACTTGACCAGGCCTCACCAGTACTTTCTTGTGTTGAAAGCATACCATGTGCCTGGAAAACTCTTTAGGAGCCTAGTACTACTATCACAGGTTGCCTTTAATTTCATTCAGCAACTAGAAAATCTCTTTCTTGGCGTAATAGAGTGTGGAGCATGTTCCAGTAGTGTATTGTCTGCCTTGTATCACACACTTTCACGACTGAGTAGTTTAACTTTGCTCAGAGCGGCCACAAATGGTCTTTAAAAATGTTTTGCAGAATACGTTTCTGTTAGCATGTTCGATTTCTTAACCGGAATCGGGACAAAAACTGGTTGCGCTCCTCAGTTGCTGGTAAGCAACTAGGCAAGTTTAAGTGTTAGTAGTGTATTAACGGAGACGGTTGTCAAATCAAAAAGTGAAAGTTCTTACTATCTGAGCGGTGCACCTTGCACTTTAAGAATTTATCTCTCTTATTTCAAACAAATATGTATCACGGCCCCTTCGCAAAAGTATTTACCCACTTTCTACAGATTTTCTACAAAAATATTGAATAGAGGCTACTGATTCGAAAAAAAAAAATGCATTCACTTTGTATCCACTGTCTATAGTTTTTTAGCCGCTTTTCTTACGCCATACTTCCTTTCTCATCAAATGTATTTCGGGGAATGTTTAGGGACGTTGAATCTTGTCAGATTCTGAATGGAGTTCTCATGGTTTTGGTAATGGCTCTCCCACAGTGTGTTACAGGCTATGCCAATTTGTGTGTTTTATATAAGCGGGGAATTGGTAATGTGTAATATCCGCTGTATGTTTTGCTCTCTTATTATACCCTTATAACTGGTGATTATAGCGATGTCTTTTTTATTTTTGCACTTACTTCCTGTGCCCGAGTCGTCGTGAGAGCGAAGCGATCACTCAGCATGCTCCCTGTGGAAAGTTTTTGTTAATTTGGTTCCGCTAAAAATCTATTACGAAGTGTACGATATGGTGAACTCCCTCATATTCATTTATTTTTTGTGAATATCTTTTTTCTATAAAACATACAGAGCGCGTGAAGTAAATCATGTATATACGAATGTGGTCCAATAAAATATTTTCGAACCACTGTCTGTTGTTGACCCCAAAATGCTCCACCAGTCAAGACTCAATTTGGAGATTGTGTAACTTCAATGTTTGACAGTATAAAAAGCAAACAAACAAGATATACACCTCTGTTTTGTTAAGTAAAAATATTATTTCACACATTATGCACAAATTATATCATAAAAATTAAATAAACTGCGTCAACATTAAAAAAAAAAAATGAAGCGGCTCCGGGAGCCGAGTAGTGCCAGAGAGCCTAGCGAGGAGAGAGGGGAGGAGGAAAGAGAGGGAAAGAAAAGAGAAGGAGAAGGGTACCGGAGAACCGGAGCAGAAATGCCCAAACCGAAACCGAAACTAACTTGACCGGAACCGGAAGCAGCTTATACTTAGTGCCGCCTGCCAGGGGCACTAGCTGTCACCTGTCTATCAGGGCCGCTGGGGCCTATGGCAGTGCCTGCCCTTTACCTCGTGTATATTACTCTATGGTTAAAGTGCAATTACCAGATATTCAAATTTAGCGCAATATTCAATTTTCTACCGTACACCCGCACGCACGTCTTCGTCATCTGCCGTGACGACACGCGTGAAGTGCCTTAGCTCGCTTCAATAAAATGCTGAAGACTGTGGCGGTCCAACGGCAGGATTGGACATGTGGATGTGTTATCTCCCCGAAGGACAACACAACACAGCACGTCCTCCTCTAGTACTTCACCGGAATAACTGCTCATTTGTTCTGGGCCTCTATCTAAAAGTGCGTGATGTAAATATCCATTCGTTGAGTCGAAACAGGGATCTTCTTCCTTTAACGAGCCTTTTTGTTTTCCTCGATAATATAGAAAAAACTAGCCATATCAAAGCAATGTTAGTAAAAATAAAACAAGGGCGTATTCCAGGGTAGCACTTTAATCAGCTTACTGAAAACTCATTGTAAGTCCGTGAAGTAAAATCAAGTTAAGGTTCTCTCTACGTTGAACTGGTGTTTAACTTTTTATATCGTGCAAGTTTATCTTATGGCTTTGTAAAAACAATCGTTATATATCTTTGATATTTTAAGACGAAAGGCAAAAAATGCGCTTACTTTTTTACCTTTGTTTATAATTAGTGTGAATAGTTTAAGGAAGGTTGTTTTATGCCAACGTTACCCATCGATCAACTGCCAAGACATAAGATACACTACGCTTTTGTAACTACGCAACTCCTTTAATAAAGTTATTTCTAGTTTCCGATGTGAGTCCTATGTTCATCTTGCTTTTATCCAACTCGAGTGTGACCATCTAGAACGAAAAAAGTTTTAGCAGCAGTAGAGATCGCCTCTTTAAAATAATAATGCTGTGAAAGATGAATTCTCGGAGACATACCCGCTGGATCCTTGGCGGACAGTAATTACAGACTAGGTCTCCCCCTGATCCATTACGCAAGGGCTCAAAAAAAGCATAATCTAAATCAAACCAAAAAAAAATGGAATAGCCACTATGGGTATGGCCTTCTTGCAAGACCCTTCCTTAAATTCAGTCTGCCCATACCGATCGCTATCAACATCTGAGTTTATAGCGTCTGTGTTTGTGTGTGCGTTTATGTTTCTGGACCTGTGTTTGTTTGCGTGTGTGTACGCCGGCGTACGTTCGTGTGTGTATGTGTGTGTTAGTGTATTCAGGTTTTGGTTGTCGTACACTATAAATGATACAATAAGAAGAGGGCGAAGTTTTTCTTAGTGGATTGCCAATCTGTTTCTGCCTCGCATACTGGTCGTATTAGCCTTGCGAGCATAAGACAGCCATAGTAATGGCGGCCATCTCGTGCCTGACAAAATAAGGAGTGACATAAACTCGTATATTCCACATGGATGGCACAGTATCACGCACGAAGTGGACACGAGCGCTGCATCAGCTTCAGTCTGGGATTCGAGTACTGTCCATATTTTTAACACACACTTGTGCAGAGCGGTTCTGTCTTTGTCGTCATGAAATGAATTAAGCAAGAAGCGAACAATAAACAAGGTAGTGCCATGTGGCGTTAATGTAGGAAAGTGGTTGTACCCGATGAAAAATTACTCTTTTTAATTGCCGCCATTAGTACATCTAATTTAGGACCTTCATTGTAGCCATTAGATAACACTGCTTCTTGGAAATTGTTCATTTAAATGTCAGAAGTGACAGAACAATAAAAGGAAGCATCACTTCTGTTTCATTTGTTAATGAATGCATGGGAAGAGAAGTGATTCACGGCTTCATCTTTTCGACTTTATGCTAATGTTTTTTTTTTCCTCATTTATCGACGATTAGACACAATACGGGCGGTAAGTTCCTCTGCTTCTTGCGCAGGAGGTAGCGGTGACGTCAGAACGCCGAGCCCTGATTGGCTGATCGCGACCCCCTATCTGAGCGTCGTCTGCTCCTTTGCAACGTCGTCTGCTCGCAACGTCGTCTGCGTCTGCCTTACCTTTCCTGCGACTTTCGGAAGTGCAGGTCTTTTGCGAGTGAGCTCGACTTCGCCTTTCACAGAGGACACGCGAAATAACTCGAGCGGTAAGTTGTTTTTGTCTAACAACTAGCAGACGCGCATTAAGGAGAGAAGTCAAAGGACTCACTGGCGAGGTGTCCCAAGGCGCCGAGGTTTGTTTGCTAAAAATCGAGAGTGAGGGTGGTTAGTGTCCGCAAGTTCCCAAATATTTTTTTCCTCCTTTCGTGTGCGGCGAGACTCCACAGTCTTTAACGGCGTTGGCGCGGTTGGCCAGGTTGGCGCAGTTAACGTCGTCTGCTTTACGCCTGCCAGTCAAAGCGATGGCTGCTTTACCTTTCCTACGTCTGTCGGAGATTCACCGGCGAGAACGCGGCCTTCGATAAAGGCGAAAGGAAATACCTTAAAGTATAAGTCCTTTCTTTTGAGGTGAAGGATTTCACACTAGTTGCGAATGTCCAGGCGTCGTTTAAGAATTTTAGCTACGCGGTAAAGATGACGCTCTCCGATAAAGGTGACATTTTAGAGAGTCACTGTGAATCTCTTCGCGGGGCCGCAAAGTGCAGCCATATGGTGGCTACCGCACTTTAAGTGGCTCAAAATGGACTGTCCAAGAACAGCAGTGGCAGCAACGCCCCAAGAAGAGCATGCCGCGGCTGGTCGCTCGCTCGGGTAGGAAGTAAACGCCATGTTCATCGCTATGTTAAAACGTTTAGTTGCACGAGTTTCGTGAATGATACCCCGCGTTTAATGAGTTGTTCTAAGATAATCAGCTAAAGACAGATGACAGCCGATGTAGTGACTGTAAATAAACAAATGCGGCTTTGCGATCGGTACTGTGAGCACATCATAGCCCAAAAGTGCTCGATCGCTGCTTGTTGTCACAACTTTCTCGCTCGACTAAAAGGCTGTTGTCAGTTAGCGTACTGGGGTATGTATGTGTGGCGTAAACCTAAGAGGCAAAAACTTGAAACCCTGTGCTAGTCTCTGGAAGAGAATCCAAGCAAGATCGATCGAGCTACCCGAGCGGCGTTGAACGTATCGCGGAAGTTGTGTTGTAGACTCGTAGACACCAAGAAGTAATTATTGTTAGAATGCAATTAAATGCAAAGGTGCAAGCGAGCTGGACAAGAATGACGAAAATAATCCCTTGGGAGGTGGAACAAGAGGGACAAGGGAGAAACACAAATCTTTTTCGAAGGCCACGTTCTCGCCGGTAAAAAAGCGGTGAATCTCCAACAGACGCAGGAAAGGTAAAGCAGCCATCGCATTGACTAGCAGACGTAAAGCAGACGACGTTAACTGCGCCACCGAGCCAACCCGCCAACGCCGTTAAAGAGTAAGGAGTATCACCGCACACGAAAGGAGGGAAAAAGTATTTGGGAGGGAACTTGGGGTCACTAACCACCCTCACTCTCGGTTCTTAGCAAGCAAACCTCGGCGCCTCGGGACACCTCGCCTGGCCAGTGAGTCCTTCGACTTCCCCCCTTGATGCGCGTCTGCTAGTTGTTGCACAAAAACAACGTACCGCCCGAGTTCTGCCCTCTCTGAAAGGCGAAGTCGAGCTCGCTTGTAAAGACCTGCACTTCCGAAAGTCGCAGTAAAGGTAAGACGCAGACGACGTTGCGAGCAGACGACGTTGCAAAGGAGCAGACGACGCTCAGATCGGGGTCGCGATCAGCCAATCAGGGCTCGACGTTCTGACATTACCGCTACCCCCCTGCACAAGGAGCAGACGAACTTGCCCTCCGCATTGCAGGGAAAGGAAAAAAAATAGTCATGTGAAAATGCATGTTGGAACACACTCTAACTAAGCACACTAGTTTTAAACTATGTGCAAGCGAATAAAAAAAAGCTTCGTAACATGCGTGAACAACTGATACCTTGAATCAAGAGTCTACTCTTAGTGGCACGTGAAATGATTATCTAAAGCCGATGCCCATATCCTGCACAAGAAGCAATGACGCGTCTCTTCGCTTTGAATGGGGGGCGATAGTTTGTAGAGACAACGGCATCATTTTGCGTGTATCCACTATCCTTTCAAACAGAGTTTGCCGCTCTGACGTATAGCGTCAAAATTGAGGAGTCACGTGGGAACGTAACCTTTGCACATTTTTCAAATATTGAATGGTTCTGAAGAATGACTATGTACAGACTATATGGAGCGGAGTGTGCAGCGCCTCGGGTTTCGCGTTTGTTCGTTTGCATAACGCGGCAAGAAACCAGAGCTTTTTAAAAATTTACCTTAGATGGAAGCCAGTTCGACTCGTAACTAACTTCCTAGGGTCGCGAGATAATACTTCAAATGATAGTGGAGCTTCTATTTCGGCGGGCTCAGCCATCCACGAAAAACCAATTCCGACAGTTTGTGGGCTATCACGCATCAAAATTTCAAAATCGTTTCCGCAAACTTTGGATACTGTTAGTAAACAGGTATGCCCGTGACCGCCTCATATCGTCATATGTGCCCGTGCTAGGATTAGAGTGGTGCGAGCGCAAGATAAAAGCGGAAGAAACTGGTTCTTTCCTCGAACCGAGTCCGGACAAAAAGAGGCGTTGGAACATCCGCGATGAAACATCGATCGTCTTAAAAAAATAAGTAAAAAGACAGCAGTCATTGCAGTCAATCTGGAATAAAAACGTGCCGCTTTAGCTGCCGCGTTGCCTAAAGCTTCGTGCACAGCAAAAACGAGTGGGAGATGGCTCGAACATTTTGTCCGTTTCAAGTTCTCTTGATAGAGTAATCACTAATTGACAAGCTGCAGTCTCAGATCTGACTACAAAAAAAAAATGGTATCAATCAGGAACTACACTGATGTTCTCTCAGGTAGTCTGAAAATAAAAATAAAATTTTGTAAAAATAAATTTACAGGTTCTTTGGTTATAAAAAACACCTGGCATTTCCTTCATGGATGCAGCGCACCTCTGATGGCGCTGATGGACTAATTATCATTTTTGAAAAAAAAAAAAACGGAGACGACGGACGACGAAAGGGGGGACAACACGAAAAACTGCTGCATAATGCTGTATAATGTTTTTCCCTGTTTGCTTTATCAGTTTTATTGTGGGGCTCTTGTACGAGATGCGAGTTGGGCCTTTGCTGTTTGTGTGAAGGTGTGATGCGTTGGGTCCGACCTTGGGGGTTGTGACAATGGGCTTCGTTGTCAACATTGTGTACGAATTGAGTGCGGTGGTTTGAAATGAGGTGAAGACGAGATCTGCCCTGGCTAAAAGTCCCAGTGACGTGTGCAGTTCCGGGAGACGTGTGGGAGAGATGCTATATAAACGACTGCGCTAATTAAGTTTAATAGATGCGTTTCAGACGTTTTGTGTGTTGTCCTCTTTTTTGTCGTCCGTCGTTTTCGGTTTTTCAAAAATATGTAACATCAACCAGCTCGCCTGCCTACTCACTCTATCTTCGACTAATTATCGCCCGCTGAAAAGCAGGCAACAGGCAAGCATTCCGACATATTAAGCTTAAAAACAAGCAGGTATTCCAGTGAAATCACGCTTTTAGAAAACTTTTGGCTTACCACGTCTTGGTAGTACAATTTAAACCGGCAAACTGCGGTTCCATTTACAATCTATTCATATTTATAGCAGTTGTACTCAAACGAACCGAGGTGGCGTCTCTCTAATGCTAAAACTTTAGCGCATATTTGGCTAGGTTATCTAAACAGGTTTTTCTGACACGTAAAGAAAACAAAAAAGGAAGCAGACAAGCCTTGACGATGTTTATGCCGTGGCCAAGCATAAAGACTGCTATGCTGGCTTTCCAAAGCGGCAGATTGGCCCATGTCATGGCATAGGTTTTACGCGTTATGGCCAGAATGGTAGAGATCGATGTGAATCCCGTTATGCGTCGGGTCTATATTGAGCTAGAGATGAGAAGGAGGAATGAGTCTTTCGCCGTCATGTTAAGAAAGATTGTTTCCATATTTTACCTGATATAAATCAAATTATGGTATTAGTTATCGTAATTGACATATCAATAATGATTTTTTTTCTTTTTAAAGAAAAAAATATTTTAGGCCTTTCCCCCTCATGTTTCTAAACTCACTTTCGTGGGCAAGAAGGACCTGTGGCAACCAATGCACTACGGCTGTATTCGAAGCGTACCCCTTTACAGAAAAAGCCAACACTAACAGAAAATGATCAGGAACCACCTCCAAGAAAGTGATCAGTTTGTAAAAAACCTATAAAGACCACTTATCTCCATTGTGGTAGGGTGGATCCTGGATCGAGGTCTTGTCTTGCTGGGGTCAAGTGGCATCACCGACAACCATCACTTGACACCAGCTAATGCATGGGACTGTGAGGGGAAAACAAGAAAAAGTGCCGTTTTCTCCTATTCTAAGCTCTTGGCGGCACTCAAACTTTTTGGCTGCTTTTCGGGAAGCCTGTCAAATAGCTTGTGCACAAACATTAAAACTTGGAGCCCACAGAGGTATTATAAATAAATGTTTTGTGGTCAAGAGTGGCTCCGCTGGGCGAAAACTGTTGTGCACCTCAATGAGACAAGAGTTACATAGAGTTTCCGCGGACTCGGTAACGGTTTCGATGAGTTTGGCTTAGCCACAGCGTCTTCTATATACTTACAAAGTCTGGCAGTTCGACGACGGAGCCGTAGAGTGCCCGATGGCAGATTTGCAGCGCGAGGATCTGGTAGCACAGAGCATCAAAGAGCATTTCACCGGGAACCTGAACGTCAGCGCACTGCTTTTTGCAGCGGCAAGGACCCGAAACACACTTTGGGGTCCTCGCGTCTCGCCGCAGCTGCGAGACGCTGTGTTTCGGTGTCTCGCCGCAGCGGGCGCTAGTCACGTGGCTCTTCTCTGATCTGTTGTTTGCCGCTACACCTTTTCGATTTCGGCAACCTCTTCTCATGGCGATCTGCCAGGCTTTGACAGTAGATAGGAGGCTATGGTTTAGCAGGCAACAATCTCGACGACCGTGCTACGCGGAGTTAGCTCACTCTTGGAAAGCTGCTGTGAAGATGGACCTTTTTCGACATTCATCAACTTCTGGGCTTCCCCAAGGACGATCTTATTGACCGGAAATTTCATTTGTTTACTGCACTACGAGAGCAAACGTGCCAGCTCCGCCGTGAGTGCTTTGGCACTTTTGAATTTTTAATGGATGTTCGAACGCCTAACAAATGCCGATTCGATGTCCAGACACCCGTTATAATTATTGTAGCCCATAATAAAATGCTCGCCTTTAAGCACCGCATACAAGCCTCAATATTTCTACTTTCGTGCGTTTCTCGCAAAGACTTGCTTGTATTGTCTGATGACAAGCAATGGCCCCCGGTGGTGCCACCTGCGGGCTCCCGATTCGCGATCCAGCCTACTACAATGGAAATCAGTGATAACGACGACAATGCGAACTGTGAGAATACGCCACCGCAGTGCCGTATCTGCGGTGGATCTCCCATAGGCACAGACCCCGGCTGCCCGCACAGGCTCAGGGCTACGAAAGCTCTGAGGCGCAACTCTGCAGGTGATGTAAGCAAAGGCAACACAGTAGGGTAAGTTGACAAGGTTCCCGAAAAAACCTATCAAGAATCCTGCGCCGAAAGCAAGAACATCAACGCCAGTTGTCACAGTAAAGAGCTCGGCTAGTGCATAGAAGGAACCAGAGCCCGATATGCAAGAAATACCTCCCATATCCAGACGAGAACTCAAGAACCCCACAATGGGAACACCTGTTGTGAAACCAGGGGAAGGGCCGGCAACGCCGTCTAAATCAGCTGCAGATGACACAGGGGGATCACACTGCAAAGACTACACAGTACATCAGGAGTGGATGCGATAAGAAATCCAATAGGTGCAAGATTCATACAATCACTAATTCCGACACAACAAGACTGAGCACATAAATTTCAGCAGCGATAGCAGCGTATTAAACAGCAGCAACAACACATCTACTACTAGCAACAACTCGTCATGCACCACCTTTTTCAATGCAAAAGGTAAGGCGGCTGTAAGAAAACTTGCCAGTTTTCATAAGCGGGCAGCAAAGAGGAAAAAAAAACCTGACCCTTCTCAGGCAAACTGATTCAATTCAAAACATCTCCTAAAGCCCGAAAGAGCACGATGAAGAATACTATACCGACAGTCATGATTACTTAATGTCTCAATTAGAGTATTCGCATGGACCATAACAAACATAAGAAAATCCGCCATCAACTAGGCAAAAGGTATTACGTGGCGCAGAAGAAAGCTGTAAAGGTTCGGCAATGATAGCATCGTGATGTCGACGGCACTCAGCGGAAGTTAAGCTACCAGTCGGACGACTTAAATGTAAGTACAAGTTTTTGGGCCTTCTCTTTCAAGAGACAGACGCAGGTACCATAGAGATGACAGGTTTTCACAGGTACACATTGCACTCTTTGACCAAGACCTGACAGGCTATGAGGGAAGATGATAATGCACACACAGAAACCAACGGAAAGGCAGCTGCATTTATAAACACGAGAATCCCAAAAACACAGTTAGATACTCCAATTACAGTGATCAGTCTAGAAAAGTGACCGTCGTGAAGATCTTCATGGCGGGGCGATAAATTCTTATGGCCTCGGTCTACATTATACTGAGGCCCAATTGAGACGCGACGAAATGAATGGGTTGCAAAAATTAAGCAACATATTACGAAGCGAATCATTCACCTTCGGACCGGTGGAGATCTCACTACCAGAATACAATGAGGAACTACTTCAAAGATAACCATCGGGGCCCTACTTTTTCGGGGAGCGACCACGTACCAAAAGTGATCACCGTATCGACACTCCAACAAATACGGACGAAAGGGACAGACGAGACAGATTCATTGCAGCTTTGATGGAGGTGGTGTAGAAAGTATAAAATCTCTGATCTGGGGGGGGGGGGGGGGGGGGGGGGGGGGGGAGGGTATCATATTAGAATAGTTTACGCAGCGATAGAAAAATTTACAAAAACACACACAGTGAAGGAAGGGAACCCGGCCCTCATTTGCATCCGCTGAACCTTTGGAAGTAACGGCTTTTCTGCGCTTCAACAACACAGAAACAACGAGCGAACCACAGCTTTCCGAAACAAATTCAATTACGGTACTGACACCGCAAAAGTATACACGTAGGACCTCTACAGGCAGAAAGGGAAGGATAACTGCTCCTTCTTAAAAAAAAGCACATGACTCACAAAACTTTCGGTAACGGTATGTAAAAAAAAGGGAGGACACGCACCACTGGTAAATGCTTTGCAGTTTGTTTGAATGTACTAGAATATGAGGGAGGGACGGATCACCGGCGTGAAGGCTCTTCGAATCCAGGAAAATGTACTTTTACTATCGATGTTTTTATAAGCTGCAATTGCATGAATCTCAGCCGACAATAGCGAAATTATTTAAAAGGGCTGAACCACCATTCTATACGAGTAGTCATGGATCTTCCAACTAAAGCCGGTTGAAAAAGTGAGGGAAGCACCAATGCAGCGTATTGACGACTGGGCGGAAATAACGAACAGCGCACAATCCCAGAGACAAGTATAGGAAGGATTTCCGCCGACTACTCAAAGACCTGGGGCACGGCAAAGAGATCAAGTTACCGTTGGAACAGCCCGTCCCACTATGACATGATGATGCAGTCGCAAACCAGCGGTCACTGCCTAACACGCTGAACCACGAGAAGAAAGAGAGGTCCACCATTGTAAGACTACAGACATGCAGTGTGGTTCTAACAACACGCAACGAAAGCAGAGATATCCTACACATATCCAAGAAAAGACGAAGGAGCCGCGGACGAAGGTTGTTATGACTTCATAAAAAGCAAGAGCTTGAAACGGCGCTACCGGAAGGCATATAAATCCGAGAAGCCGAGCTGGCAATTGTGGCGGCGACTTGGAACATACCGAGCAACCGAGTGACGACAAGCAAAGTCAGATTTTTTGCAGATTTCGGCTAGGCCCTTTTCGCGACAGAAGCAGCATACCTAAGGGCCACACAGCCAAACGAACGAAAAAAAATGCTACGGAACTTCAAGCAAGAGGCGCCAATCCGTACATTGCATGGCCTTCGTGGCATAGTCGAACAACGGCTAATGAGACGGCACACAGAAATTCAGCGGAGGCAGCAAACTCTAGTAACGCGTCCAGCCTAAACTTTCAATCCGAAGGCGCCGAGACAAGAGATCCGGATTAGCATGGCGAGCTCTCCAGGTCAAAGTAGAAGGCCTACCACCCCAAGAGGACCCAGTAACGATGGATTGCAATAGGTTGGAGGTCGTCCATGTACGAGACACTAGGACCAAGATGTCCCTCAGGCTGGCAAAGCGGACGAGCTTCGGACTAGCAGAATCTGTCGAGGTTGCGGGGGCAAGACCTGCAACGGGAATAATGTGGCAACGCTGCAGCACAACATGTCAGTCTGCGAAAGACTCCACAGGCAAAGAAAGGAACCTCGCAAAACCATCTAAGAATGGGACAGACCGAAGACGCTAGAAATGTGCGTCTGACCCAAGGGCTCACTAAAACAACGGAAAGGCACTTTCAACCCACTGACGGGTTACACCAAATGATCGGAGACCTATAACGTCATCTACTCTCGACTTAGTTACCTATCCGAACTCCCATAAAGCCCACACAACCTTACCCTTTTGCCTCAGGATAACTCGGCCAACGCTGAAAATATTCTGCTCACAAAATAGAGGGAAGTTTTTGCTCACTCGTACAGAAGTGATGCTGATAACATTAGCAGGGAAACAATTCACTCCTTAATGAGCACCGCAGACAACTGCGACTAAACCCCCAATCTCTGAAAGGATGACCATATCGTTTTATGCACAGACGCGTTAATATGTCGAGCTCCTATCGTCCTTAGAGACTAGCACGTCAAGGTGTAGATCAAATTGTACCTATTGAAACTAGTTCCAAGCCACATTTCGGAACATTTAGAAACTTTTGACAGTATTCTACTTATCCATAAGTAGATGTTTGAGCGAAGCATGTAAAAAAATCTTAAGATAGTCGTGGTCATCGACGTGAAGAGCGCCTTTGAATAGCTTCCACACGAGCTGGCAGTAAATGGGCAAAATGAAGCAAGCTTAGGCATTGACTTTTATCAACTCTTTTTTGCAAGGTGGATTCTCTCCCTTCAGAGTCGCGCCATTCTAGGGAACACTATAGCTAACGGAATAGGAGACCCGCGAAGGCGATTCTCTCCCCCCTAATCTTCATTCTGGTGATACCAGATCGTCCTTCAAGATTTAATCAGATCGAAAGGCTGCTATACATTGTATATATAGATGATATCACGCTCTGAACGTCGCCTCTTATTGGGACAGAAGGAGATGGGGATGTTCCTATCACCGTAAAAACGAGATATGGTTGTTGAAAAGGAAGGAACTAGGACAAGGAAACAACAAAGACGGATTAAGCTCGTTCTTAGTGGAACGCAAATCTAACATTATCAGAGCTGTAGAATCCTTCGACCACCAACTGAGTAGGACGTGGTGCTAGGATATTTGGGAAAAAATAATCAAAATATGAAAACAAACAGTTAGCTTCACCAGAAGGATCATATAATTCGCAGATGAATATAAACTTCTCCACACAATCAACGAAAACCCAATGTCGAAGGTCATATAGAGGATGAACTATCTGAAGCTCACAAAAACGGGAACGTACTCAAGGGGGCGCAGGTGTTCAAATGCACGAAAGGCCGACCCATGTTTTTTTGTTTTTTTTTCTATAAATAAACATGGTACCCCTAAATCAACAAATAGAGGGAAAGGCTGAAGCCGGAGTAGGGTGTATTCACATACTAGAACAAACTAAGCATTGCAGGAAGACGTTCAACAAGCCGAGGTATCAACTACTGGAAAAGACCTGGTGGGGCAGCCCCCGTCGAAAGATGGCGATGCTATTGAGTGAAACCCATTCAAGCAAACCGTGGGACAAAACACGGGCGAAAAGGGGACAAAAGCTGTCCAGCAGCTCTTGTCTCTCCGCTTATCTTCACTGGACACAAGCAGAGTTACAGAAGTACTCCACGCTACACGGACGCAGCGGTCCAAAACACGAGTGCCGCTACATTCTGGTACTGGCTAAATACTTCTCATAAGAGCAGCAAGTATCTCACAGTCCACTGATCGGCGAGGTTAGCTGAACGTTGGGCAATACTGCACACCGCAGATAGGGAGACTCTGTTTCTCGGGTATACTTGAAGCGACCGTTTCTACACAGACTACCAGAAATCCCGGAGATGCAAAAAAACCTCAAAGCCGATCTGTGCGGAAGATCGAATATTTTACAACAGCAAGCACCAATCCATATTTTACATGGATCCTAGGTCACGCTGGGTTTACTGGAAACGAGTGTGCGCATGAAGCCACACAGGAATGTTTAAAGGCCAATTCACACACTTGCATTACTGACTGAAACAAGACCGGTTTTAAGCCTCTTATGACTGTTTACGACCCGCTGCACTGCTCCGTAGCCTGTCGTAAGACGACACAAGAGGCTTAAAAACCGGTCTTTTTTACGTCAGTCGAAGTCAAACGCAAGTGTGTGAACAGGCCTTAACCGTTTATATCTCCGAATAAAGGCAACATGAGCAGTCCTACATCAGAATTATCGAGGTAAGTTAAGAAGCACCAGACTTGACAAGAACGGAAAGAAAGGCAGGTCTCAAAAATTAACATTAGGGGAATCAAAGTCCCCTCCCCATGGGCTACAGTAGCGGGGACACATTATACCCCAGAAAAAGATGAGCAACAGATATAACTCAAAATAACAAAACGAGATAAACGAAAAAAGATGGCCCTCCCTTGCTTTTATTTGAGAAATGGTGACACTGCAGCTCCTGGGCCACAGTCACATGCATCACTTCTTGATGGCATTGAGAAGGCATGTCCTCCCATGGTCTGGACTCTCGCAGCAAAATACAACAGCTACGGCAAATACTCCTTCGCGAATCAACACACCTTGAAAGTCCGTCGCAGCATTGGAAGAGGTTCCTGGAGTTGCTTCTCGATGCTATCAAAACAGGAAAGAACACGGGCTCCGTTTAACAAACCCACCCTTAATAATTATTCTTCTGTTTTCTGTCCTCACTGGTGATTGATATAATCATTTTAGGGCACAGCACCGACATGAAGATGTACGTAAGAATAAATTGGCTTCCACCTTAAAGCGAGCGCAACTCGCGCCCTCTAGGCGACAGATGGTCGCTGAAAAATTCCGCCTGGTCCGGGAATCGATCCCGGCACTTCTGCAAAACTGTTAACATTCGTTTGCTCTCCTGACAGGTAGCTCCTGGTTAGCTTGGTTGAGAGAATTTTGCTAGTTTTAATGAGCTCCCGGGATTGAATGCCGAACTAGGCGGATTGTTTCCATAAAAGGACGTTAAAGCCCATTTATCATCACTGATGCTTTAACGAAATGACCCCTACAAATAAGTACAAAAATAAAATAAATATTTGCTATTTTTCTTTCTTAGTCATAAGTAACATCAATTTTAGGGAGCCAACCAAAGTGACTTCATTATCTGAAGATTAAGGTATGAAAACGAGATTTCGAGCATGTGGGAAACCTATCATTAAAATATTAATTAAAAGATAAGACATAAATGATAATGTAACTATACCTCTGTATACGATCCGGTATTAAGTCCTATTTATTTTGGCTGCTTGCGCGTTCATAAATCAAAGTTAAGGTGACAAAAACAAAAGGAAAGCGGATTCACTTTCACTCTCATGTCGCGATTCCTGCGCCACGTTCGAATCTTTTTTTTAATGTATACGGGGGGCGTTCATCAAGTTAGTATTATGGGCATAAAAAGTTTAGAAAAAAAACGGAACGAAATAGGCATCAACATGAGCGCGCGCCCCCTTAGTTTCTCCGCAGTATACAGAGTCGAAACAAAAATGGCACTGCCCGTCGGTGCCAAGCACATGCAGTGATCCGTTATTTTATTTTTTTTTTTTTCATTTGAAAGGAAGCAATGCCAAGGATATCCATTGCAATCTGGGAGCGTTGTTCGGGGACAACGTCCCAGTTTATGACACTTTGGGTAAATGGCGCAGACGCTTCCACTGTGGCCAAATAAGAGGAAAGCATTTCGAAGACGGCGACCAAGTGGTTGCTGAAGTGGAGCGATTCCTGAACACTCGAAACGAGGAGTTCTATAACAATGGCGTCCGGCATCTGGCGCATCGCTGTGAAGAATGGGTAACTTTTGGTGGCGAACAAGTAGAGAAAGTCTCACCTCCTACTCGAGTTTGATTGCTGATTCTCTATTTGTTCGTGAAAATAATACGAACTTTATGAACGCCCCTCGTATATAAGCTCCCCGGCCAAACACGAAAATATAATAATATATAACATGCGTGCGAACTAGACGCATAATAAAGGCCAACTTTCGCCTATTTCCTATTAACAGAAGTAAAACCAACGTTGGACGTGTTTTACCAGTAATAATAAGTATTTATTTATTCATTTCAGTACCTTCAATGCCGCACGGCGTTACAGAAGGGAGTGGGGGAAAAACAAAAGTACAAAAAATAGAATTCAACATAGATTAGTTAACATAATAGTTGTCAATGGTAGACTTGAATGCAGGAACGTCTGTGATTGTGGCGATAGAGGTGGGCATAATTAATTAAACAGCTGCTCTTTGGGGAAACAAACATCAAGAGAAAATTGAAACAGATGCGAAGTTTCCATTTGTTTCTTTTATACTGATGTTATCAAAATATCATGCTGATGTTATAAACAATGGGACATTGTAAATGGCCTCGCCAAACAAGCTTAAATGCTAATAAAAATGAAAGAATGAAGCAGGCGTTGTAAATATAGCAACATTTACACTGAATATGCGAAAACTTCAGATGTGTTCCTTCATTGCGACTATTTTAATTTATTTTTTTTTTCATTTTTAACGCTGTCGTTTTTATTTTATATATTTGAATCACATTTGTAAAAACGCGCGATAGACACAGGTATAGGAAAGACAATTCCGGGTCTTTTCAAGACGCGCTTCTAAACTTGAAAACCATCTCTGTTACTCTGCCATCTGTCGGCCACGGTTTGAAGTCGCTACATGAATAGTTCGGGTAGCGGTTTTCAGATGGCGCCACTTTGCCCAGCGGTGACACAACTCGTCTCCTTTTCTCTTTTCTTTTTTTTATATACATAAAATGGGCGGAATGTTTTATGACAGACGCTCAGACGAAGGTACAGGTTTCAAGTCATGTTGTTATATTTTACTTTTTCCTAGCCACGTGAGGTTTCTTCGAGCAACCTCGGATTCTAATTCTGGTTGGGGATAGTCAGACCGACACCATTGCGCTGTCGCATCTAGGTTCTTCAGCAACTAAATTTTAATACCAGCCGCCCAGAAAAGAAAAATAATAATAAAACGAAAAATAGGGGGGGGGGGGAGGGATTACGTGCCTTTTACTGCCTAGCCGCAAAAAAAAAAAAAAAAATGTTTGGAGCAGTGAGATAAAAGTGAGTGAGGGGGAGTGGAGACACATCCCGTGCGCTGACATTGAGAGTCCCGATGAAAGACAGTGAAAGAGCGTTGCAGAATACAAGAGAAAGAAACCAATGTTCAATGATGCCATGTGAAGGACAACTGCCATAATGGTAAGCGAGAATAGTGAAAACTCTCAAGCAAAGTAGACAGTGACAACTTAACTTTGTAATTTAAATGTTTATTTATTTCTAACGCTTATGAGAAAGTAATGCACTCATTACACTGCAATACCTAGACTTCTAATATCTTCTTTATTTTCTTTTTTTTTTTTTTGTATACGGGACAATCACTCGTAATCTAAGGAATGTGGTGGTTACGCGGTTTCGTTTTTTTTTTTTTTTCTGAGCGCCACCAACCGCAGATAACCATCATAACCATAGCGCGAGGCTGCTTATCTGCTTTAGTCTTGCGTTGACGCGATGCCGTACACCTGAACGGTGTGCGAACAGAAAGCTTCGAAAATAACGCGGATATCCTTCTACCGGTAAGTACGTAGCGGAGGAAGCCTTGATGCACGGATGGATGAATGGATGAATAAATAATAATGGCTATACCTTCTAGAACAGACTGTAGCTTGCGCCACCTAGCCTAAAAGCAAAACAAAGCAAAAAACTGATTTTCCCTTTCACCCTTCTAAGCCAATGCATGTCTGCAACTATCACTAGGCCAAAAAGATTATTTCGATGAAGTCATTTTGATAAAGGTTATTTTGACCGCAATAAATGTTTCCGTAGTTCTTATGAAGACCTTCAAAACTAACGAAGGAAGCTTAAAGGGGCCCTGCAAGGACTTTTTGACTGGTTTTTAATTTGCACCGAACCTGAGCGCACTGAGCCTAGTAACTTAAAGAAACTTTTTTTTTTCTCAAATTTCGCTTTATTTTAAAAGTTATAGGCAAATTAGAATTACAAAAACAAGCAAAAAATAACTTCCCTCATGACGTCGTAGGTCCTGGCTTGAGTGGCCGTGAACTAGAGGAGGGATAGTGAGCTCATCGAGCGCTCACGGCTGCCGCACTCCGTGTCGACGGCTCGAGAGGGCGCCACTAAAGCAGGTGTTGGATAGGCTGTATGAAACGGGCGGCCGGGGCAGCTCGCATTGCATTTGCTGCGCGATTAAAGACTAATTCGGCATAACACTTCATTGGCCACAAACGACTGCAAACACGGGGTAAGGATCAGTTCAGAACGAAAGCCACTTCGTGCTGCCATACTGCCAAATGGCCAAATAGCCAGCCAAGCCCGCGCCGAAAGCCTTCGGAACGCTCGGAACCGGTCGGATCCTCGAGCCGGTATACAACCGCAGCGCCGCCGCGTACATCCGGGACCTTTCTACGCTGGCCGTTCGTCGGAGCCTCATTCCACTAGCCCTTTCTAGAATGCGCCGTTTTTTCTGCCGCTTAGTGGCGGGTTTGTCGACGGGTCTTTTATTGTTTCCGTACTTTATGAAATGCATTTGTTTCTTTTCTGATCTAAAATACCGAACAAAAAGTAATTTAATACATAATTGAAACGGTTCGCGACACTTATATTTTGTATCTCGACTAAAGAAAAAGCTTTTAGCGGGTTTGACCAGTAGTAAGCCCAGGACCAAAGACATCACATTTTGAGCATTTTCGGTACCGCGGGTCGCCCTCGTCCAGGGTGTAAGATAGACAGGTGGGGAAACGAGAGCCAAATGAGCGACCGGATTGTGTCCCTCTCGGCTTTCTCTTTTTCTGCGGCGCCATCTATGTGGAGCACCGCGAACTCTCACTCCGGTTGGGTGACCGGTGCACGGTGACCTTCTAAACTGACGGAGATGGTTTCTCTTGGATTTTCAATGGAGGACTGCCGTGCTCTCGGTTTATTTTGGGCACTCTCCCATAGAGTTCCATGCAAATCCGATTCCGATTTTTTTCTTCTCGCCGAAGCGCCATCTGTCGCAAATCGACGGTACCCGCAAGCAGACGAGTACACAATCGGGTCACGGCGCTGCGGTAGGCTTCTATGGGCCGTTTCCCCACCTGTCTATCTTATACCCTGCCCTCGTCGGTGGAGGAGGTTTTCGCGTCGTCCAGTTAAAATATGATGCACTGCTATTTAATTGCTCTCTCCGTCCCCGCTGGTTTGCCCGAACCCCGAGGGACGTGGAAACCGCAAAAAAGGTAGACGCTTAAATATGATTGCAGGGCCCCTTTAAACCTAGTTGGTAATCATGTGTGGGACTCCAAAGGTCTGCATTTATGTTTCGCAACTTGCGGGAGCCGGAATGCATGAGAAAATGGCGGACCTTTTGGTCTGGAGTTAGTATATGTGAGCTCTATGGTGCGGAGATGACCCCAGAACACTGTTACCAAAAAAAAAAAAAATCTTTAGAGGAATTTTGACAAACCGCCAAAAACCGATAAATATAAGGCTTAGTGCAAGAATGACTTTTTAGCAATATTTGCTCCTATATTTAGTTTAAAAACAAAACATCGAATCAAAGAGCCCTGAGAAAACAGCTGTCGTGTTTGATTAAGGAGGCTCTCATGCACAGAACGATGCCCACTGAACGATCTAACTCTTACGTGGTGTTACCAAGTCTGTTGCTTAGCAATAACTGCCAACACACATCTTCATAGTTCGTTTTTTCTTGTTGTTGTTGTTTTTTGTGCAGTTTTGGTGGCAGTTCAATGCTTAAAAGAAATCAGCAAATTCACATGCCTTTCAAATTTTCTTCCCCATTAGAGTTATCTGGCACGTCTAACCCCACTTAGATCTTTCAGTGACCAGTCTCAAAACAAGGCGCTCATTTTCTCTGCAATTGTTGTGCGTAGTTTACTGCGCGCATGTCGTCTGGCAGTCTTGGAAAACGAATTAATACATTGACAACCAAATCAGGTTAAAGCGTATTTAATATTTGCCACGGTAATATCTCAATGGCGTCGGAAGTGTAATTATTCTCACTGACAACAATTTTGTTCCTAGGGAGCAAAAATAACGACCCCATGATTCTAACTTACCAAAGAAATTAAGCTACTTATAATTCATAAATGTAAACTGAGAATGATTGAAACCGAAAGAACGCAAACATAAAACTTAAAAACGAACACTAGGGTATAATGACAACACGGATTTCCTTGATTTGTGACTTGGTATAACTCTGTAAGATGTGTACCTGCTTTTGTGTCAGTCTTTGACTGTGATGATATAGATATTGTTTCAGACCGTTACGATTAAACCGAGCAATGGAGAATGAAGTGTGAACATTCCTTAAATCTGACCCTTTAGGATGAGCCATCATCGCTTCTAGGGATGTGGCTAACACACTGACGTTCCAGTTCGACCAGGTTTGATACTTGTTCATTTTTAACACGGTGTTTGACAAAACTTCGACCGAAGGTTACTATTATTTCTATTGAATTGAATTGTGATGGCTAAACTCCTTGTATTGACAAATCAAAGTTTGAACATTTAGATCTAGCTTGGAAGCAAAAATAAAAACAGAAAATAACTACAGATGATCCCAGCGGCATAATAAAAGGATCGCAGGCGTCTAAAATACTATATAGAAAATAAAAAGAGCTTAGAAACACTTCAATAAACAAAACACTCCAATACAAAGAAATTTGTTCTCAAACTAATGCAGGAAAATACTGAGAAAGTTTTTTTTTTTTTTAATTAAAGTGCGAAAGAGTGCCGATAACGTGTTTGGGCGCTGAGTTTTGCTCCAAATCAGTAATAAATCTACGCGTTCGTGGCAAATGTACTTAGCTAGAGGGGAACTTAACTCATTTAACACGCGAACAACGCTTTCACTAAAACTAGGCTGTGTGCCTTGGGCGAAGATGAAGGATTCTCATATAAGTAAAAGGCAAAAAAAAAAAAAAAAAATCTTGAGCACGTGTGAGAGCGTCACCATCTGTCTCCATCAAAATAGACGGCACCGGAACTATAGTGTTCAAGACAAACACGTTCCTGAGAACACTGTAGTTACTGGAAGAGCGACGGCCACTTACGACGGCCCGCATGAACACGGACGGCGTTAAAGTCCGCAACGGGGCGCTGCAGTCGAATCGCCGAGGAGAATCACAAGGCGAGCGCGCTTGGCAAAGCTGAGAGACAAGGCGAGAGGAGCTTGATCTCTCGCACGAACGAATTATTCCTTGCGGTATTTCCAGTGTGCCCTATCTTCGCCATTTTTCATATTTCTTTGGTCGTTTGGGGACATCCATAATAATAATAAAAGACAAAAGACTGGCACGCGCTGCTTCGCACCGGGTTAATCAGCTAGGCTGGCAGTTTGAGCTCTAACGAACGCCGTCGCAGTTTTGCGTGTTAAGAAAGCAACGAACAACAGTGGGAGCGCAGTCTGAAGCGGAAGTTCGCCAAAACCTCAGTAGGGTGCGTAAAAAAAAAAAAAATAAGAGGACTCAGCTTTTTAGCTTTTTTTCGAAGCAATTGTTTTATGTACACGTTTTTTTTAACTTTTACTTGGGGCAAACATTGGCCTGCAGTATGTTGTAAAAAACATGTTGCGACTCCTTTGATCATTCAGCACTGTGATTTCAATAACTACTCTACGTTGCCCATAAGAAAGAAAAGAAGTGGGCAGACAAAGGTTGTGGTAGTAAATGCGAGGGAAACTTGTCAAGCTTATACGCTGAACAAAACTACGCTCTTTTTATTCCAGAATATTTACAAATTTAGAAAGTATCCCAACATTGAGTATATCTTAAATAACTTATTTTCCTCGGCGAGTTTTTACCGCGTACCTTAAAATATAGGGACGTCTGCGCGTACCGTGTAGTCTCGCTTCACATGCGGAAAACCTTTTGTAAAGTTATACATGGGTTGTTTGCTTTTAAGTTTTTCAATCAGTGTGACAATTGCATACAGTGCTGAACACGCTCAGCACGAACATCGCACTGGTGCTTTTCCATTTTTTGCTGAAACGATAGTGTAGTTGAAAACACCAAATTGTACTTAGTAAGTGGGTTACCCAAAGGAACACTTTGCATTACATTTATAGTTTAGTAAGATTTCCAGAGTACGGGGAAAAAAGGGTGGGTATCACTCAAAAATACTGCCTTCAACGCGTGTTTATCGGGCTACGCGGACATTTTATTAATTGATAAGCGGCATAGTCACTTGAAAAATTTACCAGAGTATTGCCATACATTGAACTAAATATTTTAACTTATTGGTAGCTAGATCAATCGATGCAATTTGCGAAAAGCAACGCGCAATGAAAATTCTATGCTCAATATATATTTCTCATCGCCTGAATTTAAAATAGATGCAGAAACAAAAACTGACAATGCTTGTCTCCGAGTCCGATTTAATAACTACAGAACCCAGTAAACATACAGTGAAGATGCTATCCGTCTTACGAACACAGCCTTTTTTATTTGGACGCATAAAGAACAAACGCCCACCGGTGTCATGCGTTGTTGGCGGTACATATGAAAATGTATAGATTTAAGTTAGATTTACTAAATCACGTTTGTTGCACCTATGATATGCTGATCGCTTTCAGAAGCACTGAGACTGCAGTCACACAGGTTTGCTTGGACAAAGACTCGCGTATACGCTTCTGGCACCATCCAAAGATACCCATAGCGTTTGTTCCTTCTACGACGATTTCCGAGAATATCGGGATTATACGAAAAACGCCCTACTAATACTCCATATTAAATATGTCTTATAAGATTGTGATTTTTCACGAAACCATGATTAACTAGTTTGCTTCGCAGCTATCAATAGTGTTGTGGATATTTTTTTGCTATTTTTTTCGGCGTACACTCCAAGTGATGGCGGCTCCGAAGAACAATCTGCCAGGTTTTTTGTGTTGTCTATATATATATATATTTTTTTTTTTTCAAGCTAAAATTTAAGCAGCTATATCTTTTTTTTTTTCACCTTTTATCCAAACACAGCAGACGCTACGAGCTGATGAGACCAATCAAACACCGTCGAAAGCGCAATTCATTGTTTCTTTTGACTATGATTGGTTGAGCAATGATAGAACACGTGCGGAAACATGACGAGCACCATAATGGTGCACTTTTGACGGTCTCTGATTAGTCCCATCAGCTCTTAGCGTGCCCTGCGTCTGGATTTAAAGCGAAATGAAGTATAGGCAGTGAAGGGTAGTGCACAATCCCAAAGCAATGGTATAAATAAAATATTTGCATATTCCCACACTCTAAGAAAAAATGAAGGAAAAAAGTAGCAACGGCGCGCCTTCCTCCCTTCTACCGACGCGCCTCCAAGCGTACACGAGAAAAGGGGAGGAACGAAACTTTTTTCTCCTTCTCCAGGCAGACGGGAGAAAGCTTTCGCCCTCCCGACTCATCGTCTCTCGGTTTCGTTTTTCGAGCAGGTCGCGCGCGTTGTTTAATAAATAGCTGTTGAGTTGATTGAGCTCCAGCAGCAGCGAAGGCCGCCTGTAATTCCATCTTCTAGTTTAAACGTCCAGAACATTTCGGTTGCATTGACGTTTTTATCACTAAGTTTATCAAACGAGCAAACGAAGCCGCTTGAAACAGCGAAGTTCGGAGCAGTGCTAGCAGCGCCACGTACACTGGGGGATGGCCGTCTCCGGTTTGCGTGACTCGCGCGGCACGGAACGACGGAACTACAGCCACTGCAGGCTGCAGCACTACAGACTACAGTAGCGAAAGCACGCGGAACTGTGTCGACGTTTTCGACGTTATGGAAACTGCAGGAACTGCGTCCAAGACAGGCAGGCTTTGCTGCCGGCTGCCTGGGTGCCTTCCCCCCTGAGTTCGGTTCTGTTTTCCGATGCCGAGTGCAACCGGCGTTCAACGTGGTTTTGTGTTTGTGCGTGTCAGCAACATAGCTGCAACATCGTGATGGCAGTGTTGTGGGTTGTGAACAGAAGACTGGAATTATCGCCGATGTGACCATCTGTTCGCGTATCAGTGGTGTAACAAGAAGATGAGATTGTAAACTGTTGGGCATTGATGCCGCTGGTCGGGTTGTGATCGGGAAGGGGGGGGGGGGGGGGGGGGGGGGGGGCGGGGGTGTCGCAGGTTGACATTCCGCTTTACATTAAAAAGTTTAATACCACTTGAGGGATTACGTGCAATCGATCAACGTGCGGATAGTCATGTTGGAACGCTGGTCTGGACAGTAGAAGCTCCTATCGTACAGTGGCCAATGTGACTGTCGGAATTGTCTCGTCCCCGACAGCGATTGCACTCAGGGGCAAGGACTGAACAGTACGAAATCGTGACGTAAAGTGCGTATATTTACAGTATGGAATTTCGGCATTAAAAACAATAGTAGGTAAAATCGAAAAAAAAGCTACCCTTTATTTTGCTGTTTAATTATACTACGGTTGCTGGAGAAACTGCCCTCCATGGCGCGCTGGGATGAGCGCTAGAAGTTTTCAAGCTCGCCACGGCGTAGTTCCGTACACTTAACACCTGCCGCAAGTCGCGGCTTTGACTGCATTCAAGTTGATCGAAAGGCAATTTCTCAGTCCGTGAAGCATCACTTCCAGCTGACTGAATATCCGCTCTACAGAAATTAATTCAAACGGCAATTGCAGCTTCGCGCGAACAGCACAAATAGAAAAACAAATAGAAATACAAGCTACGACCTGCCGCGTGGGGAAACAAACTCATGGCTTCGAACCGCATTGGAGCGGCTTGATTTATTGGCTTTCAAATAATTACGGCATGATTGAGCGTTTACTTTTTAATAAGAGATTCAACCCCTGAGCCATTCAAAATACTCTCAGAGGTATGACATTGCAGGGAAAAAATCAACATGCTGGGAATATTTTTTGTTGCTTAGGGAGTCACCGAAAAGTTCCGCACGTTCAAAACGACCAGTATAAAAGACGGAAACGCAGAGCACGGGTGTAGTGTTCGGGTTAGTGTGGTGTTCCGTTGTATTGATATTTGTGTGTGCAGTGCATGTGCTTAATGTATGTTCACCTGATGCTTCTAATAAGTGTATGGGTGTCATGTGTGTATAGTAGAGGGTCCTCAAGCGCAATAGTGGCCTGAGAGAAGCAAATAATTTTTTGTAGAACATGAATTGGGCGGTACCTAGCGCCACCTAGCCTAGCTACTTGCAATTACTCTCCTTGACCCCGCCATCTGGTGGCTTTTGGTTTCGCGGAGTGAGTTTGCCCTTCTCCGTGATGTGCGGTTGACGAAGGAATTGTGACTCGAGGAACACCAAAGGTAAGACGCAAAGTGCGCGGAGTAACTCGGTATCGGTTGTCTCCGTTTAACATCGCAGTGCTGTCGACGAGAAGACTGAGTAACTGCTTTCGAAACGCAGGTTTCTGTACCTGTGGGGGGCGTCTGGCTTCGGAAATAAACACAGTTTGCGGAAAGCTCGTGTTACGCTTTCATTTGCTGCTGCTCTCGTCCCGTACAAGAGACGTAGCGTCCTCGTTAAGCCTTATTGGGCTCGATTTGCTCGATTCGGGGCCGCCATATTGAGATGCAAGCGACGGTGGAACTTTGCTCCCCTGCTTTAGGGACGAAGGTTTCTCCCTTTCTAAAGGAACATAGGTTACAAGACCGTTCCTCCCGTAAGGGAGGACTATCCGTACCCTTTTTTCTAAGAGTGCAGCTGTTCCTCGATGCGAAAAGGGAGAAACGCTGGAGGCGAACCGCGCCGGGGGGCTTCGACGGCCGAGCGCTCTGCTAGGGGATTCTACTGCTCCTTCGCAACGCGCCCTCAACGCACTAACTCCTCGCGGTTCGGCCGCCGCTCTTTCCACAACACCTCTTTAGAACACTGTACTGTAACAATGTGATTGTGCAGAGCTGTTGTTCTAGCATTCCTAATGTATTTTGTTTAAAACATTAAACAATGAACTAAGTAACTAAGACTGGTAATTTTCATATCATTAATTGTAATTCCCTGAATGCGTAATTAATCATTTCTTTCCGAACATTAAAATAAGCTCAATCTAAAAAAAAAACTGTGTTTTTTTTTCTGGAACTAGGCATTTCCGTGTAGAAGTCTGCCAACATTGTTCAAAAAGTCAAACTTTCTCGAACTTCGCTGAAAGTTCGAAGTACCGTGGAACACAACGTTTGTCGAACCTGAAACTCGGGTTCGACAAACGTTCAAGCCATTCTTAATTGCCTTCCTCAGTCTCTGGAAGATACTCAATGGCCCTTTCGCGAAGTTGCATATGCGCTTGTATAGTGCTACACTTAAAAAAAAAAAGTCTGTTTTTGACGAAAGTAATCCCTGGAGAAGGGGAACAAGAGGGACAAAGGACAAACATAAATCTCCAAACACAGCTAGGTGACTGGTTAGCGACCGAAAAAATCCGCCTGGTCCGGGTATCGAACCCGGGAGCTCTCCATTACAAGTGGAGCGCTCTACCAACTGAGCTAACCAGGGGTTAGACGTCAGTAGAGCAAACGGGTTTTATCAGCTGCCACCAGTCGAACACCAACAAGGGTGAAGCTTGCAATTTAAAGTTATAATTATAATGCAATTCAATGCAAAGGTGCAAGCGAGCTGGACAAGAATGACGAAAGTAATCCCTGGAGAAGGGGAACAAGAGGGACAAAGGACAAACATAAATCTCCAAACACAGCTAGGTGACTGGTTAGCGACCGAAAAAATCCGCCTGGTCCGGGTATCGAACCCGGGACCTCTCCATTACAAGTGGAGCGCTCTACCAACTGAGCTAACCAGGGGTTAGACGTCGGTAGAGCAAACGGGTTTTATCAGCTGCCACCAGTCGAACACCAACAAGGGTGAAGCTTGCAATTTAAAGTTATAATTATAATGCAATTCAATGCAAAGGTGCAAGCGAGCTGGACAAGAATGACGAAAGTAATCCCTGGAGAAGGGGAAGAAGAGGGACAAAGGACAAACATAAATCTCCAAACACAGCTAGGTGACTGGTGAGCGACCGAAAAAATCCGCCTGGTCCGGGTATCGAACCCGGGACCTCTCCATTACAAGTGGAGCGCTCTACCAACTGAGCTAACCAGGGGTTAGACGTCAGTAGAGCAAACGGGTTTTATCAGCTGCCACCAGTCGAACACCAACAAGGGTGAAGCTTGCAATTTAAAGTTATAATTATAATGCAATTCAATGCAAAGGTGCAAGCGAGCTGGACAAGAATGACGAAAGTAATCCCTGGAGAAGGGGAACAAGAGGGACAAAGGACAAACATAAATCTCCAAACACAGCTAGGTGACTGGTGGGCGACCGAAAAAATCCGCCTGGTCCGGGTATCGAACCCGGGACCTCTCCATTACAAGTGGAGCGCTCTACCAACTGAGCTAACCAGGGGTTAGACGTCAGTAGAGCAAACGGGTTTTATCAGCTGCCACCAGTCGAACACCAACAAGGGTGAAGCTTGCAATTTAAAGTTATAATTATAATGCAATTCAATGCAAAGGTGCAAGCGAGCTGGACAAGAATGACGAAAGTAATCCCTGGAGAAGGGGAACAAGAGGGACAAAGGACAAACATAAATCTCCAAACACAGCTAGGTGACTGGTGAGCGACCGAAAAGTCACCTAGCTGTGTTTGGAGATTTATGTTTGTCCTTTGTCCCTCTTGTTCCCCTTCTCCAGGGATTACTTTCGTCATTCTTGTCCAGCTCGCTTGCACCTTTGCATTGAATTTCATTATAATTATAACTTTAAATTGCAAGCTTCACCCTTGTTGGTGTTCGACTGGTGGCAGCTGATAAAACCCGTTTGCTCTACTGACGTCTAACCCCTGGTTAGCTCAGTCGGTAGAGCGCTCCACTTGTAATGGAGAGGTCCCGGGTTCGATACCCGGACCAGGCGGATTTTTTCGGTCTCTCACCAGTCACCTAGCTGTGTTTGGAGATTTATGTTTGTCCTTTGTCCCTCTTGTTCCCCTTCTCCAGGGATTACTTTCGTCATTCTTGTCCAGCTCGCTTGCACCTTTGCATTGAATTGCATTATAATTATAACCTTAAATTGCAAGCTTCACCCTTGTTGGTGTTCGACTGGTGGCAGCTGATAAAACCCGTTTGCTCTACTGCCGTCTAACCCCTGGTTAGCTCAGTTGGTAGAGCGCTCCACTTGTAATGGAGAGGTCCCGGGTTCGATACCCGGACCAGGCGGATTTTTTCGGTCGCTCACCAGTCACCTAGCTGTGTTTGGAGATTTGTGTTTGTCCTTTGTCCCTCTTGTTCCCCTTCTCCAGGGATTACTTTCGTCATTCTTGTCCAGCTCGCTTGCACCTTTGCATTGAATTGCATTATAATTATAACATTAAATTGCAAGCTTCACCCTTGTTGGTGTTCGACTGGTGGCAGCTGATAAAACCCGTTTGCTCTACTGACGTCTAACCCCTGGTTAGCTCAGTTGGTAGAGCGCTCCACTTGTAATGGAGAGGTCCCGGGTTCGATACCCGGACCAGGCGGATTTTTTCGGTCGCTCACCAGTCACCTAGCTGTGTTTGGAGATTTATGTTTGTCCTTTGTCCCTCTTGTTCCCCTTCTCCAGGGATTACTTTCGTCATTCTTGTCCAGCTCGCTTGCACCTTTGCATTGAATTGCATTATAATTAAATCTGTTTTTGAAAGTTTTTTTTTTTTTTGACGATCAAAGAACTCTTTCAGCTCGTGAAGAACGGTTTCGCTTATAGAGTTATTACAATAAACGCTAGAGGCTCAGCTGGCGCTGGTGTCTAATGGACTTCCGGTTGCCAATTGAAACAGACAGCATGCTGTCTACATTTCCAGCCTCCCTGTGTATTGCTATGGGAAAACGCGCGTGAATTTTGTCTCTCCGCCGGAAAATAACATTAATAACTTTTGTCATTTTGGCTGTACCGGATAGTAGGTACCTTTATTGTTATTGTGAAAGTGTAATTGCTTCAGTTGCAGCATTTTTCTTTACGACTGAACGATGTTCAACTTCGCTCTATTTTAGGCCCAAACTTCTCTTTCAAGGAAGGTATGTGAAAACAAGCGACGATTCTAAGCAAACTAACGATCGAAAGGAAGGTAGAGTGTGTTCAAGGTTTGCTAGCATTTCGGTGGTGCTTATATATTGCTAATATGCCCGACCTGTCATTGGATGAAAATGATTCCGTCGTGCATCTTTACGATCGGTTAGAGAATCATTCGAACGCAAAAAATAAAGCACGTGAGCTACGAAAGGTGTCTTTTTATTATTTCCTATGTCGGGCAGTTTCTATCGGGCACCTGCTCTCTGGCTACCCCTGTTTACAAAGCTTTGGAGCGTGCGGACGATGATTTGAACCCAGAACAATATCTTCGCACATATTCATGAGCAGAAAGAATAAAGCAGTACTTACTTATTGCAAATCTGACTATATTACGCAGCTTTCAATTTATTTTGATCGTCTGCGTGCACAAGGAGTTACTTACCCAGTGTTACTACCAGTTCTTGCCATCTCTCTTGGTTTTCTACATGTCCTTCGATCGATTGGCACGTATACCCCCATGCTGGAAAGCGTCAACTGCGTGTTCGCGCTAACAGTGTCCGACAGTGCAGATAGATACACGTACGAAGCGGTTTTAACACCATTTTTCATGCCACGAATTTCAAATAAAAATGCTGTACGTGACCAATTATTTCGCCTGCGTGACTGAGAAATGTTCCAATGTGCCTAGTACGTACAAATTATTCGTGATATTTGGTTTTATAATCGAGCGCAGAAAGACAACGCACTCGCTTTTTTCCATAGAAATGCATTACCGGAAGTCAATTTCTGACTGCTTGCTGTCTGCTTCAAAATGCGACATCACACCGGCGCCACCGGAGCGTCTAGCGTTTACTGTAATAGCTCTATGGTTTCGCCTCGAACACTATCGCCCCCTGGCGCGCTAGAAAGGTAAATTGACGATGAAGCCCTTCTTACTTAGAGGAGGTACTTTATAACCTTCTCTCTCGGTTGCAAGGAGCAACCGAGCCGCAGAGAGAGAAGCGAGGGGAGCGATAGGGGGCTATCGGGAGCTCGGGAGTTTCGCGACGCTCGCGAGAGGTGACCGCGTGTCAGAGGACACCACTCACACTTCGGTTACTCGACTTGACTCGACCCCAGACTCGACCCGTCGAATCGTCAGAAACATGGTTACGTCCTCTTTTGTGAAGTTTTATTTGTAGGCTATATAACTAACTGCGGCTAAAGAAGCAAATAATTATCCAAAGAAAAGGATGAGGTCACCGAGGAGCGCTTCCAAGTTAAAGGAGTTGAAGCATTTCGAGCGATCGAATTTAGGAACGTAGAAGTATTTGGTAGAACTTAAATTCGACGGGAAAGCAGTGCAAGAGGTTCGAGGGCTGGAACCGTTGGAGCTTGATCGCTCATTGCTCGAAATGTGTCAGATTGGCTGACAGAAGATAACTTTGAAGACGTCTTCCAAAGGTTCGAAGCCTGAAGGTAGGAAAAATTCCCCTCCCATCGCTCTTCTGGTTTCGCTTGTGTCAGGTTAGTTTCAGCCGCCAGGGGGAGCGCACGTATCGGCGGCGCTGCATATCGGTGGCCGCGGCTGCCCTGGGCGCAAAACAGCAAGCAAAGTTGTTTCTATTTGTGTGCACTAATACTATCCTACCCCCTACGTGCAAGTGAATTTTTAACAAAAAGGTCGTGTGCACTGCGAAAATTTGCACGTGTTTCGTGGAGCGGGAGTGCAACCGAATTTACGGCATTTGAGAAGACCTGTCCTGGTCCTGTGTGATCCCAGCATGAGCGAACGCAAGTGCAGTGTTTCCGTTGATACCTCAGAGTTAGTCACCTAAAAAAATCATGTGAAAATAGCTCGCACTGACAAAGACTTTAGTTACGTTTGTGGGTAATTTAGGTAGTATCTCAACTCTGTGATCCAGTACCAAGAAAATATGTGCTTTGTTATTAACAAAAAAGTAAGATCTATGTTATTGTTTTTCTAGAAAAATAAATATCTTATTTTTTATGGTTCTCTAATATGTACCGTATTTTCCAGTGTATAAACAATTGCAAGCATGACGCCCCGACTGGTGCGCCATGAGTGCAAGCACGTGCAGCTTGCGCATTAACATAGCTTTGGCAAGCTTGAAATTGCACGGGCATGTCCGCACGATCAGAGACTTGGCGGCGGCCGGTGCCCTTGCTTTCAATCGCCTATAAATAGCGATTTTCAAGCCGAAATTTGCGTCAGTAAGTTTTAGTCAACGGTGCGACTTATACGCGTCATTTTCCATCCAGTATGAAACCTGACCTGTGCAAATTTGCCACGGATGTTATATACCTTGTTCGATTGGTTGACAAGAATGAATGTTAAAACTGGACCCCTCTCTTGCATATATCACGACCATAATACACATATCTGGGTTTATCAATCTGTTTTGCAGCTACGTCTGTAAAAATATATAAGTGAGGCTTGTATACCAACTTTTGTTTTGCGAAAAGACCAGTTTATAGAGAATTATAAAAATTTTGACTTGTAAAACAGAAAATGCGGTTTCTATCATTGTATCGAGCAAAAAGTCATTGGGAAGATTGATTATTCCTATAGTGTAAGTATAACATCAGTAACGTAATGTTTTTTTTAGTTCCATTTTATACGGATAATACCGATACGCTGTGAAATGCACGATCCCCAGAATCAGCGCAGCGGTGGCCAGGAGAGTTTCGGGAGTGGGGATCACGATTGACGAGCGCTCCGATACATTTTGGACACTGCTGCTGGTTCTGGGGATTTATTCGGGCATTCCAGAGCTACTTAGTATTATAATTATTACAAGCTTTTCTTATTAGTCGACATTTTGTCTCTTGGTGTGGATATATAGTATGATGATGATAGAACATACAATGGTTTACTGGCGCCCAGGTAACTGATGTAGCCCTACCTGCGATGATGGTACATGCCGCTGTCCCATCTTTGTCCTCACCCTCAACGAAATTTGCATACTTATAGTATCTGCTATACGTTATATATATATAATGTTTTTTCAGAGATGAAGAGGTTGATGCAGAGATCTTTCTGGAACTTGGCAGAGAGAATAGTTGAGGAATTACTGCTTATTATAAAATAGCAAGTCAAGCTGCAGAAGGTAATTGAATAGCTAAAGGAAGACAGTCCAGGCAACAAACCTCATTTAAAATTAAAATTCCCTTTTTCAAATTCACGAATATTTCAAATTTCTTGGCCCCTTAAATTTTTCTTCTGTTTGTGAATCTTCAACTGGGTCCATGGAAGCTGCAAGCCATTTTTAGCCTCTGAGATATAGGTTTCTAGAAATTTACCCGCCGTTTACAAAGGCACATGGAATGATGTTCTGCTCCATTAACCACAGTAAAATGGGTCACGAACAAAGTTCGTAACAGTCTTGGCAGACGACATTCTGAGCAAAATGCAATAAGCAACAGTATTGGGGATCCTTCCATTCATATTTGCAAACTGGAGGTGATATCTCCTTCCTTCTCTTTTCTTTCCAGAACACCAAATTGTTTACCACTATATGATATCATGTCTGCCTTCCAAGCAGGCTACCCCTTCCTGGTCGACTCAACTGGACGCTAAGATTAAAAAGACGTTTTTCTTTTATTTTTATACTGGTATATTGCTTCTATCCCAGATTAGACAATTATTGTTGTCAACCCACTGTAGCCCTATCTACTCCCATATTAGGACCTGCTGTGATACACCCCATTAACAAATAGAAAAAGAGAAAGGTTAGTACTTACACATCTGAGGGAATTTGAGCAAAACAATGCCAAATAAGGTGGTGATAGAGAGTGAAATGAAGAACTTCCCACCGTTGTTTAATTCAAAACAGCAAATATACTTTGGTAAGTTTTTTGAACACTGACTTTGGAATACAATGAGAAAATATAAAGATACCCTAGAAGCAACAGTGTGGCTATTTTCAAAGAGGGTTAATCGGCTAAATGTACTTTTGGAAACAGTCTTAATTGCTCTTTCAGGGTATATGTATCAGATACTCTGATGGTCAATTTGGTCTAGCGGTATATGTGGAGACACACAATGTTTTAAGTTCCACTGCATGAATTTATTCATCAGTACAACATAGTGAGCATATAACTTACCTATTTGGCACCAGCACCGGGATTCCGATTAGAATTTCTTACATAAGAAACTAAACTTCACAGGAATTGTTATGGCGTGAACTTTTTTCTTTGAGTTTTAGTAGATCTGTTTGGTGTTGTACATTTTAGGTTCCACATCATAACAGGAGATAATTACAATCTCATTACACTTCATGGAAGGCTGTGGCTGTCGAGTGCTCCAAGGCTGCGCCAAATCTGGAACTTCTGCTTAACGAAAGATGAAACGTCCCGAGCAAGGATGGTATTCATCACAGGAAAGACCACTACTGAAGTTACTGAACCATACCTGGCACTCTGCATTCCGAAATTGGTAAATTCAACTTCTTCAAGCTCTAGATCTCCAGAACGATATTTTTATTAAAGCACAAGGCAGTTGAAAAATAGCTAAAATTATTTTATAATTTCAGTTTCCTCTCAGACTTGTCTCACTGAACTTGCAACCCTACATTGCACACACAGCGAGTGTACCGTTGGGATTATTAAAGCTGCCTAAATTCATCTAACACGTGAAATTGTTGACTCGTGACATCTTTCTGCCCTTTGCCTGGATTTCAGATGTGTTCAGGCCAAGAACGTATGCAGGGAGTGCGTCATAAGGGGGGGGGGGGGGGCAGGAAAATATCATTCTGTTTTCCCGGGCTCTCTTTTTTACGCCTCCACACGCGGGTATTTGTGTGCCCCCACAACATCCCCAAGCGGAATTTGTGGACTATAAAGCATACTTCAACAAGAAAGCAATCAGAAGTTTTTTTCAAGTCACATTTTGTATTCTCCTGTTAGGTGTAGTTGAAACGTCGTCACGAAACAAACCCATGCTTTGTAATGTCTCACATTTAAAACTAAACGCAAAAACAAACGTGGGCAATATTTTCTCGACGCCGAAATCGTCAATTTTTCAAAGCGTCTCATAATACTCCTGTAAAGGATTTATAAACAGTTGTATATTACTAAGGTCCTCGAAGCTGGAACCTAGTGGCTTTTTGAAAGTTTTTAGTTTTTTACAGCAAAGAATAATTTCATTACTGGTCTTTCTAAACGAAGTACTATTACATTGGTGTGATAATTAGATCAGGAATAATTTACCTTCCAGCTGAAGAAAGAGCTCAATCTCATAAATTGGATCATTTGCATATTCATTGGAGAAAGAAAGTCAATGGGTTACCTGTTTGAACCGATAGCGAACTGCAAAAGTGCAGAAGTGCCTGTTTAGATTTTTTTTTTACTTGTTATCACTTCGCCAGCTTCACCGAAGCATGACGATACTGTTATTCACTGTTTGTTTGTTTTATTAACTGTTTTGCCATTGGCCCGTGGCAGCGCTATATATACTTCCACGCGTGCCCTGAATAAATGGTTCTTACCCTGGTAGCCGACCTGAATGTTTGGTCTTCGCGGTTCTGCCCTACCGCGAGATGTCTAAGTGACAACAGTACTCTATTTAATACTTTAGCAGGTCATAGTCAGTGGTGCAGATCGAAGAATGTCGATGTTTTTTAATAAATTTGTGTTTGTTTGGTAGCCGGATAAATATAGTTAAAACGGGGAGGTGAAAGCTTGTCTTATTTTGGGCCTGAAAAATTAAAATTCACCAGAAGAGTGATGACTTATTTTATAACTAATTAACAACAAAGGACTGCAAAACGGAGACCTGGAATTCATACTTGAGTGAGAAGTTCTCAGTAAGCATAAAGAAGTCAGCCCATGAGTTTGCCTCGTTAGGGACTGCGTAAAGGCCTTGAAAGGCGAAGCCACTCGAGTAAACATTAACTTTGACTTGGGTGCGAACTGAATCGAACACACATAGATGGTCATGTTGAAGAAATTTTATATTTTGTGTTTCGGTATTGTGCCTATTACATTCCCAATTCCCAGGTTTTGAAGGGGCATTTGCAACTACTTCTATTACTTGTTTGAAAGATTTTACTCCTTGGTTCAATTTATTCCTATTCCAATGGAGCCGCAATGTATATGATTTTAGAATTAAGAAGAGCAACTGAAGATTTGTTTTTTTCTTCTGTTTTCATTTCAGATGTTAAGTCAACGTGCTATTTCGTTTTCCCTCTGTCCAGCAAGTTACAGTCAGCATTTTACATGTGGACACGGTAAGCCAGAGCTTTCAGGAATTTTTTGTTTCTCATCAGCATGGCAGTTTCAGTGAGAGTACTTAGACTTATGTCTGCAAAAAACTTCAATCCAAGAACACAAACGAGGCAAGATAGCTGGTTGTTTAGCAGTGATAATTTTGGTTATTAGATGAATAGTCTATTGGCTTTTAGTTATCAAATTTTTACTGCTGTAGAAAAGATAACAAACAATGTGTTTTCTCCCAACTGAAAACCTCTTGAATAATGAGGCTATAGCTGTGGTGAATAGTCACTAAAACAAGTTACTTTCTTTTCAACTGTTTTCTGGTGGTATTTGTATCATTCAGGTACTTGCAATAAAGAAGTAATTTGCCTTTTTTTAGAATCCACCTCCACTCCAACCAACTGTTTTCTTGTGTAGGCCTCATAATTCGGGAAAGGAAAACGAAGAAGGAGAAGTGAAGGGGAAGAAGATCGGTATCGCGGGTGCGAGAGGATTCGAAGCTAAGCTCAGCGCCGCAACGGTCAGCTGCTCGAGTGGTGCGCTACCCGGCTCCGTCCCGGCGTTAGTGTCGCTGAACATCAACGTAACCGGCTTCGTCCCGGCTTCAACACGGTGACCATCAAAGTACCCGGCCCCGGCCCGGCGTCAGTGTCGCTAAACATCAACGTAACCGGCTTTGTCCCGGCTCCAACACGGTGCCCATCAAAGTAACCGGCTCCGTCCCGGGATTGAGGCACCGGACCCGACATAACCAACTCCTTTCCGACATCGCGGCACTCACTCCTTTATCAACGATCAAGGGGCCAACATTCAAGGGCACCAGCGACACGAGCAATGACCCCAGTGGTGACTATACTGCCAACCGAACGTGCTTTGAACGGTTGAATGGTTTCTAATAATTAAAACGTATGGACCGTGTTGGTAGAGCTTATAAAAAGACAGAAATAATAAACCCACAAAACACAGACGTACTCGTCTGTGTTTTCGTCCTCTTTGTGTTTATTCTTGCTGTGTTTTTTATGGTTTCTTTTATTTTGCTTTTTCTGTCGTTGCTTATGTTTTTCTTGTTTATTTCCTGATTCAAATATATTTATATTTATGCATTTGTCTCAGTCTCCCGGGCCTTTCTCTAAGCTTCCCGGACGGACCCGTCAGTAGGCCTACCATGGCAGGAAAAAGCATTTTTGAACATCCTTAATCCGATATTCTTACGTACGAATTAGTGCAGAGAAAGGTATTCGCCACATCACAGGTGTCTTCTGCTTGTCGTTTGTCCAACTACTATGTGATTGACATCGCATTCTGCCAAGGTGCAAAGAAGACACACGCTCTTCATGAATACAAAATATTTTTTAAAGTATCGAGCTGCCCGGTGATGGTGGTTTACATGCTTAACGTTTAGCTCAGCTTTTTTGTCTTTGCAGGGGTCTCACGGTGATCATCTTGAAAGTTCCAGTTTTTATTTTCATTTTTTAATATATAAGAATACTAACAAGTGGCTATTTGCTAACAACTTCTCGTTGCTGTGAGCATTCTCCAAAAGGGTTACATTTTAGCGATTTTGTGAGTAGGAAATTCCATTATGAATTCTTGCTACGCAATAATGTCAAAGAATTGGGTACGATTGCACCGCCCCCCCCCCCCCCCCCCCCCAACCAGGCATTTAAGAGAATCCTAGCAAACGAAAGAAGGGAATTGGAGGGAAATCCGTTCCAGCCCACATAATTACGATGCTCCTGTTGCAGAATATGTGACAATTTTTACTTGAAACACCGTGTAACGTACTTCGAAACTAGCATGTGCTGTGTTAAGGCTATCACATTTTGACTGGAATCCTAACAGATAAAAATATTAGCTCAGTAAAGCCAAGTATGCGAATTAAGTTCTCAGCTTCTTGCAAAAATTTATTTCAAGTATCAACCTTGCAGGGTGGCCCTGGATTTTTGTGAATGTTTCAACCTCAGTGCAAAAAAATTTCTTTTTTCGTCATAAATAATTTGTTGTTGTTGACGTTTCACTTTTAGAGACACAAATATTCGTTGCAGACATTGAGAGCCCTTGGTGTTGCACGGAAGTAGGTCAAAGTTACATGGATAAAGGTCAGGGCGTATGAACCAGGAAACCAAGATTATTATATTTTAGGCTGATAAAAAATTTTAGTTCTGTACCCAGTTTTATTCTAATATTATTCAATAAACGTCACTATACTTCTCCGCAGCTCTATGTGCACTCTTGATTTCACATATCGCCAGTGACAAGTTATAGATTCTAGGGCACTTCTTGTAATTTTAAATATCTTGCCCTATACCTTTCGTTTTAATCTTGACATAAGCAGCAACATAAATGTGCTTGTGAAGCACCATCGCACCATCGATGCCAGCAGCTTTGCAATAGAGGTAGAGCACCATAAGAGAAGCCCTGCAGTTCGAAACCTGATTTGCCTGTATTCGAGATTATAAAAATCTAAAGGTTTTTTTTTTTCTTCACGCGTTAAATCACGAAGAAAGATAATCATAAAGGTCACTTTTTGAGAGAGTTACTTTTCAGTTAATTTACTAATAAGTCAATCTTTATGGTGCACCTTTGCAAAGATTTGAAATGGAAGACAACATAAAAAAATGGTAACCAAAAACACGCCTCCAATTATGATGTCTTGTGTACTGCCCCCTTTTACCTGTCGTCTCATGTTTCAAATCTCTTCAATTGTGCCTCAGAGAGACTACATAAAATTCTTCACGTCTTGCCATAGCGAACAATGTAAGGAAACAAATAAAAAAAACTATAATCCGCACCAGTAGATAGCCCGAACCGGGTAAATTTTGAACTTCTAAACATGTATAGTCCGCGTGCTATACACCGGAAAATACGGTGGTTTCTTACTCCTTACTAAATCCGTATAAACCTTGAAATATCTGACACCTATCTTGCAGCCTTTTCGGCCATGTCTGCACAAAATGTTAGCTGGATACGTTAAGAAACCTATTTATGCGGTCACTTCAACAAGCCAGCGATCGGTATGACTCACGCGGTAGTATTTGCAATATTACGGCGTGCACGTTGTGGTTGACGAGCGTAACCAAAGATTTCCGATCTACGTTTACATGTTGTTACGGCTGGCGGCACAGGCAGGCGGCACACCTGACTGGGCATTAAGAATAAACGATTTAATGAGACATGTAGCCATGGTAATGGATGGCGTTAGAGACTTGCCTCTCCGCTGCTGCTTGGATCCTATTCCTATACTTCGTAGAGTGACGCCGCTTTTTGTTGGCGCAATTAATCGTCCTTTAGTAAAATTTTTTATGTTTCGTTAGTAGCACCAATTGCAACTTACGATCATTTTCAGTGGTTCGTATGGTTGCCGTAGGTTATCTTCGAAGTCAAAGGACAAGAAGAAACAGTATACTCAAAAACAAAACTAATCAAGCTATGTTTGCTGGCGGTTAATTCCATGCCGAAGGAGACGCGGCAATTTTTTCATGCCTGGGATATGTGCCAAAAAATTCGTTTCGATAAAGAACCGCTGAACTCAGAGAAAATAATTTCTTTGTGAAAAAATGACTTATTTTTGCTGATATCAGGGTCTAAATTTCTGGAATTCGCCTAAAACCCATGTACTTAAGAAAAACGTTATTAAAAACTGTTGCTTATCACACAAATTTAGGTGGGCGTCTAATTACTTAATAAAATGCACTATCTTACATTGAAATAAAGAGCTAAAAAATACTTTTTACAATTTGTTTTATTTTTTACTCAACGTGGTCTGGGGCATTAGCTACAATACTTATTTTATTTGGTATGTTAATAATATTAATTGAACTGGTTATATTAAATTTTCAAAGTTTACTTTTGTTGCGTTTTAATTCCATTCCAAAATATCCAGCTTATGCAGAAACGGCCATGTTTAGAGCCACTGAAAGCACTGTGTCCAGAGGTGACCGGAACTGCCGAAATATCCAAATGTTAAATTCACCTCATCTCTTCAAAATATCAAAAAACTAGAGAAGTGCGTTTTGCTGTTGCAGAGAAATCATTCTTTTAAAGATAAGCCTCTCTAACCATGCCTCCAGGCGTTCGCCTCGCAGGCGACGCACGCCGGCTTTCGCCAGTGAGTCGTCAACGGTGTGAAACGCCGCCGCAAGGTCCCCAACTCTCTCCCGAAAACGTTTAATTTATTTGTAGTGAATGTTATCGTGACTTTTCATTATCCGTGTCCTTTTTATGTTACATAATGACACTTGCGTCATAATTTAACTCTACTTCTGCCCAGATAACTGCCTACAAACTCAATCCTGCATTGTCTGCTTCCCGAGTTTGGGAATGCGTACGGCACGTCTGCATCGTCTGTCGTATGTCCAGATATGAAAACAATTCAGACGGGATAGCTCTTTACCGACAAAAAATGATAACAGTGCCGCCGTTTCCTCACTGACCTTAAATGCATTTTTATAGAACCATGACGTATTGAAGTTCGTTGTGGCATCCACCAAGGACTCGCTGCCGGGATAATGACGACTTCATGTAAACGACTACGTCCCTCTTTTAAGCGCCATTGTGGGCAGGGCTTGTGGCAACCTTTTTGCACGCAATATTGAAATATAGTGTAAAAACGTGAAAACTGCTCGATAAATAGTATCTAAGAAACTATTACCCTTTCGAAAATTGTGTTAACTGGTCAAGCCTCTGATTGTAGTTGGTTTCAATACTGGAATTGCAACATGAGCTATAAAATCATTAATTAAAAGTTTAATAAAAGTATTTTTTAATAAACGGGTTACCATGACGGTTATTCCTCACCTTATGTCCACTGAGGCTGACCCTCAGATGGCGAAGACGGCACCAGTGTAATCCGCTTACCAATCACACTTACTCTAAAAATACCAATGAGTTCAGAATTCGAGACATGTTCTGCTGGCCTCCCAGTGTATTCCTGAGTCTAAAATACCTCACATAAACTGAAGCTCAGGGATGTTAGGCGTCCGCCAGAAAGAGTGAAATTATTTTTTCATCGATACACTGCTTTTGGTACCACTACATCTCCTATCAAAATACATTTAAGTTCAATAGAGAAGCGAAATCACCGTCATCATTTCAAACCGGTGAAGAGGTATCCGGTTTAATTGTTTTTGTCTCTGGGCATACGACGGACGAAGCCGACGCGCAGTACGCAGTACAGAACTCGGGAAGCAAACGAGGCAGGCCTGCGTTCGTTGACGGCAGTTACCTGGGCAGACGTGGAGTAAAAACAAGACGCCGGTATCATTAGCTAACGCAAAGAGGATACGGACGCATGAAATTCAGGATAGCGCCCACTTCAACTGAATCAGGCCTGTTTTCAGGAGAGCGCTGGAAACCTTGCCCCGGTGTCTCCGACAGTTGACGCCTCGCTGGTGAACGCCGGCGTATGTCACGTACAAGGCGGTCGCCGCCTAGAAACAAAATCAAAGAGACTCAAATGAAAAAGAAAAAAATTCTTAGCAACAACAAAAAGCATTCTTCTATTTTCTTATGTTATAAGGATGAGGTGAATTGAACTTCTGGCTATTTCGAAAGTTCCGAGCACCGCTACCCACATTGCTTTTTATGGCTCTCAATATGGCCATTGCTGCCTAAACTGAATATCATGCTATTGAACAAAAACGCAACAAATATAGGCTTTGAAAATTAAATACAAGCGATTCAGTTATCAGTCTGAGGAGGAAAAAGCGAAAGAATATTGTAGCTATTACCCATATTCAAGCTTACTCGAAAAAGTAAGAAATCTCAAATTATCTCCTTTTTAGAGCTGCTATTTGTACTCGAAATAACGTGTTTCAATATTTGTATTTCAATTTAAGACAGGGCATATCATTAAATAATTATTCACCCGCCTAAATTTCCGTGATAATCGACCACTTTTTACAATTCATTCATTTGTTCATTCATGTTTTTTTTTAATTCATACGTTTCATTGAAATTCCAAAAATTTAAAGCACGATATCAACAAAAATAAAATGTATTTTTTCACGAAAAACTGAACATTCTTGGAGTTCAGAGGCTTCTTTATCCAAATTAATTTTTCCGTACATATCTCATACATGAAAAATATTGCTGCCTCTCCTTTAGCGTGGGAATACCCAGCCAAGATCAAGCTTCCCAAAAAGATCTCAATATTTGGAACATATTTTTTGAATATGCCTTTTAGAACGTTCCTTTTTGGGGGATACTCGCAATAATGATAAACTCTCACTAAAACCTATCATTTTCAATACTCCTGCTTTTCGGAGTACCGTTAGTGGGCATATGTCAAGACAAGGTCAATCCTTCTTCTTTTTTTTTAAATTGAATGACTATCTGGCTTTTCCTTCAACCCGACACTTCAACACAAATGAATAGTACAAAACTCACGGGTAGCCGGGATATGATTGAGGGCGAGACAGCGTTTGCTTTTTTAGGGAGTTATTTAACGAGAATGTTATCAAGCCGATATAACGATGTGCGTCGACATTGCTTTCTATCGAAACAGAGAGCCAATAACGCGAGGCACATGTTAGTAAAAGCTAAAAAGAAGTCTCTCTCTCACTATTAATTTGAAACAAAATCATACGAGCAAAGAGTTTCGCAAATTTAAAATATTTGAAACATTCAAAGGGAAAAATGCAACGCTTTACGTCTCCGAATCGGTTTTACTGGCACGAAATAATGATTATATAATCATTTAGAATATATATATATATATATATATATATATATTTTTTTTTTTTTTTTTTTTTTTTTTATTTCGGTGACTAGATTTTGCACATTTTTGCTTGTGCCTGAACGCCATTCAACGCCAATGCAATCTCCGAAATATGATAAGCGCAATCCTCCGCTAGAAATGACTTGGCGCGATTGTCAAAATTTTAAATACAAAACATAAAGAAAACGACATCATCGGCTTGTTCACAATTTGCTGAAGTACTTATAACAACGGTCCTACTTCCATCAGATTCCCGTATGATCTAAATAATGTGAGGCATAAAGAGGAGTCTAGAAATATTCGTTTTACGATGACACCAGTATTGGATTTGGTGGCACTAAGAAGTTAGATAAATATAGTCTCACAGGAAAAAAAACAATTCTTATATGACTCTTTTATACAGAGTGTTTGGAATCATTTAGGCGATATTTTTTTCTACTACTGTTTTCTACGTTTCTTTAATATCCAAATTATGAAGATGGCATTTTAAAACTTTGTTTTCTGATGCACCGTTTGTTTTTGAGGCAGGGCGTGGTTCTTGATGGTGGCATTAATTAGAAATCTCATAATATTTCTCGACTAACCATTCCAAACCCACATTGCCCTGTCTTCTTGAGTCACGACCGATCATCTTACGTCCGACGAGCAACCACGTCTCTCGTTTCCCACACAAGTGAGCTAATGTTCAGATAGGCAATGCAGTCCCAGAAATACTAGAAATTACTGCCTGCGTAATTTAATTTATAATGCGTTCAGAAATTTATTAAATTATTACGTCACCTTGACGTGTGAGTAGCGTCCTGTTCATCAGAGGTAATAGTCTTAAAATTTACTTTTTACAATTCAAGAAAAATACTAAACTGTTTAAATTATTCCATTGTAAGGTCCGCTACCGGTATCGCAAACACGTCATCGGCTATGTATTCTTAGAGTGCAGCTCTTAGGCGCCCGTTTTCGGCTTGAGCGGTGTCGCCGTCGCCGTCACCGTCGGCGTAACTCCGCCTTGCATTATGGGACGTTCCCATAACTACGTCACACGTGACGTTACGTGTGACCTCACCCTCGTGACACACACGGTGCTTAAATATAACAGTAATATTTCCCCGCTAAATTTAGCAGAAAATTTTCTCGCTAAATGTAGCGGAAACATTTTCCCGCCATATTTAGCGGAACTTTCTCCCCGCTAAATATGGCGGGAAACATTACGCGCAAAATTTAGATGGAAACTTTCCCTGCTAAACTTAGCAAAAGAATTTCCCTGCTAAATTTAGGGGAAAAATTTCCCTGCTAAATTTAGCAGAAAAATGTATCCGTTAAATATAGAAAAACAATTTCCCCGCTGAATCTATTAGAAAAATTTCCCCGACAAGTTTACCGTAAAAATTTCCCTGACATGTAGCGCAAAATTTTCACCGATATATATAGCGAAAGATTTCCCCGCTAAATTTAACGAAACAATTTTTCCGCTATATTTAGCGGAAAATATTTCCCAATAAATTTAGCGCGAAAATTTCCCCGTTAAACTTCGCGGAACAATTTCCCCGCTAAATTTGGCAGAAAAATTTTCCCCCCACATTCTGCGGAAAAATTTCCCCTCAAAATTTAGCGAAAAAAATTGCCTGCTGAAGTTGGCGAAAAAATAACCCCGCTAAATTTAGCGGGAAATTTAGAAACATTTCCTCGCTAAATGTGAGGGGAGCAGAAGAGGAGAAGAGGAGGGGTATATTCTCCCCTCCGTACCCTCCCTTCCTCCTGCGCAAGAGCTGTGCTCTAATGGGCCTTTCCCGGGGTTTCCACGGCGCATGCGCAGCAGCAGCAGACAGGAGTCCGCCATATTTGGTGGCGGGGTGCGTCCGGCTCGGGACTGCTGGAGGCAGCGATGGTCGCGCGTTTGCAAGTTTTCCGACATGCCCCCATGCTGTTTTGTTGTTAGCTTCAGCAACGACAGTAAACGTTGTCGCGGTTGAAGCGTCTTTGGGTTTCTTTTTACTAGACTGCATCCGACGAAGCGCAGCTCTGGATTTGGGCGATCCAGCAAAACATTGCGGACGGCTCGTAAAGGCAGCTTTCAAAGCACTCCCGCGTTTGCAGTTGCCACTTCAAGGAAAGTTCATGTTTTTGTTGCTTTATTTTTTTTATTTTTGGGTGTAAATACAAGTCAGCAGATAGGTTAGGCATGCTGTCGTGTCGTTTATGTGCCACGCAGAGCGAGCGTTTCGGAGTTGGCGTTTCTGGAACGGTGCGTTCCACTGGCACACGTTTTTGCTTGCTAATAAAATAATGTGACGGTCTCGCGTTGCTACGCGAACTGCCGGCCTGCATTTTTGGTTGCTGTAAACATTATAATCGCCCACAGTTTCCAAATATTTATAAAGCTTTGAGGTAAAGTGGCTATGCTGCACAGTTCGTTGCTACGTGCACACCCAGAACATGAAATGGGAGCTGCTCTTTCACTACCACGGCCGCATTTGCTGGTCTTGTGGTTAAATAAGAGAGAGGAAAAAAAAAGTTTGCAACATTCTCTACTGGCGGAGACTAAAAAAAGAAGTACAGGTGTGGCCAATTTTGTGTTTTTTTCTCCAGGACCTAGAGTCCCAGACAACTGTAGCGTAAAGTGGGGTGACGTCAGGGACGAGGCTCGCTCAGCAATTGGCGGCTGCACGTATAAATCTTAAATATTTATTAAACATGTACTTTAGTGGTGAATTCGACCTTTTAGAATTTCGAATTGTTGCTTCCTTCCAGTAAAAAACGAGACCAACCAACTCGCCAGGTGCAGCGCCGGACGCTGCACGCGTCCGCCGTTGACCAGGCCAAGTTTGTTGGTCTCTTTTCTATAGGAATGGAGCTACGCGTTGAAATTTCACCACTAGTGTACACCTTTCTTGAAAATTACATTTGCACGTGCAGGCACCGAGTTTTTCGGACGATTTTAGAGTGAGCCTTTACAATTATGAGAATACGTCTTGTCATTTAAAATTTTTGAGCAGATTATACAAATAACTTGAAATTAAAAAAAGGCTAATTTTAACTGTAACTTGGTGTCGAATATTTTCTGAATTTACTGCCGGTACTACAAATAACATAAGTCCTAGTTTAATGTAACCGTTTGGACTTTCTTATTGGTCGAAGAGAGCTTCAACTGTGCCGTCACTCAAAACGGGCGCAACGGCGAAGTCCGTCGTCCCGTTTGGACGACGGACTTCGCCGTCGTTCGAACATTCGGAACAAATGTACAAACGGACGAAGTCATCCGTAGTTAACGCCAGGCACGTAGCAAGGGGGGGGGGGGGGGGGGCTTGGGGCCCGCCCCCCCCCCCCCCCCCCTTGAAATTTTCCATTTTGCTGGGGCCTCCTCTCCCCCCTCCCCCTCATACAACATTTTGTCATGGGCGTTCCCCCCCCCCCCCCCCCCCCCCTCCGAAATAAAATCCTGGCTACGTACCTGGTTGACGCATTACTTGAAAACGAACCTGCTCGTCGATCACGTTGGATAGAGGAAAAACAAACGCTGAGCGCGTTTACCGACCGCGTTCAGACAGCCAACATAGTTGGGGTGGGCAGAATCGGAAGCAGGGCAGGCTATCAAAAACGTATCTCCTGCTTGCCTAGAGATGGCGCCCAACATTTGCGGAAAAGCGAAGGAAGAGTGGATTTCAAGACAGTAGAGATTACCAAGCAGAGATTAAGTGAATGGTGGCAGAAAGCGAGAGAAAACTAGGTATTTTCTTATTAACTGATGGCAAGGGGGTTTTAAGCCTCACTTTCTTTGCAGTGCGGAGTGAATACAGTTTTCACATCTAAATATTCTAAGCTTAAATGGTAAAACAAAATGGCTAGGTGGCATAAGCTACCGCCCGATCCAAAGGGCTCAGGCAGATTCATTCATCCATCCATCCAAAGGCCGATCCGGCATTACAGAAAATTGTAAACGTCTTTCATTTCTTTTTTTTCTTTTTGTAATTCTACTCTTAAAAGTAAATAACTATCACCAGTTCGTTCTGAAGTTGCGTGCCTTTATTACAGTGAGCTACGTTATATGGCTTTGATGACAGCCTGTTATATTCGTGAGAAAACAACAGAATCGGCAATCGGCGGGTGTTTCCAGCAAATATGCGCCTTTCTATATCGTTAAATGAAACTTTTCCCTCGAAGGTGAAGACAAGGCGCAGTTGATTGCAAGAGAAAGAACCTCCAGGCCTCTTTTTTTTTAAACCATCCTCAGATGACGTCCCACTAATCAGTGTTGAACGCGTTCCTCCAAAACAGGAGCGAAAGCTCGTCGCTCGTTCCTTTACAACCTTAAAACGAGTTCCCCTTCACAGTTCCAGTGGTCCGAAACGAACGCTTTCCCGTTAGTTTTATAAGATGGGATTGTGTAGTTACCTTAAGTTACGTTTTCGTATTTTAACGCAAAATTCGGCAGGATAATTTGTAAGATAGGGAATATAAAACAAGCAAGTGAAAAGTACCAACATAAAAAATGTGTTGTGTGCCACAATCACGTTTGTTCCAGTTTTGTTTTCGACTATCTCTCGGACACTTCCCCATTCCTGAACTCGGAGGTAGAAATTGTCAATGATTAATAGCCTCAAAAGGTACCTGGTAAATTCGGAAAAAAATGAGAGATATATAGACAAAGAAAAACGAACGGATTTCATCCTGCCGTTCCTTCGAAATCGTAATGAGCTATTACAGTCCCACCGACGTAAGATGGGAGGGCGGCGGTCCTCCGTTGCTCCTAAAAGGAAGGCGTTCCACGAACGTCGTTTCTTAGAACTCCGTTCCGTACAATAATGATATTAACATACTTCCATTCAATATGACGCTCTGTATAAGGTCCGGCAGCCGTAGCAAATCTATTGATCAGGCGACTCGTAAAATCAAATGCCGTGTAGATAACACAGTCTTTTTTTCTATATTTACGTCATTTTTAGAGAAACCAAGATTTGGTTTTATAGTGTTTTATTGCGCCATTTGAACCCCGAACTCAACTATACAAATGGCGTCTGATGGATAGTTGTGAAGACAACACTCCCTTCCTGGTCTCTGTAGTGGTCATAGAGTCTTGTATAAACCGTGCATACGACTCACAATAGAAAATAAAAGAGGCCAGCAATCGCAGCTTACAAGCACGTCTCTTGGATTAATGAACCGGGTGCATGCACTCCTGAGACGTGTAGGGAATAATGTCAACCCGCCGTTCTGATTTTTCGACACGCGTACACGTTACCTGGCGTGTTCGTGGAAGCATGAAAGTGACCGCTCAAGTTACTTTTCCGCGTTCCGCTTTTGTTGCTGCCTCTTTCTGTAGTCTGTTTTATCTGGATCCGAATGATTGGATCTCCACATTTTTCACCAAGAGTGAAAAATCAGTTACAAGGGGGAGCCACGTTACTGAGAAATTATGGTAGTAAGGCCAATAGCATAACATAATGTATCCTAAATACCAGTACTCTGATATTTCTCTGATGGACGATTAATTTTAAAGAAATATTTGGTATACATGAATCTCCATACTGCTGAACCCGCAAAAAGAAAACTACCACTTTTTTTTTTCAGAACAGTAAGCAGGCTATTGAAAGGCACCCTTCACTAAGTAAGTATTTGACTGCTAGTTACATATACTCTGGTAGCCCCGGATACTTACAAAATTCAGTCAAGTGAACACTTCAGTTATTTTGGCTATCACTGAAATACTATAACAGGGGTGGCCGAGCTGCGGCTCGCGAGCCCCATGCGGCTCTTCGCGTGTTGAAGTGCGGCTCGCGGCTACCCCCCCCCCCCCCCCCGGTCACACCAGCACTTCCCCAAAAAGAGAAATGGAACGCGCCCTAACTCGCAAGATAGGTTGCTGTTTCTAAAGGCTCGTTCACACAGACTCGTTTTCTTACGTTACGAAAAGTCACCGGGAAATCTGTGCTTCGTATCAAGCATGACTACGAATTCAAGGAGATGGCCTGACACGCGACTTTCGAGACACGAATGTTTCTGTGACTTAGACGTAACGTAAGAAATCGGTCCTGTGTGAAAAGTTGAACCGAGCTCGACTCCTTACGTTACGTTACTACGAGCCTTGTGTCCTTGGTTGCCACGGTAACTCACCGTCCTAGCTTGTCGTCACCGGAACATTCGCGTCTCGAATGTCGAGTCTCAGGTTATCTCCTTGAATTCGTACCCACGCTTATACGGAGCACAAATTTCCGCGTGACTTTTCGTAACGTAAAGTAAAGGCTCGTTCACACAGACCCGTTTTCTTACGTTACGTTACAAAAAGTCACCGGGAAATCTGTGCTTCGCATTAAGCGTGGCTTCCAATTCAAGGAGATAGCCTGGCACTCGACATTCGAGACCCGAATGTCTCGGTGACTTAAGCGTGTTTCACATGCAGCGGTTTTGTCCCTAGAGCGGCGCGATTTCTGCCGTCGCGGCGCTCTGGCGAGCACCAGCGGTTGAGCGGCACGAGCGCCGCGACGGCAGAAATCGAGCCACTCTAGGGCCAAAATCGCTGCATGTGAAACACGCTTTAGACGAAACGTAAGAAATCGGTCCTGTGTCAAAAGTTGAACCGAGCTCGATTCCTTACGTTACGTTACTACGAGCCTTGTGTCCTTGGTTGCCACGGTAACTCACCGTCCTAGCTTGTTGTCACCGAAACATTCGTGTCTCGAATGTCGAGTGCCAGGTTATCTCCTTGAATTCGTACCCACGCTTATACGGAGCACAAATTTCCGCGTGACTTTTCGTAACGTAAAGTAAAGGCTCGTTCACACAGACCCGTTTTCTTACGTTACGTTACAAAAAGTCACCGGGAAATCTGTGCTTCGCATTAAGCGTGGCTTCCAATTCAAGGAGATAGCCTGGCACTCGACATTCGAGACCCGAATGTCTCGGTGACTTAAGCGTGTTTCACATGCAGCGGTTTTGTCCCTAGAGCGGCGCGATTTCTGCCGTCGCGGCGCTCTGGCGAGCACCAGCGGTTGAGCGGCACGAGCGCCGCGACGGCAGAAATCGAGCCACTCTAGGGCCAAAATCGCTGCATGTGAAACACGCTTTAGACGAAACGTAAGAAATCGGTCCTGTGTCAAAAGTTGAACCGAGCTCGATTCCTTACGTTACGTTACTACGAGCCTTGTGTTCTTGGTTGCCACGGTAACTCACCGTCCTAGCTTGTTGTCACCGAAACATTCGTGTCTCGAATGTCGAGTGCCAGGTTATCTCCTTGAATTCGTACCCACGCTTATACGGAGCACACATTTCCCGGTGACTTTTCGTAACGTAAAGTAAAGGCTCGTTCACACAGACCCGTTTTCTTACGTTACGTTACAAAAAGTCACCGGGAAATCTGTGCTTCGCATTAAGCGTGGCTTCCAATTCAAGGAGATAGCCTGGCACTCGACATTCGAGACCCGAATGTCTCGGTGACTTAAGCGTGTTTCACATGCAGCGGTTTTGTCCCTAGAGCGGCGCGATTTCTGCCGTCGCGGCGCTCTGGCGAGCACCAGCGGTTGAGCGGCACGAGCGCCGCGACGGCAGAAATCGAGCCACTCTAGGGCCAAAATCGCTGCATGTGAAACACGCTTTAGACGAAACGTAAGAAATCGGTCCTCTGTCAAAAGTTGAACCGAGCTCGATTCCTTACGTTACGTTACTACGAGCCTTGTGTTCTTGGTTGCCACGGTAACTCACCGTCCTAGCTTGTTGTCACCGAAACATTCGTGTGTCGAATGTCGAGTGCCAGGTTATCTCCTTGAATTCGTACCCACGCTTATACGGAGCACACATTTCCCGGTGACTTTTCGTAACGTAAAGTAAAGGCTCGTTCACACAGACCCGTTTTCTTACGTTACGTTACAAAAAGTCACCGGGAAATCTGTGCTTCGCATTAAGCGTGGCTTCCAATTCAAGGAGATAGCCTGGCACTCGACATTCGAGACCCGAATGTCTCGGTGACTTAAGCGTGTTTCACATGCAGCGGTTTTGTCCCTAGAGCGGCGCGATTTCTGCCGTCGCGGCGCTCTGGCGAGCACCAGCGGTTGAGCGGCACGAGCGCCGCGACGGCAGAAATCGAGCCACTCTAGGGCCAAAATCGCTGCATGTGAAACACGCTTTAGACGAAACGTAAGAAATCGGTCCTGTGTCAAAAGTTGAACCGAGCTCGATTCCTTACGTTACGTTACTACGAGCCTTGTGTTCTTGGTTGCCACGATAACTCACCGTCCTAGCTTGTTGTCACCGAAACATTCGTGTCTCGAATGTCGAGTGCCAGGTTATCTCCTTGAATTCGTACCCACGCTTATACGGAGCACACATTTCCCGGTGACTTTTCGTAACGTAAAGTAAAGGCTCGTTCACACAGACCCGTTTTCTTACGTTACGTTACAAAAAGTCACCGGGAAATCTGTGCTTCGCATTAAGCGTGGCTTCCAATTCAAGGAGATAGCCTGGCACTCGACATTCGAGACCCGAATGTCTCGGTGACTTAAGCGTGTTTCACATGCAGCGGTTTTGTCCCTAGAGCGGCGCGATTTCTGCCGTCGCGGCGCTCTGGCGAGCACCAGCGGTTGAGCGGCACGAGCGCCGCGACGGCAGAAATCGAGCCACTCTAGGGCCAAAATCGCTGCATGTGAAACACGCTTTAGACGAAACGTAAGAAATCGGTCCTGTGTCAAAAGTTGAACCGAGCTCGATTCCTTACGTTACGTTACTACGAGCCTTGTGTTCTTGGTTGCCACGGTAACTCACCGTCCTAGCTTGTTGTCACCGAAACATTCGTGTCTCGAATGTCGAGTGCCAGGTTATCTCCTTGAATTCGTACCCACGCTTATACGGAGCACACATTTCCCGGTGACTTTTCGTAACGTAAAGTAAAGGCTCGTTCACACAGACCCGTTTTCTTACGTTACGTTACAAAAAGTCACCGGGAAATCTGTGCTTCGCATTAAGCGTGGCTTCCAATTCAAGGAGATAGCCTGGCACTCGACATTCGAGACCCGAATGTCTCGGTGACTTAAGCGTGTTTCACATGCAGCGGTTTTGTCCCTAGAGCGGCGCGATTTCTGCCGTCGCGGCGCTCTGGCGAGCACCAGCGGTTGAGCGGCACGAGCGCCGCGACGGCAGAAATCGAGCCACTCTAGGGCCAAAATCGCTGCATGTGAAACACGCTTTAGACGAAACGTAAGAAATCGGTCCTGTGTCAAAAGTTGAACCGAGCTCGATTCCTTACGTTACGTTACTACGAGCCTTGTGTTCTTGGTTGCCACGGTAACTCACCGTCCTAGCTTGTTGTCACCGAAACATTCGTGTCTCGAATGTCGAGTGCCAGGTTATCTCCTTGAATTCGTACCCACGCTTATACGGAGCACACATTTCCCGGTGACTTTTCGTAACGTAAAGTAAAGGCTCGTTCACACAGACCCGTTTTCTTACGTTACGTTACAAAACGTCACCGGGAAATCTGTGCTTCGCATTAAGCGTGGCTTCCAATTCAAGGAGATAGCCTGGCACTCGACATTCGAGACCCGAATGTCTCGGTGACTTAAGCGTGTTTCACATGCAGCGGTTTTGTCCCTAGAGCGGCGCGATTTCTGCCGTCGCGGCGCTCTGGCGAGCACCAGCGGTTGAGCGGCACGAGCGCCGCGACGGCAGAAATCGAGCCACTCTAGGGCCAAAATCGCTGCATGTGAAACACGCTTTAGACGAAACGTAAGAAATCGGTCCTGTGTCAAAAGTTGAACCGAGCTCGATTCCTTACGTTACGTTACTACGAGCCTTGTGTCCTTGGTTGCCACGGTAACTCACCGTCCTAGCTTGTTGTCACCGAAACATTCGTGTCTCGAATGTCGAGTGCCAGGTTATCTCCTTGAATTCGTACCCACGCTTATACGGAGCACAAATTTCCCGGTGACTTTTCGTAACGTAAAGTAAAGGCTCGTTCACACAGACCCGTTTTCTTACGTTACGTTACAAAAAGTCACCGGGAAATCTGTGCTTCGCATTAAGCGTGGCTTCCAATTCAAGGAGATAGCCTGGCACTCGACATTCGAGACCCGAATGTCTCGGTGACTTAAGCGTGTTTCACATGCAGCGGTTTTGTCCCTAGAGCGGCGCGATTTCTGCCGTCGCGGCGCTCTGGCGAGCACCAGCGGTTGAGCGGCACGAGCGCCGCGACGGCAGAAATCGAGCCACTCTAGGGCCAAAATCGCTGCATGTGAAACACGCTTTAGACGAAACGTAAGAAATCGGTCCTGTGTCAAAAGTTGAACCGAGCTCGATTCCTTACGTTACGTTACTACGAGCCTTGTGTTCTTGGTTGCCACGGTAACTCACCGTCCTAGCTTGTTGTCACCGAAACATTCGTGTCTCGAATGTCGAGTGCCAGGTTATCTCCTTGAATTCGTACCCACGCTTATACGGAGCACACATTTCCCGGTGACTTTTCGTAACGTAAAGTAAAGGCTCGTTCACACAGACCCGTTTTCTTACGTTACGTTGCAAAAAGTCACCGGGAAATCTGTGCTTCGCATTAAGCGTGGCTTCCAATTCAAGGAGATAGCCTGGCACTCGACATTCGAGACCCGAATGTCTCGGTGACTTAAGCGTGTTTCACATGCAGCGGTTTTGTCCCTAGAGCGGCGCGATTTCTGCCGTCGCGGCGCTCTGGCGAGCACCAGCGGTTGAGCGGCACGAGCGCCGCGACGGCAGAAATCGAGCCACTCTAGGGCCAAAATCGCTGCATGTGAAACACGCTTTAGACGAAACGTAAGAAATCGGTCCTGTGTCAAAAGTTGAACCGAGCTCGATTCCTTACGTTACGTTACTACGAGCCTTGTATCCTTGGTTGCCACGGTAACTCACCGTCCTAGCTTGTTGTCACCGAAACATTCGTGTCTCGAATGTCGAGTGCCAGGTTATCTCCTTGAATTCGTACCCACGCTTATACGGAGCACACATTTCCCGGTGACTTTTCGTAACGTAAAGTAAAGGCTCGTTCACACAGACCCGGTTTCTTACGTTACGTTGCAAAAAGTCACTGGAAAATCTGTGCTTCGTATTAAGCGTGTGCGACGAAGCTCGATTGGTCGTCGAAATATATCTTTTAATGTTCGGCTCCGTTGAGGCGTAGTGACATTCTTTTTCTTTTTTCCAGCTCGATCTTCTTCTTCCTTTCCTTTTTCTTCCAGCGTTCACGCGACACCGTCACATGCCGCCGCCTCAAAAAGGCGTCGACCCGACGCACACAACACGCAAAGAAACTGGTGTTATGAAGACACTTAAAGCACACACAAAACACGCGATAGTTGCAAGTGCTGTACACGTATAAAACAGTATTCAAGTCCACGCAAAACACAATCGTCCGAAGCGGTAATTGCAAGTCCTGTACACATATAATACAACATTCAAGTACAGACACGACACAATCGTCCCACGTGGTAATTGCAACTCCTGTACAAGTATAAAACAGTCTTCTATTGAACAGTTTTAGGAGAGTGAAAATTCTGAAACAGGCTCTAGATACGTTTTCAGTTTTTCTACGTGCACGATGTCCCGCCCTGAACCATCACCGAACTCTATTTCATAATTCACCGGCGATAACTTGACCACAACTCGATGAGGCCCAGTGTACATTGTCCGTTTTTAAGCCCCACTGGCGGGGCCCTCAACAGCACCAACTGGTCTCGTTCTAACGTTATGTGAGTTCGGTGTTCGTCAAATAATCTCTTCTGCTTCTCCTGAGCCAACTTGATGTGTCGTGCGGCCAATCTACGCGCTTCGTTCAAGCGCTCACGCACGAGCGCTTGAACTTCGTATTCGGAGCTTGCTCGCAGTTCTTGCAGCTCTTTTCTGTTATAAGCCACATCCAAGGGGAAAACAGGGTCACGTCCATACAGGAGGAAAAAAGGAGAAGTACGAACTGTGTCCTGATATCCTGTGTTATGGCAGAACACTATATAGGGCAAAACATCAGCCCACTTCCCTCCACATGAGGTGGTGATTCGCATCATCTGTTTGAGCGTTTTGTTGGCTCGTTCGACGAGGCCGTTGGCAGCTGGGTGATAAGCTGTAGTCGTTGCGTGACGTATACCATGGTACTTGAGGTAATCGAAAGTTGATCTGGCTGTCACGCTTGTTATGGGGTATGCGGTATGCCCTGCGCACCGGAGTGCGGCTTGGTTAGTTCCTTTTATTCGCGGAAGGAATGCGCGACGGTACGCGGCAGCTTCCGCAGGAACACCGCACGGAGCGCAACGTGACAAAAAAGGGAAGGGGTGGTCGTTTTGGTGCCCAGCTTTCGCCGGTCGCAAGGCAGAGAATGAGACAGAGTCCGAAAGGATGCAATGAACGTAACAACAGTTTATAAACAAGATAAAGGCGGATGCGAGGTTACAATCTTAGCTCACATCTAATACAGATACACAGAGAGAGAGAGAGAGTTACAATTTTTGAGCGAGACTTTACACAATTACTACGAAGGGGTTCGGAAACGGATCAAAGGAATACGGAAAGAGTTCACCGGGCACGGCGGTCAGTCCGTCCAGTAGTTGCAGCGACGATCCCTCGCAGACGACGAAGTTCTCGCAGGGCTTGTGGGCTTGACTCCCCCGGGCACTGCAGTCCGTTCGCCCAGCGGCGGCAGTGACAATCCCTCTTGCAGACGCCAAACGTCTCGCAGACTTCCGTGAGCTGAGGTGCAGTCGCTTTCCTCCGACTCGCGATTAGCGACAGTCCAACCCTCGAGCTGCTCATACGCAGCCACGGCTCGTTTTTATACACGAACTCATCTCTGTTACGTCACGGCGCGGTGGTGGCGCGTCGGTCGCACTTCCGGTCTGGGGCTGTGGGCAGAAGTCCCCATGCCAGACGTGTATTCCTGCGTTGTTTTGAAGGGAACCAGACAAAAACCTGCCTTCTCGTCAAAACGCCGGGACTGGGGCCGTACCAAACAAGTCGAGAAAGGTTTGAAGGTCAGTTTTCACGTGCTCGGTTCGTCCGAGAATCTGGATATGTGCCGTGAAAAGGGAAAAGCAGACGCCGTCAGACAACGATTGCTTGGGCGGGAAGCACTTTGAGTTGAATTCACGGATACTTGTGGTAATCAGATTTATTTGTTTTATTCCAAGTTGAACGCCAGAAAACCATCAAGTTGTGCGGACCACCTGCGGACTACGTTCAGTGCGTCTTCAAGTTCAAACGGTCGCCTGATCGTTCCAACTGTCGTCTGCTCTTTCAAACGTTTCTGCTTGTCGTCTGCTCTCTTAGACGACGGCGGCCCGTAGATTAAATGTTGGCCCGGTACTTGCTATACGAAGTAAGTGCAGGCCTCGAAAGACTTAAGTTTGAAGGTTGGTGAGCAGGCTCGATCTAAACAGTAAATAAAAGGAGATGTTGATCATTGTTACGAGTGACCGTCACTGACTTGCTATGCCTAATTGACTTGGTCCGATTCTGCTTGCGATTTTCAGTATCGACGGTGACTATCTCAGCTACGGTTCACGCTTTTGCAGCCTGAGCGGCGTCGCGACTGAAAATTGCGAGCGAAATTTCATCATGCGAATCAGGTTTTAGCGTAGATAGTCAACGCGGAACGAATCGCCACATGTCACATTATTCACGCGAAGTTTTGCGGTGTAGCAAGCCTCGGTAATTTCGCTGACGAATCTCAAGTAGTCAGACATCGCCAGGAAGACGTAGAATCAACAATTCGAACGCCAAAAAGAGCAGGGGGACTCACACCGACGCCGACAACATCGCATTTCAAAGGTTTGTTTATGGGCGACGGCGAACTTCTTGCCCACACCCCCCTCGCGCATGCGCGGCGCCGGTGATGTCCGCTAGGGGCGCTCCGGTTTGTTTGTAAACATGAGTTGGTGTATAGTATTGGCGCGTTATCCTCCTCCATGCAAGTCCGCACTTACGCAGTTCACCGGGGGTACACTCTCTCCTTTGTCGAAGGTAAGGGGGAAGACGGCGCGGTGACGGTGTTGTGTTGCGTCGGCGTCGCGAGACATTCGAGAATGTTCCTGACGGTTATTGAGAAGGGGAGGCTCCGCTTCTCCCTTCTCCCTGCTTCTAGAAAGATCTGGTTGCGCGAACGACCTTGGTGCGGGGTCTCCCTCCCTTCCAGAGAATTCGACGGCCGTTTCCGGCACTGCATGGGCGCGCGCGTTTTGTGACACGGCCCCCTTCTTTTAGAATATTGTGGAACAATATTCAAAAACACACGCAAAATCGTGCGCACATGCAGGCGCTCACAAAAAGGGTTTCCGGAAAAAAAAAATTCTTATACAATAGTTAATGTGCACTTGGCACAATCTTAAAATACAACCGATACAATTCGCGACGGCACAAAAAACACTTTTTTTTTCTCAACACATTTATAGGCGGCTAAGGTAATCGGCGCCAACATTGTTACTACCTTTGATGTGTTCTACCCTGAACTCATATTCTTCTAGCAGTAGGCTCCAGCGCAGGACGCGACTGTTCAGCTGTTTCGCTCGTTGAAGGTAGCTAAGAGGCTGGTGGTCAGTTTGCACGATGAAGGGTACGCCGTACAAGAAGGCGTTGAACTTTTGGATGCCCCAAACTAAGGCTAAGCATTCTTTCTCGATGGTACTATACGCCGTTTCTCTGGGCAGTAGTTTTCGGCTAGCATATGCTATCGGGTGTAGCGTGCCCTGGTGAGTTTGCATTAGCACAGCACCGAGGCCGGTGTCTGACGCGTCGGTGCGCAGAATAAATGTCTTCGAGAGATCCGGGAGACGCAGAACCGGAGGACTGGCAATCCGTTGTTTAAGTTCTTGGAAAGCCCTTTCGTGGACTGGGGTCCACTTAACGTTGTTACCCTCTTTCTTTTTGGTTAGCTGGGTGAGCGGCTCACTGATGTCGGCATAGTGCGGGATGAAATCCCGGTAGTACCCCGTCAGTCCGAGAAAGGCGCGCACCTGGCGCTTGGTCTTTGGTGCCGGTGCGTCCTGGATTTTGTCCAGTGTTTTTCCCAGCGGTGCTAGCTTACCGTCCCCTATTCGATGTCCCAGGAAGTCGATCCTTTCTGCGCCGAATTCGCATTTGCTCGGCCGTATCGTCAGTCCGGCTGCCTCAATCCGGGCGAACAGCTGGCGCAAGGAGGCAAGGTGCTCTTCCCATGTCCTGCTGGCCACAAGGACGTCGTCGTAGTAATGATGGACGTCCGGGATGCCCTCAGTAATTCGCCGCATGAGTTTGGCGAAGACGGCTGGGGCTGTCTTGATGCCAAAAGGCATGTAACGAAACTGGTAGAGTCCGGTCGTGGTTGAAAACGCCGTCTTAGGCTTAGACTCCATTGAGAGAGGTATTTGCCAGTATCCCTTCACGAAGTCCACCTTCGAGAAGTATTTCGCTTCTCCCACGTTCGCGAACACGGTGTCGGCCCGGGGCATGGGTTCCGAATCACCCACCAGAATGCTGTTCAGTTTCCTGAAGTCAACGACCAATCGGTTGGTTTGGTCCGCCTTTCGCACAATAAGGACGGGCGAGTTGTACGGCGAGTGAGCCTCTTCAATAATTCCCAGTGTCCGCATTTCGTCCACTTCTTTCTCGACATTTTCCCGCGTGGCGAATGGTAGTGGATACTGCTTGACATGAACTGGGGTGTCGGTGGTGAGTTCGAGGTGGCACTCGACCCAGTTTGTTTTGCCGGGCACGTTGGAGAAGATCTTGTGGTAAGTGGCCATTGCTTCCTGGATTCCCGATGTCTGCTCCGTCGTTAACCTTGGGTTTAGCTTTACGTCTTCGGTCCCTTCGGTTTTCACGAACTCCGGCACCGGAATACCATTTTCCTCGTTCCAGTCGGACACTCCGCAGATCGCTTGGCACTGCTTTTCCGGGCTCTTGCGTTTCCTTTCCTCGTACCGTTTTAGCAAGTTCGCATGAAAGACTTTGAGTCCCCCGGGGGTGTCAACCGAGTAGTCGACGTCCCCCTTCCTTGCCTTGACCTCGAAGGGCCCCTTCCACTGCAGAAGTAGCTTGTTGTTATCGGTTGGGAGGAGAATCAGGACTTTGTCGCCGGGCTGGAATTGGCGGTCCTTCGCCTTTCGGTTGTAAATTTTTGCATAACGGGCACCCGCCTTCTCCAGTTCTTGGTGGGCCAGTCGACAGGTTTCTTCCAGTCGGTTTCTGAGGTCGAAGACATGCTGGTACGTCGTCTTTGCCTCTTCTTCGAGGTCGAGGTTGGTCCACACTTCTTTTAGGATAGAGAGCGGTCCCCTAACATGGCGCCCGTACAAAAGTTCGAAGGGCGAGAACCCGAGGCTGGTCTGGGGCACCTCCCGGTAAGCGAAAAGCAATGGGGCCAGGTACCGGTCCCAGTCTCGGGGTCTCTCAGCACACATGCGCTTCAGCATCAGCTTGAGGGTGCCGTTAAATTTCTCCACCAGACCGTTAGCCATGGGGTGGTAAGGGGTGGTGTGGAGCTGGCGGACGGAGAGCAGTCGAGCCACTTCCTTCATGAGGTCTGAGGTGAAGTTGCTGCCTCGGTCACTAAGCAACTCCTTCGGAACTCCGACGCGAGAGAACATCTCGACAAGCGCCTCGGCCACACGTTCGGTCTCGATACTTGGCAAGGCTACGGCGTCCGGATAACGGGTAGCGTAGTCCATCAGGGTCAGGACGTACCGGTTCCCCTGTTTAGACGGTGGGTGGATGGGCCCCACGATATCGATCGCCACTTTTGAAAAAGGGGTCTTGATTACCGGGGCCTTACCGAGCGGTACGCAAGGTACGCGGCCTTTTGGGACCGTGCGCTGACAGATGTCGCAGGAGGCTACGAACCTCTTTACGTCAGCCGTGAGACCTGGCCAGAAGAACTCCTCCTTGATGCGATCCTTCGTCTTTTCGCTCCCGAGATGACCCGCCATAATGCCGTCATGAGCTAATTTCAAAACCGTTTTACGGTGAATCTCGGGAACGACCAGTTGACGGGTTCGTCGGCCTGTCTTGTCGGTATAGTATCGGTAGAGCAGCTGGTTTTCCCTCTTGAACTCGACTGTGCTCTTCCCCTCCCGACCCGTCGACTTCTCGCCTATCCGCGCTATGCAAGCCTTAAGCGCGATCCAAACCAACGCTTCTTTTTGCGCCTGTAGGTCGTGCGGCTGCGGATGTGACGTATTTTCGTGACGTCGCGCCACTTCTTCGCTCCTTCCGGGCGCGCACAAAAAAGTTGGCTGATTTCAACTTCTTCCTCAACGCGCACAAAAAAGCGCGGTGACGTAGCAGGGCGCTCCTGTGTCCCGGCCAATCGGTGGAGGGCAAGCTAGTTCCGGCTCCGCGTTTCTCGCCGTCTGGCTGCCCTCTCCTCCCCCCTTTTATTCTCTTCCAACAGGACAACGCGACCTCTCTCTCTCTCTTTCTCTCGCCGTCTGGCGGGCCAGTCTGTTGCAGTTGCACTTTGCTTGTGCGCTCGTGCCTGCGTGCGCGCGTGCGCGCTCGCCCGAAGTTTCGCCCGTCCAAACCAAAGCGCACGGTTCTGACTCAGAAAGCGCGCCCGGAAACAGCAAAAACGCCACGAAATGCGTCACATCCGCAGCCGCACGACCTACAGGCGCAAAAAGAAGCGTTGGTTTGGATCGCGCTTTAAGGGTCTGGTCCCGCTGTTGTTCCTCTGTATAGCTTCGGTCCTCCATGGGCTTCTCCGCGGGGTCTGGCGTTTGTAGGGGTGAGAAGGGCTTAGCCTGTGCCTTCGCTTGTGCCCGTGTTACGGCAGCAGCGGTGGGCTCTGGGTCTGCCGGCTTGGGTTCAGGGTTCAATCCAGGGTTGTCCTTCGCTAGCCTATTGTGCTCCTCCTCGGGTCCGGGCAGCGGGTCTTCTGGAGCCCTTGCTCCCTCTACGTTGCCCACTATGAGCTCCTATAAGGGGTTCTCCATGCACAGTGCCGTGACGGACCCACTCAGATAAGGGGTCTCCACCTGTACTCGCGCTTCGGGCAACAGTCGAACGGTGCCGTCTACTAGGTACACGGGCCGCTCATCGCCGGTAAACTCGTCGTCCCGGACCAGATCTCGCTTCACTATAACAGTGCTGCTGCCCGTGTCGCGTAGCACGGAAACCGTTTTTCCCGCCACCTTTCCTGTGAGTACGGGCATTCCTTCCACCAGATATTCTGGTCGGGCTTTCATGACGGCGTTGACCACCGGGATTTTGTCCCCGTTCTTGAGCTTGACGAAGCCGTCGCTCAGGTCTGACTTAGTGGGTTTTCTCGGGGAACGTAGACGCATGATGCCTGTGCGGCTGGCTTGCCTCCACCTCGGCACACGGCCGCCTTGTGTCCCTTCTGCCCACACTTGAAACAGGTCGTAACGCTCGAATTCGTGGTGCTGTTACGACAGTTGGATGCGTAGTGACCTAGCTTATTGCACAGGTAACACTTGGGCGGGGGCTTCCGTGGCGCATTTGAATCCCGGGCGTCTGGTTTGCACGTGCCTTCGCGCCCTTCCTTCTTACTTCGCGCAAGGTTGGTTCCTCGTTGCGCTTCCAAGTACTGGTCCGCTAGTTCCAGCATCTCCTCTAGGGTCTTGGCTTTCCTTTCCTTGAGATACAGCGACAGGCTCGGATGGCAGCTACCCAGGAACTGGTCTTTGATGAGTAGTTCTCGAAGTGCCCCGTATTCTCGATCGATCTCCGCGAGCTCTGTCCAGCGATCGAAGTAGTGGCTCAGGCGAGCCGCAAACTGAGTCGCTGTTTCTCCATCTGCGGGCTTTTCGGATCGGAATTTCTCCCGGAATCCGTCCAACGTGAACCGAAACCTCTTTAAAAGTGCGGCCTTAACCTTTACGAAGTTGGTCGCATCGCTCGGAGATAGTCTCCCGAACACGCTCAGGGCTTCACCGCTGAGCCGAACGCTTAGAGCATTAGCCCACTGGTCCTCTGGCCAGTTCTGACTGCGGGCGACTCCTTCGAAGCGTCTTATATACGCATCCAAGTCGTCCTTCCTTTCGTCGAAAGGTACTAGTAGCTTGTCTAGCCGCAAACTACACCCCTCTACCTTAACGCTGGGCCCCTCCGTTCTGGGTTCCAACTGTTGGAGTTGCAGTTTCATCTGAAGGAGTTCCTTCTCTCGTTCGAACTGCCTTTCTCGTTCTTCTTTCTCCGCCCTCTCGCGTGCTTCCCTTTCCTCCCTGGCTTCTTTATCCTTTTGGGCAACCCACTTCCTCAGTTCAGCCCCTGCTAAACCCATCTGGGCTCCTAACGCCACAAGCTTTTCGAGATCCATGCGGTATCCCGAACGGTTGACCAGCAGGAAGCACTAGATTACCTTTAAACAGGCCGACCTAGGCCTTGCGAGGGTTCGCAATGTTGGGCCGCTATCTAATGAAGCGCTAACGCTCTCAGTTTTCAGACCCAATCTCTCTTCTCCGCACTTACGAAGCACCAAAACGTCCTGTCGCGGACGCCAGAAAAATTGTCACGCTTGTTATGGGGTATGCGGTATGCCCTGCGCACCGGAGTGCGGCTTGGTTAGTTCCTTTTATTCGCGGAAGGAATGCCCGACGGTACGCGGCAGCTTCCGCAGGAACACCGCACGGAGCGCAACGTGACAAAAAAGGGAAGGGGTGGTCGTTTTGGTGCCCAGCTTTCGCTGGTCGCAAGGCAGAGAATGAGACAGAGACCGAAAGGATGCAATGAACGTAACAACAGTTTATAAACAAGATAAAGGCGGATGCGAGGTTACAATCTTAGCTCACATCTAATACAGATACACAGAGAGAGAGAGAGAGTTACAATTTTCGAGCGAGACTTTACACAATTACTACGAAGGGGTTCGGAAACGGATCAAAGGAATACGGAAAGAGTTCACCGGGCACGGCGGTCAGTCCGTCCAGTAGTTGCAGCGACGATCCCTCGCAGACGACGAAGTTCTCGCAGGGCTTGTGGGCTTGACTCCCCCGGGCACTGCAGTCCGTTCGCCCAGCGGAGGCAGCGACAATCCCTCTTGCAGACGCCAAACGTCTCGCAGACTTCCGTGAGCTGAGGTGCAGTCGCTTTACTCCGACTCGCAATTAGCGACAGTCCAACCCTCGAGCTGCTCATACGCAGCCACGGCTCGTTTTTATAGTATTGGCGCGTTATCCTCCTCCATGCAAGTCCGCACTTACGCAGTTCACCGGGGGTACACTCTCTCCTTTGTCGAAGGTGAGGGGGAAGACGGCGCGGTGACGGTGTTGTGTTGCGTCGGCGTCGCGAGACATTCGAGAATGTTCCTGACGGTTATTGGGAAGGGGAGGCTCCGCTTCTCCCTTCTCCCTGCTTCTAGAAAGATCTGGTTGCGCGAACGACCTTGGTGCGGGGTCTCCCTCCCTTCCAGAGAATTCGACGGCCGTTTCCGGCACTGCATGGGCGCGCGCGTTTTGTGACACTGGCAGTCATCTGTGTGCCCCTGTCCATAACTAGTACTGTGGGGCATCCGTGCTTGAGGATAATTCTCCGCTCGATGAACTTCTGCACCGTGGAAGCCTCAATGTTACGAACAGCTTTCGCCTCAACAAACTTGGTTAGGTAGTCTAAGGCAACTATGACAAACTTGTACCTTCGTGAAGCCTGGAAGGGCCCAATTATGTCGAGTTCAACTGTATGAAATGGCACATCGACTTCAACTGGCTGCAGCAGTCCGTAAGGGCACGTCGTAGTCATCCTCATCCGTTGACAGAGGTCACAGCTTTTCACGAACCGTTGGACATCCAGATACTGTCGAGGCCAGAAATATTTACTGTGGATTTTCTCGTATGTGCGACGGATTCCCATGTGTGCTCCGAATCGACTTCCATGAAATTCGTGAAGTACTTCCGCTCGCTTCGTCGCCGGCAAGCATAAAACAAATCGTTCATGCGTTGGTCCTGCGTCCCTTTTGTACAATACATCATGAAAAAGCACGAATTGTTTACTTGCTCTCTTCTGCTGTTTGTTTGTACCAGCCTTTTTCTGCAGTATCTTTGTGATTTTTGTACAGAACGGGTTCTCCTTCTGCTCGGAGGTTAAGTTGGGCTCTTTGACCTCAAACACATCGCAAGTGCGGGTCCTCCCAGTCTCTCCCGAGCCGTTGGTACTCGAAGGTTCCCCTGAGCAGAAGCGGCTTGGAATACGGGAAAGACAATCGGGGGCAGTGTGACATGCGCCAAACTTGTACACAACTTCAAAGTCGAATTCTTGGAGCAGGAGAGACCACCTGAGCAGGCGTTGGTTTCCCTCCTTGTATACGAAGAACCCAGCAGAGCGCATGGTGATCTGTAACAACATGAAACTTTCTGCCCATTAGGTATACGTAGCTGTTCCAGGGACCACTTAACTGCAAGGGCCTCAAGTTCAGTGGATGTGTAGTTCTCTTCAGCTCCGTGAAGAGAACGGCTGAGGTATACAACAGGCCTGTAATCCCCAGTTTCATCTTCCTGGAGGAGGATGGCGCCGAGGCCGGTTCTGGAAGCATCAGTGTGGACCTCGAGGCCGTATTTAGAGTCTTCTGAAAAGTGCTTCAAGACGGGAGGTCCACATAGGCAGATTTCAGTTCATGGAAGGTGTGTTCTTGTGGAGCACCCCATGTGAAGACTTCTTCTTTTTTCAGGAGCTTTCTCAAGGGGGCTGCGATCGCACTATGGTTCCAAATGAACTTTTGGAAATAGGACGTCAGTCCCAAGAACGATTGGACTTCAGCCGCAGTTCTAGGAACGGGGAATCGCGTTACGGCATCGACTTTCTCTGGATCAGGTGCAATACCTTTCTGGGATACAATATGTCCAAGGTAAGTCACTCTGGTGCAAAAAAAAAAATGGCACTTCTGCGGTTTGAACTTGAGATTTGCGACCTCAAAACGCGCGAAAATATTTCCCAGTTGTCGAAGGTGATCTTGGAACGTTGTGCTATAAACAATGCAGTCGTCCATGTAGACCAGTGCGTTGCGATACTTTAGATCACCGATAATGGCTTCTACAGTTCGCTGACACGTCGCCGGTGGCTTTCTTAACACGAACGGAATTCTCAGAAATTCATACAGCCCCCACTGCGTAACAAAAGTTGTCTTAGCGGTGTCGCCAGGTTCCACCTCTGTTTGGTAGAATCCTGAAAGGAGGTCCAATGTTGAGAAATACTTGCTCCCACTCAATGCCGCCAGAGCATCATCGATTCGTGGTAGTGGATAGGCAACGTTTTCAGTTACAGCATTTAGCTTCCTGTAGTCTACACATATCCTTGTCGACTTGTCCTTTTTTTGAACTAGAACCAGTGGTGATGCCCAGGAGCTTTTGGAGGGCTGGATAATTTTTGCATCCATTAGGTATTTTATCATTGCCTTCACCAAATCTCTTTGAGCCGGTGAAATTCGCCTTGGGTATTGTGCAATCGGTTTTGCACCACCAGTAAAAATGGAATGTTTCTCTATCGTACAAGATCCCAGGTGTACAGTGTCGGTTGCAAAACTAGAACGATACTTCATCAAGAGTTGTTTTACTGCCTCCAGCTCTTCGGAGTTCAGCGAAGCTCCCACGTTGAAGCTCAACTCATCAATTATTATCTGCTGCGTTTCGTTGCGGACTTTCGGCACATCTTCCAGGTTCTCAAGATCAGAAAAACTCTAACATTGCAGAACTGATTCCCATTCGATGGGAGACAAGTCAACCGCTTCAACAGCTTCTGCCTTTTTTGCTGATCTTAAAGATGCCCTCGCAGGTATTTTGGATGGCCTCAAGGAAAAGTTTGTATCCAAAAGTTTGAACGTCTTTGTCCCTGCATCGATGACTGTCGGTTGCAGTTCCAACAGGTACTGTTCAATAGCTGATTGAGAACCTGTTACGTATAAGATATCGCGACTTGTCTCGCCGTCTGGGAGTTCCAAAACGACTTCGATGACTTTCCGGGAAAGAGGCGGTACTACTTGGGTGGTCGTTGCATAAACCTTGAGTGGTTTTTCGGCTTGGATCGAAAACGTGTTTGTACCCCAGTCGATAAATGCTTTTGAAGAGCGTAGATAGTCATCTCCAAGTAAGACTAAGTCTTCCTTTAAATGCGGGACAACCACAAAAGTTAGTCAGAATGAGCTTCCGTCCACCGTAATGTCGACATTCACTTCTCCATTATTTTCAAGTGGCAGCCCATTTGCTCCCACAAGTTTCAGGGAAGATTTTGAAGGTGTCATCTCAAGTCTCTGGCAAACAGCTTCATTCACAAGGCTTCTGGTGGAACCAGAGTCCAAAACTGCACAGAGTTCAAGGGATCCCATAAAGACTGGGACCCGTTTGACGCCCACAGAAGATTCACAGCTAACGCGCTGCACTACTGTTGTCTCCCCGCAGGCCCCGAAGACACCAGGTCGGAGTTTTCCAGGTCAGTCGGAACGTTAGGCTCCGCTTGAAATGCGCGCTGCCATTCAAGAAATTCTTGCGTGAGAGGCTGGGGGCACCATGTAACAAAGTGGCCTTCCTGTTTGCAATTTAGGCAAAGCTTGAGTACTTTCCGACGGGATCCTTGAGCCTTGGTCTGGGCTGCATTGTTCTGGCGACGGAATTCCCTTTGGTAGGTCAGGCTTGGTCGTGGTTTGTCATTCGCACTGCTCGCTGCATCGTACTCCTGACGTTTTTCCCCAGGCTGCTGTTGCCGATCAAGTTTGACGAAACTGCACAGCTCATCGGCCCCTCCTTCGTGGAAGTTTGAAACTTTTAATGACTTCTCTTCGGGCTTCTTGGCTTTTCCGCTTGCCCGATCAAACTTCATAAAAGAGTCGAGCAAGTCATCAAGCGATGTGAAGCTTCTATCGAAATACATCCGCTTTGCCTTGTCGTACAGCGATTCAAGAAGCCATTCGCACTTCGCGGCTTCGCTTCCTGTGAAGACACATTCTTCTATCAGTTGCAGCTTCTGAATAGCGTACTCCATGCAGGTTTCTGTGGAGGTCTGTCTTCGAGCGAACATTGCTCTTTGATTTTCCACAGGGTTTTCTAAATTGTAGTGCTGCCGAAACGCGGACTTCACGTCATTCCAAGTGCTCATCTTCTTGGAGTTAAGCTCGAAGCGCATCCAAGCAAAATCTTTGGAAGGTAGCTTTGATATGAGCAGCGGCACTGCGATATCTTCCGGAAACCCGTAAATTTTCAGCCAAAGTTCGACCTGATGGAACCAACCAATTACGTCAGTAGCAAGGAGGGGAGCTGCACTTACGGCCGCGGTGGATGGCTGAACTCGATGGTTGATGGTATCTCCCAGTCCTCTCCCCTGGCTTTGCTGATTCGAGCCCTTGTCTCTGCTTTCAGATCTGCTGCATGAGTTTGGTACGCTCTCTTGTAGTTCGGTATGCAGCGACCGCTGCTGCCATTTCTTTTTCTTGGATATTTTATTCTGTTGCCCTTGGTGCTTGGAGCCCTCGTCGCTGCTTTCGGAGTTGCTTCTCGAGCTCGCGGCCTCCAAGCAGTTGAGTCTCTCGATTACTGGGGACAGTACTTCGCACACCAGGGTCTCCATGGCTTTCAGAGAAGCGCTATCCCCAGCAGCACTTGCAGAATAGGCAGGCGTCGGTGCGGGTACAGTCTGTTGTCGGCTAAGAAGCTCTGCGATGCGTTGCCTCAATTCAGCGATTTCTTCGTCCCTCTTCGAAAGGATCTGCTAAAGTTCTTCGCTCAGTGCAACTGCCGCCTCAACTTTAGCTTGCAACGACGCGTTACTGCCGCTTTTTGCGCCGTCTTCATCCATCGTTGCTGACGTTGTAGTTAAGCCTTCTCGTTGATGCGAAGAGCTCAATGGGCGATTTGATAATGACCGCCGTCCCCACATAAATTTACCTCATTACGGAGCCCCACGTTGGGCGCCAAGTGCGACGAAGCTCGATTGGTCGTCGAAATATATATTTTAATGTTCGGCTCCGTTGAGGCGTGGTGACATTCTTTTTCTTTTTCCCAGCTCGATCTTCTGCTTCCTTTCCTTTTTCTTCCAGCGTTCACGCGACACCGTCACAGCGTGGCTTCCAATTCAAGGAGATAGCCTGGCGCTCGACATTCGAGACGCGAATGTCTCGGTGACTTAAGCGTGTTTCACATGCAGCGGTTTTGGCCCTAAAGCGTGTTTCACATGCAGCGGTTTTGGCCCTAGAGCGGCGCTCTGGCCAGCACCAGCGGTTGAGCGGCACGAGCGCCGCGACGGCAGAAATCGCGCTGCTCTAGGGCCAAAATTGCTGCATGTGAAACACGCTTTAAACGTAACGTAAGAAAACGGTGCTATATGAAAAATTGAACCGAGCTCAACTCCTTACGTTACATTACGACGAGCCTTGTGTCCTTCGTTGCCACGGTAACTCACCGTCCTATTTCGTCGGCACCGCAACATTCGTGTCTCGAATGTCGCGTGCCAGGCTACCTCCTTGAATCGGTAGCCACGCTTAATACGGAGCAAAAATTTCCCGGTGACTTTTCGTAACGTAGCGTAAGAAAACGGGTCTGTGTGAACAAGCCTTTAGAAAACGTGTCCGTGTGAACGAGCCTTTAGTCTTGTGCTACTGCTACCTTCCGTACAGTTGTACTGCTCTTGACTCGGATAGATTGAAAGTAGTTCTTGTTTCGGTTATTGCTCTGGACAAAAGTTGGCACCCCCCCACACACACCACCCCTCCGTGGCTCTTGGAAGATTAGTGGTTTTGTTTGCTGCTCTTAGGCCGGGTCAGCCAAGCCACCCCTGTACTATAATATGAATTATACGATTACATTGTAGACATGTACGTTAAAATTTATATCGTCAGTTGAGAAGGGATTTTGAATTACCGGTTATTATATCCGCGGGTTTTCTTAACAGGCGGGATTTATTAGCATTTAAAATAAAGAGGCGACTTGAATATTTTAAGAAGAAAAGAGACCATTAGCATATTTTGCTAAAAATACAGAGTAAAACACTCTTGACAAAAACATCGTCTCATACTTGTGTTTGTTAATTTGCAGGAATACTTGCAAGGTTTGTGGCCACCTTCCACTTTTTACTTGTTTAAATACACATATTAATACGGAGACCTTCCTTTCCACAGCCCGATACCTATTGCGGGCTTTTGGAGCGTAGAGTGATGACGAGGCAAATTTGTTCAAATATGTGAGGGAATAGCTCTGTGGGAATGTCGCTCTCCCTAAAGGGTGCGTAAGTCTTTGTTTTGGAACTCAGATACAGATTGACTCCCGCAAATTGTTTATTCAACATTCTGTCTATCAATTTTGTGTCTTGATCTTGTTGTAGAGCTAGTAACCCTAACCCCATTCGTGCTGTGCAACATGGCCTTAAATCTACAAATTACGTAATCACTTGCGCCCTTAGCTTTGTCCGATATATATAAAATACTCGACCTTAACTAGCGTGTAATAGAGATATGCATAACTATACAGTGATGGCATGTCACAATAATTTTGCATTTATTCCACCTTTAGATATAGCGCTAAGTGTAAAACCGAGCGTCGACGTTGAGAATAAGTGAAAAGCCATTCAGACACTCAGTAGCTGTCATTTAATATGCTGTATTAACGAGATTATTTTATTATTATTTAATCTGAAATTATTGAACAAATAAATGTTGGCTTCACTTCGCTTGCAGCTAAGCGGCAATGTTATAGGAGCTTCAGGAGCATCAGTACGTTTTGTTTAAATTGAGTGTGAACTATTTCATTGATCTTACAAGTTGCGAAAATTGCAATTACTGCGGGTTTCTCAAGGACCGGAAAGAAGGCCTGCATTTGAGCTAAAGCAAAATTTATAGATCTTATTATTTACGGTGCTCAGCTCGTTGAAAGTTAATCATGATTATCGCCAGAAACTATGCTTCAAAAAGCACTGTATCGTTAAAAAATAACAGACGTTAATACACAACAAAGACACAGCAGCAACCAGAAAAGCATATTCTAGAAAAAAACGAATATAAAAGTATAATCTCTAAACTTTGACCAAGGGGATCTGTTCAACAACATTTCCTGCCTATCGGACGACATTTCCAACAATATTTTTATCATATATTTATACATAAACAAAGAAATTGTAACATAAAATGCCAGCCTAATGAACGTGTGTTCTACACAATACAAGTAAGAAAAAAAGATCAGATAGCTCTAAAATATTAGACACGCTACCGTTCAAAAATAAAATGAGCGTACTGATAAAAAGAAATCAAATTACAAAATAAAACATAAGGAACGAGAAGAGAAAAGTATTATCTATTCACATGTTCCTTTTACATTTTTTGCGAAATTCGCAATGCTATTTCAACCACGAGTTGTAGAGCTTCTGTTCATTACTGAAACTAAAAGATTTTTAAGTTTATACGTTAATGTGCGAAATATTGAAAGGCTTGGATATTTCCCTTTCTTTATAAGAAAGTGTGTTCAAATTTCCCCGTCTTGGAAAAAAAGAAAAAAAGCTGAACCATTTATTCAGTGTCTAAGACTAATTCCTTGGCGAAGCCACTTTTCTTCCAATTAGAAGATTCATTGATTATAAAACCCACCCCTGGCCATTTTATAGCACATGAAAAGTCTCCACCCACGTAGGAATACTGACAGACGTCGTACGAATTGTTTAAAAAAATAAGACGAAGATATGCATAGGGGCGCTCTAGTTCTTCAAAAACGGCGTGTGTATATTTTTTTCTTATTTATTACTTCTATCGTTTTGTGCTTTAAACTTGAAAGACGCCTTTCCGGCATTTCCCATGGCCGTTGACACTGGGCCGCTATGGTAGGTACCGGCGCTGCCTGCTGCTGCCCTTCTCTGCCGCAAGTCGCCTCAACCACGAGGACGAAGGAAATGGAACCCTCCTGCGACACCAGACCAACGTTAAACTAACGTGATCCCGAACCCCAGCAAGACCATGCCGTGAGCCAATAAACAGTTCCGTGAGAGCTTGTCTGCGATCTGATTCCTTTCGGAGGTGATCGGTGGGGGACGTAAAGAACTCCACAAAATGTACTTAATAAATTAAGCCTTTGAAAACTGTCTGACTTAAAACTGTGCCTCTGTGGCGCACCAAGGTCACGTGTCGTTAAGGGGAACCATGTTAGCAGGGATGCCTCGCTATATAGATAGAAGTTTCGGAGACGAACAGAGAAAATGCGTACAAATTTGGCTCGTTATTGTGGACCACTGACATTATGGACGATTTTAAAGAGGGACGTTGGTGGCCATTTTACAGACACAGAAGTGTATATGTATATTTACAACAATTTACTAAATTAATTATATAAAACACTGCAGCTTACAGGACAGAATATACGATTTCTTGTGGCAGTTGACTAAAACAACTTATTTCAGGAGACAACTCACGTATTCCAAAACATAGAACAATGCTATCTAGAGCACTTTATATGAAGAAACATAAACAAGTAGCGTTAACTCTATTTTGATTTTGAAATATTTATTATGCTTGTCCTCCGTGTTGCTTTCAAAAATTAAAGTTTCGTAGCTGGCGAAGATAAGTAAGGCGTCGAGCAATAAGCTGGAGTGACAGGAAGCACGCACCGATCTGTTCTGGTGAGTACTGGTTGGATCCGGCAGAGCGGAGGTCGAGTAGAAAACGCAACAAGTAAAAGAAAGCCCGCCCGTAAAATAGTAGCCGTTCCACCCTTACGCCTTCCGCGTTGTCATGCTTGATTTGTTCCTTTTAATGGGGTCGCCATATTCTCCATACCAGCGATACTTCGTGTAAGCTTACGTACAGACGCAGCCGACGCTACGAAGTAATCCGACGAATGAAGCAGCGCCAGAAGCGCAAGTCAACATTGGCCTTTTTTCCTTATGATTAGTTCAGCGATGACAGAACAGGTTCGGAAACATGACTAACTCCATTATGGTGCGCGTTTGACGCTGGTTGATTGCTACCATTATCTCGTACCATCAAGGAAGGCAGAAAGGTTGTGGGAGTTTGAAGAATTACGAATATGTTTAATCTTTTATTTATGTTTGTGTGGGGTCTGCCAATGCACTATAAAAAAGTCTCGCGAAATGAGATTTCTGCAAAGACCATGGAGGCCGATTGATTGCTCTTATAGACAGGGAGTATGAAATGACGAGGCGGAAGAAATTACGAGAGTTAACCTTGCTGTCTGCATCTGAAACTGTGCTTGGCGCAGTGTCAGGTGTTCAGAGAGCAGACTTTTTTTTATTTTATAAATAGTTGGTTCGGCAAGCCGAACCAACAACGGGCATCTGGCACGCCCCAGCGGAGGACTGAGGTCTAATTTGGGCCACCTGGTGATCCTTTGCGTGCTACCGAAATCTCGGTTTCACGGCGCCTTCTCCGCAATAAGCCTCCGTCAGATCGCGGTCACCTCGGTCGGGATTCGAACCCCCATCTGGGTATCCGTAGGCCGGCGCTTTGCCTCGGAGCCACCGAAGCGGCAATAGTTTATCTGTCAAGTTCAGAAAATCCCGACGCCGGACTACGTATTACAATGGGGTCAATATGTGATCAATAATATCACAAATAGTTTGCTAGCATGAAGGAACCTGATGACAATGTATACCTGTTCAGTGCAAAATAGGAACAGCAAGCTCATGCATTATTGTCACGAATGACAATTGATGAGGCGATGATAACTGAAGAAACTATACGTCTAATGGGGTGAACTCGTGCGCAGAACATGAAGAAAAAGAGGATAACGATAGAGCCTCGCGGGCGTCAATGGCGGCGTAATAGCAGGATCGTAGGCTGAAGCGAAACTGACTTTGACTCGCAACGCGAAGCCCCTTATTTACACGCGTGGGCTTCTGAAAAAATCGGCGTAGAAAGTTCGACGCGTAGAACATTCGGGCCTAGAAGAAACTATGTTCTCGAATTCACCAGAACATTAAACATAAAGAATAAATAAAATACGCGGAACTCCCAGGAATCGAACCGCGGGCCTCCGCACGAAAGTCAAGCTCTTTTTTTTACTGCAACACAACCAACACATGTCGATTCGATCTAAGAATGCGCTGCACGACTTCTGCAGAGCACGTTAAAACGCTCTCTTTTCTAAAAGCGCTTTACAAAGTCTTAGCCATTTGGGTTTATACTGGCGCGTGGAAAGGACACTCTCGACCTGCTTCACAAGAGAGAAGACATAGAAGCGAACTTCTTTGGCAGTGGGGTCAGCATGCCGTACCGCCATGCGTGAGCGCCAAATAGTACAAAGACCCAAAAGAAAAAAAAAACATATCAAATGGCACGCAGTCATCGTTCATCACTTTCAAAAAACGAATGCCAGACGGCGTGACGCACAGGTCTTTCTTGAACGTGCGCTGAAGCACGTCCCAGAAAAATGCGGCATCCATGCAAAAAAAAAAAAGAATACATGCTCAATAGCCTCAGGTTGCTTGCTTAAAAAACAATCAACCGTCCACGGCACATCAAAGCCCTTTTTCTTTAGCCACACTTTGACCGGCAACGTATTGGTGTGTAACTAAAAAAGAACGTTTTTACCGAAGGTGGTAGACACGTAAGTTTAACTCGGCTCAGCACACCTCGGCCGCCATGACAAAAAAACAGTTCGATACATAGACGTCGAAAAAAAACTGACTATCAAATCGCGCGCGAGCGTTTTCTTGCTCACTAAAGAAAAGTAATCCAAAGAAAAACGAGCAGACAAAAACAATACAGTATCAACGACCTTATTTTGAAAACCCACGAGTCTTGCTGGCTGGCCGCCATAAGAGGAACCAAGAAAGGATGGCAAATGAGGCGACAGTTTTGTTTGGAAGAACGTGCAGATGAAGGGGTGCTCTTGCTCTCGCAAAAAAGAGAAACGTGACACGAGTAATTTGACAAATAAATGAGACAGGCCAAGCCCTCCGTTGCGCACCTTGTGAAAGAGGTTGTCTCACCTCATACGCTCCCAATTAGACCCCCAGATGAACACAGCAAAAGTACGGTGAAACATCTGAACATCAACACGGCCACAATGAATGGCTTGCAGTACATACCAAATCTTTGAAATAAAAAAAAATATTACAAACTGTCGCCCTCGCACAGATGGACAGATCACAATGCTTCCAACGAGAAGCGTGGCTGCCCAGGTCGGTGGCGACCCCCGACCAAAAGGTTTTGCTCTCGCGGTACGAATTTAAAGGCACACCGAGGTATGCGCAGGGCACGCGGTCCCAGCTAACGCCTTCGTACTTTGAAGGGATTGTGGCCCATGCGCCGTGCCAAAAACCGCGGCACTTATCCCAGTTAATAGCTGCGCCGGTAGCGTCACAAAAATGTTTTGCCAAAGCAACTGCGGCATTGACAGTTCGCTTATCACTGGAAAAAACTGCAATATCGTCTGCGTAACTCATAACTTTTATCTCGGCATTTTCCAGTGGAAAGCCCCGACAATCTTTACATTTCAAAGCACTTAGGCAAAAAAGCTTCAAATACAAATTAAATAAAAGCGGCGACATAGGGCATCCTTGCCTTACTGAGGTTCGCACATGAATCTGCTCGGTCACTTCTTTGTTTACGATGATCCTTGTGGTGCAATCTTTATAGGCCATTTCGGCACCTTCCAAAGTGACTTCACCCAGGTTTACACGTTTTAAAACATCAAAAAGGACATCATGCTTGACACGATCGAACGCCTTATCTAGATCTATTTGGAGCATGGCTACTTGACCCATGCCCCAATCATACGCTTCTAACACGCTGCGCGCGACATGTACTTTCGTCATGATAGTTTTGCCTTGGATTCCACATGTCTGGCGTTCCCGATAAGCTTACGTGCAACACTCTTAAACCGTCGCGCTAAAATTTTTTGCAAAAACTTTGTAATCAACGTTACAAGGGGTAATTGGGCGGTAACCCGTAACTTGACGTAGCTTCGCGACATCGTCACTCTTCGGATTGAAAACAGTATACGTGCGCGTATAAGACGGTGGTAACAATTTCCGCTCATATGCTCTACTAAAACTTTCAACAACACACTAACGAGTACGCCCTTGAACGTTTTGAAGAACTCGGCAGATATTCCATCGGGTCCCGGCGTTTTCGAGGTTGGCAGGTCGTCTATCGCCCAAGATTGGACTTGGGTGTGATGCGTCAGTTCACGGCGCAGGTGCCATTTCTTTTTCATAATGTCGGAAAGAATGAAAAGCCAATCGCTTACGCGTCCAGGGCACTGAGCTAAGCAGAGCAGGGTTATGCTCACATAAAAAAGGAGGCTCTTGGCGTGGTATTTGGCCTGAAGAAGTTTCACAAATACCTTCTTGGACGCAGTTTTGTAATCTGTTCCGATCACCAACATCTAGCTGGTCTTTTGGGTCACAGCAAGCCCGTTACAGTGATGTCAGCTACTCGCATACAACGCTGGACTTTACTGCTAGCGGCGTACGATTACCGATGGGTGTATCGCAAAGGCAGCGATGGTGGGAATGCTGACGCACTTTCACGGTTGCCGTTAGCCAACGAGAAAGATGTCTCGGATTACGTACACTTCTTTTCAGTTGTTGAGGAAGTGCCCTTATCTGCTGTCGAGATCCAGAAGTGCACACGCACTGACAATGTTCTTTCAAAAGTTTTGATGTACACGATGCACGGTTGGCTTGCACATGTAACGGACAGCGAGTTGTCCGCTTACTTTGCTAGACGGCATGAACTGTCGGTACACCAGCAATGTGTCAACTTGGGGTAATCGTGTGATTATTCCTCAGAAATTGCGTAAGCAAGTGCTGCACCTTTTTCTCGAAGGTCACTCGGGTATGACGCGCATGAAAATGCTTGCCCGTAGTTCTGTATGGTGGCCTCAGCTAACGGAAGACATTGAAAGTGCGTTAAAAGCTGCAGCACCTGTCAATTGACGCAAAATGCTTCATTCAGTGTGCCACTACAGATGTGGGGTTGGCCGACTCGCAGATGGCAGCGAATTCATCTGGATTTTGCATTTACAGTCAACCAGTGGATTCTGGTGCTTGCTGACGCACATTATAAGTGGGTGGACGTGTTTGTGATGAAGTCAACAACTGCAGACAAGACGATCGAAAAGCTGTGGAGCGTCTTCGCGTCATACGGGCTCCCGGAAGACGTAGTTACGGACAACGGGCCCCAGTTCAGCGCAAAAAACGTTTCGCGGAGTTTTTCCAGAAGAACGGAGTACGTCCTACTCGGACGCCACCGTACCACCCTGCTTCGAATAAAAGTGCCGTGTGGTGTGTGCAGACCGTCAAACGGGATCTCCTACGCCAGCTTCTCGACAAGACCACATCAGGCGTCACGAAGACACTGCAGCATCAGATCGACCTCTTCCTTTTCAGGTACCGGAACGCTCCTTCCGCTGCAACGGGGCAGACACCTGCGGAATTGTTCCGGTCCTGGAACCCTCGCACTCGTCTGAGCCTTCTGCAGCCAAGCTGGGAGAGGCGCGTGCAAGAACGTTTTTCCGTAACGAAGAACAAAGCGGACGAAAGGAGGGGATCGTGGAGACCCTATGAAGTAGACGACCGCGTTCTGGTAGAAGGTCTTCGCAATGGGAAGTCAAAGAGATTGCCTGTAGTCGTCAAAGAACGGTGCAGTGCTGCCACCTTCATCGTTCGTGTGGGACAAGGGCACAGGTTTGTGCATGTAGACAATCTGCGGCCGTGCTTTTTTGAAGGCGTCGAAACTGTGCCTAGCGCGTCTCCTTGTTCAGTGCCAAGTTCAATTGCAGACCCCGTGCCGGAGGAATCTACAACGAGGCCTGCCCTGCCAGCGTTGGAGTCTTCAAGCCCTGCAGCACCGCAGCCGGGCCTCCTGAAGCTGCTCCTCCTCATCAGACAGATCCCAGCCAGCAACCAAGCCCGCATCACAGTCGCCGCATCGAGCATCAGCATTACCTTAACAGCCAGAAGCTTTGCGGCGCAGTAGTCGTACTAAAAAGCCCCCGTACTGGTACAAACCATAACTATTGTATAACAAACATAAGGAGGAAGGAATGTGGTGTCATGCTAAGCGCGCTATGACGTCACGATCGCGACGACTGCTTATCAGCTATAAAAGCGCTGGGAGTACGAAGCTCAGTGTTCTGGTACGGCCACGCTAGCCGAATAAAAACTTTATGCCAGTCGCTCTGCCTCCTGCCTCGTTCACCGCGACTACAACAGATACAATAGACGCTGCCTGCACTCGCGACTCACTCCCTCTTCTCCTTTGCATTCGCCTTTGTGTATCGTTAATAAACGTCCTAGGCTAATGGCGTCGCCCTAACGCACAAACCACATTATCTACTTCTTGCAACCGTAGCTGCTTGTTAGAGCATACTGCATCACAACGTGATAAAAAAAGTTCTTACAACGGACCGTCTGTGTTTGGTCGGGTGACGCCAAAGGACAAAAAATTTCCGGTGTCACACTGCTTACGGTACACCGTCGTTTCTACAGTGCCATCACTGGCAAGGCGTACCACCACATCCAAAAAAAGGCAACATTATATCTCTCTGTTTTTGTACGCGAACAGAAAGGCGTGGTGTACACTGTTCAGTGCCACGTGGAAAGCATCCCGGTTTACCCCTTTCAAAATTACAAAGTGTCATCTACGTACCTTTTACCTACGTACCGTAGGGGTACGTAGATGACACATAAGTTTCATCTACGTACCTCTACGACAAAAATGTCACCTACGTACATTTTCACAAGAAAGGGCACCGAGTTCAACACCAGAGTTTCGATGTGCTCCATCACTAAGTTTTCTATGGTAACAGAAAGAGGACTTCCCATAAGGCACCCTTCAATTTGATGGTATATCGTGTAATTGCAATCTCCTCCGCAAGTAGGGACGTACGACTCTCCAAATTACAATCTTCTTTCAAGCGCCCCTGTAGACAGTCGATGGCCAGGCCAATGGGGACATTTGTAAAGAATGAGATAAAACCAAAAGACGCCATCACATTGTAATCATCAAGCTGCTGCGTACGGACGTCGGTTACGAAATCACGAGAGTTTCTAACCGACCTGCAGTAGTCCTTAGTTAACGGCTTCAGCACTTCAACCAAGTGCTGAAGCCGAAGACACTGGCCTGAGAACAAAGGGGGGGGGGGGGGGGGGGGGACAAAGAAAATCCGTTGAGTCCTGGTTTATTCGCCGTTACGCATCGGTGTGCACCACCAACCCTTGGCTCCTGCCGGACGTTTACGGGTACGTGTGTGATAAGTAGACTGGGGGACCTCGCCTCATTTGCCTCAGTGTATACGAAAGATGCCACCTGCATAGGTGGCGAAACGTCTGAACCTCTATGTTATTAATTTGTTATGTTAAGTCCGAGTAAACCTTTCCAGTCATGGATTCACCCGGTTTTTGTAACATTTTTGTATTTACCATTTTCTTACGGTTCAGTTAAAAATAACGGTTTTCTCCGGCTTTCCTTTCGGGTTCCATTTGACAAACTGGTTTAAAGCTAAAGTGCCAGCCGAGCATGATTACAAAAGTCGCTTTGTCACGTCTCGGGGCTACAGGAACGACACCGGAGGCATGCGCTTTAAAGAAGCTCGTTCTAGCGAACGCCGTTTTACCGACCGGGGTTCATCGAATCGCCCAAAAAAAAAGCTCAGTTTAGAGAAAATGGCTATGAGCCTCCTTTTAGAAAATTCGGCCGCCGTGAAGCGTCGTGCTCGGGTGGGCCAGGTTGTTTGACATTTTTGTAATGAGCCGCCGTAGACTTCTGCCGCGAAGCGGCGTAAACGGGGAGCCAGGGTGGGCTAAAACGCGCCCCTGTGATACAAGCACACAGTAGGGGAGCTTTCCTTTTTGTTTTTTTGAGCCGCGACCCCTTTGCGATAATCGGCATTTCAATAAACTGTGGCTCCGCTTTCTCTAAACCGAGCTTTGATAGAACGGACCCGTTCTTTAAAACGTCTTTCCGTGAAAGGGCGTTTCATTAACCGTGGTAAACCCTTTGGGGGCATGTTTTATCAAATCTCGTTTGAGCGAAAAAGGAGCCTCAATTTTGAGAGGCACCATTTATGGAAAAGGAGACGCTGTTTAAAACAAAAACGCTCCCCTTCTTTGCGCGTGTATCACTAAGGCGCGTGCTAACTCCCTCCCCCCCCCCCCCCCCCCCCCACACACACACACACAGTTTACGCCGCCTCGCGGCGGCAATCTGTGGCGGTTCATTAAAAACAAATTAACCCAACTGGCCCACCGTACACGCCGCCTCGCGGCGTCTAAATTCGCTAAAAGGAGGCTTACTCCCTATTCTTTAAACTGGGTTTCTACATAAACGGATTCAATAAACTTGGGTGGGTAAAACGGCGCTCGCTAAAATAAGCTTCTCTAAAGATGATGCCTCCAGTTTTAAGAGTCACTTACCATGTGCCAGCAAACTGCGCTATCAGCCCGTAGACCCTTAATAAGAATCGAAACAGCTCGCATGCGAACCGAAACCATTCCATACCCACTCCATTCAGGACAAAAGGCATATATTTCCATTCACAATTCATTCCAACAACCTCTGCTACCATTCCCTTGCCATTCCACTCCAGGCAATGTTGTACAGGACGGCGTTCCTGGAACTCGTTCCTTCTAGGGGGAACGAAGGAACGCCGCCGTTCCATCTTGCATCGCTGGAATTGGAACGAGAACTCGTTAGGTTTTCACGGAAGGAAAAAAAAACATTTTTTTTCGTCCAGTGAGGTAATTTGTATCTTATTTCTCAGGGGGAAACGCTAAAAGAGATAAAAACAATGTATTTATTTTTGCAAAGAGCAGAATTTTGTTAACTTTTTTTAGTTATTATAATGTTTATTTAGTGGTGTCCTCGATTGGTACCAGTCGGGTGCAGATGAGCTGTAGGACATTGGTAATTTTTTCAGTTCCCGAGAATGCAGCACAAAAAAGAAATATTTTAGCCGTAGGAGAAGACACAACAAGAGGGACGTCTCAAACTCAACTACTTTCTTTGCTTCCTCGAATCCTCATACACCCAGAAATTCAAGGCCGACTACAGATATCACTGAACTTCCACAAAGATATCTACAGTTACAACAAAATACCAGGCTACCAGATATCAAACGCACCCTTGTAGTTAGAACATTTGTCACTTAAAGTTACTAAAAAATTCACCTTTATACCCTCTCCGCTTCTCCCCCCACCCCCAGACTGAACAACGAATCCGACCTTCACGAAGGACTGGTAGTTTTCAAGACTGACCTTTCAAAAGCCTTACCTCTTCTTCATTTGCTCGTCTTGCGGACAGCAACACCGAGAATCAGATGCTGTTAATTTTGGTCAAGGGACTTTGTTAGATTGAAACGCATGAGGTCGTTGTAAAATGCTCGCGCCATTCTGGATAACCCTTTAATAAATAATATAAAATTAACCCCGCTCCTCCTTCCGGGATAACCCCGCATTTCGCTCGTCTGAATCTGCCATCACGAGCAGATATATAGTAAAACGCTGAAAATTTTTGAAGGTCAATATATTAACAAATAGAACCTTGCTTCCGGTTGTTTCCTTTTTGTGTGCTTGCATCATGGCATTCAAATTAGTATGTTGCATTTGCTGGGACATATATAAAGAAACTTCGTTTCTTCTGACTAAATGTGATAATGAGCAAACTACAAAAGAAACTTATATGTAACGAAACGTTCCATTTTTTTAAACGGTAACGGCAACGAGTTCCTTTCTCACAGATGGAACGAGTTGTAACGAGAACGCGTTCCAAAAATCAGAAGGAAGGAGGAACGTACACAACACTGACAGCGGGGTGGCGAAAGCGCGGTATGATTCCGGAATAATTCCAACTCCGGAGTGGCAACTACGCAACACTGCTTCATATAACGTAGTCAAACGCCACGCCACCCAGGTTCAGGGCACTTACGGGCACCAACACCGCTCTTCAATAATATTCCTGAATTTCTTGGGTCGAACGGGTTGACGAGTTTAAGAACTCTTAGACACGTCGATTGTTTCCTGTGTTCAGCCCTGACACACAGAGGCGAAATCCGATTATACGTGCTAGTAATCGCGCGAGTTCCATAAGAAAACACACACAACACCCATCAACTGAAAATGAATGTGGCAACCCAAAGACGCTATCGTGCTTATTATTGTTTACCTTAAAAATAGGTGCGTCAAGAATGACACGGTGCAAAACGGAATGTTGTTCGCAGATGCATGGTGGACAAAATATGACTGCAATAATATTATGTTTTGTTCTAAAGCGATCATTAACTTATCGCTAGTTGCTATTCTCTCTAATGACTGAGTGTCAATTATGCGTGCCCTATTGAAAAATCCACCAGACCGGTTTGGTGTGTCCTAGTGTTTTCTGACGTAAACATCAGACCGGCCTGGTGTGTTCTGGTGCGCACATCAGACCAGCCTAACGTGTTCTGTTGTCCCCACCAGAACACGTTAGGCTGGTTTGGTGTGCCCATCACATCATCCTATTGTGGTCTGATGTGCACATCAAAACACACCAGGCTGGTCTGATGTGCACAACACAGCACACCAGAATGGCTTGATGTGCACACTACGCCACACCAGACGGATCTAATGTCCACACCAAGGCACACTAAACTGGCCTGACATGCACACCAGGGTGCCTCTGGTGAGCACACATTACAGATATATGTATGGTGTTGAATGAAAACATGTTTTCTTGTAAAATTATATAAGATGTACAGAGCTCAAACACCACATTTGATTTTATAAGGTGCTTAATTGAAGGGGCAATGCAACGATTCACTTCAAATAATATGTACTTTGCATAAGCATGTTGGCACAGTGTAACAAACGTTTACCTATATGCAATAGCCTGATGGAAAGAATACAGGTTTGCCTCGTCAATAATCGTCAGCAGCTTGTCATCAACGAAAACTTGAAAATATTTCAGTCGGCATTTGACATCATCAGAGGCCGTAAACATGGGTTTCGCAGGCTCCAGAAAACACCGGTCTTCTTTTCCTCAGTCAAAAACTTGCGTCGGTGACTTTTGCTTCTTCCTTGACGTTGACAGAAGTGGACAGGCGGGCGTTCTGCCTTCAGTTCCGTTATCGCTTGGAAGTTCTGTTGTTAGGCCCTTCGTTGGCAAGTTCTCCTCGTCACTGTCACTCACTTCACTATCACTAGGTCCCGCATCAGACACTGTTCCACTTTCTGGAATCAAAACCACACAGGGACGATCGCGACAGAGTGTCTGGTAGAAAGATCCCGACGGAATTTCCTTCAGGCAGCAGTAGAATACGAAGCCTAAAAGAAAAGAGCACCACGTCAACTTCTACCAGAAAACAGGGATGTACTAAACCACGCCAAACAGGAAGCTTTCTCCCGACAATTAAAGCCGATTCCTCGTGCACAGGTATGTAAAATTCAGAGTGAACGCCCGCCCCTAAAGGAAACTACTGAAACACTGCCAAATCTAAGCACGGAACGGAACACCACAGATATCACAGAGCTACTATGCGACTCCTCTCTTAAGACAGTTTCACATGCAGCGACTGTGCGAAAAAAAAAAAAAAAAAATCGGTGCGACACTTGACGCAGCGAGTGCGATCGCAATGTTTGGTTTCACATGCTCCAACAACCGCGCGCGATTTCTGTCGGAGCGGCTGGCGCTTCAGACACGGACGCGACGCGTTTCACTTTGTCTAAAATACAACAAAAACGTCTTAATAAGCATACATGTTTTAGGAATGCAATGTGTAACCAGAAATTTATAATAACGAAGCATTAAATCAGAAGCTTTTATGTGCCTACATTAATTTTCGCGGATGAAAGCTGGCTAATGAACGGCTGATTGACGAGAAAGCCATCGCAACGGCTCTGCGGCAAAATACCAACTTGGTGGAAACCAGTTGCAGAGCCGCTGCGACAGTGCGACTGCGATTTTAATCGCACATATACTAGAAATCGCACCGATTTCGGGCGAGAATCAGAGCATGTGAAAGAGCCTTCGCATATCTATTATGTACTTTTTTTTCCCCCAACCTTCATACGTTTCAGGGTAAAATACGTCAGCGCTATGGAATCCAGAACTTGTAAAAATTCAAAATTAGCATATTTCAGAGCAAAGTACTGCTTACCTTTGTAACAGCAGGTCGAAGTGCGTAGCACGGCGTGGACGATACGCATCTTGGGCGCCGCCATGCACATCGCACTTCGCAGCCGACGGAGCGACGGAGTATCTGGAAACCCCTCGCGGCGAAAAGTCGAGACCGCGAAACCGAAACCAGAAAATGTATTTCCTAAGATACGTTAAACATTTTGCATGAGTATTGCTTTGGGTCCCAAAAACACAATTTTTATATTGAATGTGTCCTAAAAATACACAAACATTTTTTAAAGTACCTAAAAGGGTTCATAAAAATAAAAACGAAAGGAAAACTTAAGTGTTGCTAGAAGTGCTAGGAATCGTCGGCGGCGTCTGTGCACACTGGGCAATTTGCCCCGCCAGCGAGCTGCTGAGCGCGAAGGAAAAAACGGTCGTGGGAGAAAAGGTAAGTATTAAGGATATTTCTTTGTTTCTTTTTGTGCTTGCGGCATTACCATGTGGGGATTTCGCATTATTAGGTCTGCTGAGACACTTGTAGCTTTATTTTCAGTGAACGATTCGAGCCTGAATGTATAGCTTTACAGAAGAAACATTTCCGGGCGGCTATCAGTTCGAAAGTCTTTGTTACCCAGCATTGCTAGCCGGCAAGCATATTCTAGAGTTGTCATTTGGACAACAGTTTGAGTTGTCTTCACCACTTGTGGGGTCTCTCTGTAATAATCGCCGCGCGATCGTCATGTGCTTCGCTCGTCTCCCAGGGAGTGACACAATACAACGAGAAGATTGCGAATCGGTTTACTATACTTCCCAGTTGTCCGTCTTCGAGAGCCGGCACTGCGGCCCGCCGAGCCGGGTTGTCGCCCGTCATTCAGAGCTCGCAGTCGCTGTCCGTGTCCAGGCCTGCGGATCGTCCTCCCCACGCCAGCGCTGCGTAGGCAAGCTGTTCCGGGCTATCAGAGCCAGAGTCTCGCTGCGGAACCACTCCGGGATCGTCATGGCCTAGGTCGGTGTGGCCAGGGCTCGCCGTTTCCGCCGGTCCTGATCTGAACCTCGCTGGCGGAACGCTCCAGGAGTCGCCATGAGCCAGACCAGCCAGAACGGCTCCATCGTTCCTGCGCGGCCCCAGCCTGGTGCGGCACGCTCTTCCTGTTTCCTCGCGCTCGCCCCCGGCTAGAAAATGTGAGTAATTAGAAACATACTCTGCGTGCTAGAGAACAGTATGCACGTTACACTGGCTGTACCGTGATATGCAAGCCTGGTGTGAAAAGGTGACAGGCAACAAGGTGCACATTTGAGAAGGATATTTACGCTTCACTTGAGCTTTTTCTAAAGAAAAACTTACGCATCCTGTTTTCTGCATGCTGTCACATTTGTTACCAGATTCAGCGTTAAATTTTGTTGCCGAAACAAACAAAGCTTTATGTGCTGCGAAAATTTACTATTTGAGAACTCGCAGGTTTGGAAGGTTTTGGTTACGACCACGCGTGTGCCGAACGGCTATGCGCACATACAACTACGACTGCCGGGACGGGCCTTTCGCTTCTTGAAGGCCTGATCGCCTGATTCTGGACGTCGCAGCGAAGCGACAATCGGCCCAATTGTTCCTATTGTATTTCCCTATGTGGTGTCTATAGTCTGTTGCAACCTAAGAACGAAGGGCGAGGGTAAGGCGGGCCGGGGAGGAGGAAGCAGGTGGAATGCTAAAGAGAGAAGGAGGTTTTCCCCTCTCTTCTCCAGCGTTCCGTCTGCTTCCTCCTCCCCGACCCGTCTTACCCTCGCCCTTCGTTCTTAGGTTGCGACGGACTATAGTGACTCGTAGAACAACTTGTATAAAATTGTTATTTTGCTGAGTAGTCTGCAAAACAAGTTCGTCAGACCACTTTCCAAGCCTGCACATCTATTTTCGTTCACTTCAACAGCAACAATTACTGTAGAATTTACTTACCTGATGCATCACACTGCAGTGATCCACTTCTGTTGCCGTGTCACTTCCGAAGATCTCGAGGGGAAGCGGTATAGTTTGACGCTTGAGTCGCCTTCGTGACTGTGACAGTCTTTCACGCAGCAGTAGCGACATTTATTTTTTGGGGGAACCCTATCGAACCCCAGCGGGTTCCTGTGGCATCTCACTTACTCCTATAGGAGTAGGCAAGATGCTACAGAAACCCGCTGGGTTCATGGAGACGTGAAGCCGGGAGTTACTTTTAAGAAGAACGGTTCCCAAAAAGGCTGACGCCGATCCAAAATGCCACATTCACACTTGGTTTCTAAATGCACCCGCCTGCAGTCCTTGCGATCCGGGCTGTCCTGGCCTACCCAGTCTTTTATTTTGCAGCCGCTAGATGGCGCAATACGTAGTGACAAATTGCATTGCCGGTTAATATTTGGGTCACTTGAAGTGAGGGGAGAGGGTGGAGTGGAATGGGGGGAGAAATTTGTATTATCGAGATTCTGCTGAGTCGTTGCCCAAGACGCCTCCGACTGTACGTTGCACAAATCTTAATTTGTTTTTCATCTGTATAAAAGCAGATATTAATTTACTGACAGGATGACAGTGCTGGTGGGCCCAAATCTAATTATGTATTTGCAATCTGGACTGCTGATAATGTAGTTGCAGGTAGTGAAAATCTCAATTTAGTGGAGCAAGTCAATTGATTGTTCAGGAGAGGCTCTGCCCAGTACTGTTATTCACATGCTTCAGGCCCTTCTACCGTTAAGAAAATAGTGTTTCACCTTCTTTGCACACAGGAGCAGAGGGATCAAAAGTCGCTTTTTTAGGGGCAGGACAACACTGTCATACTACTATAGCCAGACTTTTAACTCAACAAAGGTTGATGACAGAACAGGAAGACATCATTTCATGACTTCTTTATGCAGCGTAGCACGATACAGTCATTGCTTACCTGACAGGCGAGTAGTTGTAATAATGAGAGTTGGTAAGGTTGCCAGTATCTTACATTAATAAATACTATCTTAAATGCGTGATTTCAAAAGGTAGTGTTCATTTATTTAGTGCATAAAGCAGCCTGGCTGTGGCAACATCATAAGCAACAATACCACCTTAATGGTAGTGACCACAGCCCTTGTGTCACCTTACTAAAAGTACCGCAAGAAAGAGCTGACGTTACCTCTACAGGTTTGCATCGTCATAAATCAAGTTAAAGCGATTTGCTAATGGTCTGAAAATCCTAAAACAAGTGAAAATGATTTACTGGTGGAGTGAAATTACGAAACATTTTGAGGGCATGCATTGCTGAAATCTCACCTTATTAGCAACTGTAGCATACATTTTGTTTGGAAATATGCATGCTTCCTGCTATTACTACAACAAAGAAATGGGGTTCAATGTTTTGACTAACATAGGGCTATGGGCTAGATTGACGTTGTGAAGGAGTATTGTGCTTTATTTATACTGCATTGCACGTCATTTTGAATATGTTGTGCGGCTATCTTTTTCTTTATTACAGCTACAGTATGTCCTAGCGTATAAACAAATCAAGATTTTGGTGTTAACTCGTCGCTCTAACCTTTAATTTGCTATCCTAGGTGCTGCAGTGGCTGCTCCACTTGGTGAGGCCGTGGCCTCCTCTTGGCCACCTCTCTTTGCTGTCCAAGATGGTGAGGTACGTATCTGGGCCTACAAGACATTTTGTCTATTGTTTTCACTTCATTGACTTGTTCAGGACAACAGACTAATGGCAGAAAAAACAAGGACACAAACAGGCAGGCACACAAAAAGGCAAACACAGGTACTGACTTAAAGGTGCACTAAAGATGTTTCTCAGATTGTCTGTTCTTGGTGATAACTCATTCGACAGTCTCTAAGCATCCTAAATATCCAAAAAAATTATGCTCGTTCCATTCCTATTTTCCTTCTAAAAATAAAAATAAAAGAACATACTTGAGTCTTGCCGTAGGACGAGCAGGTGAACTATCTTTGAAAAAGTGTACATGCAGATGACAGTGACATCAGTGCTATCTGATAGTTGTGTCCCACAAATTACAGTTTAGCAGTGCCAATAATACCTATCTAGAGGTTAGCTGATACATCAACCGTGGCAATATTTGATTTACTTTATGTCCTTCCTTCATTGTTAACTTTTTCCCATCTCACTGAGGTATATCATAAAGAGCAGGGGAGACAATGGCCAAACCTGTCTGAGATATCTTTTTATTGCTGCTGGTCTTGTAGTTTCGGCTTCCCATGTTATAATCACCCCTATTCTCCGTATAAACCCATTCTAGAAACTTAACCGTGGTTCCCTCTAGCCCATATCCCTTCAATTGGTTCCAGAGTTTTTCCTGATTCACATTGCCATATGCCCCTTTGATGTTTAAAAATGCTACCCATAATGGCCTTTGACTTGTCATTGCTATCTCTATGCACTGAGTGATTATGCATACATTTTCATCCAGTCGTCTACCTTTCCTGAAACCATTTAAGCTCCCCCAGAATCTGTTTTCTCTTTGCCCATTCTTCCATTCTTCTTTTTACAATTTGCATAGCTAATCTGTATATTTCTGAAGTTACTGTGATTGGTCGGTATGATTTGACACTGTCTTTTTCTCCCTTGCCCTTATATAATAATCTCATCCTGCTCAATTTCCAGTCCACTGGGTACCTCCCTCCCATAAGTATCTGGTCAATCACCTGCCTTAGTTTCAATTTGCTTGTTTTGCCTAGAACTTTTATCAATCTCATTGGTATGCCGTCTGGACCTGTTTCAGTGGCAGCCAGAACCTTTCCTTCTACTTTTTTCCCATTCCTCTGTGGTCCTTTCCTCTTCCTCACTATGATCCTCCGCGTGTGTTGTGTAGACGCTACCATTCCCTACGACCTGATTTGATTCTAACTCCGAAAATACTGCTTCGATTGTATGTCTAATGTATTCTCCTGCCTCATCCCCTTCTACCTTTGTCCCTTCCTGTGTTGTTAGTGCCTGCTGGTACGCCTCGGTCATTTCCCCCTGTGCACTGATGTGTTCCCAGAATCTTTTTGCCGCATTCCTATCCTTTTGGCTTATCTCATTCATCCACTGGACCCCTGCTCTCCCAATTCTGGCCTGTATTAATGCTAATGTCTCCTGCTTTCTTTCCTGAAATTCCTCCCATTTTGTCGCTACTTCGGCTAGTGTGGCCCCCTTTTTCTTTGCCCATCTGTGTTCTTTAGATGCCGCTTGGCGTCTCGATATTGCTGCCTTAACCTCTTTATCCCACCACCTTTTGGGCTTGCGTTTTAGTTTTCTTCATCCTTGTTTGATTCAATATTTCTCAAACTCTCTTTTGAAAACACTTAGTCTTCATATGTCCATTCTCTTTCCGGTCGCTTGGATACAATGTTCTCGATCTGCTTAGACGCCTCTTGTAACTGTTTAACATTTAAGTTATTCCCACCCTCTTGTTTTTGATTTTGCATTTCTGGTTTTATTGTGCCAAATCTGATTTTGATTCTCTTATGATCGCTCCCCAGACCTTAGACCTACATACCTCCTAATCTGTTGTATATTTTACGCGACATTAAACAGTAGTCAATAGTCGAGTGCGAGTTCTTTCTTTCCCGTGCTATTTTTCCATCACATTTCACCTGCGCGTTAACCCATTAACATTAACCCATTAACCTTTGCAGAACGCCTCTAACATCCTCCCTGTTGTATCTGTATGTCCATCAAAGTCTTCCAAATATGCATTCACGTCCCCCAAGATAAATATTTCCTTGCTAATGCCAATTTCCCTAACGTCTCCTGATATACATGTCAAGTGTTCTGCATTTTCCTCACCTGCATCACCGCCTGTTTTTAGATAAACAAAACCCAGGGTTGTGTCCAAACGCCCAATATTGCCTTACCCACATGTGTTCCCTGCAGCCCTCCCGTTCCCTTTCCCATTTCTGAACCTTAACTAACACCCCTAATCCCCCTCCCTTGTGTTCCCCATTGGCCCGGTTGCATCCCATCCAATGATATCCCGGTATGTATGGTGGTTCTTCCATACCCTTCAGATATGTTTCTGCTAATCCATACACTGCAAAGTTGTCGCTTTCTAATCGCTCCTCAATCTCCTCCCACTTTATTCTGTTCCTGCCCTCCTGCATGTTTATGAACGCTGTTTCTTTTTCCTAGTCCTGCAAGGCTTCCTCTCACCCTCCCAAACCCTCCCCCCTGTATCTACATTTTGGCCCTCATTTACACCGGCGCCCTCAGGGCTCCGGGGCTCCGCAAAAAATGTATGATGTGGCATCCAATCCTATCGCCTACCGTGCTCCCAGTGGTTCCACTGTAGTGGATGCCCATTGTAAAAGGGTTGGAGCGAGCTTCGTGCACCGCCCTGTTTACTCTCATTACTCCATACTCAAATCGTCGGCTCAACCCCCTTATCACCCGGTTAGTTTCCACCACCCTCTTCTCTATCTGCAAAGACTGTCCCCAGACCTCTGGGACGGTGCATATTTGCACATGCACAGTCTCAGAGACGTCCCTCAGCTTACGTAACCCCAACTCTGTCTGCCTGGCGAGGTTCTGGCTCCTTCCCTTTAACACATCATTTAGTCCTGCGTGTACAAACACTAGGTTCTCTCCTTCCCTGTTTTTCCACACCTCCACCTTCGCTTTGGCCATAGCATCTACCATTCACTTTCCTGACTGAGCCATACGGTTACCCTCCCATCCCCTTTCACCCTGTCCAGCAGCCCCTCCTTAACCCTTGTTATGTTTGAGTCTTTTACCACCAGCACCCTCTTCACCCCCTCCAGCTCTCTGTGCTTTTTGTGCCTCAAATTCTGCTGCCTTTCTCAAGCCCTGCTGTACTGCAGTACTATACAGCTGTGCAGGCTCCTTTCCTACAGAGTCAATCACCTCGTCACTATTTAACTGGCCCCCTTTGTCTGCCCCCCCCCCCCCCCTCGCCGTCTTCTCTGCCACCTCACCCTTTTTCTTATTAACTACTCCTGTCAGTTGCTGCACCATCTCCTCATACTTCTTCTTATGCTCTTCCAACTCCGCCTTCCACTCTTCCCCTAAGCTCCCCTACCTGTCGCTCAACCTCGGCTCTCTGTTCCTGTTATCGTCTGAGCTCTCCCGCCACGCTCCCTACCTTACTTTCCCATTCCCTGGTCATCTCCTCCACATCCGCTTCGGCCCTCTTATTCATATCTCCGACCTGCGCCTCGAGCTGAACCCGCTTCTCCCGCTCTACCCGTATCTCCCACTTCGACTCCTGAACCGTATCCGCCCATTCCCTTCCTATTCTCCCAAAACCAAGGTCTACCTTCTCGCAACTCCGACAGGTAAAGTTGCTCTCTTCGGCTTCTGTTACAGTTTTGAGCTCCAACTCCATCATGCAGCACCAACCGCCACACTCTTCAGATTCTACATCGGGTCCCCCTTTTACATTAGCCCGCGCATTTTTCTTCCTTCGCATATTCACCATTGCCTACGGACACACAGCGCGACCCCACGAAAAATATCGCACCAAAACCAAAAAAGCCTGGGTAACGTCTCTGTCCACAAAACCAACTAGCCCGCCAAAAGTTTCAAACGTACAGGTGGTTTGGTCTTGTGACCCTACGTAAAAAGCCTGCTGTAACCCAACTATGCTATCGCTACTTTAAAAACTGCTTTCTGCTACCTCATAAAACCACCAGAGTTAGAGCAAAAATGCTTTACAGCAGGGTGGTAAACCTGGAGGATCAACCCCAATGGGGTGTGCCCGCGCAACACCACCAATGAAGCAGATCCAACAAGCAAGCCTATCCTATCGCTACTTTAAAAAGTGCTTTCTAGTACCCATAAACACACGCGCAACTAAACTAAATACACCAAATATTGCTTAGCTTCGCAGGAGCTCTGGAAAACACGTCCTCCTTGTCAGCTGATAAGCAGCTGACTGGTGAGACATATTGATGCCTATTTCGGAACACAGAAAGGGAAGGTAGTGAGCTTTGGTAATAGCACACTCATTCGTGTTTTCTTTTTCATGTCTTGTCATAAAGTGGAGCCAAAGGTTTTTTTTTTTTTTTTCACAATGCTCGGCTGCCCGAGGTTGCAAATATTTGTACAAAACATGGGAGTGCACAGCAGTATACTTCCTTCATACTTGGCAATGTCGAATTTAAAAATTGTCAAATGGTTCATTAAAGTCAAGCTTTCATTAAACAATTTTTTTATATCATTATTAGTATTTGATGTGTACAGCAATAATGGACCTCCTTTCTTAATGCATATTCCAAAGCTGAAATTACTTCTCTTAAAGGGGCGCTCGGGAGCTTTCTAAGACGGCCTATTTATAGCCGTAACACATTCTTTGTGCTCTAAGCATTCCAAATATTTAAGTTTAAATCATGTGCAGCTTAGTTCACTAATAAAAATGTGATAAAAGATAGTGAATCTCAGACATACAAATGGCGGCACTGAACCCGGCCGAATGTAGGTGAGGAACGAACGGGGCTCATCAGACAATCACAAGCGATAGCTTCACGTCCGGACAAGCAGCCAACCAGCCCTGCTCGTCTGCACAAGAGGCCCTCGCTTGCAATTGACTGACAAGTGTCTTTCGCCGTTCCACCCTATTCGCCTTGGTTCGGTTCAACCGCATTCGCTATCTTTGATCACATTTTTTCATAAAGAAATAGGCCACACATGATTGTACGTTTTGGACTTGTGGAATGTTAGAGCACATAGGTTGAGTTAGGAACATAAATAGGCCATCCTGGAATACTAGAGAGTGCCCCTTTAATTTATTTAATTTTTTTTATATATATATACAGTTCAGCATTTCAGTGAAACAAAGCAGGAACATGATTGCAGACGAAAGTGGAGAGTCCATTTGTGTTGCCTGTATTTCTCCACTTTTTGTGCATTTTCTTGACAGTGTTACTCACTGCAGATTCATCTTGGACCGGGCATCAAAATGCGAGAGGCAGCATTTACACACGCTGTGGAAAAGGCTGCCACTCCTGGCCGCTCTCTCAGAATGGTCAGCCAATCACTGTGGGAGCCTGCGGAGCTCTTGGACAAGGGTGTGTCAGGGCAAGCCTGCAGGCGTCTCCTCTAGGAGGGTGTGGTGGGAAAACAGCCCCTACCACACCAGGTGGGTATTTCTTATCAACCTGGAAGGGCACAGCACCTGTTGTGGCTGCTGTGCTTAGCTCTAAACAAAAAAAAAAACAAAAAACAAATTTGGTTATGGGAATATTTATACAGCGTGTAGTTTTGGTCTGCCATTAAAGTTGCGACGAGTCATACGCTGTAGATGAGCAGCGTGTGACTCGTCGCAACTTTAATGGCAGACATAATGTTTGTATAGTGTGAGTTATGATTTACTATGATTTGAGATTTTTATGAACCTATTGTTGATTTTGCCTTGTGCAGCACACATGTACATTGAGAGGCACTAAGAGGTCAGACAAGGTGAATGTGGACAGAGAAGGAGAAATGCCACTTGGGGTGCAGTGCTTTCTTTGCTCACTGGGAGCGAGGCCACGATGTTCGATCTGCAGTCAAACCTGATATTATCGAACCCGGTTAATTTAAGGGCACATGGTGAGGTAAAAATGAAAAAAAAAAAAATCGATTTGTTTTTTTTCGCAATTTGAAAAGTTTAGCTCTTTCTGCACATTTTCCATTGTCCCAGTGTTTTTGGAAAGCTATATTTCGGGCTGAAAATCACTTCCGAAAGCAAGTAGCAGGTGACTACGCCTCCTTTTGGGATACACTCCCTGTTCATCGATGAATTCTCCAACAAAAAAAAATCAACACAAGACCTAACAGTAACAGATAATCTAAAAAAATTATTTTGAAACTATTGCATAGCTTTTTTTCAACCAAGACAATCACGAGACGCTGTGCACGTTTTTCCCAGGTGTGTAACGTATGTACATTCAAGTGTTTGTGTTTTCGTAACGACAAAATGGCGCCATTGAATGCTGTTCTTTTATTCAATGGTGGCAGCATTGCACAAGCCAATGTTTTGAAGTTTTGTGGATGGAACCCTGTTTGGAAAGCCATCAAGTGGCTGAGGGAAGTTGACATCACTCTAATATACATTACGGACCAAGCGACATGGCAGGTCACAAAAGAGGCCCGGCAAGCAATGCGATAAGCCTAAAGGCGAAGATATGACTTTAGCAATGCCTTTCAAGCTGGCGGCTATTGAAAAAATGACTGTAAGGCTGTTGGTGCCAATAGAAATTCGTTATTCACCAGTTTTTTTACTTTAAACTCAATTATCTCAAAACAGTGTTTTTTGGTACATAGGTACCATTTTTTGGGATACGGTCCATTCGTCACATGCAAACTCGTCACAGGACGATTGGTCACAGAAAGAGTCGTCACACAGGACCATTCGTCATAGGATGACTCGTCACGCGGCCGACCGGTCGCACAACAGTTCGTCCCCCCAAAAATGTATTGTTCAGTTTGGTTCGGGCGGACAAAGTGGCTAACCTCATATTTTAGTATGTCTTAGGCTTCTGAAAGGCGAAGAATTTGTAACAAACGTTTCAGCTTCTGGTTCGGTCCCAAACATTGAATGTTGGTTCGGCATGACAAAGTGGGTCACCTCTTATCTTAACATGTCTTTCGCTTCTCAAAGTCAAAGAATTTATAACAGACGTTTTAGCTACTGGGTCCGTCCCGAACGGTGAATGCGAAGGTCATATAAGAGCGACTATTTTTGAACTGAGACTACATTCAAAATAATGGAGGTGATCGCAACAGAGAGAGGTAGAGCCATGATGCTGCACGAGGGGTACTCGTACACATTCAGCAGAAAGAATTCCGATATTTATTGGTTTTGTCAAATAGGTGTATGCAAGGCAAAACTACTGATTTGGCTGCCAGTCGGATTATTACTCGTTCAAGCCAGCAACTGAGATCAACCTGCTGAAGACCCGTAATATTAAGAGAGGAAAAGCTGATGAGTATTTGAGATTAGTTTTTCTAACCATTGGTTTACGTGACAGTAGAAAATCGTGAAACTCTTCATCAGGGAACGTGGGCAGACTCGATCGATGTGACCAGTTGGCCGCATGACGAGTCATCCTGTGACGAATGTTCCTATGTGACGAATCGTCCTGTGACGAGTGCGCATGTGATGAATCGTCCTCATCCCCCATTTTTTCCTTAACCTGACATTATAGAGGGTTGATTTTTTATTCCTACCACATACATGGATGTTCAAAAATACTGAACTAAAATTAAAAATGTGCACCTAGCAGTTCTTGAGTTATAAAGTTTTTAATAGATGAAAAAAAACTAAAATTTCAGTACTAAAATAAAAAAATTATTTAAAAAAACTTATTTTAGATTGGTTCAAATAATTCTAGTTCAGTGGATAAAACACAATGTTTCGAACAAAATGATATATGCATGACAGAAATACTCCTAATAGTCACTCAACATGGCCTCAAATGCATGGGGAGTATAGGACTTACCTTGTGCCCTTAAACTATTTGTAAATGGACCGGTAGCTGCAATACAAATGCATAGCGAAAAATGCAATTACATCGAACGAAAATTGCAGCGTCTCCCCATGGACCGATCTGCCAAGAGCGCTGTTTAGCTCTGCAAGCTGGCTTTCCCCTGCTTGAGAATCATCCTTGGGGGAGAGCCAGCTTGCAGAGAAAGCTGGCTTTTTTTCTTTTGAACAGCCGTGTCGGCCGCCCAGGAGTAAAAAAAAGTCTTGTGGGGGGAGAGGGTGAGCCGGTAAACGAAGAAGCGGCCACTATATAACTGCAGTCGGCGTCCCTCATGATGTACAGATGCCCCTTCGAGCGTGGACAACTTTTCAAAATGTGGCGTGCTTGTTCGTTGTCAAATTCATTAAAACGTCTATAGAGAATTGCCCGCTATATCAAAGGGGTAGACGGTTTTTTGAGAGTTTGATATAGTCAGGTTTGACTGTATTATGTTGCCCACAGGTAGGCGAAATCAGATAGAACGTGGGAGGCCGGGCCGAGTGATAAATTGACTGATTATCAGGCTCGACACGACATAACCTCTTGTTCACTGTTGTAGTTGTGATTTTATTATTTTAAGGTTTTTTTTATGAATAACTGCTCGTGTATTTCTTTTTATGCACTGCAGGTTTTATCACGCAATACCGACTTGCCGAAGCCATCATCTTAGCCATCCAGATGTGCTGGCAAAAGTGGCATGGAAGAAAAGAGCCATGGACAGCCCAGTCTGCATGAGAATGTTTGCGAGTGGTGCATGTTGGGAAAAAAATAAAATAGTAAGTTCCATTCTCTTTGTAGTTTTGTTTCATGGCAGAATGAACACCTAAACCTGCAAAAAATTAGCAGTCTTTTTGCACAATTTGCTAGCTGTTGTCATCAGCAGTCCTTTCTGCATCTAAATTATATCGTGCATGCATGACCAGGTCACCCCAGAAGATACTAGGTCGGCCGGATCACATCAGAACACGCCAAGACACTAGAACACGTCAAGACACTAGAACACGTCAGGATACTAGAACACGTCAGCACACTAGAACACACCAGGGCACCAGAACACGCCAAGACCCGTGTCTGAATTTCCGCTCTGATGTAAACGTCAGAAACACACCAGACCCGGGCTGGTGGATTTTTCAATAGGGTGTTTTCGCATACTACATACATCCACCGGCACGGTTAAATAAACTAAAATTACGCCGGATTCAATGGAACACGACGGAATGGTGACCAGTGCATGCGTGCCCCTAAGTACGACAAATCTAGATTAATATTCCTATTGAGGTTCAAAAATTGTTAAACGAACGCTTACTGAACAAAGAAATAAAACAGAGCTAGCTGGAACCCAAGTACTGCTTTATTAATTCTACGTAAAAACATCTAGACGACAATCGCTCTAGGCCCTGTTTTATTTCTAACTTTTTTTTTCCACCCAGGAAATTTCTATCAGCTACTTCAGTGGTTCTGAAACATCGATGTTTCGCGTACCCCTTGTGGATCGACGGAGGGAAACAGTAAAGTATTAAGTCTAATAATGATTTAATAAATGGATATAACTTAGGGCTAGTGTGAAGTAGACGTCTCTTATTGGCAGACACACTAGGAAACTCGGCCGAAAACTGAAACATTTTTTCTCGATCTGAGAAAATATAACTTTTATTTCTAGGCTTTCCTAATGAGTCGGGGCTTTGCGGACTCCTAGAATGCCTTCGCGGACCGCAAAGTGTCCGCGGTTTCAATTTGAGAACCATTGAGCTCCTTTCTAAAACGTAGAAGTGCATGTTGACAAAGTCATGCTTAAGAATGCTTATCTTGAGGTAGGAGACATTTCCAGTGGTTAAAATGCATATTTATGACCGGCAGAGGAAGTCCTCATACTATAAAATATCTACTAAATGCCTCACGGAGGGAAGCGGGGGGAAGGGGGGGGGGGGGGGGGGGGAGGGTGCAGTGAAAGGGTTCTTAACCCTTTCACTGCATTTTTTTAAAGTTTACAGTGACACAACGATTGTAGAATTCACTAAATGGAAAGTAGAGTCACGCTAACAACCTTGATAGTGCCTTTGCTAGCATTGCTGATATTAAATTTATTTTGGAATAGCTGTGCCATAGAGACTCCTTAAAGCGTGTTATTTTAACTTGGATATTGATCTTGAAATTTCTCATTTTCACTAGTCCTACTGCAGTCGACTTTCTCATTCCTAGATAATTCCATAACAATTGCCCTCGTACCTCATGGTACACAATATTCTGTTAACATTCTTAACACAAAATGCGCATCCAAACTTTGTTAGCTCTTCAATTTAAAAAAAAAAAAAAAATATTTGTTACCTAAATTTAGAATTTTCGCCTATACTGATAATTAATTAATTCCTGCAACTTGCAAATGGGAAGGCTGTCGCCGTGAGAACACGCGCCGAGTTAGGAAGAAACGCTAGAACAGCTGAAAGAAGGCCAAGGTCTTGTGGTGCGTTATAGGTCTTTCGTTATACGGTGAAACCGGAATTCGCCATTAAGCTTCCGGAAAACGAGCGCAATTACAAGGTGATTAAGCGCGTCGCCTGTGTTACCTCTTTATGAGCAATGCAGCTCTTCCCGTTAAGAGCAGTTGGTACAATTGTGAGAAAACATATAGAAAGGTGACTAGAAATTTGTGAAGGCTTGTTGCTGAGACAGAATGAAATAATTAAAACAATTAAACATCTAATAAATCTTTCGCCGCGACCAAAAATGGTAGCAAGGTGGTATTCCATTAACTAACCATTGATCAGTGTTGCTTGACCAGTGGATGGTGCAGTTAAGTAGTTGAGGCTTTACTTTATTAATAATAGGACATTTTAAACTTAATAATGCGACAATGTGGATATTTGAATTGGGGCTAAGCGCCATGGAACCCAACGTTTAAAGCCCGGACATATTTTTTTCTAAGAATCTTAATGATCACGCCTTTGTCGCAGAAAAGAAAATTGACAGCTGCTCCAAAACTAACATTAAAACAGATTTATGGCAATAAAATAAATAATTGATTGTTTCCACGTCACACCATTCAGCCTAAATTCGTTACCGCAGGTGTAACGTGGTAATTTACGGTGTTCTTTTTATAATAAATTGAATACAATTAGTTACAAAACTCAAACACACAAAAGTCTTAAAATTGGTTGATTTAACACCTTATTAAAGTTACAAAATTATAGGTTTAAAATAAATAAAAATTTCTTCCTGCTTTTTTTTTTTTTTATTATGTACGAAAAATGGGAACCCCATATATTTCTTCCACGCCCATGCTCGTTTTATACATAGAGAAAACATAATTCTTCTCGCTCTACATGTATTTGAGGTTTTAAATTTCACGATGTTAAATTTTCAAACTTAACATCGTTATCATTTTTACGATGTTAAAATATAAAATATAGATACCATTCCTAACTGTGGGTACTGCTTAACGAAAACGTCACAGTTTATTTGGTGTTAATTTTTTTTTAATCTGCATTAACCTCTCGTATTTATTGGAAAATAGGTTGACCTCTTTATTAGCAATGCTGGTGCGAGTATTACTCTGCAACACTCCAGAAGAGGCAATCATTTCAGTTCACGGAAGATGCCCGGAGTATGACGACCCACCGATAACGTCGGAACGGAAATATAAAATCTGTGTGGATAGTTTTTTGTTTCTTTTATTTTTAATTCAAACTGCCTCCGCTACGAGACTCGTCTGCTTCATTCGTAATCCTTAATGATTGGTCTCCGTCTGCTTCACGGGAAATTGGACACACAAGCGTGTTCATAAAAAGGCCGACTTCTTTCCCATAAATAAAGCAGATAAAAAAAATCACGTTTCAGCCATTTGACAACGATGATTGTCTGAACGACTATAATAACACATCAGAGCGCTCTCTACGTCTGTCCTCCCGCTGATAACCTCGGAGAGCGGTGACGTAGATGTCAGTGGTGGGAGTCTGTCATCTAAATGTGGCAATAAACAGTGCATTTCACATTCCTGAGTCTTTCATCGCAGAATTAAGTTTTAGGCCTCAAATACACTTCTCGTGAAGTTATTCGTCAACTTCCTCCGAGGGTTCAACGGACTGTCTCTCAGAGTTATCGGGGAGAAAGCAGACGGATAGCCATGTTTTCAAGTGGATGGCAGCATCTCTCATTTGGCTTCCGACCGCTTAAAGTTTTCCTCTAGCCAATTTCGCACTCTAAAATAAAAGCCTACGAGATCACATTCCTGTGAAATACAGACACAGCCAATCAGAGCGAAAAAATGATGGAGGCTAGAAAACAACGCAGCCCATAATACGAATTGGTCTGTGAATACGGTGTACGAGGTGACAATAAACAAGTGAAATGTCATGCTCGCTGTCTCAGTATACATATTATTTTTCTATCTAAACGTATTCTGAGTTTAATGACTGGCTGGGATCCTTCAATTGCCTACCGCGATTGGCTGCCTCCTTCCACGGCAGAGACGTGAACTCACATAGTATTTCTAGAGAGTGCCTGAGGCGCCACACCGCTGTTATTTTACTTTAACATACATAGAGCCTCTAATATAGAAAATTCAAGGTGTTTATCGCTATTTGTTATGTGATCAAGCTCTCAAAGGTACATTAAGACACAACCACCTATGTGTATCCGTTCAAACTTACTACCTGACTTCTAGTGAACTGTTTTGTCAAAATATGTGGTCTAGTAAGATTAGTGTATGTCTTTGTTGTTACGAAGCGAATATCTTAATTTTGTACGTTCTTTCACGCATGCCTAGAATTTTAGGTCCACGACTAAAGTGCATATGTGACCCGTTCAGGCAATTCACTTTTGTAAGGAACCCCAAACCTGAGTATGTCTTCCTAATTGGCCATCATTGCTCATCGATACTACATCCCGTTCGGTGTGTACCCCTGTCATATCTCCTTTCTTCGTTCCAGAATGTCGTGTTCATCAACCTTATTATTTACCAAGTAGATTGTACTATTTTCAGTTTATGGCAATACACAGGGATTCACGCATATTGTTTACGCCGTTCATTATACAGTCAGGGGCTTGAAAAGACTCCAACGGTGAACAATAAAACGAACGCTCATTACTTAAAATATACAGAACTATAGTCACCACTTAAGAGACGCAGGATTCGAATTATTATGTTCCCACTTTTTGTCTCGCGCTTTGTTCCTTGGAACTCTTTTTGACAAAAGCCACAATCTAACTGGTGGCTGAGCGACGATAAGATGTGTGACTCTCCTCACCCAGCGTTGTCTAAAGTTCTCAGCCACTGTACGGCGGGCAAGTGTTGCAACATTGGTGCATCGCGATGCGGCGAGGAGCAGGCCAAACAAAGACCAACATAAAGAACGCGCAGGAAACACGTGTTGACGAGGAAGCCAAGTGCCCGCCGTCATTGGTTGAGGCCAGGCGAAAACAGAAACACGTGTGTGCGTGTAAGTGAGGAACAAAAAAAACACGAGGTGCGCAAGGATCAGGTCAAGCACGTTGTGTATAAGCATCTTGGTGAATTTGAACGTATCACTCGAGGAAATTTTCAGAAAACATCCGGGAGCTGCATAAGCCACGCTAGTATAAATTGTTTAAAAAGTGCTACAGTTAAGGAAGTTTCTAAATTACAAATGCGCAAACGACAAGGACATAACAAAGAATGAACAGGATAAGCGCTCACTAACAACTGATTGTTTATTGCATGATAAGAGAAAGACGAAAATGAGAGGAGAAATACAAAATTAAATGCCAATTGTATTCGCACGTAAAATGTTTAAAAATTATTTGATAAAAAACTAACAAAATTAAATTGAAGAAAGTTACGGATAGAAAATTTTTCTTTTCGATCCGTCTCCTTTTTTAATTTAATTCACTCTTTGTTCTGTCCTTGTCCTTGGCGCCTTTGTAATTAATATGTTTAAGCAACTAGCCCAAGAGTTAATTTTAATTAAGGAGGTAGTGTGTACAAGAAAAAGCCACGAGTGTCAAAATATCGGGTGTTTCAGCGATGGCTTTCAATTATAACAACAACAAAAAACAAAAAAAAACACAGAGGAAATAGGATGGCTGAGGAAATAAAAAAAAAATGAAAGACGTTTACAACGCCCTGTAATCCCGAATTAGAGCGCAACTCTTGAAAAGGAGGAGGGGAAGGTACGGGGAGGAGGCTATGCCTCTCCTCCTCTCCTGTACACCTCAAATTTAGCGGAACAAATTCCCCTGCTAAATTTAGCGGAAACGTTTCCCCGCTACATTGAGCGGAAAAACTTTCCCGCCAAATTTAGCGAAATATTTTCCCCACTAAATTTAGCGGGGAAATTTTTTCCGCTAGATTTGGCGGGGAAAATTTTCTGCTAAATTTGGCGGGGAAATTTTTTCCGCTAGATTTGGCGGGGAAAATTTTCTGCTAAATTTGGCGGGGAAATTTTTTGGCTAAATTTAGCGGGAAAATTTACTCATAATGCACCGCACCGTTACGCGGACGGCGACGCCGCTCAAGCCGGAAAAAGGCGCCTAAGAGCAGCGCTCTAAAAAAAAAAAACTGTTTTTCGGAAACAGACTGCCAGCAAGGGCGGACGCCAAAGAATGCAACAAACATACTAATCAGATAAGTGATAAAGTACATTTCGCTAATTATATCTTAATTACTGAAAATAAGCATATATGTTTTAAATGAGTTTGCTAGGCATCATTGAAAACCATTATATAAACTCATTTTAGGCAATTTTAAAGCAGGGGCAGCATTTTACGGCGTTCCGAGAAAGCGTTATATTTTGACGCGATTTTAGGTTTCGATTTCCTATCCGAACGCATCTTCGCGGAAGTGACACTGCTCCCCGGTGGCCGAGTCGCGAAGCCACCTCCTAGCCTCCGTCGTAGGATGGAGGGAAATATGGCGCACGTGTGTTGCACTTGCGCATCTCGGCGGCCATTGAAGAGCACGACTGCTGGCGCAAAGAATGAAGGCCCGTTCACACACTAGCCACCAACCGAGTACGACCGAGAGAGACCAGACCTGTTTTTACGCCTCTTGCGACGTCTTAGGACCGGATGCACTGCTGCGGAGCTGTCCCTAAGACCTCGCAAGAGGCTTAAAGACCGGTCTTCTCTCTCCCCGTTATACTCGGTTGCAACTGTATACAGACGGCGCTTTAAAAACCGAAACCTAGAAAACTGTCAAAATTAAGCGTTTCTTCAAAACGCTGTAAAACGCCCCCCCCCCCCCTCCTCCCCTCCCCGACTATACCTTTTTAATGTTAGTTGATGTAGTCGTTTTCAATTACGCTTAAGATTTTTCCCGTTGGAACCATGCATGTTTATTTTCGCTACATAAAAAGGCTCATTGGTTAACTATAATTAATAAATTCGCGAATCAGTATGTTTTTTTTTTGTTTTTTTTTCGCGATTCCGCCGTGGCTGGCAGCTTGTTTCAGCAAAGACTTATTCCCGCTACTCAACCACACTGTTTTTAGAAGTTTATTAAAGGGGAACGCCGCCGATTTTTCGATAGCCTTCGATTTGGTAGAAAATTAGCAGACCGCGTCAGTAACCCTTCCTCAAGTGACAGCCAAAATATTTTATAAATATACAACTTTTGCGTGAAGTTATTGAATTTTCAAGTTACGCCGGCCGCAAGGGTTCCAAGAGGCGACATTCTATTGGCAACAATGAAAACTCCCTACTTTTTCCCCACCCGTGTACGCCGCGTCTCCGGCGGGCAGGCGGACGAGCGACCCGGCGTAGCCGCCAAGCGGCTTTCCGGGGGCCAGCGATCGAGATTATTTTTTAACGACTTCAAGGTTGAAAGTTATTTTGCAATGGGTAGCAATTTGTTCCCCGCGGTAGGAACAGTGCTGGGGAAACGATTCGTTTTTACCCTTGCTTTCTTGAGGGAAAAATATTGCGCTCCCCGGCAGGCAACGGAGGCAAGCCACGCCAGGGCGCTTTTGCGCGAGCTGTGTGCCGAGATATATAGTGTCATATGAAACATTCTCACTTATTCTCGGAAATCTTTAGAGCCGCGCGCTGGGAGTTGAGTATCCTTCAGCAGTTGGAACAACCTCAAGAGCCGCCTGTGATCACTACAACGTGGGCCCAAAGACGAGCTCTAATAATATCGATAAAAATAGTGCACATCGTAGCACTATAGTCGACATTATCGCAGTAACATTTGTTGTTCACAACTGCTTCAGTGTTTTTTGTTTATTTTTCATAAATGCTGCATCCGTTTTCGACATCTAACCTAGCTCTGGCTACTCTCGGAGTTCCATTTACCGACCGATATGTTGAAGACGGGAAATAAAACATCTAAACTAAGTTCAAGTATGAGTTTAGACATGACTTTTGACACATTGCTATTCGTGTCTGGTATTACTGAGGTTTAAAGACCAGGTGTGGAGCTCCATTAATAGTCGATAGAGCTGTTGCCTCTTCGGCAAATGGTTGGCGCGCAATATTCTCCCCAAGAAAAGGCCGGAAAAACTGTTTATTATATTGAGGACAAAAGTGATATGGGGTTGAAAAGATTTTAAAACCATAAAAATATTAATGTCGTTGAAGGGAGGCTTGTACCTTTAAAGCTGTGAAACCTTAAAAACCAAAATTTAATTTTAAAAATCTTATATGAATTTATTTTATTTCCCTGTGCACTCGAAATGAGCGTGTGAGCGCGTCGCATTCTACTCGGAGAGTAAAAAAAAAAAAAGAAATATGGGTGCCAATTTTTTGGGGGGTAACTTTTGTTAACTTATTTTTAATTAAAACTTTTATAATGCATTTTTGTGCTTTACGCACTACTGTTTCTTCGCGCAAACATTTTATATTTAAAGATGAATACTGTATTTGTCTATTTTATACGCCTTTCATTGCACCTTGATGTTTGGCTTGGAGATTACGGAGTTCTTTTAATATTCATTTTAAAACAATCTCGGTGGACAGTAACCTGCCATCTGGCGTACACGAAGGGCGTTCATTCCACTCTATGCATTTCATTGTTTACGAGAATCATAGTCTACATGTGTTGGGTCACATCCTAGCACGCTCATGTTCGTCGCTTTGAAAGGCGAGCAACGTACGCGCCTCACGCACGTACGCTGAGAATGGCACCGAACAGAGAAGCGCTTTTCGGGTATGGTCTATAGATATTTTGCTAAATTACTTAAGTACCGTGGAGCATATGCACGCTACAAGAGCAGTTACACGTGCTGGCGTCTGCAACAGTAATTTTCTGAACAAAATCTAAAACAAGGGGCACGTTTCATAAAGCAAGACGAGCGCGTGGGGCACCTGTACCAACATTCCGAGCATTCTCTGTGGTGCTCGGGTAATTTGTAAAAAACGTATCACGTGACTCTTTGACCAATCTTCGCCAGCGTAACTGCCAGCTTCTGATAAAAGGAGAACGAATTTGCTAGCGATTTTACGAAACATGCGAGCCGCGACTTGAGCGCACTAAGTTGCAAAAACGTTTTTTTTCAAAATCTCAGTTGCTTTTGTCTATTTCCTGTTTTTGCTTTCTATTAGCATGTAGCTCAAGCTTATACTTTGTGCAACGAGAGATTATTATCAACTTCAGATAGCTCGAACGCCACTGTTTTCTCGCTGTTTGACGTATCGGAGAAAGACGTGCGCGAGCCTACCGGATTGCCGGCCGCGCGCCTCGCTGCCCGCCGGTGACATCACGTTTGAATGGCGGGGAAAACTGAGAAAAAAAAATAGTTTGAACGATGCATTGGTTTTTCGGCAGCGGACAAAGTAGGAATTTGTTAAATAACTAGAGTGAATCTGGAGAAATCAGATAGCATTTTGGAATCAGGAAGCCATACGTTTCAGGTGATGCCTGTGCCCCTTACAAAAAATTTAACCAATTTCTACAGAATTTCTAGACATAATTATGGCTAGAGAGCATAGATTTGCTAAAGAGAATGTATCCACTTTTTTAACCATTCTCTACAGATTATTGGCCGCTGCTTCCTACAGGTTTTGTGCAGACTTCAGTGTACAGATAATGTGGCGACTCTGTACAGCAAACATACAGACATCCTAGCAACACTCCTGTCCCATTTCTAGCGCCAATAAGAGAGTTTCTAACGAATTCCTGTAGTCAAGTGATAAACACAGGTGTCTGTTTGACCTGGCACGTGACCGCACGTTTGAACGTGCAATTCGAATGGGCAAATTATGCGCTAGCCCTAAATGGGCATCGTGTGGTTGGTTGGTCGGTTGGTTATCTTAAACTTATTTAAGACGTTCCGAAACTCATAAACCTATTTATAACATGGAGGAAACACGTAGAACAAATGTGCTCGCGTAGGTGCTTGCAAATGGACAGGAAACAGACACAATAGATTGTTTTCAATTCTCTTTGAAGTTTATTACCTTTCCTGTAGACAAGTACAAATGTGCCAGCGATCTGTGAAATGTTAGAGGCATTCTAAGCTTTTATACAACTGAGAAGATTGCAAAGCAATCAAGAATCGATGTAATTATATACTATAAAGGTAGACTTTCGTGGAAATTATTCTCCGGTCTTCCGCGAGAATAGACACTGCAAAATTTTAATAGATAATCTGGAGAACAGTATGCGTAGAAGAACGGTCAATGGTTGCCAAGAAGTAGGTTGCAGTGCACTTACCATAATAATAGCGGACTTGAAAGATGTAATCCGTGATATTTGTCGACACGGTCAAGGCAGGACAACCACACAAACACAAACGAGAAGGAACGGCTCCTTGGAAGTTTCAACACGATGCGGCGCACAAGCTGTCATTTGCCGAACCCAACCAAACCGCAAGAATTCCTGACTTCTTTGAAGAATCGCTTGTTGCCGATATGCGCGAAGGACTTTTCGAACGCTGATAGCTTTGCTGCACATCCAATACGTTGTCGAGAAACATCCAAATAAGACCGCAGGGTTATGCGACAGATCGAAGCAGGTAGGACGAGCGAATTTCGAACTGCAACTGACAACAAGCAGACAAAGAAAAAAGCGGCCGGCCAGGCGCGCCCTTCCAAATCTTGAAGCTTATCAGCGTGTAGCGCGCGCGCTGCTGCGGGTCACGTGACAGAGGTGACAAGAGAGGAGGGAGTGCGCGGTGGAGGGCCAAGACACCGGGACAATGGGGACAGCACCGAACCCTCTCCCCAGGCATTCCAGTGAGACGTGTTTTTGTAGCCTCGAAAAGCATACGCGCGCGCATTTTAGCGCGCTTGAACGCTGGAAATGGCGGCGGGGCGGCCAGAAGCTCGGCTTGCGCCCGAGCGAAGGAAGTACTCAGCGCGAGCTCGCAGTTTGAGTGCTGCAACGGCGGGCGTGCTCTCGCAATGTTCGATGTTGTTGCAGCCGCGGGTTCGCGCGCTACCTTCGCTGCGTCTTGAATTAAAGTGAAACGGAGTCTAGAAGTACATTCTTTCACGTGGTCACGTCTTCTGTAAACGTCGCGCGTTTACGTAAAAAAAAAGAAAGAAAAGTGTTAGTTTTAGTTGCATTATAAGTGAGCATGAGCCCAAATAAAATATAAATATAATTACTTGCATTACGCAGACGATCTGAAATCGATTAACCGGCGCTCCTAGCCTTCCGGAAACATTGGCTGCCACGGCTGAAACAGGCGTGCCCATGCCGGGGATCTGTACCTTCAATATCAAACGGGCTCCGCAGAGCCGTTTGATTAAACCGGTACACTTTGCCGGTCACCGGTCACCCGTCTGTGCAACATGGTCACCGGTTTGAACAAACGTGCGACAACTTTGCCCAAACGAGTCGCCCATTCGCCCAGACGAGCGACCCGTTTGCCAAAGGAGTGACCTGGGGTGCTATTCTCTTCGCAAACGGGAACCTTTCGAGTTGTGACGTATCGAGAAAGATGGGGCGGAGCCTCAAACTAGAATGATTCTTGTTTGAGGCTCCGCCCCAACGTTCGGGTTCACGCACGCGATCAGCTAGAATCTGACGATGCCCTACGTCGCGGTGACGTGTCCACCCAGTTGGGGCGAAGAAATCCCTGCATTTCCCCCTGTTCTTTTTGTTATCTTCTTCCTTTCTTCCAGGACTTAGAACGAGCGAATAACGGAGAAAAGGCTACCTTCCGGAAAATGGAAGGAAACAGAGAAAAATAATATTATCCATTTATAAAATACGAAAGATTATTTCAATAATTATGACGTAAAGTAAATTTAGCTAAGATATCTCAGCTTGTTTTCTCGAAGTCTTTCGCTACGGTCTTTGAAAACAAACATGGCGAAAACCGCGGTAACGACCTTGTGGTGTTTGTGTCTCGCTTGCGTCGTTGCTTTCCCTGCTTCTGCACGATACGGATGGCATTACGAGAAAAAAAAATATTACGTGAAGGTGCGCTGCGACACCGATCATCCTTTGTGAAGCCGCCGTGAACATAAACTGCTAATGAAATTTCTTGTTTGCCAGTGAAGGAGACTTCAAATGGATACAGAGCTGACGACGACTCTGTGGTAGTATATGGCAAGTCATGAGAACGACGCAGAGTGCAACGGTTGTGAGCATTGTGTGGATGATGCAGGAAAGTTTCTTCGGGCAGTTTTAATAATGCTTTGCTCCTTTGCTCACTGCAGTGATTATGCCGGTATAGTCTCCATAAGCCATGCCCTTCTCTTTCGGCGCTGAAGAAATGCACGCGACGGCATAATCTCGGGCAGTCTTTTTTACTTATTTTTATTTGCAGAAAAGCTCGTGCAAAAAAAAAAGAACGGCTTTTACGTTTTTACACGTCCCTACATAGGTACCGCTTTCCCATTGGCTTCATTGCGCGTGACGATTCAATGCCATTTGCCATGGAAACGTTCGTGAAACTAGAAAGCCTATGTTTGCCGCTAACAGTCATTTTTCGAGTTCGGGTTGTGACGACAAAATGACGTAAGAACAAGAATGCACTGGACTATTTTCATTGTTTTAACTCGACAACCGCACCCTTGGCGAGTTAAACTCGAAAGAACATGGCCGTGATGCTCGTCGGGTCGACCGCGGCTGGGGTTTGACATGCGATCGGTCACTTGATCAACGCGCACACGAATACTTTCGTGCTGTTGGATGAGCCCATTCGGCGGCAGGACCGGGTCGAAGAGCACAGTGAGCTGGCGTTTAACGTCTCCGATGTAACGCTTGGCGAGATGCAAGACTTGGCTTCTATTTGTGCCGGTGTTATGAAGCTTGAAAGTGGTGGTGTTGTTGTGGCTCGTACGGTAGCGTTGCTGAGATTATGAAGATGGTAATAGACCTTTATTCAGCGTTGCCGTGCATTAAGATTCAAAACCTCACCTTGACACAAAGCGAACCACGTTTCCGTGAGCACGGAGGCAGCAGCCAAAGGTCTGAGAAAGAATTTTGCCGCCGCCACGACCGCCAGCGATCGCCCCAACGGCAAGAAAACAAACGACAAGCTCATTGAGGTTTGTGTAGTGCTGACTACTGATTCATCGGACGACAAAGGTGAATGATGTAAAACGCAACGTAAGTTTGCCAGCGTTTTGCAAAACGAATTCGTTTCGTTGAAAATTTAATTTGTGGAATTCGTTAACGCCTTGAAAGTTTGACGGGGACTGCATTGTGAACGCAGGCTTCACACAAGTGTTTTCTACAGTGTGTGCTTTGGCTGCATGCATATAAAGACGAAAACACTGCCTATATGGTGCATAAAATAAAATAAATTTCGTTTATCTTGGTAATGTTGACTATATATTGAGTGCTGTTGATAGTAGTGGCGTAGCCAGGAACTTGTAAGGGGGTGAGGGTGGAGCGGGGTTGAGGTGGCTGGGATGTTTATGACTTGGGGTGCGGGGGGGATGGTGTCGGAATTTGTGTGTATATTCTAGGGCCCGCCGGATTTGGGGGGGGAAGGAGCGAAGCCCCATAACCCCCCCCCCCTCGCCCCCCCCCTCTCCCTCTGGCTTTGCCACATAAGGGGAGCATCCTACATTCACAGGCTGCTATAAGCATGTGCATAGCCACTGAGCTCGTACCACAATGGCAAGATAGTTGCTGACATTCTTCACGTTAAGTAGCAGTTCTTTCTTTAGTACATATGCTCGCTTTTCCTTCACACATCTACACTGCCTCCGCTTGTCGTTTATGCTTGATGGTGATAAGCCAACAGTGCGTATTTGCTCTGCATCACAGGCAAATTTCAAAAATCCAGCTCACACTACTCTTTAATTTCAATGAGTTACTGACACTTTTAAAACGACAATCTATTTAATTGCTATAATAACCTTTACATTTAACACACGCGTGTTGAATGTAGGACAATTCTATTTTTATTGTTTTTCTTGGTCACAAAGATGACAACCATCCATAAGACACTGGCTAAATTTCTCGTCTACAGGGGGTAACAATGTTACCATACTCTGTCAGACTAAACTGCTGCTGTCTAGACAAGTAACGATTCATTTTAGGACAGGCCTGTTCGTAGTTTATTGCAGGGCATCGAAAAGTGTTCTTATGACTTTCCGATGACTGACTTGCAATTCCAGCAGCTTGGCGTGAAAAGGTAAACTATCTAATTGATACAACAAAATGCCATGAGCAACCCATCCAGATTTTATTGCGTGATTGACAGTAGCTGCAGACCACAACAAATTGTCAACTAAAGACATAGGTACTAAGCGTGCACTAACTTCAAAGCGGTAGAAACCCTGAAGTTTAAACGTCAACTTACCACCATGTTGTTAATGGCAAAATGGTGTTTGCGGCAAAGTGTTGGAGTCCTTCAGAATGGTGACGGTCTCCTTCAGACCGATGATGACGGTGACGAAGGTTTAGTTAGAGTCTAAGTTTAGTCAACGCACCCGACGACGTCGGTGTGCTTGTCATGGTGGCGACGAAAGCCTTCTTTCGCACATGCCTCTGCTGCCTCGGTCCGGGGTTTTGTCGACCCAACCATCTCTTCCCAGCCGGTTGACAGCGATACTCACGACGGCCGTCACGGCTCTGATCACCATCCACTGGGCATTAGCTATGTGATCATCGGGGGCAACCGCGCCCTTGTAGTTCCCCGTTGCGAAAAATCTCAGTGCGATTCAATTAGTAGCTGCTGCTCGACGGTCATCATCTCTCATCGTCGCCGTCTCTGGTTGTCACACTGCGATCACACGGTGCTTTTCGACAAGCGGTATTGTCGTCAGAAACAGTCGTCGTGCATCGCGAAGGCAACCGGGTGCTCGCGGAAAACCCGTCATTGTACGCGTTGGTCGAGCCATCGTTGAGCAACAAGCATCGCCGCCATTTTCTACGCTCTAGAATCCTGCCCAAAGCTTGTTCCGCTTCGTGCATTAGAAAGAGAGGTTAAAAGCACGAGCGCATCACCCCGAACGATCTTCCACGAACGTTGGCTTCCACTGCGCAAGCGCGCCTGCTCGACAGGGACATTGAAAGCCCGGAGCACGTTCTTGTAGCTCCTACACCCGCACTAGCTCGCACTCATAGTGAAACAGAGAGTAGGGTGTGTCGATAATACCGCAGTTAATCTAGTGACGCGACTTCCGCTATGTGCTACGTAGGTCGGACGTGGTCTACGTCACTTTGTCGTCACGGTCCGAACTCGAAGAACGACAGTTACGGCAAACGGTTGCTTTCGTGTTTCGCGAACGTTCCCATGGGAACCGCGTGGAATTATCACACGGGCTGTGGCCAATAGGAGCGCGCGGTTCGTAGGGGGGAGGAGTTTTCGAGAAACACGAACGTGACCGTTTGTGACCAGAATAGCACCCCTGTTTGTCCAAATAGGTGAACATTATGGCTCATACGGGGGACCCCTTTGAGCCACACGGGCGACCCCTTTGACAAACTGGTGACCGTTATGGTTAAACTGTTACCGGTATGGACCCGTTTATTCTCATATAGGTGCCAAATGTTTTTTTTTCTTTTTTCAGTAGGGTACTATACACACGAAAACTGCTTATGACTCATATCAACGATTTTGTCATGTTTTCAGTGTGTATGGTCTATCAAGTCAGGTCTGTAGAAAATCTAGGAATATGGCGACGCAAAGTCTAACGAGCGTTGGCGACAGACAGTTGGCAGGATTTCTGACGACTGTGCTCTGTAGACTCCTGTTGACAGGAAATCTGTAGAAACCTTGTAGAAAAATGGCGATAAGATAGGAAGTGGACAGGTGTGTTAAAAAATCGTTAAGATGTCTACAGACTGGCTCAGATTTTTTTGTAAGGGTGAATCAGGCAGCTCTAAAAATCGGCGGAGTTCCGCTTGAAAACCTTCGCTGAAATACCCAGTATTTTACTGCAATTTATTGTCAGTGACAAGTTTAGAATTGAGTGGAGGCTCCGCCCCACAGACGTAATGCGTCCGCTGCAAGTGCCCCCGCTGTCGAAATGTAGCGCGTCGCCTTCTCCGCGTCATGGGCGACTTGGTGAGGGGCGTCGGCAACGTCAGTGCAGGCACGAGGGGAGGGAGTGATGCTCTTGTTTTCTTAAACGAGACAGCAACGTCGCAAAGCGGCTAAGGTACCTGCGTTATGTCGTACGAGGAGAGGTGCTGGAAGATTTTCTACCTCATATTGTCGAATGTGACGGAGGACACCTTCGTGTGTGACGATGGCAGGACGAGACAATTTCTGCTTGCCCGACGTATCATCCGACCGATCACAACGACCAGACCCGACAAGGGCGCCATCTTCACGGATATATAAATATAACTTTGAAGGCCTCATACCAATGACATCGTTCATTTATTAAAGCGAGCAGGAAAGCAGACGGAGCCATGGTGAAGCAGCACGGTGGTGGTGAAATTCGAGTATTTCACGCAGCGTATAGCATTGATAGTGGTGACCGTCGCGAAGAGACGCGTACACCACGAGGATTTTGCGAAATCCCTTGTCACATGAACGAACACTAAACGAAGGGAGGACTTAGATTGTGGAACCAGCTGAACTTACAGAAAAAATGTGAGGAGAAAAAGGAGAAAAGACCTCCGATCGCTGGATGGAGGGGAAGACATCAGTGGAGAAAAAGCTTTAGCCGTTCTCGACGGGCGAGGCTCAGGCAATTGTCCAGGCAGAAGCACATATTATAGAGAACAAAACTGTACAATTCTCATACCATCACACAAAAACTACAACGAAAACAAGCTCACATCGACACGATTTTGCAACGTGACATGTCTCACGTGTGATCACTAAGAGAATGAAGAGAAGCTATCGGCACCGCTTTGTTCGGTCTCACCGAGCAAGACTTACGGAATCATTCATGCGACGGCACTGAGTACGTCGACGGCTACTATAATTTCGATGCTGAGGCGATAGCTGCATTCTCACATCGTGACACAGAAACTGGCCCCCCCCCCCCCCCCTTACCACCACACACAGACACAAAAGCGGGTACCGGCCTAGCTCTGTGACGTCAGACCGGGCCTCATCGAGAAGCCGGTATCCCTCGGCGAAACCAACGTTGAAAACAGAGCGCACCATGTTGAAAACGATTGTTCGTCAAGCTCTGAAGTCAGTAATCCAAAGGAATGAGTGAATTCGATTGGCTGGTAAAATGAAATGAGTCCCTTTGAGCCGAATTGGCCACTGCATTCTTAACCTGTCATATACTATACGCCACAAAACAACGAAGGGCAAGGTACGAATTTGTCAGGAGACGAAAATGCTATCGGAGAATAGGGACGTTAATCAAAAGATACGGTCTGCCCATTACTTGGCGCAGTCTTCTAGGGACTCACCATTTGCTTGATATGCCGTCCATAGATTGTACTTATTGGCCCGTTGTGGGCGCTGCGAGAATTATAGCTTATGACAATTTGAGAAATGCAGACACTTTTTTAATATGTTCATGTTTCTCGAACGTGATTTCTTTTCGTCGCAACTCCTGCCAAAACTCAAAATGAAATAAATTACTGGTATCGCTGTAGTGACACAAAATTCGACCCTAGCAAAATATTACGTCCGTGGGACGCCGCATTCTCAACTAATGCCGATAATAAAAATGCGACACGCCGCGAGCCGCTGCTCCTTAGCGGGCGGCCAGCGGGTTGCCGATCGCTAAGGCAACATTGGGCCGTGACGTCAGCATCGTTCTATTTTTTTCCTCCAGTCTGGGCGTTGCGCGGAGTGCGCTTCTTTGAGCCGCTACCACCGCTACTTCGGCTTGTGATTGGCGTGTTTAGCCGTTGCTTTTATCTGTAGCCCGTGTAGCTTCGGTATAGCCTTTTGTTTATTTGCTTGTGAGAACTACAAGACTCGTTTTAGCAAGCAACTCGGTGCGCCCAAGACTGCCCAGCTGTTCCTCGAAAGATGCCGATGTGCAACTTGTAGTGCTGTGGGCTGCTGAAACAACCCGCTGCGCAACACGGAGGTGCTTTTTCAAAGGTTTCCAACGGACCGCAAATTGGAGAAGGTGTGGGCGAACGCTGTTCGACGAGTGGACTTTGGACTTCAGCTCCTACGCGCCCGAGGAAAAAAGAACGAGAAAACAGACGTGTACAGCCCAGCACACGTGTGTTCGGGCGCCGCGGCCCGCGCCGGAGAGCCTCAAAGCTTCATGTCTGGGACTGACCCGCAGCGCGAGAGCGAGAGGGCCCCCAGTACTGTACGTCACTGGTAGCGCGGCGTAGAGCAATGCCGCTCCATCCACGGAGCCCCGATGACAATTTAGGCCTAGCGACGAGTACGGAAGTCCGCGCACACGGCGACAGCCGCCGACTATGGCACCGAACCAGTTCACTTGTTTTCCAGTCGCTAGCTTTTAAGTATACAAGTGACGAGTACGGCATAGCGCGCGCACGGCGGCGGCCGCCGAGTACGGCACCGCATGAGTTGATGGGTTTTCCAGTTACTAACCTTTGAGTATACGCACTAAACCTTGCTACATATGCTGGATAACTACCACGTATACAGAATTAAAACAAAATCAGCTTACCTCCTATCTTTAGACGGCTAGCGCAACAGAGGTAGATGCCGCTCGGCCTACGTACACGTTAAACGAGAACGATCCAGACGTCACATTCACATAGCGGCTAATTTCCGGTGTTGCCGGGGCCTCGAGCGGCTAGCTCCGGTTTTGTTGGCCCCGCCCCAAACAAAACTTTGAGGCGTCGATATCTTTAAAACTACGCACAATAACGAGAAAAAAATTACACCTTGCAATTCAGGGACGCCCTGACCGCACTAAAAACAGTCATAATCCCAAAATCGAAAGTATGGACCGGAGTTGCCCTTTAACGGCCTATGGCGTGCTCTCATTGACTGCGAAACAATAAGAAGATCTGCTTGGCACTCGGCACGATATTGCTTTTCTTGAGCTCTGAGTGAATATAAACGTACAGACACGTTTAGAGGTTAATGCAACGTAAGAATGACCCAAACACAACGCGAAAGTAAGATGTATTCATTTGACGACCTGTCTGTGACATGTCCCGTCAACGGACGGAGGCTCTCACATCCGGATGCGCAGAGCTAAGGCTTTATCCACTTTAAGCGTATTGCTCTTTTTTAACTTTTTATTACCTGTATGATGTACCCATTGCATGTTTCCAACAGTTTATTAACTTGTGTTGTTTGTGTTTGAAATAATATATCCGATTTCACTACCGTTATAACACCAATGCATTCATTTTAAGCTCTCATTATTCACAACGTTTTATGCTAAAGACCTTTAAAGTTGATAATCGGTTTAATTTTATACTGGCCATGCGATAGATAACAAAACATCAACACCGAGACGACGTTAGTGTAAGAGGACCATGGGTTAATTCTCTTGGAGCAGCTGCTTGGTGCTTTCATCCTTTTTAAGAATGTAAGCAACGGAGAAATTTTTAGCCTGTTTAATCGAAGATTTAATTAACTTGTGAGCATAGTAGAAGGTCAGAATTGGGAACTCCTAAATTCTGAAGAAGCAGACTTCACAGGTCCCCTGAATTGTCACTTGGTCTAACAATGGTGGGTATATATGTATATATATATATATATATATACCTTATCTTCTGCAGAAAGTAATCTTGTTATGTTTTATTTACTAACGGGTGTGTTCACATAACGACCGTCATAGGGGTGTCATCTATTTATTGTCTCCTATGTAGTCCCTGTCAGGTTAAGAAATGCATCCTATAATCGCGCCATTACCAATGGGATTTCGGATAAAAACGCCAAAAAGAACGCAGTAGAAAAAGTCACCAAGTAACGAAGGTGAAGGAAATAAGGCGCGTCGTGCGTTTCATGAGTCGCCACTAACTGTAGCAGGTGTGGCCTGGCCGAGCATGATCATAGAACCATAAAACGAAACAGTTTTAAGAGAAGAGCCGCAATAAAAAAAGCGCGTGGCAGCTTTTCCACATTTCTTTCTCGGCTGGTGGCCACGGCAAAATGCACTCATAAAGCGATTGCTTAGTATGTTTCTTTATTGTGAGTCCCTGTTCGTAAAATAAGGACATCGTCCGAGGGTATGATGGCACAAAGCTTACAAAATACAGCCTGCCCATTTGCCTACATGTATTTCATTTTGATCCGGTCGGGGGAAAGCCGCGGGTCGTACTTGGGCCTTTAAGGAGCAGCATGAGGCTCGCGAGCCGAGGTTTGGTTACCCCTCAACTATATCATGCTTCTGGTGCCTCATTGATTACTTTCATAAATGACGAATAATGTAGCAACGGAGTGTTTTCCTCCCTTTAACTAACGTGTTCCCAATCGGACATGATAAGAAGAGAGGAAGGAGATGTGTATCTCATTCTCCAGGCAGACGGGAGAAAAGTTCCTCCCTCGACGGCACATCTTCCTTCGGTTTCGTTTTTTCGGCCACGTAGCACATGCTTTTTTAATAAACGACATCGAGCTGACTGAGCGTCAGCGGCAACGAAGGCTACTTGTAAATTCAGTCTCTCAGTTCAAACACGCAGAGCACCTCGGTTACAATGACGCTTTTACCGCTAATTTCGTCAAACGAGCGAAAAAATCTATTAGAAACAACGAAGTTCCTGAGCAGTGTCAGAGGTGCTACGTACAGTGGGTTAAAATGGCCGCCTCCTCAAATTTTCGACCAAGTAAGGGAAGTTTTCCTGCCGTGTGCCGGTATTTCTTCGGCGGTACGTTTGTGTCGGTCTCTTGTTAGCGAGTGCCGTCAGATGATAAACGTGGTTTTGTATTTTCGTGAGCCACCAACCTCGCCATGGCACTATTAGGTGTTGTTAACGAAGTCTGGATACATCATCGATGTCTCGATATCTTTCGCCTACAATTGGTGTAACATCGAGACGAAATTATATGTTATGTCGCAGGTTGACATTCTGCTTTACGTTCACGAGTTTAATAAGACCGCGTGAGGGATTATGGTGCAATCGATCGACCTGCGCATGGTCATTTTGGAACGCTGGTCTGAAAAGTAGCTCCTATCGTATAGTGAACAATGTAACTCTCGTCGGAAATGCCCTGTTGTCCCCTCCCCGAGAGCGATTGGTTTCTCGGGGAAGGCTGAACATGCTTTAAATAAGACGGAAAGGAACGACGTACGTTGTTCCTTTTCGTCTTATTTCAAGCAGAATGTCAACTGTATCGGCATTAATGGAAATCAGACAGAACGACCGGCGTGGTGCTTGGTAAATTCCTCTCTGTTATCAATCAATCAATCAATCAATCAATGTTCATTTTTCTCTTGTGCTAATTAACAGCTCGAAAGCCTACTGGGTTAAGCACACAGAGCCGGATAGTTTCAGTCTATAGTCAGCTGGTGGCCAAGCCCACAAAACCAACCTCTCACCCTTCCTGCTTTTTATTCTTTTTATTTTCGTACTTAACCGATACCAGATTTCCACATACGTTCTAAAGGACACACGCTCTGAAATACCTGGGGCTGTTGAGCCTTTTTCTTTGAGCAAAACCGCGTTCGTGCAATTTATTTTAATTAAATTGAACCCCGAATGGTTGGATCAAGCTCAAAGCGGGCTTCAATTCCTAATACGCACTTTGTAGTCCGCTCGTCGATGCCAAGTTCATTACCTCTTAACGTATAAGGCTAACCGTAAAAAGAATGTATTGACCATCGGTCAGAAAGTTTATGACTTCGGAACATCGATGTCCCTCTGTGGATTCGCCATAGCCACTCAGCACAACAACCGGCCAGTGTAATTTTTTTTATTACGTCGATGATGTATAACCATGTGCCAACACAGTTCTTCATTTGCTCAAGTTATCCCTACAATCTGTTTGTTTTTGAACGCACCACGGCGTAGCGAGCCGTCCACAAAGCCTGCCGCAAATCATGGCATTACTGTTGGTCAAAAGGAGATTTCTCTGCCCGTGAAACATATCCTCCAGCTGCTGAGTGAAAACCCCATTACGGAGGTTAATTCACGACGACCACTGCCGCCACACGCGAACAGCGCAAAAACAACAAAAAATACTAGGATAGAAAAAAAAAAAGCATCCCTCGAGCCATTTCACGACGTGCTTTGCAGAGAAGCGAGTTCATGGCTAAGGAACGTGATTGGAGCGTGTTGTTTTACTGGCTGTCGAAAATAATTACAGCCTGAACGTTTACTTTTTTTCAAAAAAATTCATCCCTTGTGCCGGTCAAGATACCGTCCGAGCAATGACAATACTGAAAAAAACAAAAACAAAAAAAAACAACCTAAGTACTGGAGACTGGTAACATTATGCATTGCTTAGAAGATCACTGAAAAAATCCGTACTTTGGAAGCGACGAGTATAAAAGGCGGAAGCCCGGTGTACACGGTCAGTGATGTGTACAGTGTGGAAGCGCTGTGTACAGACTACAGAGTCAGTGTGCATTCATGTTGATGTTTGTATGTTATGGGCATGTTCTCTTTCTATGTGAACTTTACTTTTAACGGATCCACACCGAAAGAAATCCGATCCTTTTTTAAGAGTGTAGTATCATGGCAATCAAAACAATTGCCAATCTGTAATGTAATGCAATATAATTGCCAACTGTAATGCCAATCAAAGTTTTGCAAGCGTGTTTACCTAGTGTATGTCTGTTCGAAATAAGCTTAGTAACAATCCATTATCAGTGCTCAATCATGTTATTTATGTCCATGAATTACTGTATTTGTGTTGCTAATTTTTTTATCGAATTGTTAGTGTTGATTGTGCGCCAGGCTACAATGCCATATTTTTAATCGTTGGCATGATTCATTTTTGTTATCTGTGTTTTCACCAATATACTTTTTTGATTAATTTGTGTTCTTTGCTGCCACGGCTGCTAACTGTAGGAAGGTGGCCGAGAACTTGTCATGCTGCATTTATACAGCTTTTTTCTCGGTCTCCTTCCACCACAAATGTAATTAAATAGAAATAAGATTTATTTATTTAGTATTATGATAATATATTGGAGCGCAAAGTGTATGTGTGTGTATTTGCGTATATTAAAGATGTCTCAATCGCAATAAAAGAGAAACAAATTGTGGCCGATGGATTAGATTCTTGAAAAGTAGTGAAAGCGCACAATAAAGACAAATACGAAGACGGAGAGGCAAACAGCGCTCGTCCTGTTTGCCTCTCCGTCTTCGTATTTGTATTTATTGTGCGCTGTCACCACTTTTCAACATGCATAACCAACTCGCCTGCATCGCTACGTTAGATTAGATTGTACCTAGCGGAACCTAGCCTAGCCATTTGTAATAACTCTGTTTGTTCCTGCCATCTGGTGCCTTGCAATTTAACCTTCTTTCACGCTTCGCGATATTTTTTTGACCGTACAATGAGCGAAGTAGTCTGCTTCGAATAAGATATTTTGGGAACGACTTTCGGTTTCGCGAATGGTTTCCCACCCCTCCCTGTCGTCCGGTGCTAAAAAAACAAAATGTGTCACAGAAAATTGCCAAGGTGAGGCGTTACGTGCGCGCAATGGCCGGGTTTGTGTTGTCTCTGTTTAGCATCGCAGTGTTGAGAACTAGAGGACTGAGTGACTGCGTTCACATTGCATTTTCTTACCTGCACGGTAGGACAGTTCTGGCAATAAATGTCGTTCGTGAAAAGCTCGTGTTATGTTTTCATATACTACAGCTCTCGTTCCAAAAGCACAGATTTGTTGGGTTGTTGTGTGCAAAGCGGTTGACTGTGATTCTTACCTTTCTTTCTATGCTTCGCAGTCCTGGGGGCAGCCAGTGGTGTGATATATTTGCCTGTACGAAAACTATGCTAGTTCTTTTCAGTCGAACCGCTGCAGCATCCCACGTAGAAATAGACGATACCCGTAGCATCCTGCCGTCCTCGTTAAACCTTACTGAACTCAATTCCCTTGATTCGGAGGGAGCCGCCATGTTGGTACGCAGACAAACGAGGAACTTTGCTCCACTGTTTGCAGGAACGAACGTTGCGGCGTATCTAAAGGAACATAGGCGACAGGATCGTTCCTCCCCTTACAGTATAATATATTCACTTTAAAAAAAAATAGTGTATTGGTCAAATTACAATGAGCTTACTGTATAATTCAACTTGTCCCGTTCGTGTTTGCCCCTCGTGAAAAATAGAGGCACGTTGATACTTGATTTGAAAGCCATTATATTGATCTGTCTATTGGGGTCATTTTTGAATATATAATACCCTCGTGCTTTTAGAGTGCATTCAAATACTTCTAAACACTATAGCTTATAGTAAAGGAGTTTGAAGCATACGAATATCACTTTTTTTTTACTCTCCTACATAGTTTGTTTTTATTAAATCATCTTCTTCATAGGCTACATTGTTTTGCTCAGTCGTCGAATTTAGGTATGTTATTTCTTTTTTCTATATTGTTGCTATTCAGTTTGACGGGAAAGTATAATAACGAGTTTAAAAATAGGTTTATATACAAAAATGAATCTGATGCGATATCAGATTAAAATCTCCATCACTAGAGGAATAATTGATGACAATAAAATTTATTAAGAAAAAGTACTACGTAGACTCTCACCAATTACTTCAATGTGCCCGACGTTTCGAAGCCAGCTGGGCTCCTTGTTCACGGGTGACTGTATATGGGCGCAAAGGTAGCAACCTGTCGTCGTTTTCTTCTCGTCTCTCTTAGCTTTGTTTTCTTCTTCTGTTTCTGTGTGTGGCGCATTTTAGCCCGTGTATATAGCTGCTTGGAAGCGTTCCGGTGGATCTGTTCAGGTTGTTGCTTGTATTTTGTATGTGCCAAGAGTCTATTAAGAGCCGCTTTCTCCAGTTTCTTTCTGTGTCGAGGATGGAGCTGCTGTCAAAGCCAATGGCGTGGCCTGTCTTCTGAGCATGTTCCGCCAGCGCGCTGCCTTGGATGTCATTCTTCTTTACGTCATACTTATGTCTACGCAGACGTACGGGAAAGTTCTTCGTTTCCCCCACATAAGAGGCGTCGCATTCGGCAGAAGGAATTTGGTAAATCAGGCCTTGAGCTTTTTCTTTTGGTGGACGATCCTTTGGAAGAGGAAGAAAATGGCCTAGAGTTGAGACAGGTTTATGCGTAACTGCATTGCCGTATGGTCTCACAACGCGGGCTAGGACCTCGCTCGTGCCATGGAGGTACGGGACGCATTGGCGGCTGGAGGTGTTTTTGTTCTTGGATGTAGGAGGGTAACGAAGTTGTTTGTATATTTTGTTGACAAATCTCGTAGGGTAGTTGTTTTTCTGAAGGTCTCGCTTTATAATATCGACTTCCATCTTAAGTGAGTTCTTTGTTGAGCAAACCGTGAGGGCGCGTTGAAAGAGCGCCGGCACTACAGAGGATTTGTGAGTTGTAGGGTGGGTCTGACGAAAAGCTTAGGTACCGACCGGTGTGCGTTCCTTTCCTGTATACTTGGAAGGATAAATGGTTCCCTGTTTTTTTTCCACTGGAGGTACGGGACGCATGTGCGTTCCGTACCTCCATGGCGCAAGCGAGGTCCTAGCCCGCGTTTTGAGACCATACGGCATTGCAGTTACGCATAAACCTGTCTCAACTCTAGGTCATTTTCTTCGTCTTCCAAAGCATCGTCCACCAAAAGAAAAAGCTCAAGGCCTGATTTACCAAATTCCTTGTGCCGAATGCGACGCCTCTTATGTGGGGGAAACGAAGAACTTTCCCGAACGTCTGCGTAGACATAAGTATGACATAAAGAAGAATGACATCCAAGGCAGCGCGCTGGCGGAACATGCTCAGAAGACAGGCCACGCCATTGGCTTTGACAGCAGCTCCATCCTCGACACAGAAAGAAACTGGAGAAAGCGGCTCTTAATAGACTCTTGGCACATACAAAATACAAGCAACAATCTGAACCGATCCACCGGAACGCTTCCAAGCAGCTATATACACGGGCTAAACTGCGCCACACACAGAAACAGAAGAAAACAAAGCTGAGAGAAAAAATAAGAAAACGACGACAGGTTGCTACCTTTGGGCCCATATACAGTCACCCGTGAACAAGGAGCCGAGCTGGCTTCGAAACGTCGGGCACATTGAAGAAATTGGTTAGAGTCTACGTAGTACTTTTTCTTATTACTTACCTAACCAGGCGGAGTTCCGCCAAAATATTTACATTTAAATAAAATTTATTCGAAACGTATAGGTCAGTACAAGAGAGTCGCTTCCCTCGTCAATCAAAGCTTCCCATACCAACGCGAAGATAACATAATCTTAATTCCTGCGCCATAAATAATATCACTATGACATTCATCTATATATTCCTTAGTCCAGACAACCCGGCAACTTCAATTTGTGGTGTTAAAAAATATAATGACTCGTGCAAACATACCTAGCCTCAGTCAATGCAGAAAACACACAAACAACCCCACAAACACAAAAGCACACGCAAGCGCGCAGACAAACACGCACGTACGTGAGACAAACACACGGGCGCACACATTAACAAACACAGCTGCCGTAAAGTAATGATTTAGAAAATATCTAACACCAATTGCAAGCCAATTTTCGACAGATTCTATTTTCTCACGCCAAGGGCCCAACTATGCTTCTTCATTTATGCTGCATTTAAAAGAAGTATCCGCCCCCAACAGAATTTATGTTGGGGCACGACAGTGGCGATAGTAAAAGCGGCAAACTATTTCCGCAGCCGACCTTCTGTCAGCTCAGTGCCGCGTGAGCATGACCTCTGGATGAAGTCGCGACAACAATCGGCCGCGGCCGTCGCCAGTGTTGTCGGAAGCCGAGGCCGTAACTTTGCGACATCTCCAAACACGCGGTCTCGGTAACAAGATTGGCGGTCACGAACTCGCACGGCTGCTCTGAGGGCTGCCCTTCGCGAGCGAGAACCTTTTCCGGTATGTCTGATCACCTGGAAACTGCAGTGCGGCCACGTGTTCGGGCGATTGTACTCGTTGTCGCGTGGGCATTTGCCATGCTTCCTTATTGTTTGTTTCGACGTGTCGATTGGGGAACAGCCTCGTGTACGATGTCATTTCGGTAGTGAAACATTTCGAGCGTGCTCAGAGAACCGTTACTAGGCTGCGCGTGGGCAAGAAAATTCTATACGAGATTTCCTTCCTGGCCATACGAATAAGGTGCATAGAGTTTTAAAATTTTGTTTCTCGCGTAATCTAAACAACTTCTTTTATTAAAATGCTGCCAAATTACTAGAGCAGTCCTATGCAAAATCAGTCAACTATATGCCGGGAAATAAATAGATTTCCAGTCAAACAGTCAAAAATAATAACTTCGTTTAATTTATTACAATGCTCGGCTCGAGATAGCTCCCGCTGACCCGGACACACAGTCATCGCGACTGAAGAGTTGGGATATTAGGATATTATTTGGCAAATGCGAAGCATGAGCGCCATATGTTATCTTCATGTTGTCGTTTCGTGTGATGCCTCTGCCTCTGTGCTTGTTTGCTCTTCGGTTTAAAACAGATCAAAAGTGTGCCTAATAGAATACACAAAGAATAAGAAGATTATAAAGAGCACAACGCTCCGAAGCCAAGTCAGAAGTACAGTATGTTGTCCTTTCGCAAATATCAAAGGAAGCGACTGGACTACCACTACGGCTGTCAGAATGCTATACTCTAATATGGTAAAAGAGAAATCCCCGATATAAATGTGGACGTCGATGTGAATATTCTTCTGAGTGCATTTGTTCATCTCAAGTCCATTTACATTTTGCAAACCACATCTGCAGGACAAAGAAGAAAATATAGATTAATTCAATAGACGCCTTCTGCGTACTAGCATGAGCATACACAGTGGATCTCTTCTGCGGAATATTATACTACGCGCACCTGTTCACAGCCCAATGACTCGTAATTTGTCGCGTGGCAATTAGAGCTGGAACATTATAAAACATTGTGTTGTCACCCTGAGAACCATAGCTGCCATAACTTGACAGCAAACTTTATCTCCGCAATATTATAATGCATGAAACGTAGTATTTAAGAAGTCAATGTTTAAATTTGGTACGGAAACGTTAAAGATTTGTTTAGGAGAGTGAAGCACATCTTGTTTACTCATTACCATCTTGCTCCGTTAAAACGTTACCATGCAATATAGGTAGTACGCAAAGCGCAAGTTCCTCTGCTTCTTGCAAAAGGGTTGCGATACTATCAGTACGGCGAGCTCTTATTGGCTGATTGAAAAACAAAATAGTTAGTAGGCCTGAACGCATCTACCATTGAGGTCTACCCTCTATATTTTCAATCAAAGCCCCTCAGAGCTAGGCATCATTATGACCTCTCCGTAACCCCCACGCAAGAATCAGACGACTTCCTCACTGCATTGGAATGTGATAAGAGGAGATGGGAATACACCAGAGCCGGCGCAGATGTAGAGTGTCTGGCTGCGGAACGATAGGTTTTCTGTTCGGTTCCATGTTTTAGCGCCGGACAGGGCGTCATATTGACAATAAAGTTAGACGTGCACACATTCCAAGTGGGGGAGGAGTATATCTTGGTCGAATACCCCGATTAGACCTTCAAACGAAACTGAAGAAGCCCGCGCCAAGAGGCACGAGAACACGACCTGTTTCGCCTATTATTTGAAAGGGTTCGTTCTGAAGGCCTTTAACGTGCTCATGTGATGTTTTTTATTCTTTAAAAATAGACTGTTCACCTGTGTTTTCATGTTAACGAAACCGGTTGTGCTGATATAACCTGGCATGAGGCACGCGCTGTGGACAAGTTTCTGGTTGTAGGGGGCTCCGTTATTATTCAAAATGTAACGTTATGTAGCGAAGAAAAATAACAAAGTTACGGTTTCAACATAACAATTTAGTGTTCAATACGCTACATTTACTCTACTTCGTATGTAACGTTCAATACAATATTATTTAAAATATAGTCAAATATTGCATTCAAAATATAATAATATTATAATACCAACATGGTCGATACGATATCCAATTATAGAGCACAAAAATTCACGTTTAGCAATGTTCAAACAGGCTTTATGTTATATTTGATTATGTTAATTCAACTGCTTAAGCTGCATGCTTACAGTCACTTGCGCCACCATGCCAAAGGGAAATCTATTATCCTATTTCAGTGTTTTTGTTTATGTCGTCTTGAAACTGCCGCAGGATAGCTTTCATGAGCTTGTTCTATACAAAAATAGAAAGCATTTGAAGCCCTCAAACAAATACAAGATGTAATGCAACCTGCATTTGTCGTTTTATTGGTTCAACCTGAAATTAGGGCGGTTCATGCAATGAACAAATTTATAGAAAAGCGCACGATTTTCTTCTATACTTAAAAAATGCATCATTTGCTAAAAAAGAGCCGACATTTTCAATTTGTACAAAAAATACGTTCAAGATCTGGGTGTGCTATCGACAAAAATTTGCTAAATTTGCCGGCGGACGGGATAATCACTCGCCATATTTAGCTAGCAGACGGGGGTCATGTAATTGGTGTCAATCTGTTTTATGTAGGTACGTCCCTGCGTAGCCAGACCTGTGAAACGTCTTGTACGTTAGAAAGCGGCCGTGTTCACTTTCCTGGAGATTGCTTACGTTGTAAGTCATTGCGAACATTAGCAGATATCGAGCAAGGAAGGAAACTGAGATAAAAATCAGATCTTAAAAGTGTTGTGAGTTCAAGGCCATTGAGCATGAGGTTTCACTCAGTGTTGTACACGTTCCTCAAAAAAAGGAACGAAAGGTCGTTCCTCGTTCCTTCTGATTTTTGGAACGCGTTCCCGTTACAAGTTACATCTTTGAAAGAGGAACTCGTTCCCGTTACAGTTTAAAATATGGAACGTATCGTTACATATGCGTTACATTTGTATTTTGCTAACTACTATATTTAGTTTAATCAAGCAGAGTTTTTTTTTCCCCATTAGTAGTCAACATACGAGTTTGTATGGCGTTATGGAAGGGAACAGGAGAAGAAAACAAGCGGAAGCAGGGTTTCATTTGTTAATATATTCAAGTTAAAAATCTCAGCTTTCAACCATATTCATCTTAGTAAACATATAAAATAGCGCAACAGAAAGACAAGGACAAGAAGTATACAGGACAGGCGCTATAATTGTCTGTATGCTTCTTGTCCTTGTCTTTCTGTTGCGCTATTTTATATGTTTTACTAAGATGAACCAACTAGCCCAACCAACAACGTACCTTACTAAACCATATTAATGTTTGTAGTGGACAATTCAGACGAGCCGAATGTACTTTTACCCAACATTGTACGAACGTTTTACAGCAACATCACACGTTTCAATTGAGCAAAGTCCCTTGTTCGAACTTAACAACAGTTGCTTCTCGATGTTGCTGTCCGCAAGACGAGCATGTCGAGGAAAGGGTAGGGCCTTTGGAAGGTCAGTCTTAAAAAACTACAAATATTTCTTTGTAAGGTTGGCTTTGTTGTTCATTTTGAAGTTGTGTGTGTGTGTGTGAAGGGGGGGGACAAGAGAAGAAATAATGTTTTTTTTTGTGTGTCTGTATCTTTCAAGTGAACAATAATCGGGATACAACGGTGCGTTCGATATTTGGCAGCCTGTGGTCTTGTTGTAACTGTAGGTCTCGTAATGGAAGTTCACAAGCGGCTGTAGTCGGCCTTAGATTTCTGGGAGGATTCGTGGAAGCAAAGAAAGTAGCTGAGCTTGAAACAACCCTCTTTCTATGTCTTTTCCTACGACTAAAAGCCTTGCTTTTTGTACGCAATTTCGGGCACTCAAAAACGAATCAATGTCCACCTGCTCTCCTGCACCCGAAACTGTTAGCAAGCGAGGACCCCACAAAATAATTTACAAGGATTAGTAGCCAAAAAGGTAACGAGATCCTGCACTTGGTAAAGATATTGTTTCTGTACTGTCAAAATTTCCCTGTTATAAATAAAAAAAACATTCCCCCACAAGACGAAAAAAAGGAACGCCGTTACTCTTTCCGTTCCAGTAAAAATGTAACGCGTTCTCGTTCCAGTTCCAGCGATGCAAAATGGAACGGCGGCGTTCCTTCGTTCCTCCTAAAAGGAACGCGTTCCAGGAACGCCGTTCCTTGGAACGCCGTTCCGTACAACACTGGTTTCACTTCTTCTTTGTCCCTGCGCACATCCATTTTTTTTAATTCTAGTTGTAATGACAACTGCGTTATTTACTAGATTCGTCAGTTGTTCGCGGTGGTCGGCTTCCTGTATGTTCAGCTATTGCTCACCATGGAAGCTGAAAAAAATATTTTATATTGTATAATTACAACCGAGCTGCATCAAAACAAAACAATAACTGGCAGAATGATTCAGAATCAGTGGCGATCTTATCCGTGCAAATCAGATAGCTCTCAATAATTAAAATGTGCATGCTGAGACCTTGTATTATGTAATTTAAGCATACACCAAAACAATGTATGCGAATAGAATACCCATGCCGAGGGTGGCGTCAATGACTCTGAAATGCAATAAAGATTCAAAAGAAGGCCCTGATGGCCGAGAGTCAAAATTTACAGCTTACTTTATTTCAGTTGGAAGGTCTAAACCCCGGTCGCGTGTTTCAAAATATCGGTAATTCTTATTTCGGCTTAATTTATTATGTTTATTTTGGACGCTATAGACGTGCCAAGGTACACAGCACAACACGGATGGTTCGGACAAGCGATCGCTATGTTTCCCTTTCCCTCTTTTTTAAAAATTTACACAGCTGCCTTGAAATTACTGGTGCTCTAGAAAATCCTTATTCTGGGCAGTAACTTAAGCTATGCAGTTTGGTGCCCGTCTACTTTGTGTCTGAGCAAACTGAAAAAAAAAGAAGAAAACTGAAGCACCGATATTGATTTTGGGCAAAGATGTGTTGCATTGTATACCTTCAAGTTAAGTAAATTCGAGTAAGATTGAAGTTGCATGATAAACAACATTAGATAATTAAAATGAATCAAACATCACAGGTCCGCAGACGCAGTTTAGCCTTCGCCGCATTGGTACCACAAAAAATACCTAATAATCAGGCAAGCAATTAGTCTTCCACAAGGGAACTTCTTGATTGTACGTGCTGAACAAGATACAACCAGTCGAGACAGCCGAAGCTTTCGAGCTGATGTATGATGGATGTGCCCGCCCAGCCTGATCGTGCCACTCGCTTCTTCATCGTTGCTGTTTTTTTTTTCGTTTCTTTTTTTGTTAATGTGTGGCTGGAAATTATTGTGTGAATTACCAGAAGTGTAACAAACGTAATTCATTAGTCTGAGAAGTAAAGCGCATAAAACATAAAACAAAAACTAAAAATCTTTTCTCCAGTGAAATTATTTCCATACCACGACTTTGTGTTGGTACGTTTTTCAACAGAAACCACGTGCGTTAGGACGAACTATAGATTTTGTTACGTTAAATTGACGCTGCATTATATAAGAAAATGTCAGGATTATATACCTTCCTAAAGGACAAAGTTGGGAATTGTACCACTCGGCATGAAGTTCAATTAATCATTTGAAGGAAAGTATCTCATTTTACACTGAATCAAACTTCGATTTTCGCCTACAACTTTAAGCTTCCGTCTCATTTCTCGTCCACTTTTATTTTAAGGTTTAATTTCAATAACATTTCTTTCTACTACCCACTGAGCAAATTTGTAGTTAAGATTCCGGAAAAAAAAAAAAGGAGAGTTTAGCTAGGGACAGAGAATTAAGGTGAACTCGTTCTGATACGTCAAAGGACTTGTTGACAGAACGAGGTTCATCTTAATTTCATCACCGGAATATGACCTTCATAGGAAAAACGCCTAATGCGATAGACTACATGGAAGTATCGTAGAAAGACAACCGCCTTCTTATTTCTACTATTCTTGATAGCTTTTTATATCTCGAAGTGCAACTCAACTGTCAAAGACACTTTCCGGGAATATATTACGGTCTTTGGATGGGTCTGTAGGTAACCCGACATAAAATTGCAGGTACAACGAAGTAATAAAGTAGAAGGTTTGTTGGTCCTTTATTTTTGGTGCTGAAAGGAACGCCGTACAAGTAACGACGTTACTGGTAACGTATTACATTTTTCAGTAATTGACTAACGTACTCGTTAGACTATTAGATAACAAACCAGTAAAATATTTTCTTTAGTATTTCAAGGTGCCGTGTATAAAAATATGTTCATCGTTAATCTTCATTAATAATTTTGTTGCTTAAGCTTAAAAATAAATTAATTTGCATGCTGTTAATTGCGCAAAAATATTTTGTTCTATTTCGTTTTTAATTATTTTATTGGGAAAACTAAGTTGATCCAATCAGAATTTAAGCATGCACACAGAGGCACACGCACACGCACAGGCACACACACGCACACACACACACACACACACACACACACACACACACACACACACACACATACGTGTATATATGTGTGTGTTACATAATAATATTATAAAGACTAAAATCGCTATGTAACAGCTCAATCATTGTCGTAGTCCATATCCACGGCTTATCGGTGCCGAATAATAAATCTAAACAAAATACTAACGTTCAATTGTTTTTGGAAGTAAAGGGAACGGCACTTAATTACATTTCTGGGAACGGCAACAAATATCAGTAAACCGTTAACTTCCTACAACCTCAAGAGTAACGATATTTTATAACCTACTTATTCTTAGCGAGTTTTTGTGGATGGTTTTCGCCCTCCCGTAACGCTCTCCGCGACCCGCTGCGATACCCGGGACTCTGCAGCCAAGGACACCGGCGCGCAGGCGCAGTAGCGGCTTCTTCGTTGCGGAGGGCTCAGCGGAGGGGGAAACGCGGCCACCGAAAACTCCCTATGCTTGGTAACGCCCACAACTGTCCTTGTAAGCATACGTAAACACCCTCACCCTACGCAAATATTGCAGCGGCTTCAGGCGAGTTTTCGAAGCACTCCTCATTATTATTAACTTAACTAAAGTTATGACCAGCTCGTCGTTATTTTAATTTTTGGGTGCCCGACAACTTAACACAACTCCGGCCGCCACGGTGCGCGTCAGCTACTCCGCCCAGAAATGATACTCTAAAGAGACTTTTTCTTTATACTTTTTATGGTGGATAGATGTTATCTGCTAGAATTTAAAGCACTGACTAGGTGGTGTGAGTCACAGCCCTAATAAAAGAGTTCAGCTCTATGAATCCATATAACTGTCCATCCATCCATTGCGAGATAACTAGGACCGTAATGATAGCTCAAGGGTTCGTGGCCACAATTTCAGAAAGGCCATCGATATTTCCGACAAACATTTCTCCGGGTTATGTTTGTCACCTGGGAATAGACGCATTGTCCTGCTACAATTTTATATTTGCTTGTTTACCATTTTAAATTTAATTCTTCGATCGTTGAAACACTGGCACCATGAGTTGTTCTCAAGTGCTTGCTTTGCAGAGAAATAGCACGGCTAAAAATTGCTCGGAAAAAAAAAAATTAAGAAAACTCTCTCTCTCTCTCTCTCTCAGAAAAAAAAAAAAAAGACGATGACTAGTGTACTTAAATTACGAACATCCAGCAAATGCAAATAAAACAGTCAAGCGTGCAATCCTTTTAGGACGCAGCTCTAAGGCGCCTGTTCCCGGATTGAGCGGCGTCGGCGTCGGCGTAACCGCCCGTTCCATTATGGGAAAATGTTCCGCTAAATTAAGCGGAAAATTTTTTCCTCTAAATTTAGGCGGGGAAATGTTCATTCTAAATTTAGCGGGGAAACCTAACCCTCTAGGTTTAGCGGGAAAAGTATCGCGAAATGTAGTGGGTTAAGTTTCCCTTCTAAATTTAGCGGGGAAATTGACGTCATGTGACATCAAGACCAATTCAATTTCCCCGCAAGATTTAGCGGGAAAATTTTCACTAAATTTCACGCTACATTTAACCGGAACATTTTCGTTAATTTCCCGATGAATTTCGCGGGAATATTTCCCCACTAAATTTAGCTGGAAATTTACCGAAAATTTCCTGCTAAATGGGAGGGCAGCTGACAAGAAGGAGGGGAGGGTACAGAGGGGAGTTTACAATTACAGATAATTGTAAACGTCTTTAATATTTTTATATCATTTGTGAAATAATTTGTGGAGAACTTGAAGTTTAGATATAATTTTCTCAGAGTGCCATAAGATAAACATAAAAAATGTTGTTGTTGTACTGCTACTTTTTATACTACAGTATAACTGTTTAGAGAGAATGAAGAAACCTGAAATTATCCTGAGACAAAGACGTACTGAAATGTTTTCTCGTTATTTTCACACCATGTTTTGGCATATTAACTTTAAGGCACGCGATGTTTATAAGCACTCTGTCAGTAGATGCACCAAGCAGAGATGTATATTTCTCACAAACATTTCTTAAAACCAGTTTCAAGCAGACAAGATACGATGGATACAGAAGACGGGCTTATAGGTCACTAACCGATTGTACTTCAGCGAACGCCATACGTCTGCATTGAGATAGACGTGGTCAGGTATGTGTATAGTCACTAAAGCTCCCTCGCCCCGCGCATCTACTACTGGCAAACAAATGAAGATTTAGGTAACGTACTTGTCATTTTGACAGCCTCCAAATCTTTCGTAATGGGCTATATTAACACATGCTAAAGGTGCATTGATATAAACGTGGATGACTCTCCACGCTAGAAAATATAATCTTAATGAAAGGTACGAGCTTAATAAGTAATATTAAATGACGACTCCGGACTCTTAGATTTTTGTCAAATGTAATTTGACGCCTTCGATACTTTCCGAAATTAGACGGGAAGACCTTTGTCCCTTAGTTTTTTTGTGTGTGTGTGTTGTTGTTTTTTTTTTTTTGTCCTCGAAAAAGTAACACAGCGCGCCTTGTCGCGCCTCCAACTCTTCCGTATTTGAAATGAATCGCAGTGCTCCAAGAGCCCTACGGATGCAACGCACATGGCAACCACAGCACGACCGACGAAATTTGCACAAAGCCATTCATTGTGTATATAACAACAAGGCATCATTCACATGTCAATGCCAAGCAGTGCATAAACGTTTCCATGGCAGAAGCCCGTCTACACTACTTGCGCTTGCGGCAGTGTCGTCATCGACGGAAAATTCCAGATGGGCGTCGAAACCTCCCGCCCTCAGGCGCAAGACCTTCACTAAAACTTAGCCTGTCTTCTGGACACGGGCTTTCATTCATATCCTTCCTACCTATCAGCAGTTTCCACTAACTGTCACAATGTCAGAGATCAGGAGTGTGAAAGCGAGTTGCCGACTCACGAATCACAATACCCACGACCAACGCTGGTCCGATGCGAGGCGGCCATAACGCTCATCGCCACTAAAGAAAAAACGAAAAAAGACCAGTGTCCTTTAGAAGTTGCTGGTGCGCAACTCGGGGAACCAAACACTTTCAGTCTAACCTTGGTTCTTCCGCGAGGCTCCACTGCCCTCGAAAATACGAAATTAGACAGCCGTCCACGGGTGTGTGGAGAGACGCACGCGCCGCCGCGTCGCATTGCTGCCCTCCGGTGTCGTCATCTTCTGGCGTCCTCCTCTCGGTGCTAGCGAGCACGAGAGAAGGCCCGGCGGAAGAGCGAAAGTGTTGCCTGCGAAAGCGAAAGCGGCTCGGGCGAGGGTCCTGGCTGCGGAAGGCCGGCGACGGGCGAGGGCGGATCGACGCGAATCGAGCTGCGCGTGGAGGTGTGTTCCACTGCCGATCCCAGTGAGAAATGGGTCAATGAAAACCTCTTTCCTCTCCTGGGCTTGAGCGATGTTGCGTTCGGAACACTGGGCCAGTAGATCCATGACACATTTGGAAGGACACCAGAAGACAACTGTTGTGTGCCCATGCTTAAATACACCGACGACGCTTTCCAAGACCAGTGCGCCTCCAGAAACGAGCAGGACCCGCCCCGTTGGAAGGAGTCACCGGAGCCAACGCGGAAACCATCATGCTGCCAGAAATGTCATTCATCCTGCTCTTCTTCTTCGCATCTGTGTTTTGGCTGCTGGATCAGCCGATCCTCACCTCTGCGATGGGTGAGCCCTCTCGCATGTCCAGAACACGGAGCTCGTATTTGTCACGAAGCTTCTTAACCATTGACTGTACGTTCTCTATCTAGTGACTCCTTTTTCAAGGTCTTTTTTTTTGGGGGGGGGGGGGGGGGGGGGGGGGAAATAATGTATAGGACACAGTTTGTAGACACAGAATTTTCTTAATCTGATAGAATCTGCAGAAACGATATATTTTACTTGCCCGCGTCACGAGTTTCAAGTTTTCAGCCTGATTCTTCATCCAAGGTCAACAGGGCATTTAACCTTCTAAAGAATGATCCATATTTCCAGTTTTATCCCCTTCTTGAGGCAAATTTCATGTAAAGCCGTCTTCTCGAGGTTGGGTTTCCGACGAATTTGACAATCTGCGCGTAAAGCACGAGGCAGTTATTTAGTTGTTTTATTTATTTACGTCACATCAATAGATTATTAAGATTAATCATCCGAATCTTCTATTAATACTACACTACGTGCAACGCTATTCGCATCCTCTGCATCTTTCGGTCTCTGGGGAGGAGGTTTAGAGTAGCGGCGCTTGCTTGGCGCTGCTCTTATTTCGTCCAAAAGTGTACAGCGGCGCGAGCGCTCCGTCTACCAGCGCGTTGGGGGAATCCCATTTGCATCGACCTAACGGATGGGCTCCGGAGGTGTGTACGCGATTGCGATGCCAAGAGCGCAATTTGTTTCCCTCGAGAAGTAGGGCAAACGCATTCGTCTCGCCGCCATAACAATGCGCACGTGCTCTTTGTTATGCTCCTTTGGCACCATCGAAATTTTCCATGGTGCTTGGACGCAAAAAAAACGAAATGCGAGACAAGCTTTGAACATGATGGACGGTCCGTTCCGGCAGTTCTTTCACGTCAGGTAAACCAGCGACTAGGAGAATGCATTGCGCGTTTCCCTCAGCCTTGCTTTGCGGTCGTTCAGAAGCTTTTGGTAGGTTTACTAGTGTAACTAGTTTTGCTCTTTCTTCGTCAATGTTGTTCACTTCCGGGATAGACACACCAACCGGGAGTAAAACGGATGTGCGCTATATGACTTCAGAATTTCAGAAAGGGTTAAACGTGATTTTTTTTCCCATTTTGGACTGTGGAGAAGCGTGGCACAGGAAAAGAATCCGGTCGTTTTATGAATCGTTTAAATATATTAATTCCTATGTGACTTGATCACACACCCTTCTAATTGTCCAACAAATATTAATTTGATTTGATCTGAGTTCTTAGAATCGTCGTAAACAAAATTACCTGATTTGAATGAATGAGGCTCGGGAGAACCATTCGCCTGTTTTCATCGTCGCTTTTCGTGTTACGTATTTAGGCTTATTTGATTTCCCTATTTTGACGCAAATGTATGCGTTTTTCTGCGGCTGAACAAAAATTTTTGAACTATATTATTGTAAGAAAGAAAACATTTAGTAATGCAATGAAAATTCCATCGCTCAAAATATTTTTCTTCAATATCCCCCTTCCCTGAAAGGTCACCGGTGCACCTTCGATAAAATGTATCTGCTAAAGAAAAGGAGCTTTTGACAGTTTTGGTTTAAACTAGATTTGAAGTTACGGAAAATAATTACAGACATCAGCAACATACGTGGGAGACTGGTTTAATAGAGATATAAAAAATATCGACCGGGTGAAAGGCGACACACACCGCGCTCCCAAAGATTTCAGAAAGTTCCTTTAGGTACTGCATGTAAACATTAGGTACTGTAAGCAAAGCTTATCTCCAATCACATGAGAGGTGTATCTTGCCTCCGCCAAGAAATTTAATCCCCGGCAGAGCATCACGCTCACCTGGGGTTGCACTGAATGCGTTGCCGATTTGAATTTCCCTCAAGAGTGCTGACTTCTAGAGGGCTGTACACATTATGTATATTTCAATTTTCTATTTTTCATTCATAAGCAGTGTTGGAGGTAAAGCGTTAGTATTTTTCTAGTAACGTGGTAACGTACTCGTTACTTCTTCAAAACCGTGATGGGTAACTACTTATGTTACTTATTTCGAGTAACGTGTAACCTAGTTACGTTGCTTGTTACATATCCCCTCCCAGGACTTATAAAAATTATACTTCAAACTTTTGTTGTGTTTCTGGCGCCAAGTTATAAATGTTTGTGTGGTTTGCGCTTTTTTTTTTGCGTTTCATCTCGTCAGTATTTGGGTGGAACCGTGAAAGACATAACGTAATTCTGTTTCGTTTCTAGATGGAAATGCAGTGATTCTTGAAGTATAGCGCTTATGCACATCTCTGATGTCATAGAGGAAAACGTGTTAATTCTTAATTTTAAGAATTAACACAAAAGTAACGTGCGCTACGTTTTTAACGGTAACGTTAACGCGTTCGTATTATTTTGAGGCAACTTAGGTCGGTAACGCGTTCCTTTTCATTTACAGGTAACGAGGAACTTATTTCGTTACTTTGTGTTTTCGGTAACGCCTACAACACTGGTCATAAGTCGTAACGTGCCAACTCTACTAAGTTGTATGCTTCTCTCTACATAGACCGTTTAAAATTTAAAAAGATAAATAAAAAGAATGTGCGGCTGTTTAATTTTGAATGGTATGAGACAATGAATTGAACAAAGGAAAAAATGAGGTTCAAGTTAAGTAATAAGGTAAGCTAGCTGGCGTAGGTTGATAATGCATATCCAGAATTGAGAAAATATAAGCTTAAAACGGACATGCACTGATGTCTCGAACACAACCTGACAAATATTAAGAGACAACGGACGCTTTTTCCTTTGTTATCTCTCACTTTTTGTCCTGATCACTTTTTGACGTAAAACTTTAGTAAAGATCAGAACCAACAAGCACAACTTTAGGTCTTAATATAGAAGGAGGCGAAGAAGCTCATTCAGCTGCATATAGGTGTAGGTTATTAAAATAGATTTTTGTTAATATCTTACGTGTTAAATTCTGTCATTCTCAGCCTTTATTCATTTACAGTATCAATTTCTAAAGGTTCATTTCTTTTTTTTTAATGATTTTTATGCCATATTTATAGGGTCGTCGAGCTGCGATCCTATCCGCCGGCTTCAGTTTTGATGTTTACTAAAAGAAAGAGAAATACAAACCTGACGCATCAAGGCTCCCACAGTGGTCATTTTAAATACGCGTTTTATTTTTTAAACAAGGAGTCATTTGATTATTAATATGTCTTAGTGCCAACGTTATTAGAGCTGTCGATATCAGCGATTGGAATGCGTTTTCGCAACTGAAGTAGGTGGATTGTTAAGCTGTTGTTTCTTCTCTTTAAAGTAATCAGTTGATGGCCTTTTTTATTGCCTAAATTATTGTCTTTTTATCCCAAACAGTAAAGAGGTAAAATTTTCAGTCCACATTTATGTTTCAAAAATACTCTTTTAACTACTTACTCATAAGAAGGTGACCTAAAAAGGTGGCTCCATTTTTGTCAGTCAGGCAGGGTTTGCCACAAAAAAAGGCTTTCTAATTAGTTCGTTACTATGATAGAAAAATTGTGAGTTAATTGCATGGGTTCATATCGTTTTGAATAATCGTTCTGTCCCAACGTCCCCGAGACAGGTATCATATTAACATGCATAATAGTAACAAACATAGACAATTATAACTCCAAAAGAAACATTCTTAAATGTCTCAGGCTGGCAGCCAGCTAACAAGTATATCAAAATGTGAACCGTCAGTCGAAACGCACCCAAGGATACTTATTTTTTGATACAATAAAAAAAAAACCTCGTGTATTAAAAGTGATCACTGTGAGACCTCAGCACTAATTTAAAAAAAAAAGAAAGCTTAATAACAAAATACAGAAGTGCGAGCCCGGGGCCTTGCATTTTAACCCACTGCTACTGCGTTTGCTATGGGTAAGTACCTTCCAGACTCAGAACTCTGATTTGAGGTGGTGATCCTCCGGACTATATACGATGAGGGCAAGATAGATATTCTAATCGAGATTTATCACACACACACAAAAAAACCTACAGTTCCCGCTACCAGACACATGTTTACCAAGAAAGTCAGGCTAGACGATGGGCTTGTTTTTGCGAAAATAAAGAAGAGAATGCTTTCCTCAATCGAAGTTACAAATGAAAACAACCATTTTTCTATGATTTAACAGAGAATACAGGTGTTTTTAAGTAAGCGTAAAAGACGTCCCCGCGGATGAGTGAACATGTGACTGGACAAAATAGGAAATTAGATCTCCGTTTTTTTCGTTTTCTTTTTTTTTTTGTTTTTGTTTTGCTAATGCAGTTATTGTAATGACTTTCAAGATCGTTGTTGTCACTATTTCTCGAAAACCGCTTAATGCTTTATGTAACCATCAAAAATATTTTGCTTTATTTTTACCTTCTGAATGGGGCTAGTCTATGTTCTTATATTTTCGCAAAGGAAATACTATACGTAGACCTGCTTTCATGGTGAAGTGTCGCAGCGTGCAAAGCTTATTTCTACGATATATTTCAAATACTTTAAATTTATCTGGCCAACCCGGTATAGCAGGCGGTCATTGCAAGGACATTTCCAACTTTCTTGGACATCTGCGCCTCGGCGCAGGCACTAAATTGAGATTTTCAACTGAACAACAACAAACATTGCAACGTTCCCCAAGAATATTATAGATGACAGTTTAACAAAATTAATAGGCAGTAATTAAACTTTAGGAAACGGATAGTTTTTATATTCCACAACTCTAAGATTTTTGTTTTTCATTGAATTCTATGGGTGACGTTCACAAAAATGTCAATTTAAGTCTTTGTTTACAGAATATTCTAAATGTTCCCGAGGACTGCAATTGTCTAGGTATCATAATACGTATACCAAAAAGAACTTCAATATATAATTAAAAACGTTTCATTGCAGGACATGTCCCAGAAAGTTGGACATAAATGCCATTTGATTTTCATTATTTTATTTATTCACATCGCCAACGACTTGCAACGTTGTTAGAACGCTACAGAAAGCTGTTATTAATTCGGTATTTCCCCACGTGCATTTGAGGCAGAGCACATGAGCAACGACTTAAAATGTCAATGTGGCAAAAGTGTTTCATAGATGCCGCTGTGCAGCGCTGTTCTATTGTGCTGTATTTCTAATGTGTTTGTTTGCCTCCAAGAGATCGCGCGTCTATTACAAGTACTGGTGTTTCAATGTGCAGTGCCTCATGAACATTTGTTCCAGATGACATAGTTTTTTGCAGCGGAAGCGACGCTGTTGTTGTAGTACGAAAATTCCTAAATGCGTCTTTCAATTAATGTTTCCGAATTCCGCTGCGGATTCAACACTATTTAAATTAATGGGAACCATTATAACTAAAGTTCTAAAATAAGAATAAATGTTTTTTGTTGTTTTTGGTGTGCGCAAGTTTTCAACCATCTTAATTATACTTTTTTTATTTTTCATTCACAGAGCTCTTCAAACTTAAACACGCTACTCGGATACCCAAATATTGATAACCTGCCTGCTACTGAAACTAAATTAATTATTGCATGCAGAATGGAATGTCTAACCCAGGAGAGGTTTTAATAGGAAAGTGAAAACTTTACCACATATTTCGATGGGTAAACGAAAAAACTCCATGAACATTGTCAAAAACAAAACATATCGTGCAGGGTTGAGTTTGAGGACCACTGCATTTGTCGCAGAAGGCTGGTCTGCACCGCAAATTTGTGAATTTCTCCTAGGAGCGTAAACCAATGTCGAATGAATAAAGTATGCATTCGCATCATGCTCAATATGTTATTGCAGAACCACATCGCACCTGCGGAGTTCGCACGGCAAGGCGGGCCAGGGTGGTTGGAGGTCAAACGGCATACGATGGAGAATTCCCCTGGCTGGTAGGTCATAGTTCTACCTAATTAAATTAGATCTTCTTGATAAAGTTAGAAAATATGTTTACACCTGAACAGTGCACAGTCCCAATGATGTCTCATGGAACCCCAGCACACTGTGTATTTTTTCAAACAAATATTTTTACCCTTTAATAATGCCGAGATAAATGTTTCGAAAGCAGTTCTAAGACATAAAGCTTCACAGGCCCTTATATAACAGCTGCATTTCCTCTAAGCTTCGTGAATATTTGGAATCATATTGTTCAAAATACGCTCAAATAAATAGCTTGACGGTTTTATTCATACTTTCTTTTTTAACAGGTGTCCATCCAATTTGTACCATCCTTGGGCGAGAACAAATGCGGTGGCACTATACTAAACGAGAGATGGATTCTCACAGCGGCTCATTGCTTTTACGGGTAGGTGCAGACAGTTTAATTGCTGCAGCTTTGTTATCTTCTATAAAAAGTCAGCCAAATACTGGGGCCCTAACACAAAGTCTCATCATGTTTCAGACGACAATACAAAATTTTAAAACAAACGTTTTTATTAATTGCAGGCCTTTGCCTCGATTTCCCATATAATAATATACTAAATATTGCACAAAAACACGTTTTACGAAAGTTGGCACTTCACACCATTTATATCTGGAACACTTACGGCAATTTACCCTATAACTAGGAGGTATGTTCATGCCTAGTTCAGCTGGTAAATTGAGATATCGGGTTTGGAAACTTAAATGATCATGATTCATTTAGTGCATGTCACTTTAGCTTCACCGACGAAAAAATAGAAGGCTCATTATCGATGACAAAAGCAGTCAGCGAATACTAGAGTTGTTTTTACTTCAGGCACACAAGAAAACATTTCTCGCGCACAAAAACACTTTTAATGCAATGTACCTGTACGCTAGATATTATTTGAAGTTTGAGCGCCAAATTTGCAAAGGCTAATAAACCAAGCAATCCTTCCCGTGCCTCCAGGTACAAGAAATCCAACTTTGTGGTAAAGGTGGCTGAATACAACCTGCGCCAGAAGGAGCATCGTATGCCACCGACAACTATTCCGATTGACAAGCTGGTGCTGCACCCTGATTACCGCAAGGTGAAGAAGTATGACAACGACATCGCACTGGTGCGGCTGAGCCGGGCTATCCGCTACAGCGCCTACGCACAGCCAGCATGCCTCCCAGGGCTCACACTAGCCGACACAACCGGCATCAACGTGACCGTGGTAGGATGGGGACAAGTGGCCGAAGATCTAACAAGAACTCCAGGTGTGTAAGATTATTCTTGTTTTTATATAAACATTAACTGTTTATTAAACCGATAATATCCATGTAAGTTTTTTACAGGATCTCTGGAGACCTACTTCTTTATTTTGAGTCGTCGCTAAATTTTTTGTTAGAAATCAAAATCAACTTGTGTTTTATGTGCTTCCATGTTTAATGCCAGTGCCCCAAAAAAATTATACAGTTCTGCACATATGCAAGATAAATAGTTTGGTCGACATTAGGCGAATACCAATGACGGTGACGTTGGATTTGTCTTGCTTGATTGCAATGAGATGTTGATGGGATCAGCAACAACACAAAACATCTCGTTTATTTGAAAACGCTGCAAATGCTACCTATATTTTCGTGCGGAACATAAAAACACTTCCCTATCAGACGTGCACGAGCCTGGTATTGTGTACAAACACTACACCAAACCTACGTTTCAAAATGAATATAACCGGCTAATTTTCCGTGTGAACAATGTCGAGAAGCTTTTAATGTCAAAAGATATATATTTTATAGTATAAAAAGAAAAACTGAATGGGTGAGGGGTCTTACCTACCGAGAGTTCCGTTGCGTACTTGTACGCATGGCAAATATAGGGCGACCGCGTGTCAAATATAGTATCATTGCATTCTTTCCACTAAGCAAGCTAATATACTACCGGTTTTTATGGAGGTAACAAACAATAGAAAAAGTTTACTAGGAACAGTCCCAAGTTTCACAGTAGATAGTGGATTTGTTGAATTACTTTTTTACACATTCTATAAAAGAGAAGGGATATGGACTCTACTTGCACCTCTCCTCCTCAGCTCGTTATTGAAAGGGGAAGGAAAGACGAAGAAAACCAAATGATGCTTCAACAACAGCGCACGCGCATGGTTTCCAACTGCTTCTTGATTTTGAATCTCGGATTTGCTGACTGCGTAGATTCAAAGAGACTAAGCCTCGGCCTTTTCTTTTCTGCTTTTTCTTGATTTTTTTTTTGGTTACAAAAAAGCAGTTTTTCAACATGTGCTTTTTTAATATACGAATCCCAGCGAAAGCAACTTCTAACCCACATGTTTCAATTAAAAAAATTATGAGAGTTATATCAGCGCAAAAATAAGTAAAGAAAATAATTTATTGTTCTGTCAAAGCATGTCAGATACCAAAACTCTATCTCAGGAGTTGTGTGCAGCAACGGCAAAGGCAAATGCGTGGGCACGTGGCTTTCAGGTGTGCTTTGGTTTCGCGAGTGCTCGTGAAAGGAAAGCAAATATGAAAGCCAGGCCCTCGCGCCTGTGCTTCTGCCTCTGTTGCATGCAACTCACGAGATGCAGTACAGCATTAATTTTCTATGAAACGATGGTCCTTGTGTCTCTCGAAATTAAAGTAGAATGCTTCAGAATGAAACTGTAGCGCAAGCAAAATACTTAACAGGACCCTGCAATGACTTTTTGCTGTGTCTTTTTTCTTTTTTTAATTTGCACCGAACCTGAGCGCACGGTACGTAGTAACTTAGTAAACTTTTTTCTTTCGTCGAAAATCGCTTTATTTTCAAATAAGTAAGCTTTTAGCAATCTTCTCTTTTTTTAAAGCACACCATAAAAATTGTTATTCGCAAGTGGTAATGAGTTCCGTGAATGCACTCATTGCCTACGAACGCGAATGAATCCAAATATTCGTTGACGGATTGACTGTTGAAACACATACGTCCGAGTGACGCAGCGCTCGTGTTTTATGCGTGAGCTGGAGTAGGCTGACATGCTTGGGCACCGAGGATCCACCGCAGTGAAAAGTCGTAGAGTTTTTAAAAGAAAGAGGGTACGAAATAGTCCGCAATATTTTCAAATCTGCTTACCAAAAATTGACTTTCTACCATCTTTTTTGGACCCACTAAACTGTATGCGATTAGTGAAATACCAATCTAAAATCAGTTATTCCAGCCCAAAATCCATTTCAAAGGGGTCAGAAATGACGTTTGGGCTGGCATAAGTCATTTTGAATGGGGAGTTCACCAATCGCACATTGTTTAGTGGACGAGAAAAAAGAGGGTAGTAAATAAAAAAACCTACATTTCGGTAAGAAACTTGGCAAATAGAGATTTATTTCGTACTTCCTTTTCTGCGAAAGCACTCGCATTTTGACTGTGAGACACCTGCAGTACTCAAAGCACGTAAGCCGGCCCCAGCTCCCGTATTGGGCAGAAGCACTGCGTCACTCGGACACATGCCCTTGTAAACAATCAATCCATCTCACGAATATTTGGATCCGCGTTCGCGGTAAATGAGTGCATTAAGGGTACTTATCATCCCTGGCCAATGATAAGTTCCATGGTATGCTTAAAAAGCACGGTGAAAGCTTGGAATCCTCGCATCTGGTGCTCAAGCACGACACGACCACGTGATCTCTCATTTCGGTTTTGAGTTGAGGAGAAAAGCTGAGGGTTAAGAACTTGAGAAATCATTTCTTGATTCCTGGAAGTTTTATAGACCTTTGCAAAACTCACCTTCTGTGCGTTTCCATTTTTGTCTGCTGGCCTCTGGAACGCTAAGCATATGATGTAGCTCTATTGCGCGGTATATCAGAGGCTCCGCATGCGTCGATATCTAAGTGACTCGGCATTTTTCCCCCGGGTTATAAGTGATGGAAATGTCTATAATTCTATAGAATCACATTCCTAACTTCTTGCCGACAGATGATTGAATGAAATCTCAATTTATTCAAAGTACTAAATTTCTCAACTTTGTTGTGCATCCAAATATCAAAGTAACCGTCTGAACTAGAAACATCTCGTCGTATGGGTACATTAAAGTAACCACTATTTTTTCTATTTTTCGTTTTTCATGCTAGAAAAACGAGCATGTTAACGGCTTCTCTACAGACTGACTACTTTATTGAACAAAAGTAGGGTTCACATTGTTCATTGCACTCGTATGAACCTAAAGTTTCGTTGCATTCTGCGTTCAGAGTGTTGTGTGACGGATGACTGAAGCATTATGACCAACATTTCTTAAACGTGATATGCACTTTCTATAACAGAGGTACCCCGGAAAGCAACCCTCACCGTTTTCGACAATCAAATTTGCAACACATGGCTTTCAAACCATTCTATGCGGGTTCTGGATAACCACATGTGTGCCGGCATTGAGCAGGGAGGAAGAGATGCCTGTCATGTAAGTTGAACTCAGCTATCTCAAAGAAAATTCTGAGTAATAATCCGATTGTCGTAGCTAGTAACTAACAAGACCGCAATTAGATGAGTTAACAAATGTAATATTCAAAACTTTTTTGATTTGCTTCACTTGAGGCTTGCGCATCAGACCTGTTTGTCCCACGTTTGGCGTTGTTAGTCGCCTGAGAGATTGGGGTCACGGTATTATGACACCGAAAAATATATATTACCAAGCTTAGTTCGTCCAGAAATCTGTTATTGCAATACTGATTGCAGTTTTATTATAATGCCTATATACTAGGTCACATGTCACATGCTTGGCACAGATTTTGTTGATATTATATCAACAGTATAATCGTTTCTTAGTCGGTCCTAAATTATCCGATGCAATTCGATAACTTTCTTTGGCTCATCTTGTTTCCGATTTATATAGGAGAAATCTGGCCCAGAAATATTAAAGCATTTTTATAAAAATTGTTTCCAAAAGGCAGCTGCTAAATTAACTTAATATTTTACATGCAGGCTGTACTATTTAAGATTTTGCTAAACAAGGCGCTACAGAAGCGTAAATCCCAGGTATAGTGTGCTACGGCGAATCCCACGTTCATTGCGACTACCTAACCTATCACCTTGAGATTGACAATGAACTGAAGGCGCTGAGTTGCCTTGAGGGCAACATACGCAAACTTCCGATGAGCGTATTAAAAGAATTTATGATGTTTCTCGTGCCGTCAAATCATAACAATAATGAGAAAACCCGAAAATTTAATCGAGCTAACCGATTATGGTTGTATCTGGACTAGAAACTGTACGTTTCTAGTCTAGAAACGCTAGAAACCGATCGCTATAAGCAGTACATAGTTATATGTGGTATTGTTGTAAGGGAATTGATATATTACCTTGTCGTAAATTACAATGCATAGTCGTTTGTTTCGTGGAAGGATATTTGTGGCATAATAATATTGAAACAGGTTATATGTTTTACCTACTCTAATTTCTTTTCTAAATAATTTGAATATATTAAACAAAGAAAGAATAATCCACAGAAAATTTTCACAATTTAAGAGCAATTCACAGAAGATAAGAACTTACCATTTAGGTTGGCAGAAGGAATAGCCTGCTGCCTGCTTACAGAACACTGTATTCAATACTGGTTCCTGAATACTCAGTAACCGGAACCTAACCTCGTGATATACTCGTACTTTGATAGCCATCCAAAAGAAATGTCAGTGTAGTAAATACTAAATTATGTTTGGCACATTTTTTTTGTAAAATGTTACTATTGTAGAAAAAATGTGTGAATGCAGACGTTATTTTTTTTTTTGTTTCATATGAAAGAAAATGTAATAACATGACGTTAACGTAGAATTGCAAGCACATAAAACCTTGAAAAATAAAATGCCTTGTATTTTCGAATACGTACAAATGCCTGTGCTTGGGTTCATGAATTTATTTCATCGTAAAGCATTTAAAACCATGTACTAAAAATCCTAATTTTAGAAGTTATAAATCTTCTGAAGTTATAAATCTTCTAAAATGACAACTATGGGAACAAAAAACTAGCTATTTCTTTGTTTTATGTAATCGAATGGTAACCTTGGCTACCATAGCACTATAGTTTGATGTTTTTGTCATGTTATATACTTCTGAAAAATTTGAGATATATCGCCACATCCCTAGTCACGGTAATTTATTTGTTATTTTTATTTTGCAATTAATTTAAGGTTACCTTATATTCTTAGAGATGCACCGTTTAGCGCTGATTAGTATAAAAATAGAATAAACATAATTATTCCTTCATGTCACTACAGCCAAAAGGTGTAACACACCTTTAGGGTATAGGGGTGTCCTAAAGCTTTCGTTTTACAATTTACAACATAGGTATTGCACTTTGAATAAAGACGATGTTTCTATATAATTTAAATCAACACCCATGTATAGAGGAGTTGCCGCAACCAAATTTATTTAGCTGTAAGCTCTTCTGAGCAGAGCCCACAGAGTTAAGTTTCTAAACTGTGCGGCCCTGTTAGTGCATCAGGCCAGATGAGTTACGCTCAAGCGTCTTCTCGATGTCTACTTGCACAACGACAGGGGAAGAAAGTGACGGACCTTCAATTGTGTTGTTTTGACTGAGGTATGTCATAGCCCGAAGCCACGACATAAGCATGTGCACATAGTGTGCACAGTAGTTTTGTGTATAGAACCTCTGTAAGATTTCAAATCCCGCCATATTTTATTTTAACCTGTGCTTACGCTGCTAGGGAATTTCACAAAGAGTTATCTAGGAAACTGTAGTTAGCGTTAGCTGATTTAGAAAATTAATCGCCAAATATCCGTTTTAGGGAGACTCCGGCGGACCCTTGCTTGCTGTCAATGAGAGGCGATACGTCGTCGTCGGCGTGGTGGCAGCGGGTGACGGATGTGCCCAACCTCGCTCGCCCGGCATCTACACCAGAGTGACGGCCTTCCTGCCCTGGATCATGGACCACATCACCGAAGACGACAACCAGGCTTACGTTGCAAAATTCTGAAATACCGTCTCGTGCTCCATGTGTTTTAACTGAGTGACAGTTTTTGTTGTCTACAGGTTCATGCTTAACATTACTCAGCAGACAAGTAGCAAGTAACTTAAGATATCCATTTTCTCTTCAAATAGACTGATCTCACTAAGCATTCCACGCACGCGTGACGCCGCCATAACTGCAGTTCATAGGAGGCAGGTGCCAGTTTACGAGACAGCTCGTGCCGCCTCGTGCTCTGCTCGCAAAGACCCCCAACCGTGTTGTATCGAGTAAATTCCCTTGATAAAATTCATGCTTAAAAGTACCGCCAACCATTGTTATGAAAACGCTCAAGACACGCGCCACGAGCGGGTGCTCCGCCGCCATTTCATTCCAAGTGCCGCTCATTTCAGTGCTGTGCAGTCATTTTCTTTCCAGGGCCATTCAAGACACGGGCCTTTCGCACTGGCGCATTTGAGGCTACTCGCAAGGCAAACGCAAACACATCGAAGGGCTTTAGTCGTGCGTGTAGGAAGATTACGGTTCCCTCGTTGCGTGGCAGCAGCAGCGGTGGCCTAATGAAATTGACTTCGAGATCTGTCTCTTGGCGATTGAATTAAGGAATGCTAGTCATCCTTTATTTTTATATAATGGGGTTCTTTCTTATTGTTGTTGTTTTCAACTTTTGTGGAATATACACGAATTCATCTGAAAAAACAAGCTTTGAAAAGCTCAAGATTCATGCACTGCAACATAAGCAGAGTCGCAGGCCTTAATGGGAAAATTTTAAAGCGCAATATCGGCTATACCTTTAACGAATATATGCACGTCAAAAGCAAACTAGAGAAGTATTAATACTAATTCACTTTTAAAACATTCATCACAATAGAAGAGTATTGGCGTCTAGGTACTGATTCCAGACTTTACCTTCTCGCCTTACTGGCAGTAGAGCCATATTCGTTAGTGTTGCTTGCTTGCTCGCGTTTAATTTATATTCACCCGTCATGTGCGTAGAAATTCACTGTGATAACTGAAGATATTTTTGTTAGAAATACTAGTCGAATGTTTAAACTATCATCATTCTTCAGATATTGCGTTCTCTGAATATAAAATAATTGTTCTATAGATTGGACGAAAACATCCCTCAGGTAGTTTCGGAAATGACGTACCTAAAATCTGTGGGACCAACCAGCACAAATGCATTGTAGAATATCAGTGGGTGTTTCAGCACATTGAGTATGGTTTCATCTGTAAATACCACGAACCATAATGGCAGTATTTATTTATGTATTTTTCATGTGCCATTGCAATGTATATGTATACATACATATTTATATGCAGGGGACAAAAACAGGACTTCAATATCCTGCTGTAATTAATAATGTTTCGAGAATAAACTCATTCTGATAACTTTTTTGAAGCATGGAACTATGGATAAAATATTTTCCGTTATCACCCGCAGTCTGCAATCGTTCATATTCATGCACGCATAATGTGAAAAAAAAGTCTTGTGTCAGAAGTATTTTCCAATATTAAATATTTTATTCCAGGCTTTTTTTAAGCCCCCAAATGACCGCCCTAAAATTGATTTTCTTCTCGCGTAGTATTGTTATGTACATTTTTGCATCTATAAAATATTGTATAATATTACAATATAATAAAGTGGTCGGATCAGATCAGAATTCTCAACTTTCACTTGTCAAAATGTTTTAAATCCTTTTTTGTAGAATCTCTGAGTACTAGCATAGTGATCTCTATATTTTGACTGCAAAGAAAACACTTCATAACTATAAACGTTCGCCGATTGCAGTGGAGACTCAATTGTGCAATGCTGTACATACTGTTACAATTTTTAAGTTTTTATTTGATTGTTATTAAACTGTTATCGGTAATAAATGTTTAAAATGACTGAATCGTATTTGTTGTATGACTTAATATATAGTGTTGGATGTGTGTAAACGCGTAACATATTCATCAATGTCGGGGTCAGACAAGCAAAGACCTTGACATTAATTGTTTAAAACTATATTTTTATTCGGTAACTTATTGATTTACGACTTTTTAATTAGCTTGTAGAACAAGCCTAAAATGATGCTTTATACTATTATACATCTATGAAAAAGGGGAAGTGTGTTAGAGCATATATAAAGCCTAAATAAACGCAGATAATTATATATTTTACGAAAAAACATGTAAGCAAAACAAAAGTTCAACAATTTTTTATAATAAAACCAGTGTCTTTGTTTGGTTTCTGTGGCATTAACGCATATGCTTTTAAGAATGTCTAAAACTACCGTATTTTCTGGAGTATAGTCCGCGGAGTATACATGTTTAAACGTTAGAAATTGAGCCGATGCGGACTATCTACAGGTGCGGACTATGCAATGATTTGTTCTCTAGATCGTTTGCTGTGACAAGTCCTGAAGGATTTTACGAGTAACGGACTATATTAATGTTGATTTATTTGCGAAAGCTTCTTTGCGAGCTAATACAGTAGGCATTTGTCAAGGTGTGCAGTGTAGGATACTTTTTTACGTTAGGACTAGGCACTATGTGCGGACAATGCACGGGGAGGAAATTATCTACCGGGTGAGGACGATCTAAGCAAATACTTTTACTTTTGACCCCAAATTTGCCCCTGCGCACTATGCACCAAATGAGGACTGAAGTCCGGAAGATAAGGTAGTAGAAATAAAATTATACGGGAACTTACGAACTGGTATTTGTGACAATAAAAGCAGAAAACAAACATTGGCCGTCTTCTAAATCAAAGGTGAATGCATATTTTATTAACTTTATAATTAACGGATCTTACAGCTTCATACTACAGTTACTAGCTTAAGATAGAATTAGTAAACAAACGGGCTCGTTTATGCTGCATATGTTTGATAGACCGGAGGCGTCGGATAAAAAAAGGGACAATCACGAAACTTTCCAATAATCTTCAGATGTTTTGTGCTCGTCCTCGCTTCCCTGCGGCGTCTGCGGCTATTCTATAATGTTTTACTGGTTGTTGGTCATTGTTTCTACGAAGACGTATTTTTAAATAATTATTTCCTCTTGCAGTAAATTACTAAATAATTCATTCTTTTATCAAACCTTAAAGTTTCCGTTGCTCTTTTTTTTACATGTATACGAAAACAATACATCTCATTTCTTGTTTAGTATTTGATATATGACTTCCTTCTCAGTACAGTAACTTGCTACAGAATAAAAAAACTCGATAAATTAATATGGCCTTCTGATGCGCTTAATTACATCTTCACTTATTCGTGAATTTATTTAACTTTAATTCATATCGATCGCTGTGGAATTCTAACGACGAAAAAGTCTTCTCTTAGACTATAAGGTTGGTTCTCAACATGAACTGAGACGGTCCCCCCTCAATCGCTTACATAAGTGTTCGCACTACCATATTGAATAAAAGTAAAAGCCTGCGCTTTAGATTTATTTTATATTATAACGCTCCGCAAAAGTAATTTTATGAACGTTCTCCTCAAGCTACCTGAGAGCTTATTTGGGTGGACACTGAATCGCCAGAGGAGGGCCTCTGCGCTATAGGGGGCACAAACCGGATAATTCAGGAATCAAGCAACAGTCGGAGACACCTTTATGCGGTAATAAAGAAACAGCTAAGAGAAGAAACATCGCACCCCAATTATTTATAAAATAGAACATTATTAAATAGTTTCGTCTTTGATTTCTTTCTAGCGGCGAATTGTTAAAGTCTACGTTGGAGCCGTTAGCATATTTAGTGAATTAGGACGGTCGCTATCAAAAATACTACCTGCTAACGTGTCCACAGTCTAAACGTGAAAAGGACAGAAAACAAGACGTAAGTTATATCTAGCCTTATAATTTTGAGGTGTATGACCTTAAAAAGTACGTTTACCTTATAGCAGACCCGAGTAGTGTCCGTGCGAGTCTTGACACCGGGCATCAAGAGTCGGTGAAAGATCCGCAGGTGAAGGGGATTGGTCTTTGAAACGTCTTTAACACCAAAAACAAAGTTCACGCTTTCAGCAAGCCCATAAAAAAATATGCGTTTGCTTGCGTCCACAATTCATTATTCGGTTCGTTGTTGAAATGGCGCCCGTCATGTCTACCTGCTGCCTCGCTGTCACCAGAGGTGCTGAAAGATACCTTAAAACGCTTAACTAATAATTAACGACAAAAGACATTTGAACCATAAACGTTGTGCCTACAGTAACAATCTCTGGAATAAAATAGGCCTGAATTAGACGTAACCTTCACGCACACAAGTGCTGTCCCGTCTGAAGGGGACGAAAAAACCTAAACGGCGGGCAAAGCAAGATCGAAAGAAACTGTGCTATCACCCCTTACCGTTGAAGTATTGCGGCTAAAGAACCCTTGAAACGTGTAATTTAAAACATTTTTTAGATTAATAAATAAGAACCGATTTTTCTCTCTCACGTATGACATCGTGTCGCGTAGTCAGATCAACGAGTTACAGGGGCTTAGAGCGATAAACTGGCATCCCGATTACCAGGCAAAAGTGACCCCCCTTGGCTGCCGCCATGTTGTACAATTTTGACCACTAGACACGTGACCGCACTAAATCCCGAGACTTTTAAGCAAAACTGAACCAAGATTTTTATTGCGATCACTGTAAAAAACATGATAAACTATTTTCTCGGTACTTTTAGCCCCAGAGATCAGTCTCTAGCTCCAATAAAAACCTAAAATACAGCACTCCGGCTGACGGCATATAGTGGAGGCATTGCGAAGCTGCCCGAGGTTTTGTCTTAAAAGCCTATTTTGAACTTAAAACAAACGAAACATAAGTTATCTCGTCGGTACTGTTATTAAAGATCCATACGCAAATATTTGTGCGCGGTACCTTGTTAAAACCTAGACGTAAAACTACAAGGTCGCGTGTCTAGTGGTAAAAAATGTGCAACATGGCGGCGGCCGATTGGGGGTCACTTTAAGCTGCCAGCTTATCCCCCTAAGACCCGCTACCTCGTTGAGCCCAATGCACTATTTCGGTTCCGCTTTGGCTACATTGATGACTAGGACAAGATAGCAAAACAGATGTCGACACTCGTCTTAAGAGTACGCCAAGCGTTCAAAAGGTCGTTACACATTTTTCAGCCATTCAAAAAGAGCGTCCACAGCTGGCTTCCACAACAGCGTTTGCGAGCATTGCGTCCGAGTCCGATTACCTGGAGCATATAAATATAATTGGACCGTTAATTTGCATGGCCGATATGTCATTGCGTACTGTTTGATGGAATAGATATATCCCTTTAACCTGATATAGGCCTCATTTATTCATTTTGGTGGCAAGATGTCAAAATGGAGTAATTATGGCCGGGGAATCATTCATTTCAGCAACCTGGTACTACTAAATCGCTAGTAGTAACAGCGATTTAGTAGTAACAGCGATTTAGAAGTTTTTGCGGTTTAGCTAAATCTTACAAAATGGTGAGCACGCGTTTCACGTAAGACGTTTACTTTCTTGAAAACTTCCCAAGACTAGCGCCATTCTTATACAAAATTGAGATTCGACGCATGTAAAGTAACTGGTACGGGACTCAGCAAAGTCTTTTCATTACATGCATGGCAAGACAAAAAACTAATTGGTTTAAAATTTTTACAACATAGATTCGAATCGGCGCTGGGAATAAATTTTCAAGTTGAAATTAAAATGCTTTGAAAGCTGCAGTTCCGTAAGCCTATGTTTATTTCGTAGTCCTTTGACCGTTCTGCAGAGAGCTGATTCTTCGGCGTCCTTTTTGGGTAATCTAATCTTCAGAAGAACAGCCATCTCTGCTCAAAACAATTCTATTAACATTACTTCCTGCGGTTACCGTGTGCGACCGTCAAGATAACCCACGCAATTAATCATAAACTTATGCATTCGCCTTCTTTTTTTTTCAATTTACACAATGTGCCGCGTTCATTCATTGTAGTCTCTACGCAGCAATACAAAGGGTGCATTTGACAGTCACCTACGGCAGAATGGAAGCATCCGAACCCCCATAAAAGACACGAAGGTCTCGCTAGTCGTTGGTGTTCGCGACCTCAATCCTTATCTAACGCGAGAATAACAGATTCGGAATGCATTCTCCTGGCCTTCGAGCCTTACCTCACGCCGAGGGTCCTTGAACTAGTTGTCGCAGAAGCGCCAGGAAAAGCAGAACAAACACAAGAGCAAGAGCAATACGCAAACAAGCGGAAGCCGCACGCACCACTTCGGCGTAACTAGTACTCGGTGTAGAAATTGAAATGCTCATGGGAAAATCGACAGAAGTCCATCTTGGTCATCACATCGCATGAATAAGAACTTCAGAGCTAGCTTTAAGCCGCGCCCGTAGCGATGTCAAGGAGCGACATTTTGGTTTTACATTGCGTTGTCGAAGGTGTAATTATCAAGCGAAGATCAATAACTCATAGTGAGAGATTTACACGAGATGCAAGTTACAAGAACAGAAAAAGGATTTCACTTTTTTTTCTTTACTCCAGGCAAATAGGCTGCCACACTTTCTGTGCCACTGATGATCGTCAACACAGCTCGAGCTCTCTTGGCGAGACGTCGTTTTCGAGGAGACGTTTTGGCCGCATAGTTATGCATACTTTTATATGGTGCCTGAAGGAACTGATAGTCAGAACCTCGCTCAGGGCACGTCGTTAACTTTTATGGCCCATTGTTTTACCTTCCTTTTCTTAACCTATATAAAGTTATTAGAATACACCGTCATGCATACAATGCAGATGCACATAGACGTAAAACGGCTCAATCAAATTAAATTCTACAACGGCTGAAGAAAAAAAAATTATCAGACGAAGCCGGGGTTCGACTCTGACTCTGAAACTTCGACAGTACGCAAGAATACAAAAAGAAAACGTATTTTGTGTAGTTGCATAGTATTTTATAGAAATATATGACTGCACATTTCGGCTTTAGTCAGAGACTGCCTGGGTGGCCATGTCTCCTTACGATTCCAGAGTGTTAATTGTTTAATCAGTAGGATAACATTGTCGTGGATGGAAAAAGGCTCGACGAGCGTAAACCGAAAATAATTAGGTTTAATCGTGAAACTTGTGCCAGAAACAAAAAAAAAAAAAAAATGAGTGTCGAAACAGCAGCAGCGAACATCGCGGAGTCAGGCGTGAGGGCTGGCTAAAGCGAAAGTGCGAGAGAGAGTGCCTCGTCGTCGGAAGAGTCTGAGTTAGGGTGTAAGACAGGTGGGGAAACGAGAGCCAAATGAGCGACCGGATTGTGTCCCCCTTGGTTTTCTCTTTTACTGTGACGCCATCTATGTGGAGCACCGCGAACTCTCACTCAGGGTGGGCGACCGGTGGCGACCGGCTAAACTGACGGAGATGGTTTCTCGTGGATTTTCAATGCAAGACTGTCATGCTCTCGGTTTAGTTTTCGCACTCTCCCATAGAGTTTCATGCAAATCCGATTCCAATTTTTATCCTCTCGCCGCAGCGCTATCTGTCGCAAATCGGGAATCCCCGCAAGCAGTCGAGTACACAATCCGCTCAAGGCGCTGCGGTGGGCTTCTATGGGCCGTTTCCCCACCTGTCTATCTTACACCCTGGTCTGAGTGATTCGGCACGACTGCACAAGGCTCCTAATCTGCGACACTTGGCATCTAGAATATTCGACATAGAATGTTCGCGAATGAGCAAGGACGAGACTGACTCGCCAAGGCGGGTTGGCCTCTTTAACTTTTACTTCCGGGGTAACAGTAAACTCAAATTTTTTAGATGTACGAAGAAGGCGGCCTTATTTAGAGCGCATATCAATATATGTTCATCGTTTGCAACCTAACCTCAACATATCAAATTAAAACGGAGTTAAGTTAGTTCCTCCATGCCAAAGACAAAGCCTAGTAAGCAGAGTGTATCACCCATGTATTCATTTTTGCATAATATTCCCCTCGCTCATCTCTTTGACTTCAACAACAAGTTTTTGCCCCATAAAGACAGTAATGCCAAGGAGCCCGCGCTCTCACTACGCTCAATGGACTCACAAATATACAGGGTGTTTTTTCTTTTTTTTTTTCTTTTACACATTTGTTAAAAAAAATAAAAAAACGTGAAAGCTACACTAATGCGGTTTGTGCAGATGGGTTATACGGCCAGGCGGACATAGTGTAGGTGGCTAATTTTTGCGATAAGTCGGCTAATTAATTAAAATTCGTTAATTAACTTTTTAATCAGTAAAACTAGACATATATTACCAATTAGAAACTTGCTGAGCATCATCCGAAACCACTAAATGAACTATTTTTGGAAGGATAGAACGCCGGCAGCAGCATTTTACGGCGTTCTGTAAAAACTCTCCATTCGGACGCGTTTCCAGATTTCGGTTTCTTATCGGAGCGCAACACCGCGCCCGCGGTCCTGCTCCCCAGTGGCTCAGACGCGCAACACATGTGCGCCCTACCTCCCTCCATTCTACAAGGGAGGCAAGGGGTGGTTCGCGCCGCGACCACCGGGGAGCAGGACCGCGGGCATAAAGATGCGCACCGGTAAAAAACCGAAATCTAGAAACGCGTCCAAATGAAGCGTTTTAACAGAACGCTGAGAAATGCTGCCACTGCGTTATACCCTTCTAAAAATAGTTGATTTAGTGGTTTTCGATGGTTATCAGCAAGTTTCTAATTGGGACTACATGTCTATTTTCACTAACTAAAAAGTTAATTAACGAATTTTAAGTAATTAGCCGACTTATTGCAAAGATTATACACCCACATAATGCCCGCCTGGCCTTGTAACCCATCTGCGCAAACTGCATTAGTGTAGCTTTCACGTTTGTTTGTTTGTTTTTTTTTCAAGAAATGTGTCAGATTAAAAAAAAAAAACACCCTGTATATAAGTAGGTGGATGTGTTCGACTCAGCCCTTTTAACCGGGCAGCGGCTTGAACTGCCGATTGACTTCGTGGTGACAACCCCGATTTACGTGCCGGCCGTCCGGTCTCTTTAATTCCAAATTATAAGTAAAGCAATTAGGCTGAAAGGATTATCTTGAATCATTGAATTTTAGTTCATAAGCCCTTATCCGGTGCAGACCGGCAATTTTATTATCTAAGCGGCGAAATCGACAACAAACTGTCCGCATATTTTTTGGCAACGATACTGAATCTTGGCCAGGTTGTGTCGGGGATGCCCCTAAACTTGCCTAATATTAAGTGTTACCTGCGTTCCTTTCCGACGTGATTATGTTGGGTGTAAGTGCGTAGCACGCAATCGAAGAAAACTGACAAAGCAGATGAGGCCTGGAGGATCAATCACTTCCGTCGACTATCCACAATTTGAACTCTCGCCGCTGTTTCCGGAGAGCGCACGCATGCGCAGAGCTCTTCCTGGAGAAGGTCCATTTTCTTCCTTTTCGCCAACACTACCTAGACATTAAAGAGGCACTAAAGTGGATTTTTATATCGTTTCACTTATGATCTAATCTCAGTCTATGTTTCCTAAGCATCTTAAAAAAAGTGCAATCTTGTGTGACCTTTTTTCGTATTAAAAACGCAACAAACCTACCGGCACTTCCCCTTTACTGAGATTTATCTCAGAAAATGGGCGTGCCGAATGTTTATTGGTATTTTTTTATAAAAATAAAGGTTATGCGTAATTGTATTTTTAATTATGAAAGCATACAAAAAAAATATTACGCACATAAAGCTCGACATTCTTTTCTGCTTTTTTATAGGATGAGGTGCTGCGTACAGTCTTCATCGAAACTTTAATATAAGGAGTTAATCACCTCACAAGGACTCCAGGGAACTCTTGTCCGTGTCAATCAGCGGTTTATTTCTTGATGAAGAAGGCATTTTTACTGAAGTCATGCTGGAATTTCTGTGTCCGTATAATCCGCAGTCTCCCCAGCTCTTTCCGCACCCGCTTTTCTCCACTCAGCTCTCTGTTTTTCTTTTTTTCTTTCTTTCTGTATGAAATTTGTGCAACACGTGAAAACACGTCAGCACTCACCTCATGCGCTTCCCTAGGCCACACCTCCCCACCGAATTATCGGTGAACAGAGTACAGCTGTTGTTTTCTTACCATCCTTTCTCACACCCAGTAGTCTAACGAGAAAGTTTCAGAAATGAAAAGGGCTCGCGTCTTCCTTGATTTTCATACTATCTTAATGTCAAACTTGACTGCGATAAATCGCCCTTTTATGTCGCAGTTGAGGACGAAAATAAAATCGCATACGCCGGTGCAGCAGCAGACTGAACAAGTATACTTCGTCTGTAGTTTTTTTAGTACTAAATTATAGAAATTACTCGTTCGATGTAACCACCCAAAATATTTATTGCTGCTCTAATTATATAAGTCGATGAAAAAAAAATATATATATATTGTTTTAAATTAACAAAATCCAATTTTCAATCTGTGCGTAGACACAGTTCACTAACATGAAGGGAAAAAAGAGGTGAGCCGAAAGAATAAATATTTCTTTTATTTACTCCTAATACTCGAGGCTATCAAAGCGTACATTGTGTTTTAATTAAACATGTATTTCTTTGGTTTTTCTGCCTCCTGAATTGGACCAAAAAGTAATTTTAACATACAAAAGAGCTCTTCCAGCGCCCTTTCTACTTGATGCAGGGATGAAGGCTTGACGAAATATATACTGTGTTGCCATAGAACATCCGCACAAACTTCGTTTTTTTTTGTCGGTTGGAGTTCCAGAATTACGGGACATCCTGGATTGTTCATTCGCCTGTTCCACAGGAGAAATTAGCGACACAAAACACAATACCATAGGTTTCTGCCCACACTGATGTGATACAAAGTATTGCGTGTGCACGCTCTTAAGCTACAGGGATGGGAAATTTTTAGTCGACAATGTAATTACCATCTTCCAAGCATAAATTAAATGGACAACTTGTGTAACTAGCGGTCGTTTCTTAGGTGGCTGAGTATCCAGGGCATGTAGGAAGCGATCCTGGTGTAGAGACCGGGCAGCAGAGGACGACCGCATCCTATGCCCCCAGAGACCACGCCAATCACAACGTACTTCTTGCCCTCGCGCACCATCAGTGGGCCACCAGAATCTCCCTGCAGAAAAAAAAAAAAAGAAACAAACCTGCGCCTTAAAATTCTGCATCCCAGGTTCTCAAGAAAGGCTTTCATGCATTACCCGGAGACGCTCGAGGAGCTCGGTAACAGCAGAATATTTACTAAAAGCCACGGACAATGATGTGATGGTTTGTGGTTAGGCATATCGTTTGTCATAATGTACTCAACTCGACAACGTAACTTTTGACCGGTTCATGACCCATATTCTATGTAACATGTATATTACACCACTGAATTGTTGAGCGGACTTTTGTCTCGCAGCCGGCAGGAAAGCACCTGTTATCGCCGACAAGACTATTGTTCGGCCAAGAACTAACAAACTAAAATGTAAGAGAAGACATATGACAAAAAGAGATACAAATGGCTGCAAGCTGCATGTACCGAACTGGGTATGGCAAAGAAATGTGAAAGGGATATTTTAAGTATCGTAAACATCGCGCAACATCAACAATTAATTCAAAATTAACTGCAGTGGTGTTAAAATTACAATCTGTTTCACTTCGTAATGCTACATGGTCAAAAACAAGTTTCAAAAAATTGCGGAAGAGGAGGATTCGCCCATTCCATCACCGGAAGATGCACGCACACATACCTTACTCTAGAGGTCTTAAAGAATCTGTGCAACGATTTTACCGTTCAAAAATTTTTCATCTTCTGTTCCGTACCTTGTCACAAAGGACGCAAAAACACAGCTTCCTTCACAATGTTGCGATTCCGCCGCGTAATGGCTAGGCACAAAATAGACTATTTCCCGATCTGCAGCCACGAACGCCGGCCATGAGAACCACGTGGCATGACGTCAAATGGGGACTTGTAAAAAAAAAGCGAGTTATGCAATTACCTGCTCAATAAAAGGTGTTTTTTGTTCTATAGATCTTGACGTTCCAACAAAAATATAAATGCGTCAAAAACCTCTTATCATCTGCATAGTGTTATTATAATGTACGGTAGAGGTTCAACTGGCGCTTGTGTATATGCGACTTCCGTGGCGCAAATTGAAGCAGACAGCAACCAGTTTACTTTTGCGGTGCTCCTGTGCATTCCCATGAGAAAACGCGAGTTCATCTTGTCTCTTCGCCCGAAAATAACACGGAGCACTTCGGTTATTTGAGTCGTACCTGATAGTATGTACCTTGATTAATATTGTAAAAGTGTAATTGTTTTAGTTACCGCATTTTTCTTCATCAACCAACGATGTTTAACTTTGCTACATTTCAGTCCCAAACGTGTGTTTCGCAACAGGTGTGTAAAACAAGCGATGATTTAAAGCAAAATTACAATCGAAAGGAGTATAGAGTGTGTTCAAGGCTTGCCAGCATTCCGGTGATGCTTATATATTGAAAATATGTCAGCCCTGTCACTATGTGAAAATGACCTCGTTGTGCATGAGCGGATAAAAACATTCAAAACGTAGAGAATGAAGTACATGGGGGCTATAAAAAGTGTCTCTTTGTATCGTTTCGTCTGCCGGGCAGCTTTTATCAGGAACTTGTTCTCAAAGATTTCCAGCTTGCGGGTGTTATTTTGAACGTAGATGTAACATCTACGCTCAGAGCAGAAAAAATTAAGCGATACTACTTATTTAAAGTTGAATATATTGTGTGGCTTCAACTTATTTTGATCGTACATGCACGAGTAGTTACTGATCCAGTGTTACTGCGTAGCTCTTGCTCTTTCCCTTTGTTTTCCAAATGTCCTTCGTTTGGCACGTGCCTCATGCTGAAAAGCGCGTGTTCGCGCTAACAGTGTCCGACAGTGCACATAAATACCCGCACGAAGCCGTTTCAGCACCGTTTTTAATAAGATGAATTTGAAAGAAAAACGCCGTAACTGAGCAATTATTTTGTCGTCCTGACTGAGAAATTTTCCAAGCTACCTGGTACGTACTAATTATCTGGGACATTTTCTCTTATGATCTAGCGCAGGGAGAAAATGCACTCACTTTTTTCATAGAAATGCATTACCGGAAGTCAATTTTGGACTGGTTGCTGTCTGCTGAATTTGCGTCGGCACACTAGCGAATCCCTGGCATACATTATAATAACTCTATGATCATTTGCAAACCTTTTATTATGGATGGAAGGGTGGATGAATCCGGCTGAGCGCTTTGGATCGGGCTGTAGCTTACGCCGCCTAGCCATTTTGTTTTACCACTTAAGCTTAAAATATTTAAATGTGAAAACTATATTCACTCCGCACTGCAAAGAAAGTGAGGCTATAAAACCCTCTTGCTATCAATGCCATTAGTTAATAAGAAAATACCTAGTTTTCTCTCGCTTTCGGCCACCATTCCACTTAATCTTTCCTTGGTAAACTCTACTGTCTTGATATCCACTTTTCCTTCGCTGTCTCTAAAACCCAATGACTTCATTAAATTAATTTTGTCTTCGGTAGGAATAGGTTGAAGCCCTTTACAGTAGAGTATCAAGTGCTCAGCCGTCTCGTCCTCCTCTCCACAAGCAGTATCCATTCCCTGGTACTTCGCTCTGTGTGTTCTGGTTCGCAGAACACCCGTACTCACCTCAAACTACAATGAGCTTCCCCAAGAATTGTCATAAATGCTTTCTTTTGCAATAAATGTTTTCTTTATTCTATAGCTTTCCAGAGCCGTCTTTGTCCGCATTCCCTCTAGCCACCGATCTCTTTCGGTGTCCTTAACTTTCTTCTTAACTTATACCTTCTCTTCCGTAACGCCACTATAGCCCAAAAACTTTCCTCTTAATTTCCTAGTGCACTGTCTCCACTTTGTGTCTATACTCCTCATCTATAAATAGATGAAAACCTCTCATGCCCATTGGTCCCCATCCACTCGCCTGAGCCGATCCTCAAATTCTATCTTGCTCACCGCTTCCCTGCTCTCAAATGAGGCCCATTCCATGTCTCCTTGTACTCCCTGGTTTGGCGCTTTGCAATGTGGCCCCAAAGCCAGCCTACCAACTCCGGAGGTTTGGTGGCGCCATCTATCCGAGGTCAATAAAACCGTCAGCTCTATCTGCTACCGCGAGGAGCCGCTAGAAGCCTATATAGAAGCCGAACAGGGACGGACGGACCCGGACGAGCACGTTGGCACTTTTCTCCTTTCGCCATGTTAATCGTACTGCACAGACCGCTCAAGCACACGGTCACGTGGTAGTGAGCAGGTGAATTCTTGCTGCTCACTGATGGCGCTAGAGAGAGAACTTCAGCGGAACACCGCGCTTCCTCCTTTTACGTCACAGCGCACGTGTCTCGGAAGGTGATGAAGGAGTTCTGAGGTGCCAAAAAAACTCAATCTTCGCCCTTTTTTAATTAAAAACTAAAACATGCAGGCAAAACCAATTTTTAGAGCACACCTGTCAGGCGCCCGATTCCGGGTGTCACGGCGTCATCGTCGGCGTCGGCGTAACCGCGCTAAATTTAGAGGGGAAAATTGACGTCACATGACTTAAACACAAAGTCGATTCTCTGCTAAATTTGGGGGAAAATTCAGTTTCTCCACTAGATTTAGTGGGGAACTTCGGTTCCTCCATTAGATTTAGCGGAAAATTCAGGTCAGGCGACCTTAATACCAATTCAATTCTTCGCTAAATTTAGCTGGGAATCGAATTGGTGTTGGTGTCTCGTGACATAAATTTTCCCGCGAGATCCAGCGGAGAACCATAATTTGTTTATGGGTGACGTGCCAAGTAATCTGATGTCTTTTTTCCCGCTAACTTTAGCGGGGAAACTGAATTGGTGTTGAGGTCACGTGACGCCGATTTCCCCGCTAAATTTAGCGGGAGGAGGAGGGGTGGACGGAAAGGAGGAGGGGGAAGAGTAGGACGAGGAGGAGGAAAGGAGGTGAATAACCTCTCCTTCTTACCCTTCCCTCTTCCTCAAGAGCTGCGCTCTAGTTTGGGATTATACAGATTTGCAAACGTCTTTCAGTTTTTGTTCTTTACTTCAGAAGAGTCGAGACACCAACTCCCACAGTTATTTAAGGAAAGCGCTGAAATTTAAAGGAGCTGTGCACAAATTTCAGTGCTTTGCTAAATAATTGTGGGAGTTGGTGTCTCGTCCCTCCAGAAGTAAAGAACAAAAACCGCTTTTGCATGCATGCCCTAGTTGGTAAATTAAAAAAAAAAAAAAAAAAAACGATTGAGGATTTTGGCATTTCCCAACACCTTCACCATCTTCTGAGTCACTCCCGCTGTGACGTCAAACGGGAATGAGCGGGGTTCCGGTGAAGATTCCTCTCTTGCGCCATCAGTAAGCAGCGAGAACTCACCCGCTCGCGAACAACGTGACCACGTGCTAGCTCAGCGCGGTGAACATGGCGAAAGGAGGAAGGTGCCAACGTGCACGTCTGCGTCCGGCCGTGGACGTGCACGTGCAGCTCCTCGCGGTATCAGATAGAGCTGCCGGGTTCGTTAACCTCGGATAGATGGCGTCACTGAACCTCTGTATAATTAAAGTTTTGTCGATGATACCAAGCTTTTGGAGCATTCATATCTATGTTGGAATGACAAGCTTTATAGAGAGATTACCTTTTATTGAGCAAGTACTCGCACAACTTGCTATCTTATTACAAGTCCCCCTTTGACGTCACGCCGCGTGGTTCTCATGGCCGCCGATCGCGGCTGCAGATCGAGAAATTTCTAATTATTGCCTCGCGGTTACGTTGCAGAATCACAACGTCTTGAAGGAAGGAGATCTGTTTTCTGTCCTTTTGATAAGGTGAACATTGTCAAAAGTAGAACGTGCAAACCTTTTCAGCGTTAAAATCGTTCCACAGCTCCTTTAAGGAAAGCACTAAACACCGCGCGGTAATTCCGAATTTCAACCCGATTTTTTTTTAGAGCGCAGCTCTAAGGCTGAATTCCATGGAGTGATTTATGCGACGAATAGCTGAAGAACGTCGCCCGACGGCACGGTCGACTTACACGCGACGTAGCAGCCACTGTGTTGATTCCACGCGCAAAGCAAATGCCGCCGGGCGAAATTCCTCGATTTTTCGCAGCATATTCGTCCCCTGGAGTTCAGCCTTCGCGCCCGTTTCCGAATTCACCGGCGTCGCCATCGGCGTCGCCATCGGCGTCGCCATCGGCGTCGCCGTCGGCGTAAACGCGCGCGTTGCATTATGGGATGTTTCCCCGCTAAAGTTAGCGGGGAAATGTTCCCCCTAAGTTTAGGAGGGGAATTTTCCCCGCTAAAATTAGCGGGGAATTTGACGTGACTTGACCTCAACACCAATTCAGTTTTTCCAATAAATTTCGCGGGGAAAATGAACTCACGACTTCGTGTCACGTCACCCATGAACAAATTCAGCGGCAAAAGGAGAGGAGAAGGTTACGAGGAACAGGAGGAGAGGAGGAGGTGAGAGGGGGAAAAGGAGGAGGGGAGAAGGAATGAAGGAGGAGCATACTCTCCCCTCCTTCTCCTCAATAGCTGAGCTCTAGATTCGCGTTACAGAGATTTTTAAACATTTTTATTCCTTTTCATACGGGTTACCGGATAAAATTCGTAGTAGTAGTAGTTAGTCGAGGGTAGCGAAAAGCCGGAACATGTTGGCCACTTTTTTGGTGGGGGCGAGTTAGTTCCGGGGAAGGGAAGGGGATGAAAGAAGAGATCAGAAAAAAGTTAAAGAAAGAAGAGAGGTAAAGAAAAAGAACGGATTGAAAAGAAAACAGAGAAAATAATGGGATGAAAAGTGATCAAAAGGGAAAAGGAAGAAAGAATAAAAAAAAGGAACGATTGGTCAGCAGTTCTTGTGACTCGATTGTTGATGTGTTGCCATCGCCCAGTGTATGCCAGACACCGGGGTTAGAGGCGGTCAAATAAACTGGTGTCCTCCAAGAACTTGAGAAGTGCGGCGAATGTTCTTGAGACATCGCGCGCAGAACCTGGGGGAAAAAGAGTGTCCTGTATTGTAGCACTTGCTACGCCTTGTTGCCGCAGGCCGTCGAGAAACGATTTTCTTTTGTCCGCTAGAGTAGGGCAGGTCCAGAGGAGATGGACCTGGTCCTCGAGAACATCACAGGATGGACAGTTTGGGTTTATTGTTGGGTCCATACGGTGTAGGGCTTTTGCAGTAAAGGCACAACCAGTGCGAAGTCTGTGCAGTAGAGAAGCGGAGGCTTGGGACAGCTTTGGAGGCACGCGTGCGGGTGGCTTCCAGGTAAAGACGCGCGTGTCCGGATGTAGTTTCTCTCTTTCTTTGTGAATATAATAAGTCTGAACTCGTAAATCTTTGGTATAACAAGTGTTGGTACATTAATGTTGTCAGCTGCATTAGCGAGACGATCGACTGTTTCATTGCCCGAGCTACCGACGTGCGATGGCAGCCATTGGTATGTTATTTGCCATCCTTTAGACTCTAAGTTTCTTGTCATGTGTCCAATGTATCTGGCATATTGTGGGGCGTCTTCAAGGCTATTGAGAAGTTGTAAAGCGATTCTGGAATCTGTGAGGAAAACTGCCATTTTACTGTGAGGGATAATGTCGAGGATGTCAAGGCCTAGCCAAAGCCCGGCGTGTTCGGCAGTGGTAGATGTAGTGTGGAAGCTCTGTTTCCTTCATTTGGCCATTTTTAGTTCCGGTATAAAAACTGCTTCAGTGGATGATTAGCGGCTATGAAGTACGGAGCCGTCGGTATATACCTGCATCCATTTTAGGAAATCTACCTCGATCCGGTATTCTGCGAGGGTCCGAGCGACAACTTGGGCTGTGAAGCGCTTGCTTCTGAGTTCCAGAATAGATTCACTGATGTTCAGCGGCGAGGCATAAGGTGGTGGTGCCGGGGAGATAGAATTTAAGGTGCCCACAATTCCTTCGAAGTGTCTAGCGAGAGATCCGTGGTGAGATTGAGGGCCCTGTTGACCGGCAGGATGTTTGCCTTGTGATGTAGCGAACTGTCAGCTCTCTGCCGTGGTTGTCGACAAGGTTAATTCTCGTTTCAATCAGCGTTGGAATTTTCGGGGAGTATCTCGGTAAACCCAGACAGAAGCGAACTGCAATCCTTTGCAGGGCCTGAATGGCTGCAGACTTCGCATTGCTCACATGAATCAGCTGCAAGGCGTATAATAGTCTCGAGAGAATGAGGCCCCTGTATATATGTAGCATCATGACCTGAGACATTCCCCACCTGCTGCCCATGATCATTCGAATGGCGTTAAAATAACAGCGAAATCTCATCAGCGTTGTCTTGACTGCAGGCTTCCAGGAGATGCGGTCATCTAGAAGAAACCCCAGATAGGAGTACGTCCGGACACGTGCTACGTCTGTTCCGTTAGTTGTGTATATTCTGTTGATCGATGCTCTAGCCGTTAGGTGACGTTCAAGGGCAGCTGTTTTTGGAGGCGGAGAGCGTAAGGCCTAGACTAGAGATTTCATCTACAATTACAGTCAATCCGTCCTGAAGGGCTTGTTGCATCTTGCTATATATCTTAGTCGGGGCGGTAGTCCAGAGGGCCACGTCGTCAGCGTATACTGCGATGTTAATGACTGGTCCCGTGGACTTCATACGTCGAAGAGCCTCTGGCAGGGCTGCCATAGCAGCGTTAAATGAGAGAGGGCTTATAACACTGCCCTGGGGAAAGCCTTGGGTTACCGTACGTTGAGAACTTCAAATTCCATCTAGGCGTACGTGCATAGACCTTCGTGTAAGAAAGGCGCGTACGAATTCCAGAGCTCGGCCTGCAACGCTGAGACTTGTAAGCTGACTAATAATGGGTTCGTTTGAAATTGCATTGAATGCTTTCTTAATACGGATAAATGTACTGGACATATGTTGTGCAAACCATGGGGTTCCCTATATCCATATCCAGACTTAGCTTCAAAACAGGCCGTTGGAGTCGTCGCGACCAATGGCGGTGGCTACCCGGATACGAGGAACCGAGGCTGTATTCCCCGAAAGGGACGGCTTTTCTCCGCCCACGTAAGGTGAATGTGTCGCCGGCACACCCTTGGGAGTGATTATGGACGCGTCCCGTTTTCGAGTAAACTTCTACTGGCCTACCCGGGCGCGTCCATTTCCCCTAGGCTACATGAACCAACCACAACCTGTAGCCGGGGCTCTTGGCTAGGGTGAGCTACGCTCGACCGAGCATTCATCGTTGTTTTACTGCTCCCCCTTTTTCGTGATCTTGCCAGTTATGGCAGTACGGACCGCCTCTCCAGGCGATACTGTCAAATAAGGCAGCGCCGACCTTTTTCCTCTCTTATGTACCGCCTATCGGCAAAGCGTGTGGCGAAAGCCAAATACACGTTCTAAGGTATCCCTGTGTTTTGTGTGGTCTCCCGTCCAACAGAGCCTCACGCAGTCAACGGACGGACCCGGCCGTAGCCACCAGAGCAGCGGACTAAGGGGTGGGTGTTACCTCACACCGATCACCAAGGTGAGTCGAAACCCACATTTTGCAACAGGCGAGTTACGGAGTGGGTTTTTGCCTCACTGAGGACTTTGGGGAAAAATAGAATCCCAGAATCTGAGTGAGCGAACACATTAGGAAAGTTTAAATAAATCGATGCTTGAGTGTAAATAATATAACCCCGCACGCAACTTGCAGGTGGCACCAATATAGAAAAGATTTGCCTTGCAACGATTCCAAAAATCACTTTTAATGTTTCATATAGCTATAGGTGTTAGCTATAGAGGGCAACTTTTATGAGGTCATTTATAATGGCTAGCTTTATAATCGGTTGACTTTCAAATGTTCTTCAAAGTTGCAAAAGCAACTTTAAAGGAGCTCTGCAACGATTTTAGCGTTGAAAGAATTTGCATGTTCTACTTTTGACATTGTTTATATTGTCACAAATGACAGTAAACACACCTCCCTCCTTAGAAATGCTGCGATTCTGTCGCATAATCGCGAGTCAAAAATTAGAATATTTCCCGATCTGCAGCCGCGAGCGGCGGCCATGAGAACCACGTGGCAGGACGTCAATTGGGGTCGTGTATAAAGATATCAAGTGAAGCGAATACCTGACCGATAAAAGGTAACTTTTCTGAAAATCTCGTCGTTCCAACATAAATATAAATGCTTCAAAAACCTGATATATATCATCGACAAAACTTCTACTACACGGAGTTGTAGTGGCGTCATCTATCCTAGGTCTGCAAAGCCGTCAGCTCTATCTGCTACCGCGAACAGCCGCCAAAAGCCGGAGGGAGAGGGGGACGAGCCGGACGGGGTATGGACGGACACAGCTGAGAGTTTCCTCCTTTCACCACATTGTTCGCGCTGCGCCCGCCAGCACGTGGTCACACGGTCGCGAGCGGACGAGTTCTCGCCGCTCACTGATGGCTCTAGAGAGAGAGCTTCACCGAAACCCCGCACGACCCCCTTTGACGTCACAGCACACGTGACTCGGAAGATGGTGAAGGAGTTGAGAGCTGCCGAAAGATTCAACCTTTGTCTATTTTTAAAATAAAAAAACTAGGACATGCAGGCAAAAGCGGTTTTTTGTTCTTTACTTTAGAAAGGTCAAGAAACCAAGTTCAAAATTATTTAAGCAAAACACTGAAATTGTTGCACAGCTCCTTTAAGTGTTCTCACCAACCCTGACAATCAGTGGGGTTCATCATTTAGTTACTTTCTGCTAGTATTGTTTATGTCAATAAGGGTTGACCTTTGTCTACTGATTTGTCTTTTTTCATTATTGTTCCAGGTAAAAAAAACGACTCAGGCTTCAGCGAATTAGAGGCCGCTAAAACTAATAGATCAGATTGGCAGCGGCCTCTATCGCCAAAGTCGTATCATGCATGAAATGCACTATTTAAGGTGCGATAGTTTAAAATTATGTATGAAACATTAAATGTTCTTTCATGGAGTGCAAAAACATCATTTTTATAAAATTTAATATTACATTAATCAAGGAAACTTAATTGGTTTATAGGTCTCTTGACGTCAAGGCACGTGACATCAAGCTTCTCGCTAAATATAACAGGCAAAGTGCATTGATGCATAGATCGTGTGGCGTCAGGTCACGTGACATCAGTTTTCCCTTTAAATTTAGCGGGGGAACTAAACTGGTGTGATTATAATGCAATTCAATGCAAAGGTGCATGCGAGCTGGACTAGAATGACGAAAATAATTCCTGGAGAGGGGAACAAGTGAGACAAAGGACAAACATTATCTCCAAACACAGCTAGGTGACTGGTGCACGACCGCTGTGTTTGGAGATTTGTGTTTGTCCTTTGTCCCACTTGTTAGCCTTCTCCGGGGATTATTTTCGTCATTCTAGTCAAGCTAGCCTGCACATTTGCATTTAATTGCATTATAATCATAACTTTAAATTGCAAGGTTCACCCTTGTTAGTGTTAGACTGGTGGCAGCTCATAAAACCCGTTTGCTCTGCTGACGTCTAACCCCTGGTTAGCTCAGTTGGTAGAGTGCTCCACCTGTAACGGAGAGGTCCCGGGTTCGACACCCGGACCAGGCGGATTTTGTCGGTCGCGCTCCAGTCACCTAGCTGTGTTTGGAGATTTGTGTTTGTCCCTTGCCCCTCTTGTTCCCCTTCTCCAGGGATTATTTTATTCGTCGTAAATTGGTGTACAGATCACGTGACATGACTTTTTCAGCTAATTTTAGAGGGGAAATTCAGTGGATCTATCGGTCACGTGACGTCAGGGGACGCGACGTGAATTTTTCCGCTAAAACCAGCGGGAACCTGACGGTATTACTGGTAAAACCGTTTTTGTTTTGTATTGACCCGCCCTAAATTCGTATCAGATACTGGTAAAACCAGCAAAACAGCCCTAAACGCATATCAAACTAAATTGCTTATACTGTTTTAAATACCTGAGAGGATCCAAATTACTCGGAAAATTTGTTATCTTTAAAAAAAAGGAAGACAAAATAATTAACCGAGAGACATCAATGAACATGTAAATAAAGAGTAAAATAAGTAGAAAGCTGCATTTTAGGTATATCACATCATTTTGAATACACAAAATACAGGGGTTCACTCAGCGCAACCTGCTCTTTGAGCAGTTAAAATGTATCAATTTGATTGAAGTTAATGGAACTGTGGATGTAGCGGATCCCTGCAGCGAAGATGCTGGAGAGTGCGCTGTTATGGACCCGAGCTCGACTCCACCTGCACTGGTCGTTCTCAGTGCCGGTCTCCCTATGAAGCGGCTATTTTAACTCTAAGTCTGACGACTCCCACATTGGTGGCCCGGACGCAATTTCACCCACCCACGTAGATCGTCAAGCAACGTGCAAGCTCACGGTGGCCAGACTGCAAAACTTGGGGTCGTCTCCGTCAAGCTTCCACCTTTTTGCTTAGCGAATGGCGCCATGGGGTTTGCACATGCCGAGTCCATTTTCGCTGCACGAGGCATATTGTCACGAATGACGAGGTAACGAAAGGAATAACTGAGGAAACCGAAACGTTTAATGGGGCGAACTTGTGCCCAAAACAAAACTGAAACAAAAGATAACAAACAACAGAACGTCGCGGGCGTCGAACTCGGTGTAACAGCAGGATCGAACGCTGGGCGACACTGACTGCGCCACGGTACGCGGAGCCCCTTATGTACATGCGGGGGATTCTTGAACAGTCGGCGTAGAAGGTTGAGCGCGTAGAACATTTTCACCCCGAACAAGCAACATGATTCTCGAATTTACCAGAGGACGAAATTGCAAGAATAAATAAAAGACACGTCGCTTCGAGGAATCGAGCCCCGGCTCTTTTCGTGGGAGGCAAGCACGATAACCGTTAGGGCACGGCCGCGTTGCCTACTTGGTTAGCTGCGCGCGCGGAATATCATCACAAGCAACGAAGCATTATGACGCCGTTAGGGCCCTCTGCCCCACTTAAGTAACCCCTGACGCGCTGTATGACAAGCTCAAGCAGGAGCTCATCAAACGTATGACGTCCACACACAAAAAAAGCGCCGCCTTCGGCAACTCTTCGTTTAGAAAGAACTTGGAGATCGCAAGCCGCCTCAACTGCGTCGACGCAGGAGACATGATCGTGACGGCAAACATCGATGACTGCATTCTTCGAAAGTTATTTCTACAACACCTCCCATCAAACGCCCGCATGATTTTGACCACCTCATTCGGTGTCCCATTTCACGCGATGGTAAAACTTGCAGACCAGATTTTGAGAATGCATCATTTACACTTGAAACGCCGACTGTGGTCACCACGATGCCGACAAGTCAAGATTCCCAGCCGCGTCAACCTCAATCCGAAGTAGACAGGCGACCCCAGCTATTTACCGAGCGCTTCCCACCGCTAAGCTCGCGTCACCAAATTCACAGATATCCATCACGACAACGCAGTCGGTCCAGCGAACGCCACAGGTCTCCATGCATACAACACCCCCGAGAACACGGCGACCCAATGTGCTGGTGCCACGCTGAATTGTGTCCACGAACTCGCAATTGCTGTCGCCAACGAGGAAGAGGAGCTTAGAGCGATAAACTGCTATCCCTCACTCGGCTGCTCCCATGTCATACAATTTTGACAACTAGACATATGACCTAACAGATCCTAAGGCTACTACGCATGCTGAGCCAAGATTATTATTGCAATCGCTTTAAAAGAACATGATAAACTATTTTTTCAATACAGTTATCCCCAGAGGTCAGTGTCAAGCTCTACTAAAAACCGAAAATACAGCACAGCTGCTAACGGCACCTAGCGGAGGCATTACGAAGCTGCCCGAGTGTTTGTCGTAAAATTCCATTTTGGATTTAAAACAAAAGTTACATAACTTATCTCGTCCGTACTGTTATTAAAGATAAATAACCATTTTTTGTGAGTGGTACTTCGTTAAAATCTAGACGTTAAACTATAAGGTCAGATGTCTAGTGGTCAAAATGTGCAACATGGCGGCTGCCGATTGGGAGTCACTTTCAGCTGCCAGTTTATCGCTATAAGGCCCTCTATCTCGTTGGCTGTCACCCTTGTTCTCTCGCGAGAAGAGACACTCCGTATCCTACCACTCAAGGCGGCCAGAGCGTCATACGTTATTTTTTCTCTTGAATTGTAAAACTAGGTTGAGGTTTTTAATTAACAAAAGAGCCGAACTTAGTGCATTACCTGCCAACAGTAAAGACTCAAGACAAACCATAGAGACATTTCCCTGGAGTGGCAAAGGGAACTCCCGTTCTCACATTAGGCGAAAGTTATGAAAAGTTAGTAATACGACTACGCTGTACTTCCCCCGAGTGTTCATAGTTCCTAAAGTCAGGCACTATAGATTTGGAGTGCACTCCTTAGGTCACTTCCATCGTCTCATCGACACGCGTAAACGGCGTCTACTCGACTTCAACACACACCTCACTGTGTGTGGAGTTCCCTCTAAACTAGCTATCGTCGGTTCGACACTTTTTCGCTCTAAACCAAAATCATCGTTTGAAAAATAATGCTGCTCATTTTCGGGTTTAACACAGCCTCGCAGTACCGAATGCCCGATCGGGCATGATATCCTTTATCAGAACCGCACAACTGGACCTTCTGTGTACGCACGACCTCGCCGAATGCCTCCAGAGAAACTTTTTGCAACAAAAAAAAAATTGCGGTGGGTTAGCTCGGCTACGCCAGGATATACGTGGCGTGAGCTTGTGCGCACAAAATGAGAAGCGCTATCAAGCGGCTTCGGTGCAGCGTCAGACTTGGCTACTGCGCAACGGTGGCGCACAGCTGGACACGCGGCGGCGTCAGTGCGTCTGCCGCGGCTATGACGTCACGCAGAACGGCGAGGCGCGCGCGCGGCAGTGGCGTAGCGCGCGGCGGCGGCGGCTCCGGCGCGCCAGCTGTGCGCTGTGTGACGTCACTGCTCCTCGAGCATGCGCAGCATGGAGCACGGCTCATTATGTGAGCCACGCGAAACTGCTCAACCTCGGCCAGTGTAGCTCACGCTACAAAACAAGAGTGTCAACGCAAGCTTGACCTCGATTTCGTTCGTCCATCTTCCAGCTGTTGGACCTCTCCACTTTATATGGTTCCCAAGAGTAACGGTGACTGGCACCTGTGCGGGGACTATTGGACACTCTACAGGAGCACAACTCCCGATCATACCCATTCCAGCATTTGAAATATTCCGCAGCCAACCTTCATGGGAAAGAGGTATTTTCAAAAAGTGATCTTATTCGTGCGTTTTACCAAATCCTGACGTCACTCGACGAGATCCCCAAAACTACCATCATGACGCATCTAGATTTTTTTTTTAATTTGTTCGCATGCACTTTGAACTCTGCAATGCGGCTCAAACATTCCAACCCCTCATCGACCAAGTGCTTTGTGGTTTGGACATTTCTTTTGCCTGCTTAGTTAATATCCTAATTGCCATCGAATCAGACAGTGAATATAAACGACATCTACATCAGCTTTTTGAATGCCTTTACGCTCACGGTATTATCGTTAGCGCCAGCAAATGCGAATTAAGTGTTCAAAAATGATAAACTTCCTTTGACACCATGTAGACCACATTTATGTTACGCCTCTCCCATCTAAAGTGAGTGCGGTTAGAAATTTTCCACCGCTTACAAACTTGCGAAAATTATTGGAATTCTTGGGCCTCCTGAACTTTTGGAGACGCTTCATTCCCCACTGCACTTACTAGCTACAACCTTTAAACGACATCCTTGTTGGTCACCGACGCGCGTCATCTGATATTTCTTAGTCAAACGCTGCAACGGCTGCCTTCCAACAGACAAGGAGGCGATAGCCGTCGCCATCCTCTTAGTCCATCCGAAACCAGACGCCCCCACGAACCTCATGTTGAATGCTTCGGGAACAGCGGACGGCGCTGTACTTCAACAACACGTGATGAGTCAGTGGCGTCCACTCGGATTCATTTACAACAAACTGACAACAACAGAGACAAAGTATAGTACCTTCGGAAGAGAGCTCCTTGCAATTTACTTGGCCTTAAAACATTTCAGACATTTCCTCGATTGACGTAACCTCCACATTCGCTCTGGGTACTAGTGGATGTGAATACACACATATAAAACTTCGCCATTTAGCCTTCATTTCAAAATTTACGTCCGATACCAGACATGTTCAAGGAAAGCCAACTTTGTTGCACCCACTATGTCACCAGCAGACGTTGCTAGCCTACGAATACCACCAAGTCATCAGGGCGATTTTACTGCCATGGCCAATGCACAGCAGCAAAACACAGGGCTGACGCAACTTCGGCTGTCTTCATCTATAAGATTCCAGGTGATACCCTTACCATCCTCAACTCAGACTTTAATTTTTGACACATTCACAGGTCTTTCCATCCCATATGTCCCCCTTGACTTCCGAAGGCCAGTCTTCGGAGATTGTCACCTGTTTTTTCAACCCGGGATACGGCCTACACAAAATCTGGTCGCATCCCGCTTTGTTTGGACAAGATTGAATGCGGATGTGCGAGCCTGAGCACGTTTCTGTCACAAATACCAGCGAGAGAAAAAATTCAACGACTCACCAAAACCTTCTTGTCAACATTTCCTCTACCAGGTAGGCGCTTTGATCATATCCACATCAATCTGGATGAAGTCCTTCCACAACCTAACGCTAATAAATGTTTTCTTATCTGTGTAGACCGCTTTACGCGCTGGCCTGAGTCTATATTCATATCTGACATTCCCGCATCTACTCGGGCTCAAGTTATTATGACCGGATGAGTAGCACGGTTTGGTGTCTATCAATCATCGCCGCAGTTCGTGGAAGTTAATTTCAGTCGAAGCTTTTTGCCGACCTCACACACGTCTCTTTGAAAGCGCTCGAATACGCGCCACATCATATCACACTCAAGCAAAGGGGATGACAGTTCGATGGCACCGCCACCTGAAGACCGCGCTCCAAGCCCATCAAACATCTCGGTGCAGTGAAGGACTTCCCGTTCTAGTTCTTCGTGTTGGGTCCTCTTTGGAAGGAGATCTGGGCTGCTCATTAGCGGAGCTGGTGTACGGGACAACATTTAGTCCTCCAGGGCAATTTATGCAAGCGACATCTACAGGGTCCGATTGAGAAAAGTAAACCCTACGTTTCGGCCCGGATAAGAAAACTACGCATCGCAGAACCCTGAACCTCCGCCAGAATGTAACCCTAGAGGTCCAAGCAAGATGCCAAAGTTTCAGAAAATGAGCTTACCTGGATCAAAAGATAAAAGAAAAAAAAAACGAGAAATTTCTACGGGGAGGCTCCGACCACAGAGAGACACAGACGGAGGCCGTTTGCTTTGCGTTGCATCGCATAGGTAGCGCCACCACTTATGCGGGTTGGCGGGTAATCACGGGCGTCTGCCGGGCTTGGCGGCAAATTCGGAATTGTTCTCTATCATTTTTGAAGCTTCACTTACGCACTGCTTTTCACTGCAACGGAAATAAAAATTACACGCTCTAATTTGTGATACTTCGGTGCATATGCTCAGGCATAACATTTCTTCATGCTAATTATTTTAGCAGATGTCGTCTGCTTTGCTTTTCGCAAACTCGAACGCCGTGGTGCACCTATTCTTCCCGTTCGGTGGCACCTTCGACACTTGGTGCTGCAGATTATGGGATGTTCGGTATGGAAGTGGTAGCTTCCTCTAGTGGCCAAGTCTGCTCACTGTCAGTAAACCGTTTATAACCTAATTAATTTTTTAAAGTTACAATATTTGGGCTCCGCCGTCATAGGAGCCTCTTTCGGTTGCACGCGAACTTCAGCTGGCCCAATATATTTTCCTTTTTTTTTAAATTCTGTACCGTTTTTCATGTTTGCGTACTTGATTCTTTTTTCTTTTTTTCTGTTTTTTTTTTGTGGGCAATGAAAACTAAAAAAGGGAGAGGCAGAAGATGCCAAGTCAGCGACTTTGTGACCCGGTTTACGCATTATGTCAAGTCTCGAACACGTTCAAATTTATTATTGTTAATATTATTAAAGGAATTCAGTACTTTTGGTTTGCTGGGAGTTAGATTCAGTGCTGGACAATTAAGTTGCCCCGTCAAAGAACCAGGATCACCATTTGCATGATCCGGAGACACCAGATGAGAGAGACTCAGCAGCCGACAACCGTAATTGGCAGCCCTAAAAAGGGCAATTTGTCAGAGGTAAACGAAATAAAAACGGGAAAAGACCGCGCACATCGCGGAAGCTATTCTTACTTCCAGATGAAAGTATCTGGAGTGCGTCTGGGGCAGGCACTGGAAGGCAACACCGTAGTCCTATTACGGTTCTGCCTCAATGTGACTTCCCAACTGCCAGGTGCAACGTCCAAGTCTCGCCTCGTATTCGGCAAACATCGCAGCTCTCATTTCGTCCGTAAGGAGCAGAAACGCAGCCTAAATGCGTTGCTTGAGGATGTCGAGGGTGGGGATTCGGCCGGTGTAGACCTGTGACTTGATGAACCTCCATACAAAAAAATCACTGATTGTTAGGCCAGGGGATCGCGGTGGCCATGGCATGCTGGGCCAGCCTCTTCCCATTCAGCGTCCAGGAAAGGTGTGACTTAACCATTTCCTGACGAAGGTCCACCAGTGTGGGGGCGCTCCATCTTGCATGAATACGGAAACTTGTCGTTTCATGTGGAGGGCCTCGAGCTCGGGAAGAAATTCCACCTTCAAGGTGCGCAGATAACTTCTGCCCGTCACAGACTCATGGAAAAAAAAAGGACCAACAATACCCTCCCTCAAGATCCCGCACCAGACAGTTACATTGGGAGAGTACTGAGACTTCTCCATTGTCCAGTGTGGTGGCCGTTGCTCCAGTGCCGGCAGTTCTGAGCGTTGACTTTTCCGTCGAGGTGGAAGACGGCCTCCTCCGAGAACAGAAAGAAGTACAGATGGGAGGTGTTGGCTGCGATCCTTAGGATGTCTTCGCGGCAAAAATCGAGCCGTCCTTCATAGTCTTCAGGCTTCAGCTCGTGGAGAACGTGAACCTTCTAGGCATGCAAGTTGTGTCGGCGAAGAATCCGGCGTACAGTGTAATCTGAAACTCCAAAAAAATTCGCCGCTCTCTTCGTGGACAGGTGCGGGTCCGCTTCGAAAGCACCCATGATCCAGTACGCGAGCTGCTCTTTCTCTGGCGTGCTGGCGAAGACGTGCTTCTTGTACGCGACGCTGCCCACTGCGCCAAAACGCTGGATTCACTTCCAGATGATTGTCTTTGACGGCGGCCTAGAACAGTGCACTCGACGGTATCGGCGGCGAGCTTCCTTAAAGCTTCTGCGCTTTAAATACCAAACCACGACGTCTGCGCGTTGCTTTTGATTTAATTGCCTCATCAGGCAGGAAAGTGCAGCAAAACACGGTAGAGATTAAAAGTAATCAACGGGGGAACCGGTGTTCGGGTTTGCGAAGAGCAAAGTAGACGACATCTGCTAAAATAATTAGCATGAAGAAATGTTATGCCTGAGGAAATGCACCGAAGTATCACGAATGAGAGCGTGTAATATTTATTTTCGTTGCAGTGAAAAGCATGTGCGTAAGGGAAACTTCAGTAATAATAAAGAACAATTCCGAATTTGCCGCCTAGCCCGGCAGATGCCCGTGATAACCCGCCAACCCGCATAGGTGGTGGCGCCACCTATGCGATGCAACGCAAAGCAGACGGCCTCCGTCTACGTCTTTCCGTGGTCGGAGCCTCCCCGTAGAGATTTCTCGTTTTTTTATTTTATCTTTTGATCCAGGCAAGCTCGTTTTCCGAAACTTTGGCATCTTGCTTGGACCGCTAGGGTTACATTCTGGCGAAGTTTGAGCGTTATGCGATGCGTAGTTTTTTTACGCGGGCCAAAAAGTAGGGTTTACTTTTCTCGATCGGACCCTGTACATTCTCAACAAATGATATTACGAATCATTTACCTAGCCTACGCAAAACAATGCAATTACAACAACCAGTTGAGCCACGAGCCCCATCACAACAAAGTGAATTTATCAACAAAAACCTACAAACGTCCACACACGTTTTTTTTTTCCAAAAAAAAAAAGGATCACTTTGATTCACAATTCAACGGTCCCTACGAAGTAATTCGTCTAAACACGAAAACCTTTAAATTGAAAATTTATGGACAACAGGTGGTTATAAGCGCACATCGCCTGAAACATGCACTCATCGATATGACTTGGACTGCATGTTCTGCCAGGATTGTAAAGCATGTGGAGTGGGCAACCCAATCAATGCTTATGAGAGTTCTCCACATATTACTCGCCCAGGTCATTTTGTGATGGTGAATTCCGCTCGCAGATCTCGAACTCCCTAAAAGCGCTCAATTCGGAGAGCGCCTATTCCGCTCGTTGATCGTGCGAGTTGGTCATCTTCCCTTCGTAGATCTCTGGCAACGCTTGCCCAGTGGAGCGCCCCAAATTGTGCCACAACCGCTCCGTGGAATTCTGAAGATCTTAGCGGAAGTTGACAAAAGCGCATACGCCATTTCCTTGAACTCGGCAGTGCGCATGCGCGGCGTGGTTTGCGAGGTCGCCGGACCGGTCGGGCCGTCGAGTTCGTCTGTTCTGGTGCGTCGGTTGTTTAGGCAGGATAGTGACGTCTCGAACGCTTCTACCTCGCGTGAATAAGGGATTCAAAGCCGGGACTGAAGCGTGGTAAATTGTAGGTGCTGACATCTGCGATCGTGAGAGGAAGAACGAGAAAAAGAATGACAGAAAAATTGGAGGCAAACGCAAGGTTAGGTTTTTTCATTTAGCAGACAATGATTGTTTACCTTTTTACACTGCATGCAGCCGGCGTTTTCTCGTGCAATAAAGCAAGAACAGATACGCAAACGACCGTGCAAGTAATGACTTGTTATTTCTTGGTGTATAGTAAAGTCTTACCAGCAATCTGAACCCCACCAGTGGTGATCACTGTGCGTTCCCCGCCGTTTCAAGGCGGCGGAAAGGTATGTGTCGGTGGCGAATGAGGATGTCTTCCTCGTTATTTTTGACACGGGCTCCATGGTACGGACATTTTCGCCCGGCCTGTGTCATGTGGTATTTCTGTAGCTAAACAGTGACAGTTCTGACTGGTCGTTGGAAAGCTCAATCGGCTGAGGCGTTGGTCGGCTTGTCAAGTCCGAGCAGCGGCCATTTTGAATGGCCGACTGTCTTAAGCGAATCGGTGGGTCCCTCTAAAAATGGGAGTTCATCTTCCGCTCGTCGATTCGGGGCGGGTCCGACGGAGCGGACGTTTGCTTCCTTCGCGGATTTCGGAAAGCGCTCCGGATCTACCTTGGAATTCGCCATATAAAAGTTGAGCCTGTAGGGGATCCCTATTGCGAAGATGCTGAAGAATCCGAGGTGACGGACACGAGCCGGCTCTGTTTGCACTGGTCGTTCTCAATGCCGGTCTTTGTATAAAGCGGATATTTTAATTTCAAGTCTGGAAACTCGGATACGGGTATTGAAAATTGCTATACAAGTACATTTTGTCTCGGTGTCAAAAATGGTTACATCGACGTATACTGTACTTAAAAAAAGTAAGAGAAAAAATGTATCAATCTACTTGCCGAATAAAAAAAAAAGACGAGATTTTGAAATGTTTTAGCAACCATTGCCTAGATAAACTCGGGTTTTCACTTCCTAACGGATGTGAGATAAACTTTTTGAGCCCCAAAATATGAAAGGTAGTACTCTGAAAAGCAGTCTCATGCAGTGTCAATTTACAGCGAAGACTTCTCCAGTGAGCCACAGTTCTATGTGAGGTCGTACGGCTTTCTTAAGCCATGGTCCTAACTTAAATGCCGCTAGGTTAGCGTGATCGTTCCCTTATGTAGCGGTGACGCTACTGTTTCTTTTTGCTAATGCCTTGCTTTGCTTATATATAGGGTGCTTCATCGAAGATTTTGAAAGCTTCGAAAGAAAAGAAACTTCTTTGTAACAAAATGCCGGCTACCGCGGACCTAAGAAATTTCAAAAGAAAATTAATCGTTTGAATAATTCACTAATTTTTACTTCATAACGTTTTAATATGTTATCGTAAACATACATCTAATATAGATTTAATGGGCACCATTGAAAACCATTAAATCAGTCAAATGTAGCAGGATTCCAGGTGCGTGCTTCGTTGTTCTGGGTCAAAACAATTTACCCAACATTGAAGCGATCCGAGAGTTTTTTCGTTTCTTATCATGCGACTTTTTTCACCGCCAACCATGCGCCTGGAGCACACGTGGTAACTTTAGTGCACCACCGCGCTTGCCATGCACTACGATCGAGTCGCAATAAAATAACTAATTTTTTTCGTTTTTCATGAAGCTCTGCAGCAACAAAAGGAACCAGTCCTGCCAACTCACCAAATAATGATCCCGCACTCAGAATTAAGAAAACAAACGCTAAAACTCTAAATTTCATGTGTGGGAAGAATGACATTTTAATACCTTTTATTGTCTGTCAAAACTTACCCATAAAAAGAAGCTCTCCCTGGTGACTGAGACTTTCTCCATGCACAGAGAAATATCGATTGCTTCGTTTTGATATTACTTTGGATCCAGGTTGCTTCCATACCCTCGTACGAGCACGTCGATTATTTCAATCTGCTGTACAACATTTAGTGGCAGTTCAAGGCTTTGCTAACCATAGTACAACGATTTTTAGAAACATCTTTTTTTATAGTATAGTAAAATTTTACTGTCTGACGTTGAACTTACAGTATCATCTCAAAGTTTAGAATCGTATAGCCGTCTTTTTCACATTTGGGCATATTTCACTAGGTAAATCTTACTTTGAAGGCCTAAAAAATGCCCGCAGACGGCAACGCACAAATTCGATAAAGCATGTTCCAAAGTTCGCCGCCGTCAGAGTCCAGTGGCGTCGACTGCTGCTCAAACTGACCCGCAAGTTTTATAGCGTAAGGAATGAAACCATGAAATAAAGTTTCCCCGTAACTTAAGTTATTTATGAATCTTACATAAAATTTATCAAAGATTTCACACAGCCAGAAAATACACTAGCATTAATCAAAAGCCGATAAATAATCCGCCAACCGGAAAATGGTCATTTCTCCCGCTAGACACCACTATAATAACCGCAACACTTAGTGGGATCGAAACACGCGGCACACTCTGAAATTACAACCTGAGGCGTGCAGATTTCTCATCGTTTTTGTTAATTTTTTTTTATTCGCGTGGCTTTCCATCACGCTTCAATTTGTAAAATCATTTTGGAATCTAAAATTTAACCGCACAACATTGATTTTTTGTTCGCTGCGGCTGCCCAACACCTTTCACTGAATCACCTTTTATGTTCGCATTTACCGACTCTCCATGTGCTCTTCGAAGGAGTACCTGCATCTTCATTTCCGATGTAAAAAGATTATTGTTTTAATAGATTTAAGGTTCTGTACCGTGCAGGCGTCTTTCTTGCCTTCCTTGTGTCCGGCACAAAGCTGCTCCCTGGCTACGCGGATGGACTTGTCTGCCTCGCTGTACAATCCGTTGCACTGGATGTTGCTCATGATCCTCACGTCCACTTTCTGCAGCACGTCCGTCATGTACGAACTGAGCCTATCGTCTCCAAACGAATCTGAAATGAAAACCAACCCCGGAATTTCAGTTTTATTAGCGGTATCATCAACACACTTAAAGACTTTTGTCAAAGGGTAACCATAAAAACGAGCGCAAGTCTCAAGGGTGCGCAAATACTATATCATTTAGTTAACCGTTATTTCATATATCCTCGAAGCCCTATATCCGTCTTTAACTATATATATATAACATAGTTCGCGGATTACCCTTCATTGTAATAAAAGCTTGCTTTGTTGAACATAAAAGCGTAAGATTTCTCACCAGCTTTAACAAAACACGCGTTAAAAAGATTAATCGATGCAAAAATATCAAACGATCACTGTAGAAATTTTCGTAACGTGTATATAATAGCTAATTTTATGGTTTCTGCAAGTGTCCTATTACCTTCATTATGGGAATCCTAAATATTCGTTATTTGTGATGCAATAAAAGTAGTGATAAAGCCCACTTAGTTCGACGTCAGGCTGACTGCAACACACTTATTCTTTTCCCCTTTAATTTTTCAATTCGCACAGAACGATAGTAAAAATAATAGTTGTCTTATGTAAGATATGAGGAAGTTTCAACAACGTTTTTTCTTTCATCAAGCCCATAGATCTAAAAGCAAGCAGGGCAAACAAACTGTTCTAGACAAACTCTCTCATTAAAACAAAAACACGAACATATATATTAGTTGATGGTTAGCAGAGTTTGGATTCATACGCCGCCTTACTACAGAGTAAAGTATAACCTCAGCAACGTTATTGCCTCTATTTTCATTAAAACAAAACATCCATGCGGTCATTTTGCGTACTGGCTATGTTGGCCGAAGGAATAAGATTTTGAATTTTATAAGTGTTACCAAGCGCGTTTAAGCTCAACCAATATTTTTGATGCGTTTATTGCAATGCTGTTCCAGTGTCTCACTAAAGTACGTAAAAAATAGCATGCCAAAACTTAAGAGGATCTAGGCTAGAAGGAAGGCGAATGTTGTTTATGTTGTACGGGGGTAGGTGGGAAACAAGGGGGAATAACGAGCTTGGTGTCATAACGAAACAAAAATTATACTTAGTTTGCTTAATGTTTTTCGACAAATGTAAAATATTGTTCTTAATTGCCTCCATTTTAAGCCCTCGACAACAACAAAAGTTTTGGAACAAGCCGGCGTAGAGCGCATCAAGTGCGGTCGCAGGAAGATGAAGAACTTAGCCCATTCAAATGGCGCCACCCTTTTATGCAGAGAGCTACCAAGAGGGTCTTCGCACAGTGACCGGGTGCGAATTGCGGAGACTAACGCGTCTAAGCGAAAACAAACAACTGGAGGTGTCGCGGACTTTTATCGAACCTCAGCTTTTAAGTTGAGTCCCCAAATGTTTTCGGCAAAGTTCGACACATCGTAACACGTTACCAAGCTTTTGGGAAATACTTTTTCCCCTCGATATAAATGTTTTGTGTTAAAAAATGTAGTGATGAGATTGCCAAACATATCTAGATGTACTTTTTGACCTGTACATGAACACTTGTTCTGCATTGATTCCACCATTTAGGCGCTACGATATTTTACACAAACATATTTGTTTCGAAATGTATATTTACCTCTCTCTTTCTCTCTCTCTCTCTCTCTCTCTCTCTCTATATATATATATATATATATAGCACACCCGACCGGACATTGGGAGGCCCAGAGTTCTAATCCTGGCTCCGCCATTTTTTGGGTTTCGGCGGGTTCCTGAAAACTTGGATTCTTTAATTCATTGGATTAAGTACGGTTCATTCACCTGCACGATTTCGTATATATATATATATATATATATATATGGTGTCTTTTTTTATTCTTACACATTTGTTTAAAAAAAAACGTGAAAGCTACACTAATGCGGTTTGTGCAGGTGGGTTATAACTTATACGGCCAGGCGGACATTATGTGGGTGGCTAATTTTTGCGATAAGTCGGCTAATTAATTAAAATTTGTTAATCAACTCTTTTTATTAGTGGAAATAGACATATGATTTCAATTAGAAACTTGTAGAGCATCATCGAAAACCACTAAATCAACGATTTTTGGAAAGATATAACGCCGGGGAAGCATTTTACAGCGTTCTGTAAAAACGCTCCATTTGGACGCGTTTCTAGATTTCGGTTTCTTATCGGAGCGCATCACCGCGCCCGCGGTCCTGCTCCCCAGTGGCTGAGACGCGCAACACACGTGCGCCGTACTTCCCTCCATTCTACGAGGGAAGCGAGGAGGTGGCTTCGCGTCGCGACCACCGCGGAGCAGGATCGCGGGCGCGAAGATGCGCTCCGATAAGAAACCGAAATCTGGAAATGCGTCCAAATAGAGCGTTTTTACAGAACGCCCTAAAATGCTGCCCTGGCGTTATATCCTGCTAAAAATAGTTAATTAAAAGTTTTTCGATGATGCTCAGCAATTTTCTAATTGAAGCCATATGTTTATTTTAAGTAATTAAAAAGTTAATTAACGAATTTTAATTAATTAGCCGACTTATCGCATAGATTAGCCACCCACATAATGTCCGCCTGGCCGTATAACCTACCTGCACAAACTGCATTATTGTAGCTTTCACGTTTTTTTTTAAACAAATGTGTAAGAATAAAAAAAACACCCTGTATATATATATATATATATATATATATATATATATATATATATATATATATATAAACCAACGTTACTAAAACACTCAGTTGGGAAACTCGCCGTCAAAGCTTGGGCCGCTGGCGTCCACCGAGACCGAGCTAAATGCGACAACAGCGCCACTCTTTGTCACTTGTCTGTACTGTGGTCACTTTGAGCTTTTTGAAAGCCTGTTTTTGCGTAAAAACAAACGGAAAAGACTTTTTGTATGAAATTTATTGGAGTTTAGTACAAAAAAAGGGGCGCATTATGTTTTTAAAATATTTAGTTTGCAGGGTTTCGCGACACAATTAATATTGTTTTTATACAACCATGCCTCAGCGGCCTTTTCAGGTGGCGCGTCTCGACCTAGGTGCATTTTAACTTTGGTAGGTCGACGCACTGCGTCCGCCGGGGAGACGGGGGTGGCACCCTTGCAACCTCTTCCACTGTATCTGTTCTTAAAGCCAAATTAGAAGTCACGTGCAGTTCCTCGAGGGGCCGCTGCGGGAGAAATGTGGAGTTGTGTTCGTCATTAGCTCGGTGCTCGGAGACAGATTGGGGCCACTTTTTCAAAGCTCTCTCTATGGGAGTTTCCCAACTGAGTGTTTTAGTAACGTTGATATAAACGAACATGTGCAGATGAATGAACCGTACTTAATCCAATGAATCAAAGAATCAAAGTTTTCAGGAACCCGCCGAAAGCCAAAAAACGGCGGAGCCAGGATTTGAACTCTGTGCCTCCCAATGTCCGGTATGGTGTGCTAACCTCTACACCATTTCACCTTGGCTTTCTGGCGTTTCCTACCTGTCTTATTAATGAACAAGAAACGAAATGTATCCAATCGGAGGTGTTCTGGAAACACACGCCGCCGCGTGGAACGCGGTACGACGCTCAGTATATTTATATATACTGGGCGTATATATATATAAATATATACATAAAAGTAGATGCCACCGAAGGGTCAAACAAACTTGGACGATTTAATTGAACATGTATAATTCATACATAAACCGCGACGTTTCGAAGGGGGACCCTTCTTCCTTCCCCCTTCGAAACGTCGCGGTTTATGTATGAATTATACATGTTCAATTAAATCGTCCAAGTTTGTTTGACCCTTCGGTGGCATCTACTTTTATAAAAATACGCCTACAGCCTACTTAGCCCCAAGATGTCAATATATATATATATATATATATATATATATATATATATAGGTGAGGCGGTGTAGTTTGAGCAAAATGGACCGGGAAAATGTAATGAGGCAGAGATCCGTACTTGCAGGGATGCTATGCTAGGAGTTTATTGTATGTATTACGACAGTTTCGCCGAGCGGCTCGGCTTCATCAGGAGTATGGCATGTATGCTCTCTCCTGACGAAGCCGAGCCTCTCGGCGAAACTGTCGTAATATTACCAATTTATATATATATATATATGACGTAATATTTCGAATTTATATGTGGAGCGTAAACAATCAGCTAATATAAACTCCAATCCAGCTAAACTGCCGCTTACCTTGATTTCAAATAAAATAGAAGTCTTTGTAATTTAAGCGTTACGATAAATGAACCAATGACGACTAGGCCACTGTTATAAAGTCGAAGAAGCGATCGAAATGTTCTGTTCACCTTGGTGGCAAGAGGGAAATTTATTTTATTGATATATTGTGAAAGCGAGAAAAACACTTGACAACTTCACCCTAGAACACAAATTCATTACGGAAAGACGATTGGTGGCCGTTGCTTTCGCTAAAAATGTTTCTACTTTGCTTCAAACTTTCTTTAGATTTACTAAGTAACACACATTAAATTCGAATAATTCTCAAGAGCTGTAATTATCGTATAATGCACGGCACTTATTCCAGGCTACGCAAGCCTACACTTTAAAGCAGTGTATTACTTAGGAAGGTTAAGACATTTAAAAAAAGCATATTCAAGAGCACTTTCGGGCAGTTACTGCTTCTCAGTAGCCACACCAACAGATATATGTGACAATAATCAGAAACGACAAATATAGCCCAGGGTTATCGCCGGTCCCATAATATTGAGACATAAACGGAAGCGAACCGGCAACTGCGTAGCAAAACGAGGTCTGGAAAACAGTTCAACTGAAGTTGGGAACGTGTTACATCCTAAAGAAGAAAAAAAATCGCCCCCATGTTATGCTCCATATGCTTGTATTTGTTACATGAAAACTGACGAAAATATATTTCTGATCTACGAGTCGCTCGATATTTGACAAGATCCACAAGAAATTACACCTTTGCACTCTTTCTCAATTATTCAAAGCCTGATTTTATTTGAATTCAGCCAAACATGTCGGGGGATCTTCAATTGTTCTTACTGATGTAATAGTTCTGTGTTTGTTTGTTTGTGTTTTAACAAAAGTGGCTTTTAGGAAAGTAGAACGAGACTATTTTACTCGAAGTGCCTTCTTCTGGCACTCCGAGTTTCTTTGAGATGAAGTGTGTCAAATACTCAGTTCGACGTTTTCTTATGTTTTGCGCTCGTTTCAAGACTATTGGCTTTACTGAAACGGCTAATGTATTTGTACACTACAGGGAATATCACGGGCCATTTTTACCAATAAAGCACTGATTTTGTAGTTTTGTAGTTATTTTCGTGTAAAATAGCCAACTTGCTTTTTAAAGCAGTTTTGCCTCAAATTTGAATTACGGTAGCAAGCGAACCGTTAAATATAATGAGATAACACAAGTATTCGTTGCATAGCTATGGTTGTAAGCTGTCTAGGGATGTGACCTTTGTGCGAATGTCAATGTGAAGGAAAAAATACATGTAGCTCCCAACTTGTGGCAATTATAATTTTTTAGATATTTGAAGCCGATTTGTTATTTTTTTTAACACATTTTCTTCTTTTCTCTAACTTTTTTACATCATAGCCCATAAGTTTCTATAAATACTGGATGTAAGACTTCGATGTAAATGTATTGGTTATATTTTGAATACAACCAGTTGAATAGGCCAATTTTAAGCCTGTCACTCAATCATTGCTTGAACTATGCTGATTTTACCGCAATGGTACTGGCGGCCTCAAGAATTAACATGTTGTTGGAAGCTACTTTACCATAATTTATTTGCTACTGTATGCTAATTGCAACTCCTGGAATATCCTCGGGGATGCTAGAAGTGAGTGCTAGAATAAAACAGTCATGTTAACCATATGCCCTCTGCTGCCTGAAAGCAGGGTGAGCCAGATATCAAGTGTCAAGCTCTGGCAGGCGAGTCAGTGTTCTTGAAGATCAAATCGCTGGCGGAGATTGCGATTAACTAGACTTGCATATACTACCTATATTATATACAAATGCCCGGTTGCTTAAATAAAAAAAAAACACTTAAGTATTGCTACAAAAGCCACCAATAAAAGAAACTATAAACAATATTTATTGCAATTTTATTGTGCCTTTAACTTTTATGGCTAGAGGAAGCTTTTGGCCAACCCCTAAAATATGAAACACGAAGAAGAGCAGGAAGGTAAAATTTACTTCCAAAATGGACCTAAGATACTTTTACAGTTACTCTTATGAAAAGGTACCTAGGTACTCGCTTAAAATGTACCTAGGTACAGATAGAGTTACTTCAAAGATACTTTATTTATTTTCCCCAAATTTGTCAGAGTATATTGGAAGTAAAGCATTTTATAATAAAGATACATACAAAAAGAAGTTCGATAAATGTGCTTTATTGGTGTCAATGCTATGTCCACATCGGAGTTGAGTCCTCACGTGCCTTATCCCCACGCTCCAATCAGTTCACCGAGGTCACAGCTTCCATTGTTTACCCTGTCACACCGAAACCGCCGAAACTCGCTTATTGACGTTCTTGCGCCCAGAGCCGGTGCTGACGTCGACGGGCCCAGAAAAGGTCGGCCGCATGAAGAAACGCATAAATCGAGTGCTTATGCACCTAAACTTCGCGCCGTCGAGCGAAAAACTTCAAGTTTCCTCGTTTTCTTTTTTCTTTTGTTAGTCGGAAGAAAATAAGCTGTTTTATTTCCTTTTGGAACTTTTTTCAGTTTTTATGACTGCCAAATTGAAGTCCTATTTATTAATGGAAACTGCATTATATACGCGATGTTACATTACTTTACGATTGTAATTATAATTTACTTTCAATTATAATTTTATTGGTCTTTATTGCAGAAGAGAGCCACTACCACGACAAGATACAGGTAACAGAAACTGCGCACATCTTTCAAGTTATCTCCTCCCTTGTATAGCTGTCAGAGGAGCTTCAGACACGCAATGAAGTCGATTTCGGATTGAGATGAAGGAAACCGGCCGCTATTTTCCCCACGCGAAATTCAGAAGCGATTCGATAAATTTGTTTTACTAAAACGGCATCGGTAACCCACCGTTCGCTTAAATGATAAACCGCCATTCGCTAAAGTGTCGTTCAATGAAACATCATGGGAGCGGCTTCGTTCGATAAAACGTCGTTCGATCAAGTCAGTAGGGAATTTTCGTAGATCGTTTCGCCGTCCCGCAAGGCCCTGCGCAACCCGCTACGATAGCGGGAACTCCGCAGTCAAGGCTATCGGCGCGCAGGCGCAGTAGCAACTTCTTCGTTGCGGAAGGCTTAGCGGATGGGGCAGCGCGGTCTACGAAAACTCCCTAGTGACTCCCAGGTCGTACCCAACTCAACGTTAATCACGGCACATGGTCAGTTCATGATTTACAGTTTCTACCATTTTGTCGGAGTGAGTAGAAAAGTACCTGTAAAAAGGAACTTCACTTAGTTACAAGTTACTGGAAAATGTACCTAAAATACAGATACAGATAACAAAAAATGAAAGTACCTAGATTTGTACCTCAGGTGCGACAAAAGTACCTAGATATCGATTTCCAGTTACTTGTACTTCGGTACTTAAAGGGAAGATGTGGCACTTCTGCATTTGAGAAAAAAACACTCTTATTGCGTTCACTTGGCCTTTAAAATAACAGGTATCTCAATTATATTTCAATGCGACGCGCCGGAGAGCCATAAGAGCAATTTCATAATAGGGCTGAAGCCCCGCCTCCCTAGCCTTGGGCAGCCAAAAGATCCGTCGACGACGTAACGTACAGCGACTCCCTTTCGCGTTTCCTCGCGTTTAACAATACTTGCGCAGCAAATGGTTTGGGTATTAGGGTTCACGGGGTAAAAATACATCAGAATTAACTTCTAACCCATTTTTTTCAAGAACCTCCGTAGCTTCTCTTTAACAACCTTGAGCAAGAGCGAAGCTGGTAGAAATAACGTGGAGTTTCCGATAAACCTTAGAGCGGCAGCCGAGGTTTCACCAAGAGACTTGCCTATCTTGTCGTAATTTGATAATAAAGGTAAACAAATCAGAAATTAAATATATATTGCTCTAAATTTCTTAGAATCTGACCGGAGTCGGCAAATTTCATTGGCAAGAACATTTTGCTTGCATTTAAGAGCCACGTAGAGCTATGCCTTTCTTTGAATAAAGTAATCTTCAAAGTGAAAAGATAGAAGAAAGCTGTACTTCTTCCGTCAAAGGAAATATCAACGTTCATCTTGTAAGCTGCACCTTGTTGTTCATTAAAGTGACGCAAACTCCGGTCGCTTTTGATTAGCGCAAAAGGAGCGATATGATTGACAGATAGTTCGCCATCCGATAAGCTTTGTTGACTTTGTGGATCCGATTGAGGCTGTGTACCGGTGCACCGTTCCCAACCACCCTTCTCTCACCATAGACCGCAAGCTTGACACTCCTCAGTGCAAAAAACTTGTAATGTTCCGCTGAGTCACGGTTGTCTAGAGGAGACAAACTGCGCCGACCTTCGACATTGTCATGCCGATCTCATAGACGCGCAAAACCATATTTGCGCGGAGCTGACAGAAACCGACAAAGACCACTTTCTCGGCATGCAAACAGCATACCAAAGAGGAGCTATTTTTCGGCTGATATCACTTTTTAGTTCGTCTATCTGATCTCTTACTTGTCCCCTTTCTGTATTCGTTTATCCCTTGATTTTATTATTGCTCTCTTGTTCTTCTTCCTTAGTTGCGTTCCCTATAAATGAAAATACATGCAGGGCGTTTTTTTGTCCGGGATATTTTTTAGCCATTAAATTTTACGAAATCCTCAAGAATAAAACAATAAAAAATCAAAAATCAAGAAAGAGAGACAGAGAGAGAGAATAAAGAAGCAAAAAGATCGCATTTTGTCAAGGAATAACACATGGGTTTGAACTTGGAAATAAGTGGTTACTCGCATTGTGTACACGTTTGTTACAATCATGGCAGCAGTTTTCAGCGTAAAAAGGAAGTACTGTGCCGACTACTTTGAGAGGCACAAGCGAGTGATACAACGCAACCGATATTTCTTGTCCGTCACCGTGACCTCAATGTTTATGTATTAACGAAAGCCTGCCACCGTCCAAAGCTGTTACAGTGCTCTTTACAGACATGCACTGCCAGAACTGTTTTCGAGCCACCGGTGAGCAACTTTGAGCATGTAAGGTGAATGCCCCATCATCAAGCTCTCTGGCAAGCTTCATTGAAGAACATTATGTAGTAGATGACATTAGCGAAGAAATATCTGCTGCAGGGTTCGAGACAACGCCTTTGTACATGCCGTCTGTGGTATACCCGAAGAGCCCTCACTCTTACGCTGCAAGAAAACAGCGGGAAATTGAAGGGTCGTTCAGACGATCGGTAAGTAAAAAGTTGGCTACAGCATCTAGACTCGCCACGAGTGAATCAAGTGTTTGCCCTGAACCCTCATGCCTCGACCTTGACGAGTGGTAGGCGAACCGCTGAGAAGCCTCTGTCAAGGCACCACCCTATCAAAAGAGATGTCAGGTGCTTACGTTTGTGCCTGCAAATGCAACTGTTAACGAGATCGCACATTTAATCCTTGGAGCATCGAGCTATATTCTAAAAACATCTGACTTTTAAGAACGTCTGGTGCCATACCAAGTCATTAGATAAGCTAGCACATCAACCCGTCATCCAGGCGGTTTTACACCGACGATGATATCGACTGTTCCCAGCAGAGCCACAACAAGAAGGACGCTGTATATATTATTATGAAAGATAGGGCACAACCAGTCGTCGTCAAACATCACATGACGAGGTATAACCGAGAAGCCTACCAGCTGTTCAAGAAAACAAACCTAGGCTACAAATTTTGTCTGACCAAGTCTTATTCGCTGTGATCAAAATAGGTTCAGCTAAACCTTAATGCATCTGTGTGTTCATCCGTGTGCTACACACCTTTTGATATATGCTTATCTACCCTCAGCAACGCATTGGGAGGAAATCATTACAGCGGAGGAGGTTGTCGATTTGTGCCTTTACCCGGACTCTACGCCCGATTATTTACGAGGCGATTGCAGGGGAGCCCTAGCATCGATAGATTTCTCTCACAAGCGTTACCATTGCTTCCATGTGAGGAAGTTACATTTTGCACGTGGGTAAACGGTAATTTAGTGAACAAGACTGCAGACCCGTATGTCTTTTTGAAAGAGGTGGAAAAGTGGGCCCCAATTTTTTCCCCTTACGATTGCATCCGTGGAAGTCAACGCTAAGCTGATCGGACCGAGAAGAGCAATGTGGCCACAAGACAGCGGATGTTTTATTTCCGTAAACCTAGACTCTGATTCTCTCACATGAAATAACAAAGCACCACATAGAGGTCTGAAGCACAAGCATTAGACCTCTGTTTTCACATGTGTTGCGTCGAACCCTTAAAGATCCCACATGCTTTGGTGTCATGTGTAAAGACTTCTACCATGACACTCTCCACGCGCTACTCGCTCCGAAATATATTGAGGACTGGTTGGAGAAGTATACTCCAGTTTATGCGTCACTAACGTATATGCCTGACGGAGCGCCTGCTAATTTTAAAAATATACATGGATGTTTTCATGTCGACTAAGGCACTAATTTATAATCGAATATTTAATTTTGATTAAACAAATGTTGGGCAGTATTCTTGAAATTAAAAACAACATAAAAGGCAGACTTCGCGAATTTTTTTTTGTTTTCTTAGTTTTTGGCCATTGAAGCAGCCGACGCGAAGACTGTGGTTTCTTCAGCCTGACGGAGATGGCATGTTTAACCACTCGCTATTTTGTCACTTCTCAAACTATATCAATAGGACTCTTTGGTGACAGTTTCAAAATAATTTCACAGCTGTATCGAGAAAATAAATTACTTTGGAATAATTAAAAAAGATGTCGAACTTTGTTTCTGTGATCAGTTTGGCAAAACTTAGTAAGTTTTACGCGTTACCAGTTTCAGATATTTTAAGAAACTTTATATCATAAGAAAGGCTAAACTAAGTTCTTTTCATTCATTGTAAATCCAATATAGTATGTACAATAAAAACATTTGTTACGTCCAATTTAATTATTCAATGCTAAAAATCCCGTGAATTCGAAATCAATTTTAACCAAAAAAAAGAAACATTTTTCACTTTCTTGAATTTTTAATAGTAGTAAGGTATGATGCTGGATTATTACAAAAAATATATATAAATAGAAAATGCAGTATATTTTTTGCATGTCCGCAATGAAAGCTTGAATCTCGTAAAATGTGCTTTGTGAATGTTCCTTCGCATGGGTGCTGTTATGGCCAATGCTGTGGCATGGATATGATTAATTACCTTATATAATTACTCGCTTTAACATGTAGAGTATAAATCAGGAAAATTCCGTATAATCCCGAGTAAAAAATGCGGTATTCGTAAGTTTTCTCGCTCTATACCTAAATAGTGTAGCGCGAGCGAGCACGCACATACAATACACGCACATGTGTGTGCATGTACTGTGCTAACTTCTAACTTTCCCTCACATCTCTGTCAAAGGCCACAGGAAAAAGACCTCGACATTTGAAGATGTTCAGGATTTGTTTCAGCATAGTTTATGGCACATTTCCTTCGAAGAAGACACAACGTCCCCTCAGTTTTTTTATTCCCTGCTCTAGGGCAGAGATGGTATGAGTTAAGTAGACACCTAGTGCATCAAGCCACAAACCTTGCGCCGGTGTATCCAGCAGGCTTCAAAGGTATCTTTGCGTGTAGACCATCTCAAAGGCACGTCGAAAATAGAACGCTACCCCCACCCCCCCCCCCTGTTTAACTTTATAGCCCTTCAATCTAAAACGAAAGCTCTATTTTGAAAGCATTTCCTGAAGCTACAAAGCACACTGGACAGGTCAAGAAAACTCAGAAGATAAATGAAAATCTGGACGAAATATGACCCATTTGGAGGACATTTAATTAAAAAAATACGTGTCTTTTGCTCTAGCCTATTATACGTCAGACACTACGAACTGCTCAAAAATATCCCGAATACAAAAACTCCGTGCGGCTTTTCGTTGGAGGAAAAGAAGACTACGTCACGCAGCGGTTCATATGACAAGATCCATTAGTGAAGCCTACAAAAAATTCAAAGCGGCCTATCCCGAATCAGAAAAAGGCCTAACAAAACAAAACGAAAAGCTCCCCTCCAAAGGGGAGCTTTTCAAACAGGTCAGTGCCACCTGCCACTGCAATGGGTGCGGCCATCTCGGTCACAACGGCGAACCTCACGATGGAGACAATCGAGGAAAAAGCGCTAAGGTCTTTCCCCAACAGCCCCAAAGTATTCATGCGCTATGTAGATGATTGTTTCTGCATTCTCAAGGAACGGGACGTGATTAATTTTTTGGCACACCTCAACTCTATCGAGCCGGCCATTAAATTTACCGTGGAATATGAGACGTATGGCACCTTGCCGTTCCTTGATGTGCTGGTAAACCGACGAGGACAAGATCTGACATTTGCGATGTACCGAAAACCAACACACACCGGACTCTACCTCGATTTTGACTCCAACCATCCAACGAGTCATAAGGCCTCAGTGGTTTCGACCCTGCTCCGTAGGGCAACGACTATCTGCTCGTCGGAAACCGATAGAAAGAAGGAGAAGACGACCATAATTGAAGACCTAAAGAAACATGGCTACTCTAGTAGCTTTATTGAGCGCATCTCCCGACGCCAAGGTTTCGCCAGACAAAACCAGATGCCAGTAGAAGAACGACGGCCCCATCGAGTCGCGCGCATAAGCGTTCCCTACCTAAAGGGAACCAGCGAAGCGCTCGCACGAGTACTGGGAAAGGAAGGAATTCTGGTGGCCCACAAGCCCATGTTCACACTGGGAAGGTATACGCCAAGACCGAAAGACCGTCTACCAAAGAAAAAAGCACTGGGCGCGGTTTACACCATTCCTTGCGCAGAGTGCCCCGCAACCTACATCGGCGAGACGAAGAACTTTCCCGAGCGTATCCGCCAACACAAGAACGACGTGAGGAAGTTTGACAGTGAGCGCGGCGCCATCGCCGGACATTGCGATACCCTAGACCATCGCATTGACTTCGCGAACGCGCACGTGGTAAACACAGAGCCCAATTTTCGAAGAAGACTTTTCTTAGAATTGTGGCAAATCCAGCACACGCCAGGAAACCTAAACAGGTCGCTCTACGCTCTGCTGTCTGTGTACGCGCATGGCCTCCGTGACCTGACGGAAAAGCTGAAGAGATGACCATCTTCATAACTACAAGTTATTTTACAATTTTTTCAATTTGCTAACTTCTCCTTTTTAATTTTTCCTTTCCTCTTTCTTTCTTTTCTTTTTCTTTTTTGAAGACGATGAGGTTGGGAGCTGCTGCTGTGTCCGCGTGCCTTCAGTCACCCCTGATGAAGAAACCGTGTTGGTTTTGAAACGTCGGGTTGCTTTTCAATTTTTGGTTGGAGATATATTTTCAAACTTTAACTCTCACCCAACCAGGCAGATATATGTCGATTATGTTTACTTTCAAAATATTACTGCCTTCGACCTAAATGGGGTAGAAAAAACGCCCACTTCAATAGAATGTATCTGCGTGCACTGGTGCGGTGCCAACTTCCCTCTCCCTCACATATCTGTCAAATGCCACTGGGTAAGAGACCACGGCATCTCAAGATGTTCAGGATTTGTAATTTCTCCGTAAGAATCCTTCAGAAAACTGCTTCCTGTTAACATGGGAATCCAGTTCAAAAATAAAATGTCTGTCTTTAGAAATTAGGCATTGAATCTGAACATGAGATAGAGTTTGCATAGAGGGAGCCTGGTTCGGAGGGATAAAGAAAATATTTGGAGTTAACAGCTTTAATTAGGGAGCTCAAAAAGCGGACGACACAATGCATACACCAATCGTACATCAGACGCGCTCAACGAAATGCCTTATGCCACGAAAACGCGAATGTACAGCCAAGTACCATGATCTTACACATCGATTTTACCGAAAAGTGAACTGTTGTTATATAATGCGCCGTGTGAAGTTGCCACTGAATGAACAAGATGGTGACGATCATCACTAACGTAGCCACGACTACAAAGGAAACGCTAAAGTTTGGAGTGGTGAGTGATGAGTTAAGGAGCTGCTCCATGTGTTTTCTGAAGGAATTTGTATTTCTGATTCGGCTCTAAGCTAGTTCAAGCATCATTTCTAGTTATACGAATTCGAGAAGAAGGCAAATGTCACCAAGTGGATCTACTCTGCGTCAGGGCACGGAAAAATTTATTGCGAAGGAATGTGCGGTGTTCTCAAGCATCCAACATCAATGCATAATTTAAAAAAAAGGGAAGTTGATTTTTATATTCGACATGCGCACTCTTGTTGAAAAGCCGAGCCATAAAATATTGGGATAGTGCTTTTTTGAAAAGCTGAGCCATAAAATCAAGGGGATAGTGCGTGTTTTAGTCGCCCGAGAGGAGATTTCTGTTTTCAGGAGTCGAAGACGGGTTGTGAGAAGGTTAGGGTGTCAAGGGGCATTCGGTCTCTCACGTGTGGAGGAAAGCAAAGGACCGAGGGGACAATATCGTCATATCAGATAGAGTCTGTAAAACTCCAGAGTAGCAGGACACACATGCTGGGATCATGAACCGGACAAACAAGCATGTTTCAACACAGAATTCAGATTTCACCTTTTCTGTGGGCTCTCGGCAGTGAGACGGCTGCGTTCAAGTCTTTAACAGGAAATTGGCTGAATTCTGACCTGTGCAAACCTTCACGCAAAATCGCAGCGAACTAATATCTAAAAACGTGCTTCCTTTCAATAATCTCCTGTCAAGAGTTTTGCTTTTCTGACTGTTTTTTCACTCACCTTTTCGTGTTAGAGAGATGCGCCAGTCCAGTGCTGTTCTCTTCCATGTGCTGTCTATAAAAAACGCACTTGAACAGGAACTTAGATTGAGTCCTGAGAACTCGAACGCGGACATGTTTCGTGTCGATGAAACCACAGTGCGTGCTTTGAAAGCATTCCTGCACAGTTGTACGATTATGTTGTATATCTACGAAACCGCTAAGCTTCTCAATTTACTTGTCGAAGATTCACCTGCTTTATTTTGTGCAGGACAAGTTTAACGCTATTATTTGTTAACCTCAATCAATTAAGTCTGCCATAATTTCTTCCAACCTGTGACGTCTTCAACTTGACTCTGTATAGAGTTTCGCTAAAAAATTATTTATATATATATATATATATATAGTCTTCCTGACGAAGGCCGGACTCCGGCCGAAATGCCGAAGATTAAATCGTCTGTTGTTGCTGTTTTCACTAAGGGTTCTGTTCTTCTCCTATACCCACGCCTTCGGCCCCCCGCCACCATGCCCGTTATATATATATATATATATATTAACCTTTTTGAGCTTTTTGTGTTTATTAGGCGTGCGCGAAATATCAGATAACCAGATTTGATGCGCGTTTTGTACACAGAATAAGTAATACTGCTCCTATGTTGTAGCAACGAGTCGAGCATACGTTCGTAACATCGAGCTTGGCAACTAAATGGATCTATATGTAAATAAAATTCAGCACCTTGATCGTCTAAACGAGAGTCCTCATAGTACAATCACTTATTTAGTAATAGTAAGTTTTGGGAACTTTCGTAAAGTGTGACTTACAAAAATATTTGTGTTACCTGTTATAGTTGGGTTTTACCTTCACTGTTCCCTGCAGGATTACGTTTGATTTTGCCCTTTGATACGTCCTTTTATTTGTCGAGCATTTTATGCTTGCTTTTGTTTTTGCGTTTTTAAATATAGTATTAAAACAACATCATATAAAAATATTCTATTTAATACGCATTATTCCGGTCTTATTTATGATGACGTTTGATGGTAAGTATTACTATTAGGTCATTAATTATACAGATGCAACAACATTGACCATAATAAAACCCATGCGAAAGAGCATTCAAGACGCACGTTTTACGAGATTCAAACTATAATTGCGGGCATACCAACAATATACTACACTTTTATATATATTTTATAATAAACCAGTATCATACCTTACAACTACTAAAAGTTAAGGAAATTAAAATACGAATACAAAATCCATTTTTGAGAAATCGATTCTGTATACGCAATTTTTTTAAACATTGCTTAATTAAAATGTATTCAGCAAATGTTTTCTCTTACATACAATGTTGAATTTATAATGAATAAAAATAACTACGTTTTCGTTTTTTATATTATGAAGTTTATTGAAATATTTTAAATAGGTAACGCGAAAAACATTGCCCAATGGTGCCTAAAATGATCAAAAAGGCACAGCTTGACTTTCTATATTACAATGTATAAAAAATATAGTTAGATAGCACAATGGAAACTACTTTCAAATTGCCACCAAAGAGTCCGAGTGCTATAGTTTAAGTTACAAAATAGCGAGTGGTCAAACAGGTCATCTACGATACGCTGAAGAAATGTCAGTTTTCGCCTCGACCGCTTGAAAGGCCAATACTTTGAAGACAAAAAATGCGCCAAGCTTTCCGTTTACGCTGTGTATCACTCTAAGAATGGTGGAAAAACATATATTTTTATCAAACCTAAATATTCGACCCTAAAACCGCTCCTAAGTTGAGATAAAACCACTCGGATGGAGTTAGGGAAGGGGAGGGGCATTCTGAAGCATCAAACTCTGGTGCACAACCTCCGTAGGACTGAAGATGCGGCCATGAGGACATCAGTTGACTTTGTCAAGAAAGTGGGAAAGAGAGTGAAAAACGTGACTCTCCTGAATATAAATAAAACGGACGTGAGTTATTTTCAAGAAGCAAATAGAGCCGAATGGGGATCCGTACAGGCTCAAAAAGACCTCACAAGTGTGGCGACTTGAAAACAGAGAAGTACGAGTTCGGCGAACTGCACAATCGGTAATGTGTTGTCTATGTGGCGTCTCGCAACTTAAGGAGCGCAAATACGTAATTTTGTAAACTATCTACACAAACTACACACTTTTTCGTTAAAGCCTCTGCATGAAAACACGGGGGAGTGTTATGGATAATTATGCATGTTTATGTATACGTATTTTTTAACGCGGATGCATTACCCGTTAAATAAAGTATTTTTACGATGTGGTACCAGGTAATGTGTCTGAATTTTGTCAGCCAAAATAAATCTAGAAATGCAAAAAACAAAACGCAGGCGAGCTTCTTACGCCTCAGGGTTACTACGGATGACAACTAAGTCTGATTGATGTAAGCTTATAAACAAATTAAAATATGTTCTACATAATTAAAGCAGCTCAGGTTGGGGAAAAAAAGAAAAACTTCGTGCTTTTATAACTGGAAAACATAATTGTCACACCACCCCACATATTTTCACACTTCTGTGTATCACAGAATATAGGTACGGAGGTGGCTTCCTGAATGATTTCCTGGTGTTTAGTTCCAAATTTCACTTTTCTCACGACAAACTGTGCTCCAGTATTGTTAAGATTTCCAGTGTCGCCTGTCAGAGCCTGGAACGTAAAGTCAGACTCGCCTCGCTCCCCTCATTGTACCGTCCCTCAGATTTTGCAGGAGTTTGCTATGAGCAAATATAACAGAAAAATAATCATGGCAAAGTAGTACCGAAAACGTCTGTTATTTTTTGGGCCCCCCAGGTGCATTGTGGTGAAGTCAGCTTAGTTCAACCAGTGTTTGAGTGACAGGCCTAAAATTGGTTTATTTAACTGGCTGTCTCCTAAATAAAACAAAACTATTATATCAGTATTTCTAGATCTTAAAATCTGTCAAATAAAAAATATTAAAAATTGCTTTTAAAAAAAGACGATTTTGAATATGTTAAATGTTGTCATTTACTTAATTTGCACTTGTTTCGTGTCATTATATTTAACAGTTCGCTTACTGGAGCTATTCAAATTGGAGGCAGAATTGCTCCAGACAGAAAGTTCGCTATTTTGCACGAAAATAGTTATGAAACCTAGGAATCACTATTTTATTGTTAAAAATTGTCCGCTACATACATCGCAGCGTAAAAATATATCAGTTGCTTGTTTAAAGCCAATAGCAATGAAACAACGAGTAAATTTGAAAAACAAAAACATAAAATTGAGTTTGAGCCGCATTTTATATTCTGGCATTTCGGATTTGTCTGTCTACGAAATTGTTTTGTTTTCTTGTTTTTAAGTGTAGTTTTCTTCGTTGGTGGAATAAAACTACCACATAATTCTTTTTCAGACAAGTATAAAAATTGTCCCGACCTGTTTGGTCAAATTCAAATAAAACCACTCAAACGTGTTTACTGACTATTCAGTCACCAAGCGATGGCCGGACCGGCCGTCAATACATACCCAGGTTCTCCTGCTAATTTCTGTGGTCACTGCCATGTTAGTAAATAATTTAAGGAGACAGCTCCATTCTACAAACCAGGTGCTACCTTCATATTAGCTTTTATTTACAGACCAGACGTGTAACTATTATAGCTATGAATCACGCTAGTATAAATTACAATCGGCAATGTGTGAAGAAACCTAGCGACGAGCGTATGCGCGCTGTCTCTTTTTTTTTTGTCGATGCGGTATTGAATGCGTAGTTCGTGATTTGCCAGCGTCCTCCTTCCAATACAGACAGGTGAACCCAATCCGAGCTGGGTAACTTTAACGTATATGTTTGTTCGGCGCGACACCAGCACAGTGTGACTGACGCCTCACAACCACGAGACATATTTGAACTATCCAAGCCTAGTTTCGCGAATCTGGCACGCCGTGTGAGGAAGAGAAGAAAATAATATAACGAAAACACAGTGTATGCTGCGGTTATCAGTGGTAGCTATTCCGTTCTTGGAATATGTGCTTTAGGTCATTTACTGTTAGCAGAAACGTTCGTACTTTACCCTTTTGCACAGAAAACTAGTATATCGGACAGGTTTTGCACCCATACGCGCATCTAGGCTGGGAACTCTTGAAGCAGAACAGAAACGTCCCTAGATTGAGCGGGTGTCAGATCTCTCATAAACCACAACCAGTAGCACGCACCGCACGAATATCCGACAGGGTTGTCCAGGACTGTTCTCCGTAATTTGGTTGTCTCCACGGCGAAATGAATGAGGTCGCGCAGGTCCCACCACCTCCACCTCGCAGCTCGTTTTTTTTCCGGCTTTCCGCTGACGCATTCTCGTTGATTCTTTCTACTCACGTGGAGAACATTCAAGAGTTATATAGCGGCGGCGCCCAAGGAGAGGGGGGAAGGGGGCGATAGAGCTTCTCGCCAGAGACGACATGGTTGTGCGAGGGGCGGCACGTGACTATACTCTAACTCACTACGATTGCGCGCAGTACTGTCAAAGCCATGGATGAGAAAAAGCGGAAAACCGCTTTTGTTCGAATTGTGTGCGACGCCCTAATCTACTCTAAAGTGGCGTACGGGACACATAAAATAATGTCTAGTCAAAAAGGGAGTTCTTTCTCTCTTCTCCAACTGCTTGGGTCACGCCTTTCCCCTGCACCTTGCATAAGGGCTATCACATGCCTTTTTCCTCCGTTACTTTGGTCGTCTTGAAGGCATCCTCGCGTTGCTGTTTTTCAAGTTAACAGTGAAACGAAAACAGATGGCGCCTTCATGCTCTTGGTGGAGCTACGTTTGCGAAGCGGTTGCGGATACGGTTCATGAGCAAACCAGTTCAGACACACCGAGACGTGGTTGGCGGTTTCTCGGCGATCAGGTGTGATAATTTGAGACTTACGTTTGGCAACCTTGTTTTACACTCCAAAATCCACTTTCATCTTATAAAATTAAAAGCGCTAGCAAAGACGAGGACAAAAAAGAAGGCGAACAGGACGAGCGCTTGTCCTGTTCGCCTTCCTTTTTGTCCTCGTCTTTGTTAGCGCTTTTCATTTTATAAGTCACGAACCAACTCGCCAGCTTCGCCACTTTAGTTCAGTTCACTTTCATAAACGATCCAAACAATCCAAAACGAAAAGAGATGGCGCGATCATACTCGCGGTGGAGCTACGTTTGCGAAGCGGTTGCGGATGCGGTTCACGGGCTAACCTTTGACCTTGTTTTCGGATAGAGGGCCAGTTTCCCTACCTCGTCGTTCGAGTTTATTATTTTCTGAGTTCTGAGTGGCACTGGTAGACCGTGCTGTGGGGAATGCGTTCGGTGGTAGACTGTACTGGCTTCGTTGGCGGCGGACTCTCCACTGGTCACTCACACGTCGATCGAGTATGTTTGTTTGACATTAAGCTCAAATAAGCGCCGTATGGATTATCTCTGCATCGAGAGGAACATGCACTTTATTTCGTAAGTACACTCTAAGAAAAAATGGAGGAAAAAGGCAGCAACGGCGCGTCTTCCCCCTTCTACTGACGCGCCCCCAAGCGGACACGACAAAAAGGGAGGAACGAAATGTTTTTTCTCCTTCTCCAGGAAGCCGGGAGAAAGCTTTCGCCCTCCGGACTCATCTTCTTTCGGTTCTGTTTTTCGAGCACGTCGCGCACGTTGTTTAATAAATGCTGTTGAGTTCATTGAGCTTCAACGGCAGCGAAGGCCACCTGTAATGCCGTCTTCAAGTCCAAACGTGCAAAATATTTCGGTTTTATTGACGTTTTAATCACTAACTTTATCAAAGGAGCAAACAAAGCCGCTAGAGACAGCGAAGTTCCGAAGCTGTGCCAGTAGCGCTACGTACACTGGGTAAGATGGCCGTCTCCGGATTACGGGAACCCCGCGGAACCACAATGGCACAATGATAGAATTACGCGAAACTGTGTCGACGTTTTCGACGTTATGGAAATCGCAGGAACTGCGTCCAAGACAGGCAGGTTTTGCTGCCGGCTGCCTGGGTGCCTTCCGTGCTGAGTTCGTTTCTATTTTCCGATGCCGAGTGCAACCGCGGTTCAACGTGGTTCTGTATTTGTGCGTGTCAGCAACATAGCAGCAACATCGTGATGGCAGTGTTGTTGGTTGTGAACAGAAGACTGGAATTATCGCCGATGTGACCGTGTGTGCGCGTATCAGTGGTGTAACAACAAGATGAGATGACGTAAACTGTCGGGCATTGATGCCTCTGGTCGGGCCGTGATCGCAGGGGGCGGGGTGTCGCAAGTTGACATGCCGCTTTACATTAAAACGTTTAATACCACTTGAAGGATTAGGTGCAATCGATCGACGTGCGGATAGTCATGTTGGAACGCTGGTCTGAACAGTAAGCTCCTATCGTACAGTGGCCAATGTGACTGTCGGAATTGTCTCGTCCCCGAGAGCGATTGCGCTCTGGGGAAAGGACTGAACAGTACGAAACCGTGACGGAAAGTACGTATATTTACAGTGTGCAATTTTAACATTAAAAACTAATAGTAGGTAAACTCGGAAAAAAGAAAAAGCTACCCTTTATTTTGCTGCTTAAATATACTACGGTTCCTGGAGAAACTTCCCTCCAAGTGGCGCGCTGGGATGCGTGCTAGACGTTTTCGAGCTCGCCACGGCGTAGCTCCGTACACTTAACCCCTGCCGCGATTCGCGCTTTGACTGCATTCAAGTTGATCGAAAACATATTTCTCTGCCCGTGAAGTATCACTTCCAGCTGGGTGAATATCCGCTCTACAGAGATGAACTCCAGAAGGCAATTGCAGCCGTGCGCGAACAGCACAAATAGAAAAATAAACACTACAATAGAAATACAGGCTAAAACGTGCCGTGCGGGGAAACAAGCGCATGGCTTCGAACCGCATTGGAGCGGCTTAATATATTGCCTTTCAAATAATTACGGCAGGATCGAGTGTTTACTTTTTAAAAAGAGATTCATCCCCTGAGCCATTAAAAATACTCTCAGAGGAATGACATTGCTGGGAAAAATCAACATGCTCGGAATATTTTTTATTGCTTAGGCAGTCACCTAGAAATTCCGTACGTTCAAACCGACCAGCATAAAAAACGGAAACGCAGAGCTGTCTGCCAGTGTATTGATGTTCATATGTGCCATGTATATGTATGTGCTCAATGTATGTTCCTGCTTGTAGTACGCGTGTCTCCATGTGTGTATAGTAAATCTTCCTTAAGATCCTGAACCGCAATGGTAGCCTGAGAAAATAAAACGAAATTGTAAAAAATGAATTGGGCAGTATCTAGCACCACGTCCGAGCTACTTGCAATTACGCTGCTTGACCCTGCCATCTGGTGGCAAGTGATTTAACCTTGTTTCACGCTACGCGATAAACAGCGGCTTCGAGTTTGTTCTTTTGAGAGCGGCTTTTGGTTTCGCGAATTAGTTTGCCATTCCTCCGTGATGTGCGGTTGACTAAGGAATTTTGACTCGAGAAACAGCAAAGGTAAGACGTAAAGTGCGCGAAGTAACCGGGTGTTGGTTCTCTCCGCTTAATATCCGTTTAACATCGTTTAACATCGTAATAACTGCTTTCGAAACGGAAGTTTCTGAACCTGCAGGGGGAATCTGGCTTCGGAAACAAACACAATTCGCGGAAAGTTCGTTTTACGCTTTTATTTGCTGCTCCTTTCATCCCGCACAAGAAACGTAGCGTTTTCGTTAAGCCTTATTGAGCTCGATTTGCTCGATTCAAGGCCGCCATAATGAGATGCATGCGACGGAGAAACTATTTGCTCCTCTGCTTCAGGGACGAGTTTCTCCCTTTCTAAAGAAACATAGGTTACGAGAACGTTCCTTCCCTTAAAGGGTTAATCCACCGTTTTTTTCATTGTCTCCGATTTGCTTGAAATTTTGCTAAACTAACCAACAAACATTGCTAAAATAGTATCCCAAATATTAGGTCAAAATATTGTTTTTTCGCGAAGTTATTGAATTTACAGTTTTGGTCTTCACCATGTTTTTCAAACTGAAAGTATCTACTGGCAACAACAACAAAGTGACGTCAGTGGAAGGCAGGGGTTAACTTTTTCGACTACAGAAGTTGTTCCTAACGGATTTGAAGCAGTTTCTTGGTGTCAAATGAGTGCTTTGGAAGCTCGCTCCCGTATCCGCGCTCCAGCACGGAACAAATGATTGGCATATTCTATTTTTAGACTACTTGCTCGACTGGCAAGCCTGCCTGCCACTGACGTCACGGCACTGAAAAGTGCGCGAATATTTGAATATTCGTTTTTGCACCATTTTCATTTGCCGATTTCACAATACCTATTATGAATTTCGCGATGCTAAATAGCATACCGGAAAGGCTAAAGGCCGGGGAGTCAGAAAATATAGTTAGTTGAGGTAGCTCAAAAAATCGGTGGAGTACCCCTTTAAGGAGGACTATCGATACCCTTTTTTCTAAGAGCGTATTTTCCATTCATTCCTTTTGGTAGATGTAAACGTGACAAATCGAGCTAGCGCAGGTGCTTTCACAGCCCCGCGGTAGCGTGTTGACTAATTAGGCTAACTACGTCTCTCGGAATTCGCGGTGGTGATGCATGGTGTCGAAAGCTTTCAGTAGTTCACGTGAATATGAGCGAAATATTTCAATCCATTTGCGACCAAAGAAACGCAGAAACAGTCACTTGAACCTTTGTTCTACGTCACGACGAGAAGCCGTGAGGTGGCGCCACTCCTTTTGGAGGATAATAGTTAAGTATTTGGCGCAGGGGAGCGCTGAAATTCTCTTCTTGTCGTCGCCTCTCTCTCGCGATCCCGTGTCTCTTTGTGTTCAAAAAACGCCGAATTTCGTCGGAAAGGAATATTAACAGCTACTGCCGCAAAAACATATAAAAAAAAGATGTATCTCGGTATTGGTTCACATTGGGAGTGAAATTTCACCAGCGACCTGTAGACCACTTCGAGTACCAAGTAAAAACGCAGCTACCACCAATGGCTACTCTAAGAAGCTTTCACGTGACCCCTGAGGTGCAGCGAGCTATTCCGGGAAGTTATCTTTTTCGGTCAACCCAAAATACAAAGCTGAAAAAAAAAAAACATGGCGCCAGTGCGACAGGCCGTGATACCGTGGTTTGTGCGTGCAGGTCGACGTCGCTGTATTGGAAGCCGTTGCAACGAGATAAAGAGCTTTATTTATACATATAGAGACTCTTCATGTGAATTTTGTTTTAGGAAAGGGGGGGAAAGGGCGTCATAGAAGTTTTGCAAGTTAATGAAAACTGTCCACCTGCGTTTCGATATCAGCGTTCTTTCCTCGATTTGGCCAGGGCCTAGTGAAAAAAAAAAAAAAAAAAACTTCCCTTATAAACTTGATTGCGTGTTTACCCGGTTTGTTTGCTCTGCGTGAATAAGCTTGGAAATGTCAAATTGTGTCTTCTTATTGTGAACACCTAACTTGCTTGGTCGCAAAACATTTTGTTTCCCTAGAAAAGGCAGCGAGGTGGCGTTAGACCTCCGTTGACTGCAAAATACACGCGAATCTTGTCGCTTATTGCGAAGTCGAATTTGGGGGTTTCACGTGTCAGACTAAAGGTCCGTTCACTGACCTGCCGCTCCTTACGACTGACTGCATTAAAACCTCTTAAATTTTTTTACGAAGAAAGAACACGCCTGGTCACTCTATGCAGTCACCGTGGAACTGCGTTTCACTAGAGCGACCGTTTTGCGGTATCTGCGGGGTGCGGGTACGCACTACTTATGACATATTGTCGGTCATAGCACTGAAAAAAGTTTTCAAGCCAAGAAAGAAAGAATGATACGCTAAAAAAAGGAAATATACGAGACTGTCAAGTGTGTTCTCTCGTCGGAAGATATTTAAAGAGGTTTCAATACACACGCTCCTAAAAAGTCGCAAGTGCGTGATCGGGCCTTTACAATGGGCATCTGGCACGCACCAGCAAAGGTCGGGGGTTTAATTTCAGCCACCTGGAGACTTTTAAGGTGCTACCAGAAAAAAAAAAAAGAACTGTTAAGGGGTCTTCAAACCAATACCGAAAGCGGGGAGCGTGCACTTTTAACGGATAGTGTACATGCCTCGTGCGAAACGTCAAATGGCACCGTACCAGCCACCATTGCTTCGTGCATTGTTCCAAGCCTTGTCGAAAAAAACAAATTCGATAATCTGAAATGTAGGCTACAAAAGTTATCGGCACAAGAGAACGATACGGAGCAATGGCGTCTGATATCACGTCAATGCAAGCCATGTATTCCCGACGCGTTCCCCCTCGTCCCGTTTATTTGACGGGTCGAAGCGGAAAACATCTCCCCATTTCCCTGGCCCCGGTTGTGGCCAGGAAAGTGTAGAGGAGTAGGCAAAAGCAAGGAAGAAAGAGGCAAAGAGGCGCAATATGTGTGTAGGCGTTGTAAAAGAGGGGGAGGGGGGGACGAGAGGGCCATGGAATTGTGTATGCGCACCGGGCGCTTTGGTCACTGTCTCTCGGGAAGGGGGGGAGAGTTGTGGGGAGAAAAGTGGTACGCGAAGGAGCAGGTGGATAGAGACATTCTCATTGGACGGCCATGAGTGCCATCTTTCTGACGACTGACTCGACGTCACACGCATGCCTCTCTCCCCGTTACCGAAACTTCTTCTTTTTGTAAGTTTTCACAAAATATTAAAACAAATATATATAAATTTTAAAATCGCATGCACGACGCGTGATGCGCAGGCGTAAAAGTTAAACTTCCTTCACATTCTCCAGAACGTCAAGAATGGGCCCCCAATCAGGTGGGCACATTATCGCGACGTACACCGATTTCGGTATAAAAACACTTTCTATAAAAAATTAAAAAAAGGGTTTGGAGGGGGTGTGAGTAAACATTAGCGTACCGCAGAGACATTCTGTTTTGTCACATTGCATGCAGGCCCAAGAGCATGAACCAATCAACAAGGATATTACCATGTGTTTTCTACAGGGAGCAACCTAATGCCGCGTGGTGTTAAAGCGAATTCTTTCTTAGAATTTCGTCGGAGAAAATCCCCCCAAAAAATGAGAGGACCCTAGCAGGCAAAATATTTGTGTTCCGAGGTTTCAGACGTCCTGCTCAGAAATCAGGGAACACGCCATGGTACAAAATTATTCTTCTGATCGAGCTAAGTTTCTACTAAAAACGATTTTCTTTGTAATCTGAAAAGAAAAAAATTATGAAGGCATGAATGACCATCCTTTTAACCCTACACGAAACGTCCTGTTCTGGGCCTGCATAAACATATAACGGTACACCGGTTCGGGAAAAACAATTTCAATTGTAGCACGTGATAAACGTTTGAGCGCTACAATTGACACACATTCCAGAGAGAAACGGACCGATAAAAAACGACACGCGCCTACCACTTCACACAGAAAACTACCAATTCTGCACTGTTACCGAAAATGCAAAGAAACAATACAAAATAAATTTCCTCTGGCAGTCTTGTTTGGATGACACCGCGAAGAAAAGGATAACTTTGGTCCCTAAGAAAACCGGAAACTATTTGCTTGATGAAAGCATGTGCTAATGACAGCCCTCTTTTACTAACGCGCCGAAACAAAGTGTCGCGACATACACTTTCCGATCTCGACCGTCAGGTAAACACAGCCAACATACTATGTAGGTTTTCTAAGTTTCCTCAAGCGCATGACAAAACATGACGAACTTCCCAAAATTAAGCGAGTGAAACAATATCACAAACCGTGGCGCGCGTAAAGATAAACATCTCCTACCCTCCCTTTTACCAGCCTTCTCATGCGTTTATTTAACTTGTGTCGGCCAGAAGACAATATACTTTTTGTAAGGCTCTAGTACAACACCCAAATGCTTGGGCGGCATGGACATAAAATTTATATTCTGAAAACGTCGGGTTTCGTGGCCCATGTTCCATGCAAAGGTAAAAAACACATCTGCCAGCTAACAGCCGCTCCCGTCAGCTCACAAAAGCATTTTACCTCCCGTGCAGCTTCGTCAAAACTACTCTTATCTTTACAAAATGTAACAACATCGTCTGCTTACGTACGACAGTAGCTTGACCTCTATATCACGAAGGAAAACCGCACTAATCATACTATTTTGCATTACGTTTCTACAAAACGGCTCTAAACAAATACTAAATAACAACGGTGATGAAGGGCATCCTTGTTTAACTTCTGAGTTAACAATAATACGGGTGGTTGACTTACCGGTAATTATAAGCTGTGTAGTGCTCCCGGTATATGTCATTTCATCGAAACTGATTCCAATTTCACTTACTCGCTCATGCTATAATATTTTGAAAATTACCTGATGCTGCATGAAGTTCAAGGCGTTCTTCATATCAATATTGAGCATGGCATCCTGAGCTAGGTTCTCATCGCCGAGTTCTAGTATATTCCTCGCAACGTATACATTTCTTAAAATGGACCTTCCTTTAGAACCACCTGTCTGATACTCTCCTACAATTTCACTAATGACAATTTGTAATCGGCGGACATAAACTCCCATTAGTACTTTATATTTGACATTATCAAGTGATAGTTTCCTCCAATTTCTAATACTTTAACATATTCTTCGTCCTCCTAGGGGATAAGTACTGTATGTGTATTCAGAAATGATCGTGGTAATTGCTTCGTCTCGTATGCGCCATCCATTACTGCGTGAAGGTGCCACGAGGTGACATGTTTGTATTTCTTATAAATGGCTCCATCAAGCCAATTAAAACATAAGATTTTTCTTACCACCAGTTTATTTTTTTTGTTATTTTCTTTTTTTAGCCGCGTTTATCGGCTATTCCAGCCGCTCCTTTATCTGATAGCTTAGCCGTGGCATCACCCACAACATAATCAACAAGATGTTTGTTACTGCTCTGATTTTGCACGCAGTCTGGTTGCAATAATACTTAGTAAATATTTTTTATGACTTCGGGGTGACTGCTCAGCAATCCACCAAGTTAAATATCTACAATTCGTTTCGTTTTTTTGTTTTTTTTTTTTTTCATATTTTGCTATGGTGCTTAATGCCCGTTCGGTTGGTTCATCACCAACAACGTATTAGTCAGCGCGAGCACGTATCACCGTTCCTTTAAAGCGGTACGGAAACAAAATGGCGTTAGCCATGAGCTGTCTGCCTCTTGCTTCAAAGTCGGCCAGCAAGAAGCGGATTGCGTACCGCGCTCCTGACGCCAATAGTTCCTGCGCGGCCAAGGGTACTGTAAATGCGAGCGTTGCCGCTTGGTGGCGTGAACGTGTGACAATCTGGCCTAGCGGTAGTATCCGAGGTCTGTACGCGCTATGGCCAACACATAGTTTGCTCGTAATGTCATTCGCGTCAGTGCCGGTACTTATGTGCCACGAGTGTTCGGCTCACCGTGTTTCACCGTGTTTTAGTTTCACACCGCAGAGTAGCTCGAGGGACTCAGTCAGTATAAATTACCGTCAGTACCCAGCAATGGCGACACCTGCAACCTATGTATAGTATACTATATATGATATTCACTGGGCGCCATATTTGAGCGCGCTATTCACAGCGCATAAGGGGGGAGTAAATGGACGGGGCAGGGAGAGTGGTATGGTTGGCGCACAGAGTTCTTACAATAAACGCTAGAGGTTCAGGTGGCGCTATTATGCTGTTGCGTTTTGAAGCAGACAGCAAACAGTCTAAATGTTACTCCCGGTAATGGATTCCTATAGGAAAACGCAAACGCAGTATCTGTTCGCGCTCGATTATAAGAGCAAATTTTGCTTAGTGTTGTGACATAATAAAAAGTTTAGAACGTTTTACAATCGGATGTCCAAAAATATGTGTCAGTTAGAGCGTTTTTTCTTTAGAATTCATGGCGTTGGACACTGCGCTAAAATAGCCCAAAGCTCGAAACAACATATCATACAGGGAGGCAATTCAGCTGATTTTCCACCATACAAACACATTTCCAGTAATTGTGCGTGTTCTAAAAAAAAAACGCCTGCATACGTATTCTAACCCAATCATAATTAATAAAGATGTTACATTTATGTGAAACACTCCGATTCCACGAGCATTTAAAAGGCCTTCAGACCCAAGGCCTTTAGAGCATCTTCGAAAAAGCGGCTTCAGAGTGGCACGCGCAGAGTCGGGTTCGCGAGCTAATTTGCCAACCGCCCAAAGTCCTTTCATATAAATGCTCATAGCCCAATCTGACTAAGCGCTCCACCTATGCGTGACGCCGCCATAACTGTATCTCATAAAAGGCAGACACCAGTCCACGAGACAGCTCGTGCCGCTTAGTGCTCTGCTCGCGGAGACCCTCAGCGGGGTTATCGTTCGTGCAGAGAGACTACAATTCCCACGATGCATTGCGGCCGCGGTGGCCTAATTAAACAAGCTGTGATACCTTTCTATTGAAATGCCTGTAAGCAGGATGTAATATTCTCCTAACTCACGAGCATGCAAGTAACAGAATATCAGCGTCTGAAACATGCCGCCGCTTCGACAACCCCTCACATAGTCGCCTTCTGCCGAGTAGACAAGCGGGGATGTTCATCGACGGGATAGATCAATGTCGCCAAGCGAATGGTGCAGGCCCGCGCATTCTGGAAGTGGTACCTCCGCCATATTACTTGTAGTCATGGCTTTCCGGCTTCACGGCTGTATAGGCATGTGCGCGTACATGATCGTATGCTTCATCGTTTGGGACGCCCTGACATCTGTTTGGATTCTCCCGCATGACTGTACTTGATGAAATTAAGTTGTTTGTGATACCCTGTCAGCAAGCACATAAACGCTATTCCAGTGGTCTTATCGCTTTAGAATCGCTTTGTCGTCTGCCTCCTCATCGTCTTCTTCGTCTTCGTGAACGCGTGAACACAATGTATCTGCGCGGTGGTACCACTGCGGCCACGGGAAAAACAAAGACGTCACTACTCGAACACCCCGGCTGCTCGGGCGTCTCAATAAACTTCTAAACAAGTGAACGTCTATATAGTTCAATGCAAAGAACACAAAAAATTCGACGGATCATCGACTTGGTGTAGCACCTCAAAACAGCATCAAATCTGTGGGTGAAAAACTGAGCTTTGTACTGCTCAGTCGTGCGCAAAACGTCTATTCGACATTGAAGAAAAAAAAGCTAAATCGACTCTTTCAGGGGAGAGATAGTTCTTTAACCGTCGTTGTATGCTCGTTGACAGCCTGTGCGATAGGGTACAACTACGGCGAGAAACCTGCACACAAAGAAAAAACTACGTACAGAAAGGCCATGCCTGACGCGCCGCAAAAGCTCGCATCTGTGCTGAAAGAAGCAACCATGCCAGATACCTGAAAACTGGGTGGAGATGAGTTTTTGTGTACAGTTTATATTATGTTTGTTGTTTTCTTTGCAAAAGCTTCGAACGCTAAGAGTTGCCCGATGGTGAAAGCTTTTGTTCTGCGGTCTCGATTGGTGTTAATGCAGAATGGAAGAGTAACGCTAGCCAATATCAAGTATTGGCATAATAGACCACCACAAGATAGGTGAGATTCGTTTGATGCATTTGGCGGTAAGTGTTGCTTCTAAATTGCATAATCCGATGTTTTTCACGTTTTTTGAGAAAACAAAAGAAATGAAGATTGCTTTTGAAAAAGCCGTTTTATTTAGAGTGATGCATGTTCGTAATTGCTGTTTTTTTTTTAGTGATTATCTTGATTTTTTTTAGCACAATTATGGTTGAAAAATGTCGTCGCAATTAAAGTTATAACAACCGAAATACACCAAGCAAAAAGTGCATTAAAAACCGCCTTCGCAAAGCAGTGCAGATACACCAACGGATAGACCGCTACGGAGCGAGTGTTCAGGGAGATTCCAACGTACGGAACACTTCGGACGCCCTACTATGTCTCGTGCCCTGTAATCTTACACTGTTTAACTAACGCGCTATTGGGTGCATATACATTGCGAAGCAAATCTCGAAGCAAAGTGAAAAACGCTCTTTTCTTCTGCCGCTCGGTCCGGACCTTTTTACTTTTCTTAGACTCTCTTTTCGGGGGCGGCTTTCTTAGGTAAAGACATAAGATCTGATGTATTTTTGCTTGGTGCTGTTATTGTAGAACACTGGAACACAACAGGTGAAGACACCCATTGAAATCCGTGAGTAAACACCCGATTGAAAGTCTCGTGCTAACCCGAAAATTTCGAATTACGTGCTAACCCGAAAATTTTCTGCTGACGTGTAGGAATGCGAAAGCAACCTACACTAAGCGCGTTCCTACAAGCCGAGCGCCACGCATTCCAATCGTACACGGCGCTCCGGCGGTGACATCACACTCCCCCAATGCGGAGGCGCGGCGGAACCCGCCGGCTTCATGACGGATTCCGTGACGAAGCATCCGCATTGCTGTGCTTTTTTTGTGTGTTTTAATTCTGAGGCACGTCCGCTTTGACATTGAGCGCCTCCGCAGGCTTCCGTGACAAAGCATCTGCGTTGCTTTGCTTTTCTTTGGGTTTTACTTCTGAGGCGCATGCTTGATGACGTATTGGTGTGACCATCTTTCGGGCACAACGCCGCCGCTTTTTCGCGTAAGAGGACGAGTCAGGCTTTCGCCTTAAAAGGGACGGAAGCACGTCGCTATCGTTTTACCTAGCATCTTGTGTACATGGCTCGCATTGACGTCACATCAGGCGCCATTGCTCCGGACCATGCTCCGGTGCCCGTACCTCCTGCTGCATACATTTGGCACCATCGAATTTATTTTTCTCGGCAAGCCTTGCCCAGAAGAACTAATATTATGTTGCGATTTGCATGCTGCAGAAGATACGGGCACAAGAATGGTTCGGAGCAATGGCGGCTGGTACGGTGCCTTATGACGTCACGTGAAGGCAAACGAAGTCGCGCTCCTTGAAGTGCATGCCGTACACAACGGCCCATGTTGATGGTCCATGCTTTCTTAAATCTATCTCGACGTCTTCGGGGAGTGAAAGCTGATACCGGCTGTTTTTCGGGGGTTTCATTGCGGCACTGAACTGTAGGTCAGCATGATCGCAAACCCTACGGTCGTGAGGAAACGGGCGCGTGGAAGAGAGGCGGATGTCAGATCGCGAAATGGAGTCCTTCTCCTGACGTCGCGGTACACGCCGTCCCCTCCTCTCTCCCGGCGCTGAACACATCGCATTTATCTTAGTTTCAACACACCCGTTCTGACCCCAAACAACATTGAACTTTCTTTAGAACTACCGTACGTAGACGGAGAGACCGTAATTGTACCAGCATATTTGGGAAGCCCTGGAAAATTCGAATCCTAGATGAACATGCCTGCAATTTGGAACGCAAAATTCATCCAGCAAAATCTTTTATGTCTATTTTTCTAGAGTTCGGCTCACATGTGGTGAAAAGAAAAAACCGCGACCGTGCATTTCCTATGTCGCATACCGAAGGTTCGTCGCCTGCACACTGCGTATCCACAAGCTTGCTCTCAGCTGGTCATGGTTCTTTTATTTCGTTAAAAATATTACTTATCTGGATTATCCTACCCATCGCCAGCGTCTACACTGGACTACTCAGCTTTTTTTGTGTTCAGCAAGCAACCCGGGAGCGAGCTAGCAAAGCAGTGCGCAGACGACGAACAGTCTAATATAGGACATAGCAAATGCTCCCGCCGTTTTTGCTTTATTTTTAAAATATCACCTCTTCCGAGTTAACCTTTAAAAAAATAAAGTAACGCGAAACGTCTTCCGGAACCACGTTTGGGTGCCCAATTTTAGCTACGTATGTTTGGAACTCGAATTTACCATCTAGAGTACAACGTGCTGGCGCTTATGACCGCTTCCAGTGCTTCCTCTAGCAATATCCACTCTGGACGGCGTTGACATTAGAAGGCTGACTTTACAACAACTAAATGGCTGGAGACAACTCCTCATTGACGAAGGAATTGTCTTACGCCTCAAAACGCACCAAAGCTCTGCTGGAAAGCGGCCTTGCAGAGTGTCGAGTTTTGGTTGGAATATACTTTCCCACTGAGTTCGCAAAATGAAGATGTTACACTCAGGTCGGACAGGCAGGACGCATCTTGCCTCTCTGAGGGTTATGTGAGCCACTTAGTGCGTAATTGCTTTCTTTCTACAACACGGGCGTAGTTTAGAAGCGTCCACCGACAAACAGGCCAAGACTGCTGAGATCACGATCGCTCGCTGTGTAAAAGCGCGACAACGTTAACCGCTGTGATATCGTTAAAGAAGGTCGTACACCGGATGCCATCGCATCTTCTTCAAAAGTGACGGTAGCCTCTCGCAGTAGATGAATAATAAATAGAAGATTATTGCGATGCATCTCCCCATCGACAGATCATATACATTTACTCTACATGGCCTCTAACTACAGCGCCGTGCCGCGGCATCTTTAAAACTATGACCTCCAATCGGAATGCCATCTGCGCGTTTGGGCAAGTAGAGTTTCCGATTTCGAGAAAACTTGATTTAGAGCTGCAATTTCACAACGAGAGAATGCTTCATGTGAAATATTCTTTAGTGAACATCTGATGGCAACGTATTCAGTTAAGGGAGACCCAAAACGCGAATTTGTAAGAAAAAAGGGCATGACCCTTCGTGTTCTGGTGAACCGCAACTTCGTCCTTTGCGTATATAGGATAATGATGCTTTTGCCTAATTTTTTTTTGCAGGTTCACAATATTTCAATGTTATCTCACCCAAGTCTCATTAATTATCTCTACAATTTGTTTAATCATTATAAAAGATGAGGAAAACGAAACCCTGAAATTACCAACTCTGACGGCAACTATGTCGGACTAGGGAAATAGGAGGATAGTACAGCGAAGCCGTAGACGCAGCTATTTGTGCTGGAGAAAGGCAGTGGCGCCATCTGGAGGATGCTCGGGAAAGTGGAAACGTGTAATTGACTGACCAGCCGCAGCGTTTCTGCTGCTTTCTGTTGTATACAATTTATATGTTTTGTTCGTTTCTACCTTTTCATGCTATTGCAGCGAAAAACTTAAAACACTGAAAAATGTCTATCTTATCGAAACTGCACTCGCTGAATTTGGGCGCAGTCCAAGTTGATAAGGAAACATATTTTCGTTAAAAAAAAAAATCAGAAATATTATTTTTTTATTTGATGTTCTTCAGTGGCGTCGCCAAGAATTTTTCTCGGGGGCAGATGTGGCTGGGATATCGATAACGCTGAGAGCGCGGGGGGGGGGGGGGGGGGGGGGGGGGGGCTTTTACACTGCTTTACTTGGCTGCATCCCTGATTAACCAGTGAAGCTTAGAACGCCGTTGATAAAAAAAAGTCGTCGGATCCAAAAAAAAAAAACAACACGGCACGTAGCAAGAATTGCCCGTAAATTTTCAGCCAACCGTGATCTGTTTTTTCGCTGCGTTGAGCAACCAAAATACAGGGCTTAGCTCTTAAACTTTCACGCACTGAATGAAATGGCCTTTCCAACACGGACTGCTCAGTGTCATTAAAGCGCGCGGTACACCTCGTGTCTCCGTGCATGCGGCTTCCCCAAGGCAGCCGGCGGTCGTGCGCAATCCAGGAAGAGCGGAAACCCCGTTCAGCTGCTCGCCGGGAATCCCCCCCGGGCTCGGCGTGTGTCGGTTGCTCACCGAGGCGCAGTTCCCGGACGTATCCCCAGCCGGCGACGGTGCCGTTCTTGCCGGCCGCGTAGAGCCTCTTGTCCCCCGGAGACGGCAGACAGGCCGGCACGGCGTACGAGCTCAGCGGGACCTCTGAGGCCAGCTTGACCAACCCGATGTCGTTGCTGAGCCTCTTGGGAGAACCGAACCGAGGATGCACCAGGAACCGCTCGGCCACCAGGTCCTGGGACGTGTGGCCCAGCTCCGCCTGGTACAGGTTGTACTCGCCCACGCGAATACGGAGGCTTCGTAGCGACGCCCTTCGAAAGTTTCGGGGGACGGGGACAGCGAGGACCGTCGTCATGGTGAGAAGGAGCGTGCTCAAGAACCGGCTCTGTATAGTCTGTTGCAACAAACGATCAGCAGCCTATGCTCCGCATCCGCCACGAGCATTCTACCTTTCATAACACGTCGCCACACGCGATACTAAACACGCCAAAAGGCAAGGAGCACGTGTTGAAAGCGGACCATCTATTGCTGATCTTACGTTGCAGCAGACTGTAGATGCTTCAAATTTTGATAATTATGTATTTATTTCGAAGAAGACAGATACCCAGTTACTATAGTCGCTGACATGATGAGAATTGCAGGGTGCTTTTCTTCAGTTGTCCATCCTCCAGCGCTAACTTCCAACCAACGATATTCCTTCAGCGTCTCGTGAGCTTCGAGCGGGCACGCGCAGCCAGAGCACAACGGAAGGTAGGAACGCGGTTGGGAGGCCGACCATCCAAAAGAGGAGCTCTGCCGTTTTCATCCTGTCATTCACTATAAGCCTAATGATGTTTATGCTTAAACAGTTTCGCGCTGGGCGGTCGGACCACGCAAGCCATACGAGATGATGATGGTGATGCCAAAATTCAGAATTCTACAGTTAAGACTCCATCACAACACACAAACACACACATATATATATATATATATATATATATATATATATGTGTGTGTGTGTGTGTGTGTGTGTGTGTGTGTTGTGATGGAGTCTTAACTTGAATTTTGAATTTGAATATTTGAAAAAAATTCGAATATATATATATATATATATATATATATATAGGTTTTCATAAATGCCATTGCGAGAGATACACAGCATGATGTACACTGAAAGGAGCAGCAAGAGCTTCGACCATAGACGGGACTTGTTTGGTTGACCCTTATTCGCTTCAAATTCAATCAAGGAAGCTTTGATCGATAATTTTACCAGGAAGTTGTTTAGGTATAAATAACGCTTTTATTTTGCCCAACTACTCGGTATTCACTTTAACTTTCAGTATTGATGTCCTCATAAGGTGAATGAAAAAGTAAACTTATTTGATCTTTCCATGGAATTTTCAAAGAAGTTCGACATCCAAAATGCTTTGCTCCCCCGCAAAGACTGGCATTAATGGAGCTTAAAATATTTTCTCTTAGATTATTTTAATTGTTCCGACTAAAGAAGAACTGATCAGGGCTTGAATGTACACCGATCGGCATTTCCAAGTGTAGAAGCTACTAGTTTGTTTTATATTTTTATTGTACAATTTTAGTAGGAGTGTTACGGTATTTATAAAAACAAACAGCATTTATGACGCCACAACGGTTTTTTTTTTTGTCTCGTTATGTAGTAATTTTTTGTTTTTGCTGCTGATCTATAGATTCAACACCTCGTTCTTGGCTATTGCACCTGCCAGACGTTTGCATGTAGCACTAAATGACCCAGTATGCTGCCTTCCTTTACTTAACCATCACACAACAATCTTCACTTGCGAGGTAGCATAGAGGCAAAATAAATACATTTTGTTGGATCGAAGGTAATTGCTTGCATTATTAAACATTTTATTGTCTTCTGTACTGTACGGCCTCGATTTTTTTAATTCTTTTATATGTGCAAACAACGTTGGAACATTGGTGTCTTAGGTTAATTTCCTGACCTTCAACGCACAGAGGCTTCACCAACTGATCAAAATTTATGTGTTCCGTTTTACTGAGAGTTATTTGTGTTAAGCCAATTATTTTTTTTACAATAACTTGTTTAGACGTGTTTTGTTCTAAAAAGTCATTTTGAATGTAACCAGAAAGATCACGTAGCTTCGTCTATCATCCTCAGCGTAGTGGGACATGCAACAGATTCCAGTCAGTTTGTTGTTTACCGTGCCATGACCGTGAATATTCTAAAAGTTTTAAATACAGTGCGTGATTTTGCTGTGGCAACACTAAAGCTGTAATTTCGATTTGTATTCAGTAGTAAGTTGTTAACCCAACACCATAAGTGTTGGGCTCACACTTGTTAACATAAGTGTTGGGTTAACAAGGTTCGCAGAAAAAAAAAAGAGTCTGTCAATCACTTTTTATGCATATGTTTACCTTTGCAGGCAGTGAGCAGCAGTGACAATCCAACGTTTTGCCACGATTGTCCCTCCGCACTCGTGTTGGCCGTTAATCCTCAGAGACACCTATGGTTTTATTGAAAAATATATATCAGTAAAATTTAGCTTGGAAGGAATGACATACTTCTATAACCTAATATATCACTTTAGCTGTACCGTCTTTTTGTTAGAATCAGTAGTGTATTCTGTATTTCTGTGATTTAAACTCAAATATATATATATATATATATATATATATATATATATATATATATATATATATATATATATATACCGGGTGTTTCTGTGAAGACTTTCAAAAATCCTAAAACTTAAAGCGTAAAAAAAATGAAGAAAACTTTCTTTGGGAACAAACTACCAGCCACGGCGGGCGTCAGGAATTGCCAAAAACATAGTAATTAGCCAACTAATTAATAAGATTTTGTTAATTAACTTTTTAATTAGTGGAAATAGACATATGGTTCTAATTAGAAAGTTGCTGAGCGTTATCGAAAACCACTAAATCAGTCATTTTCAGAAAGACTTTAAGCGCGTGAGAAGCGTAGTATTGTACTAAAGTTACCACTCGTGGAGCAGGTGCAAGGCTGGGGCGAGATAAGAGATGGAAAAATCGCGCGGGCGCCTTATCGCAACCGCTAGCTTTGTACCTGCTCAAAGAGCGGTAACTTTAGTGCACTACTACGCTTCTCGCGCGCTCAAAGTCTTTCTGAAAATGACTGATTTAGTGATTTTTGATAACGCTCAGCAACTTTCTAATTAGAACCATATGTCTATTTCCACTAATTAAAAAGTTAATTAACAAATTCTAATTAATTAGTTGGCTAATTACTATGTTTTTGGCAATTCCTGACGTCCGCCGTGGCTGGTAGTTTGTTCCCGAAGAAAGTTTTTTCTTTTTTTTTTGACGCTTTAATTTTTAGGATTTTTGAAAGTCTTCGCAGAAACACCCGGTATATATATATATATATATATATATATATATATATATATATTTCTAAGGGCGAGCGTTACTCGAGTACGGTATTCGCCACCTGTATTTATCATGCTCGGCTGACATTAGATAACAGAGAATTGCCGACTCCGTAAGTTAACTAACATATGCTGGTTAAACTTAATGGGAAAAAGCTTTATTTCTTGGTTTTATTGGACATGTTACAGCTGCAGTTCTGACGGCCCTTGCGATTACAAGCTAAACAAATTTCAAGTTTTCAAAATCCCAAATTTATTCGAGATTTTCATCAATCCGCTTTTGCGTTTTTGTCACTTGATTTAAAAACTGAATGCAGAAAGAACGACGGAAGTCCTGTCCATTACACAGCGTACTTCATACTTCTATGCAATATTGTAGACAATTTTTTTATTGTTTGTTTTTTTTTGGTCGTCCAGTTTTGGAATCAGGTAACACAAACGCAGAACAAAAATATATGCCGTTGGAATTTTGAAAACGACTTGATTTAGATTCACCTTTAACCGCAACTTCCGTAATCACTGCAGCGGTAACACGACCGGTCAGACCAACAACTGAAACATTCGTTAATAGGTTTTGATTGAGTACCCAACTCACCGAGGTCGTTATTCTCTCTTCTAACGTCTGCCGGGTGTGATAGATACGTATTGAATACGGTACTCGTGTAACTCTAAACCTTTTTCGTCTAGATTTCTGCCAATTTAAATCAAACACCCTGCATATTTCTTTACTTTAATATTCACAAATTTTGTAATACTTATTTGTTATGTAATGAATAAAAACACAGCCACATTATAGGCTGTTCCTCGCTTCCTGGATATTCTTCCAGAATCAATTATGGTTATTCTGGTTTACTGCAATCAGTTACGTAATTTTTTACTTCTTTAGACTGACAGCTAAGCGAGTACTCAGTAAAGTGCCTAATAGTTTCCCGGGTTTAAAAAAAATTACAATTATATCTTTTTTGCAGAACATGTTTTTCTTTTTGACGCCTAGAGCAAATTTCAACACGGTATTGTCGTAGCTAAATGGTTGAAACTAATGATAAACAAAAAGGTTCTTTCCCTACTCGTAAACTGTAAAGCAATTTTTGCTTTCAGAAAGGATGGTTTGTTCTGAAATCTAGACTGTTGTAAATATGGACACTTTTTACATGAAAACAGAAAGGCCTGGAAATAAATTTGACACTGAAAATGTACAAATGAAAATTCATATCTGGTAAGTCGTACATTTTTCATCCACACCATTTAAGAATCAGTTATATGGCAATTACTATACAATAAATTAACACCACCCCTCGAGCAGACTGCACTAAACTTATGACGCAGTTATTAGAAATTCTCACCTCGTTTCCTTCAAAAGCATTTCTACCAACCCGTTCCAGAAAAACGGCATGAACACTCACGATCCAAGGGAACTCGCCATCGTAGGCGTCATGACCTCCAACGATGCGGCCGGAGCGCACTTGCTGTTTGCCGCAAAGGCATCCTTCCCCGAGCACTGCAGCGAGACGGCAGCCGTCAAGGCGAGCAGATAGGCGCCACCTTCAAACAGTCTCTCTGCAGCGGCGTGTATTTTTATTATTTTTTTCCCGTTCTTACGGTAATCTTTAAGCCCGGCGAGGTGATGTTACGGTGAACATGTTTTTTTTGTTTTTTTCCTTTCTTTTTCGTGCTTTCCCTTGCCTCACGTGTACACGATGGGCGGGCAAGCCCATTCCCAAAACTCCCTCCGCCTCGGTTTTAGTGCTCGGCGCGATTGCTTATCCTATGCCGGGACTGTGCCACACGCTTTGCATCGCGTGGACTCGTTCAGGCTACTACTCTGCCTAAGTGAAAAAAGATGTTCGTTTCTTGTTGTCGTTTTTCTCTTAAATTCGTTTTGAGTGCAGCGTAACGGTATTTTTCTTTCTTTCTAGGGCAGGCGCAACTGGAGTAACTTTTGGGCACGGACTTTGCCAGTCGCAGTCGCTTTTCTTTAAAAAGAAACTATTTGTACGATTTTACGTTGTTTCAGATATGTATCAACCGCATTTCCAGTATAGCATAGTGCATACATTACTTTTTGCAGGTTCCGATTTGAATATTCCCAATTTACAAATTTTGTAGCAAACTAGGGGACATTGGCGTATTATGGTACATGTTCCAAGGACACAGTTGATGACAAGTTAAGAAAGTATGGCCGCGAATGAAATTTATTATGGTATAGTCCCTTTTTTTTTCTATCTACCGCCTTCGAAGAATATCTGCACTCAAAGCCGCGGGAGTCTTCGCGATGGACGTTCACTTACCAACGCCCTCGAAACTCAGCACCGAAGCGGACAGCCAAACAGCCACCAAGGCACCACAAGGATGACGACGAGCCGTTTTCCGCATACCTAGAGACGTTTTTCACCAAATCTCTGCGAGTGCCCAACACACGCCGATTCCCGTGGTCGTTTTCTTCTGCGGATTAGAAGCAGGCCCCTACGGCGATAAGCAGAAAAATTGACGCGCCGTGTGCACAGAGTCCACAACACGGCTGTCGCAGGGGCGCACGAGTGAACCCGCGCATGCAAAGCCAAACGAGAGAAAGTTGCGCGGAGCGAACAACAGCGGGGAAAACGTAGCGTTTATAGCGTGTGCCTAGGGGGCGAGTGCACGGCGGATGGGAATGTGGGTTAGCGGCAGCCATCCTCGCTTCACTTAACGGACGATGATTTGTCCTCGATTCCCCGTGGGTTTGGCGAGAAGTCGTGCTCCATGGCTGTGAAGGGCGGGAGCGAACGGGCGGATCCGTGTATTAAACACAATATGCACGAGATTCGGCAATCGTAAGTGTCGAAGGGGCCAGCAGCTCGAGGATGCGCCGAGGAATAGGTCTGTAGCTCTCAAGTTTTGCGCAGCGTCTCCAGCGAGCAAAATAAAATACTTCTCAGTCGCGTTTCGCTTGTTCGTCATCAGGCTTTTTCACGTCGCTCAGCAACGCTAAACTGATATAACTTTACCGGTGGAAATAAACTTGCGAAAGAAAATAACAAGAACAAAAATTCTTCAAGGTAAAGCATTCTTATAGTTTTGAATGGACACTATAAGCGCGAGCTGCATTTTGTTTGTTTATTTAAACTTCCTTGGTACCTTCAGAGGATTTTTTTCTGCATGTCGACGGATACTGACACCCGCTTGTAAGCGACGGGGGTTCGTGCATCAGCGAACGCTGCAGCGACGCTTTATGCTCCTCGCATGCATTACATGGTCGCGCCTTACAAACGCGTACACGCCCCGTGGATGAAAAAAAAACAGACATATATGTGACAGACAGTGCTGCGAGCAGTAGCCAGTTTGTACATGCTTCACTCTGCGAAGATGAGGGTACTCCGCGAGTGCTTTAGTTTGAGAGTATAAAAACACGACGGACAAGGGCCGACGACCGCTCTCCTTCATTTAGACATAACACATATGGTTTCTAAGTAGAGTGTTTTTTTCTCTTTAAATCAATGAGAGTGAACGTTGCTTCTAACTGCAAGAGAGTGGTCGTCTGCTCCTTTTCTTTTAATTTTCACTGTTCCACTCGCTTGCAAATACGGCGCTTACTTCTGGATACTAACGTAACACACTATAAGCGTTCGAACTCTTCTAAGTTGGCAAAAAGTCGTAGATAATTTCTTCCTCTTAAAAGATATCTATGACGATTGCATTCCGTGCTTTCCCTGAATACTCGACGTATCTAACCTATCAGTCGATTGCACTATAAACTAATTGATTAGGCGCAATAAATGTTCACGGCATTAAAGGACGCAAAAGTGCTTTCAGCGTGCCAGAAAAAGAAATGTGACACGTGAAGCCCTTTTTAATGCATGCCTGACTGATATTCTGCTTCCCCTTCCAGAATGAGGAAGTTTGCACTTGCCCTTAGCAGTTTTGAAGTAATCAAGCACATTACGAATTAGGGATTTCGATCTCTTCGACTCATCCGTGCTTAACTCCTATAAGCTATGCAGTTTTAGAATCAGCAAATTAATTTTATCACAAGTATAAATTAATATACTACCTCTGGTACACACTGAATTTTTTTTTTAAATAAAAACTAAATGATATTTTTGTAAGTGTTTCTCATAAAGCTATTGACTTCCGAAAAAAAAAAAAGTTTTAGTTTTTATGTTTTTAAAAAAGTTCGTATATAAACCTCTAGTTTTCTTTTTCGCTCAATTCAAAATTACGCTCTCATTATTTCACGGGAACTTTTGTGGAGACCGTTCACTGGTAGGCGCCACATTTAAATTCTATCTCCGACAATGCCCTTTGAACAAGTTCAAAGGGAAAATTTAAGCTCGCTGTACGCTTTTGATTTCTTGATTTATACATTCCCACAAGGATACCAATGCGTACGCTATACACCAACGAAAAGCTCTGACGTAGCACTGCAGCAGCGGCTCTGCTGTAGCTTGGCCCGTGAAGTAAAAACCTGACGTAACGAACGTGCTGGAGACGCCGGATATTCCGAGATCATCGCGCTCTCCGATGGTTGCGTACGAGCGCTCGCTGGAATCGGCCTTTGGGAACGAAAAATATAGCCACTCGTTCAAAATACAAAGGAGCGATTGTCATTAGCAGATTTCGTTGAATATGTTTAACTAATTTGTGAACGCGAGCGGCATATTCGTCTTCTACGAGCTGCCACCCTTGTCTGCTGGGCTGTGGACCGCCTTCTGACGATGCTCTGTTGCTCTGTTTTACGGTATATCAGACGCTGCGCATGCGCTCAGAGCTCAGTGACTCAGCATTTTTTGCCGGGTGATAGGCGAGGCAAAGTTCTATAGCAGGGGTGGCCAAACCGCGGCTCTTTGCTGGTCCAAGTGCGGCCCGCAGATCCCTCGTAAGGGGACACCCCCCCCCCCCCCCCCCCCCCCCATTCGCCCCTTTCTGCGTTTCCCCAGAAAAAAAAAGAAGAAAAGATTTCAGAAGAAAGCACACTGCAGCTTGCAGTTTGACAGCCTTGTACTCCCATACGTACAGTCGTACCAGCCTTGTGCCCCCATACGCACAGTCAGACTCTGAACCAAAGTTAAGTTTGCCCCCCCCCCCCCCTCCCTCCCCTCACGTGGGTTTTAGAAGTTCCGTGGTTTGGTTTGCGGCTCTTAGGCCAGGCCAGCCTGGCCACCCCTGGTCTATAGTCTCTATACCGTCATGCGAAAAAAAAAAGAAAATGTTTGATATGGGAAATCATAAACTTTTCCGGAGGGAGGGGGAGGGGGGCACACTTCGCTATTCTTTATTTCACTTGATATCCGAGCGCTGCCAGTGTCACCATCCCGTAAAACCAATCGAGCATAGTGAAAAGTGCATCGTCACGGTACTCGTCTTTTTTGTGCGTTTGCTACCACAGCCGTATATGTATAGAGTTTTGCTATTCGTTGGGAAGTATAGGAGACAAATAAGGAGGCGACGTTGGCCGAAGCGGGCTGGGCGTGTTCCAGGGCGTCTTCACAAATTTGAATGTGGCCAACCAGAAGCCGGAAATAATACCCTGGCGGTGGTCGCGAGAAACAAACTTGATAAGTGGGTCGGAGTAACTCTTGGTGACTAAAGATATGGTGCACGTGATGTTTCAATCATGGTCACCCAAAATCTTGTGGAACCGTGCGACTATCAAAACAAACGATCGACGTAATCCGTACGCCAAGCGCCGAGAGCCGGGAATCTGCCGTCCGAGCGGTCACACTCTGTCCGAGCAAAACAGAGTTTCTTACATCTTTCTGCATGATCGTGATCGAAACATCACGTGCACCTTATTTTCAACCATGACGGGTTACTACACTTCACTCTTACGTGCTTTTTAAAACCATATACCAACATATACCTTTGACCAAACCAGCTTCTTGCTACCACCGCTAGGGGATTCTTTTAGGCTTCTGGTTGCCCAAGGGAGCATGTAAAGCCCACTTTCTGCGTTTGGTTCAAGCCGTGGCTCTGCCCGCGCCTCCCATTGACCAAACTCTCTGTATACACTGCTCTGACTAAAGCCAATTAAGCACAGTGAATGCGCCGCCATCCCTCGCTTTGTTCTATGCGTGATCGGCTTAGCTCGCGATGGGAAACCCCACAAAGACGACGGACGAGCGCTATGACGATGCACTTTTCATCACCGCTTGATTGGCTTTATTGGATCCTACCATTTGATACAATCTGACCTAAAGTAAAACAGAGAATACCGTATAAAGTCTTCGATCCGGTCGTCATTACCGAGAAAGCAGCGCGTTTCACGAGCAACATCGGCATCGAGCAATGTGCGGGTGAGTTGTAATCAACGTTCCTAAAACCCTCCGTTGGGAAATTCAGCCTTGAAACCTAGGCCGCTGGCGTCCACCGAGACCGAGCTAAATATGATAACAGCGCCACCCTTTAGCGACGAGTTGAAATATGAAAGTTGCTTTACATAGCTACTGCGCGATGGCACTCCAAAATGGCGTTAACGGCGCTTGCCCTACTCGACGTGAAGCCGTGCAGTCCCCGAAGTGGACGCTGCGGGAAAAATGGAGACGTTGCGATCGCCATTATAGGTCGGTTCTCTAGTACGGATCGGAGCCACTTTTTTAAAGCAGGCTCAATGGCAGTTTCCCAACTAAGTGGTTCTAGTAACGTTGGTTGTAATCAAAAATCAGTTGGGAGCCTTTTGTTTAACAGATGGAGCGACGTGTGTGTCATGTCCTATACGTTACTTCGAGGGCGTCTTGCCAAAAATTGACACGAGCGCCGCTTGCGTTGTTGTACCTTCGTGGCATGCCTGATAGACACCATTCAATCCAGTGTTGACAGCAACGCGTTACAAGTAACGGCGTTACCGGTAACGCGTTACCTTCTTTTGGTAACGTAGTAACGTACCCGTTACATTTTCAAAACAGTAATGGGTAACGTACTTACGTTTCTTATTTCGAGTAACTTGTAACGTACTTACGTTTCTTATTTGGAATAACGGGTAACGTAGTTAGTTACTTGTTACATAGTCTTCCCAAGAAATAAAAAAAATTACACTTCAATTTTTTGTACGTATTTTTAGGGTCCAAGCCATGTCAATTTTTTATGCTTTGTCGGCTTCCTTCGTGCTTTTTTTTTATAAGTACTTAAGGGAAACCGCAAAAAAATACAAGATAATTATGTTCAGTTTCTAGATGGACATAGTATATCTTGAAATATGGCACTTATGCATACCTCTAATGCCGAAACAGTAAAACATGTTGATTCATAATTAAAAAAGTAACGAAGTAAAACCCTTTACTGTTTGTAGATAACGGTAACGGTAACGCCTTCCTTTTATTTTAAGGTAACGTACGATGGTAACGCAGTCTTTTTATTTCAAGTAACGAGTAACGTATATCGTTAATTTTCTTCGATAGCGCCTACCACACTGATTCAATCACACGCAATCGCTCGCGAAACGAAAAAAAGAAAACATATAAGCAGCGGATTGACATAACATCCAACTTACTTTGTTTCGATGGTGTGTCCGACGAAGCCGTAAGCGTATCGAAAGGAAAATAATCATTGACTTAGTCCCGGGCAACGTGGCTAGAACCACACAGTTGGGAAACTGCAATAGAGCCTGGTCGGAAAAAGTGGCACCGATCCATACTCCTGAACCGAGCTAATGGCGATCGCAACGCCGCCATCTTTCCCGCAGCGGCCACTCGGGGAACTGCACGGCTGCTGGTATTAGTTCGGGTGTATCGCATTCGATAGCGTTCTCTGTCACTGTTCTATTTTTGCTTTAATAGGCCATTTTGGCGCCGAAACATTTACAGTGGAAGAGGTTTGACGGATGCCGACCCCCGTGGCTCAAAAGACGCGCCGTGAATTGCTTCAGGACACACGGCCAGGTCGTGCTACCTGAAATCACCGGAGCAACATACTGTATAAAAACAATATCAATTGTGCAAAAAAACTTCTAAAGATTTCACAAAACATCACGTGCCTATTATTTTGTACCAATCTGTAAAAGAAGTTCATACAAAAAGAATGTTTTTCGTTAGTTTTTACGCAAAAATATGCTTTCTGAAAGCACAAATTGACCAAAGTAAAGAAAAAAGATTGCTCCGCCATCTTGGCATCTCGAGCATGGGAGTTTCGGTGCTCTGGGAACATTGAGTGGTTCTAGCAGTAGCCATATACATAGAGTTATTATAACGTACGCTAGAGGTTCAAATGGCGCTAGTGTGCTGGCGCAAATTGAAGCCGACAGCAACCAGTCGAAAATTGACTTCCGGTAATGCATTTCTATAGACCGTTTTACTGAAAGAGGGCGAGAGAGAAGAGGTGAAAGGGCTACCGGCGCTTTCCCTCTTTCTGATTGTGTAGAAAGAGTGAAAGTCCCGGATGAGAGGCTTGGCCGGCGTTGGGTGTTCGCAGTACCCCAACTTCGTTCGCACTTTCTTTTCTGTTTTAAACTCGCAAACTTAATTAGAGTAACGGGCTTCGATGGCAACAGTCCCCCGGTCATCGGGACACCAGAAAGCGTCGAATACTCTCCGAGGACTTATGCAGCTTGCGAGGAATCCAGCAAGGCGAGAGCGGCTGCAATGTCTTGCAATGCAATGTCGGGATCATGTAGAAAGCTCCATCGCTTTCCACATGACCCCGGTTTCAGGCGGCAGTGGATTGCGTCCGTAAACCGAAAAGGCGTTTCCTCACCGCCAGCCTCTCGACTGTGCTCGGAACATTTTGTGAATGGAGCGCGCACCGAACACTGTACCGCCGATGAACATGGGGTACGCTCGCAAGGTGCGTGCGAGTTTTCTCGTGATAACTGCTGTTTGAGCTTGTGAAATTTTGTAACTGAATATATCTTAATATTGGTAATTTGCAGTGGTGACTGACTGGATTTTATCAGCTACAACACTTAGTTGAAGGCTCATTTCCGCCGCCGGGTGAGGCTGGAAATTTTTTAAATGGTAGTTCTATCGGTTTTCCTGAATCGCGATCTCCTTGCGTGATACCAGAGAGCCGACAAAAGAGCTCCTTGGAGTGGCGCTGGATTGATGTTTCCGTTGATTGGGCGATTCGAAACGCCGAATAGTCGCTGCAGGGTACGTCTTATGTGTTGCGATCTGCGTTTTCGAACCCAGTGTGAAAGTTTGTTTGTTCGAGGCATGGCATCCGTCAGTGCGACGACGGGGAGAACAGCGGCAGCGAACGTGCCAGCGATAGAAATTGGAGGTGAGTACTCAAAATATTGCATCAAATAGTAAAATAATTCGTGACTGCTTTGATACTTTCTGCGGTTTCATATAAGTACATCTAGAACGTCTTCGTCGTTCATCCACAAGGAAATATAAGAACACGGACACGGAGATAAAAGCAGCGCAGCAAAACGATCAGTAGCAGCTCCGGGAGTTTACAAAAGTTAATTGAGGTTCCCGTTTCGTGTATCGCTTGTTGATTACTAAAAATGGCTACGTTGAAATAGGCTCATTGCAAGAAAAAATTGATAAATTGTTCCCCATTTCCGGTCATGCGGAAAGCGATGGAGCTTAAAAAACATTACAGCCGCACTCGCCTTGCCGGATTTCATGCAAGCTACATATAGGTCCTCGGAAAGTATTCGACGCTTTCTGTCGTTATTCGTGCACCCTATCACCCAGCAATGGTGTCCCGATGACCGGGGGACTGTCGCCATCGAAGACCATGGCTCTAATTAAGTCTGGGAGTTTGAAACAAGGAATAAAGCGCGAACGAAGTTGGGGGGCTGCAGACATCCAACACCGGCCAAGCCCCTCATCCGGGACTTTCACTCTTTCTACAGAATCAGAAAGGAGGAAAGCGCCGGTAGCCCTTTCCCCTCTTCTCTCTCGTTCTCAAAATGGCGCTACCCACGATAAAACGGTCTATAGGAAAAAGTGAGTGCATTTTCTCCCTGCGCTCGATCATAAGAGCAAATATCCCGAATAATTCGTACGTACTAGGTAGCTTGGAACATTTCACAGTCAGGCCGACGAAATAATTGCTCAATTACAACGTTTTTTTTTGTTTTTTTTTTAATTTGTCGCAATAAAAACGGTGCTAAAAAGGCTTCGTACGTGTATTTATGTGCACTGGCGGACACAGTTAGCGCGAACACGACGTCGGCGTTTTTCAGCATGAGGGATATACGCGCCAAACGAACGAAGGACATCTGGAAATTAAAGGAGACGGCAAGCACTACGCAGTAGCACTGGATCAGCCACTACCCGTGCACGTACGATCAAAATAAATTGAAGGCCACGTAATATATTCCGATTTTAAATAAGTAGGTACCGCTTTATTCTTTCTGCTCTGTGCGAAGATGCTTGTTCTAAGTTAAAAATATCACCCGCACGCCGGAAATCTTCGAGAACAAGTGCCCGATAAAAGCTGCACTGCAAAGAAAACAATACGAAGCGACATCTTTCATAGCCCACGTTCTCTATTCTTTACGTTTTGAATGTTTTTATAGGCTCAAGCACGACGGGGACATTCTCATATAGTGAATTGACTGGCATATTATCAATATGTAAGCGTCACCGGAATGCTGGCGAGCCTTGAACGCACTCTATATTCCTTTCGATTGTAATCTTGCTTTGAATCGTCGCCTGTTTTTACACACCGGCTGCGGAACATATGCTTGGGACTGAAATGTAGCGAAGTTAAACATCGTTCACTGATCAATGAAGAAAAATGCGCTAACTAAAGCAATTACAATTTTACAGTGTTAATCAATGTACATACTATTCGGTACGACCCAAGTAACCAAAGTGCTTTGTGTTTTTTTTTCGGCGAAGAGACAAAATGCACTCGCGTTTTCCCATAGGAATGCACAGGAGCACCGCAAAAGTAGACTGGTTGCTGTCTGCTTCAATTTGCGTCACGGAAGTCGCATAGACACTAGCGCCAGTTGAACCTCTAGCGTACATTATAATAACCCTATGGCCATATAGGGCAACTTTCATGTTTAACTCGTTGCTAAACGGTGGCGCTTTTATCGTGTTTACCTCGGTCTCGGTGAGCGCCAGCGGCACAGTTTTCAACAGTGAGTTTTTCAAGTGAGTGTTCTAGTAATGTTGGTTCCGGTGTTCCCAACCGTTCTGAAAAAAGAGGCCGGATTTGAATCTGTGGCACTTTCGGGGGCTGGAAAATAAATAAGACACGGATTACGAAAAACTAAGGAACATAAATCGGTATTTCAATACAAAACTCTAGACGAGAAAAGATTGTTTTTATCTAGTGGGTATGATGCAGATACTTTATATATAAATCCTTATGGTTCTACTTATTACGTTACAAAAATATTTGTGACCCTGAAAACTCACCAGGCATAAACCCAAATGGATGGGAACTTTGACATTTTGACACAGCATACTATAGAATGAAACTGGTGTATGTGCATGATGACGATAATATGCAATAGTTGTGACACAAGACTCTATAGGCTTGATATACTTGAGAACGGCAGAGGAATTTTAACATGTTACACTGATATAAAGCACGGGACTACAAATATTAATACTGGTAATGGCAATTATATACTAAATATTATTGCGAGAGAACCCATGTTTTGGTGCAGTTTTCTTTCCTTATTTCCTCGATCGCGCTTTTCGTGCGCGTCGCGGCGCAGTTTGATTTTCGCGCGCATGTTTTTTGCTTCAGTTGCGGCGGGCCTTGAGTCGGACGTCATTGGAAAGACCCCTGCTCTCCGCGGGCAGGCCGAAGCACCTTCACGGGCCGGACCTGGCCCGCGGGCCGGGGTCAGAGACCTCTAATTTAGGCAATCCGTGTACATTTTCAGGGGGAGTCGGATATTTTGTTGTAGGACGTTAGGATTTTTCGGTGCGGACTTTTCGGTGCACGGACGTTTTTTCGCACGGCCGTTTCGGTGTACGACCGTTTCAGTGTACGCATATTTGGGTGTAAATACAATATGCGTTTTGGAGATGATTCAAGGATCCCCCAGCCATTGCATATACTGTTGTCAACTTTAATATTTTGATGCGTGCAAGGTACATGATGTATTGATGGGGATCTCAGATTAATCTTTATTGAGCTGTTTCTTTTTTGTTTACTTTTTGCAATTATGAAAAATATGAGAAATGTTGACTTGAACAACAAAATTTAGTTGCCTCTCAGATCCAACAATGATATGCTAAAAGTCAATTTACCGCACGGAAAGATATCTGAACACAATTCTGAAGTCAGTCATCGTGGAGAAAATTAAAGGGACCATGAAACGATTCTGAAATCGAATTTCATCCACCGATGGTCGTAAAAGGTGTGAAAATAAACACAAAAACACAAAAATAGGCAGCCGAAAAAAAAAATGCTTCGCTATAGAACGTTTAAAAGAAAACTGGACTCTTTTGTGCCTTCTTTCCTTCGAAATCTCTCTGCCTTTTCACTGCGATGCATCCGAGGAATCGCAGCACGTCAGCCGAATTCACGTCGACTATTGGGCAAGAGTCTACCTCACCAGCACCGCTATCGTAAACAATAAATAGCCGGCGAATGGTTTCTAAAAGTTTTGTTAAAGAATATTCATATCCCCTTTTGTAGCACAATTAGAGATGTGAAGAAAATTGCCAAATTGCATGATGCTGAGAGCCAAGCGCCATCTATCGTGTGGTAAACAAAGCAACTACTGCAAGTGCGCAGTAGGGCGATAGGGCCGACAGCGTCGCTCAGTTACACTTGGTCGCGACGACCAACGAACGTCTATTTTTCACGTGTTATCGCGCGCCCCTACTTAAAGGGACCATCAAGGCAATTTTTTTTTTTTTTTAAGAATTTGTTTTCGGAAGCATTGGGGTCCTGGCATGCCACACAATTTTTTCTAGAACGTTGTGATTCTTATTTCTGTACCTGCAAATAAATTTGCGAAACCGAAACAAACATTCCGATTTCTTCCCTTTTTCGCCTCTGGAAAGAGAAGTGACGTCAGGGAGCACTGTCGGCATCGGTAGGATTTAGTGCACACTCAGTGTGGTTCCCGTGGTTCGCTCTAGTGCACGGCGGTCCGTGAAGAAAACCTGGAAGAAATCGACGACAACGCCGCGCTCGCAAACGAGTTTGAGCTCCCGTTCAGCGACCTCACGCCGACTGAACGGGAGATGCTGCTAAGGACGCAGAACTCTGGATTTGTGCTTTACGAGGGCGCCCTAGACCTGCCACCATAAGCGCCAACTACGGGGGGGCAGTGGGGCTCGTGCCCCCCCCGGACGGCTTCACGGGGGGGCAGAGCCCCCCCCCTGCCCCGGCCCGGGATTTTTTTTAAAGAGCTTGGCTTGGGTCTGCGCCCATCGACAGTGGACTGTTGGCCGTCCTGACTGGCAGCTATTTCACAGGGGCCTGTTTATTCCCGCTTCTTATTTCCTTTCAGGCTTTTAAATGGTGGATCTCGGGACAGTGACAGGTCAGACATTCAGTGGAAAATTCCCCTCAGACGGAGTTAGATGCGCGGAATATGTTGTCTGAATGAACAGCTGAAGTGCCCGCTTCAGCTATGACAGGCTAAAAAAAGTCTTGAAAGCGTCGCGACATCTCTGCCGGTTTTTAGACAACAAAAATGTTTCTGAGAATAGGAAGCATCCCCGACACAGTGAGTCAGTGACTGATTCTGCAGACCTGCTCGCCAAGAAAAAAATTTTAATTTCTTGCGCGTCTACAAATGAATGCCCTTTCGGCCAAGAAAATATTGTACACATTTTTGATTGGTCAGTGAAGGGCTTTACTACCAGTCTTGTCACCGAACAGCGACTCGAATACTCGTCCAGAAAACAACTTTTTGCGGAAAAATTTGTAACCCCAGCTTCGCACAAGGTATAGTGGTATCAAATGGTCTTGGCTACCGTCTGAGAATTATTTTTGGCCCTCTTAAAATTGAAGTCAGTCGTATAATTAAAGCTTCTTGTGCCACCATTACCCCACTCTCCCCTGCTGCATGTGTTAACAAAATAAACAAAACATGACAATAAAATACACACCAGAAACCAAATAACAGCATCGCAAAACACAACAAAAACAAAGGGACACTGCTTTGAAACAAAAGCCTGTGGGGAAGAGAGCGATTGGGCCTTCGGAGTCTCTACGAAGGCCAACTTTGGGGAAAGAATAATCATCATGCCCGATACGTGTTCCTTTTGTCATTTTTAAAACGTTTGTATGGACAGTGCGGCGCTAGGCGGCACAATCCGCTCCCCTTTTCCGTTTTATTCTGAATAGGCTTCACGAACATTCCCAGGGAAGGCATTCATACATATACGCCGCAAACAGTCAGTAGAATAGCAAGTGCTTGATCACTTCCTTTGAGGCAAGGTCACCGGAGCTTATTCCCTGTGGAAACTATTTTATATTAACTCCCTGGGTTGAGGCTTATTTGACAAAGAGACGGAAGCAACTGAAGGATCGTGATTGGAGTCCCCGAATAACGAGCGGGGCCAAGCGAAGTTCAATTGAAACTTAAACCGTGAGCCGACACGAACACCGCAAATGAAACCTAAACTCAGAACCCATTGACACTCTTGAAACGTAAGCCGTTCTCATAGGAAGTCGACTCGCCCAGTTCCGACTCGGCTAAGAACGTGACAGTTCGTCCGGTATCCTGTGTAAAACTACCCCTGCAGAAAAAAAAAGATTCGCTTTTTTGTACTGGTAGTTTAGTCTTGCAATATGTTTGCATAAATGTGGCCAGTAAAACACGTATTCAGAGAAATCTCTACTGGATGCGTCAAACCGCTGAAGTTTCCGGGTCATTCTTTTGCGGAGCGTCTTATTTGGGGACACCAGGTAGTTAGCTGTCACAATGTCCGTGTCCGTTTGTTTATGTCCTTGTCCCTTTTTCTCCAGTCTCGGGTTTACCAAAATGCTCGGTAAAGGCTCCGACTGCTGCAGGTGACCCTTATGGGGAGAACCCACGGAACAAATAAAACAAGGACCTTCTCCTCCTCTCCCCCCCCCCCACCCCCGCAGTCTCCCCCCCCCCCCCCCCCCCTTTTTTTTTTGAGCCACATTCCGGGTCTGCCCCTCCCGGGAAAATGGAAACTCTACGCCGCTGCCTGCCACCAACTCATCGGTCGCCGCCTCTAGAGCGACTCCCCGCCCCACTTTTACCCAGACTCCGGCTGACGTGAAGGTGCTGCTCAAAGTTTTCTGGTCGGAAATGCAATGAACAAATCCTGACACCGCTGTCCACAACTCTACGCAAGACGACGGCGCGCAACCAAATGCTGCGCATTGCTGCATCGGTCGGCAGTTTATGCAAACTAACGTCGCCCGATCGACCGCACGTCTTTAGCCGACCTTTCGCGCAACCTACTACTGCACATAAACGCGGCATGATTGGTGAGACACCAGTTCGCAAAGCGAACACAAGACGACGCACGAAACCAAAACCAAAAGTCCGCCGCCCCCGGCGCTCGTACCTTTTTCTTTTTTTGTCCATGGTTGCTCGATGCTTTTAACGCGCCCGAGGTAGCAGTGCGGGATGCGTTCAACGAGTGACAAACGGAGGGATCGCTTCAGATTATGCTTTTATACACGGTATGAAACCTATTAATTCCCAACTACAACTTCAAAAGATTATCCAAAGTTCAAATAAGAATTTTTCATCCCATCTCACCACCGAAATCAAAACCAAGAGCGCGTCTATCGTTTAAACCAATCGCCAGACGAGGTGCCCGTTGTCACGCTTCGGCGCACTTCAGTTCACCTTTCTGCCGCCGCTTCGGTGGTGTCTCAGGCATCGTTCCCGGCGCTATTATTACCGCGCCTGTTTGCTCGATTAATGCGGCACCCAAACTTCTGTTCGGGCTAGAACTTGGTCAACAGTATCTGAGACGTGCCTGCTATTCATTTCAATCGTCGAATAAAACTTCGAAACTGCCTTCATGGTCCCTTTAAAGGGGCCCTGCAATCATATTTAAGCGTCTACCTTTTTTGCGGTTTCCACGTCTCTTGGGGTTCGGGCAAGCCAGCGGGCACGGAGAGAGTAACTAAATATCAGTGCGTCATATTTTAACCGGACGGCGCGGAAACCTCCTCCACCGATGAAGGCGACCCGCGTTGCCGAGAGCACGCAATATGTGACGCATTTGGTCCTGGGCTTACTACTGGTCAGAGCCGCTAAAAGCTTTTTTTCTTAGTCGATATACAAAATATAAGTGTCGCGAACCGTTTCAATTATGTATTAAAGTAGTTTTTGTTCGGTATTTTAGATCAGAAAGAAACAAATGCAGTGTATAAAGTACGAAAACAAGAAAAGACTCGTCGACAAACCCGCCACCAAGCGGCGGAAAAAAAGGCGCATCCTAGAAAAGGCTAGTGGGATGAGGCTCCGACGAATAGAAAGCGCAGAAAGGCCCCGGATGTACGAGGCGGCGCTGCGGTCGTATTGGCCTCGAGATCGACCTAGAGGTGGCGCTACGGTCGCGCTATCATCATCATCAAAGCGGGGATAGGAGAACGGCCGCCCCATAGGCTCTCCACGTTCGCGCACGAGACGGCGTATATTCTTGCGTTTATTTTGTCGCATACTATCGGTGGGAAAAAAATTCTAGCGGAAAAGGATACGGTACTGTTCGGTGCTTCAGCGAAGATCGAATCGTGTAGCCAGCGTTGGGCCTACATTTATATAATCGCTTCTGTGTGTGCGTCGTCTGCTCTAGCCAGACGTTGGAAAGCATGGATCACCTCGACCGATGCCTGTCTCCGACTGAACTGGAATATTTACGTTAAATATTTGTTTCTTTTAAAATGAAAACATAATACTGGTACTGTGGGCTGTGAAATCGCAGCTTCTATGCTTTTTTTAACTTCTAGCTTTTGCAGTAAAAAAATATTTAGAATGAAGATACGTTCGCGCTGTATTGGAAATTACCATGCTATTGTGTTCCTCTGCCCTTTTACTGTGCCATAGTGTGGGTAAGTTTTTTGGAGTCTGCAAAATCTACTGCGTTGCAATGAGGACAGGGTGTCTCTTCTGTAGTCAAGATCTGCAAACTGCACAGTTGGCAGGACAACTGAAACCAGTGTGTCGAACCGAAAAAAATACGGGTTCGGTTACGGTTCAGGTTCAGGTAAATTTATTTTGTTCCGGTTCAGTTCCGGTTTGATTAATTCGATCCGCGAACCGGTTCGTGAACCGGTTCGGGGCGCTGAACCGGTTCGCGAACCGTTTCGGAAATTATAAATGACAAATTGCAACATCAAAATAAGTTACGAATAAAACATCTGAAATCAGCACATACAAAACGGGATACATCGTAGTGTAAGGCTCAGGGATTTCTACCAGGAATGGTTTCTTTATGTGCACTCAAAGGCTACCTCACCGACGTTTGCGCATTTGGACTTCATCGAATTGGGTCCGACGCAGTAGCTGTAAAATCCGCGACCTCCTTACAAACCCACTTACAAGTAGAACTCGCTAACTATCCCGCCACCTCGGCGTGTAAGGAATTGAAGGAACAGTGGGGAGAAAATACAGCTTTCTTTATTTGAACTAGCCTTCGGTAACTCAAATTAGACCCTTAAAGAAGTTTTCATTAAACAAGATACGGAATATGAAAAACACTTCACCGAACGCAACGCCAGAAGGACGTAATAGTATAAATATTAAAATTGAACAGTTCGCTGTCTCACAAATATGTTAGCTTCTAAGTGCCTATACGAAACCGGATGCATTATTATCAAACTCCACAGCCTTTTCTTTACTCATTCCGATGGAAGCAAGCTTCAAGAACTCGCGCGTTCTAGAAACGTTTTATGAAATGAGCACACAGCAGCATTTAGGATTTACGAGATTGTAGGAAAATGAAATCCCGTGACGCGATTTTTTTTTTTTTTTTTTTTGCACAGCCTTTTAATTTTTTTTTCCGTGCAAGCCGCGACCAGCGCAATACTGGTTCCTATGTCAAGATTCATGGATGCAGCGTTTATATTCTTAAGACTGAGTGGAGAAGAAAAATATGTAAGCGAGGTGTGTGTCAGTTGACGGCACTTAAAAAACAAATGGCATTGATAGCACATTCATTGTCAACAGCGCGTGGCCGAACCGTTTTGACATGAGCCGGTAACCGTTATTTTTTTCCGGTTCAGTTCCGGTTCGGGTTCATCGCAATAACAACATAACGGTTCGGGTTCGGGTTCAGTTCCGGAAAAAATACCGGTTCGGTTCCGGTTTTCGGTTCGGTTCGGTTCCGGTTCAACACCCTGACTGAAACAAACTATTCTAATATATCTGCCGTGACTAATAAACGGGTATAACCGAGCAACGCAGCAATGTTCCTGTTATTAAATGCTTTTCTCGGTAGTGTGGGTTCCCCCGCTTCAATTTTCTCGGTGAGGGCCGCGAATGTCAACAGGCTAATACTATAAATTTCTGCCTAAATAACCTTGCATTCAAACACAGTAGACTCTGCAACCCCAACAAACAACGCGCACCACGAAACAGACAGTATCGGCCGCAGTGATACTCTTTTACTGATGAGGGCTCCCGACCTTCACGAGACTTTCCGATCACCCTCCGCCTCACCTAACGTATATCGGGATGTGCAGTTCATCGATTAACTTTCAGATTATACAAGTAATGCTTTAATAGCATTTTTTTGCCGGATGACGTCTTTATTTCTTTTGTGACACTGGCCTGCACAATAAACCACTCCAGCGTGCTTGTCATTTCACCGAGGGTGATTATACTGTTTAAATAATAACTTTAAAAAATACTTCATGTTAAAAGGCTTCCCGTGTTCATATTTATGTAGGACTCATAACGTGAAGTTTAGAATATGCCATTTATGGCATAGTAAAACCAGTAAAAAATGTGTAGTTCTTTGACGCAAAATGACCAACGAAAAATCAACATACGGATTTATTGATTGATTGGTCTATTAAAGGATAGCAATCAGTCGGGTTAATTTTCTAATCAGACCACAGACCCACTCAACATTCAATACTTTATGAAAGCCACGGTTTGTGCGAGGAAACAAAAATACTTGGGACCAGCGATTGTATACAAACCAACACACTAAGATTATGGAAACTTCCGCCTTAATAATAATCGCTTTGCTGAATTTATACGCATGGGAAACGATACAACACAACCTTTAGTAAGAAGAAACGGCAATAAAAACATAAAACATTTAATAAGGAATGTCAAGCTCATCCTGAAACGGGCTTGCGTCGTCGAGATTCATGCTTCTGAGCGTGCGCCCGTAACAGACGACGCACGGCGGCATCCCCGCTTTCGCGCGTTTCCAATTTCGGCCGCACGGTGGCGACACGGTTCGATCTCGAGGCGACGAGGATTCGATCGGTTCCAAGAGTTCCGAAGGCTTTCGGCGTGGGCTTGGCTGGCGATTTGGCCATTTGGCGGTATGGCAGCGCGAAGTGGCTACCGTTCTGAACTGATCTTTACACTGTGTTGCTGTCGTTTTTGGCCAATGAAGTGTTGTACCGAATTAGTCCTTAATCGCGCAGCAAATGCAATGCAAGCCGCCCCGGCCGCCCGCTTTATACAGCCTATCCAACCCAACACGTGCTTTAGTGGCGCCCTCTCGAGCCGTGAGCGCTCGATGAGCTCACTACTCCTCTTCAAGTCCACGGCCACTCAAGCCAGGACCTACGACGTCATGAAGGATGTTATGTTTTGCTTGTTTTTGTAATTCTAATTTGCCTATAACTTCTAAAATAAAGCGAAATGTGAGAAAAGAAAGCTTTCTTTAAGTTACTACGTTCAGTGCGCTCAGGTTCGGTGCAAATTAAAAACCAGTCAAAAAGTTGTTGCAGGGCCCCTTTAAAGCAGCAAGAAAAAAGCACTTGAGACAGACCACGACGAAAAAGAACGCTGGATCCACGAACACCCGAGAAAAGCTACTACAGCCACGGATCCACCGACCCCCCCCCCCCCCCCCCCCCCCCCCCCCCCAAAGCGAGCTCGGCAGAGAGGCCTAGCAGGCACTCCGACTCGGCGCAACGTTGCTTCAACGATACTTGGCCAAGACCGTCTGCCCGGGACCTGCTGGCGTGCTGAATAGAATACGCCCGCGCGATCCTTGTGGACCCTTCCCATTTTATAGTTTGATCGCCGACCTCAATTTTAGATTAAGAGGTGAGCTCAATCTCTTCCCCTTGTTTTCCGAGGCAGTGTTGACGAGCACTGTCGCCAAAAAGGAACTCTCGACGATTCTATATTATTTTTTTGTGTGATATGAAGCCCAAATAAACGCCGTATTAATTACCTTCGTAACAGGGTATGTACACGTTGTTATTAGTATGCCATTTTTATTCTCGCATGACTGCGCGTCATTGTCGAGCTATAACAGTTCGTGGGAGCTACGTGCAATGAAGGTCTAACCTTCCTTTGCCGAGTGTCACGTCACTATCGAGTTGCAATCGTAAAAGATCGGTCCCGAAGCGCTTACCAACAGCGCGAATACAGCACTTCCATCAAACGCGCGCGTTCGCTCCGAGTGTCAACAGGTATTTACGTGGCTCCTGCTGACACTGCCGTAGTTCAACCGTATCGTTTTTAACGTCGGCTCGCTCCTGCATCTCCGAGGCAGCGAAAAACACCGCGGCAATTTGTTTCCATTTACTTCGCTTTGCAAACGACTAGCACGGGCCGCCTTTTAACAACAAGGACAGTTGAGTTGACTTATGCAGTCTTCACCGGAAGGCTCGCCGTACTTCCCAACAGGCATACCGGCGTATGGGACTAGTCCCATGCTGTCGCTGTAGCGCAACATATCTCATTGAATTTCGCTCGGCTGCGATGTGTTCACGGCTATCGCGGTGATGAGAGGTGCCGATTCAGAAAATACGTCGGTTACATCAGCGCCATCAGCGCAGTAAAACCTCCCGGCCCACCCCAACTCGCCCCCGCTAACGCTCCCATTCTCCTACAGCCGAGAGAACTTCCGGTTCCTGTGCCAGGGTACGTTACAACCGTCAAAATTACGCCGCAACTTGTTTTGCGGTCAGTTGGAAAGAAAGAAGAAGTCGATATTTCATTAATTTTTTTGTGTAGAAGTTAATAAACCGAGACGAAAACGGATACCTGTTCGGCATTCAGTGAACGTTGAAGGTTTAATGTAAAAGTTATCTGGCAAAAGTACAAAGGTAATTTCATGATCCCTTTAAACCAACAAAGCATTTTATTTAAAAAAAAAGAAGAAACACGTGTTTTTTTACCGGCAGGCATTGTTGCACTCTGAGTGTATAATAAGGATGCGTTGAGCTTTCGCTTTTATGAGGCAAAACGACGGCATACAAAATTCACCGAATATATACTGGAAACTGTAGCGAGTGGGGACGAGTAAACCGAAAATAATTGCTTAGTCATTCGATTAATAAACATAACAAAAAAGGAATGTTGTTTGTAAAGTTGTTTGTAATATTGAATGTCCCATACCCAAAGACAAAATAAATAGTGTGTGGAGATATAAGTATACCCCGTATGGTAATAAAACCTTCAACGTCCGTTCCATCAAACGATAACCAGAATTTCAAATAATATTAAAAAAGTTCGTGCACCGAAGTATCCGTGCACCAAGAAATCCTGCACCGAAATGACTCCTAATCAGGGTTGGGCAGTATCGCGATACAAAAATATCGCGATAGTGTTTTAGGAATACATTTCCTATCTGTCTTTCTGTATCGCGATACATATTTTTCAGCAGTGTCTGTATTCCAGTATCGAGATCTATTTGGAATGTTCCATTGTAGTGCGATAAATCAGGATGAAATGTATTTCGTTACATTTCTTAAGAAATATCCGCCCCTTCCCCCCCTCCAAAAAAAAAATGTTTGAACCTTTTTTTTTTTACTTTTGAGGGCATTAGGGTAAAGGTGATACTGGGGCATTGTTACTATGCTGACCAAGGCTAATTTCGATTATCCAAACTATTTTTATATGCGACCTCTTCTCTCTTCTGAGAAGTGTTGCGTAGTTGGGGACTCGAACCAGGTGGCGTGCCAGGAGTGAAGTCAGAGCTTCTTCTGCCGCAGGTTCTTAGGTAGGGATTTCTTGAGTTATTACTTGCTGGCATCCAATGCCCGCTGCGAACCGTCTCTCTTGCCTTAGCGTACACAGTACACCCAGCCAGCAAAGCTGAGTTACAGTCCGTTGCAGCACGAGCCTGGCGGTGGTTGGCTTGAAATAGTAGGATGACTCATGCAGTGAAGTTCACCCCATATTCGAATGCGTCTGTGGCTGCGCCCGTAATATTGCACGGCTCAAGGGTACGTCTTCAGCCGACGTGAACGTGACCCGCTGCTCTGGTGATTTGTAACCCAGGAAGGAGGCCAGACGTGGCCTCGCGGTGCCGACCCGGACTTCGTACATTTGCGACCCGTCTCGAGCGCGCTGTTTCTCAGAGAGCTCACACTTGTGTCGGCAATATCAAGTCGCTATCTACGAGGTCTCTCTTTGGATGATGCTAGGCGAGACTTGAGGACTGCAATCCATGCGTCGGTGGGAGGGGTCGGCAGAAAAGACCTTCACAACAGGGATGCCACCGTATCATTTTTTTTCGACCATAACAGACGATAAGACATGTGTTCCAGGATGCTTCAGGATGGTCTACTATTCTCGAAAATTCAAAATGACACTGCCTGCACGATCTTCAATGAGGTAACCAACGAAGGTACGTATTGTCCTTTCCTACAGCAGCGTGGGAAAGTTTCATGTTCAAGGCCAAACCTACAAATAAAGAATAAAAGAACATTCTATCATGACGTCATGTGATCAATGTTGACAGGGGCATCCTTATTGGAAAGGGGCGTTGTGACGTTTTGATGGGATTTAGATTGACATCGAATCTATTTAGAGGTCGACGTCTTTTCGCATCCCTCGTCTGACAAGCAGGGTGTCAGGGAAGTTACTGCGGTCAATCCTTAACGGAAAGTTTTTTTTAGCTTATTGAAGGCTCCTCGCCGTCCGAGACCACCACCTTCAAGGCAAAGTACCAAGCCTACGGGAAAGTAATTTCGGGATCAAAAACTTCCACTTCAAACTTCAAGCTTCATCTCAGCTGGCGTCTCAAATAAGTTTGAAAAATGCATTGCAGTACCAGTATTTCTGTATTTGTATTTTCGCCCTCCCAAAAATGTATTCCTGCATTTGAATTTTCAAATGTTTCTGTCTATTTAAAATCTATTTCCCATACGTATCACGATATATTTTTACCGATATATTTTAGTATCAGTATTTTAGCAACAATTTTAATGTATCCCTGTATTTGTATTCGCAAATACATTTATTGAGTATTTCTGCCGAACCCTGCTCCTAATCACCTTATTCTGGTTCGGCAGTCAAGTAGTTTGGGACATGAGCCGACGAGAACGTTGGAGAACGAATCCCGATGCAATAAGCGCGAACATAATCAGGCCACGCCCGACTATATGCTGGTTATGCTGTGAAAGCATTCTGTAGACCTTTTTCATCTCAGTAGTTAAGCGACCAGGGGAAAATTGGCGCTGACAAAGGTACACGCCCTAACAAGAAACACACACACAAAAAAAAAATATATATATATATATATACATTTCTTTTAAACAGCCTGGTTGAGACAAAAATCTAAGGAAATTGACTTTTTCCGAAAAAACATTTAGAGCAATATTGAAGGCGCGAGATTAATATCAAATTCTGGGCACAAAGTCCATGACGTCACGGAAAGGTGATACACACTTTGCACCTCAACGAGATAGTCAAACACTCTCTCCACCTCAACGTGATGGCCAAGCATATCCACCTCTCCTTCAGGCGCCGGAAATGCCGAGAGAGAGAGAGCAAGTGGATTGGAGGTGACTAACGACTAAATTTATTTATTTATTTATTTTAAAATACTATCAGTCCCTACATGGGACTATGATAGGGAGGGCACGAACAAAAAACTTCATAAACATTGAAGGAAAAACTAACAAAAAAAATGAAAAGAACATTAGAAACCATCCTGCTTGGAACTGTGCTACCAAGCCCTCTGCGTCTCGCGCCGTCAATAGTGCTCTAAAAAAAAGATTGTGCGCATAAAATATCTCTTTTTGACTCATGTGTCCCCCCAGACAATGTAAAAAAATATATATATATTTTTAGTGTCCTTTTAGGGTGGTTCAATTTCGATGGTTTCGGTTTCAGCGGTGATATGGTTCCGGGCCAAGCATGCCCTCACTTCCGAACGCGGGAACTCCGAAGAGACTGAGGAAGCGTTCACGACGGGAAGATTAGGCTTATACATGGGAACATTTGCATCGTGATATTTTGGTTAAAGGGGCCCTGCAAGGTCTTTTTTACTCGTTTTCAGTTTGCACCGAACCTAAGAGCACTGAATGTAGTAACTTCATGAAACTTTTCTTTTCTCGAATTTCGCTTTGTTTTAAAATCTATAGACAAATTAAAATTACAAAAAGCAAGTAAAAAATAACCTCCTTCATGACGGCCTTGGTCGCATTAGTCGCCGTGAACATGAGGAGGTGTAGTGAGCTCAGCGAACGCCCACGGCTGCCGCACTCCGCGTCGACGGCTCCAGAGGGCACCACTAAAGCATGCTCTGGATAGGCTATATAAAGGGGCAGCCAGGGCGGCTCGCATTGCATATGCTGAGCGATTAAACACAAATTCGGCATGGCACTTCACTGGCCACAAACGACAGCAAACACGGGGTAAAGATCAGTTCAGAACAGGAGCCGCTTCGCGCTGCCATACCGCCAAACCGCAAGCCAAACCTTCCCAAGGCCTTCGGAAAGCTTTGAACCGGTCGGATCCTGGCAAAGCCGCCGCGTACGTCCGGGACCTTCCTACGCTCGTCGCTCGTCGGTGCCTGATCCCACTATCCCTTTCTAGTATGCGCCGCCTTTTAAACCGCTTGGTGGCGGGAATATCGACGGGTCATTTATTGTTTCCGTACTTTATAACCTGCATTTGTTTCTTTTTTGATCTAAAATACTCAACAAAAACTACTTTTATGAATGATTGAAACGGTTCGCGCCACTTATATTTTGTATCTCGAATAAAAAGAAGCTTTTAGCGTCTCTGACCAGTGGTAAGCCCAGGACCAAAGACCTCACATAAAGCGCGCTTTCGACACCGCGGGTCGCCCTCGTAGGTGGAGGAGGTCTCCGCGCCGTCCGGTTAAAAGATGACGCACTGATAGTTAATTACTCTCTATGTGCCCGCTGGCTTGCCCGAACCCCAAGAGATGTGGGAACTGCAAAAAAGGTAGGCGCTTTAATATGATTGCAGGCCCCTTTAAAGGGAAGATGGGGCACTTCTACATTTGAGAAAAAACGCTTGAATTGCGTTCATTTGGCATTTAGAATAAAAGATATCAAATTTATATTTCAATGCGACGCGCCGGAGAGCCACAAGAGCAATTTCAAAATAGGGCTGAAGCCCCGCCCCCTAGCCTTGGGCAGCCAAAAGAGCCGTCGATGACGTCACGGAGAGCGACAAGCGACAGTCTTTCGCATTTTTCTCGGGTTTAACAATACTTACGCAGCAAATGGTTTGGGTATTCGGGTTCACGAGGTAAAAATACACTAGAATTCACTTCTAACTCATTTTTTCCAAGAAGCTCCGTAGCTTCCCTTTAAGATCTCTGAATAGAGAATAGTCTTTAGGAGTCCGAGCACCGGCTAATGTAGCGCCTTGAAGTGGCAAGGAGTTCCCTGTCAAGGGCCCGCAAGGGAAAAGGGGACCCTCGTCACCACGGACATGTCGTGTATTTGTCTGCAGTCTCGCCGGACGCGGGCCTCCCACGTGGTCACACCCCGGACCAGGCATCTCTCGTCCCGTTTCCCGGAAGAACGCGGGAACGGAGCAACTTTTCCTCTCAGGTGCACCGATATCCAAGTCTCCACTTGTGTCCTTCGTCCGTCAGCCCCCGGCCCTGAAGGCCGAGGAAGAGGGTCTCCAATTCTCAGCGGGGGGTCAGGGGGGTCAGGACTCAGCTCCCACTATGCCGGGTGGCACGCTCGGCGTCGCCCGGAAGCCGCACCCCACCCACGCCGCGTCCTTCAGCATGTTCGGCGGCGCCAGAATGCCAAACCCGAGACCCTGGTCAGTCGACGAGTGTTCAATGGCGCTGCCAGGAAGCCAAACGATCATGGACGGTCATAAAGAGCTCCTCCGCCGCTGGGGAATAGGGGTCGAAAGTGCTGCAGCCACCGTTGCTTCCCGATGAACCCCTGGTCGTTCGCCAAGTGTTTGTCGGTCAGAAACTGCAGCAGTCACATTCGTTCGTCAGTGTTCCAGATGAGACAAACAACAGTCTGGCCGCACATTGCCCATGATCGCAGGTACGTAAGTGCGCAGCCAATCACGGGATCCGCCAGATTGTTATAACAACACGAGAAGCTTTGCCGTCTTTACATTATCACTCAAATAAAAACATTGTCACTCGAGAGTACGCTGGATCTATGCTTATATTTTACACAGATTGAATTTTCACAACACAATCCTAATTATTGGTTCACGAAAGGGCCCGGCTTCAAGCTTTGGTTCAGGAAATCTTTCATGACCAAAGAAAAAGCAAATGTATGTGCGCTACCACGCACAAACAGCGGAAACTGCTGTAGCCGAACAATACACCCTAAAATAGCGAAGCAACAAAACCATACGCAAAACTTTTGAACTTCAATAAAAGGTAGGAGCGGTTCGCGAGGAGTTCCAGAACCATCGATGAAGTCGAAATTTTATAATTCAGAACGAGCGTGTTGGTTAATAGACACAAAACTTGAAAGTATAAAAACAGCGGGGACGACCACGGGAACAGGACATTTTTCAAATGAAAGATGTCCTGTTCCCGTCGTCGTCCCCGCAGTTTTTATACTTTCAAGTTTTGTATCGAAATTTTATCTAGCTGTGAACTGCCCGACCCCGACTAACGCGCGAGTTTGCTCCGAAAAGCGAGGGTCGGGGCCCGTCGCCAAAAATATGAGCTCAATCCGCCCGCTCATAAACCCGCTGAATTGGATCTCCTCCTTTTAAGTCGTCAGGCCGGGAAGGCCCCATCTCTGAGTGACGTTGTAACCCCACATTATTTCCCCGTAATTCCCTATCTTTCGAATATGGCCCACTTTCCTCTTCGGCCGGCCACGACATTTTAACAGCCCGTGGTGCGCCACAAAGGCCCTCTCGCGGTGTCAAAGCAATAGAGTCCCCCGCCCCAAGCGTCGCGCAACTCGACGTGGTAATCCATTACGCGGCGTTAAGGGTGGCATCCCTGCACCGCCGCATCCCTATACTCTGTTTCACCTTACGTTCGGACGCAGAGGACGCTACGAGTAAAGGGGTGTCCAAAGAGGACACTACAAAACGCACGACTCCGAGCGTCCGCTTCAATTTTCACGATTTGTCGGAGTCGTGCGTTTTGTAGTGTCCTGTTTGGACAGCCCTTTATCCTAGTCAATCCCGCTCTGTGGACCTGGCCCGTTATACGCTTTTCGCCCGTCCCTGTGCCCGCTCTTCAAGGTCACATGACACTCACACGGCTTGCATTGGCAACGATGGCTTGTAGCACCCACTGCGCTCGGAAGTGAAATGAAACGGAGTATAGCACTTCTGGCTCAGAAAGGACGCCTGTCTCGTCTTTGCGAGGTGATTTAGCATGTCCCACCTTGCTTCTGTCCGCGGGCTTCGACGGCGCTGCCTGCTCGTGAGCCCTGCTAGTGGCCGGTAACTGAGGGGTGGCGACCGGAAAGCTCAAACCTTTTTTTCCCCAGCATAGCGTCTGACCGATTGGAGAATAAATAGGGATAGAGCCTCGGAAGGTTTGGAGACAGCGCCGTTAACGTGCACAGCACTCCAAACGACCCCTCCACCTTTACACGCGCCTTCGGAAGGTGGACGGTACCCTCCTCCGCGACCTGCCTTATCCATGCGCGATCAAAAAAACTGCTCCGACTTTACTCAACAAGATTAACAATTTAATCAAACGTTTCGTCTCCCATGCAGGAAACATCGTCAGTGAAACCTACAAGCAGGAATGCATGGGAGACGAAACGTTTGATTAAATTGTTAATCTTGTTGAGTAAAGTCGGAGCAGTTTTTTTGATCATTATGATTCCCGGCTTTTGGAATATTTATCCATGCGCACTCGCCAGTGTAGTCACGTACGATAACGTAGTCGGGATGGATGATATATAATGTAGCTGCAGAGTCCCTGAGATATTGAGTGCTCTCCACGTCGTCAGTGGCGAACGAGAAAACCACTCAAGACTTCCGGCAGCCAGCACTAATCTGTCACGGTTCCTGACATCTAAAACACACTAGAGGCTCCATAGCTTAATACGCTTTCTTTTTCTTAAACTCTGCCTTCTTTTCGATTCCCCTTTCTTTGGCAGGAGCAGGTGACTCTTCTTTCCTGTCACATCTCTTTTCTCCTTGCGACCCGACATTTTATTTTCCGTTCCCGCCAGCTTTATTAGTCGGCTCCCTGCCTGCGTTCACCCTGAGACATAACCCGGCTTTCCTCAGAATCGCGCCTTAAGCGCGAGACACATGCGCGGAAAATCCATCCGATCCGGCAGTACGACTGGCTGATCCGAAAAATTTGGTCGCTTCAGACGTCGGATCGGCGATCCGACATGCGTCCAACGCTCCAGATAGTCTCGCACGGCGGACGGATTGTCGGATGCGTCCAGTCATTGACAGCACAGCTAGCGCGAACGTCATGATGACGTAGTGGGTCTGTCGGGACGAACAAGAGGACGGGACGGGCGACGGGAAGCCGGACGCGTGGATCCCGCTGACCCATTCGAGAAAGATGGCTCCGACAAAGAATGCACGCGCTAACGAAAACGAGCTTCAAAGTTCGCTCGTGTGAGCTAAACCGTCAATCTGGGACCAGAGATTTGTGAACGCGGACCTCCGCTGGGGCGCTTGGATCTCTTGGGCGGAGCCAAACAGGTGGTCATGTCGCATGCAAGGTCAAAAGCGTGTGTCTCAAACTGTCGCGTGCGGCGATTCGGAGCGGCGTTCGGACTGTCGGATCCGACGTCGGATCGGACGATTCTGCCGTCCATGTGTCTCGAGCTTTAAAGCAAAATATTCTGCCAGGTCGGCGGCTCGCTCCAACGTTTTGACCCGCGGTCTTCCACCTACAGGCGAATGCCCTCCGTAAAGCAGTTATAAAACTGTTCGAGACCGATAAACTCGATCACCTCCTCTTGGTCTTCCAAAGCTTCCTCTCCTTTCAGCCACACTACGAGGTTCAATTTACGGCTGTAAGCGAATTCGAAGGACTCATCCGACTTCTTTCCGTCAGTGCGATATCGGCGACGGAAGGCGTCAGCGGAAAGGCGGTACTTCTCCAGGAGAGCCGATTTGACGTTGTCATAATCGCTTGCCTCTGCTCTTTCCAGCCGGGCCACCACGTCGGAGGGCTCGCACGGCAGTACTGTCAAGAGCCATTGCGGATAGTCCATCTTCTGACATGTTCTTTTGAAACTCACAAGAAACAAGCCGATATCATCTTTAATCTTTAAGGGATGTTGGGGATTTTTTTTTTTTAATTTTCAGTCGCAGTGTGGCTTGACCGACCCTAGAACTCGGTGTCTCTCGGCCTGCACGCTCTGCCTCCACCTGGGCTATCTGAAGCCCTAACTTCTTCCGTTCTACCCTCCTTCCCTCTGACTTCCAGCAGTAGAGACCCTCCTTCTTATTTTTTATGAGCTCTCTTTCCTCCAATTCTCTGCGGTACAGACGCTCTTTCTCTTTCTTCTTTTCCCTCCTCCTTCTTAACCCTCTCCTTGATTAGCTCCCAGAACTCCCGAAGCTCCGCGCCGCCGGCACCACTCGCCCGAATCGCCTCGATTATGAGAGGTTTTCTTTGCACTCCCCCCAAATCGAACTCCAATTCTTTACTCAGATGAATCAGATCTGTTCTAAGCAAGTTGTTCAGATCCATGGCTGTTCTCGAGTGACAATCTTTCACCTTACTCTGTGCCGAGAAGTGCTCAAATAAAACCAACTACCCCGGCATCTCAACCTCCACGTTTAAGCAAACTTCACCATCTACTGAAACCTAGCAAACCCCAAGAGAAAGCTGAATACTCACCAACACAGCGACCCGGACTCTGCACAGACTATCCCACCGCTGCCATCCATTTATTATGGTTCCGGGCCGAGCATCCCCTCGCTTCCGAGCGCAAGACTCCGAAGAGGCTGAAGAAGCGTTCACGAAGGAAAGAAGACGTTTATAGACCCTTTTCACAAGGGTGCCGCCATCCTGAAATATCTTCACTTCCAGTATGGGCCAAAACATTGTTTTGCCGTCGCCACGCCATAGAATGCATTTAGGAGATAAGCGTGACCGTCACCCATTCTCATATTGTCTCCCCTCTATTTTTTTACTATTCGCAGGTTGAAACGTTTGAATATTTTCTCGTCGCCCATACCGGATATACCTACTTGGCGGTCGGGGGCGGTCGGGGCGTGTTCTTTCGGTTAAGATCACTGAGAAGAAAGGAGTCTGTAGAAGTCCGAGCATCGGCTAATGTAGCCCCTGAAGTGGCAGGGAGGTTCCCCTTCAAGATCCCGCGAGAGGAAAGGGAACCCTCGTCACCACAGGACATCTCTGCGGTCTCGCCGGCCGCGGACCTCCCACGTTGTCACGCCCCGGCCCAGTCACCTCTGTCTTCCCATTTTATCGAAGAACGGAACAAAGTAGGCTTTCTTGCTCACACTCCGAGTCCTAAACGTCTACACTTGTGTCCACCGACAGCCAGCATTTTGTCTTAAGTGCGAATAAATACCCGTATGCGCCCTGCGCCAAATTGAGTACCAACAAATGTATGCAGCTTATTTTACAGGTTGCTCTGGAACCATGGTCTATCACAGCGCCAGAGAACCCGAGTAAGCTGGAAAATACTGTCTCAGCCCATACAAACTCGCAAGAAGGGTCCCGGCACGAATTCCGGCTATCAAATAGTAAATTAGTTTTAAATGCTAGTTCTTAGTTTCGGTATTGAGATTCGTGATGAATTACCAATATGCAAAGGAACAGAACACAATTGACTTGTTCACACAGAACTGAAACTAGATGATTCTTGATCACCATCAGCTTTGAGCATTTAATTATAATGTTCTTCATTTATGATGGAAACTAATTTAATGGGCACACATCCAGAGCCTAGTTCTTGTCTATATTAATGGCGAGCTCTGGGTAGAGAATATCACAAAATAAAATTGCTTTGAGTGACAAACTCGCGTCCTCGTTCACCCGCCACGTTGAAAATGCCCCTCCAGCACTGCCAAATAAGTTGCGGACGTCCAATTATTCGGGCATGAAAAAGATCCTTGCCTGCTGAATTCCCCCGCAGATCACGCCCATGTAAAAAAAAAAGACAGTGCCGAAAAGTTTTACAGTGGAAAAACTGCAGTTTTGAAAAAGCCGACTACGACTACTTATTAAACCGCCTGATCAGTGTGGTTGAGTATTCGGTGTACCTTTACGACATTAAGACAAACAAACAAAGCGAGCAGTTAAAGCACGCGGATTCAGCACCGTCGAAAAAGAAGGTTATTAACGTTATTGGAACTGCAATGGTGTGCACCTGATAGATATGGCCCATGAGGACCCAAGAGTGTGGGGTCGCTCTATAACAATCGCCGCCCGGTCGGTCTGTGCTTCGCTCGTCTCCCAAGAAGTGACACACACAACACAATAAGAAGACAGCGAATGAGTTCACTGTATTTCTCGGTTGCCCGTCCTCGAGCTTTAGCAGTCCGGGCCTGCCGACCCTGGTTGTCGACCGTCGTTCAGGTCTCGCAGTGATGATGACTTGTCCAAGCCTGGGGAGAGTCTTTCCCATGCCAGCGCCGCGTAGGCTGGCATTTCCTGGCTATCATAGCCTGATTCTCGCTGTGCAATCACTCCGGGATTGTCATGACCTAGGCAAGTATGGCCAGGGCACGTCGTTGCCGTTGGTCCTGGTCCAAAACTCGCAGGTGGACCGCTCCGGGGATCGTCATGGGCCAGACCGGTTCCATCGTTCCTGCCCAGCCCCAGCCTCTCGCAGCACGCCTTCTCACGCGCCGGCTCGTGTCTATTCGGTCGACCACATGTCACGTGCCCTCCGCCCCGTCGTCTCCCGCATTAGCCACAAGGAATTATTACTGAGATTTCCTCACTAGAAAATGTCGCGGGAAGCTGACCAAGGGGATGCGTTTCCTTCACCAAAACGCACCACTAATGCATGCAGCTGCTTTGGGCTATAAAATTGAAACGCAAAATTTACCCGTGCTTGCACCTAGTGACCTCTGCTTCTAATGAAAAATCCATTGCGCGGCAAGCATTTCCACAACGATGACGAGGCGGTTGTCTAAGACTCTAGGTGGAACACTTCCTCAGAGTAAAAATGAGGACTTCTACAACCCGGTTATTCACCACTTAATAAATCAATGGGGGAAGTCTGTCACCTAAGTGATGCATATGTGTAGATGAAGTTACCTCAACAACGACGCTCGTGATCGCAGCTATTTTTTTTTCTTCGCGATAATAATGCGAACTTCATTCAGGCCCATCGTATTAGTAAATATGATACACTTTTGGACAAGAAGGCTCAGGTCGTTTCTAAGAACGTGCTACGAAATGCAGACACATAATAAACAACACGCTGAACGTGGGCTAACCTAATCTCCAACGTAACAATTCAGTGAAAGCATTAAAATATTTAAGGCGTCCAAGTGTAACCCGAGAAAATTGGGTAATAGAGAGAAGGGAGAACATCTAATTTCTGACTTAGCATTTAACCCCGGCGCGGCATCGAACCTGACACAATTAGATGGAAAGGTATCCGAGGGGGGTAGCGCACACCAGCACGTGGAGCGGAAGCTCGTGCTGCAGAGCCCAAAGATCTTGGCCTCAATTTTGACACCTGCCCGTTTCCGTCTGGATGAGATTCGTACCGGCGTGCGGTCGTGTATCACTACGGCGTGGTGCATGTTAAAGACTTCTGGATAGCAACTGCACTGGACTGGCTAAATTGCATATCTGCAGTTGAGACATCAGGCGTTCATTGACGGACTTCTTGCTGCATATACATAGGTACAGGCAAACTTATTATTTTCAACGATTACTTCTTCGTACACGGCGTGAGTAGCCTTATTTTAAATACGCGTATTCAGATCACTGCAAGATCAGAAGCCGAAAACCACGTGTCTTCAAAATAAAACTGGCTAAGAATTGGTGGAAGGCTTATGCTTCTATCAAATCAAGGTGGGCTGCTTATGCGTCCAGTCCCCTTGTAAGTCAAAAACATCAAACGAAACAATGCGCATCTGCTTGATAATGACTGTGACCGAAAAGCTCGTACATCAGGAATACATTTAAGCCCATATGTCGGTGCAGGAAATTTTTTTAAAAAGGGACGTTGTAGCCGAAACGCATTCTAAAAGGAAGAACCAAATGGCATTATGTTTAACCAGCGCTCTTCCTTAAACTGCTGCCAGTTTGTCGGAATATTTTTTCTAAGTTTTTTATTTGAATACTAAAACAAACTAAAAAAATACAATATATTTTCACGAAAAAGGTGTCGTGGCGCCATAATCATGACGGGTGTTGGGATTACACAATACCATTGACGTCCCTCGTTCCTTTCTCTCGCTTGCCGGCTACGTGACCTCAGTCTACACCATCAAAACTTCTAACGGATTTCTTCTTTCTTTTTTTTTGTAAGAAGATTTGTTGTGTTAAATCTAAATCCACTAAATAGGCCTTCAACTTTTTGGGGCAAACAAGGTCACGAACTCATCAATACAGACACGGGTGACCTTCAGGATGCAAACAAAAAACTGGACCTTGAACAACCAACCGCGTAACCAATAAGAAAAAAAAAAAAAGTAATGAAAGAAAATAAAAACGAAACATAAGTGAATAAGTTTGTTCTCACTTTCAGTTTTTCTCCTGAGAGGGAACAATAGGATGACGCGTACAAACTTTCTACGTGCCCCTCCTTTCCCTCCAGCTAGAAGAGGTAACTGCTAACGCTTGACTTTCCTAACCTTCCCCGCAGTAACGACGCCGGCGGCACACCCCGCAACCACGGCTTTTCTTTTTTTTTTTTTTTTTACAAGATTGGAGAGAGTTGTCCGGACAGCGGCTGCCTGGCTTGGCACTTGCCACCGCTTCCAAAAATCGGGGTCAGTGGGTCGAAGTCCCCGCTGCACTCCTCCCGGCTTACTCTCTCCCTTCGCCTTGTAATCCCCCCCTCCCTCTTCACGCGCAAAACCGCCTCCTGGTGACGATCCCCCCGACAGCCAGCATGCCCGATGACGAATCCTGTCGAAGAACACAGAAACATCGTTTTCACAGCCAAACAAACACGTTTCCTGTTTTTGATAAGGGCGACGGTCGGTCATTCGCAGGTGAATTGAGACATTACTTTCTCCGGAAGTGTCTCTTCTCTCTGGGCGAGGACGAGAAGCTGTGTTCTACGGACGTGACTGACATTGCAAAGGGAAAGTTCTTCGCATCGTGCGGGATGCCGAGTGTGTGGTGTCCGTGCGCTTCGTGCCGCGTCTGGATCATCGCTGCTGTATTTGCGTGGACAACTCACCTTTCTGTGTCGGGTAAGACCGCATCATTTTTTTATTGTATAGGTAATTTGAGTATTACTGTTTATTTCATCTTCCCGAAGGCGGCATTTTTTCTTTTTTTGCAGCGAGATTGTTTTAATGATTTTGGAAATTGAACACTAAGTTGCGTTTTTTTTCGTCTGTGGAATATCTTCGCACTTGCCACTTACGGAAGATAAAATTGAAATTAGCAGAACTACAGCTAAGCCAAGAGTTCGATATTTATGTCCCAGCTTGTTTTGCAATATATATCTATATATTTTTCACTATGTGCAAAAAAGTTTTAGTGTCAGCAAAGAATTCTGTATTCCATATTGTTGCCTTGAAATTCTGTGGCCACGACGCGTTACTTCCAAGTTTCTGTGTGTGTATGTTTTTTTCTCGGAGCTTTATCCCGCCATTTCCGCACCCGTACATAGCTTGCATTTATGGGTAATTGTCGTTTTCGTGTTGCGTGTTGTCTATGCGTGGCTGAGCAGAGCCATCAGTTCCTCGTTTTAATGCGCGTATATGAGGGGCGGCGTTGCTTCTGGTTAGCTTCCATCACGTCCACGGAGGCGAGTAAATCCGCCCGGACAAAACAGGCGCGCATTCGCAACAGTTCCTGCTTCCAGGCTGAGGACACTCGCTTTCCCTCTTTTCCAAGAGAGGACTCGGCTGCCGCCATAAGCTAACCGGGGTGGAAAGACAATCGTCTCGGTCACGGACTAAAGCCTGTCAGCGCATCATGATGCTTTATGCACTGCTGCACAATTCCCCCCTTCCGGGTTTATTTATTATCTATCCGTACGGCGCTTTTTGTAAATAAATAACTTCCCCTGCTGGGCATTTGCAGTGGTACGCAACACGCAAGGCCACCTTAAAGGTTTCTTTCATATGTGTTTGTTGTTTCAGTCATGTCAATATGTTTAATTGTTATACTAAATCTGACTGAACCTCCCAGTTAAGGTTAGTCGATGTTATTTTACCTGCCTTTATTTGTTTTTGTTTCTTTTTTTTTGGGAGGCGTGCTGAAGCGCCTACGTTCGAACTTTTCTGTACCCTCCGCAATACCTGATTGTCGTCCTATAATCCGCACAAGCTTAGTTTATCTTTAAATTATGTATTTTCCTAAAGCTATTTTTTGCACAAGGGCACAAGGCGTCCTTGTCTGATTTCCCACCGCTTCACAAACTCCACTCATATCAGATCATCTCCCCATATTTTGCTTTGATGTTCTTCGTTGGCTGTTCTCATTTAATTAATAATCTTTATTTCAAATATCTTAAAAGTTGGCACTCATTGCTGTTCTATTCGCCGACCGTTTGTCTCCTGTAAGACAAATGAGCAATCTGTATATCACTAGAAAGGAAATATCGGTCTGACATCAGTGACGAACAGCGGTGTGGTGTGGTTATTTGGATACCTGACTCCTTTTCTTGGAGGAAAGTTAACACTTTTCGCGATACAGTTCGGAAGATCGTCACCGCAATAAGGTTTCCGCTTTGTTCAGTTTGAGCGAAATAAGAAAAATCTGTAGCATATCTTATTCACGTCCATATGCAGCGCCTTTTATAACTTCCATTACGCTGAAAGGTAAAAAAAAGAAAGAAACGTAGAACACGGTGGTAGCTCTTTTTCAGGGATAAAGCAAAATATTATGCCATATTGGTCGGATGTCCTCCCGTTCGCTGAAACTGTGGCTCCCTGCGGGGTTAAACACATGACCGTTCTATATGCAGGAAGAGTACACTTCGACGGTACGTTGTACTGCGCTTCGGTATGACGGTCGGATTAAATATTCAATCAAGTTATCGATTTTTTTTAGTGGTCACATTTTGAAAGTCTATCTTGTTTTGACCTGCTAATTAGGCCATTTGCTCGTTGACGCTGTGAGTGCAAACCATGACCAGGTGTTTTATCGCTTTTGGTGCGTTGCATGTTCTACAGTCTCGTCGCTCTTCCAATGCGGTTCAGAAAATAGGGTGTGCGGGATCGTCAAGGATTCAAGGCGATTTAAATACGATGTTGGGATTCGTAAAGACAAGCACTGTGTCGTCGTTTTTTTCCTGGCCGCTCGTCGAAGTTGGAGCCGAAACCACTACTTTTTTTTATGTTTCCCTCGGCAGCTTTTGCGGTTCTATCAGTCTTCTCGTTACCAATAACATAATGTAGTAGATCCTACCTAAACCATAGTGCGTGCGACTTGCGAGACGGACGTATAGCTCTTACTCACTTACTTACCATTACTTGAACTTATCATATTTGTGCACTTTTCGTGTTCCTGTTTTAGAAGCCCGGTTGCGGTTCTTTCAATCAGGTCTTGCAAAGTGAGATAATTCCAGAGGCTTTCTCTGGCGGCCGGGTGGTTTGGATATGGACTGAGTCAGTCGCCTCTAGGTGTTACTTCTTTCCGCGGCCCGCCTTCTTGGTGTTACCATTTATTGATCTGTCCTCTTACTTTGTAGCAGATACTTTTTGTTCCGCTGCTTTTTTCATCCTGTTGTGATCGAGTTCTTCCTGTATCTTACATTGCTGCTTCTCAATCCTTGACGATATCTGTATTCGACCTTTTCGTCGCTTTGGCTCATTGTAATCGATAATTCTACCACGTTTCAACCTCGCTTTTCGTCTGCTCATTTCAAAGACACAATTGAGGCAACCATCTTACCGAACTTTCTTTCATTCATTATTTCGTGAAACGTACTGTTTACGCGTGGCCTGCAGTCGGCGGTGTCTCGTGTCTCGCTCAGCATCGTGATTATGATTGTTTTTAAATTCAAATATACCTTCGCTGGTTTGTGTTAGTAGTCAGCGTTTTCTGGCTCGAAATGTTCGCCGGTGTTGAAGTAGACCTCTAACTAAGAAAAAGCCTCCGATGGTAACGCAGTCTTCACGTTTTCTAGGTTTTTATAGTCATGTTTTGCTGTGATAAAGCCTTTAATAATTGCTGACACCCGAAGGCGTGTTCTCCTTCCAAGTCCTGCTTATCTGCGTCGTGCTCTCTCTTGGACGTCCGGCTATGTTCTTGGAAGTCGCATATTGTGGTAGGTGCGGCTTTGGACAGCGGTTGACAAGCAGAATTCCTGCTTCCTCCCTTTAGTGGGTCTAGATGTTCTGTCTGACAAGATAAATGACCCTAGTGAGCTGACCGTATTGAAAAGTAAATACATGATTATGTCGCTGTAGTTCGATCAGGCTACACGATTATACCTTCTCGAGGTCTTTGTCTAAACGTTTAGGTCAACAATGGTCAGCCGACCCTGTGAGCCACCCTAACGTTTGATCATCTCCTTCAGTTCTTGTACTGTTGTTTCACCTGAGAGTTCTGTGTGTGCATTGTTGGTTTCTGATCGCAGTTTACTTGTGCAATTTCATCTGTTGAATGTTAGATCGCCAGTTAAATCGAAAACTGTCAGGAGGTTAATTTATATGTCGTTTTGTGGGCGGTATGTTCATTTTGTTAATCAATACCTAATGCTTTTGTTATTGGTTTCGCTTGCGGGACGTGTTGTTCGTCAGTTTTCGTCCCGTCACTGAGTGAGCTTCGGCTATTGGATCTGATTTTTATGACCTTGTTTATTGAGCTCATTCTGGGTTTTGGAACCAAAATGTGGTACGTTAGTGGACAAGTTGGCATTACTTCAATTAGAGTAATCAGGTCGCATGTACGTTATTTACAGGGTCTTAGTGTGGCATGTTGACGCTTTCTTTTTCACTATTATATCTGAACACTAGTTCTTTTTGAAAAGCAAAGGATATTTTAAAACACTCTCTATTCGCCCGGAAGCTAGGAGAATAATTTCCGCGAAATTCTACCGGCAGTGGCCTCTCATTTGATGTCTGAAATCACGAGGCAAACTACCGGCAGATTACTGCCTTCCTTATTCTCTCGGCACTTCGCAGAAACACGTTTCACGGACACGTTTTCGGAGGTACACATTTCATGAACACTGGCTTCCTCGACAGGTTTCGCCGAGACTCGTTAAGTGAATTGCACGCTGTAGGGACATTTTGTCGCACGTGTATCACTCTGGCGTGTGTTGCCTACCCGGCCCACCTGTGTACGCCACTTCGCAGCGACAGTCCGCGGCGGCTCATTACAACAAATATTAACCCACCTGGCCCACCCGTACAAGCCGCTTTGCGGCGGCAGCCTAAAAAACTTATTGCAAAATAAAACATAAAAAGCTAATTACAAAAAAAAAGTTAGTCTGAACTGTCGCTGAAACACTCTGTCGATGAAACGTCGTTTGATACACAGGTTGTCACCGCTATTGGGAGGCGATTGTCGATAATATTTCAGGAAATCATTCTTTAGGATCCCGGGAAAATAGACACTACCGAATCTAACAATCATTTTGCAATCGCTCATGATGAGCATGACCTTGTTATGCTAGGTAGTCTACTTGAAAAGGAAAACGGGTAGTAGTGTTCGAAAGAGTAAATATATGGCCAAATAAAAAAATGGCACTATTAAATTTTTCTGCACTTCCTTTTTCACTTAACGTAGTAACATCTAATTGATACTTTGGTATTTAGGTTTCTATGCTAGGTAGCGCATGATACCACCAGTTGTAAAGTGTACATCCATTAGCATCCATACATTCAAAATATATAAACCGATGAGAATCGATACTACTGGAGCCTGTACTGATTAGGCGGTTTTTGATGAAACGGCCACGATGAAATGGCGTTTCATGAAGGGGCGTTGCTTTCAATGTCCACCACATAATTAATTAATCTTGTCTTTCCCTCTGATAAAGTGCAACGTTCATTCTAATCAACCATGAAATAATTTCAAAGATATTGCTTAGCTTCACTAACCAACAACTAGTGTACCAATCTAATTAACTATTTTTTTTTATTTTTACTTAGTTTCAACCCTTCCTTCGCTATCGGATTGCGGTCGACAGAAGATCAGGGACGGCAGAATCGTTGGTGGTGACGACGCCTACGATGGAGAATTCCCGTGGATTGTAAGTATTCCTTTACTGTTTCTAAGTAGCGGCTGGCACTCTCGAATATTTTGACGCTGTCGCGTACATATTTCTTCATTCTCGTGATAACATCTATAGTCTCCTGCAACTCAAGAAGGTAGGGAAATGAGAAAGGGGAGGAGGGAGCAGACAGAACTCTGGAGAAAGGAGGAGGTTTCCACCTCTCCTCAAACGTTCCGTCTGCTTTCTTCTACCCGGCCTTCCATTCCCTCGCCCTACCTTCTTTATCTGTACCTTACTATAGTTTCTCTGTCCCTGTCCGACGTGGAAAACCTTTTTCGGTGTTTTACAACTAATGCTTGCTTTGTCAAGTTTTTTTTCTTTTTTTAATATTGGTTAAGTCATAAAATCATTGAAAGCTGCTTTAAAATATAGTTCATGCGACGGCCCTGATTACACTTCCGCCTTTAAAACAAGGAGCGGGCTGACATCAGCAACCACGCCGATGAGGGTGTTTTGTATTTAACAGTTAAGATTTTGTTTCTCAAAGGGTTTTCTTCTTCCAGGCATCTGTTCGACTTTATGGACAACATTTCTGCGGAGGGACTATCCTCAACAAACGTTGGATCGTCACGGCAGCTCATTGCTTACGGAGGTAAGCGCAGTAACCAAGTGCACTTTACGCAAACTCCTTTTTTTTTATATTTGGCTACAGAGTGCGATAACATGAATTGGCTATCTATTTTAATATATAAATATTAGTCTTTTTTCGTTGTTTCTTTTGCTTTGTATGTTCTGTAGTCTCCGGGAATAGTGATGTCTAGCAGGCTTTTTTTCTCTTCTTCGTTTCTATGATCATTAAACGAAGATGATAACAGTTCTGTAAATGCTTTGCACCAACGTCACATGATGGCGTCGAACACCGGTGAACACCATGCAGGGGGTTGCCTCGACGGCCCTATAGCGATTACTACGTATCTCGACGATAGTTTCGTCGTCATGTCCCGCGAGACAGAGTAGCCGTCAAGTCAGGAAAAAATGAGCGGCATGAACGGGATGCGGCCGCGGATTACTGAGTTTGTAGAGCGCATATCATAGTGGCGAGCGATGGCACTTTTCTACCGTTGTTTACGTTCGCGCATGCCTTTGCATCGGCTTTCGCCTGTTCGTGGTGTAGGTGCCCTTTGCCTTTCGTTACATCACGCCGTTTCCACGCTTCGAGCGCACGTTCGGGGCTTCTGGCCTAGTACGAGCGACTGTCGCGCCGCGAGCCCGGCCACACGGCGATCGGTTGACTGCGGCCCCTGTGTTGCAAGCTGGCCGAGACACCGCCCCCGGGGCATCGGTGTGTTCCGTCCGCGAGACGGGAACATTTGCAAGGAGCGAAAGTATGCACGCGAGCCGGTTAGGAAACATCATAGTATAAACCTTGAGACAATGAGTGTTGTCTTGTCCGTTATTTGATTTATCCTTGTTTCAGGATTTAGGCGGTAACATTGCGTTGTTTATAAGTAGGGAGTTTTCGTAGACCGTTTTGGCCGTCCCGCAGCGCCCTCCGCAATCCGTTACGGTACCCGGCACTCCTATAGTCAAGGCCATCGGCGCGCAGGCGCAGTAGCGGCTTCTTCGTTGCGGAGGGGGGAAACGCGGTCTACGAAAATTCCGTAATATTTCGAAAATCATAAACATTTTTCTACAAGCGACTCCTAGAGCTGCTTGTAAATTTTTAAAACGCACGATTTTTTTCCTGAAGGGAGGGGTGCGTCCCTACAGCACTTTGCGTCAAAACTTTGTCGGCGGCTTATGAAAACTTTCTGCTCGTAGTGCAATCGCACCGGTGCCGAAGAAGTCTGAACGTCATCATCGTCAGCTCGGCACGTTTTCGAAAGTTCACATGTAACACAACTTATTACCTTTATGAATGATATGGTGCATCCCAGCGCATTTCCGGGCAGTTAACGCCATCCTACGCCTTGGTAAGCGCATCCGCGCGGCGTGAAGTACACCACCTGCATGGCGCAGTGCCCCGTCCTTCGCTGCATGACGTCAAGTGCAAGGCGTATGTATTAAATGTTAGGTTGTGTGAACTCTGATTATGTGTGTGTTTTTTTTCTTCGATCGTTTAAGGTTTACTGCCTCAATATTTGTAAGATCGCCATTTAAAGATTAAGAACCATTTGCCGAGTGAACTCCACAAAAATCTTGTGAGGTGTGATTTACCAGCGTCTGCTGCAAATATTAATATAGTAATAAAACCGGTAAAATAATGTACACAAATGCAACGAGAAAACACCCAGTATTTTAAATACATACGTTTCGCGTTACTCCGAGACATTGCTTCACTAAGAAAACAAATGGAGGCGTAGCCGACTGCACCAGGAGAGATAACAAGTTTCACGGAGTTTACCACCTCTCTGCGCCAATTAATGACGCGATTCGGCCCAGGCGGGAAGAAAGAGAGTTTCGCCATAAAGAGAAGACCGAGCCTGTCTGGAAACGTTGCGTCTTCTCTATTTAAGGGCTTCGGTGAGCGAGTATCTGTAATTTTACTTTAACGTGTTTTACATTTCTTAGTCCTTCAACAATAGGAGCCCCGACTCTGAGAAATACATATGATAATCAATTGAGAAATAAGCGCAGTGAAAGTGCGCTTTTAACGAGGAATATTAGCGAAAAAAATGTTAGACAATCTTTCTTCTCATGGATGTTCGTGCGCCTTTTTCATGTGTCTCTTTTCCACAGGAAATATAATGGCTTTCAATATATATTTGAAATGCACGCGGACCGCCGTAATTTTTACCTTACTAAGTGTAGGTTATTTAAACTACCTTGCTCATTAGTCAATAAACTATACTAGGGACAAAAAAGCCTCTCAGGTAATGCTGTAGTCAAGAACACTAAATGCGGAGTAGGCAACATGACTGACTCCTCCACCTCCTTTTGATTTTCTATTACAATATTTTAAAATAGCGATAAGGCAAAGTTGTGTGAACATTTTGCACATTTTCATGGTTTATTAATGGCGGTCATTTTTTTCTTCCATGCGCGTGCAGTAAACCCCCTCGCTACTTCACGGTGCGGCTGGGAGAGTACAACGTGAGAGAGGCTGAGCCCGACCATGCCATCCAAGACATTCGCCTGGTGCGCTACGTCATCCACCCGCAATACTCGGTCCCGAAGCGCTACAATAACGACATCGCTCTCTTGGAGCTGTCCAAGGACATCGAGTTCAACCGCTACGTCATCCCCATCTGCCTCCCGAACACCACGATCAACCTGACAGGGAGATCGGCCACAATCGCCGGGTGGGGAAACATCAAGGACGTCGAGAAAGGTGAGGCAGTCTGCTGTTGATTATTCTTCCTCGGACGTTGTGCTTTCCCAGGATCTGTCGATGCCTCCTACGTAACAAGGGGCGATGATAAACGTCCAGCGATCGAGCGGCATCTGCCTCACGTTAGCTTTCTTTAGGTGGCGCCGAGAATACAGCAGTACAGTTCTTCTGTCTAGGAAGTATTGAATCTCTGCCAGTCATTTCCTGCAGTGCATCTAGTGCATCGAACCACTAAATTTTTTCAGTGCTTATTTTTTGAGCAAACTGTTTACAGTATTTCTAATGAGATACGCAGCGCATCGGCAATTTAAATAATAAGGAAGAGGATTAGCTTCGATATATTTGTTTTTTTGGTGCTGAGTACGAATATCTGCGTTTAGTTTTATATTCGCCGAGAACCAGCACCGGCCTCTCGCTAGTTGGCAGAGATAACGACAGATGGCGCCACTGACGCATACAGGGCGAGAAACCGTGGAAATTTCATTTTGTGTGTTACCCCTGCTCTCGAAAGTGCTAAACTGCCAACGCTCCTTTGTCGAATTTCCCATCCTGATTGAACCTCTCATTTCGTGCACAGTATTCAATGGCCAAGTGACAGTCCGGGCACCATAATTCTTTTCCATATGTCCCTGACCACTTCGTATCTATTATAATTTCATAGTGCCTCGAGTTTCATAAGTTTTATTTAGGCTTGATTCACCTTCCCGTTCCTGAGCTTGTTCGGGTTCTGCATCTCAAAATTAAAAATGAATTCTCTTGTTGTCACTTTCTATAATGCGTGTACCTTTCTTATACATTTCCATGCCTACTAATTTGTTGTACACTTTGTGGGACAATAGATTGTAGTCAGTTGTTGCGTGGGAGTTGTTCCTATCCCACGTTATCTTTCCATCGCAATGGACATGCAAATTAATAAACACTAGATTCAGACCATCGCAGAACTCTTCTAACACCTTTCATGTTGCATCTGTGAACCCGTCGTTCTCTTTGATAAAGCGGAGCGAGGTTGGAGAAGATTTTCCATAAAGCAAGATCGATATCGACTATAGTCGGTATCAATCTTGCTTTATGGCAAAACACATGTTGCATTTCCAATGGCAGGTGAAGTGAATTCTTGAAATTCGAGAGGCAGTTGTTAAAATAAGGTTCGTTTAACACACTTAAGAAAAATGGCCTGCCACCTCCTCGCATATTTCGCTTGGTGAAGCCCCGTAATAAACAATAACCCGGTGAAGCCGCGTAATAAACGCAAGGAACTGATATGGAGATTCCCCTTGTAAGATCAGTAGCTTTATTCTTATTTTTGAAAAAAAAAAGAAGAAAAAAAGTCGTGTCTGCGGGATTAAATCAAGACAACTGAAGTTGACAAGAAAATGAACATTTCCAATATGTCGCGGCAATCTGAGAACGCATAATCCTGCGTTCCCGTCGCTCCCATATATGTTCGTTCTCTCGGGGCCAGCGATGTAAGCTCTCGAGATCTAACGCTCTCCACTTCGTTTTTTTTTTGTTTTTTTTTGTACGGACGGCGGCCGAGAGATTTAAAATAATTTCACGTATTTTGTGTCCACAAAGAGTGAATCTACTTTACGGTTCTGATTCAAATGACAGTGCGAATGTTGTATAATTGGCGCGTTAACACTCGCAGACTCGCAAACTGATCCAGGCAGGCAGAAAGTGGATTTTGGAGCCAGGTGGCCAAATCGACTCGACCCTGGCGTAAAATTTAAATCAGTAGGTCTCCGCAGTCCGCCTGCGAATCCGCAAATAAAAACGTGCCATGGAAAAAAAAAAAAAAAAGAGAGAACACTATACACAGTAAACAACATATTTTCAGCAACGCCTCAACTATCGCGTGTAAAAAATTCCGATCTCTGCATGATGAAAACATACTATTACCTTTGTAATGAGGTACATTATGTTTGTCAGTCCCGATTGTTTATGCTCGCACACGTGAACGCGCAGACACAAATAAAACGCAGTCAATTCCAGTGCTTGCAATATCAGGCATTTGGCATTAGCTGAGATGCCTTAGATCTCTGCGATTATTGAATGGAAACGACAGTCGTAAAAACTTGGTTATTCGCGGGAAATGTTACCCTTTTAAAATCTTGAACGAGAAAAAATACGAGACAAGAGCAAGCAAATGCAGCGTGTCTCTCGCCCCTTCCACCTACAATTTTTTTTTTTTTAACCAGAAACATTACAGAGTTTTGTAGACCGCGTTTCCCCCTTCTCCCCCCCCCCCCCCCCCCCCCCCCCCCGTTCCCCCGCAAATCCCTCCGCAACGAAGAAGCCACTATTGCGCTTGGCGTAGATGGCCTTGACTGTACATTTTCGGCTATCGTAGCGGGTTGCGGGACGGCAAAAATGCTCTACGAAAACTCTTCATTAACTACGCATCGTTCAGCGCTCATTCTCCACCCAAGTATAGCGCTAGCGGACCGAACCCTGTGCCAGAATTTCAGAACTACCTGTTATATCATTCAAAGGCTATGAGTTATTTTCCGAAAATATCAATGGGAAAATAGGGCAAGTTTCCGCCAGTTTTCGGTAACTTATGCCTTTCAGCTCCATGTATTTGAGAGTTCTGCCGGCCGCCATTTTTCCATTGAGGATTTCAGAATATCAATTACAATATTAAAATAACACAACGGTTGTTTCTTAAAATTTGGCACCTGGTTCGGACAGCTACGACTACATTCGGGGGAAGAAGAGCGTTAGGCAATGCGTAGTTTTATTCTCCGGTAAAAAGTAAGAAAATCAACCTGTAAATTTGTTTCGGTACCCCCTGTATACGTCGGCCTTGAAATCATCATATACTAGGAAGCGGGAATCCTAGAGCCTTCGTAGTCGGCGAAAATTTCTGTTTTAAGGACTTTATTTTTATATTCCTTGCCCCAAATATATCGGCAATTTTCGGGTACATTGGATTTGTAACATTGTGCAGCTCGTGGGGAGCACCACTCCTGGCTTTTACAAAAGTGAGGATGTACCTTGAGGGTCATTTAGGGCAAAGAGTCATTCAAAATCTTCGTAACTGCATTCGGAATGCTAGTATAATTCTTCCCCAGTTTTGAGATTCGCTGCCTAATGAAAATCGTTTTGTCCCATTCGCAGACTCCCTCGTGGATGCCTTCCAAGGAGCCCGAAAGGATGTCCTTCAAAAAGTCACGGTTCCCATTCTTTCGAACGAGGTCTGCAACTCCTGGTACGCCCAGTCGGGAAAGTTGGTTCTGCTCCAAAAGACACAGATCTGCGCGGGCTTCAAGGAAGGCAAGAAAGACGCTTGTCAGGTGTTGTCTCTTACAAGTCGAATTCTTCTCTCACTGCTTGTTATAACTGCCTCACACATTTGCGACTGCTCACGAGCGGCTGCGCATCCGGTCGTAAGCAGTCACAAGAGACTTGGACGATTGTGGCGCACTCTGTCCCAACCAGCATCCAGAGTGCCGAACGCAGACATTGATTTTGAATTTCAAGATATTTTCTTTGTAATTATAATTTGATTACGGCTAACTCAATGCTTTGATGGGCATTAGGCAAACTGTAACTATATTGTAAACTCAGTAGATTGTTCTCAATTGTCCCTGTATTCCCCGCCTTTTTATTAAACGCCAGGCACCTGACGTAAAATTCGTAGATATATCAACCCCCGCTTTACTGAAGGATGTTCTTACCTTTCAGGGTGATTCCGGAGGTCCGATGATGTTCTACGATGGTTCAAGATACGTGCTTATCGGCGTCATATCGGCTGGCTTCGGATGTGCCAGGCCGTTGCTCCCTGGACTTTATACAAGGGTATCTGAGTACACCTCATGGTTCGAGAAACACATCAACTCCTGAGCAAGGCACAAGGGAGGAGTTAGTCGCGGACTGATACGCTGTTAGTGTTTTTGCGCTTGGACTCGGCCAGTGGTTTCAACTGTGCGTGAATCTGCGCCCTCACTACAACTGATTTCTTTTTTTTTACGGAGATGTGCTCATGGACGTCTTGATATACAAGATAAGCGCTCAGGTGCTTATGAACAGTTATTTCAAACTTCCTCCTAATTTTTTTTCTAAGGGCATTCAGATTTGTAAATATGTGCTCATGTGTTTTGTTTGTCATTGTGAAAGCTAGTCAACTTGCCTCGCTTACCAGCGTTTCCGATAGAAATAAAGCGCCGTGTTGGCCATTTCAAGGTTCCTCCTTTGTTTTTTAGTCGCATCTACTAATAATTTATATAAAAGAAGGCTCCGACATAATACAACTCTCTCCACATTTGAATGTTCACATGTGCATTCACGGTCTGTCCGTACATACATGAACACATTATAAGTAGGATTCCGTGTTTCAGAGTTTATTTTTTTGTGAAATTCGGAGGGTGTCTTTTGGAGTTTATTTTTCACTGCGGATTCGGGATTTCTTGGAGTGTATTTTTGTAGACTACCAATGTATTGAAATTCAAACTTTATTTAACTGCGTAAATAAAATATTCAAAAACAATACAAATAAGGCCCGGGTACCATCACCCGTTGTCCCGAAGGAACTTCGACGTGCTAAACGGCAAACCCCTTTTGTCAGTAGTTCTAGATTTCACAGGAAACTGAAGTGAAAACTCCTCGGGACCACTCACGTTGTGCTCCTATAAAGCTTAGTTGGAAAACTACGTCGTTTTTGCTCTTTATTTTGCCGCTGTGACCTCAAAATTCCGAGTTTCTCGGATAAATCTCAGTTGAGAGAAAATTTACGGGCGAGTGTTTTTGGGATTTTTTCGGATTTATCCTAAAACACGGAACCCTTATTATAACGAACCCGCAGGGTTAATATCTACATTTTTCCTTCATTCCAGAGAGTGTATTTGTGGTTATTACACAGGATCTAAGATTGTTTTCTTTACGTCTTTTTGTACACTTTTAGTTAAGTGTGAGCCAACTACAATATCATACTTTCCTGAAGACTGAAAATTTCGGGTTCTCGTTGAGTAAGCAGCACGCTTGGTGTATCTGGTTTTGGTTTTCAGAAAGGTAATGGTGTCTAATATAGTCTCGGTTGTGACGATATAAGCAAACAGTTGAGAGCAAAATGTATATTTCTTTTTTTAATTACAATAGTGTCTTATTTTTGGATAGTGTTAGGGTGGCTCATGTGTCAGAATCGTATAGGACCTCGAAGGATGCCAGGTCGCAAATAGTTTTGTGCGCCAGCGGTATTCCACCGCCATATGCGAAGCCAGTCACAAAGCGGAAAAGATAGGAACATAGTCCAAGAAATCTTTGAAGTTCTTTTTTTGTGGTTGGCTCTGTCATGTTGGAAACGGCTTGAATTTTCTCAGGATCCGGCTGAATTCCGTCTTTGGACACGAGATGGCCCAGAACCTTTATTTGCCGCGCCGCTAATCGACACATATTGGCATTTAGCTGGAGGCCGGCGTGACTGAGACAGGACAACACGGTTGATAATCGATGGAGGTGCTCCTCAAATGTCTTTGAAAATATAACTACGTCATCTAAATGGCACAGACATATTTTCCACTTAAGGCAGCGCAACACGGCATCCGTCATACGTTGAAACGTCGCGGGCGCGTTTCATAGGCCGAAGGGCATGACGTTGAACTCGTAAAATCCTTTCGATTTAACAAAGGCGGTTTTGTCTCGGTCGTTGGAGGCCATGGGAATCTGCCAGTGGTCTGAACGGAGAAGAATACTGGGCTCCTTGTAAGCTGTCAAGGGCATCGTCGCTTCTTCGCATTGGATATACTTCCTTGCGCGTAATCTTGTTCAGCCGCGGGTAGTCAACACAGAATCTTATCCTATCATCTTTCTTCTTGACGAAGACGACTGGGGAAGAGCACGAACTCGTAGATGGTGTGATGACACCTTTGTCTAGCATGTCGTTAAGTTCTTCATCAATTATGCTTCGTTCAGATGCTGAGACACGGTATGGAAGGGTGACGTAAGGGTTTCTCGTTGCCTGTATAATGGTGGCTAGATCGCGTCTTCGGCTGGTATGTTTAGCGTCCTATCCCGCCTATATATCAAAAGTGGTCCTGAAGTGGCAACAAAGGACGTCACTCAAGACGGAGTGTCATGCTGTGGCCTGTCGCGATCCTGGCGGTTGGCCGTAGAAAAGCTGGCGAAAAGCACGAGCGAACGCGAGTGTCGCTGTCCTCACGGCGTCCCAGGCGTCCCAACTTCCGGCTGCTTCAGCTTCCGTGGACTGTCACAGTGGAGAGCGACCTGCAGCGGAACAGGCGTCTGCCACTATACCACAACCATTGGGACGCCGCCAGGGTCGCGACCGGCGACAGCATGACACTTGTATGACACCATCAGGCGAAAATCGAGGGTCCACTTTTTTGGCCGCGGTAAACACACCAGTCGGAGACGCGTTCTAGGCACCATACCCGTATCAATGTGGTAGACTACAGACATGAAACGGCCCAAAGTAGACTGTGTGTGATCAAATATGGCGTTAAATTTACGCAGTAAATTGGTAAAGTGGCCATCTCCAGTGGATGACAAAAACTCGTCTTCGTCATGTCGCTGCTGGACTAATGTACAACAATATGTAGGAGAGGGACCGGCAGGAAGTACTATTTGGAAAAAAGACATTGACAGCCATAATAAATCCATGACCGTTGTCAAGGTTGAGCAAGGAAAGGGAACCAAGGCGACGTGTCTTGCGAAAAAAAACTGCAGATGGGGATGCCGTTAGGACTAGCACTTCGAGTCTAGATGAGTGAATCGGTAGGAACACAAAAGAAAATGCAGGAATTCTTTTGTCTTCTATTGGCAGTAATTTGATCGTTTCGACAGCGTCAATTTCTTCACGAAGCCGAATTTCAGCAAAGTCCGCTTCTGGACGTTAACAGTAGCTTCCAAAACGTCCAACCAAGAATCACGTCGTGAGAGCAGGAAGGAAGCACCACAACTTCGACACAGTAACATATTTCTTGAATAACAATGGGTGCTGTGCAGACACAGGTAGGGACAACGTTTTGCGCACGGACGTCCAGCAAAAGGGGTCATGACTTTCCTCAAGCGATTACAAAAGTCAGCTCTAATGACTGATACTGCAGCGCCGGTGTCAACTAATGCTTGAACGTGCAAACCATCAATTAGAATATCCATCCTATTTTGTGTAATATGCCGAGGACCTAAGGATGTAGAAGGATTTGCAGTTCTAGTCTCTAAAACTGCTTTTAACAGTTTCCCTCTAGAGCAGGAGACCTCGTACGTGGGCGGAGAAGAGACAGCGAGCGAAGTCTGGGACACTGAGATCTGCTTGGTCGGTGCTGTCGTTGGTAGTCAGAGTAATCTTGGAAAGCATCACTTCGACAACTGCCAGCGAAGCCTGGTCGATAGTAAGCTCGTGGTGGTGGTGATGGGGGTGGGAAGGGGGGGGGGGGGGGGGAGAGACTACAGCTTCCAGTGCACCGACGTCGACAAAACCGAGCGACATATCCAACCAGACCAAATGAAAAGCAAATTGGTCGAGTCCAGGGTTCTCCACATGTCGGCTCTACGTCCATGGCAGCGAGGAAAAGGAAATGGTTGCTGCACTTTAAAAAATGCCTCCGCGTTTACTTACCCGCAAAACACTTGAAGAGCCAATCTCTGCGATCTACGAAATCAGCTCAGCGAATGATGAGGCGGGACATCAGTTTAGAGCTAAAGATGAAGTCTGCGCTGTGGCATTACGCAATGCAAAGAGGCATGCTTGCATTGGGTAATGCCACAGAGCAGACTTCGTTTTATATATATATACGTGTGTGCGTGTGTGCTCGTCGCTCTAGGTAACGTCCCTGATGACCCCATGAAATTCAAGATTAGCCCTTATCTTCAAGTCGGACATTGATTAATTAAAAGCTCGATGATCCAACTTTGCAGCGTATAGTCCCACTTTCAGACATTTTTTCGAAGAAATTTGATACATACCAGCACGCTTCGATAGGATATCTTATCCTATAATAGATCAGTTCAGCGTAAACGGCTTCATTTAAAGCAATATTTTAGTGCTTAAGAGTGCTCAAACAAACACAGTCTTAAGCACATTTTTCAATAACTAAACAGAATTTGTGTTTACGTGTATATGAAGTTACAATCAAAATCTGATCATGAGACGTTCGGTAAAACAAACCTGTTATCTGCACAGTTAAACAATACCATCTTGAAGTACAGATAAAAGATAGGTTTTCCCTAACATCATTACGTATAGCATACTTCTGGGATAAATATATCTATGCTTGGTCACCCCGGGTAGCGTCCTCAACGATCCCAACGGAGTTAGAGATTAGCACTTATCTTCCCGTTGGTCATCGGTAAATTAAAACCTCGATTGTCCAACTTTCAGGCTTATCCTCCCACTTTCCAGACATTCATTACACGAAATTTGATACATACGAGTGCTCTTCGATATGACGATATCTTATGCCACAATAAACCAACTCAGCGTGAACGGCTTCATTAAGAGTAATATTTTTGGTGCTTAGACGAACTCCGGATCAATCACATTTTTCACTAGATAAACATGATTTTTATTTGCGCGGATACGTAGCTATATTTTCTTCCTTGTTAACTTCGTTGTTCAGTTGCATTAGAATAGCGCCGAGTATTCCAGGGACACTAATAGTTCGAAACCTGTTTTTATATTTTATGTACCACCGCACATCTGATGATAATGTGCGAAGATAGTCAGCGCCGCACCATTTTGCTAAAATATAATGTTTGGCCCTCCTTACGTAATACAAAGCTGGAATTGTTTTTTTCACTATGCTCAAAGTGTATTCTATGTGAGAGCACATCACATTGAATACATATATTATATCATGTGAGATCTGTCGTATCACGTGAGGGCATAAGACATATCAAAACATGATTGCCATCATTTCTAACTCACTTCCCGACTCCAAAAAGTGCATATCCAATATGCTAACACGTATCTCATTCAACGCAGAGCAGAAGGGACTTCGAAATTAGAAGACCATGTTTAGAATGATTATTCATGTTTTGATTTTGAATAAGCTCACTTCATGTAGCCTTTAGGTTAACAAATTACTTTTCACATTTAATGCACGAAAAATATTAAGTTTGATTAAACGTTTTTGAGGTACTAATTTTAGAACACCGACTTTGCAGAAAGTCAGCGCACTTCTTGCATTTCAGTAGGCTTTAGGTTGATTTCGCATGTTTATATTTTTATTCCTTTCGGTGGAAACGAACATAGGCGAAATAATTGAAATCGATTGTATACTCTAAGAAGTGATGACGAATCGCCTTGCTTTCTCCCGTTGCTATTCAATGACAGACGATTTGCTTAAACTTCATAATTGAAAATGTTCTGTACTTTCTAGTCATGCATGCCGCACAAGCTGCCGACATTACGTTACAGCTTTGATGAATGTAGTAACAAGTGTTCACAGTTTATTAAAACATCATTGTAACATAACATTTACAACATACTCTCGTCATATACAATATTGTAGTGACTCGATTACAACATTGCTTCCTGCGATGTTTGTATACAAATAGTGACTTTGTCTGTGGTATTGTGCCACCAGTGTCTGGACGTTCGACCGCCGTGGGGCTCGGAGTTGGCGTTTGCGGTAGGGTGTACCCTGCTGGACGAAGGGTTCCCACCTGGAGTTCGTTTGCACGCTCAGTCAGTGCGATTCTGGTAGCTACGCTCCTCACTTCATGTCTAGGACGTTCGAGGTTTCGACGTAGACCTAAGGTACCTGAAAATAAATGACGTTAAATATGTGTTACCCGATTTATATGCCGCCACGTAACGCTTACTCGGAACTTCAACCATGTGCATTTCATTATCTTTCCTCTAGTCCATATTTCGGTCACCAGGCAGTGCAAGTTATCGTTAGGTTCCTGCCGTAATATTTTGAGAGATGTCCCACCACCGAAAAATAACTCACCCCTATTTTTGGCTTGAGTTGCTATTTTCTTTTAAACACCGAAAAATAGCTCACTCCTAGTAATCGTAGTGTTCTGATCAGCGGTTGCTTCGGCGTAAATAGGGCTAGTTAGCTATGGCGGGATATAGTAAGCGAACATTGCCCACTGGGAGGTAGTCATTTTTGCTTGATTGTCCCCCGTCGCAATTACAACTTGTTTGGCAGGAAAACATAAACTAAAAAGAGCGTTTTTTTGTTTTTTTAAACTTTTCTTGGTTGTGCATCAAAAGTTACCCCACCACTTATTTTCACACAATTTGCTCTCAAGCTATAGGTGGGCCATTTTTCGGAATATTCCGGTAAATCCAAGTTTGCTTCCCACTCTTCTTCCTCGCATATTTTACGATGGGTGGTGTGTCCTCTCTTGTTGTAGTGGATGTTACTGCGTGTGAAATACCAATTAACTATGCTACATGTACTCATATCAGTGTCACTTTTGGGTCATTCCATGCCAAGAGTCCCAGACGTTGTGCTCGACCATTCCCGATTTTTAAAAGAAAAGTCGTGGTTTTTTACCACAAGGTATTCACACTCTTCCTGACAAATTTTCGCCGATTTCCTTTTTATTTTTTTATTTTTTGGCGTGAGAGTTGTTTGATTTTTTTATGGGCGTAAAACTAGGCATCGTTCAATGATTAAATAAAAACACGATTTCTTCTAAACGTCGCACAATTTGTTTCATAAAATTTAAACGTCTTTAACTTTGTTATGTTGTTATAAATATCCCAATATTATTGTTAAAAAAATTCTTAAAAATTCGTCAAATATCAAAAAGAAGATTGCACATTTCTTATGTTCGTTTAATTATTGCTTTGTGACAGGCAACTGATACTTTCTCTATTGGAACCCTTAGCGAAAAGTCGTTCAAAATCAGTACACTCGAAGTGTACTGGAGTATACTAAAAGTATACTTTCAGTGCGGTCTTTGTACTGATTGTATACTTTAAGTGTACTTAAAGTATACTTCCAGTAAAAATGGCGGTGGACTGAAAGTATACTCGTCCGTACAAAACTAGTACATGTAGTAGAATCGTAGTGCGCCCGGTAAAAAGTAGTTCAAAATCAGTATACCGAAAGTGCACTTAAGTATACTAAAGGTCTACTTTCAGTGCTTGCAGTCAGTGTACTCAAATTATAATAACGGGTATATATATATATATATATATATATATATATATATATATATATATATATATATATATATATATATATATATATATATATATAGTGCGATTTTTAACATCAACACTTTAAAAACGTGATGGAGAGGCCGATGCCGTTTTCACAGAATATTTGTAGAGCCCGGAGGAATTTAGATGAGTAAAGAAACGTAACAGTACGTTGTCTAATTAACTTTTTTTAACTTACAGTGTAATTGATCATGTTGAATTTTCAATTTTAAAGGGGCTATGAATAAACTCTAGCCCAACTGAAACAATTTGCGAAAAGGTGACGAGTTTTGGGTTATTCATAGCTAAAACCCTGCCTTTCGTCGCCTGATTAAAAACAGCGCACTGGACAGAGCGCAGGATGCTATTCTTACGTATTTCCTTCAGTCGAACCGTTGGAAGTATGATGCTGGAGCATCCACCAAAGGCACGCTTTCAAAAGAGTACAACTTTGTTCATGCTGAATGCGACAGCACTTTATGAGGGTTGTAACTTCACTAGAAAATTAAATAATGCGTAGAACTCCAATATGAGAAGTTCTCGCTAACACAAACAAACATGCCATCACCGATATGCCATGTCAAAACTGCTAATTTCACTCTCCACTTTGCCCGCCCCTGCCGCGCGTGGTTTTTGAATCGAGGGAAAAAGTGCGAAATTTGATAAATAAATATCTTAAAGCCCCTTGCTGTTTCGTGAATAGTTTTGATTGTGTTAGGCTCCAATAACGACTGCCTCTAATACAGCAATAATAAGAAAAAGTAAATTTACGGATTTTAATTACTTAAAAAGATGTTGCCACGGTTATTCACCCATGTAATGTCCGCCGAGTCGCACGACACACATGAAGAGTGCATCAACATGATATGAGCCCCCAATTTTCCTGAAACCAGTTGATTAAAAAATATCACCGGGTATAGCTGACGTAATGTGACAAAGGGATGCTTCATTTCTCATTTCACTGCAGACCACGTGGTCCAAAAGTTCCCCGGAGAAACGACCGGCACTGTCAGAGCATACTTACGTCGCAAATACAACATGGATTTACGCCTAAAAAAAAGCACAAATAGAAAAATTAGCTACATTGTACGCCACGGAAATTAGCGTTCTCTAACTTGTCAATAATTGTTTTAGCTAGTCATTTCTACTATATTTATCAATTGAACAGTCTACTTTTATTGCAAAGATAGCTTTTATTTTCCCTGAGCTGTATTTGTTACCTTTATTGAAGAATAAGAATTTACTGTAAAAAAACTGTTAGCACTATTCGGAAGCTGGGCGATCGAGGGCAATCGCACCAAGTGTTTAATGCTGCTGATGAAAAAGCATGCACATGACTTTGTTTTCAAAGTGCACCGCCACTTGCGTTCTGCCTCATAGGCTAGTAGACAAATTACGTTTGCAGGATAATCTGGTGTTTTTGTAATGCAGGTCTCAGCGTAACTATACGCTGTTTCAGATATCTGCATCCACAACAATCAAAAGGACAGAAGGCAAAAGAAACCACGGCTAATAATGGGGACATAAGATCCTCCACCTTGCATGGTCGCATGCAGCGCAAATCAACTTCCGAACCGCGTAAGCGGAGTGATGTTATGAATGAAAGCTCGCTCTGAAATTGGCTGGAGAAATCGGCGCCTTTATGTCACAACCTCAAGCTTTCACCGAAAGTGTTTCATGGTGTAGATGTATCTTGCAAAACTCTGACATCTCAATTCACGTGAAAAGAGATTGACAATTGCAACAACGAACAACACCGTCGATCGAGATTTCCACACTGTAAAAAATCGACGTAAATTTAACGTGTCTTTCCCTCGTCAAAAAAGACGGGCACGCTCATTGTTTCAAAACACGAGGTTGCCCTCATCATTTATGTCCGCGAGAGCCGATCCTTCCAGAAAAGCCGAAATACCAGCGGTGCAACCATGCGCTGATGAATCAAAATAGCCTTGGCGACAAGGGAGAAATTGCTTGAGATAGTTTCGGTTTTACACTGAAAAATAAAACCGAAAGTTTAGATAAAACCTAAGATAGACTAAACGTTTTGTTAATTTTTTACGAATATAATAAAGTGATATTATTATTATTAATATATTGATTTGCTTAGTTTTGTCTTCAAAAAAAAAAAAAAAGAAGAGACTTTTGAAAACTGCGCAAGACCATCGCTATTGCAATCAGCTTCCGCGGCTTCCGCAGCTTCCGTTCGGCCGCCGTTGGAGTTCCGGAGAGTCCGAGCATGGCTTCCTTTTTACGTTTTAGCCGTTTTTGCGGATATTTTAGATACCTTACTGACAAATACCGTGTTCAATAATAGCAAGCGATTACTGAGAGCTGTGAGACACAGCGTCGCAAGTGGCGGACAGTCATGGCCGACTGGTGCAAGCGAAGGTGAGCAAGTTCCTTTTGTTTCTGCGAAGTGCGCCGCTGTTTCAAACTTTGTTTTGTACCGTGTGCTTGCTAAGCTATGCTTGACTCTCACTATGCTCTACCCGGTTTTATTTCGTTATTTGAAAAGAGCGTATCTTCAGAATTTATGGCTCTCTCCGCAGAGTGAGAAAGATTCGCGTGCGGCGGAACCGAGGGCCAGCCGAGGGCCTGTCCTGGGCGCCGTCCCTACGACGGTCGCCCGACGACGCTTTTGCGGAGCGTTCGAGTACAGTCTGACGACAGTTCAAGCAATCACAGGTCATGCTAGTTCTGAGGTGTGGCTCCGACAGTCTCTCGTCAACGATTTGTTTCATAAAGCGGGAGCGTGAAAAACGTTACAAGAGCGAGCAGCATTTCTTGCCCGTGCTGATGCCTATGCCGTAGAGACGGACGATCTCTTTGCGTATGCCGAAGCGGCACGCTTTCCAAGTTTGCGATTTTGTGTTGTGAATAAAGTGAGTTTGGATGTCACGTTTTTTAGTGGCGGCGAAAGCCGCTACAAAAGGCAGAGCAGTTAGAAAAAGCAAAAGCATAAAAAAAAATGTTAAAAGGACCTGAATATTCGATGGAGTTGAAAGACTACCAACGTACCAACTCGCCCATGTTATTCTTTGTCAAAGAATAATAGCCAATAATAATAAATTAAATAAATGCCAACTTTTAATTGGTTAGAAATTTATAATTGATGCAGTACAGCCCTACCCTGCTCTAGTGCTTTTATGATATCAGATAATGTATAAATGTGTGTAAAGTTCATAGCAACCATTTATGTGTAAAGTTCATAGCAACCATTTATGTCCGGCCCATTATATTGAATCTTTTCTCTAAAAGCTCGAAGTTATATAAAAAAAAGCATTTATCGTAAATTAAGCCGCACCACTGAATGTGTAATAGCGTATGACTTGTATGTGTGTTCACAGCAAAAGAAAAGGAGGCATTAAGAAAATGACAATCATTTTGTTTGCTCTGCGTTAGAGCTTCTTTCAGGTATCAGGTTTTCAGAAACGATATTGTCCGATTTTCCTCGCCCTTTTGTCAGGATGAAGTTGTTACTATCTTGCCTTCCTCACATAGTGGTCCTTTGAGCGAATTATGTGATGTTATATCATAGAGTGGCATAGGGTAATTTTATCTTCCCTTTTTACGCAGGATGTAATGGCATACCATCATCAAAAACGAGAGTGTACAGTGAGGCAGGCTCGGAAACTTGAATAAAGTGATAAGTAGGATTTCAATTTCTGTCTTATCAGTTACGCGAAGAACACTGATCATAATGTTTGTATGCTACACATACATACTTTCAGTTGAAAAATGCAGTGCACCTCTTCTTTATGGCTTTTCTCACACAGTTTCAGAAGACGCCGGTACGTCATTCTCACGAGGAATAGAGCTGCCAAAGATTTCCTCGTTAATTTCCTGACTCATTTTTAAGAGTGCATCTCCCGATGGTGGCGCCTCCGCATTATCATCATCAATTGAGTTGTCAACGGCGTTTCTTAACATTTCACGAGAATGGAGCTGTATGAGATGAAATTTCACAGGTTGGGAATACAGCCGTTCAAAAAGACACCTTTGAAAAGTCAGCTTTTTAAATGCAGGCGCCGATTTTTCTGGTCAATTTGAGACCGTTCTTTCCATTCAGAACGCCCAACATACACGGCGTCCCAGATAACTTGCACCATACTTAAAAAGCACCGGAGGGCTCTGCAGGAGTGAAATCAACTGTCGTTAGCAAGTGTCTTGAGAAAGTGCACAGATTTTTTTAATGCGCCTGGTTATGTAAATAACTAAGATTAATGAGCTAACCTTTCAAATATTCTTTTAAGGGCCAAGATGTCAATTGTAAAGTTGCAGGGCGCATTGAGAAACATCCAATTAAAGTGCTTGAAACATAATACGTTTTCGTGCTTTTTTCCGGCATTCAAAGAACGCACATTCGCGGCGCGCTCGCACGCCGTGATTGGGGAAGCGAGTTGTCACGCGGTATTTTTTTGTATTTCGCGGGCGTTTTTTTTTGAAGGCTAGGGAAAAGGAGCATGCAAAGTGCACCTTGTTGAAAATGGTTTAATTGGGTGTTTCTTAATGCGCTCTGCAACTTTCCGTTTCACACCTCAGCTTTTAAACGAAGATTTCAAAAGTTAGCTTGTTACTCTTAATTAAATAACTAGGCACACTAAAACAATTTCGTGCACTTTCGCAAGAGACTTTCTAACAGTCTACAGTTAGTTTCACTCCCGCAGAACGCTCTTTTTTTGTTTTTTTTTTAAGTTTGGTGCAAGTTATCTGGGACACTCTGCATATATGTACTGGTAGTGTACATTGAGTACACTAAAAGCATACATGTAGTACACTAAACGTGCACTTATAGTATGCTAAAAGTACACTCGAGGTGCACTTATGGTATACTACATATGTACTTGGGGTGTACTAAAGGTATACTATTTTGTTTCATAAAAGTGTGAAACTAGTACGATTTCAGTACATACCCTAAGTTCACTATTAGTATACTTTCAGTATACTGATTTTGAACGACTTTTCGCTAAGGGAAGGCCCGTAAAAATATTACAAAGAAAAGTGTTTGAAGCCGTAACATAAAATGCTTACCAGAAAAAAAATAGTATAAATTGAAAAGTATTCCGTTTGGCTGCTTGGACAGCTGTTAATTCTACCCTGAGGTGGTCCCGGTAAAAATGTAAAAAATAACGACTTTAGAACTTGAGTTTATTGCCGTCATTGCAAAAAGTTCAATTATCTTAATAATTTGTTTAAACGAGGAAAACTATTAATAAATTCGCGCTCCCGCGTTTTAACGCCTACATATATGCATTCTTGAGATTTTATTGCCGTGCGCTTATAGTCACTATTTAAAGCTAAAGACGCGCCGCGGTTTGCCGCGGCCGCTTCTACTCGTCCTTTTTTTTTCGGCTGTGACGCATATAACAACGGATATGGTGTGATAATCGTATGTGCCGCCACTGCATAGCAGGCTTGTTGCGCACTTTATACCGGTGCCAGCTCTCCTCACTTCGAAACTTGATGCCTAACGGCGTCGGCATCACCTGACGGGGACCTCATCTATTCAGAAAAGGCGATAACGATAGAGCGAGATCCCTACTGGCGCCTTGAGAGGAAAGGGCCGGCGGTAAGAAATGGCAAAAAAACGAGGAGAAATTATTCGAACGGCATCTTTCTAGCTTCAACCGGGAATCTGCCGAATTAATTTTACTTTTCTGCGGAGGACGGTGCCATATTGATAAAAGAAGCAGGTCACTCAGCACTGGCAAGTCATTTTGCGGTTCGTCCGGATGCTGACGAGGTTAAGTAGAACATTATAATGCGGAGGGCAAGTTCGTCTGCTTCTTGCGCAGGGGGTAGCGGTGACGCCAGAACGCCGAGCCCTGATTGGCTGATCGCGACTCCCTATCTGAGCCTCGTCTGCTCCTTTGCAACGTCGTCTGCTTGCAACGTCGTCTGCGTCTCTCTTACCTTGCCTGAGACTTTGGAAAGTGCAGAGGCCAGAGGTCAGGTTCACAAAACGATCTTACCCCAAAAATATGCGTAAGACAAAACTTGAGAAAAAATTCGTATTTTCGTAAGTTTGCCGCAGGACACGACGAAATCCTACGACAGCTCCGAAGCTGTCTTACGCACTTCTTACGATCAAATCAACATGGCCGACAGCGTCGCGGTCGCGACGATCAACGGTCATTTATTTTTCTACGTGCGCTTCTCACGCGTCCCGACTTCAAGCAGCAAGATAATAGTAAAAAGTACTTGAAACAGACCACGACGAACAAGAACGCGAAATTCACAAACACCCGGGAAAAGCTCCAACGGCCCCGATTCTACCGAAAACGGCCAAGCGAGCTCGGCAGATAGGCCTAGCAGGCACTCCGACTCGGCGACCGTCTGCCCACGACCGGCTGGCGTGCTGAATGGAATATGCCCGCGCGACCCTTGTGAACCCTTCCCGTTTTATACTTCGATCGCTGACCTCAATTTTAGATTAAGAGGTCAATCTCTTCCTCTTTTCCTCTCCTTGTTTTCCGAGGCAACGGTGACTCTCGCCGGTGAAAAAGCGGTGAATCTCCGACAGACGCAGGAAAGGTAAAGCAGGCATCGCTTTGACTAGCAGACGTAAAGCAGACGACGTTAACTGCGCCAACCTGCCGACGCCATTAAAGAGTGAGGAGTCGCGCCGCACACGAAAGGAGAGAAAAAGTATTTGGGAGAAACTTGCGGACACTAACACGCTCACTCTCGGTTCTTAGCAAACAAACCTCGGCGCCTCGGGACACCTCGCCAGTGAGTCCTTTGACTTCCCTCCTTGATGCGGGTCTGCTAGTTGTTAGCCAAAAACAGCGTACCGCTCGAGTTATTTCGTCTGCCCTCTCTGAAAGGCGAAGTCGAGCTCGCTCGTAAAGAAAGACCTGCACTTCCGAAAGTCGCAGGAAAGGAAAGACAGACGCAGACGACGTTGCGAGCAGACGACATTGCAAAGGAGCAGACGACGCTGAGATAGGGGGTCGCGATCAGCCAATCGGGGCTCGGCGTTCTGACGTCACCGCTACTTCCTTTCTCATGCGCAGAAGACGAAAATGAGGCCACTTGCGAGGCCGTATTGCTTTATTTTCTAATCTAGGAAGATAGCTGGTGTCGTGTTGACTCATCAGTAATTTGTCACCGCCTCTGTTCAGTTCCATCGGTTCAATTCGTGCATTTAGCAAATCAACTACCGCAAAGAAAAAAAAATAATTGTACGCCTTTCGCTTTGTTATGCTTATGTAACACCTATCTGAGCGAAAGTTGTAATAATGCATTGATTTTTCTGGAGTTAACCTAATTCACCTCTTCCTTGTCACTAAACGAGTGAGAAAGTTTTAAACCTGAATATACTGGTTTGGACACAATACTGGCCTGTGTCATGAACGACCTTTCCTTTATGTGCCCGAATCGTCCGAGTGGGTAAGAGTGCTTTCTTTTATGTGCACTGCGTGCCGTAAACATTTATGGTTTGTTTGCATAAACCGAACTTCTTCCGTGCTCTCTCTATGCAAGTGGTTGCCACGAAGTTACGAACGCCAAAGGCGGCTCCTCGTTGATGCTTAAGACCTGACGGACAAAAATCGACGGCTCCTTTCTTTTTGCTCATGGCCCGGCTGAGCGAAGAGAAGGGAGCCTTCGATCCGTGTGTGTCAGGTGACACATTAGCGATGAGTAAACACGACACAACTATCCTCATAGTTGAGAAAACAAAACAATCAGATTTTCCTACTTAACCTCATCAGCATCCGCACAAACCGCAGAATTACTTGCCTGTGCCAAGTGATCTGCTTTAACATGGCACCGTACTCAAGCGAAAAAATAAACTTTCTTGGGCAAGCTCCCGAGTGCAACTAACTTAGTGGTCGTTCGAAACAAAACCCCTCCTTTTTCTGCCCTTTCTTGCCGTCGGTCCTTTCCTTTTAAGACCCGGTAAGGGTTTCGCTCTACCGTTATAGCGTTTCCTGGATAGAAGTTCCCGTCAGGTGATGCCAACGCAGTTAGGCATCAAGTTTCGAAGTGAGGAGAGCTGACATCGGTACAAAGTGCGCAACGACCCTGCTATGCAGTGGCGGCACGTACGATTATCACACCATATTCGTTGTTATTTGCGGTACAGCCGAAAAAAAGGAGTGAAAGCGACCGCGGGGAACTGTGGCGCGTCTTCAGTTGTAAAGAGTGACTGTATACGCAATGCAGTTGCGAGTCAAGAATACGCATGCGTAGAGCCCTTTGCGAAAATCACACTCCCGAGCAGCAATTGCCTTGAGTGCGCCCAATGCTCATAAACTGTAGTGTCAGCTCTCGCGTCTGGTGGAGTTTTGTGCGGTGAAGAGGCGCTAAGAGACAATGGCAGGTTGCGACACGGAAGCTCAACTTCAATATTGTATTTTCTCACTTTAGAAATAATTTTTTTTATTAAACGTTCAGAAATAACAAGCAATAAACTCTTTTTCGAAAATCCGTTTTTTTGTGTGTTTTTACTTGAACCACCTCAAGGTAAAATAAACGACTGTTTAGGCACCAAAACTGACTTTTTTTGGAAACTTTCAAATTTTATTTTTTAAGTTCTTAGTCGCAGTGTTCCAAGCATTTTTCATTTGTAATATATTATAGGGCTTCCAATAGCGAAAGGTATAATTTCCGGGCAGAAAGCGATAATTGAAACAAATTGAGAACTATACAATTTCTTTGCGTTTTAAAATCATTGTTTAAATATATTTTAACAATAAAAGTTTTATAATTATCACAACATCGCAAGCAAAAAAACCGTTAGAATTTTATAAAATAATTTGTGAAGCGCTTCTAAAAAAAAAAAAAATCTACGAAGGCACGCTGCGCTGAGCCCGGCTGGGCAACTATTGCGGATGCTGTCCGGGCGGGCTCTGGGCCACCCGCTCCGCAGAGCCCGGCCACCCTCTTTCTCTTACCGGCGGCCGGGCCGCTGCTCCATGGCAGCGGGGCGGCGTTCCTTGAAACTATGCCGCGCGCCAGCCAATGGGAGTCTATCCATCATTCGCTGCTACAGACTACAGGCTTCGCTCCATCAGACAGGGGAATTCATGGGACGTTTGGAGCGGCTTCAAAAGCCATAAGACAGTTAATTCTTTCGCAATAAAATTAAAACTTTATTATACGGCGAGAAAGTGCTCCAAATGAGCCTTCGGCGCATCGAAACGCAAGGATGGACGCGCCAATCCAAAGGCAACTGGCAGAATCCACACGAAACGCGCGATGGCAAGGCAGCCAACCGCGCGCCATCATTGATTGAGGTCAGGGGAGACACAAGCACATAAAGGCATATTTGGGGAGCTAAGAAACGCACGAGGTGCACGAAGAGCAGATGAACTTGCACGCCGAGTGTAATGATGCCTAGTTTTACTTCCATTTTAAAACTTAAAACCACGCTCAGGCATTAAAAAAATCGGCCATAATATTTTGGCAGAACGATAAGGACCTTAGGCTAAAAAGTCAAAACTTTTCTATTAAAAATCAGATATGACCGAGCTCCTTTTATCCTTTTGGCCTTTTTATCGGAAAAGGACAGTTGAAAATGGGGCTTCCTTGGTCCGATTTTGAGCTGAAGGATACTTCAGTAAACGTCGTGAATTGGTGAAGAAGGATTCTGCCTGTATTTCCTTCGGTCCCATGACATTATGACACAAAACTCAGAATATTTGCAAGTAGTAGGGCCTCCGGGACACCTTATTTTAAAAATATATTTCAGAAAGCAAAATTTTAATGAATTAAAATTACATTGATTCAAATACATAGGTTGAACGAACTGTAGCGAGTGCAAACAAGCCAAATTTTCTTCTGTTTTTTTTTTTTTTTTTTTTTTTTTTTACGGCATATACCGTCAAATCTCACGTCTGATTTCAGTTTGACTTTGCTTTTCTCAGTAAATATAGAACTCATTATCAAAAACATGATTGACTGCTGTGTTGTCTATTGACACCATAATTTTGCGATTCTTAAGGAAATTAGAATAGCCTTTATATTTCGCTGTGTAAATGTATTAAAAATTTTGCAAAGAACATAACGTTTAGTCAAAGTTTTCTTTTAAGGTTTAAAACTGCAAACAGGCAGGGGCGATATAAAATAACACAAACTACAGGGAAGCGCCTTGTCCCTGTCGTTTGTGTTATTTTCTATCGTCCCTATATGTTTGCGCTTTTAAACCTTATACCTACCATAAACCAACTAGCCCAAACCAAGGTTTTATTAAGTCATTTTTCTTTGAAGTTTTGATACACAGAAAGATATAAAAGTCGGCATCGCAAAGTTTGTACGAGCTTTGTGTGGCTGTGTCTAAAAAGCACGGGAAGTCATAACTAAATAGGCACTCCACGACTTTTTGATGTATATGCTTTCGAGCTTCGTAGACGAATGTAAAGCTCCCCAAAGAAAACGACATACCTCAAAGCAGGTGTCAGCTGCCTGAGTGTTGTAGTCTGTCCAAATAATGCCATGTTAAACTAATCCACATTGCCACCATCCAGTTTGCTTTGGCTCTTCCTGCAGAAAAAAAATTTCAACATTAACCTTTTTATTTGCCTTCAATGACTGATTGGGTAACCAGGCTGGAGAAACCTTTGGTCAACCCCTTTTTCTACGTGCGTATTTGTAACTGTCCCTGGGAAAAAACAAGTAGTCATCAAAACTTTAAACGGGATCACTGATTGAATTTTTCCTGGATTGGATTCGCCTCGGGCATTGGTAGAGCAAATATAGCAGACGACAGAGAGGTGCGTTTTTCATCGTCGAAGGACCATTCAATAATTTATACTTTTCACGGCAATAAATTATTTTCCCTTTGAGAGTGAAGACTATGAAGACTTGCTATCCCTAGAGTATCTTTGCTGGGAAAGACATTCTTGATTAGAAAATTAGAGTAGTGCAGTTATTGCAGTGTTGGTGTGTTTTCTTTATACAGTTACTCCCGTATTGTGAATCCTACCACGAAGTCTAAACGAACTTGCGAATAAAATGTTTTCTCTTGGAGGTTGAATGGTTCCAGGAATTTTTATATTAGTATGAGAAAGTTGGACAGTCTACCGGCTTTGCAGTTCAAGTTCGTCGTATGTGTGCGTGTCTGTTTGTGTGTGTGCGCGCGCGTTCGTGTGTAAACTTATGCGTGCGTGGTTCATTCAAGTGTTCCAGCACGAAGACCAAATCGGAGAGCAAGTGAGGATAAGTTGAAGAACGGACTACGTATAAGAGCGATGTTGTTGTTTTTTTTGTTTTTTTTTTAGAATTATAAATACACAAGAACAATACAGATTAACCCGTGCTAGTTCAAAATAGACGAATAAGAGATGACAAGACGTCATTTACTCGTATCTATAAAATACTGCCCTCCAACGAAGCAGGGGGCGTAAGTAACCTGCAGTGAACAACCTGCTTTTGGAACGAGAGTTCTGATGTCATTGAGTAAGGAATAAAAGCCTTGCTTCAAAATCTGAATCTAGTAAGTGTTTAAACTCAGATCATGTCTTAGGCATATTTGCCAAAGGCCTCCAAAAATTACATATCAGTTCCCAGACACCAACAAGCATTCTGTAAAACCCTTAATTTTCGCGAGCACTTAATTTCTGCAAATTTCGCGAATTGAAAAAATTCGCGAAATGTGAGGGCACGCGAAAATTTCGATCCTTAAGAGTTTCAATGCAGGCGTCTGGAATTCACGAACTTTAGTGACCGCGATTAAGTCTTCTGTGACCAATTCGCGAAAAATAGGGGCAGTGAAATAAAGGGTTTAGAGTATTACCCCAGTATAATGTCCGGTCCTGAGAAAGTAAAAGCGGAGAGCTCGTTTAAGTGATTAGTTAAAACAATATATTGTGTAGGTTAACAATACCAAGCATATCAAGGATTAGTTGTTTTGGCGGCTTGAGGCAAGACTACTCTACTATGACAACACCGGTTCACGCCGTAGACAGATGTTGATATCAAGTGAACTAGACAAGTTGAAAGTGAGATTAATGTGATCATATTTTAAGTAAATTGTCTTAAATGTTTTGTTGCTTTTCCAAGACAATTTCTTTAATGTTTTGTTTTTAATCTTAGGTGAATATTCAATTAATGAGAGTTTATAAATTTCGGCAGTAATTATATCTTCTTTATGCAGTTTTCTTAACTTAACGCTTAGACAAGTTAATAAATAGTGGAATTAAATGTAAACACTATGGGCTACTGTTCTTTTTCTCATTAAAGAGTATTGTTTAGCAGCATTTTCCAGAGTTGGAAAAATCCGCGACACAAAAAAAGGGCGGTAGCTCTTTTAATAAACGTGTGTATAATTATACTTAATTAAAAATGGCATGCTTGCAGCCTCTGAGGCAAAGTTTAATAGCGTCCTGCTCAAATGAAGTAGTTTTAATTTTTTAATCGTTATTAAACTTGCCTGTTTGGCCACTGCTCATTAGTAATGTATCTTTATGTAGTAAATTAGTAATGTCGTGCAAGAGCGTCCACTTATGTTGATGGCCATGCAGACGTCATAATCTGCGAATAATCTTACTCACCTACAGAAGAACTATCTTCGGCAAAAGAGAAGCTAGCTTGATGGGTGACATTTAGGATGATTATAGCATCGTCTATGCCTTTGGCGTTTCTGGCAACGAACAATATTTCCCCGGCATCTTCGTGATGCACCGATTTAATTTCCAGAGAGGTCGTTCGGCAAAACGGTGCATCGGCGCTCTGGAACAAAACAGAAGAGCATCATCGTAATATTTGAAACATCTCTCCAATAGGAGACAAAACATATCCATGAGTGTTCTGTAGCTGCGCCTCTCTTTGAGCTGGTCTCCTCTTATTCCGGGGTAAAATTCGCAATTACGTCGCCTTAAAAGAAAAAAAGAACAAGAAAATTCTGACGAGTAGTTTCAAATATTAATTCGGTATTTCTAGCCCGAGGCATAACTATGTAAGATCATCTAAAATGTATTAAAAGAAAAAAATGCCGTACCTTTTAGCGCACATCTATGATACCGTTTAATACAGTCAGCGAGTCGGTAGTATCTAAAACCGCTCTAAAACCTGAGAACATTTTTGAATCAGATTATACACAATGAAGGTTATATTCAGTGAACCTTGTAAAAGCTATGTACGCCTAATCTCTCGTTCGCTGCCAGGTTTGTTTACTAATCTTTGGGCCAAAATGTTTCCGAGACTTCGCAAATTTGCTTCATTTAGATAAAGTATGTATAGCAAAAATTTGTCCCTTTTATCTGTTCAGTGCATGTGATTTCTTTAGGAACAAGCATTAGCTTGTTGATTCCAAATAGGTCTTTGTGGGCTCTAACATTCCAGTTTGCAGTTAGCTTAAAACTGTTTTATGTAGTGACTATTTGAAGGTTGAAATGATCATTACTACTGCACTTCTAGATCGAAGATTTATTCTGCGTGTTTAGACTTTAAAATAAATGCAAATATTCGTATATCTTCATGATGTATGACAAACATGCAAAACACGAGTACAAACAATAACGTATAAGCACGACAACCAGTGCTTTTTATTATTTAAGCTAGGTTTATATTCTCATTCACGAGGCACTGACTGCTCGTTATTTTAATTTAGCTTCAGTTGCTATTATGAACATTTATATGCATTTCTGTAAAAATATATTTGACTCGCTAGACTCACTAAAAAACAGGACTTGTGCGTGTCCACATTATCTCTGCTTTGTGCAGTCGTGTGCAGAGCACACTTACAGTCAAGGAAATTGGGCATAACATTAAAACCCGAAATCGTAAAACGTTGTTTTATTTATTGATGATAGTGCTGTATAAAATATATATAATCTCTCTATACGTAGCGGAGTGACAGTAAAATAAAGTTACTAGCAGCTCTATTGAATATTTGATTATAAACCCGCATTATTCATATAAAACTATCCATAGTTGCAGAAAGCGAAGCACATACACTGTAGTTGTGGGCTATATATTGAGAACGGCTGACGTCTCCGGGGCTGAGAAGTGTTCTCCCTACAATCCAGTAGGCACGAGTCGGGGGCGGATTGGCACAGACAAGCACCGACACCCTGACGGGCTTCCCGAGGATGGCCATCAAGGTCTTGTTCAGGGCCTTGACATCTGGGCGACCTGCATGGCGCAAGAAGACGGTTCATTTGAAACATGCGGTTTGCGAAGCTTTGTCAAATGCTAAAGATCGCGTCCGGCACGTAGCAAACGAAGTTTGGAAACCGAGACGCGAGTATCAACTTTCGAGATAAAAGTTGGATTTCTGTAAAAAGAAATGAAAAAAGTTTACAAATCTCTGTAATTCGAAAATAGAGCGCAGCTCCTGAGGAGGAGGAGAGGAAGGTATGCCCCTCTTCGTTCTCCATACCCTCCCCTCCACTCCTCCTCCTACTAGCCTCTTTCTCTCCTCTTCCTTCTCCTACCTTCCTCCTCCTCCTCTGTTCCTGCCGCTGACTTTGTTCATGGGTGGAGGGACACGAAGTCGTGACGTCATTTTCCCCGTTGAACTTAGCGGGGAAACTGCATTGGTTTCGAAGTTACGTGATGTCCACTTCCCCGATAAATTCATCGCGGAAACTTAACTCGCTAAATTTAGACGGGAAACGTAACCCGCAAAAATTAAGGTGGGAAACGTTGCATAAAGGGCTGTTTATACTCCGACGTCGACGGACGCAACGCGCGCCGGCGCAGACACGACGTTCGTCGGCCACTACGTTGCGCCGAGAAGCGCGCGAACGATGGTGTTTACAGTCCAGCGCAGACCAACGCTGGTCCAGCGCGCCCCGACGAACTGACCCACTTTACGCATGCGCGTCTCCGAGGCAACCGCATCGTCTCTACTGGTTATCTATGGGCGGTAGCTTGCGCCATCTAGTCTAGAGGCAATCGGTCAGTGTGGTTCGTCCTCATGTTGTCATGTCACGCTTCAAAACCACCATTCGGGGTAGCGGTTAGCAGCTCAAAAACAAGCAAATGATTGTGATAACAAGTGCAAACCAGCAATTATTTCCTCCTAAATGCGACACAAATGTCAACGAAAAAAAAAAGCCGATAAATGTCGAATTTAGCTGCTTGCAGGTTCGCCGGAATCGTGCGAAGCGACCCCGCCAATTTCGCCGGAATGCTTCAATGAAATCCATGCACTCGATACTCCACAGAAACCTCTTTCTGACAGGTAGCCGGTATGTTATTATCATAGTAGACTTTCATGCTGATTTAAGAAACGGACACCGAAGAGAGCGGACGGTGCCTAAATTACGCAATGTTCGCGTTCGAAATGGTAACGCACTTTACAAAGCCTATACAAACAATACAGGATTCAGTCCAATCGTCATCGCGTATCGCTACAATAGCTTACAAGCTGAGACCATTTACAAACTGGGACAGCCCAATCGAAAATTTCTGGCCGGCTAAATAGTTCAGAGGTTTCCATTACCGCCGCTCCCGTACATTCGACGACGCTTTTTCGATCGGGAACGACTGCCGGTGAGTGCGATTGGCACATGATCATAAATAGCACACACACTAGGTCACCCTTAATTCTAGTTAACCCTACCTCTGGCGCGTCATCGAGCTTCCAACTTCTGCCGGCACCCCAACACCACCGGCTCGTTAGGTCGATAGGCCTATCGAAAATCGAGGGTAGCGCATTTTCGGAGCGGTCCACGTCCACGCACACAACCGCCCAGTCAAGCGCACGAACGTTAAATAAGCACACCAACACGGGAACACGACAAAAGCACACGACACACGGAAAGAACGACAGGTTCAAAACCTAGAAACCAGCATCTCCAACACTTTGACCGGCCCCGACGACCCCGCCAACCGGATTCTCGAATGAGGCATTCGCGCGAGGGCTTCTGGGATAGCCTGCGTCGGCAGCGCCGACGTCCAACGTCGAACGTAGAGCATGTCCAAGTCCGTCGTGAGCTACGACGTCGCGCGTCGAGCTGCTCAGCGCGACGCCGCGTTCAACTTGACGTTGGGGTATAGACACCGCGTTCGCAGAGAGCGCCAACGAGCGTGAACGAGCGCGCGCGCTCGTAGGCGTTACGACGGAGTATAAACAGCCCTTAATGCAACGCGCGCGGTTACGCCGACGCCGGTGGCGACGCCGCTCAAGCCGGAAACGGGCGCCTAAGGGGGTGTCCAAACAGGACACTACAAAACGCACGACTCCGACAAATCGTGAAAATTTAAGCGGACGCGCCCGCTTCGCGCCCGCTTCAATTTTCACGATTTGTCGGAGTCGTGCGTTTTGTAGTGTCCTGTTTGGACACCCCTTAAGAGGTCCGGTTTAAAAAGTGAAGCACAGGCTCCCGTCTCGACGTAACTGAGCTTCTGGTGCATTGATAATACTTTGTCCACCGCTAGCTGAAAGAGTGGTGGAAGATAAGTGCTTGCTCGTTGGGCCAGTCGCACGTATATCTTTCGTCACGTGATCACGCTGTCCACCTTACCCATTAGCAGAGAGCGGGGCCAGGTGATTAAAAAGAGGCGGTTGACCGGTCCAGCTAGCGTGCAGCCCCCACCGTGCTCTCAGCTCAGAGGTGAACGGAGTGTTGCTTGTCAGAAAACATGGTACAATTCAGCTAAAATACGGAATTTCGTATATATTTATTGACACTTAAAATAAGAATTCCCCGAAGCGCAGAAAATAACTAGGTGAGACACGTCACACCATTGAAGAAGACGCACCGACGGAAATCTGGGAGAAAAAGAAACGCGATTTACACGAGGGAAAGTATTCGGCAGCTAACATATGTTCATCGCAAGTTTCCGTTTGACTTGGGAAAGTCGATCGGCTCACCTGAAATGGTGAGTAGGATGTCCCTGGTCCTGGCACGCTCCTCCTTCCATCCGAGGTGGTTGGTGGCGGTGCACTGATAGCTTCCGGCGTCCGAGTACAATACTGGATCGAGCACGAGCGAGCTCTCGGCCGCCATGCTCTCGAGTCTGCCCGACCGGACGCGGGTCCAGCAGTAGGACGGGGGAGGCTTCCCATCTGCCTTGCAGTCCAGCTGAACGGGCTCGCCGAAATCTGCATTCACCTGGGACGGGGGCTGGTCCACGATCTCTGGACCATCTGCTGGACGAAGGAAGGGAACAAAGCCATTTTGGGCTACATGAAGTATGCTCAAGAGGAAGACATATCTGAAAAGGTTGAGCCACGGCCGGGCTAGAGTGAAGTTGCACGTTCTCTTACGGCCTTCGCATTCGGTGTCATATCTCCTTGCCGCCGCAACTCGATAAGGTGTAGTACCCTACACTTACTAAAGCGCTAAACCCCTTTTGTGGAGGCACCCCAATTTCCTGGTGCTGGTCCCTTTGCTTCTAATTATGCTAGAGCGATTCCCAGAGAAGTTAGTCACGTGTGATGAGACAGCCTTTCTGCAGGGACTTACGCGGATCACCTTTTTCTAGTAGTCTTCCCGAAAAATAAACCTTTAAAAAAAAAAAGCATCGACTTACTGGAAGTCAAAACATTTCGTATGAGCGCACTGCAGTTATTATAGATGATTATATTACCACCCGTTTTCAAAGACGGCGGTTGAAACTTATGTTCAAGGTAACTGAGGCATGCAGTACTGAAAAGGGTAGTGTGGTCGCGTCCTCAGGTGGCTAGAAACAATCTCATTGCTCATAGGTGAGAGAAAATGTGGTAAGAAAATGCGCGTTCAAGTCCGTCCCTGGTTGAGCGGCGAAAAATACAACTTACAAAAAAAATGAAGCGAGTTTCAATTGAAAGTGTAAATAATTCACTCAGTACACCGCGTTGAGTTTCAATTGAAACCAGTCTTGTACACGTTACTAAAAAAAAGTAATCGATTACAATTACTATTACTCTTGGCTAAAAGTATTCGATTAGATTACTTGATTACTCGACGGCAAAAGTAATTGGACATTACTTAAGGAAGTAATCGTTACTTTTCCGATTACTTTATTGTGTGAAGACACATCTTTAGCGCTCATAACAATGAACTACTTCCAACCTATATTTCACATTTGCACAATTATTGAAGGAGAAAAACTGGCTCCCTCTTCGTGGTCGTTGCACCTTCACAATGCGGACACAAGCATAGAATTCATTTGAAGATGTTTAATGATTTGGGCGTTCGCCAGTGTGTGTGTGTGTGTGGGAGGGGGGGGGGGGGAAGCGGAGGGAATTCTAGATCTTGTTAAGCTTGAGCAAGGGTTGTCGCTCAAAGTTTGCGTCGCTCATTTTATTATTCACATGTGGATGAGCTCGCATGTTATACAAAAGAGCAGCAGCTCCAGGATTTGAAACGGATCATGTGTAGTATTCATTAGCGGAAGAGATCGCCCGACCACTTCTCAACTCGAAACATTGCTTGTCACAAAGACCACGTAGGGAAATGGGAAAATATTTCAACTGCCTTTGTTACATTTTGCATCCGCTTTAGGCATTCTTCGGTCCTAGTTCTCCTACGGGCTGCGAGTAGGTACCCTTAGCAGAATTGTTTTTGTTTATTTCTCTGTGTGTGTGCGTGAGGAGGCTAGTTCGAACGAAGGACTCACAAAGCTACATTCTGCTTCCTCAAACTTCGCCCTGAGTGGCCTTTGTCAAACACTGGCTTTCCGGGGGCTTCCCACTCCCAGTCCCAGCTCGAAAAAAAAAAACAAAAAAACCGAACATTCCACAGAAACTATACATACAAAGTGGTTGACCTTGTTTCCTACAGCTCCGTAAAAATCTTTCTTTTTTTCCGCTCAAAAAAAAAAAAAAGCAAATTTTTTTTTGTTATTTTATAAAAAAAGTCGTGTGCCCGGGGGGGGGGGGGGGGGGGGGGGGGGGGGGGTCCCGTGGACAAATTGTAACGGTTACAAGTAATTTTATTACTTCAAAAAGTAATCAGATTACTCTTGTGATTACTGCCTAATAAAAGTAATCAACTGATTACAAGATTACTCCAAAAAGTAATCGATTACAAGTAATTTGATTACTTGTAATGCGTACGGTACAAGTCTGATTGAAACTTAATAGGTTTTTTCTTTTAAGTTCCTATTGAACCGCCACCACCGAGTTTTAACCTGATTCAGCAATTGTGTTTCAATACAATTAGTGATGATAGTGCTTTAATTGAATTCTTGCAAATGTGTTTCACTCTATACTTTGAAATTAAGTGTGAATAAAATTTTTGCAACTGCGATTCAATGGATTTTTTTTTCTTTTTTTTGCAAGGGTGTAAAAAATTTGCAATTTGTCCGGAATTTTTATCTTATAATTCCTTAGAGCGTGAAACACAGAGGAAACTAGCACAACCATCATAAAGCACTCACAACACACTAATCACACTTCCCTTGAATACGACCCTCCGGCCTATATTCCCTACATATGAAACCTATTCATTTGGCCGGTGACTACCTCAGAATTTATTAAGGTTCCCAGTACGCTATCTCCTTCTCGGAAGTTTGATAAATGCTAAATAGAGTTTCGACGTCATTAAACTCTATCCCTTAATAAAAACAAATATTGGTACAAGCAATATTCGTTCGGTACAGTCGCTAAATCCACAAAAGCAATTCTTAGTCGGTGTGTTATCGCTTCTCTGCATAGCACCACTCAGGACAGGACGAGGCACGGTAGTTGCTCACTTTAAAATATTTCATTTCGCTTATTTCGTTTACAAGGTGGCCACTAGAATAGACTCAATGATGTCACTAAAATGATTGAAAGAGTAAAAACAGCATGGCGTGTCTTTCAAACACCCGGCCTTTAGCACGCGCTCCATGCCTTCAAAAGTGTGGTAAGCTGGGCGAGTTCGTACGAGTTGTTTGTCGTGCATTTTTCTTTTCTCTGTCCTTGTCTTTTTGTGTGTGGTTCTGTTCACTATGATTCCATGCCTTTTACCGTTTTTTCACATTGGAGACAAGTGAAGCCGCTCCCAGTTGTTCTTACCTTGTTAGTGACCCTAGAGTTGTTATAATGCAAGCTATGCTGTCGAAGGCGTCAAAAGTTTTGGATTCCATTTCTTGCACAAATGAACCTGAGCAAATATGTTTATCCTCAGAGACTTAAGAGTACTCATGGTTATTCGCAGCTGCGCCCTCGCTAGGTTCCTCAACAGCAAGGGGCGCAAACCAGCTGATGTCAACTACTCAATGATAAAAACTCGTTTGAATCTCTTATGAGTAAAAAAAAAATGTCTGTCAAGTAAAAAAATAGAAGTGCATGTCCAGTGACTAATTAAAAAACTAAACGACAAACCTCATATATATATATATATATATATATATATATATATATATAATAACTAAACTTAAAATCATAGTGAAACTCATTTGCAAATATATTAAGTAAATTCAAAATAATTGACATTGAGTTCTTGATGATAAACCTCGTTGGCATATGCAATGAGTAAGTTCAAATAAATAGATATTAAGTTCACAATAAGCAAACCCAATTGCATTCTTCATGTGTAAATTCAAAAATATGTATATTGAGTTTATAACGAGCCAACTCAATTGTATTCTTATGAGTAAATTCAGAATAATATATGTCGCATTTCAAGGAACGAACTCAGTTTAATTTTAACGAGTAAATTGAAAAGAATATATATTGATTTCTTAGTGACCTAACTAGATTTCGTTCTTAATGAGTAAATTCAATATAATCGATCTTGAATTTTTATGACCAAACTGAATTGCATTCCTAATGAGTCAATTCAATATAATTATTATTCAGTTTCTATGACCAAACTCAATTGCGTTCCTGATGAGTAAATTTAATAGAATCAATATTTAGTTTCTTATGATCACACTCATTAGGTCTTGAGTTTATATTTATTTTCAATAGACGCCATAGGAGTACATTAGAAACTCCATTGAAACTCGTTGATCATTTTTGTCAGGAACGTGTGGGTCAACGTCGCGAACAAGGACGATGAATCACTGGTACGTAGCCAAGTAGCTCCTAGAAGTAAATTTTTTTAGCTGTGTGAAAAATCGTACATAAAAACGGGAACGTTTTTTATTTACGCCATTCGCAGCACTCCTGTATTTTTTTTTTTTTAACGGTGGTCAGGCGTAATGAACACATTGGGTTTGCATTGCGCAGACATCACCACTTTCCGCCCACTTTGATCAGAGAACATGCAGTCGGAGTATAATTTGGAAGGATATGAGTGCCCAGTAGCGTGTTGGCACTCAACCTGTAATATAAAACGTAGCGCTGATCTTGCATTTGCGGTAATAGCGTCAAAGTTCACGCAAGCGTAGCTTCGTACACGCGTCAGAGACGTTTGGCACGTTCAACGCACTATTGAACTTCAAAGTTAACGTTTTGCGTCATTTTGTATGGCATGAGATGGGAAATCGACGCTGGGCATTCAGTGGTGGTAAGCAAGGAAGAGTTCTATTCATAACATGTGGTGGTCGAGACAAACTAACAGCAGATAACGGTTTAAATATTTCCACATTCTTGTCACGAGGAAACGTGCTAGCACCAGTATCATGAGTCGCAATTTTAGCTTTTAAAAGATCAGCGGTATTGCTCTTGATTACCGATATTATCAGGGAAATGTTTACAACTATAGGAGAGAAAAAAAAGGCCTTCAAGACCATTTTTATAAAGGTGCTTGGAAATCCAGAGAACGACATAACACAAATATTGTTGCTGTAATGCGAACAATCTCTATTTGTACAGTTCACCCCCACACGCAAAAATGTATAGAGTACTTCTGGTAAATACTGATTTTTTTTCTCTAAATGGTGGACAATTATTATGTCACAAGGGAAACTTCATTTTCATGAATTTCTAATAATGAAAAAGCTGTGTAATGCAGCAAGCACATACGTCAAAATGTAATCAACTTTTGCGTACAATCTTGAGCATATTTATACGAGCTAGTTTAAGAAATTCGAGGTTAGTTCTATTATTTTTTTTTTGCATATCATTGATTAAATTGCGGAAATGATGAAACATTCTTTTATTTTTTTATTATGCACTCAGGGAGCGAAAAAATGAGCCTCAAAGACCTCCTTCTGGGGACCTTTTTTCTGCATGACTCATGCAGATAAATGACTCTTTGAACCCTTTTTGCGCTCCGGGAAATAAACGACGTCTTTCCGCTTTGACGACGTTGTCTCTCATATCTTTAAGCGTAAATGTAAATCAACGGGCATTGTAGTCAGCTCCTATATTTTGGCTGAAGCTGCTTTCCAAACGTCGATAATATAAAAAAAAGTATGTTTTTTGCTGTGCGATTACAACGTTTGAATTTGTGATCGACCAGCTCTTAGACGTATAAAATAAAAACCGGGAGCTTTTGAATACATCATTCCGGACACGAAGCGATACTAAAACCAAGATGAGCATCCGCCTTTAAGACCACTAAAAGAAAATACTTTATAAAGACGTTGCCAGTTCCATTCGAACATTTCGAGAGAAACAAAAAAAGTGAACTAGCCGATAGTGTGATATCATTCAGTTTGTCTGCTTGTCGCAATCATTTAAGGCAGAGTTTATTTTCACGTCGCCTTTTTCGCGATTGGCAAAGAAAGAGTATTCTCCAAATCCGCCGACTTATAAACTAGAATAAAATGTTTCTTTATGTGGGCAGCGAGAATCTTATTATTTAAAATAATGATGGACCTGTACCGTGCACCATCCGACCTGGTGCATTCAATAGAATTGAAAACACGCCGAGGACACTTCAGACTGCTTACGTGTGTATTCCTACACGCAGCGCATTCCTACAAACAGCGCGACACGTCTTGCTTTTGCACACGGCGCCCCGGCAATGACATAACGCTCTCCCACTGCCCAGGCTAGGCGCCCCCGCCGGCCTCACAGCTTCCGTGACGAAGCATTCACGTTTCTATGCTTTTCTTTGTGCTTGATTTCTGAGGCGCGTCCGCTTTGAGCTTGAGCAGCGCGCGCTTGATGACCATCTTTCTGGCACAACTCCGTTGACGCCTTTTCGCGTAATGAGACGTATAAGGCTCTCGCCTTAAAATAAAAGGCATTTCGACAATGTGTTCGAATTGTCTGGTGTTCACATGCAATGTGTCACAGCGGTAGCTCCTTATATACTTGTGGCGAATTCGTGTGGTGCTTTCAGCGCGCTCTCAAACGCTCTTTGCAGCGCGCGCCAGATCGGGTGGATAGAAAAGAGGGCGGCGACGTAATCGCCTGGTTCGGTCCGAGGACTTTCTACCCTCCGAGAGCGCTCTTAGCCGCGGACTCTCGCTCGGGCCGTCGGAGTAGCGTGGTCTTGGAACGAGAGCCGGGGTCACGTGGTACATGTCACGTGGTTTTTGTGACGACTCTCACCGACAAGCCGGGGAAGACGACGTTGAAAATGGCGAAGCGTTAGGGGCTCGCCTTGCGCGCAGCACTGTGCTCGCCACTTTTTTCAGCGAACGTCAATAGCGACGATAGTTCAGGCAGCAGCGTTTCAGAAAACGACAACCAGTTCTACGCTGAAAGGTTTGCGAAACACTTCAGCGTGCCGCAGCATATACCTAAGATTGAAAATTACGTTGACAAGGTCGTCCACGCCTACTCGGATTACCTGGTAGTGTTCTCTTGAATTTTCTGCACGCATGATGAAGCCTGAAAACAAGAAAGAACTCGCGCACATTACTGTCCTAATCTCCCACTTTTGCAGGACCTTTCGACTGGAAAGAGCCGTGTGCGACGACCTGATCGCTCGTTTCGGGACATCCGAGGTTTGTCCGAGAGACAGGCGGCATGGCGGTGCGAGTCCCGAGTCTGTCGAGGATCACGTACTTTTCTTTTCCACGTACTGGGCAGTCTCCTAGGCCATGGGTCAAAACGTTCGACTTGGAAACGAATAATCTGCGCAGTTCTGATAAATCAAAAACATGTTACTGCGACGCTGTTTCTGAAGTGCTCCGGCGGCATTCTTACGAGCGTTCAAGTGCCGTCCGAAGGCGTTACACTTATTCTAATGTGTTTTCCATCACCCTCTTGCCACTGATTTGTTTTATCGCTAAGCTCGACAAAGGCAAAATTCACAGCCACGAGCACCATTCTTTCCTTATGTCACCGCCATACAACCATTCGGGCTATTCGCGTTTGTTTAGCCTGGCACGTTTACTCACGAAAGCTACGACTGTGTAATTTAAAATAAATTTGAATTTGGATCTTACGTTGCTTGGTGGTGGTGACAGCAACTACAAAAACAGAGTTTTTGTAGTTGCTGTCACCAAAGTTAACAAAACTTGTCAAAAAAAGCACAAAAAAATGTACACGAGGGGTGCAGCAACAAGCCTGAATATTCTGGGGAGATCACAGGCATGCTAACCATTGCGCTATTGAAGCGAGCTATAAATATTAGTTTTCAGCATTATTCATGAAGAAAGTTTTCTGAAATATTTATTTTCAGTGTGCTCATAATTTGCTATTCGAGCACAACTATATGTGCAGGAAAAACAGGCATAGTAAACTCGACCACTATATGTCGATTAGCATGATGTTCCTTGCTAAGGGACAGTATTTGAACAATAAATGGTTTTCATTGGCGTCACATTAGTCGCCATTACTCTCTACCATGCTCCTGTGCACGTTTCTTCTGCAGCCTTCATTTCGCGCTGGTGAATTTGTTCTTCTCAGCAAGGCCTACCGAGAAGAACAAATTTGATTGTGCGAAATGCATGCTGCAGAAGGTACGGGCACATGTGCATGGTACGGAGAATTGCGGCTTTTATTGTGCCATATGACGTCACGTGCAAGGCATATATTGGTAGGAGCCCGGTCAGGTGGCACTTGAAAGCTATGTAAGAGCACGATCGGACAGCACTCTGCACACTGGTTTACTTGTTAACCAGTTTTTCGCTCATGCGAAAAGGATTATGCGGACCTATGTTTCCGCGTGACAGCTGACTTACTTTTGCTACCTCGGCACTTTAGAGGTGTATGAAGTATTGTAAGATAAAGTATAGTTGTCTAGTAGGTCTTCGATAAAAAACTGATTCCAACTGTAGGGGGGCAGTTGGGTTGCATGCGCGTCTACTGTCGCCGACTGTAGCGGGGGTGACAAGCATGACGCTGCTCACAATATGCCGTGGGCGAGGTGCATGCGCCACGATAATGATGTTATCTTTGTCGCCACACTTTCCTATGAAGTGCACTTGGATGCTTCGTTTACTGCAAAAGGGTGCCGCTTTCCCAGATATGGGCGACTAGCTCGTGCTAATCCCCAGATGATGTCAGAAGGGGCTCACAACAGCGGCCTCCACGTATAGCCAACACCTCCTAAATAGCTTTCAAAGAATGCGCGTCACGTGACATGACGTTACGTCCCGGAGGCCAGCACGGGGGCTGATTGGATGGGAGTGCCCCGTCAGCCTTCGCGTGGGACTCGTTTCCTATCATAGTCCCACGCGAAGGCTGATGCGGCACTGGAATCTAATCAGCGCCCGTGCAGGCCTCCGGGACGTGATGTCACGTCACGTGACGCGCAGGCTTCAAAGCTGTCTAGGAGGTGTTGGTTATAGCCCGAATTCTATAGCATAAACGATTTCAAAGTTGCACACAAAAGGAGAGAAGAGGAACACATAGACGACAGGTAAGTGCGCGCACAAAACTCGCATATATTACAAGAAAGAAGGAATGAAAGAATTGCAAAGCACGGAATCAGCTCGAGCGCTAGCCACGCAGAGCGTGCGCATATCTGTCATGTACATGCTCCTCTTCTCTGTCGCAGTCTTTTTGTGCGCAACTTTAACTATGTTCAATCAGTGCGATCTCGCCCAACTGACCACCTTCCTACATAAACGATGGCAGAGTGGAAGTTCTTCACGCTGCTATAGCAGTACTAGCCCATCTATTCGCTGAAGTGGAACTGACACCTCCACCGAAGTTTGAGCGCTGGAATCCCAGCAATTACGAGAAACGGGTGCTTTTGTTCGGGGACTCTACAGATTCGGGCTTCAACAAGCTATTGGCAAAGCGCGGGTCAGGACACTTCATTATGCTACTGAACCCCGGTCCTGTTTGCTCGAAGCTGGTTAACTTTAACCACGGCAGAAAGTTAATTGGATTTAGCTACCTGGGGGAATTCTAGGTCACGTTACTTGCAGAGCAAGGGCGTGGGGCGGCCTAACAGCTTGGGGTCAGGCTGCGGTGGCAAACATGGCAGAGCCCTCCTTAGCGAGCATCGCTCGCTTTAGGACAAATGCGTCATAGCGCTGCACTATTCGGCAGGTTCGTCGGAAATGAAGGGTGTAGCAGACATTCGCGTTGCATTACCTCACTTAAATCACGAAGTATGAGCGATAATCTAGCCCCGTTTGTTAGATCGTCCTCTGATTTTGGCCATTCCTAAGCCTGAAGGGACAGGAATATTGTTGACATAGCAACGTCTCGCGAAAGCTAATCGATTGTTTCTGCTCGATCAATCGAGCGTTTGTGGCAGGCAGAAGCAGCCCGTACACTAATTTCGACGGAGGCTGGGAATCCCTGCCTCTTTTTCCCGCTCCTCCTTCCCCTCCTCTTGAACTGGTTCGGATACGCTCTCGCCTTGTAGCTTCGGCTGTACTGCGAGGTTTCAATGAGACAGAGTATATTTGTATTGGACAAGCGAATATTTTTTTTCAAGCTGGGTAGGGGTTTTGAATATTTCACATTGTCTCATCTTGAAAGTCTTTGCCTCTTCCAGGCGGAAGACCTTGTATGTGCAAAGCAGCTTCGGTTGCGTAGTTACGGCTGGCCAAAGAAAGTATAGAAGGTTCCTATTTATTTGAGTGACTATTACAAGTTGCAAAGCAGTATTACGGTCTCAGACAGATTACTGCTGAAAAAAACTTCTTAGTCATCATCTCAAAAAAACATACTTAAACTCAACCACGAGGGCCATGAAGACATTGGGCGGTAGCGTACCTTGAACAGTGAGCCCCAGGATCGACACATTATTGACAATGTTTGCTATTTGGGAGTTTATATAACCGTTCTGCTATACGTCATGTTGTATTCCTCTCTCCCTGCTGTAGTGTTTTTTGTTACCGGCAGGCGTCTCTCTTAACAATACTAACATGATTCTAAAACACTATCATAGAGGGCACCGCCTTACTGTTATGTTTGTTTCTAAGCCCTGAATAAAGGCTGCCACACCCGTGGCAGCCTTTATTCCCATCTGGCTCAGCTGAGCTCTGTCTGGTGCCGGTCTCTACATCTGCCCCTGGAGTTCGGGTTTTCGAAAAAAATATAAATGGCCACTGGCTTACCATAAGACCCATTGTATGAAGCTCAGCACCACCGAAGATTTCTTCATTTCGACGACTTCGGTACAATTATCCCATTCGATCAGTACGGTTCATTCATCTGCACGTTTACAATTATTCGTAGGAGATTATTCACCTTGTCTAAAAACCTTCCGGAACCCAAAGAAAAGGAAATATTTGTGGCGGATACTCGAAAGTACTTGCTCTCTAGTAGTTATTTTAACCCAATGCGCATGACCTCATTCAGAATGCCCTATATATTTTTTTTTTTGGTTTCGTAAGTTAGATGCGCGCGTCCAAGCATTGATCCAAGCTGTCATGCACACACATTTGCACGGTGTTTGCACCGTTTAAGATAACATACTGATGCTTGTAGTTTAGACTTCACTTGCACTTACGAAATATTGACTTTATTTTTTAAATACCATCTATATGTTATTGAGCAGCTGATTTCAGCAGGCCACTGATACTGACATTAAACTGTGGAAAATAAGTTACTAATTCGTTATCTCAGCTGTTGCTTAAGGCTAGTAGAGTAAACATTTGCCTCACTGATGGTGCAAATGACTACACATGCAGAACTTGAACGCTTACTTAGTCGTTTTCTGTAACAAGTGTTATGTAATGACCTTATATGTTACTTCTAGAGTAGCCAACTGATTGGTTAACACCTTTTTAAGATTAATATTTTTTATTCAGGTATTCCGAAAACAAGACATGCCTGAGGGAAGTTGGGGGACGTTTTAATACAAGCGACTCGACTGAGTTCGTTATAGTGCAACGAGTTATGGACTTCCCCTGGGACGACGCTACTGACGTAGTTAAGTTTCCTCGTGACATAGAGGCCCTGGCTGCCGAGTTTGAGGAGATTGGTCGACTAATGGAACTAAGGAGAGGAAATACCAAACTGGGATATTCCTTGAAAGGGTGAGAAGGGTAGCACTCATTTTGTAACGACGGTTAATCCCCAAGGGAAATGTCTGCTACCACTGTGATGCTCCCAGGACGTTTATTTTCAAGTTCTTCCTACTTGCTTTTACAAGTTTGATGCTTTTTTATTTTTCAGAATGTGTTTTGTCAAGTTGATCTAATATTTGTATGTAAAGAGGAAACATAAATAAAACCGTTGCTGATAGAGCCCGTGATACATTTAGGCGAATAGGATAAACTCGGGCTCGAAGATGTGCTGTGGCCTGTCACTGTCACACTGTCAGACACACGTGGCCCACACTACTCTCACATCCTCCATTTACAGTTCTTTACCACACTTTGCGGCAAGATTACACACTGCTCTGAAGTTCTCACAAAATGTTTGAAAGGATCGTGAAAAGTTTTTTGAAAATTCTGGTTTACATACTTGTTCGGAATTGTGGCCCTTTTATATTTAACCCACGTAAATTCAATGGGTCTTTCTACTAGCATAACACAATGTTATTTCAGTATCCCGGAGAAGTTCCCTCTTGGTTCTTCAAATATGTCACTATACCGTGTTTTAGGTTAAGAAAAGCAGGACAGGCTCCCCGTCCCCTCTTTTCACTTTTGCAGAGCAAAATCTGTAGAGGAGGCGAGTCCTTCCTCGCCTCCTCTTCAGCACTTTCTGCTGAAGTGGAAAGAGTGGAGTAGGAGGTCGTCCTGCTTTTCTTAAATTGCAGAAGGGTATATAGGCACCCAGTAGGAAATTTGTTCTGTCTGCCAAAGATGGTAACGTAGACCGGTCTTAAAAGGGAACTCCGTTTCATTTTCGACTCCAAGAAATTTCAAACTTGTCCTCCCCAAAAATATATAAAAAAAAAAAAAACAAGCTCGGATAATGAACGTAGGTTATCAGGACATTACTGCTTGCGGAATCCCGGTGGGTTAGTCGCATCAAGTGCGCTTCACCCCGAGCTACCGTGCCGTGGGGGAAACCAATGCCCGCAAGCTTGATGGGTATTGCTTTCCCGCAATAAGCAGGTGCTTGGTGAGAAGCACACTCTACGGGGCTAGCCTGCTGTGATCAACACGTAGTATACATGAAGTGAAAACGCTGTTTGAATTAAGCAACTTATTATTGCATCGAAAACATAGCGGGGCAGCCAAAATTCTTGAAATTTGTTTGAATTAACCGGAAGTAGAGAATATCCTAGTTTGAATTATCGCGAGTTTACTGTGCTCCAAACTAAACACGACGACACGGCCGCTAGATGTACGGGTTCCCAGAAACAGCTACGACAACAATATCACCTACCGACCGCACTCTGCAGATGAGACGTCCTGGTTGAATAATGACGCTTTCGTAGATCCCTTCTGCTCTTCTGTTTGACGTAAAGTTTAAAAAACTCCGTGTGAATGACTTCTTCATCATGTAGGACGTGCCATTTACGTTTCAAGATTCCAAATTGACGGTGGTATCTTTAGCAAGCAGGTTTTTCGCTGCACTCCAGCAGTTTGTTGGCTGCTTGGATGTGCTCTCAGTGAGCACTCAGCAGTTCCTTGTGGCGCTCTTCCTTCCTTGCTTCTCTCTGTGCTGCCACGTTTTCCCTTTCATCTTTCTTCACTTTTTTTTTTTCTTCTGGAGCTCCGCCATCTTTTCAAAACATACATTCATGTGCCTCATTCGGTTTGTACTTGGCCGAAGTGACCGATTCCCTGTATGTGATCGTTTGTGCCTGGCCCCTGTAGCAGCTTCCTTCATGTGGCTGGGAGTTGGGGGTGTGGATCCTGAGGGCTCATCGGGCCTCACCAGTGCTACTATTATTTATTTGGGAGCAATATACCTAATAAGCTTCACAAACATTACAAAAAGGGACATTTTCGTTTTTGGCAAAACACACGAACTTTAATTATAATAAATTGATGTATGTTACAACAATCCGACAGCCTCCCATGAAAAGAAGAAAAAAAAGATCCATGAGCTTATCTCCGCATCCGCTCAAGGACAGGTGAACTTTTCTCCGCACCCGCCGGTTTTGCGGTGAGCTGTCCTCCGGTGAACTTTTCTTCGTGATTCAGAATATGTGCAGGAAAAAAAAAAACACCAAAAAACAAAATAAAATATTAATGCCGGTAAAAGTTTATAGTGCGCAATAGCCGAGTATACGCCCGAAATTGATTGATTAAGAATATCTTAACAAACAGCGCTCGATGGAAAACCAAGTTTGGAATGTCGTCATAGGGTAACGAGTGCGCTTGCACACATGGTGGGGAAGCATGCATGAGGCGAGGCTGATGAGGAGAAAGAACGTGCTCGGAGAAAAAAGGGGAGGCGAGACACAGAGGCTATAAAGCTAGGGTGCGCGGGCGACCGCAAGAGAGTCGAACTCGTGGGCCTTTCTTTCAGAGACGCTACGTACGACGATGTTCGCGTCATCAAGGCACAACAAGCGTAAAATGTTCACCACTGAGGCTATGTTCACACTGCAGACGGAAGGCGCCAATCTTTCATAACACGTAAATCTAAGCGCAACAAGCGGAACGAGTGCGTTCAGTGTACAATTGCTTGTAGTCTGAACGAAATCGTTCCGCTTGCTGCACTTACGTTTGCGTGTGTTATGAAAGATGGGCTCGTTGCGTCCGTAGTTTGAACATACATCGGAACACGTTACTGCTAAGCAACACACGATGCAATCTATGTTATCGCTGCCTTTAGCACGATAGCGCGTGAAAGAATCGAATTGGTTCACTTATAGCGAATTCGGTTAATCAATCGCCGGCGAGCCCTAACCGGCGGCAACGCCAACCAAAACTGCGCCAGCGGCGCACCACGTGGCCCTCTCCGCTTGAACACAAAGCGCCGGTTACTGACGTTTTGGTTTGCCCGTGCCGTGCGTGAAATTTGTTAACTTATTAAAGTGTTTTATGGTACAATAGGCACGCTGTATGCATCAGCAACATATATTCGGACTCTGAGATGTGGGTAAACAAAAATGGCTTCACAAAATTGTTTTTTCTTGCAGACATTCTCTCAGCCCGCACAGCTTACAGGGTATTAAATTATAACTTTAATAGGAGAGAAGAATAATGAATATGTGTGCTGCACGTGCGGGAAATTTTAATATATCTTGTTTGGATTTCCAAAGAAGTGTTGCCATTTTACAGGGTTCCCAGAAGGCTTACGAGCGCGGCGTTCAACTGTACAGCTGTAGCACTATCATTACATTTTTGTTTTGTTTACATCGCTCTAATGACGCCCTGTGTCTCAGAGCATATTTGTTGTTCTTGAAATGTCTTTATTGAAACGATAAGGAAAAGAGGGCTGAAAGACTGGACTCGGGCCAGTGGTGCCTTCCTGCGGTGGGTAACGGGATCTAACTAATATGAGTAAGCTCAGCCTCCTTCACGAAGCGAAGGAGGGCGTCGTGTATTTCCTTGCGGTGTTTGGTAGGTCCAGATGGTCTTGCTAAGTCCTCCCAGCTCTTCATTCTCTGATCCGCGGGGATTCGCTTGAGCACTTCGGTTCTCTTGGCGGAGTTGTGCTTTCATTCCTAGAATATGTGTTCTTCTGTGTCGTCTACTTTGCACTGTGCGCATAAACGCGTATGTGTATCATGTACGGAATCTGTGCTGTCTTGTCTGAACCCAGTTGCGAGGGCCACAATTTATCTCTTGGGGCACTCGTACTTAGCCGTTCTTTTTGGAACCATCGCGGTCCCTGTGCGTAGCCTCCTGAGGCAGACCGTCTCCCAGGGGGAGTAAGTGCATTTTGGCCGAGGTTGCGGGTTATTTTTGCGGAGTGCTTGCAGTCTCTCCCGCCACGCTATCCGCTGAGCGGCCTTGAGTGCTGTTGGGTTTTTTTTTTTTTTTTTTTCCTAGGAACACAGGAAAGGGCCACCGTGGCCGAGGTTATAAGAGGGCGATGTCCCAGAGTAAACTGACCTTGCGCAAGCTGCCTTTAATATATTTTATCGTTATCTTCATTGTTTTTGCTATCTTGTCTCGGAGCACAAAAAAGTGTCTGTCTCAATGCCTTCGTTTTCTACTCGAATACGCTAACGGCGAGCATTGTTTCCTCTGGTTCCCTTTCCGGTACGGATATGACGATACCGGATAATCTGGCAGATAACCTGCCCGACCTCCTGGGGCTCGGGCAAAAATTGTGCCGGAAAATTGCCGGCACACGCCAGAAAAGCTCCACCTGAACGGCGCGCAATCGCCAGCCTTTAACCACGCGCATTGGTGTATCAACCGGTAAGGCGGGGGGCCATAGGTACCAGGCGTCCCAGGCGTCTTAGAGACGTAAGGGAGTGGAAGGGGGGGAGGTGCTGGCTGCTGCCAGAAGTGGCAGCATCCAGCCCCGCCCCCCCCCCCCCCCCCCCCTTCTTCTCTGCTTCACTGCTATAGGTTGCGATCTGGGGGAGTGAAGAGAGCGGGGGGTTCTAAAAAAAACATAAGGGCCCCGGGTGCCGGCGGCCTAGCACGCCACTGACCACGCGAACGCAATTGCAGAACAGATGCCAATATATTTTGCTAGAAAATGAACCCCCGAATTAGACCATAGTTTTGTGACGGTAAGTTGTAGTATGCTACTTTTCCAAAAGCTTGCCTACTGTCGTGCAAAAACGTTATCAAGTGAATCGTGCCAGAACCCATTAAATGATGTAGCTAGGTCTATCATCAACGCACGCACGTGTTTGTGAAAGTTTTCTCCATATGCAAATTATTGAGAAAGCAAAGGCAGAATGGCGTTGGAACAAGCTGTCACAGTAACGTTTCCGCTTGTAGCCGGTCGACCTTATGTGTGCCTTTTTATAAACAAGGGGAGCGAAAACTCACGAAAGTGGGCAGAAGACTTAACCAGAAGAAAGCAGACAGCAGCTGCCAAGCCAGCAGCCACATAGTGAAGCAAAAAGATACGCAACAAGCTAAGGCATGCTAAGTTTACATTCAGAACTTAGCCTCGGGAAGAAGAAAACGCTTGACATGTAGACGCTGCCTTACAGGCACCCTCTTCTTAAGGAGCTACTCACACGACAAGAGGTTTCCAAGACAAGTGTCTCCCTCATTATAAGGATGTCGAGGAGGCTAGAGAGCAGCAGCGCACGCAAGGCCCCAGCAGTCAACTGCGTAATTAAAAGTTGACTACGGCGTGTCTGCTTGCTTCGCGGTTCGTCGATCAAAATGAAACTAGCAAATTAAAACGCCCGCTTTCAGCTTTGAGTCCTTTGTTCGCGCGAGAGGAGGGTTTCGGTTTCCTCAGTATATCGTTAAACTTTAGACGAGCGACGCGGAAAGTTAATTTTAGAGGGGTTCCTTTTATGGATTCGACGAACCTTTGTTTTAAGCCCGTTCAGCTTACACGCGGAGCCGGGAAACTAAAGCTCAAAGCAAACGTCGCTTTTGGAAGAGACAACAAAGTTCAGCTTTCATTCGCTGGAACTTTGGAACAAAGGCATAATTTGGACGTATGCATGACGCGTCGACTTGAGTGACTAAGAGCTTAAGTAAAAAAAGAATATGTCAAAATGCTTCGTAACAAGCTGAAACGCGCCACATCCAACAAAAGTACCCTTCTGTGCGCATTCGGTTTAAGTGCTATCACGTTTCTATTGTATTCGAACCCTAATAGCAAGGATGCTCTCTCATATCAGGAAGATGGCAGAGACACCCTATAGGTAGGGTCCCCTTGCCATTTTCTGTACGAAAAGCAAGTTTCATCAGCAAAGGCTGCTAAAACGTTATGAAAAGCGGCATCTCACGACCTTAGTGATTGGCCGATCACTTGGATGAAATTAGGGAGCCCACGAGATAAGGACTCCCAATGAGTGCTTTAATTCAGGAAAGTGACTCAGGTTGAGACATACTGGAGTCTGAACCTGCACATGCTCCCTTTATACGCGCACATCGGATTGTTGAGTCATGAAGCAATTTTGTTTTTCGATTGCCCCCCAAGCCGCCTCTACACATTGCAAAGTCAGCGGCTGTCGGAGTGCTTCAGATGCATCTTTATGAATAGTTTACAATAACACGACAAAATTGGCCAAACAATCAAACCCACCTTAAATAAATAGCACAACCTACGTTGGATGCACAGTAACTCTCCCGAAGTTCAAAGAAATCTGGAGAATCTACCTTCCCGCACAATACTCGGAAGAGCTAATCGCTGCATGTACAAAGAAAGCTCGGCCAATTACAATGTTAGTATTATGTTTAAACTTAGATTTAAAAAAAAAGACAGTAAGTGCCGTGGCACGAAGTATGATGTTTCACCAAGCGTAATAACACAACCCAAACATTTTCTTTTTATGTTGATACATGTTACGAGTTTCTCATTGGCTCAGTTCCACCCATTAGATTGAAAACATTGGCACTACCGAGTACTTGGCGGGAAAGTAGACGTTGCAGATTCCTTAGAGAGTAGTGCGTTAGTCGCTTTAAAGCGGTAAATGAAAGCACTTCCATTCCTCATAAATAACAAATAAGAGTCTACTTTTTTTTCCAGTGAATCAATATAAAGCTAGGTCATTTGCACCGCAATGGAAAAAAGTAGTAGCTGCCAACCATATCGTTTCATTCACCAAAAATAAAATTAAAAAAAATGACAGGGGAAGGGAAGAAGGGGGCGTGTTAAAGGGATACTGAACCGAAATTTAAAGCTCACAAAACAAGTCTGGAGTGATAGGCGGGACGCTGCAAGACCCAAAAACATCACTCATACAGCGATATCTCTAACGGACGGCCGTATTTTTGGAAAGGTTAGCGAATTAACACGGCCAACGAGACATGCGACATCGCGATTCTCATTCCCTCTCCCCTTCGTTTCGTGCCATCGAGCAGGTTAACCACAGCGAGGAGGAAAGAAGCAAGACCACTTCCCCTCTTTCTCATCTGTTCGAAGAGAATCGTGACATCCCATTCCTCGCTTGATCACGCCCTTCTTTTATGAAAATACGGCCATCCGTTTGAGATATTGATGTAAGAGTGATGTTTTCGAGTTCGTAGCGTTCCATTCAACGCTTTTGTGGCCTTATTTTGCGAAATCAAAAGTGCGGTACAACATTTCTTTAAGTATAAAAAAATTTTTGACGTCCCTTTTGCATCCTTTTTGTCCAGACAAATCCAAGAAAAAGCCTTCAACATTTATTTCGTAATTGCTTGAAAAGAAAGAATTCACTCCATCTTGGTTACCAACCCGACACGTAAGGCGGGGATTCAGAGGAGTGGTAACAAATCGCCGGACTTGGTACACAAATAATGTATATTCTTTCTGTTTAGTCATGTTGATTCTTGAATACTAGGCAAACTTCAGTTTTAATTCTTAACTTTTCATTATAGCTTATTATTTTGACTTTTTTTTTAACGCTCCATCTAATACATTTTTATATTCTTCTTTTCTTTGCGAAAGAGGGAGGTGGAGGGGTTTATAAATTACAGTTTTAAAACATTCGAAAGGTTGAATTAGCGCCATTTGTTTAAAGCCGGTTAGATCATGTGATTCGGGTCGCTATGCGGGCTTATGATTTGTGTACAAAACGCATAGGAGAAGCATGCTGTATTATATGAACCGACACCGGGGTTGTTTTTTTTCTCTACCGAACACCCTCGGTGCAAGAGTACAACAATACGCATACATCATTGGGTCATTCAAACTTGCAAACTACTACGGGGGGCGCTGCTACACAATCGGGTCTCCATATAAATATCAGTCTGCAATTTTTTTAAGACAAAAAGCGGGCTATTCATGTCAGTTTACATGACCCCGTCAAGATACTGTTCATGACAACGTAGCGCAATCAAAGTGTCTCTCTGTCTGCGAAACCTGTTGACCTAAAAGATAAAATATAATAATGAGGCACATTTTTTTCTGTATTGGAAATTTTTGCGGTTTGACAGTCCAGGCAGATACAATCTCCTCGACGGTATTTTCAATATATGGACGCAATCAACACGTGGCGGTCCGACAGGAAAAAGTGAATTATTCCGCAACGCTGAAATGCCTGTAACGACGAGCCATAGGGGCTGTTTACTACTTCCGCGAGGTGTAAAACCGTACGTCACAGGCGAGTGCAAATGAGAGAGTGGCTTCTTTTTCAAGATGCAGCGAAATCGATTTAACAGAGAGGCGCTATATAGCTTCCTTCCTTAAGCTGTCCGCCACAATTATAGCCAATGTCTCATAGATTGCGCTCAGCAGCGTAACAACATTGGGTTCTATACTCATTATACGTTAAAGAAAGGCATGGCGTGACTTATTGATGTTCACGTTTTCTTTTTGTTTCCTTCGTCATTCGTTTAATTTGCGTTCTTACTGGCTATGGCTGTGTTTTCAGTACGTTGTATCAGCGTGCGTGAACTCATGCTGAGGGAACTGCAGCATGCGCGTGCACATTGAAAAGGCAGCGTACTGAATTTTTGATGAGCCACGCAATCAAACCAACAACGCCTCAACTTCCCCGCGCCGGTTGCGGAGAAGATGTACGGAGTATTATTTCCCCACTCACATCGCACGTTGAGGAAGTAGCCGAAAGAGGCGAAAGTGCCGAGTGTGTGGACGGCGGCGCAGCGGTACCAGCCGGCGTGTTGCCGCTCGATGGATGAGAAGTTCAGGTAGCCGTCCGGACTTTGCTCCACCGGAGGCGGCCCGTCGTCCTTCAGCCACTGAGGCGGGCACGGCGGGTTGGCGTCCACCGCGCAGTGAAGCGACACCGGCATCTTTTCGAGGATCGGGAAGCCGAAGCCGGGCTCCCGGCTGATGGAGAACGACGGCACGTCTGCAGTGGAAAGAAGAGAAGCGCGGATCGTCAACGAGACACGTGGTCCATTGACTGGCTATACACTGGTGGCACATTGTCACGAATGACAAATGATGAGGCGGCGACTAGCTAAAGAAACTAAGTGTTTAATTGGGAGAACGTTTGCCCAAAACAAAATAGAAGAAGGTAAGCGTCGCAAGCGTCAATGTCGGCGAAACAGTACGATAGAGTTCTGGGGCGGTACTGCCTCCGGCTCACCACGAGGAGTTCCTTATGTACACGCGTGGGCTTCTGGAACAACCGGCGTAGAAAATTGGGCGTAGAGCATTCGATCCTCGAATAAGCGCCATGGTTCTCGAATTCACCAGAACGCGACATTTACAGAAATAAGGAAAAGGCGCGTTCGCTCCTGGGCATCCAACCTCGGCACGTTGCGTGGGAGCCAAGAACGATAACCATCCGGCCACAGCCCGCTGCCTACTTGCCTAGCTGGGTGCCCATGGCCGAATGTGAAATGCAATATAGAGCGACCATCTCTGGGGCTAACATTGGTGTGAATTTGAGAGCAACGAATTATGTTTGGCCAATAAAAATAGAAGTCTGAAGTCTGGACCTACAATAGGGTTCCGTATTTTCAACATATACCAATAAACCTCGAAAATTAACCCCAACCCAATTTTATTAAAAGCTCAGAAAAAAAAAAAGAAGTTAAAGCTTTACTGAGGTGAAAGGACACCACGCTTCGTGGCAAAAATCTTTTAACTACTGCTATCATTGTTTGGTCTTTAGCCTGCGCACAGCCCTCACTAAATACCCGCTAGGCGACTGCTTTCTTCAGGAACCGCCACACATCTATTGTTTCCTTCTATTACTTGTAGAGGGATGATTTGCAAGTATTTGTGTCACAGGCATGTTCCCTGGATGAGAGAGATTCCTAGGCTTGTGCCTGGTTCCTTCAACATGAGCCCGGAAAAACACCGCGGTCTATCCCGTTAGTTTGTTACACTTGTCGTCGTCTACGTTTGTATGTCCATGAATTTTGTTTGAGCTGTTTTATGTCTTCATGTGCCCAGGTTCGGCGTTTAAGATATGAAAATGCTTTATTAGTATATTCACACCACTATTAGCTGTATTGCTTTGTGAAACTTCGATATTCTTTTTATTTCTCGTGATTCTAGTAGCGGTACCCTAATTTGGATGTAGCAGGGATGAATTATATAAAAGTTATTTGCTTTTGGATATATTGAATTACAAAATTGACATAAATGGAATTAGGTGGTGCGTTAATTTACTCGCGAATTTTCGTTCTCACGAAATACCAGAAAAAGCATCCCTTATAACATTTCGTGAATAAATGCAGCCGTGGATTTCCCACCATTGACGGCATGGCGACACATTTGTTTAGTAATAAATTGTTAACTGCATTGCTCATTGTGAAATTTGCTTAATTTTTGTCTACATACTTTTATTATAATACTCCTTGTTTACGTACACCGAAACAATTTATTGATAAAACAAGTTAAACGGATTGATTGACGGATTTACGCAATAACTCGTCGTTTCAATTTTGCCCCAAATATTCGATTGGTTGGTTAAATTGAATAATTTATTTTTACGGTACAGCAGCGACTACAACTATATAAATTTCACCAAACAGGCTGGGGTCCAAAGCGACAAAATACAAAATAATATAAAATGCTTTGACTGCATCTCGCATTTCTCCTAAAACGTATCATATGCATCTCTAATGAGAGGCTTCCGCAACACATTTCTTTCTTCCCAGTTTCCTTTTTCATTAGATAGGAGACGCATTAACAAGATGAATGAATGGCCTCAATATTGCATCATTAGTATTTTAGAGTTTTTGATTCCAGATTTGCGAAATGAAATCGCGCGGTTGAGAAAATTTTAGGCGGAAATCCTCCTCGTCAACCGGAAGTACCTCATTTATAGCCTGGTTTTAGTGGGAGTCTAGAAATGGCGCTTCCTATTATGGCCGAATCTGAGAAATAAACAAAATATATATCGGCTACTTTTATGGCGGTCTCATTTTCAAAATGAACATCACAGTAATCCCCCTCCCCGCCTTTTCTCAAAAGAAGTCAGAAAAAATAAACCAGTGGAGACCATTTTATATATTAACGTTCTGAACTTGTTGCGCTTGTTCCCTGCGTAATGTTTAGTTTAAATATTTATTGAAAATGGCATATAATATGTAATAGCATCTGCACAATGAGTGCTCCGTTATATCATTAGGCGTTCGGAAAATGCCGAAGTGTAACGCGGTGCTATAGAGTATTTAAATAATTAGCTAAAAATATATTACGAAATGGCAAAAGTAGGCTATAGCGAAATGTTTGGAGCTCAGAGAGTACACACAGAGTTATGTTCCATTGAAAAATTACTATGAGGCCGTCAACGCGCATACCGACGGCCCAGGAAATGCAGGAGGATACGTAGGTGAAAACATTATAACTTAAAACACGAAGGAAAATAGTTGAAACAATTATAATGCTTTCAAAAGCGTCAGTTTGGGCACAGATACTGTGTTTTGTCTAAATTCGTCATAAAAGTTTCGGGGGAATTTGTTTTGCGTTTAGAGATGATGTTTGAATTGCCGTTTTTGCTCGAGTAATGGCCGCACTTCTTATGAACAAGGCCGTAGCGTCTACGTTTTTGCAGAACACACGTACAGTCAATCGTTACGTACTGGATAAAAAACGCAGCGAAAAACGAGGTTGCAAACAGAATTCTCCGTAAAATGCGATCTGAGCAGATAGCATTTAGCGTCAAGACGTTATTTTTGCCCCATAATTCGCTGCCATTTTTCTATCAATCGTGTTCATTCACTGTTCCCGTGTTCCGTGTTAACAAAAAAAAAACCCCACAAGCTTAGTTCATAAACTGCGCGGCTATATTACTTGAGCAAATACGGTAGTGAACTCTGAACATCTGTCATTTTGTTTTTTTCTGTACTTTGTTTTTTGTAAAGACAATGTTTCAATCCCACGTAGGTAGCTTTAGATGCGTGCGCTTCCTTGGTTCGGAGAAGTATTTCCATAAAGTCTGAAGCTGTCTCGGAACAGGTTGAAAATGTGACAACCTCCGCATCAAAATGCGGAGTTTTTTTTTTTTTTTTTTACTCGGCTGATAAATTTGTTCAGTAAACAATTTTGTTAGTATTTTTTTAAAATAAAAACAAAAAAAGGAACGCAAAATATCCTATCACCTCCACTCCATTCGAAGAATTAATGCTTATTAAAGCTGTCAGAGTGATTCCTGTCGAGAAAAGAGTCAAAGTACAGGCGAGCTGGTGGAAGAACCTGTCTGTTTTTTCTGTTACTTCTGCTCTTCAAAAAAAAAACCCAGACTCAGGGTAAACGACGAAATGGTTGATTCATGTCGTCGCTTTTGATGTGAGACTCTCACGTGTTTGGCTCTTCTGGTGTGTGTTGCACCATTTGTTATTTTGTGCTGCGTTAAGTGTATGAACAGCTGTATAGAAAAAATAAACAAAAGAGGTGTACAGGGAAAACCATGAAAGGTGGGGCAAATTTCCGGTAACATCCATAATGAATCGAAGAAAAAGCAACTTATCAAGAACACTTAAAAAAACAAAAAAAAAAACTCTCATTTCATAGACAGGAACACGTCTCTGAATGCATTCATTTGTCTCGTCCTTTTGTGTTCAATTGTTTCGGCATTGTCATCTATGTCTTCGGGGCAATGAAACAAATAAATGGTAGATGTAAAAATTAAGAAGAATTGTACGTTAACTGCCTGCCTCTTTTAAATTGCCAAGTAGACCATTAATTTTTAAGTTTGTTTGCATTTACTCGTACATAAATTAGTCAACCTGATTTTTGATGGCATAAATTGCATAACGTCTTACAAAAAGCTTTTTAAAGACCTTTATTGTCACGTACTGCTATTTGCTAATGTCTGATTGTTTATTTCGTTTAATTTGGTTTTGTTTTATATCTCAACTTTCTACCTAATGCATTCGCAGATTCGTGCACTTTTAAGCGAAGCGCGTGCAATCACACGAAATGATTTATAAGGTCATGGATTCTTCACTTGCTGCTCCTGCCGTGCTCATACGTACTCAAGTCGTCCTTTTTGGTCTATCAAAGAAGATTGCTCTCGCTTTTAGTAAGTGTTTTTTTTTTTTCGTCATACGTTAGCGCAGGATACAACACAAAGATGAGCAAATTAATACAGACCTTGTTATCTTATGTATATGTTAAGTGTATTGGTGCTTTTAAGTTTATTCAAATGGTGGGCGTCCGGTGCAGATTAAACGTATTTTTGAACGGAGCTAGACATCTGAAGAACTACTCATATCTTCGTGAACAGCTGCATGCTGTGCCAAGGCGGATATCGTAAATCTTATTAATTTGGGAACTTGTAGGGGCTCACAATTCGACCACCAAATCAGTTTCTAGGAAATGTATTTATGGTTTAATTTAGATACAATGTGTTATATGGCTGATATCTCACCATTTCCAGCTTCTCATTTCAGTGAAGAGAAAACATCAGCTCTCGGCTGGAATATTTTTCCTCACTGATTGATTGAACACAATTCTCAACCGTACGCTGCCGCTGAACTGGTGTCCGATCTGTGCTCCGCGCTGGCCTTAGTAATTTATCCACCTCAATAGAAAAAAAGAGTTAAAGTTTACTTTAATTTTAATACAGTTCCCTGATAGCTCTATACACTTTATGCAATTTTACTGCAATGATCTTAACCGGTAGACGAAGAAAAAAAGTCTCCCGTTTGACCTTCATCCCTTCAAAACTACCGTCCACGGAAAGATTGCTTCAAACCTCCGAACAGAAAATAATTCGCCGGAGTCAGGCCAGTACTGTACTGTGGATAGTTCAGCTATACTTGATCCCCCATAACATTCTCTCATGGCAGCCTGTGATTGACGTGAGATGTGAAAGGGCGCTTTGTTATGAAGATGGAGCTAACAAGCTGCGAGTTTTCTTCCTTCTTTCTTCTTTATTTAATCCCGCAAAGTGGCAGTAAATAAAGAAGAAAGAACGCTTCAAAAGGCTTGCTCCTTTCCTCCCTTCTTGGGAGAGAGAAATTATTGTACACCCTTCGTAGGTGCCCTACAGATATTCCAGGCTTTGTTAAGCTACTTTCGTCGTTACGTTCGCTGTGCTACAAAACTTGCTCGAGTAGATCCGAGTTACTCCCATGGATCACATCACGTGATCAAACATAAAGTGACGCGCTTCTTATAGCAGACGTTGACAGAGCGATCACCGGGTTTTTCCAGAAAAATAACGCGATAGAGAACGACAAATAAGATAAGCAAAAAAAGAAAGCAAACAATAATTTAGGCGTGTTCCCTTTGCGGCAACGAGTTGAAATTGTTCGAGTGCTTTTCAACTTAATTTTTTACAACACGCAGCGCCGTTGTTTTGTGTAAAATAGATATCCAAAACAACCTTGCATGTGATGTTTTGCTTATTTTTTGTGTATAATATACAGTATGCGAGGCGACGTTGAGCATGTAGCTTGCCGCTGCTTAATATTCAGTGCTACTATTACCTTTGCCACCATAGTGCGAGAAAGTGGCGATTTTCTTGCTTGCCTCACCCTTGATAATTGCAGGCCTAGCTTCGTGACATTGGCTACAAGCAATAGGTGAGTATGACATACAATGAAATTGAATCATGAGATTCCAGAAAACAACAGTGAAGAAGCACTGTTTCCAGACATGCCAAAACCTCTTGTTAGTAGCCATCATTGAGCTAAACTTTCGCCAACCGGCTTCAGAATACTGTATTTGTGGATAAAAGCCCTGCTTAAGATAGTGCATGTGGCAAATACTCTGGTTTCTGTTGTGTTGGCGTGCACTTTGGATTACCTGTTTTAGCATAGTGGAATTATGTCAGAAAAACAAAGTGTAAAAAAGCCTGTCTTACCGAACTGCTCGATTTTATTCCCATGAACCCCCCTCCCTCTCTCTTTCTCACAAAAAGAAACGAAAACACATTTAAATGATTATTTTGCGGACTATCATCCGATGTTGCAGCAGCTATCAGACTGCCAGACTCCCCGAAGTAATCCCCTTCTGTTAATGCGAAGTAGCACAGACATTATTTTTTAAAACCATAACTCGTTGTAAAGGTACAATTTGGGCTGTGAGCTACGATTTCGAGGTTCTAACCGCGGGTTTCTAACTTGCACGGCGCAGCAGCAATTGAACGAATACCCGCCGGTGCCAATTAAGCCATTTACGTCGAAAGTGAAAGAAGCTTGGAATTGAATATGCTATCACTATACGTCTGCCGTGTCACTCAGACGCGTACTCACAAAGCACATCCAGAGAGGCGCTGACAGCGGCGGACGTAGGCCAGGACACGTGGTACACGTGGCAGGAGAGCTGGACGCCGTGCAGGTCCCGGGAGGCGTTAAGGCTGAGCACGCTTCGCGTGGTGTACGAGTCCTCCTGGGGTGAGAACTCGACGAACAGGTGGCTGGCGGCCGTCATGTTGGTGTCGCCCATCATCCAGTGCACGTGGCGCACTGCGGGCACGGCACGGCGCGCCACGCAGCCTACCTCCACCTCGTCGCGCTCCTGGACCGTGATCTTGGAGCCGTCCTTAAGACGATCGCCGCCCAGCGTGATGAAGGGCTCCTCGGGGGCTCCTAGGCAGCAGAAAGAGGGATTGCTGACACAAATATGCACTCGTTTGTTTAGATTAAAAATAAAATAAACAAGTTGGTACGCAGATTGCAGGGAAAAGAAAGACACGTTGAAACATGTCAACAGCATACATGCAAAAAAAATATAGATGTTTTTTTTTAAGTTTTTTGTTTTACAGTGGGGACAACAAAAGGACCTCACGAAGAACGATACAAAACCAGATGCTAAAACACAAATATCAGATAGAACATAAAAAGAAAGGAAGCAACAAGGAACATTCGATATTTGAAGGAATTGTTGTTCAATGCGCAACATGGTGACGCCGAGTAGGTGCACACCGCCTATGCGTTATGGGACTGATATCGTCACAGTCTGGAACAGGTGACACGTCTCGCTACCAACTCGAAGAAAGAAGAAAAAATAGCCCACTGATTATTTTTGTTCTTTTGTGTGTGCTGATGCTACACTCCTTTTCGTGCAATTCAAAAATACTTAACCCCCCTCCCCCCCCCAAAAAAAAAAATAAAAAAAATAAAATAAAAAGAACTCAGACATAATCTCATCTTGCAAATATATAAGAGAATATTTTTTATGAATAAATTTTGTGAGTTTCCAATGCTAGAGCGTCCACCTGTCATACGATTTTATGTGTGAGAGGCAATTTCATTTTGCACATACCAATATATTATGTTTTTTCCAGTAAATAACTTAGAGTATATAGGACTCCTATGTAAATTACTGCACTAACGTACGGGCTTTCGTGTGTTTATTGAACATATTCCCATTATTGTTTTTACAATTACTTTTTAGCCCTCTAGGTCGGGGGCGCTTAGTTGCAGTCGCGAATATGACAAATCAGAAATGTAGCCGTATACAAAAAAAATTGCAAAAAACGAGAACGTAGTTTATATTTTATTTTTCTAATTTCGCGCCATTGTTGCATCTTTGAATGTTTGTTTTTTCCTCGAGGGGCAGCAATCGGTTTCGCGTTTCCATTAAGAAGGCACTTGACTATTTCTTTTTGTCTCTTACAAAAGCACGCACTCAAATTGTAGCCTCGAACGACTAGAACCACAGATACAGAGAGTTCCCGAGAAACGTGAACCGCGTTTCTCAGCCCGGGTAAGTAAGCTATGCACCTCAGAAAGCTTAAACTTCGTAAGAATTTGACGCTAGCGGTTAGGATAGAACGCGAAAGTTTGACAGCATGATGTTATCTACGTAAAACGATAGTTGAAAAAATGAAATTTATCTATGAGCCTACGTCCACCTAAGCTTAATATCGTCAAAACAAAACTCCGCATTGTGGATTTTTGTGGTATTTATACCAGTGGAAAACACTTCTCAGCAAGAAAGAGGATATTGTTTATTTCTCGCTGACAACTTTCTTTCGCCAAAATAGATGCCACAGGCGCCTACAACGTCAATTCCTGTTTTCAGAAGTTTTGGCTTGGGTGGACGTCGGCTCATAAATAAATTTCGTATTTTTCAATTATCTTCTGTTCCAGGTAACGTCATGTTGTCTAACTTTCCATTTCTATACCAACCGCTAGCTTCACATTTTCACGGGGTTTGGGATTCCTCTGATGCATAGTTTATTTACCCGACCGAAGAAACACGGTTCTCTCTTCTCAGGAACTCCCGGTATATCAGACGACCCAGTGAGAAGAAAAATAGCAATGACAAACTTGAAGACGAAGGACGGGACGACAAGCGAGTCAGCAGTACGAACTCGTATTGGACCCTCCCGCATTTCCGCCCTTTGATTACTCCAAGAGCAAACACCATCTCTCGTTTTCCGCTCCCTGTGATGGAACGCTGCTGCCCTTATTATCCCGATTCAATTAAGAAGAAGCTTCCCTCGGATGACGTCACTTCCTCCTTGGCGCCAGCGGGGAACACGAGAAAGCACTTGCCGAACTTCCGAATGTAGCGAAAGGGCAGAATTGAGATAACAGTAAAGCGAAGAAAGGAAAAGAAAAAAGTTTTAATTTTCTCATCGGCGAACTTTGACGAAGCCATAATTAAGCAGGTGTGAGGAGGAGCCTTAATGAGTAACCTCGTATGCGCGGGTGGTTAGATTGAGTGTTAGCGGAGAGTTCAACGGAACGGTGCACTCAGACGTATTATCGTGTGCCCAGAAGTCAATTAATTTGAGTCCGAGAAAAAGTCGGAGTTTCCGCCGCACTAAGAATTATTTTTTATCGTTTAGTTCGTCCTTAATTCGTCTTCTTTTTCTTTTTTTTTTTTTTCATGTGCCCTTATTTGTTTTTTACTTGGTCATTTCGTTATTACTTATATTTTCTGGGTGAGTTCATTGTACTCATTCTTATTTGAGCAGCGAAGGTAAATAACGGCTTCTCTGCTAACAACCTTCCAGGAAAATCGACGTACGTTTTTATACTCTCTTTTTTTTTTTCTTCTCATCGTGCGTTCGCTGTCTGGTGCTCTCTACCGCAATTAATAAGGAATGTAATTTGTGTACACTGCTTCTTGTCGAATATTTAGCTCGAGGTCGTAGCCGCTAACCACCCACCGGAAATGTGATTGACATTTTTGGCGGACAAGTCTAATCGATATCAATTACTCCGAGAGCGACATTTCACGAACGGAGGTTGTTAGCGTACTCTAACTAGATGCGCATGCCTCGCATATTGTACGATAGACGGTACGCCAAGCTTAAGTACAATGTCTTCCTCTCGCAAAAAAACAAAAACAAAAAAAAGTTTGCAAATTATTATTTTGGTATGCACACTGCGGTAGTTAGTTGGTATGCACAATGCGGTAGAACCCGTGTTATCCTAAGTGTGTGTAAATGTATGTATCACTATGCTTAAATTTGGTTTTTTTTTATATAAGCGATAACATGTAAAATACGATGCACCGAAACCCGGTGGAACAAATCAAGAACAGAAAAGATTTTCTTTGCAACTTGAACGTCTTATTGAGAACTGTCCATGCTTTGGGGGGGGGGGGGGGGGGGGGGGCAGACGTTCATGAGAATCTGAATTAAATTGAAACAGCGCGATACGTATCCTTGGAAAGGAGAATAATTTAATTCACCTTTTTATTTATGTATCGTAGCCATGCTCACTTCAATATGGGAGGATGTGTCTTCAAAATGCGATTACCTATGTATGTTCTGTCAAAGTTAAAATACAGTTTAGGGTTTAGATAGGAGAGTTATATTCATATCTTCACGCAGTTATCTACTATAGCGAAAAATTAATGTTTTTGTGTTTCCCCCGCCGGTTGATATATCTGCACAAGCAAGATTTATGACTACGCGTGTCATAAAAATATAACATTACGCAAAGGAAATGTATATTTTGAATTGAAAACCGTTCTATCTATTATCAAAAAGTCTCGCTAAGGCTCTTTCACAGGTTGTAAAAAAAATGCTTTGTGTTATTCATGCAGGATTTCTTTTCAATGAAAAAATTGATTGTCCATCGATTGGAAAATGACCATTTTTGTTCGTATTTTTAGAACATTTAAATCTATACAAGTTTATATACATTCGCTTTCTAAGTATTCTTAGGCAATTTGAAAAGCAATTGGCATTTAGTGATTAAATCACGCGTTCTCCAGTAAAGAGAACAGGATATTGCGCGCGAAGCTAGCCAAGCAGGCAGCGCCCCCATGCCCGAATGATTGTCGCGCTTGGCTCCCACGTAAACGGCCGAGGTTCGATTCCTGCGAGCGGACACGCACTTTCGTTATTTCTGTATATGCCGTGTCCTGTTTTATTCCAGAACTATTATGCTTATTCAGGGTCCGAATGTTCTATGCTCCGTACCTTCTGAGCCCATTGTTTCAGAAGCACACGCGTTTACATGAGAGAGACGGGACAAAAAGACGAAGAAGCACACAGGACAAACGCTAGCGTTTGTCCTGTGTGCTTCTTCGTCTTTTTGTCCCGTCTCTTTTGCGCTATTTTTAATATGAATCTCCGCGTGGTGAAGGAGAGTCACTCTTTCGCCTGCGCTGGATCCTGCAGTTAAGCCGCCATCGACGTCTGCGACACTAGCCTGCTTCTATTTCATTTTCGGCACAAGCTCGAACTGTTAAACATTTAGTTTCTTTCAGCCATTCGCCGCCTCATCAATTGTCATCCGTGACATTTTGGTGGAGGTGCTAGGTATCAAATTTTATTTACGTGACGCGTACCCCTTTGAAGACATCCCGGCCCATTCAGGTGATCAACCCCGGGAATGCTACCCTTCGCAAAAGACGCGGAAACCCGAGTAAACCTCCGTACCAAAGGTCAACCCCCGGAATTCGGTTTCGTGCCGCTGAAGCGGAAGAACACCGCGACGATGACTACCCCCCCGCCCGTCGTCGTCCTACCCATCACTCCCCGCAATCCGACGTCCTCTCACAGAGAAGCGCACGTGGATGTAGAGGACTGGCTGCAAGAGGATGAACGTGTAGCCCGCCAAAACGGATGGAGGATTGAGCAGCGCCTCCAGAACCTCTACTTTTTACTTGAAGACACTGCGAGACACTGGTTCGAGAACTACTAAGTTTACTTTATTTCATGGGAGTTCTGCCCACCCCAACTGAAGTGAATATTCATCAACCATCACCGTCGGCAGCAAGCGGAGGATACTCTTCAAGCAAGCACAAGAGACCCAACGAAAGCGTGACAAGCTTTGTTGAAGATGCCCTGCGCCTAAGTGCCCGAGGTGATCCGGAGGCCGCCGAGGAAAAGAAACTTCGCGCCCTTATCCGTGGCTTGAAGAGTGAGATTTTCCGAAGCCTAGTGAGAAATCGCCTAGCGACTGTCGAAGGTTTTGTAACTGAAGCCACCAATATCGTGCGAGCACTGACGGCCCGAGCAGGCCACTACCACCGACTCTCCAGCTTGCGTGTTGCTACAACCGTCGCAGCTTCCCGCCTGGACCTGAACATCGCCGGTGTCGACAGGCTTCGAGAGATCGCCCGGGATATCGTCCGGGAAGAGCTCCGCAAGATGCTACCCGCTACTGTTCACCCGTAATCACTATTACTCTCTGAGGTCGTCCGAGTGGAGGTTCACTGAGTGTTTCAGCCTGACGCTCACGTCACCGTAGCAGCACCCGAGTAGCTAGTACTAAGCTACGCCGCAGTGGTCCACCAGCCCCACGTCCGTGCATGGTGGCCCCCGACATGAACCCCCGGCGCCGCAATATCAACGACGCCAGGAAGATCGGGCGCACGTCAGTCCAGAACAAGCTGCGCCAAGGAAGACCGACGTGTGGAGGACGGCCGATCGACGCCCGTCGTACTATCACTGCGGGGAAACCGACCATAACTACCGGAATTTCCCCTGCCGGCAAATAGGGCTGTGCGACATCCACCCGAACGACCCATGTCCATGCTACTGTGAGCGACCGCGGGAGCTCGAAGAGTACCTTCGACAACCTGTCTTTCAAACGTGCACCTCGCCGCAGGTCCCGGTCGCCATCACCATGACGTGCAGCTTCACCGATACACCGACCCCGTCGTGAGAATCTGTCGCCCCTTTCGCGCCGGGAAAACTAAACACGGCAACCCCTGGAGGTGGAGTTGCCGTAAACCAACGACGTAAAGAGCTCCCAAAAACGCCGGAGACCTCCCACTCGACCGACGCCATGCGTTATAGCGACGCTTCTGCGATGGTGCCCAACAGCCTCAGCGTGACCATCGACAGCCATTACGCGTCGAGACTCAAATCGGAACAGACTACTCCGTCTTGAGCGGGAGGTTTGCACGCCGTCTTCAGTAAGTGTCAACGCCGTGGGATGGACCGAAATTACGTACCGCCGGAGGTCAGCTAATAACGCCGACTGGAATGTGAACTGAACTATTTCACATCCATGGTGAGACCTGCCATCTGAAGTGCGTTATTCTGCAAGAATGTGCGAGGGACACTATCCTCGAAATGGACTATTTATGCGAGTACGGCGCCGTAACCGATCTCGTAGCAAACCGGCTGACGCTACCAAAACTTGCCCAATCCCCGGAGGAACGCGAAGCGGCGTTATCCGCAGTCCCAGTCCTTGCAAACCACGTAAAGGTACAGCCGCCTTCGAGCGTTTTTGTACAGGTCGAAGCCGATGAAGATTCCTGCGCGAAGCTCCGCTCGAGAAAAGGCCCAGTTGCTTTTAGAATGAGGAATCGGTGTCGTAAGAGGAGTAATAGAACTTCAAGACTGGTGTGCCATGGTCCTGGTTACAAATTTCCGCCATGAGTCGCAACTCCTTACGAAACGTATCGCCCTAGGCCATATCGAAGAACTTCAGAACTCAGCCGCAATCGCTGCACTTTCGGAATGGCCCACTTCATCGCAGCACAAGAGAAAGCCACCCCATGAACTTGACATCGACCCGAAGCTTCCAGCTACCGGACGAAGACGGCTGCTTGACCCTCTGAACTAGTTTGACGAGCATTTTGCCATAACGTCAAGGGTGCGGCAAACAACGGTAGCGAAACACCACAAGACGCGCACCCCGTCCACCGCTCGCCGTACCGAGTCTCATCGAAGGAAAGGAAGGTGATTTAAGATCAAGTCCAGGAAATGCTCCACGACGAGATCATTCAATCATTAATAAGTTCGTGGGTGCCCCCTGTCGTCCTTGTAAAGAAGAAGGATAGAACTCTGTGGTTCTGAGTAGACTATCGCCGACTTAACGCTGTGACTAAGAAGGGCGTCTATCCACTACTCCGCATCGACGATACTATGGACCGTCTGCGCCACTATCAATAGTTTTCGTCCACGGAAGTCGACAAACACGACAGCGAGATAACTGCCTTCGTCACACCCGACGGACTGTACGACTTCAGAGTGATACCGTTCGGAATTTTTACAGTACCAGCCACCGTCTAGCGTGTTGTGGACACAGTTTTGGCGGGTCTGAAATGGCAAAGGTGCCTCGTCTACCTCGACAACGTGGTAGTATTTCTGCGGTATTTCGACGAACACCTAAGACGACTTCGAAACGTGCTTCAGATCATCAAAAGTGTCGGTCTGCCATTCAAGCCTAGAAAATGTCGGTTCGCCTCGGGTGAACTAAAGTTCCTGGGCCACGTCGTGAGCAACAAAGGTGTTTGCCCTTACCCCGAAAAGACGCGCGCCGTAGCCGCATTTACGCCGCCATCTGACAAAAAGGCCGGACGAAATTTTTCGGTACTTTTTGCCTTCTACAAATGGTTTCTTTCAGACTTCGTAAAGCTGTCCGCACCGTTGACGCACCTCAAAAAGTATGCCGTAAAGTTTGAGTGGACAGAAGAACACCAGCGGTCATTCGATAAGCTCAAGCAAAGACTCCAGACGTTTCGATTCTTGGCAATTCCGACTAGTTCGCTGAAACAGATTCACAGGGACGCCAGTAACACCTGACTTGGCGGGGTACTGGTCCACAGGCTGGAGGGAGCAAAGCGAGTGATCACCTTTTTTCAAGTCAGAACGTAAATCGGAGAGGAACTACTCAACGACTAAAAAGGAGTACTTTGCTGTCGTCTGGGAAATAACGAAGTTACGCCCGTATTTATGTAAGAGTCCTTTTCGCGTGGTCACAGACAACCATTCGTTTTGCTGGCTCGTGAATCTGGAGGACCTCTCCGGACGCCTCGATCGGTAGAGCCTACGACTGCAGGAGTTTGAAATGACCCTGGCCTGGTGTACAAGTCCGTCCGGAAGCACAGTGACGCAGACTGTCTGTCAAGGGCCCCTGTCAAAGCCGAACCCGCTTGCTCCGACGATGATGACAACGAGTGTTTTCTCGGCGAAGTAAACGGCAGCGACATGGCAGCTTTTCAATGAGCTTATCCTCAACTGCGAGCCCCCATCGAGCTCTAAGAGGGACGACGGACTACAGTTCCCCAAGCAAGCCTTCTTACGAGCTGTGCCAACCTTCGCCATTCGCCAAGGTGTGCTGTTCAAAGAGAAATTTGGCAACAGCAGTTCCTACCAGCAGTTGCAAAGGTGTCTTTCAAGGATGCTATTATGACCCGACGGCTGGGCGCCTGGGATAAAGCGGAACACTTGCCAGGATACGTAAATTTTACTGGTCCAAGCTCCAAAAACTGTACATAACTAGACGAGGTCCTGCCACGAATGCCAACGACGGAAGAAACCACCGATGAAGCCGGCAGGACTTTTTCACTCATTGCACCACCGACCACTCCGTTCGAGCAGGTCGGAATGAATTTTCTCGGCACATTCCCGCCTTCAGAGCAAGGCAACAGGTGGATAATTGTCACAACCGATTACCTAACACGATACTTTGAGACGAAAACCCTTTCATCGTGAACTACCGTGGAAGTCACCAAGTCTTTCGTTAAATTCTTCGTCCTCCGGCACAGATCCCTCGAGATCCTGATTACAGACCGAGGATCATCGTTCATGGCGCAGCGAACGCAAGAGGTCCTTTTTCTCAGCCACACCAGTCAAAGTCGAATCAAGGCGCACCATCCCCAGGCCAACGGGCTGACGGAACAGCTGAACACGATCGTCGCCGACACAATGTTAATGTACACTGACGTGTAACACAAGACGTGGGGCGAAGTTTTGCAGTATGTTACGTTCGCAGACAACAAAGCGGTTCAAAAGACCACCGTAGTTTTACCATGTTAGATCGGTCACAGTCGCAAGGTAACAACGATGCACAACGCTATGCTGCCCCACGAGCTAGATGCCGACGGGAGCGACGACGCCCAAGTAGTTGCTCAATGGGCAGAAGTCTTCCAGCTCGCCCGTTTCAGGATTCAAGACCAGAAACGTGTCGACGCTGCATGCTACAACCTCCGTCGTCGGGATGTCCACTTGCAGTCCGGAGACGGGGGTTTGGGCGTGGACACCGATCCGTCGCCGCAGCCTGAGTGAGAAGCTGTTAAAGAGGTACCTTTGAACCTGACAAGAGTCTCCGCCGCCTAGGGGATTTGAACTACGAAGTGGCGCTTCACAGAACCCAGCTTTCTTCATGCCGCCGGCCGGGACTAGGGGTGATTTACATCGTTCGCCTCAAGCCGTTCTATGCTGAATAGGACTGAGGACGTTTCGTGTTCCGTCTTAGTCTATAGTGCGCCGTTCTTTCGGTTTGCTTTGTTTTTTGTTGCATTGGGTCCATGCACTTTCTAACGGGAGAGTAATGCTGCGCGCGCAGACAGCCAAGTAGGCAACGCACCCGTGACCAAATTGTTACCGCGCATGGCTCCCACACAAAGAGCCGATGTTCGATGACTGGGAGCGGACGCAACATTTTGTTATTCCTCTGAATGTCGCGTTTTGGTGTATTCGAGTATTATGTTGCTTATTCGAGGACCCAATATTCCACACGCGGAACCTTCTACGCCGATCGTTCCAGAAGCCGATGCGTGTACTACTTAAGGAACTCCACGTGGAGAGCCGGAGTCCCTCTTATGCCTGCGCTTGATCCTGTTGTTACGCCACCTTCGACGCCTGCGACGCTAGCCTGTTTCTATTTTGTTTTGGGCATAAATTTGTCCCATTACACGTTTTGTTTCTTCCAGTCACTTCACGCCTCGTCAATTGTCATTCGTAACAATAAAACGAGCCCTGTCATAGACGTATACTTCAACTTTTTTTTATTTTTTCGTAGATACGTTATTGAGGTCAATTCAAGTAGTTTCACATTGCGGAGGGAGTTGTTCAAATACACATAATTTTTCAGTCAATCGCAGTCTTCAAACATTATTAAGTATGTTATTCCTACCCCATGATTAAGTTAAAAAATGTGTAAACGTTCAAACCTATATCTTTGTGGTACGCTAGCTGCCTGTGGCTCTGCCTTTAAGTGGGACAGAAGGGGACGAAGTAGAGGAAGTTACGTCACTGAAACACGATCACGATGTTGCGTTTTTGTCTCCGAGGTCAAAGTTAATTTTATTGACTAAATGCTCTGCCCCGTCATTATGATTTTGAAAGAGGCGCCTCTGTTCGGATACAAACAATGATTAATTTTTTTTTTAAACTTACCTTCTTCGACAGAGTGTACTCTTTTATTTTAGATATACTGTAAAGGACTTCATTTTAGCGGGCTCAATATTTCCAGATTTCGGCGCATTGTATAGTTCTGAAAAAAAGTTCGCGGCCACAAAAGTTTGCGAATAAGAATGGTATGCTGTGCATTTTTCACCATGAGAAAACATATTCGTGGGACCTATTTTTCGCGATAATTCAAAAATTGCGAAATCCGAGAAAATTAGGTTTTCGCAAGAAATAAGGCGTTTATAGTATAACAAATCAGCGTTTACCGGATTGTACAGCCTCACGAGTCATGTTTACTATTGCGTCAGTACTGTAATGATTCTGGAATATTATGCTCACCGCCCAAGTACACCTAAAGGAACGCGTCGTTTTCGCGGATAATGATTTCACTTTTGTCTCAAGCTCTCTCTCTCGAACTCCCATCTTTTCCTCTTCCGCTCTTTCATTCCGTGATCTGTTTTCTAAGAAAAAAAACTGTCCTCAATTTATTTCCATTCGGTTTATTTATTTCAAAGGGTACACTCTTTGAAACGGCTCTTGGCGCCGAAGGCGATCGTGTTGTCCGACGAGGCACCGAGGCCCAGGCAAGCTTGCCATCATTCGGATCGCGTGAACATTGTCTTTAGTAAAATGGAATTGACGTTTTTTATCCGCTTAAACGATTAGCGGGCTACTTGGCATACAGCTAAATATTGGAGGCTATTATTTTAAACAGTTTTCTGGAAGGAACGCAAAAGCAAAAGTTGTCTGCGAACGTAACATATGAATATTTTGTTGGCTAGGAAAGTGCTTGAAAAAAAAAAAAGAAACGCGGCTGAAAGACGCAATTTCTCTCTACCAAATGAAAGCAGTGTACACCACCAAAACGTCAATGCGTGAATGCTCACTAAATTCCTTGAAGCCCTTGATGAACAGACGTTGATGGAACTTGTCAGTTTCTATGTCTGCTGACGGCAAAAAAATCAGCGTAGAATAGCCTGCGCTGTTTGACAAGAGAACCAAACACGAAACTATATCTGCAGGAGGCATTGAAAGCCCAATGCCGCTATTCTGAATCAGTTGCGTCTGTGAGTCTACCATAGTTCAGTCGCGCGTTTTAGGAATATGTAGGTCAACAGCATATCATATTTTGAAGTCTGCAATATCCCCGCACGTGCGAAGGAAAAAACAAAACGAGCCCTATATATATTGTTAATTTTCTGCAAAATAAGCTATGACATTTTTTTCAATTTAAGCAGCCAGTTTAATTCGAAATAGAATAGTTTCGTCCACGAAACGCACAAAGAAGGAAAAATAATACGCATTATTTTTGTGCTATTTAAAGCAAACGCAACTGACAAATATTTAGTATAACTTTTACTTGCGCTATTTTCAATGTTACTGGCTTCAAGTATCCAATCACATTTGATGAAAGCTTTGAAATCACGGGAGTTCAGTAAACGCGACCGCAAAAGAAGTGATTTGAAAAGCCATGAAAAAAGATATGCGATGCCTTATTTAGGAGCGGGTATTTTATTACATTGTATTTTCAATACCTTTCCTCTTTATACAAAAATGCAATTATCGAGCGCTCTTGCTCCAAAAGTGAACACTAAGTGAAAAATGTAAACTCGCAACTAATTAGCTGCGATAACGCGGGATTACTTATGACTTTCGCTCTTGGCTCCTTCTTATGTGACAATCTGTTACCGAAAATAGATTATTTTATCTTCGTCTGTTTCAACAAGCGACGCACCCTTACCTCTCTTTATCTCAACGATGTCTTAAGGAGCATTCCCTGCACCTTAATTAGCCTTTTGAGTACACAATTCTGCTCATTCAGACTTTTTACGACGGTCAAAATCATTGTACCTACAATGCTTCAAGTTCCTTATATGCCCATTTCCCCTGCCCGAAGAAGCTCTTCCTTAGTTTTGCAAGAGTAATATTTAGGTGCTGGGATTTCCCATGCTTTTTCAGATTTCTCGTATAATACAACACCTGACCGTATTTCGGTCCTAATACAAAATAAGAAAAACGTGGCAGAAGACAGCTAGCGTACCGGTGACGACGAGTTTGAGCACCTTGGTGACTCTCCTGACAGAGTCGTCGTCCCCGAACTCCCGGCACTCCCAGAGGCCGTCGTCTGCCCTGGTCACCTGGGTGATGGTAAGGGCGGCCGTGCCGTCGCGCGAGATGTTCCACTGGCGACGGCCGCCGGCACCCGAGCCCACGTCGAGCACCACGGGGTGGCCGTTGCGCATCCACTGCACGCTGCCGCCGGGCGTCTCCAGGAAGCACGGGATGCTCAGGCTTTCCCCGGGGTTCACCACCTGATGGACGTCGAGGTCGGGAAAAAGGTGTAGGGTGTCTCAAGCGGACCTTCGGCTGTAAAACGTGCCAGAAAAATCGGCGCCTACAGATAGTAAGCTTAAACTTTCACCGAATGTGCAGTGAGTAGGTTAGTTTTACCGTGTGAAATCTCAAGGCGCAGATCACGTTTTGCAAAAAAAGAATAAGTGCAAAATACTTACTAAAGCCCATGTTAGGCCCGTTCGCAGACGGCGGAGTGGAGTGGAGTGGAAGAACGTTTATTGATTTCCGATTCTACTCTGGCGATAACACTTCGGTAGGGTCAGAGGGGGACGTACAGGAGGTGTAACGAGAGTGGATTGTGAAAGTTTTATTGGAAAAATTGCGTTGTTGGATGTTTGGAGGGGAGAGAGGCTTAGATTTCATTCCCGAGCTTCGTCCTCTCAAGGTAGTTAGAACAGGGCCCAGGATATTGCTTCTATGGCTGATGTCACCTGTCGGGTGCAACCAGTCTTCGAACTGCTTCGGCCTGTTTTGCGCAGCGATTGATGCAGGAGCGGCCTCCAGCTCGTTCTTAAAGTGGCAGCACTTCCACATGAAATGAGTCATTTCGGGTACTGTCTGGGCCTTGCAGAATGGGCCTGTTGCCTTTGTAAGAACAAAGTTTGGCTTTTTCCGTAAGCTTGCGGTGTCTGTCCATTTCTTCGTTTCGACTTGTACATCGGCACTTTCTGTCCTGATTCTTCGCAGGAGTACTATCTAGTATCTTCTGAAGCATCTAGGAGTAGGATTGTCTTTCCCTTTATTTCGTTTAATTAATCGTTTTTGAGATGGCGTTGCCGTTCGCTATCCGTCCGACGGTGTTGTAAGGAGCAGTGGTTTGGTCAGCGGTCTGAGTCCCTGGCCATGCATGGAGCAGGCATGGACCGGGACCCTTGCCAACATCGGTGTTGCGGAGGAGGAGACGGTGGTACGCTATCGCCGCACCGTTAGCGATCTCGTTGCGCCTAATTCCCTCATGTCCGCTCCAGGGATCTCTTTCAAGACTGCTTTAGTGCCTTTTGTCTTCGTCATTATGTCTAATTTCTGGATTTCTTTAATTAAAGGGGTGATTTTGTGGTGCGTCTGGCAGGCATTCATTGTTTCTTGTGAGTCCGTGAAGATTGTTACTGTAGAGAACTTTTGTCGGACTTCGATTTTGATGTCGAACCTCGAGGTTCGACTGGTTTACCGAACCTTCGACCTTTCACTAAAGTTCAAAGAAGTTCGACTTATGGACAGTGTTTCCCGGCTTCTACACGTGTATTTCAAATTTTGGGAAATAAATAATTTAGAAAGTAGTTTATTTTATATTTTATACAATGGTTACCAATATTTACACCATATAAAACCTAAAATAAGCGCTTTTAATAATTTCGTTAGCTAGTAATATGAATCAGTAATGCCAATACGCCCAACAAATATTGGACTTTTCTCCCACAAATCAAGTGTGTTGTCCTTTTTCCCCCAGTCTGGGGGTTTTGTCCAAAATGTTAAAAATAAAGTCAACCCTTTCTTGTTTTTTTTTTTTTTTTTTTTTTTTTTAGTTGTTGCGCATGCGCACAAAAGTCGAACTTCAGTCGAATCTTTGTCGAACATCACGTTGAAAGTTCGAAAAAGCCAAACTTGGTCAACCTCGAACCTGAGCCGGTTCGCGACATCCCTAATTACGACCTTTAATGCCGCATGGATGGGCTTTACCGACGCTATTAGCTTGTGGCTCCATCTACCGATACGCGCAGCCAGCAGACGACGCACTTCGTTGTCTGATTGCTGCGGCTGTCGGCAGATGGTGCAGCAAGTTAATTGCGCTCCGCTTGCGGAGCAGAGTACCGCAATGGTGCCATTCTGGAGCCAAGCACTGCGGGAAGCCAAGGTCGGTTTTCCCAGGGGACACGAAGGCGCGGACGCGAGGCGACGTGCTGTGGCGTGCTGCGGCGCGCTACGTAAGGAAAATAGTGCGGCTGACGAGAACGCCGTCCCCTCGCTTTTGGACGAGAGGGACGAGAGCTCGCCGACTCGCCGAGATAGCCGGATGTGCCGATCGCGCATCACTCCGCGAGAGCCGCAGACGCGAGCTACGCGATCGTCGGCCGTTTCGTCTGCTTTCCATACCTTGGAAACGGATATCCTAAAACATCGCTCGCGTTATAAAAAAACAGGATTGTATTGTACCCAGTTGACGCACATAGTGTCCAATGAGTTATTAAGCTTTCGGTTCGTTCGACTTTAGTCTAGGATCTATATATTGCGAACTCAAAGCCGAAAATATGTTCCCCCGAAACTCGGCGCTCTAGAAGGCCGCTTTCCCGCACAAAGGTCGGATCCAGCTCTGCGCACGTGACCACTCCTCCGCCAATACGGAGATGGCGGCGAAAGGAAAAGGAACGCGATACTCTGGCTCTGCAAGCAGAGCCTATACAGTTACTCTAATTGCGCTGTCGACTCGGCCGTTCGCAGACGGGCCTAACGTAAACCTTGACGAATTTTTGCTCTCATTTTTCCCAGGAAGGAAACTACGCCTTGATAGTTCACTCCGTAAGACGGACCGCTTCGCGAAAACATGCGCTTGGCCGTTGCTCTCGTGTCAGGCGTTGCGGGAGGGGGGTGAGGGACTGCGGCCGCTTCTGCTCCTCTCGTGCCGAGGAACATGGCGGCGCCTGTGGCATCAATATCGTCGGCAGCCGCAACCTCGGCAGTAGCGAACGTAGCCATCCACGCCAGTACACCGCAGACGAACCAAGGGAGCGGAAGAACGACATTAATGCTTTCGCATTCACAACTCATAAGAAGTTCTTAGGTGCCCTTAAATTTCTTTGTTTGTTTCAGATTTAGTTTTTCTAGGTGTTCTCTAATTACTTTTTTAGCGTCTACGCCACCGCATAGAGGCTTATAGGATTCACTTGATATATTCACGCGAGCGTGAAGAAGTTGGAACGCACACGGCTGCCACGCGGAAGAACGCGGTTCGAATCCACTCCGCCTGATTTTTTCTTTAATCGATCAATCTTCTGAGAAGTTACAGCCTATTCTTGGCTGTAATCGCGTGTTGTGGTTCAGCACATTCCTGAGCATACCGCCTGTATGAGAGCAGCGGTAATGCGCGGCTTAGGGTCAGTGACTCTTCCGTCGCCGACGCAGGATGCTTGATACATTATCTTAAAGTTTGTAGGCACAAGTTCGCCTTATTAAACACTCTTTCCAGTTATTTGTTCGTTTTTTGTTTAATTTGCTATCCGTGACAATTTGATCGGAGCGCGAAACTTTTTTTTTTTTTTTTTAAGGTTAGCACATTTCGATATCAATATGGGGCTCAGATTGCTCATCCCGTATGGAGGCAACGGTAAACAATTAGGTGGCAGGAACCCCCAGGTTTAGCGAGGATTTTAGCAAACCCATGTGCGAAGTACATAAATGAAGAAAAAAGATTATAAGACGCGCGTCCCTTTTTTCAGCTAGAACGGTAATTAGGTTCCAGAAGCTTTTGTTCTAAAGCATGATTTTGAACTCGTCCTGAAAGAAGTACATCAGAAAAAAAGAAAGATGATCCGAGTACTCTCGCGTGATGCGCGATTGCTCTCCCCGTTCTGACGACCGATGTACATGAACTCCTGTGGGGCTCAATGCCTTTTACACACCGTAGCTAATGTACTAATAATAGCAATACAAGCCCATACTGCTCGTTGCCTTAGCCACACTAGAACTCAAAGCTAGTATAGCTTCAGTGCATTTAGTGCTTCTCTTCGACTACTCAATATATATATATATATATATCATGACCTACTCTTTCCTGTCAAAGAAAGAAACGTGTATAGATATCGGTTTTCCAATAATTGATTTTACATTTGCGGAACTTGGTTTTAATTCGCCAATATTTTCTCCGAAAGTGAGCAGACCTGCTGCAATATGAGAGTGAGCAGAATCAGGGGGGTGGATATTCCGGGAGCGGTTCTCCAGACCGGTCTGCTTGGAAAGAAATAACGTACTTTCTCAATGCCCCCCCCCCCTCCTTTTTTTTTGGGGGGGGGGGGGAATGGACAGAAAGTTTAATTATATTAGTCGTTTTAATATAAAACGTGAGCGCCAATATATGTGGCACATCGGCTAGGCCTACCTAAAAGAAATCATAATACTAGACTTTTAAAAGCATATTCTTAGGTAAATACGACCTTTGAACTTTCTTTCTAAGTCATCACAGAACACAACTTGTCATATTCACACAACTCCCCACTATTAACTTATCTGAAAACCTGACTGCCAAATGCCATAATTTAGAACAGCATGAGATATTTACAGCTCCTAAATAACAAGTTCTTTGGACAAGGGTGGTTGTCGTTTACATGGTATGGGCGCAACAGGAGAAATTGGTTAGATACGTGCTATCTTTATTGTATTTGCGAGACTGAATATTCGAATTAGGTCGGAATTTCGACACCATTAACGTGCTAGCCAGAATCAGACAAAACGAGTGCTTTAGTAGATCGTTTCGATAACCCCGATAACGATACCCGATATTCCGCTAACGTCATTGAGCAAGCATCGTATCGTTATCGTGTGTCGCTATCGGAGGTAACCCAACGATTTTCTAAAACTCCCCAATACCATCTTAATGTACTAAAACAAAAATCAATTTCGTTACTTTTTCTGGTGGCTCGGCGCTTGTAGGGGCTCCAGCCCCAGACGGGAAACCAGCAGCTGTTGCGTAAGCGACATGCGCAGCACGAAAGATGACCATAAGGATGGTAAGAGTATGGACGCTCCGACAGGTGCGCCCTAGAAAAAAAGGGGGAAAAAGAAATATGAACCAAGGTAACACATCACGTTATTACTGCATCATACTAGATATATGATAAAAGAACGTTTCCGGCTCAGCTCAGAGCCATTATTGAATCAATAGTTTACTCGTTCTTTACCGAATATTTCAAAAGTGCAAGCAATATGAATACCACTAAACATCCGTGCCCCTGTGCCGCGACAAGCAAGCCTAATGTTGGCCTCCCAGGTATAACTCCTTCACTAACAGAGAGGAACTAATTCGACTCTGTCACGGCCATCCATGTTTGAGTTGAGATTTTTCTTTTTTACCTGTTCTATAAGGTCGTGGTGAAGGCATATTACAGACATTTAGCAGACTGCTACCGTCACATCCTGAACGTTACCGCTATGCCGTCACTTAGCTGAGAAATAATAGTAAAAAAAAAAGGTTTAGGAAACTCATTTTATATCGTCTTTTTTTCCTTTTGGGCAGTTTGCAAACACGTTTTCTTACGCAATTCGTTATGGTGCCTGGTTTCGTTATGGCGGCAAATGTAACGGTGAAAAAGTAACGTTATGATAAAATTGTCTAATGAAACATGGCTTTTTTCTTTTGTCATAACGAAAATGTTTCACTTAGAAAAAAGTGGATATTACATGCCATCATGAGCAGCACAGCTCAGTTTGTATTTCGTTTTGTGATGTTGGGTAGTTCCTGTTTCGTCCCTCGCAGTAATGCCCCATAAATTAGCCAATCAGGAGTCTCATACTTATCTTGCGTCTAATGCCAGGTTTTAATTATACACAAAATGCACTAATATTGAAGAATGCATAAAGCCACTTTATTACCCACAAGGTAGCAGCCATTTCGCAAAAAAAAATTTTAAGTTTCACAGGTCAAATTTATCTAGCAGATGGTGCCAAAAATTAATACCACTGTGCCGCATTGCCTATTTTATTCTATTAATACTAAAAGCATTAGCTGTCACACGGAGCGAAGCGGCGTTTTCGACTTTTGAAGCCGCCCCAAACGGCGCATAAATTTCCCTGTCTCATGTAGCGAAGCCTGTAGTCTATAGCAGCCATCCCTTTGGCTAGAGCGCGGCGTAGTTCCAAGGAACACCACTCCACAGACAAGCCCTCTCCATGGCGCAGCGGGCCGGCTGCAGGTAAGAGGGAGCGGCCGGCCGCAGAGCCAGCAGAGCCCGTCCGGGCAGACTCCTGTGAGGCCGCACGGCCGAGCTCAGTAGCTTAGAAGAATACGCTACATATACGAATACTTTCGGATACCGACACGTTAGCAGTCTTAAGTGTCTTACTTTTTTTTTTTTTTCGTGAAACAACAACCACAACAAAAATATCGCCTCCTGTCTTGAGCAGGTTCGGAATAAGATACGGGCTAAGGGAGCTGCAACGCAGGAGTTCCGAACCTCAGAGGCCCAATGCTGTGAGTCGTAGGAAAAAAATAAACAAAAATATTTCTAACAAAATAATAAATAAATAAGTAAATATATATATGTATTTTTTTTTTCTCTAATAAGATAAGACAACATATTTTGAAAAACATTCCCGCTGCATTCGAACAGACAGGCATGACAAGTATGATGGCACTGCAAGCGAAATTAAATAACACTGCGCGGCGATTTTCGTTTCCTAATTCATTTTCTGTTTGTAGAGAAAAGCCCATAAATTTGAAGTGTGACCGGCCCCCCATGCTACTTCTCCATGTTCTTTTTTTCAAGACAGCTTTGAGGAAAAAGCCCTCTTTGGAAAAATAAAAAGGAAGCACCATAAATGGTGTCTCCCTCTATCCTCGTGAATATTGTGCTCGTGCCTACTTTCACAGTGCCTGCAAAAGTGTGTTCTTGAAGAGCGGCCTTTGAACTCGATGCTCCACGGCGGAGGGGACAGAGGTGTTGTCTCTGCAAAAATCTAAGCAAAGTTTTTTTTTTTTTTTTTTTTTTTTTTTTTTTAAATTAAAGTTAGGCAAAATGCCTATACCTTTTTATTTTCTTTTTTTCTTTTTGGGCGGGGCGGGGGGGGGGGGGGGGGGTTGAAAACAATAGTGTGCTTTCAGCCATATCCGTGCTTACGCTGAAAGCTGCACAAATGGTTTTACTTCTCAAAGTATTCACTGTTTCCATGCTGGACCGTTTAAAAAGCAGGTACCATTGAGCAAAGTGGATAACGTGTTTCTATAACAATGAGTTTGAACTGCCTCCGCCTATTACAAGCCAGAAGAAATTTCGTCAGCCTTCGCGGAAGAAGTTACATATGCACTCTAAAAAAGTTCCGTGCGTCTGCTTTCCCGCACAACACTCGGAGAGCCAATCAGCGCAACTTACGGAAGCAGCCAAGCGAATAACGATGTCAAAACATATGTTTAGACCAAAAAACGCACTCTGAGTTGTGACATTAAGCAATGCAAAACGTCACGCTTGCATTGCTTAATGTCACAACTTAGACTGCGTTTTTTGGTCTAAACATATGTTTCGGCATCCTCATTCGATGATCTGCCTACGTAAGTTGCAGTGATTGACTCTCCGAGTGTTGTGCGGGAAAGCAGACGCACGGGCTTTTTTTAGTGTGTGGGAGCATTCTTGGGAATTCATAAAAAAGAAATAACGACAGAGAAGACAGCGCTGCAAACAGCAAAATGGAGGATATTCTTAGCTACTGGGCTTCATGTTTCTGCCTCTGAATGTCCGATTTTGTTGAATCAGAGAGTTAAAATACACAGAAGCCAACCAGATCACTTATTCGACTGCCCCAGTCCTATTTCAGTGCTTTGATTTGTGTCACGAAAACTGGCTATTCGGACGAGGCTGTTCTTCGGGTGGCACATTTCCTTTAAATTCGCAGTCGAAATATCATGTCACAAGAATGTGATTGCTGCGTGTAAAAGAAAATCACAGTTTCAAAAAGAGGAAAGTTAGAAAAGCTTGTGGGAACCATTGGGTTCCCTCTATCCCTATCTAGGCCTAGCTTCAAGCAGGCCGTGGGAGTCGTCGTCACCAATGGCGTCGGCCTCCCGGATACAAGGAACCACGAGGCCGAATTCCCCGAAGGGGCCGGTTCTCCCTTGCCCTTTTGGGTGAACGCGCCATCGGCACACCCTTGGGAGTGATTATGGACGCGTCCCGTTTTCGAGTGACCTTCTACCGGCCTCCCCGGGCGCGTCTATTTCCCGCAGGCTACATAAGCCGGCCACCCACCTGTGGCCGGGGCTCTTGGTTAGGGGGGGCTACGCTCGACGGAGTATTCATCGTTATTTTCCTGTTCCCCCTTTTCCGTGATCCTGCCAGTTCCGGCAGCGCGGACCCTTCTCCTGGTGATCCTGTCAATTAAGGCAGCGCCAACCTCATTTCTCTTTTGTTCCGCCTACGGGCGCAAAGCGTGTGGCGTAAGGCCAATAAACACGTTTCTACGGTATCCCTGTGTTTGGTGTGGTCTCCCGTCCACCGGAGCCTAACGGCAGTCAACGGACGGACCCGGCCGTAGCCGCCATAGCAGCGAACTACGGAGTGGGTGTTGCCTCACAGCGATCAGCAAGGTAAGTCGAAACCTACTTTATTGCATCCGACGAGTTACGGAGTGGGTATTTGCCTCACTGAGGACTTTGGGGTAAACTAGAATCCCACAAGCTATCGAATTTTACCTAATATGTCCCCGGTCGTCTTAAGACATTGAAAAAAAAAATAAAAATCTCTGCCGTCAAGATTATTAAGAAGTATAAAAACTAACTTAACTGCCAAGGAGACTAACCTGATATGCTGGTTCATCTGCTCTGTTCAATCCCGCTTACTACTGCGTGTGTGCGCCCGCCACGGGCCACCTAACAATACGCCCTCATAGCCGCGAAGACCGCCTCTAGGGGTCCCTCCATCAGCGTGTTTAACACTGTTTCTCACGCATCAGTGGCTATATGCAGTGAACTGTACCGGAGCCAGTTGCTGTCCATGAAAGTAAAGGTGTCTCAGAAATACTTGCATCTCCTTCCATAGATTCTGACAACTGCCTGTAATTATATGCGTAACTCCTCGAGGTAAGAGTCATCCGCGTAGAAAGCGACCCGGTAAAGTGGCCTGCCGCCATACCTGATAACTTTCGAACCCAGTGCATCGAGAAAGAATCGCAACACTTCTCAAATTGACCTGTATATTCTCCTACTTCTCAGAAAGAGGACACTTGCATTTTTGTAAGAAAGGCCGCTAGTCACAGTGAAACTGTCCAAACAACACCTCACGGCCCAAAGCGTGTGTTCTGTTTCGTGCGCAAATCGTTCGAGGTTCAGAGCAGACCGAGAGATAATGCGGTTCACCGGTTTTGTGTTCTAAAGTTGGCGAAAAAAAAAAGGCCGCTGTCTTGTGGCCAGTTCAGTTCGGCACTTCTGACTTAGAGCGCTCGCTGGAATGTAAGTCAGGGCAGTCATTAGATTGCCGCAATCCGTTCACCTATAAAAGTAATTTCTTGAAGTTATCACATTTCTCCTCTTTTTCAATGATAACGTTGCTCATAAATGAAACTCAAGAAGGTACAAATAAATGTAAAAAAAATTAAATTAACTTGGGCTTTCCAAAATGTACCTTATTAATTAGTGATGTCATCACCATCGTTCGTTGTGCTCATCATCATAATCATGATCATTATCATGAATGCCTCAGAAGCAGCTTTAACCCAAGGCAGCGAAATTTCTTAGTCCGGCTCTGTCCTCGAGGGCAAATCAAGAAACGAATGAAAGGGGAGCTTATTTGTAAAAAAAATCGCAAGACTTTGTGGAGATCAGCCATTCCTGACGTAACTACCAGAGTAGGCCCCTTTTCTTATACAAACAAAGATAATGACCCAATCTACGCAAAAACACTTGTTTTATTAATTTTCATTCCTTGTCCAGCTAAAGGCTGGAACACGTGTACAAAAAAACAACGGTAAAACAAGCGAAATCTGTGACTTCAAAAAAAACAAAAAAAAAAACGCTCCGAAAAAAAAAAGTAAAAAAAAACGCAAAACATTTATTGTGTGCAAATAAAAAAAAAAGTTAAATTAATACCTTGATGTGCAGTGAATACCGTCGGTTTTCCCAAAGAACATGAAAAAAATTCCGCTTGTTCCAAATTTTATGCAATCTTGGGTTGAGTTTTCATACACGTGCGCCTTTATTGCACATAAAAATATCTTTAGATGTGCGTCCATTCGCCAGCTGCTCACGTCCCCGTGGAAGATGATGACAAATCTGTCCCAGAAATCAAATCTGAGCCGAGATGGATTTCATATTCCTGACGAATTCCCTTTGCCCCTTTTCCACGATCTTCACGGACGACCATGCTACACCCGGGGACGGAATAACGAGTTTACAACAACCTTATTTTCCTAAATATTTGGGAATACCTTGTTCATCAAGGTTTCTACAAATATTGCTTTTCTCTCTCCCTTAGACAAATTTCAAGAAAGAGCTCAAAATATTTGAGTCGTGCGGAAGGTAACTTTGCAGGATGGCCTTACGTTTCTCAGTATACCGAGGACACCTAAAAAGAAACATCGGTCTCTACCTGGCGCTGTTGGTTAAAAACTAATAAATGAGATTACTTAAGTACTTGAGAAAACAATTAATTAGCCGTTACATATAAAGAATCACCGTTACTTTTATAATTAGATCGGATTCTCAAAACGTCACGTGTTTCCACTGGTTTTAAAACTGGTCTTTACTGCTGCTCATTATTGGAATATAATCACCTTATCACCAGATATTAAGAAGTCGGTGAATAAAGATATTCATCGTCTTAATTTACCGACAGTAGGTGAAATAGCCTCCTCTCGTTAATTTTCTTCGAGTGTATCTTGGTTGAGACCAAGGGCACCCTTAGAAAGGAAAGGAGAAGTCGCAACGGTCACAAGTTATTTTATTACTTCCAAAAGTATTAAAAAAATTTTTGATTACTGCTCTAATAAATGTATTCAAATTATAACAAAATTACTCCTTACTGTAATTGATCATAAGTAATTTTACTTGTAACGAGTGCCGTTCAAGTCTGCTTGTGTGTCGTCCGTAAAAGAATAAAAAAGAAAGCTTGAAGTGGAAACGAAATTCAGGAACAACTAGTCACTATTTGTTTGTTTTTTCCTTATTAGGGAGTTTTAGCGAGTCGTTTTTCAAGCACACGGTTCCGAAATCACGAACGGTACAGCTGGTTCGTTCCGTGAAAGCGTACCTCAAATTTAACATACTTTAGCGAATCGTGAAAGTGGCACGACCGTGTAAACGATGATGATGATTGGGCTTAACGGTGGCGCCATCTTCTAGTAAACATGTGAAACATTCTGCAACGTGTAAACAGTGGCGATGGTGGCGGACACCGTGGAGGCGGTTCGTGCTTCCGGCGTACGACTGATGTAAACAAGACGGCCAACGTAACATTTGCCGGTCGGAATTTCAAGAACTGCGAAGCTAGATAGAGTAAAAAGTGTCTGAACGACCGTAAAGGTATGTGGTGTGTCTCCGTCATCTTCAACTTGAACGATCGTTCACGTTGTGTGCCGTCGAACCAAATCATTTCGTCTGCTCGCGGTCGCCACGGCAGCTAGTCTGCCCGCAGATCGCAAAAATTTACTAGCATGCGCAGTTTACAGCATTCACGATCGCTTACCATTGTGAGCAGTCCTCGAAATGATTTGGTTCAACCTCTCAAATGAAGCAGATTTAAACAGGACGACAAATCGCCTCCCTCTGTCCTAAGCCTAACGCTCGTCTGGGTGGGCGAAGGCGGTCGCCAAACCGATCGCCATCTTTTTTTTACCCGAGTCGTGAACGGTGCTGGCTGCGTTGCGGTGACGACTCGAGCGGCCGGAATGGGAGAAACGAACGAGAAGAGCCTCCCGACTCCCCGAACGACTCGCGCGCGCATGCGCAGTGGCGTCGCGGATGCGTTCGAGGGCGAACCGTTCGTGTGGAAACGACCTGCTAAAACTCCCTATTATCAGTGATCGTGAGCGTGTTCAAAAGCGCTCCGTAAGAAAAAAAAAGAAAGAAAACGTAATAACGCATCGATTACATGAAAGGAAGCCACTGTACGCTACAGTAATGACAATGGTTTTTATTTTTCACTATATATGTAAAATAATATAGAGTATAGTTAGAGAAATGATAACCACCGGATCACATTCTTTTGAGAACGTTTTCGCGAAAATGGAGATTAAAAAAAATCATTTATATAAGCCAGAAATAAAAACACAACGAAGTAGAAACCACTTGAGGGAATAATTGCCTATTTTTTTAATATACCTATTTTTCCTCGATTCACACATATCCTTAATAACAGGAAAAAAAAAATAGCAACGCTGTAAACTGAGACTATTTGCGCGTAAATTGAATTAGAAGGGCCTGTTTCGTAATAGTATTATTGCGATGCCACTGTCTTCTCTCTTGGATCTCTTAATTAACGTCGCGCAAAAGGCAGAGAAAAACAAAAACATAAACGCGGGATGCGTAATCTAATTGTAAGGGACCCTCTTTGGCTTATGCATTCGGGCACGTTTCGAACGGTCCTTGAGCTTTCATCCAACAAAAATATAATTTCAAATATATAATTAGCAACTCCCAACAACAAGTCTGAGAGCCAGAATGTATCTTGTTTTCTTATTTCTGCTACTTTTTAGCCGCTCAGTAGTTAAATGGGCACGTGCTAGCGAAAGCGTTTATATATATATATATATATATATATATATATATATATATATATATATATATATATATATATATATTCAATCACCCATTTCGATTTAGAAAGCGCATTGTCCCGTCGTGCGGTCATGTAATCTTCATAGACGGACTTTGAAGGCTCCAGGTCAACAGCCCTAATTTGATAGCTATACTCCGCGACTTTTCTTGGCAGTGCAGTGGAAGGTACAGGCCCGCGTCCCCTCTCCCATTTCGAGTGTGCGCGGCCTCTCCTCCTCTCCCCGGAAATGGGGAAGGAGGAGAGCCCGCGCACACTCAAAATGGGAGAGGGGACGCGGGCCTGTACCTTCCACTGCACTGCCAAAAAAAGTTGTCGCGGAGTATAGACTGTTCAACGAAAGGAATCGAAGAGGTCACCTTACTCCATTTCACGAAAAACTGTAGTTCCAGCTGTCTTCATCATCCCCACATTAAGTTTGTCTTCAATTTTAATATTCCTATATTATTATCGTTTTATGACGTATCAGCGCTTTGGTGTCAGCAGAACGTGTTCCACTGGTGCGCATAGCGTCTTTCCCGCCCGTGCATTCGAAGTGGTTTCGAAGTGGCAACGAATCGCGTTACAGGAGTTGACCTGTCATGCTGTCGGATGTCGCGATCCTGGTGGTTTGTCGTACGAATGCTCGAGAAAAGGGCGGGGCAGCCGCGACGGTCGTTGTCATCCCGTCGTCTCCACCCGTGTCTGCTCTGGTTCGCGTCGACTGTCTGACTACAGAAGAACCCGTTGCAATACGGGCGTCTGCCACATCCACTCCACTGCTGTCTGTGCCACCGCTAGGATCGCGGCAAGCAACGTGACACTTTTATGACGTCATTGGGTTGAAATCGAGAGGCCACTTTCGAAGACGCTGTGAACACACGCTCCAGGAACCGTCCTTCCGCGGCGACATGCAGCTTTATGTTCAGTTGAACGTGAATCGAGAGGGTTACGACGCCTTCCGTCGCCGTTTAGCGAAAAGCGAGCGTCTTGTAAACATGGCACCTGCCGGAGCACACGAGGCGTGCGGCCCGAGCAAGTACTTTTATTCATTTCTATTTTTGTCTAGCAGGCTGTTTATGGGTTGTTGCAGGATATAAAACGATCGGGGGCTGCCTCGGAAAGCGAGGCAAGCGCGAAATATTGCACGACACCTCAATATTTCACAACGAATTAAACTTTTTTTTTTTTTTTCAAATTCTGCGCTCGAGTTCCCGCAATGCATTTTTACACTTTAACGCAGAGATGCTACAAAGCGTGAAGTCTCGGGCGTCTGCGAGAAAAGGGAAACCTGTTTTCTCTCTATGCAAAATAAACGACTCGTCGCCGATAACTCACTCTTTGCCCAAATGTAACACTAGCCCTTGGAACCGCCCAAGCAACACAGATTTGGTCAATCATTGGCCAATGCCTGGCAATGGCCATTTGGCCTGTGGCCAGACAATGGCGAGCCATCGGCCGATGCATGGCCTTTCTCTGGCCATTGGCCAATGGTCACTGGCCATCAGCCATCGGGCTAGAATCGGCCGATGACTGGCCACTCCTTCAAAAGTATCGGAACATACTGTCATCTGATTCATAAATTACAAAATGATCCGCAAGAAGTGTGTTGCGGCTGACAGCACCAGCTGTTGTGTTGTTCATAAATGTACTTTGGTAGATTTGCTTTTAGTTGATGACATGGGAGTTATGACACCTCGGGCGCTTACGCGCTGCATCTCCTGCGCGATAGTCTGGCTCCTGCGCCCTTCGTTGTTCTCTTGCCGCTGCCGCCGAACTGCGCGAACGCCGCCTTGAGCCGCGCCTTTCTTTGTAGACGCGCCGGACAATCTTCTAGGAGGCCGAAGTGGTGCCGGCGACGTTTTCGTTTTCGGAGCTACTATGCGGGCTGCGGTCAGGGAAAAAAAAAAAAGGAACGATAGCGCGTCTTGCATTGGCATGACACGACGTGGTTATGCGAGGGACGGCGGTAGTGGTGAGAAGCGATAGCGCTGCGGCGATAATGTGGTGCCCACCCACTCCCCTTATCACGTGGGTTTTTGCGTTCGTACGCCGCCGGATCTCGCCGAAAAGGGATACTGACAGCAAAAGTGTTGGGCGATTTTTCGCATATTTTGAATAAGGAAAAGGGTTCCGTTCCCCAAAGCAGACGCCATTCGCCCCCTTGTGTTCGTGGATTCTGTTGGTCGTCATTTCCTCCCTGAAAAGTATCGAAAAACGCTTATTACTTTTTAATCATTTAACTGTAAACTTGAAAACTTTGAAATCTGGTCCAAACCGCTAGTGTTGTATTGGGATGGAGACTGGGCAGTCGGCGATGCAAAGCTTATTTTTTTTACGGCAAAAAAGTAACAAAAAGACTGCGTTTTTTTTTTTTTACAATATTAAAGATAGTTATTAACACTACTACAGGTGCAGAGTGTGCATTTCAATGCAATGCGAAAAAGCACTGACGTCGTATTCGCAATAACTGCATGTGTCACTAACTGAAATGTGATTCCATTTTCAAGGTTTATCGTACGTACGATAGCAAAGACCACTCACATACCCTTACGGGTTCTAGATTGGTGTGCTTACGGTAAGGAATTTAAACCCACCTCTTTTAAATAAAATGAACCTGAATTCCTAGTAAAGTCGTACGGTAATTCACCTTGTCCATTAATTATTGTGTGCTGTACATTCCGGCGTTAGGACCTCACGCTTCGTTCAATCAACAAAACTAAAGCCGCCGCGAATTATATTTTGTTTGGTAAAAGCAATTTGACAGGTATTTTATGTGTGAAAACTAGTCTTACAGCGAAGCTGTTCATAGCTAGGATTCCCTGGACTTTTCATGTGCGTCGACGAAAACTCGCAGCGTGCTCTCTTTGTCGTCGTTCGAAGCGCTTGCTTGCCTAGTTACTTTCCGCCTTCCCCGAATGCCGGTCGCGTCGCGCGTGTCTACTTTCCGCCGGGTGCCGGACCTCTCGCGCATGTCCAGTTTCCTCCGGCTCCTCGGGTCGGCAATAGTCGTCAACGCGAGTGTACATATAAAAAAAACAAAAAAACAGAACGACAAGTAGCTTGTTCTCTATTTTCAATTTCACTTCTCTTCTTTCGTCGTAATGGGGAGGCCGCCTATAGTCCGGCCTTCCGAAGAGCAACGCGCCTACGAAGAGCAATGGCGGGAACGGCAACGAGAATGTCAGCGGCGGCGGTGGGCGGCAAACACCACAGATGAAGATCGTGCATTAATGTGTTCATACGTTTGTTCAAAATTTTCTGCCACGCCTGTGTCTAAACAGCTTCGTTGCTTATCCACTTTCACAGAGGGGAATGGGTCATGAGTTTTGGTTTTCTCAAGTTAAAAGAAGGACATAAATGGGGATGAAATTTCCCTTCATAACCTTTTTTAATCTTGCTGTATCAAGCACAATTTCAGTTTGTTCGTAAAAGTATACACGTTTGTTTGTCCTCTAAGGTCGAATAAAAATTCGTGTGAGAGTTTAAGTACAAAGGTATATTTTTGGGGATGACTGAGTAGCCACTGGAAGCGTGCGCCGACGCAAGTGCAAAAAGATAAAATTTTATGTTGTGGTATAACAGGCTGATGATGGCCGTGATTAATCTGTAGATTGGCAGTGGTCAAGACAATGCCAAGCAACGTGTTTTTGTTCTTGCTGTTACTGTCGTTGTTTATATTCAATCTACTAACTTCTATTCTCGATTGCTGCAGGATACGCGCCCACTGCCTTTGAATTCATAGTGTTGCACTTTGCATTAGCTGTCTTCCTGCAAAAAGCAAGCGGACTAAACACGACCGCTTAGCGCACATGCAGCAAAATATTGGTTCGGACTAAGCTAGAATTTCTGAGTCAAGATAATGATATTTCTTAACGATATGTTTACCTCGGTCTCGTATTTTTGGGTTGATTCTTTTTACAATGCTAATCTTAAATTGAATTTAAAAAAAAAAAATATTGCTGGATTTCTATTACCATTTCTCAGTCGCGTATTATTCACCTCATGTGCGAATATAGACTTGCTCTCTACTCCCCCTAAAAGGGAAAAATAAAGGCGTAATATTTACTTGCCGTGTTTGAGGCGCAGGTAGTGTCCTCACTCGCATCATGCGCCTCGTGCCAGGCCGCAAGAGGTGTGCAGGATTAAGCGTCAGTGGATCATCTATTGCGCTAACAGTAACAAACTATAGGGTTGAAAAGTGTTTTTGCTTATCCCTCGATTCACACCGGACATGTGTTTAGTTTCTTGTGTATGCACCGTGAACAAAAAGCCCAGACAACATCATTGAACTAGAGAACTGTGAAGGCTGGAAATAGGGACTCATAGCGGTAGAATTTCTTTTTCCCACGGCATTTACTACAGTGCTCGCGACCTGAATTTTCCAAAGATTCGACTTCGCTCATGTTATCTTCCTTTGGTTAAGATCCCAGGTTAAGATCTACTCTTGATCGCAGAGCAAGTGGGACTAGGCATCGTGAACTATATAGCGCCCTTTGCTTTTTAACTCCGGACGTTGACGGCTCACAAAACTATCCTTCAATTTAGTTCACCAAGCCCCGGCAAATACAAAGATTAATAAATTTCATGAACTTCAACACATCTCTCGCTTCTGTCACCAAGGGTTTCGTATTCACCCAATGTCTTTCAGTCGTTCTCACTTCAGGCTCGGCAAATACTGAGGTAAATACGGGTGTGAGCTTAAAGCCACTTAGCAAAGCGTACTTTACTCCGGAGAAACAAGTCTCGGCGTCATCAAGAGGAAAACGAACCAGTTTCGCGCATGGACGCATTGATGAATTCGAGAGCACGCGGAGGCTCGTTTCCGCCACCCGCGATACTCTCCGGAACGCTTATAGTTTACGAGGCGCCGTTAGCCTCGCAGCACAACTTTCCAACAACTTTGTGGGAGTGGCTGCGGAGAACGCCCGCGAGATGGGAGAGCAAAATCTGGCGCTAGAGTTGCATACCCCAACGTTAACTTCGAACGACGTCGCGTAACGCAGCTGCGCCTAATTTGCTGGCCCCCTTATGAAGCACTTAGGCAACCCGCGCCGCCACTGCGAAGAAAAAAATGCAAAAATGGCCGCGGGAACACTACTCCCAAGTCACGCGGTTCGCGGCTGTGCCACGCCTTGCCACGGAAACAAACCAGAGCTGCGGGGCGCATAAACAACGAACGGAAGGCATAGCTTCTTCGGGGCGAATAAAAACCAAGGAAAAGTGGAAAATTGGTTTGCTTACCCGAACGGAACTGGCAATTAAGCGTGGGTGTCCCGAGGCCTATACTCCGTTCACTCCCCAGATGACAGTACGGTGGACGCTACGTGGCGTTCACCGGACCAATGAGCCGTCTCCCTCTAAACAGCTGACCCCGCTTACTCCGCCGCAGGATGAGACGGGAACGTGGTTACGCGGCCAAAGACAGACGTATGACTGGTCTCACGAGGACGTAGCTTTTCCTGAACTGTCAGTTTAGGGAGGACAGCGAGGGACATCGATTGCTTCGACCTGGCAACCGGATAGGCTGCCGGGTAAAACAAAGACAGCCATCTTTCGGTGAACGCCAACCACCAGCGCAGCGGAGGTTGGGGAACTGTGGCGTGAAACAGACGCTTCGCGGCGTCTTATATTTAATTAATGACGGCGCCCCCCCCCCCCCCCCCCTTTTCCTCCCCTTCCCCTCGCCACTGGGTGCACGGTCACACCGGACTGAGCATTACCGACCGCATAACTTTTATGGTTCTCCTCACGGGACTAGTTTCTTCGTGCGATTTGCATAACGGACGGCTTTGCGCGGGTGAAAGATATTAGCGGTGGAAAGAGTGGGAAGGAGTGACTGAAGTTGGCGAAGATATTAATTTGTTGGCGCCAATTCTGGTGGCGCCGCATTTGGAATATGATCGTGCTCGTGTAGGTTTCAAGAATATACCGCGGAAGCAAGATCTTGTTATTTATTATTTGATCCTTCCTTACGATTTTGCTTCCTTGTTTCCATTTATTTATTGCTTAAGTGCAAAATGATATTTAAATGCAAGAAAAAAAACAAAAAAAACATCGCACTCACTCTACATGCTCCATCGTCTTGGCAACTCGCATTACACAATGGCGATTTTGAAGACAAAAAGACGGAGGACTAAGTCAAATCGTGCCACCTAGCCTTATGTCCTTCAAAACCCGCCAGGCAAGGTATTAAAGGGAAGCTGAAGCGGTTTTAAATATGAGAAAAAACACCTGAGCCCAGTTAATGAAACCTCAGCCATCACGAATATCGTATTCGTTTGGTCGTTTTCTGCGCGGATTAACCGGAAAAGCGCCTTCAAAGTAGCGCCGAAGCCACGCCTCTCCGAAGCAGAGGGAAAGGGGAGAGAGGAGGAAGCCCGTCGGCCGGCGTCACAAAAGGACCGCCTGGGGGACCCCGCCGCGGATGGCCGCGCTTTCCTCGTAGGCTGCTCTAGTGCCTTTTCGAGCCGTCGTCCTTCTGCCGTTGCATAGCGCTTGCTTTTGTCCCTTGACCGGTCATGCTATTGACTCAATCGCCTGACGTGTTGATTGTTCTCTTGTTTGTTCACGTGTTTGCAGAATTCTCGTGGCAACGAATTAACTGACTCGTGCTTTTGCACGATGCCGTACTCATGTGTAGCCGCCAGCTTTCACGAACAGCGCTCGTCGCAGTTGTTCTTCCCGCTTACCGTCTTTTCAACTTTGTCACCGAGATTTTAAAGGGGTGGGTGGGTTTGAGCAAGTACACCGTTTTTTGTTCGAAACGTGTTTCGGACGGCGCGTATGAAAACTATGTACGTATGGGTTTTGGTCTGAAGAAGGCTCGCCTGAACCCGACGCTCTGCCGACCATCCTTGAAGGTAATAAGGCAATTCAGCGGATTAAAAGTCACAAGCACAGAGGAAACGTGACTAGGTAGGAATTGTAAGTCGACTGTTTTATAAAAAAGATATTAAGTTATTAGAATTGTGCAGTGTGCTAGAAAAGCCGCGATCATTTAGCCGAATAGCGGGTTTCTACTGGCTTTCTTGTGTTAACCGCTTTATATTAGTGTTTTAGTGTTGGTTTCTTATATTGTTGAAGTGACCATATTTTCCGGACCGACTCCGGTCCGGGAAATCTGGGAAACAAAAGGAAATATGGGGTAGCCCAAGGTTACTTTATTTTGCTTTTAATCTACTCGGCTATTCAGTCACTTGGGAGGGGAGGAGGGCTTGCTCTAATAAGTGGTCATGCAATTCATAATGCGACTTTCACGGGGCAACTTGTTTTAGCATAAACTTTTTTTTTTTACAGTTGCTGACATTATTTGAGGTCTCATATTTTTTAAACGTAAACATAAATTTTGTTAAATTTTTCTTCCTAAGCTTCATATTCTGTTCAGGAGAGCTTTGCGGAAATAAAAAGCATGTGACCTTCTGTTCTGAATTGAGGTTTATTTTTACAAGTTACGCGATGTTTTTCGTATAAAGTTTGTATCATGCAGCAATTCTTTGTGCCGTAGAAATGCGGTCGGACGATGATAATGCTTGGTGGTGGTGTGATGTAGTCAAGAAATCTTAGTAGAAGTACGCGAATGTAGAGGCCCAGGAAGCTTTCACGATTCGACATCAAATTAAAGGCTGCTGGGCACACATCTCCGCTTTTTCTACGTAATAGTCTGCGCAGTTATTCGCATAGTGCGCAAGGACATGCCGGTGGCATAACGGCCACCCTATCTTATCACCCGTCTCATCTCAGGGGAAGCTCTCCCGTCGCCCGAAGCCGATTATACTATCCCTTCAAACCACTTCAGCCTTGATGAACAATGCAGCCTGCACGCTCACGCGTTCAGCGGCTGCCAAGCACGAACGCCGATGTGTGGAGAATTCTTGTCCTTTGACGACCGTTTTGGGGAGGGTCACGCTAATCCGGCTTGAGGCTCGTAAAGTATTTGAGGCGTCCCGTCAATAGCACTCCGTTTATTGTCAACGTTTTAGGTTGCAATAAGTAGCAGTCAGTACGTTCCTGGAGGTATGAAGCCTGCCATGTCGCGTCCGCGCAAGCGGTTCCTCGTGTTTGCGTTTATTACAGCGGGGGTCATTTTCCTACTTTTCCAACGGCTGGAACGCGTACTTTGTCACGTCGAGGGTCGTCTGGACACATTCGTCTTTCGGATCCACCGAAAGATTTTGAAAAATCAGAAGCCGAACCCGATTTACAAGAGCAGAAGACCCGGCGCCCGGCAACTTCCGCAAGCGACCGAGCAAACGAGAATCGAGATGGTCCTTTTATGACGTAGTGGCGCGTCACGGGTGGCTAGCCAATGGCGTGCCACTGCGGCGATCGCTTCTGGTTTCTTCGCTTTTTTTCGCGTTTAGGGATTATTTTGGGTCAAAAGGTTGTGATATTTGGACTCAGCATGCACAAACACGTCAGAATCAACCATTAACTCATTTTTTTCGAAAAGCTTTTCAGCTTCCCTTTAAGAAGCGTGTACAAATATTGGAGAAGAGACACCTTTTTTGTCGCACTTTATTTGTGGTAATTCTAAACAGAAAGCAATATAGTATTTTATAGATACACTATTATGCCTTCCGTACTTCGTTTCGTTTGAGCTGCGGGCGTAGCAGAAGCTTCAAGAACATACTCCATTTAAAGGGGCCCTGCAATCATATTTAAGCGTCTACCTTTTTTGGGGTTTCCACGTCTCTTGGGGTTCGGGCAAGCCAGCGGGCACGGAGAGAGTAACTAAATATAATATCAGTGTATCATATTTTAACCGAACGACGCGGAAACCTCCTCCGCCGACGGGGGCGACCCGTGGTACCAAAAGCGCGCGAAATGTGACGTCTTTGGTCCTGGGCTTACTACTGGTCAGAGCCGCTAAAAGCTTCTTTTTAGTCGAAATACAAAATATAAGTGGCGCGAACCGTTTCAATTATCTATAAAAGTAGTTTTTGTTCAGTATTTTAGATCAGAAAAGAAACACATGCAGTTTATAAAGTACGGCAACAAGAAATGACCCGTCGACATAACCGCCACCAAGCGGTGTATAAGGCGGCGCATACTAGAAAAGAGTAGTGGGATCAGGCGCCGACACGGAAAGGTCCCGGACGTACGCGGCGGCGCTGCGGTCGTTTACGGACTGGAAGATCCGACCGGCTCCGAGCGTTCCGAAGGCCTTCAGCGAGTAGCTTTGTCTTGCGTTTTGGCCATTTCGCGGTACGGCAGTGCGAACTGACTCCCATTCTGAACTGATCTTTACCCCGTGTTTGCTGTCGTTTGTGGCCAATGAAGTGTCATGCCGAATTAAGCGCGAGACACATGCGCCAAAAATCCATCCGATCCGACGTCCGATCCGGCAATACGACTGCCTGATCCGAAAACTTTGGTCGCTTCAGACGTCGGATCGGCGATCCGACATGCGTCCAACGCGCCAGATAGTTTCGCACAGCGGACGGATTGTCGGATGCGTCCAGCCAATGACAGCACAGCTAGCGCGAACGTCATGATGACGTACTGAGTCTGGCGGGACGAATAAGAAAACGGGACGGGCGACGGGAAGCCGGACGCGTGGATCCCGCTGACCCATTCGAAATCCCCAATAAAGAATCCACGCGCTAACGAGAACGAGCTTCTAAGTTTACTCGTGTGAGCTAAACCGTCAATTTGGGACCAGAGATCTGTGAACGCGGACCTCCGGTGGAGAGCCTGGATCTCCTGGGCGGAACCGAACGGATCGTCGTGTCGCATGCAAGGTCGGAAGCGTGTGTCTCAAACTGTCGCGTGCGGCGATTCGGAGCGGCGTTCGGACTGTCGGATCGGACGTCGGATCGCACAATTCTTCCGTCCATGTCTCTCGCGCTTTAGTGTTTAATCGCGCAGCAAACGCAATGAGAGCCGCTCTAGCTGCCCGCTGTATACAGCCTATCCAGAACACGCTTTAGTGGCGCCCTCTCGCGCCGTCGACACGGCAGCGCGGCAGCTGTGAGCGCTCGTTGAGCTCACTACCCCTCCTGTATAGTTCACGGCCACTAAAGCAACCAAGGACGTCATGAGGGAGATTCTTTTTTGCTTGTTTTTGTAATTTTAATTTGCCTATAACTTTTAAAATAAAGCGAAATTCAAGAAAAGAAAAGTTACATTAAGTTACTACGGTCAGTGCGCTCAGGTTTGGTGCAAATTAAAATTAGTAAAAAAGTGCTTGCAGGGCCCCTTTAACGGTCACCTTACGTCCTGCCGTAGTGGATGCGATGAGCCATCGGAGCCAGTCCAAGGCCGCGTGAGTTTCCCGTAACCTTCGAGAGGAAGCGCCGTGACGCGCGCGAAGCCTAGTCACGTGCTGCGTTCAGTGGGCTGGATTGGCTGAGATAGAGCAACTGCATGGACTCTGCTTGTAGAATCAGAGTATCGCTTTCCCCTCTCTTCCGGCGCTAACTCTGTATTGTTGGAGATTCGGTCACGTGCATAGAGCTGGATCAAACTTGCCTGCGGGAGAGTGACCTTGCAGGAGCCGAGTTTCGGGCAGAGCATGTTTCTCATGTTGCGTTTGTGAAACGTACGTCCTACACCAAAATCGAACGAGCTGGAAGGTTTTTCGATCATTGAAAATTATAGGTAGCCACTGGGTACAGCATATTCGTGTTGTTTTATAACGCCAGCGATATTTTAAGACATGTTTTCAAAGTTTGGGAAGCTGTCAGATTACGATCGCGTTGCTCGCATCTGCGGCGCTCGCGGAGTGATACGCGACCGCCACATCCAAGTACCTCGGACCAGACTACATGCACAGCTACGGCTCGCAAATAGACGACGTTTTCGTCGGCCACTGCGTTCTACCGAGGACATAAAGGGAAACTGGCGACGAATGACGGGACGACTGCGCAAGCACTGCGCGCCGCCACACTATATTTTCACCGCTCCGCATGCCGCAGCACGCTGCCTCACCGCCACGCCAGCCGCACCTTCGCCGGTCCTGCAAGTGCGACGGTCGCTTCCCGTAGCGCACCCTGCATCCAAGATAGCCGCCCTGGGAGGACCATATTGCGGCACTCTGCTTCGGAAGCGGATCATATCGATACAGTCTATAGGTAGGATTTCGTGTTTTCGGAGTTTATTTCTCGTGAAATTCGCAGTGTGTTTTTTTTTTTTTTTTTGTTTATTTTTCGCAGGGGATTACGGGTTTATCGGAGTTTATTTTTGTTGGATTCTTAATATTTTTTTTAATTCAAATTTCAATTTATTGCTAAAAATCTTTAAAAAATAATTAAAAAACAAATTAAATAAGGTCTGGGTACCATCACTTGTTGTCCCGAAAGAACCTCGACGTGTTAAAAGGCAAACCCCTTTTGTCAGTAGTTCTACATTTCAAAGGAAACTGAAGTGGAATCTCCTCGGGACCACTCACATTGTGCTCTTATAAAGCTTAGTCGTAAACCTCCGTCCATTTTGCTGTTTGTTTTGTCGCTATGACCTCGAAATCAGGAGTTCCTCCGAGAAATCCGAATCGACGGAAAATTTATTGGCGAGTGTTGTCGGATTTTTTTCGGATTTAACCTAAAAGACGAAACCGTATCTATAGGCTGAGGTGACTCGTACCGCCCTCTGCGGTCGAACGTAAGATGAGGCGGGGTTAAGCGTCGGGCTTTCAGCGCCCCCAGAGCCGTGTATACAGAGAGTTTCGTCAATGGGAGGCGCGGGCAGAGCCAGGGCGCGCACTAGACGCAGAAAGTGGGCTTGCCATGCTTTCTTGACCAACCAGAAGCCTAAAACAACCCCTAGCGGTGGTAGCGAGAAACTGTTTTGGTCCAACGTATATGTTGGTATATGGTTTTAATAAGCACGTAAGAGCGAAGTGCAGTAACTCTTTATAATTGAAAATAGGGTGCACGTGATGTTTCGATCATGATCATCCAGAAAGATGTAAGAAACGAATGCGCCGCTTGACTCTGCTTTGCTCGAATAGAGTGTGACTGCTCGCACGGCAGGTTTCCGGCCCTCGGCGCTTGGCGTACGAGTTATGTCGATCGTTTCGCTAGTCAAACTCTTCCACCATGATTTTTGATGACCAAGATTGAAACATTACGTGCACCATATTTTCAGTAACCGAGAGTTACTCCGACGCACTTATCCGATTTGCTTCTCGCGACCACCACCAGGGTATTTTTTCCGGCTTCTGGATGGCCAAATTCGAATTTCTGAAGACGCCCTGGAACACGCCCAACCCGCTTTCGGCCAGTGGCGCCTCCTCATTTGTCTGCTATACTTCCCAACGAATGACCAAACTCTCTACATATACGGCTCTGAGCGCCCCTGCAAGCTCGTGCGCACGTGCGGTGCCAGCACAATTCAAAGCCAAACGTTCGTACTTGTATCATCATCTTCGCTCGCGCATAGAGTGAAACTAACTTCCAGAGGCGAAAAAGTTGTTTCGTGCGGATTATATTTTCGTTGAGCATTCGAAAATTGGTTAATTACGAGACCACCATAGCCCCTTTTTGCATTAACTCCGACAGGTTCCGATGCTACGATCCCATGGGGCCAATTAGGCCCTGTCAAAAGCACATCGCCCCGCTGATTGTCGTCTTTGTGCGCTTTCTATTACCGGCTTAACCATTACTCCCAAAAGGAAAAAAAGAACGCAGTTTTATTGGGCATTTACTATACCTGTTTTGTTTAGCCGGGAATTACAAGCGCACAAGGACGACGAGCGCCGTGACGATGCACTTTTTGCGCGGTTTAAATGGCTACAACAATAGCGTCGGCCGCGGTCGTACTTAATGTGAAACGGAGTTTCTCGCATTGAATCCACTGTTTTGGATGCTTAACAAAAAGCGGGACGAAACGACTCTCTCGCCTTCAGAAACTAGTTTCACTTCGCGTGCGTGGCGTCGATAGCGGTCGGATGTAGAGTGAAACACATTATAGTCATTGGCACTTAGTATATAGAAACTTTAAAAAAATGGAGCCTGGTTTAAAACTATCGACATGTCCCTCCTAGCTTAAACGTAGTTCCTACAAAAAAAAAAAAATACAAACAAAACTTTTGAGAACACCGACCGACAACTTAGCACCAGACAAATACGAGAAGAAACCCTTAAAATGGAGACGGAACCGCTACCAACCCCCAGCTTCGCAACCGCTACGATCTGTCTATCAGTCAAAAAGTCCACACGCGCCTTCGGCACCTCCCACTCTTTCTCACCAGCCGCAGTTCACTCCGTGGGGAACACGCCGGAAAGAGGTAACTCTCAAACACGAGCAAGCGAAGAAATAGTGTATATACTTTGCAAAAATCAAAAAGAAAGAAAACAAAAAAAAACGAGGATAAAAGCCGGAAGCATGACGGAGTACTCTAAAGAGCCGTAAAGCAAACACACGAGCAAGAGGGTTCGCGAAGGGGAAGCCGCCGCTTTCCGCACCGTTTGCCAAGGCGGGCGCGCTAGCAAGCCACCGCTGCCGCCAGCGAGAGCAAGGGGCGCACTGGCGGCAACGGCAGCAACCAACCGCCCTTCCAAATTTATCTCTTGGCCGGGTCCGCCGCGCCTCGTCCATCCACCGGCCTGGAGCTGAGGAAGAGGCCGTGGTACCTCCGCGAGCATCCATCTATCCAGGCGAGCATTCCGGGCTCAGTGGAGCGTCGCCGGGCCGTCGAGATAGGGTCCTATCTTCACGGGATCTTGACGGAGATGTGTTTGCGGGGCGAGGGGGACCTTTGGGCGCAACGGGGCACCACCGAGGGCACGGCGACGACGAGATCGCGAGTGCGCCACGAACGCTCTTGTTGTTTTTGGAAAGCGAAAGAACAACGAAACTGCTCTGTGATTTGTGGGAGCAGCAGCAACAAGCCCCAGACATAGGATCCAGGGAAGGAAGGGTAAACGGCCACTTTCTTCGTTGTTTCGCACTTCTCGCACAAACGCTTTTTTTTCCCTTCTGTTTCTTTTTTTCTGTCTTTTCTTTGCCTGCGGGTCTCGCCTTTTAACGGGGGTAGTTGAGACTGAGGGCAGATTGGGAGGAAGACGGCGAAGATGGGACATTTTCCAGAGTGTCGTTGAGCGTGGGACCTGCGGAGGAGGCGTGATATTTCTCCGACACAAGTGTCGTCGAAGGAAAAACTTGTGGAACCTGTAATCGTTGCTGTTACAGCTGGGAAGATTCTGGAGCGCGTATTTTTTTAATAAATTTTTATTTTTTATTTACTTGCGCGAACGTCGTATACTCCTAACAAAAAGAGAGAAAAAAAAAATGACATTTTGCAAGGAGACCTTTGTTCGTTTTCCTTGTTTGATAAGAAAAGATCCGCCACCGCAAAACAGGGATGAGAACCAGAAAATATACCAGAGAGCTTAGAATACAAGGCGCAACAAGTATGAGTATCTATGCACCTCTCCAGCTTAAATAAATACTTTACACGGGACTGCTCAATTAAAGCTTATATATACTTTTTTTTTACATGTGTCTAAAACTAGAATTAAAACGTGGCAGAATGTAAAAACATACATACTGCAGCATGTAAACTAACGCTCCTAAAGCACTTTAGGCGACCCTCGAAAAAAGTCGGTCTCAACACATCGTGTTGCAACTTTCTACAGAGTTGCAATCAGGTGGTGGAAGTTTACGTTGAAAAAATCAAGGAATGAACTTACTTCGTTCAAAAGAAATAAAACAAAAACATGTCATGGACGACCTTCGCCGCCATCTGTCGGCAGCACTTCTCTCTAGTCGTGCATCGTCTGCAAAGGGGCGGCGTAGGTTGTCCAGGACATGTTTTTGTTTTATTTCTTTTGAACGAGGTAAGTTCATTCTTTTATTTTTGTCACTGTAAACTTTCACCACCTGCTTGCACCTCTGTAATAAGTTGCAACGCCATGCGTTGAAGGACCGACTTTTTGCGGGTCGTCCAAAGTGCCTAAGAGGCGTTAGTTTACATGCTGTATACATATATATATTTATAAATGGTGTCCTAAGTCACCAGGCTTGGTCTAAAAGGGACCGTAATAATTGGCGCCTGCACGAAGCAATTTAAAATTTTCGTCGCAAATGTATTTCACGGGTCGTTTTTATTTTTTATTTTTTATTATTATTTTTTTTTTTAATATACAAATTGTAGCTTTGTCTCTGTAAAAAATAGGCCCAAGAAACTTGCCCTCGCCAACGGAGGACGGCGACGCAGACGACCAGGTCGAGTTACGGGGCCTTGGCGCGCTTATTGACAGATGGCATCGGCGCAGACATGTACAAATTACTCAAAAAAGGTAGTGAAGTTAAGTTACTGAGTATCGACGCCAAAAGTAATTAGAGTAGAGTAGAAATTACGCATTCGTAATAGTAATTGAGTAAACTACTAACTACTGTAAAAAGTAGCGAGTTACTTTGAAGTTACTTTCGAAGTTACTTTTTTATATTTTTGTGGTAGCAAAATGAACAGCAGTTTTGATCATTGAAAAACCCTGCGAGCCTAAAATAAATGCAGTCTATTTATGGCTTGCGTTTTCGCCAAAATAGTTTACGCGCTCGCAGAAGCAATTGACTTTCAAAGTTCTTGATAGGAGAGTTTTCCCCTTTTCCCTCTAAAGACGTCCCCAGCCCAGCTAAATAGACGTTCCGCCGACGGGCTGGGTGGAACGGCAGCGTTGAATTTGAGAAACAGGCTGTGCAGGGTCGGGTAAGCGAGTGTCGGCATATTAGGTGTCCATGACGAAACTTGTGAGGTTTGCCTCGGGTAGAGGGTCTTTAATAACAAACTTTCCTCTGTTTTTTTTTCTTCGTCAAGTTGAGATTGTTATGACTGGCCCCTCTTTATTCCGACGTCGTTCTGAGAGTAAGCTGAGCGAGTGCACCAGACCGTCAAGGGTTCAAGTCTCGCGCTACGACGATGAGATCATCCGGACGACTGCCCGTCCCGTTGTAGTGCTAGTGCTACGCTACTGAAAAAAAAAAAAAAATTGTTTTGGTTTAACAGAAGATGAACCGAAGTATACTTCGCCGCTGAAGCCGGGTCCAACAAAAGGATCTCCCAAGGGTAACTCGCAATCTTCGCCGGCGACTACAATATTCTGACGCGCCCGAATCGTTTTTAATAGGGAGCCTTCATGTGCGCTTTGCTAGGGTGATGCCACCCTTTGTAATACCACTCGCCGACAAACCAGCAGCCATTTTGTTCCTCGGCGATAATCCGTAGGGCTTATAACCCTCCCGGAAACAAGCACCTTATCTCAGAAGTTCGGAGCAGCGTTGTGGAACCTACGGAGGGAGGATTAGCATTTTCCCCCTCGGATGGGATTACCGATGGACACAAAGGCCACTTTCCGGCGCACGGGGAAACAATGAGAGAAACAAAATGGCGGTGGAAGAGGGTGTGGGAAAGGGAAACAGGCAGTTGGCATCACTCTATGCGAAGCGCACATGAAGGCACTCTAGTTTTTAACAAAAAGGAGGTCTCCCAGGCATGGATGGTCGGAAGGACGTGAAGGATTACGTGAACAAGCATCGTCGCTCGTATACAGTTGCAGCTGGAAGCGGGAACGTGCTCCCATGAACGGATTATCCGCACCAGGGTTTGTGCGCGGGGGAGTCCGGCTTTGCAAAGGCGTATGCGCTGACGACAAGGCGCCCAGCTGCGAGGTCATTCCAGTGGCGCCTCCCGTGGAACCTACCGCTTGAGTCAGAACTCACTAAAGACAGACAGCACGAAAACAACAACTCTCAGAGTGTCCCGTCTTTCACGGTTGCAGCTGGAAACGCGGCGCCTGCGTGCATTACCGGATTAGGTCAATACCCGACCAAGGCTTGTTCAGCATCTCTTCCTGCGTTCGTGCGTGCCGGTGTTTTGTTTTGGCTGCTCGTCGCCACCTTGGCCCAAGGACGCCTTCCCGAACAAGGGGGCCCGTTGTTCGGGAATGCCATTTCATCTGCCGGCGTCTTATTCATTTCTGCGCTCAAGCTTTCGTGATGGGCAAATTTAGCACTATATAATTTCGAAAGTAGTTAGTAATTTGAGTAGAAGTTACCTGAAAAAAGTAGTTAAATTAAACTACTAATTACCCAAATCGAGTTGTAATTGAAAGTTACCAAGTTACTCGAAAAAGTAGTTAAACTACAGTAGTTTGAGTAGAGTAGTTGAACTACGTCCAAGTCTGGCATCGGGAGCAGCGTCGGAGGGTGTTGCCGTCCAGCGAAAGAAAGCAGACAACACGCCGACGAAAGCAGTTGGCAGCAAAAACGGCGTCGAATGTAAACGCGTTTTTTTTCTTCTTTTTTCCTTTAAGTTTTGCTTTTATTGTCCGCATTAACTTCTAACCAAAGGTTAATAAAAGAAAAAAATTATGTTCATTTTAATAAACCACGGTGGGTGCGAGCACTCTGGATAAGGATGTAGCGCTATCTATCAACACGAGCGCCAAGCGCGCCCCGACAGGCGATTTTGTCGTCTGCGTCGCAGCCCGCCGCTGACCCTGGGAAGTTTCTTGGCCCTATTTTTATACAGAAAGGGAACTACGTTTTCTAATTTTTTAAGAAACAACTGACCTGCGAAATGCACCTTTGACGAACAATTCAGATTGCTACGTGCAGGCGTCGATTTTTACGTTCCTTTTTAGATCGAGCCGGGTCACTTGGGACCACCCTCACATATATATATATATATAATTCTAACTGCAGAGTTGGCAATTTAGGGGCATGAACCCATTCATATTTAAGCTAGTGTGCTCAATAAAATATTATTTCGAGTCCTTACAAATGGGCTGTTTCACGACAAAATGTATACAAACATATATTAGCGATGCTGAAAGAAAAAAAAAACGCATTTTGAGAAGCCGCGCGAAGACGTGTAATATAGAGACAATAAAAACGAAACATCTCTCAAGCAAGGGCTCCTCCCATCAGCGAAGAACGAGTGGGATTGCGGTGATCGAGCCAGCTTCGTTAAAAGAGGTCGCTCCAACATCGCAAGAATGACCAAAACATACGTCGTAAAGCCGGTAGGAACACCACTGGGAGCAACAAAAAAGTAAATAAATAAAGGTTGCCAAGAGAAAGAACGAGAATGGAGTAGAGAAAAATAGGGGGCATAAGACGTGGTCGCTGTTTTCGATTCGAGCTTCCCAGCGCAGTGCTCGGTGAAAAGAAGACCTCTTAGGGAACGACAATCTCTTCCAACATTTCGGATGGGCGGGAAACGGAACGTCGGCCAGGACGCTAGAGGCCACCCTGCTGTTCCCAAGGTAGCAAGAATGCCTCCCTGCCAAACCCATCCTGAGCGCGTCGCCCCCCCAAAAAACGCAGTCCCATTTCCCCGGTGAAATTTTTGTGTTTCCCTTGCCTTTTTTTTTTTTTTTTTCTGTCAAGCGTTAAGGAGCAAGGCACTCTCTCTCTCTCTCTCTCTCTTTTTATTTTTCGCGTTTACGAGTGTTACGTTGTCTCCTTATCCAAGTGGCGTCATATCTTCCGGTCGTCTTCACTGGGTCTTCCTGGCAAAAAAAAGCTTTTTTTATTTTTTTCGTTCCTTGTCATTTTTGAATTTTGTACGCACCGCTCCGTGAATCTTAAAAAGAAAAACAAGTTATGAAATGTGTAATACAAATAAAGACAAAAAATGCGATGGAAACTGTGATTTCTTTTTTTCTTTTTTTTTTTCTCGCTGCTTTTGATGGCATCAAAGTTTCGAATTCTTTCAGTAAGACACGCTCTGCTCAAATTAGTGTCGTTTCCTGCCTGTACCAGAAAGAATGCGATCTTTACGACTAGCGCGAAATGATATAAAAAAACAAAACGAAAATACGCGAGTGATATGCATTGTCTTTGTAAATCTAGAAAAACGTAAATCTTTCGTCGTCCAACCTTTTTCTTTTTTTTTTTTTCCGACTCATAAAATTTTTACTTAAGTTTTGGCGGGATTTTTTTTTTTTTTTTCTATTTTGTGTGTACGCGCTGCAACACGCTTTTTGTATCTCCGTTTTATCCATGCTTCGTGCGCGTTTGCATTTGCGTTCACGCTTTTCTTTGAATTAAGTCACGTACGAGTAAGGGGTGTTTTTAAAAAGTAAGCTAACATCCGTGTAGTACTCGTCATGTGTTCACAATTAAATTTTATTCTGAGAGCAGCGTATTTAGCAACATATTTGAGAACTGTTTCACCATCGGAGTTATTGAATACAATGTTCAAGGTGCAATGTTACATCCGGTGTATTACAAGGTTCACATAGTTCTCCGTTGCTGCTTGAATTGTTTATGAATGATTTATATCTAAATATTGAAGTCAGCATCCTATTGGTTGCCGACGATTGTATATTGTTTCCTGTTTTAACTCCCATGACGACCAACTTATACTAAACGAATGCCTATCTAAAGTCGCTGGCTGGTCCAGGGTCTAGTAGAATAATTTGAGACCCTCTAAATGCCTCACTATGTAGATCACTCGTAAAAAAATCTACCTACATTGTTCAGTACAGTTACACGAACATACACTTTACAACGCTATAGATTTCAAATACTTGGGTGTTACCATTTCAAACCATCCTTCTTGTGACTCGCACATCGCCTCTATTGCATCCACAGCTACTAGCAAATTATGGCAGTTAAAACTTTCACTCAAGTTTTTCCACACTTGAACTTAAAGGGGCCCTGCAAGGACTTTTTTTACTGGTTTTTAATTTCCACCGAACCTGAGCGCACTGAACGTAGTAACTTAATGAAGCTTTTCCCGAATTTCGCTGTATCTTAAAAGATACAGGCAAATTACAATTACAAAAACAAGTAACAAATAACTCCTTCGTGACGTCCTTGGTCCTGGCTTGAGTGGCCGTGAACTAGAGGAGGGGTAGCGAGCTCAGCGAGTGCTCACGGCTGCCGCACTCCGTGTCGACGGCTTGAGAGGGCGTCACAAAATTGATTCCTAGGAAAGCTTCACGATTTATTTTCAGTAAAATTGCATGACATTACTCACCGTTGGTGTTAATAAAACAAACTGGTCTGAAACGCCTTGCTGACCGCGCAAAAAAACGATAGATTAAAAACGATCTACCAAATATTCACGGATGATCTGCACATCAATACCGACAGCTTGATTACCTTTTCCAAGAGAACCAACGCTACGGCCTCCCACACAAGAAAAATAGATAACTTCCATATTTGCTTTGCCTCCTTCAAATATTTATTTTTCTCTCGAACCATACCAGATTGGTATAACCTTCATACCAGCATCACTCACACCAACGCACTTGATAGTGTCCTGCACCAGCTGAACATCCCTTCGTTAAAAGCTTTTTGTTCTTGTTTTGTTCTCCTACTATATGTATTTTGCATCGTTTTAAGAATGATTATTGCTTGTTTTTCTACCCTCCTACTGGGCCTTTGTTGGGGCAGTAGTATTGTGAAATAATAAATAAATTTTATCTTCAACCTTTAATTATACTTTCTTGAAATTCTGTATTCACTTGCAAGATTCATCGTTAAAGAAACCGCTGTCTGGTGGCCTGCCGGATGTTAACACGTTCAAAAAGTGATGAGAGATTCCATCCTCGACTCATTAAATACGTGAGGGCATTTGTGATCACTGAGCTTAAAGGGGCCCTGCAAGCACTTTTTTACTGGTTTTTAATTTGCACCAAATCTGAGCGGACTGAACGTAGTAACTTAATGTAACTGTTCTTTTCTCAAATTTCGCTTTATTTTAAAAGTTATAGGCAAATTAAAATTACAAAAACAAGCAAAAAATAACCTCCCTCATGACGTCCTTGGTTGCTTGAGTGGCCGTGAACTAGAGGAGGGATAGTGAGTTCAGCGAGCGCTCACGGCTGCCGCATTGCGTGTCGACGGCGCGAGAGGGCGCCACTGAAGCGTGTTGCCTACCGAAGACAACATAGATTTAATAAAGTCATTGGGTTTTAGAGACAGCGAAGGGAGAGTGGACTTCAAGACTGTAGAGATTACCAAGCAAAGATTAAGTGAATGGTGGCAGAAATCGAGAGAAAACTAGGTATTTTCTTATTCACTGATGGCAAGGGGGTTTCATAGCCTCACTTTCTTTGCACTGCGCAGTGAATATAGATTTCACATTTAAATATTCTAAGCTTAAATGGTAAAACAAAATGGCTAGGTGGCGTAAGCTACCGCCCGATCCAAAGGCTCAGCCGTATTCATCCATCCAACCATCCATCCTGGATAGGCTGTATACAGCATAGGCAGCCAGAGCTGCTCTCATTGCATTTGCTGCGCGATTTAACACTAATTCGGCATGACACTTCATTGGCCACAAACGACAGCACACACAGGGTAAAGATCAGTTCAGAATGGGAGCCACTTCGCGCTGCCGTACCGTGAAATGGCCGAAACGCAAGACGAAGGTACTCGCTGAAGGCCTTCGGAACGCTCGGAGCCGGTCGGATCCTCCAGTCCGTAAATGACCGCAGCGCCGCCGCGTACATCCGGGATCTTTCTGTGTCGGCGCCTGATCCCACTACTCTTTTCTAGTATGCGCCGCCTTTTCCACCGGTTGGTGGCGGGTATGTCGACGGGTCATTGCTTGTTTCCGTACTTTATAAACTGCATTTGTTTCTTTTGTGATCTAAAATACTGAACAAAAACTACTTTTATAAACAATTTAAACGGTTCGCGCCACTTATGTTTTGTATTTCGATTAAAAAGAAGCTTTTAGCGGCTCTGACCAGTAGTAAGCCCAGGACCAAAGACGTCACATTTCGCGCGCTTTCGGTACCGCGGGTCGCCCCCGTCGGTGGAGGAGGTTTCCGCGTCGTCCGGTTAAAATATGATGCACTGATATTTAGTTACTCTCTCCGTGCCCGCTGGCTTGCACGAACCCTAAGAGACGTGGAAACCGCAAAAAAGGTAGGCGCTTAAATATGATTGCAGGGCCGCTTTAAAGGTGCTCTGAGGATCGAGGTTCTTGAGATCGCTTAAATATGGCCACTGCTCACTCTGCTGGTTCTAAGCATCCTAGAAATCTCTAAATAATGACGATACGCGGCCGATTTCCCTATTGAAAAAATAATCAAAGATCGCAACACACCGATTTCATCTCCAGCGATGAGAGGAGCATGTTCCGAAAACAGGATCACTGTCAGTGAATAGACCACTCCAGTACAGTGTTCTAGAAGGGGGAGTAGTGGCAAAAGCGAGGGCAACGTCCATTGGAGGCGCTGTGCCGAAAAAGCGGACGGCCGCCTCTGGCGCTGCAGTCGACAACTGGAGGAGAAAGCGGCTGCATCGGTTGCTTTCTCTCGCATTAGCAGCCATCGGGGGCTCTTGGCGAACGCCGCTCGTCCAGAAGATTAAATTTGCTGATCACCCCAAAGCATTAACTGCTGAAGTGATGCCATTTAATGCTGCCACTAAGCTGCATTTCTTTGTTAAGTCACTCAATCCTGCCAGAGTACTGAAGCATAAAGCGGCTAAATACCTGAAGTTCGATCAGTCGATACGTAAGCTTCCTCTCCCAGCTTTGTCATCAGAAGTATCTGTTACATTCGGTATCTTCAGCAGATTCTAATTTTGTAATTGTGCCATTACCTTCTGTCGCCTGCAACTAATTGTATTATTTCCCTAAATGCTTCCATTTGAAGATCTTTACTACTGTGTGTGTGTGTGCGCGTGCGTGTCTGAGTGTGTTTGTGTTTGTGTGTGTGTCGGTGTGTGTTGTCATGGTGTTAGACTAAGGTGACGTTTTTTCCCTCTTCATTTGGTTTTAGACGCATAAAGTGGGATGCAGCTCTAAGTGTACGTGTTTTCAAGCTATGTTTTGTTGTCATGGCGCATGCGGGGCAGGGCTTCCCTGCAATTCAGTCATTTTCTTGAACCGTTGGAAAGTAAAATTGTCGGAACGTTTCCCCCTAATTTATTTGGTCGTGTTCTTAGCGGCATTCATTCCTAAGTATAAATAAATATTATTTGTATTCAGGGTAGAAAATAATCCGATGTCCTTTTAATCAAATACAAATACAAATTTTTTTATTTGAATCTAACTTACGCGAATAAATTTTTTTCAGCTAGAAATTAGTGACTATCACTAAGTGCGTGTGTGCGTGTGGTTTTATGCCTGTTTGGTGTAAATATTTCCTGCTCGTCCTGCTCGATCATTTTTTACTTCAAATACAAAATAAATACGAATGGGAAGAACACCGATAGTCAAACGGTAAATAAAAACTATCAGCCTTTGCACTCTGGTGAAGAAGGAAGACCAGCGAAGATGTACTATGGTGGGAATGAAGTAATGGTCGGCAAGCCAGAGTGGACAGACTGGAAATATTGCCGCCATCTATGAGCAACGTCAACAACCAGACAACCGTCAAGCCGGTTGTCTGGCTGCCACCGTCGCTCATAGATGGCGGTAGCTGTCCGGATTGTTGTGTTGACATTTCTCTGCAGACGGACACGATCCTGGGCAAACCAGCCTTTAACAGCGCCGCTGTAAAAAATGTGTTCAGTATTTTTTGGGGAAAAGTGTTTGATTTATTTACATCTTGTAAACCCTAAGATGGGGAACGATAAAAAAAAAAAAAAAACGGAAGAACGTCCGTTTTTTTATCGTTCACCATCTCAGGGTTTACAAGATGTCGAATAATTACCAGCTCGCCTGCACTCTCTCTGCTTAAAATTTCTTTAATTTATTGTAGCCAAATCGGTGAGACTTAAATGCTTATAGCCAAATTGGTGCGATCTTAATAATGATATAAATCAAGATCTTGATTATCTTGGTTGTTATTATTCACCCTGTTGGGGTACAATTATATCGGTTTATGTAATGGAATTCATTGATGTTTTGCAGCTACGAAAAAACAAGGAAGGAAGTGTTTTCATTGGGAGTTACGGTTACAGATAAGTGCAATACCAAGAATTTAAGGACAAACGTTACGCAACATTTTCATAAATGAACAGTGAGCAGCTAATGAAACCAGGCATAGCTTGAATATCTCTCCCCAACTTGCAAGCCAGTCCGCCAGTAAGGAACATGACACTAAGTAATTTAGGTATCAGTAGTTTTCATTTATCGAGGAGAAGCAGACTGAAGAAAAATACCAGCCGTGTTCTTCTCGCCGTAATAATAAACTATACCCATCACCGAACCCTCAATCTACACCGGGATAGATCGAAAGCCAGCCGTTGTAATCCGATTTCATAACTGAGCATATATGAGCTTCAAAAATGTGTTGGCATGAATAGCGTGTGCTCTAAAGAGCGCACAATTTTTTTTAATAAAAAATGTCCGAACATTGCTTGTAACTCATATAACGCCACGTTCTGAAGCTTAGCACATTATCCGAACGTCTAGAGCTACATTCTGGTGGAGACTAAGCTAAATGAGAATTCGCCTATAGCTTATTTTTTGTTGTAGCGGCACTGGCGTGTAGTGTTTCAAACTTGCCAATTGTGTCGGGTTGAACACCAAAAAACACATTGCCACTGCATGCATGACACCTTCCAAGCATTTTAAAACACTCTTTCGTTCAGTCTGGCGGCCGCAAAGCTTATAAAATGGTGTGCTGTTGTAAAAACATATCTAGACAGCGCCGCGAGTAAGTAGCAGACGCCTTATCTTGCCAGCGCTTCTTCTCCGGCAAACTACGGCAGCGCCACACAGCGGCATCCGCTTCAGAGGCTTCACGGAGCTCACCGCATTTGCCTGTACTCCCCTTCTAGAACACTGGCTGTGTTAAAAAATTTACTCGATCGGACTCCGGAGTAAAAGTTTCGTAACCCGGCCTACGGATCCCTAGGTAGCGGATCGAATCCCGACCAAAATTAATGCTCAGCCCTTCGGCATGGCGTGCCAGATATCCATGGTCGTTTCGGTGCATGAAACGCCCCCATTTTAGTTTACTTTTTTTCAATCTAGATAACTAGTTTAGTTAATACTTGTTCGCATGTGGCCAACTCATGGGTAAGGCAAGATTGCAATGGTTGGTACTCTATCACATCAGAAATAATAGTACAGGTTGTGTAAAAAGTTTTTACAAACTGTTCAATCATGTCTGATGTGATAAATTATTAACCATTGCAATTTGTCAAAATGCATGTTACTTTATATTTGTAACTGTCAAAATGCTGGGAACTTTTAATATGATATATACTGACAGTTTTTACTATATATTTGTTTCTCGCTTTCTAGCTCCTCTGGGCTGTAAACACGCCGGCATCCTAGCTGATCTTATGTCTGAGTTTCGTTAATGGCAGCATGAATAATTGTTGTAATATTTCTAGCCCTTCAAAACCAAGCACATAATAAATGTTTTTTGCGCATTAAACGTAACTTGTACATAAAAAAAAAGTAACCGAATTCTTTGGAGAATTGGGAAACGTCTCGTATTGCATTTCGTGGCTGTATACGCGAGTTCCTGCATTACCAAACGAGGTTCCTTATAGAAAGCGTTCTCCCGTCCTCTCTGGCTCTTTTGTTGAGTTATTTATCGCTACTCCTACACAGCCCAAACATCATCTCAGAAAAAAAAAATAAAAAAAACGCGAACATAATGCATTCCTTTGGCCAGCACTCAGAAGCAACGTTGCCTACATGTACCCCAGTCAGAAAAGAAAAAGAAAAACCGCCGGTCCGATTCCCAACGCAAGTAGGCAGGAACGCGAACCCAAGCTCTCCTTCACACCGTCCGTTTCACCTTACGATGGATCGCACAGGGCGCTACGAGCCATTCGGGCCAATCCAGAGCCGCAAATGTCTCACGTGACTAACGCGCCCCTAAGCGTCTCCGCTCCGCTCCCGTGGGTCACGTGATACTCAAGCAGCGTCGTATTGGCTTCGGTGGCACGTAGCGTCCGCCGCGTCTCGAGGGGAACCGAAAATAGTATAGACGCTCGGACCATCGTCCGGCCTCCAGTCCGAAACACACTAACGCCGGGCAAAGAAAGGCAATACGTCAGCGGTGCTGCCACCCGGTCGCCGGCCGCAGCTGCCACTGCGCTTGGCCCCGGCCATTTTACGACGACGGCCAGGCCTTCCCCGGGGAGTGCCTCGCCGGAGTCCTTTTACGATCGGGGCGCCACCTAGGCGACCGCTGATAGCCGGGCGACACGCGGCCACCGCGGGAGCGCTACATCATCCGGACGCAAGCGGTATCTGGACCGACTTACAACAAGGCGGACGATATCGCGGCTCGGAAGCGCGCTAAATCATCGAGCTTTCCCGCGCGATGACACTTTTATTAGGGACCTGCGTCCGCGCGGCTGTATATACTCGCTTCTGCCGTCTCCTCGTGTACTCCGTTTCACCTCAGGATGGACCACGGCAGACGCTATCGAGATCGTCCCAGCCAATCCATGGCGATGTCAACGTAACACGTGACATCGCGCCCCGAGCGCGCCCCCGCGCCTCTCCCCAAGGGCACGTGACACTCGTGTACGGCATTGAATTGCCTCGGGTGGTTCGTATCGTCTCCTGCGGTAGGGCGTATAAGATGAAACGGAGTGTAAAATATTTGCCTCGGTCGCCTGGAAAGCGATCCGACGAAAGAGTTGAAACAAGGCGCCCGCGCAGTTCATCCCGTCGCTGTGCTCTTTATCTTTATTTTTATGCGTGTGTGCCTTTTGATAATAGAAGTTTGGCACTTCAGGAAGTCAAAAGTGACGTCGGGTGTTCTTTTCTCTCTATCTCTCTCTCTCTCTCTCTCTATGGATGTTGGAAGGCGGAAACGTAAAAGAAAAGGTGCGTCAGTTTGTGTTGGGGTCGGCGCGGGGGACCAATTCCGTGCGTGACTTATGTGGGGCAGTAGATTCTTGTCGTCTGCGTTCGGGCGCTTTTATTTGCCGCCGTTATATCATTCCCGTAAAAGCACACTGGAAGCCCGAACTGGGAAGGCATTTCGCGGTAGCACTTCGATATGCGGTCAAACAAAACACCAAACACTGCTGTAAGTGAAAAAGAGTTTTTTTTTTTTTTTTTTTCTTTGATGCCGTCAATTAGGTGTTGGAAGCTGGTTGTGGCTGGTGAGTATATTAACGGTACACGGGGGTGAGTGCAATGCTGGTAGCGTGACCGTTTTGTTTCGCGTGTTTTTCTTTTTCTCAACCTTAGTATTCTTAGAGACAAAAGACTCACGCCCTTTTCGCCATATGCGAAATTCCCCAGCTCTCACACACAACTTAAGATTTGTGCCTTAAAGTTCTCTGTTATTAATTTTCGTCTGAAATGAGAAAAGGGAATATACGAAAAGGAAATTCGGGGGAATCTCGAAAAAATAATTTTTCTCCAGAATGTAAGGGGAGGGGTATATGGAAATGAACATTAGAAAATAAAACGCGGCACAAAAGTGACTTTGCCTCAGTAAAAACCTAGTTCAAGAGTTCGAACATATATAACAATCGCTCGTAGTTGAAATTTACACGTAATGGAAACAAATACGGCGCTATTTCAGTGCTAAATGAGAACGCGCCGACCTGCTAAAACTTTCATTCCCGTTCCAGAACGTCACAGCGCTAAAACAAGCGCCCCTATGATACAACGTTCAAAGTTGAAAACGCTCTATCATAGTAAACGCAAAAAGCCCAGAAATATTTTGCCAGAGAACAAGCGTACAGACCGCTGAGCTGCATGCGAGCTATCCTTTTTTTATTATTTTTTTTTTTCCATCGCATCCCGACCACGCACGCCCTTTGCTTTTAGCGAATCGGATGATTGCCCAAGACATTTACGAGCGAGCTAAAGTAACATCGCGAATCGGTCTTATTTCAGACTAACACCATCTCCCCCGAGGAAACGTAAAACGTGCCGACTCGCAAATAATTTTTTTTTTCTTGCGAGGTTTAATGGAAGTCGGAGATTTCAGAAATGTATATTGTCAAAGCGGTTGCGTCATATTTTGTTTTTTTATGCTGAGAAGTATAGTATGTATAGAAAAAAACGAAAATTTTTGACAGAGATGAAAAATGCAGAAGAATGAAAAGGAATCCAGGAGGACGCGACGCCGAAACAGCACCCATGTAATAAATCCTTTTAAGGGGATTACTCTTTCGGCCCAATATTTATTTGCTTCTCGCTCCTCGCCAGTCAAAATTTCGCGGTATAAAATGAAAGAGCCTCGTAGAGGCGGTCCTTTTTTACCCTAAGAGCGTCATCGAATATGGGAGCAGTGGGAGGGTTATAAAAAAATTTAAACCTATAACCACATTAGCCTGTTCGCGTGCCTCACATCCGTTGTAAAAAAAGAAGGCGGATTTTATGAAAGCCAAGTCATTTCCCCGTGATGCGTATCTGTTCCGCATCTACCATCGTTGAAACAAAGCTGGAAATATTATCCTAGGCTCGAAAAAAAAGAAAAAAGAAGCCGTCAGAAGAAAACGTTCAAAGTGGGCGACTGGTGTTTTAAATTTTTGACGCGTTTTGATAAAACGTTTTTAATATACAAATTATATTTCAATACCAACTTGGTTGTTTGTGGTTCTGAATGCAAGGTAATTTGGCGATAGGCCATGTTGTTTTAAATAAATAAAAATCCCTTAAAAGATAAATTAATTTATTCATTCAAATTTATTTTTTATCGTTATTTATTATTTATTTTTATCACTATTTATTATTACCATTTATTATTCAAATTTATGCTAAAAAATAAAACCTTCATTGAGAATTTGAGATATTCCTTAATTACATTCTTTATCAGAAAACTAAAGCAGCGCCAAAAACCGAGAACAAGACGACGAAGTGTAGGAACAGAGCGCCGACTCTCAACTGATTTATTGGAAGAAAACTCAAATCGACAAGCATCACGGAGCTTAAGAAAACATCAGGACACCGCCCCTCGCACCTGTCAAACCTGCACAAGAATGCGAACTTTTTCTCACATGATGCGATAGAAGGCGAACAAACCCACTTTTTTTTTTTTGTTTTTGCTTCGAAATATAAAAGTTTTCTAAACTTTTTTTGGTCATCTGTTGACTGGGTCGTCCTAAGATACTCGCTTTCTCGAAAGCGGGTTTGCAACCGCGCCTATCGACGTGTACTGCCAAGTTGCCTGTTGGCGATGATCTAACCGATAGAGCATGCTCTCTTAACCTCTCGTTCATACACCCACCGGTCTGTACGATGTAAACATTGCCACAGAAGAATTTAATACTGTAAATTACACCGAGAGCGCACCGCACGTACATTGCCCTGTGGTTATTTCCACATACAGGACTATTAAACCTACATGCTGTTGACCAACTTCGAAGGCGCTGAAAAACCAGTGGCACTCCGTGACGTTGCGCTACTTTTTTGAGGATGTGCGAGACTTTACGCACATAAGGTAAAACCATGGTCTTCCTTTTCGGCCTTTCCCTGGCACCCTTACACCGGTGACAAAGCCCTCTTCCATGCCTTCCGCCACACCAGTCAGCAAGCCATCTGGGTAGCCACCGTCCTGAAGCCTATGGTCCCTTGCAACTCAAGAATGTAGGGCGAGGGAAAGGATGGTCGGGGAGAAGGAAGCAGGCGAAACGCTGGAGAGATGAGGCGGTTCCCCCTCTCCACTTCAGCGTTCCCTCTGCTTCCTCCTCCCCGGCCTTCCTTTCCCTCGCCCTACCTACTTGAGTTGCGATGGGCTTTTTTACAGTAGTCTGTTTTACTTTTTCGTTAAACATGTACCACCAACTCGCCCAACTTACCACCATATTAATTACACCCGTTTTCTAAACGACGCCAGAATGGTGCAAATTACACGGCGCGACTCTGTTAGCGCAAACAAGTGATCGACGATTTTTCTTCCTTTTTTAAAAACCTGAAATCTTAGGGTTGTCGTCAAAACTACCATGGTGTCGTAAAGTGCTTACTTAGGGCATTAAATGGAAGCTGAAGCACTTTTAAAAAGGACAAACCAGCACGCTCCATTTCCACGAACGACAAATATGAGTTAGGAGCCGACTTCTATAGCTGTTTGTCCCGTGAATTCAGTTATAACAGTTGTCTTGGGCAGAAGTAAACGTAAACCGCATTCATTTTGAAACATAAGTGCGGCAATCGATCCTCTCTGGCGCCTGTTATCTGTCCGGAGAGTGGCGACATCCTTGAAGGCATCCCCGAGACAGCTTAGTGGTGAGCAAGGCTCATCTGACCTTATCTGACCCCCCCCATGACGTCAATCTTGCTAGTTTTTCTCTTCACTCGCTCTTTCCTAGCGTCGGTGTGCCGCAACGGCCGGGTCCCCGTCGAAATTTGAGTTGACTCTTAAGATGCTTCTTCTAATAAGATTGAAATATAATTTAAGGCACATAGTTTTAAGGTTACATTTACTTTACATTACAATTTTTACTGTTTTTTTCAATGCAGGTACCTCGTCAGCTTCCCTTTAGCAACGGTAAAACCTAACGCCTGACAGCACGCTTTTGCAATACATTTCTTTTTAAATACCGCCAAAGTTGTGCGTACGTTAACAGCGTCGTGCAGTGCACATACATTTAGCAACAACGGACGTGAACGGCTTGCACAAATGTAATTTTTTTTTCACTAACATTGACATTTCTAATGTGAAATAAATACTTCGGCAAAATAAACAATATGGGGTATTTCTAGAAAGCAAGAAAAAAGTTTGGAGTAGATCTTCCTACTGTTGACGTAATTGCAATATACTCTGTAAAATAGATGAATGATGAATCCAGACCGCGCAGAAAAACACGCGAGCGCAGCAGTATAATATTGAGCTAATATTATTTTTTTAACTTACCGTTTTGATCAGACGATAAGGCAAGTAAGTATAATTGATCAAGTTGAAGTGTCTAGTTTTACTATTTGTGTCTTGTTTGCCTTGAGAAAAGACGTAATACAACGCAGATAATACTTGAATAAACATGGTGCTGAGGTCAATGTTCTAACTTCAAACCGATCTGGTTTACTCACATCGCTTGCGGTAGCAAAGCTTTTTTTTTTTTTTTTTTTTATGAATACCGTCATTTGTTGCTTCTTTTTTTTTGCTTTGACACACGGTGAAGAGCGTAACAAGAAACCAATACAAGACCATCAAGAAATTACTTCTGCGTTTTGTATTTTTATCATTGTCACTGATTTTAACACATACCTCCAACCTATGTGTTTTTTTTTTTTTTTCGGAAGTCGTAAATGTCCGCGAAAAGATTTATGAGCACAACGCGAGCAGCTGATATGAGATCCTGAAATATGGCACGACGGCTTACGGCGCCACATTCGGATGACTTTTCTTTGATATCATCTTACTGGTTAATGTCTTTTTTCAAAGTTCTGAAATGTATTAAATAAAAAATATTCTTTGTAAAAATAAAAATAAAATTTGTGGGACAGTATTTTTATTATTTTTTTTAATGGACGTTGTAGCACGCGGTGCTCTGTACTTAGAATCACATTTTGTGGCAAAGGAGAAATCGGTGTGGCTTCTCTGTCAGTAGCACATATTCGTGCAGGGTGGCTGTTAACATTCTAATGGGAACTTGACAAGTTTAATTACGAAGTGGTTCGATTCATGAACGTGGTACGCACTATATCTGCCTGGATAAGCCGTTTTGTATAAAAAATAATTATATGCTTCTTTCGTTGCCTACGTCAAAGATATAAGCTCGTTCTTCTATTTACTTCTTTCGGGCTTATATTACAAGCGATGTTCTCTCAAGTTTGGAAAGAGTGTGTAAAAATGCGATCACATTTATATTATGACGTAGGCGGCGTCACATCATACGAGCGAACCACACTGCTAGTTGCGGCACCCATCGCTTGCTTAAATAACGAATCTCGTTAACTCGGTGCACAAAATAGTTCAAGTCGACACCGGGTATTTACTGGACGCCATATTTGAGCGCGCCGTTTAAAGCGTATGCTAAGAACGAGCTCACATTAGTAGGTTACTAAAACCGACAACCTTGGTAGTGCGGAGTGCGCATTGCAAACGAACTGTGGAAGCACGCCGTCAGCACGCACTGAGCAGTCGCGCACACAGCTATGGCCGTCAATGAATACTCTCTATACGTGTGAGCGACTGCAAATGCTGCCCTGTGTTTAGCTAAACAATGGTGCCTTGAGCGCGTCTACGACTGGTGTTATATTCCTAACGAGCGTGTTGGTAAGATGTACACGAAATAAAATTTGTTGTGAGTTGAAAGAATGTACTCGTCTGGGTGTTTCGTCCTCTCTCTGTTTTATACTTTCTGTTATCTAGTTCGACTGGTGTGTTTAGCGTCCTATGCTGCCCATACATCAAAAATGGTCCCGAAGTGGCAAGAAATGACGTCACAGAAGCCGAAGTGCCATGCTGTTGCGTGTCGCGATCCTGGCGGTTGCTGGTAGAAATGCTAACCAGAAGCTGCGAGTAGGAGAACTGAACGCGAGTGTCGCTGTCGTCACGGCGTCCCAACTTCCTATTACTGTACCTTCCGTGGACTGTCGAAGTGAAGAGTGATCTGCAGTAGAAGAGGCGTCTGCCACATACACCACAGCTGTTGGGACGCCGCCAGGATTGCGACTGGCGACAGCACGACACTTCCACGACGTCATCAGGCGGAAATCGAGGGACCACTTATTTGGACACGGTAAATGCACCAGTCAGAGACGCGTTTCAGGCACCATGGCAAAACTAAAATCCTCAAGCCGTATCATAACCGGAACAGCTGAGAGATTGATGAGGCCCACACCATCAAAGCTAAAGGGGATGCTTCCATTATAGTGCACCGTCTATAGGGCTGACTGACAACGATATTAACTACCTCAACTTCTTTTTTATGACACATTTTTCAAATAATTTTTTTTTAGATTTTCATGAACATTCGTATTCTATTTAATTAAGAGATTTCGAAAAAAACTTCCACTTTAACACTCTTTTTTAAATTACTGTGATTTCTTCCTGTTTTTTTTTTTTAAATTAACACCTTACTCACTTCTTTCTCGTCTTTCACTACTATAATGCATTAAAATTTCGCTGATAGTAAGCGCTTGTCCTGTCGCTCTTGGGTCCCGCAGCTGCAGAACCCAGGGATCCTGGGTTCAGCCTCCACCCCTGCCCGTTTCGATCTCGATGAGCATCGTGCCGGCGTGCGGTCGTACTGCACAGGATAAATTGTTTATCTGCAGTGGGTAACAATGTCGACATGTTCTGGCAGAATATACTCCTGCTGTATAAACCACTAACGACCAATTTGTTTTGTTTCTGAACTCTACGCCTTTTCCTTGTGCTTTGCGCTTTTGATTTGTATTATGTGTAGCTAACTAGCCCAACAGTTAATTTTATCATAGTTCTATGGAATTCTGGAATTCCGTCCTAATATTTAAGTGTGTTTCTGGACGATAATACAAGAAATATGCTGTTGTATTCACTAAAAATTTCGCAGCGACCTTTATTTCCGAAGTCCTAGAATGCATAAAATGCATCATTTAAGGTGCGATAGTTTCAAAAAGCTTAGAAGATATTAAACAGTCATTTTGAGGAGTGAAGAAGGACTTTTATTTTGATCGATTTCCCCAGTACATTGAGGGGGAAAATCGGTGTATAGGTCACGTGGCGTCAATTTTCCCGCTAAATTTAGCGGGATAACTAAATTGGTGCGATTGTCACATGACGTCAATTATCCTGCAAGGTTTGCTGGGGAAATTGTATTCATATATCCCGTGTCGTAAGGTCACACAACGTCAATTGCCACGCTATATATACCGGGGATGGTGAAGGTGTTTAAGTCATGTGACATTGATTTCCCCACTAAATTTAGCGAATAAACTGAATTGGTGCATAAGTCACGGACGTCGGGTCACGCGACATCAATTTCTCCGCCGACTTTGCGGGAGATACTTGATTGGTGTACAGATGACGTGACGTCAGCTCATCTGATATTGATTGACGTCGCATCAGATAAACACCAATTCTATTTTCCCGCTAAATTCAGCGGGAAATGCACAGACTAGAGACGGATACAGTGGCAAACATTTGGTATTGGGGGTTCCTGTAGAAAGCATTTTATGCTTTGATGTAAGAAGTGATGAAGGTTACCGCGTAGATCACCATGGGAGGCAAGAGAAATAATAATAAAAAAAATTGAATGATGAACTTCTTGCGGCAAAAATAATCCTTACGTATGAGCCAGAGAAGCAATTGTCCCGCTCAGATACAGAACGCTCAAGTACAGTAAAACATAACAAAAAAAAAACAATCTGAAAAACATTTTCACGCCAGCGACAAAACACAGGCACCTCAGGGTTTGCTTCATTAGCATGAAAGCTCAATCGGAAGCGAGCTCGAACTTCTGAGCTCAGGAAAAAAGGTCTGCGTTCTCTCCAGTCGATGCAACTGCGGCTGAAAGGGCCCAAATTGAACAGGCATACGGGAGCTACAATTAGGTGCACAAAAGAGGACCACCTCATTGCGAGTTCCTTTATCTATTTACTTTCACCGTTATTTATTTCTACATTGACGAAGCAGCGCTCTATTTACATCAAACAAAACTACTGGCGTGCTACTCTCTCGGGCCAAATTGAATCCGTGATTCCTTTTCTTTAGTTTGTTTCTCGGGTTCCTAAAACCGGCGGCCCATGTTTGAACGTGGCTTCTCCCCAAAAGACATCAAAAGGAAATGTTCTTTTTGGCGCCCTCCCCAAAGACGCTTTCCTTGGAGTTTTGTTGGAGCCTATTCAGAATCCCGATGAAAGGGGCTTTTTCGTCGTTTTTTTTTTTTCTGTGAATGGCAGCAAGCGCTAATGAACTGCGCCTACTCTTCCGCCGTTCCCAAACAGCCCATAGCGAAGCAGAATAAAATGTAATGCGCTTTTAAGCGTACCAGGGGTACAAATGTTTCTCGCCTTTTTCTCGTCTCTCTATGGGAGCTTTTCAAAGCAGCCGCAAATTGCCAAGGCCGTGGTAGACACGCCAGAACAATGGAGCGCCAAATTTATTTTTATTGGTTCAATCTCTCCAGCGTGCTTTACGAGTACTAATTAGCGAGTATTAATTAACGAGCACCTGCCTGGGCAAGTGGGCCACCCCGTACGTTCGCAGTAACAAGTACTAAAGTAAAAAACAACCACAACAAAGAAGCAATATCTTACTGCACATTTTTTCTCTTTTTTAATCTTTTTTTTTATTTCACAATTACAGCTATTCAAAGCACCTGAATTTGTTTTACTGCACAGCATTGCGAGACTAAATCGTTTGTTTAAAACAAGAGGGCGGACAAGCCGGTCGTAATCAAAACAACAGTGTTGGACAAAATATTCGATGAAAGTATTTAAGTTAAGTTACTAAATACCTGCTTCATAAAGTATTTAAAATACTACTCAAGTTACTTTCACTGTGAGGTATCTTGAGTAGGATACAAATACTTTTAAATGTAATTCAAGTACTTTTGAAGATACTTCTGCCTTGCGTAATTTGAATCGATGTCAGTGACAACGACAATTATACAGTTGCGCAAATCTGGTTTGCCAGAATGGTTTATTTGCGTGCAACAACACAAAACGGCAAAAAAAAAAAAAAAAAAAAAGAATATTGTCACGAATGAAAATGATGACGCGGCGAAAGACTGAAGAAACTAAACGTTTAATGGGGCCAACTTGTGTCCAAAACAAAATAGAGAAAGGCTAGCGTCGCAGGCGTCGATGTCGGCGAAACAGAAAGGTCGAGCGCTAAAACAAAACTATCTCTCGACCAAAAAAAAAAATAATAATTGACTTGCTTTTGTATATTTATGCAGCCTTGATGTTTGTACGCCTCAACGGGTGACCGGTCGCTTAGCTGTAGATGAGAAATTTAGCCAGTGCAGTACAATCGCTAACCTGGGGTTTATAACGTGCATCACGCAGTAGTGATTACACGAACGGGTGCCGGTACGAAACTCATCCAGATCGAAACGGGCGGGGGCGGTGGGGATCGAAAAAATTAGGTTCCCAGAGCAAGCTTTCGTTATCTCCACGCGGAGCACCTTTTGTACACGCGTCGCTTTTTGGAACATTCGGCGTAGAACATTCGTAACTCGATCACACGACAAGGTTCTCGAACTTACGAGAACGTCAAGTTGAAATAATAAATATAAAAGGAGTCCGCTCTCTGGAATCGAACCCAGAGGCTCCGCGCGAGAGCCCAGCGCGAGCCAGCGCGTGGCAATATCACTGATACATGTTTCAAAACATTTCTGGGATAGAAATAGAGAGGTCGCTTTAGGCTATAGTGACATCGCTGAATATCACGTCCTACTGCGCACCTTAGACGCATCGTTTAACTACAATCGATATTCCCTATATGCGGAGTTCACTATAAACAAACTTGGGATACGGATATAAGTGGATGGATAACAAAAATAACCGAAATAATAGCCCCGGCAGTGGTCTCACCTTCTTCAAGCAGGTTGCGTTCAGAAGGCACTCAGCATTGAGGGACGCTTTGTTGGCATTTTGAGAGGTCATCTAGCTTTTAGTTCGTTCCTGTCCTGTTCTCTGTTTATCGATGCTCGCTTACAGACAGTGTTCGCGAGAGCAATAAGTGACGGACTGACGTCAAAAAGAAAAGAAACAAAAGAAAGCCTAGATGTTTTGCAGTAGCGGGGCCAAATATTCAAAAAACAAAAAAAAAAAAGTCATGTTTTTTTTGTGTGTCCACTTTTTTTTTTTTTTTTTATTTGTTATTTTCTTGACACTCAAGTCTGCATTGTTGTCGTAGGTTGTTTCCCGGTCTGTGTTGCGCCTCAGAGGGGCAATCCTAACTTCCGCGGAAAACCACCCTTTTTGTAATGAGGTGTGCCGGTATGAAACTCATTCATATCGAAACGGGCAGAGGACGCGGATTGAGCCCAGGAGGTTCTGCACCGCAAGCTTTCGCTCCACGCTCCGAATTGAGACGCGTTAGCCCACTCGGCCACCGATCGCCCCATTGCAGTCATGTCAAGGATTGAGTCGTCTTGTAACTCGAGTTTTTTTCCCGCCTCCGAACCTTCCCAACCGGAAATGCCTTGTCCGCTCGCATAACGCGATTGACGGCGCTTTTCCGTGCGTACCATCTATCGCTCTAAGGAGACGACGGTTCACTTTCAAGTTTGAAGTTCTTTTAGGGCCCTTTCAGCGATCTCAGATTCTTTGAAACTGTGTGAGGTCGAAGAGGCCGCGCACGGGTTCCCAATGTGAGTGAAGTGAGGGGGCATGTAGCGCCGGCGCTGCATAAAAGGCTGCCCCGCGGCAGGGTCACAACCGAAAGTACGCTTCACTGGATCTCGAAGAATACGTCAGAGAAGGCGGCCGCCTGGCATGGCTGCAATTCCCGAAGGACTACTGGAGGGGGTTGGGACAGCGTGGTTGTCCGGGAAATTTGGGTACGGCAGGGAGCCGAGCCAGGGCAGGAACTCATGTGGAGGCTGGAATCGCGAAGGGCCAGGGAGCAGGAGGGGTGTCTCTTGTATAATATAACGTTTTTTTTATATACATATGCACAGGTTACATCATCTCAAGAACACTTGAGAACACTGTCAAGAACACCAGAGAACACACAGTAGCACCCACCTGCTGCTCATTTTATAAGGTCCCCTTTCCCAACATCCCTAGTAGGGAATCCCCAGGGTTCATTGTTCGTAACGGCCAGGCACGCCATTTCCCTCTCCCTCGCACTGCCACACGCGACACACACACGGAAGGGCCAGACATCCTTGGCCGCGGTGTCGCCGGTCAATTTCGGCGGACAATGCTGCCATCGAAGTCGAGGAAGTCGGAAGACATTCATAATTTCTGGCGTCCTGGCTTCCGTGTGTTAGGGGATAATCCCATGGTCGATCTAAGCTGGGGAAATTGAGTAAAGCCCCCTCCTTCGTCGAGGACGTTCCAAGGCTGTCGGGTCGCATAGCGTCGAGGTCAGACAGAAGAAGCAATTAAGGAGAGGGACCGGACGGGCAAAGTCGGCTAGATTACACCGGCGTGGGTCAACCCGATGATCCCTCGGAGAAGGCCACGTCGTCCCCACTAACCAAGGTGCGTTGGCGACTCAAAAGGGAGTTTTCGTAGATCGTTTTCGCCGTCCCGCAAGGCACTCCGCAACCCGCTACGATAGCGGGAACTCCACAGTCAAGGGTATCGGCGCGCAGGCGCAGTAGCAACTTCTTCGTTGCGGAACGCTTAGCGGAGGGGGCAGCGCGGTCTACGAAAACTCCCTAATGACACCTCTCACTCTGTCTCCGGGCGCAGCTGACCGTAGCCACCTGGCGACGATGCTCCAGGGCGTTCACCCGTGCCGGTCGGTATGGAAAGACAAGGTCGTCTCCTGAGGCTTTTCGCAACAAAGGTTTCGGGTCGAAGTCCTTTATTTGTCTCTCGATACTTTGTCGACGAGGATTATTAGGTCAGCCCTAGCGTCTCTACAGCGTTGTGGGTTCAAATAGTACCTCGGTTGAGGCATGGTGTCGTTCCGATGACCTTCCCGCAACAGGCTGCATCACACTATGCAGAGCCATATATTAGGAGAGTTTGGAAAATTTGCGGAGCAAAGGCCGCCGCCAGCGCCGAAGTCTCTCCCCGCGGTTAGAGCGGAAACTAAAGGTACGACACAGCGTCGACCAATCAGGAGACCGCGGCGTCACAATATTGCAAACGACATTTAAAGCGTGAAATAGAAGCGTTCCAATCTCGGCCTTCCTACTCCATCTCACCAATAGAGAGTTTTAGTAGATCATTCGGATACCTCCGATAGCCCCGATAACCATACTATGCATGCGCAAAGGAGGCGGTGGCGGAGTATCGGGTATCGTTATCATGGGGACGATCTACTAAAACTCTCTAATGCATGCAATAAAGACAAAGGCACAGGCGCGAGAGCCTAGCTCAGCGAAATTATTTTTTTTTTTGTACAACTCGTGCATAGGAGGCCCTTTCCAAAGCCACGCGCTCGTGCCCATGCCTTTGTCTGCACTACTGATGTTTGTGCAGATGGAGTATCGGTGACAGTTTGCTGTGGGCCGGCTTGCTAGAACAGCGTCTAAGCCACGGTGTAAGATACACACATGAAGGCACCCTAAGATACACTCTTTAGGTGAGGACACGGCGGGGCTCAACGCGCGGCGCAAGGAATCAGATAGTGTTCGTTCGACGGGCATCCGAAAGGCTGCATCATTCCGCTGCCACCGTGCCGGCGGCTGACAGTGTCACCGGCGGCCAAACGGCGAAACTGTGTGAGAGCGAAAAACATTATCTCGTTGTCATGACACCCCGGTACACCGTGGTCTTTCTGCACGTGCAACAACCTCGCTGGAGCTCTGCGCGTGTGGTACATGAGGCGGCACGAGCCGTCTTGTACGTGCCCACAGAGCCGTGCGTGCCCACGGGTTGACGAGTCACCTGTCGGCGCCGCTTGAAATCGTAATGAGAGAGAGTGAAGAGCAAACTTTATCCGGCACGTCGCGAGGATCGTGCTGCCCTCTCCTGAAGACTATTATCTTACACCGTGGTCTAAGCTGAGACTGGCTGAAAGAAAACAATGCAAAGGGTGGGGTGCGCCATGGCGCCTTGAGACGCGGAGTCCCGCTCGGCTCGTGCGCTGGCTTTGGCAGTGCTTTCTTTCCCGTCTCAGCTCAGACACTGTTTCTAGCAGGTCGGTCCTGGTTTAGAGCGCCACGTTTGTTTATTCTACACTTCAATATTTGCGTGACGAAAACCTCACATGCGCAAAGTTTTCAGTCACCGAGAGCTAAACCTTTTCGCTCCAGAGATGCTAAAACGGCTTAAATTAGTTGTGTCACATATTTAGAGCACACGACCACCACTAGGGGCTGTTTCGCGACCTGTGGTTGGCTCCTAGATGTTCGCTTATTCAAACCAATGTATGGCCAAACTCTGAATAAACGGCTCTGACAATATGGTGCCTGGAGCGCATCTCCGACTGGTGTGTTTAGCGTCCTATCCCGCCCATACACCAAAAGTGGTCCCGAAGTGACAACAAATGACGTCACAGAAGCCAGAGTGTCATGCTGTTGCCTGTCGCGATCCTAGCGGTTGGTCGTAGAAATGCTGGCGGAAAGCACAAGCGAACGCGAGTGTCGCTGTCGTCACGGCGTCCCAACTTCCTGTTACTGTACCTTCCGTGGACTGTCGAAGTGAAGAGTGACATGCAGGAGTACAGGCGTCTGCCACATACACCACAGCTGTTGATACGCCGCCAGGATTGCGACTGGCGACAGCATGACACTTCCACGACGTCATCAGGCGGAAATCGAGGGACCACTTTTTTGGACGCGGTAAACACACCAGTCGGAGACGCGTTTCAGGCACCATAATCACACTAAGCAAAACGTCATCGGGCCAGAGGAAAGTTAAGCAGACATTGAGATCTTGGTCCGATTCCCGGGCACGCCATCACCCTCACTGCTACAGGTAAAGTGCGAGCGCATCTCCAACTGGAGTGCTTAGCTTCCTATACCATTATTACGTCAAAAGTGGCCCCGAAGTGGCAACGAATGACGTCACAGAAGCCGGGGGGTCCTGCTGTTGCATGTCGCGATCCTGGCGGTTGGTCGTAGACATTCTGGCGAAAAGCACGGGCGAACGCGGCTGTCGCTGTCGTCGCAGTGTCCCAACTTCTGGCTACCGAAGCTTCCGTGGACTGCCACAGTGGAGTGCGATCTCCACCAGGACATTCGTCTGCTGTAGGTCGCGACCGGCAACAGCATTACACTTCCATGACGTAATCAGGCGGAAATCCAGGGACCACTTTTCGGATGCGGTAAACGCACCAGTCGCAGACGCGCTCCAGGCACTATATACAGGAACTCAACTCTGCTACGTCACGCCGCGGTGGTGGCGAGTCGGGCGCATTTCCGGTCTGGGCGATGAGCAGAAGTCGCCGTGCGAGACAGGCATTTCTGTGTTCTTTTGAGAGAAACCAGACAAAAAACCTACCTTCTCGTCAAAATGCTGTAATGGGGGCTCTACAAAGAGAGTCTAGAAAGGTTTGAAGATCAGTTTTCATCTGTTTCTGCCCCCTCCGTTCGTCCGAAGACGTGTGTAGTAGCCGTGAAAAGCGCAAACCAGACGCTGTCGAACTACGATTGCTTGTGCGGGCAACACTTTGTGGTTGCCAGATGTATTTGTTTTGTTCCGACATGAACGATAGAAAACCGCCAAGTTGTCCGGTCCACCCGCGGGTTCAGTGCGTCTTCAAATTCACACGGCCGCCTGACCGTTCGAACTTTCGTCTGCTCTTTTAAACTTGTCTGCTTTTTGTCGTCTGCTCGTTCAAACAAAAGCGTCCCGTAGACCAAACTTTGACCCTGTGGCTGCGATAAGAAGTAATTGCAGGCCTCAAAAGACTTAAGTAGGCTTGGTGTAAACAGTAGATGATGTTGACCATTGGTACCAGTGGCCATCACCGAATTGTCACGCCTGATTGACTTGGTTTGTTCCCGCTTCCGATTTTCAGTATCGACGTCGATCATCGCCGCTACCTTCTACACTTTTGCAGCACGAGCGACGTCGCGACCGAAAATAGCTAGAAGAATCTCATCATGGTTTTCGCGTCCATTCTGCGGCGTTCATGCGAACGAATAGCCACACCCGGTGTCCCGCTTCGCAGCATTATTACCGAAAACGGATGCTGGCAGAAGAACTTGACCACTTTCCTCCTCGGAAACTTGTCGTCCCTGACACTCTCCCAGCCTTTCCGTATTAGTAACTCCACTGAGTTGATATCCCATCTTGTGACCCTGCATGACTCTCCTACACCACTAGCAATGTTTTCTTTGGACATAGAGGACATGGTCTACAGCCTAGACAACAAGTTTCTACTCGAGTCCGTGAACAACGCCATTCACGAACATGGAGCCTGCAAATTTCAGAATTCATCGGGAATAACTGTTAGCGGTTTCATTTCTCTCCTTGAGTTATACCTTCGCTCGACTCTGGTGGAGTACGAGGGAAACGTTTACATTCAGAGGATCGGCGTATGCATAGGCTCCTGTCTGGCCCAGACTTGTACCGTAGGCATTACAAGTAATCAGATTACTTGTAACCGATTGCCTTTTGGAGTAATTTTGTAATCAGTTGATTACTTTTATTAGGCAGTAATCACAAGAGTACTCTGATTACTTTTTGAAGTAATAAAATTACTTGTAACCGTTACAATTTGTCCACGCCCCCCCCCCCCCCCCCCCCCGGCACACGCCTTTTTTTATGAAATGACAAAAATAAAATTTGCTTTCTTTTTTCGAACGGAAAAAAGAAAGATCTTTGCGGAGCTGTAGGTAACGAGGTCAATCTCTTTTTATGTACAATTTGCGTGGAATGTCCGTTTTTTTTTTTTTGTCGAGCTGGGACTGGGAGTGGGAAGCCCCAGGGAAGCCACAGTACGTGACAAAGGCCCTTCAGGGCAAAGTTTGAGGAAGCAGAATGTAACTTTGTGAGTCCTTCGTTCAAACTAGCCCCCTCACGCACACACGCACAAAAAAAAAAAATCCTGCTTAGGGTACCTACTCGCAGCCCGTAGGAGAACCAGAACCGACGAATGCCTAAAGCGGATGCAAAATATAACAAAGGCAGTTGAAATATTTCCCCATTTCCCCTACGTGGTCTTTGTGACAAGCAATGTTTCGAGTTGAGAAGTGGTCGGGGCGATCTCTTCCGCTAATGGATACTACACATGATCCGTCTCAAATCCTGGAGCTACTGCTTTTTTGTTTAACATGCGAGCTCATCCACATGTGAATAATGAAATGAGCGACGCAAACTTTGAGCGACAACCCTTGCTCAAGCTTAACAAGATCTAGGACCCCCTCCGCTTCCCCCCCCCCCCCCCACACACACACACACACATACACGCACTGGCGAACGCCCAAATCATTAAACGTCTTCAAACGAATTCTATGCTTGTGTCCGCATTGTGAAGGTACAACGACCACGAAGAGGGAGCCAGTTTTTCTTCTTCAATACTTTTGCAAATGTGAAATATAGGTTGGAAGTATTTCATTGTTATGAGCGCTAAAGATGTGTCTTCACACAATAAAGTGATCGGAAAACAAACGATTACTTCTTTAAGTAATGTCCAATTACTTTTGCCGTCGAGTAATCAAGTAATCTAATGGAATACTTTTTAGTCAAGAGTAATAGTAATTGTAATCGATTACTTTTTTTTAGTAACGTGTACAAGACTGGACTCTGGCCCCTGTGTTGAGCGAGATTTTTCTGATGTATGTGGACAGGGCTATTAGGAGCCGAATGGAGGAGACCGCACCGGAGAGCCGGGTGTTCCGGTATGTAGATGATTATCTGATCGTGCACCCAAAGCAGACCCCTTCCGATCTGTCATTGAGGCCTCCGCTTCGAGCCCCACCGGACTCTCCTTCAAGAGAGAAGACCCGTCTGAAGGCGGTCTTCAATACTTGGACCTGTTCCTGAAGATGCGCCCCGATGGGATATGCTGGGAGTTCAGACAGCACTCACAAAATCCAGTCCTGCCCTTCAAAAGTGCCCACTCCAAAGCTGTAAAACGGAGTCTCGTGAAATCACTCCTAAAATCCTCTGGAACCAGGTCGTGCCCCCATCTCACCGCGCACAGCGTGCTTGTACAGACAGAGAGGCTAACGAGGGCAGGGTACCCTGAAGACTTAGTGGCAAATAGACTAAAAAGGCTGATCACCGCCTCCCGCGCACCGCCAGCCGCTCCTGTTCCTCGCAAAAAGCGTTTTGCAGTTATCCCCTACTCGCACAACACCGCACATCGCCTTAAGGGACTCTCTTTTCGCTTCGAGGTAGGGGTAGTGTTTAGCTGCAAGCAAAAGCTTCAACAAATGTGCAGAATGGTGAACACCCCGCCCTCCGCGCCCCAATGCAACAAAAAGCACGGACAGCAGTTTGTTAGTGCAGGAAGGAGGTGGTTTATACCATTCCTTTTTCGTGTGGGGGGGAGTAAATAGGGCAGACCGGCAGGTGCCTAAATGACCGCCTGAGGGAACACTCGCGGGAGGTGAGCGAACCCCCCGACGACTCCAGGCATCCAATATTCGTACACCGTATGACGTGCGAAGGTTGTTCGCCCAGATACGAAGGTACGCGCGTATTGGGAGGACACCGGCAGAGATTCGGCAGGGAAGTCGCAGAATCGTACGCCATTAAGAGCTCGGTCACTAATGTTGCTTCGGCTTCTCTGGCCCTTTCCGACAGGGAGATGAAATTCCTCCGTCCCGAACTGGGCGGAAGGCACCAGAGGCCTGAGGGAAGGCCGCGAATAACCCGTTCCCCCCCCCCCCCCCCCCCCTCCTCTCCTCCTCCTTTTTCCTTCTCTGCTCCCTCCCCTGAACCTGCTCGATGGCCGTCGTGCATGGTCCATGTCAAAGACTTCTGGCTAGCAGTCGTACGATATTGGAAAATTGTTCGTGTAAAGAAGAAAACAAACAAGCAGCCACATTTCAATGGGTGGGTATAGGCAAGCTGTTGAAACATACACACATCCCGATTATTTCTGAAGTTATATGTCACATTCTTAAAGGCTACCGTAAATGAAATCAATATGGTTCGACACTTTAACAGCTGCATAACCCGCAGTTTGACACAAGAAATCTAGCGCACGGCGGCAAGAAGTCACAAACGTAATTGATTGAGAGGTTAAGAAACACGGGACGTGGTGACTCCCGAGCGTCTTGTTATTGATCTCTATAGCCAAATATATAGGGGCGATTAAAAACGCCGAAAAAGGAATCGCGAAACGTGAACATTATATGCCGCACCCTGCGTTACTTTATGACTGTAATTATTTTTGCTCTGAAACTGGTAAGATAAAACGGAGAATTTGTTTTCCCTTTCCTTCGGGAAACCTTACAAAAAATGATCGTGATGTTCATCGCACCTAAGCAGTGAAGGGAACCTCGATGCTGAAAGTGGCATGCAGATAAACCCGAGCGCCTGTCACCGGTCAGCTCGCGCTCGGTACCAATCAATACGTTGGCGAATAATAATAAAAAAAAATGATGTGTGTATGTTTATGCAGCCGGAAGTTTCGTAATTCCGTCCTTCGTAATTCCTATAGTTCCTCATCCGTCTACATTAAGAACCTTTTCACCCTTCTACTATATGGCGCTGAGGGCTTCCTCTCCATGTGTCACTGGGCTTTTAACTGTGTCGCGGCTTTCCTCAATCGAAATAAATTCAAATGCGAATACCTTCCCCACATGATATCCGTCTTTATTGTTACACAGTCATGCCGCAGTAATTTTTAATATCATTTTAATTGTATGTTTATGCGTATGTATATGTGTATGTTTATGTGTATGTTTATGCAGCCGGATGTTTATGCAGCCGGAATTACCGGAAGAAGGCGAAGGTGTGTGTATGTTTATGCAGCCTTAGTGGGCGTCTGGTGTCCCAGCTGTACATGAGCAATTTATCCAGTGCGGTACAACTGCTAGCCTGGAGCCTTAAACGTGCACCACGCAGTAGTAATACACGACCGCTCGCCGGTACGATGCTCATCCAGATCAAAACGGGCAGGGGCGGAGGCGAATATTGAGTTCGTGGTCAGTCAGTGTGGTGACGAAAATCGCCCAACCTTCACAATGACTTGAACGCCGTCACGTGGAAGCGGGTACAGTGAACATTTACTACACGAACGAGTAGAAAAACATGAATTTCGACTACGAATTGAGGACTTTTACACTGCTTGATATTCTTTAGTGTTTTCTGCGACAGCCATCATGTGTTCTAAAAAGTCACGCGTGTCTTGCGTGTAAGGAACATAGCGATTACATATATCCAGCACGTAGGTACAATAATTAAAAAAAACCTTTCAAGGGTCCTTCGTAGTTAACCCGCATACTATATGATTATGGGGATCATCATGATTGTGGTGCTTGTGGTGTCTCTAAAGTCGACAGCGTAATTAAAGAAGACGACGACGAAGCCGGCAAGAGGCCCGGCGTCGAACGCGATGTGGAAGAAAAAGAATACGCGATCGTGATAAAAATTTGGGCTCGATCGTTCGATTTTGTTTTAGGCCCACGGATACTCAGAAGGTCCGCATCATGGGCGCCAGCTCCTGATCCCGCAAAGACGACACCATCGACCGCTTCATGCTGAGGGCCCGCAAATAGAAGAAACCCCCTGACAGCGTGACCTGCTACGCCACCACCACGCAAGACCAGACTGCTCGCGTCTCGTCCCCCTGATTGTGAGAAAAACGCTACATATTGTAGTGTTTAATTGCTATTTGATTTCAATGTCAACTTTACCGTTCATTTTTCTATAGTTGATCAATATTACATGTTCCTTTTCTTGATTGCTTGTCGAACCAAACGCTGTGCCCAGTTTTAGTCTCTTCGAATCCCACACCTGCAAGCGTGACATCCTCTCACTGCTGTTATCTGTTTCTGGAGTCCAAAGGTATTCTAACTCCAGTTTACGATTCTCGTTTCTATCGCATTGCGCTTCTACTCTGAGATGGCTCATGAGAGCGACCAGCCGCACACCCGGAAATGTCAACGTTTACCTCCGTCTGACATAGCCTAATGTCTCTCAACAAATTTGTGACGAGGTGGACAACGGATTGTGATGCAAACCTCATGTGTTAAGCTACTCCGAGTATCTAATCAAACTTCAGATAGAAAAGATTAAGAAAGGTAACCAACTGAAGGCGGTAGTGTGGACGTGCTCTAGTTCTATCTCCACGTAAATAGAGCATCATTCAAAGCCTTCGGACACAACTTGAACTTGCATAAACTCGGAAGTGCTGTGCTCATGGAAGCCAACGAACGCACGATTTTCTAAAGCAAATCCTGCCGTGAAATTTCTCTCCAATAAAGCGCAAAGCGCGTTAAAGAAAAAAAAAAGTACAAAGAAGGAGCGGCGGTATGAGGCGAGTTCCCGATGCACGGGTGCCCCCTAGACCATACCTTAATTGCTCCGCTCCCCTTATTTGTGTTTTCCGTAAAGACCTCGCGTTTTTCATTCAACGTTGTTGTACCGGCGTTTCTAATGCGCCCCTCTGACCCCCCCACAACCCGACGGAACAACTGGATTTTCCTATTCCGGGAAACCTGATCCAAGACTTCGAGCGTGTCGATTTATGTCTCTTCAGACACACGGTACGCAAAATCTAATCAGGCCAGCGGAGCTTGCTCGTGTTCGTTTCGCGTTTAGGGACTACTTCGAGATCCCCTTTAATAGGAGAGCTGCCGCAGTCTGTGCTGTTTTGGGCCACCCCAACATGAATATGCAAATTGGAAGAGAAAATCCCGCGAATTGTCCCCCCTTGAAAAAGAACCCGCAGCTACACAAGCGTTCAGGAAGTTGAAGCGGTAATCACGCTTGGCGGTATAGAGCGTCCCGGTGCGGCAGCACACGGCACTCTTTTGTCGTGCAGTATGTACTTGGTTGGAAATGAGCTCTTTTCGTGTGTGCTGCGGTAATCCGTGGGGTTTATCCGGGCTCCTCGTGCGAGAAATGGGGGACCATGAAGGAACTCTCAGCGTGATGCCGAGAGCTAAAATCTGCGTTAAAAAAGAAAATGTTCATGAATGCTGCATGTTTTGTTTTAGAATACTGGCGTATTTGTCTCGCAAGAGGACCTCGTAAAATAGCTTAATTCGCTGCATAGTTTAGTGCGCAGTGGCTCAAGCTCCAAGACTTTAATAGTTAGCGGCGCTATTGATGACGCTTGGTTGGCGAAGGAGGCCGACCAGACAGTAGGCAAATATTTTGATATTGTCACTGTTTCCCCTTAATTTTATATCAGTGTCTATTTAAAAACGAATATGCCTGCTTTGATGTGCGTTCTCTTTCTACGCCCCAACTAGTCGTGGCGTGAGCTGGAAGAGTTCTTAAAGTTATGCGGCGCTATCGATGATGCCCGGTTGGAGAGAGAGCCCGGTGGGAAATGAAACGAATATTATGCTATTGTAACTTTTTTCTTAATTTTAAGATGAGGAACCAGTTATTGGCTACACGAACTTAATGGTTCTTGTAAGGTTCTTTGCCTTACAAAGGGTATTTTGTGGTGCTTCGGAGTATTACTAATATAGTGTTGTTTGCTTTTTTTTCTTTTTTTTTTGCGCAAGTTTTATTCCGCGTTCGGTGTGGTGGAATCTTTAGCTGTGTCGTTGAAAACGAGTAGAAGGTCGAGGTATTCTCAAGCAGAGTTGGTGCAAACGTCTGCTGTAATGAAGAGTGACCTGCTGATTTTTTTGAAACACGTACAATCTAAGAGGTGGAAAAGGTGTGGGGAGTTTGGACACAGAAATTCGGCGACGATGCGGCGTGCGCACGAGGGGCAAGCAAGGGATACATGGCGCGACGAGGGGAGCAGGGCACATTCAGCCATGACGGTGTAAGCCGCGGAACAGTGAGCTTGAAGAATGAATTGTCCTCCATCACGACTCGGCCCCTTTCTCCCGACAAGCCGTGAGATAGAATACTACAATATATAGGGTTCTGTGTTTTCGGATTGAACTGAAAAACTCAGAAAAGCTGCCGCTAGTAAAACATTGGTCAAATTGGATTTATATGAGAAACTCCGAACTCAGAAGAAAAAAAAAAAAAAAGTAAAAAATATGGTATTTCACAATTAAGTTTGATCAGGGCCCAGAGTCAATGGTCCTGGGAAAATGCTACCACAGTTATCCTTCTCTCGGACCACTGCCAAAAGGGGTCTTACCGCTTATCTCGTCAAGGTTCATTCAGGACAACAGGTCATTGCAATTTCGGATTACGAGAAATGCCGCTGTTTTGGTTTCAAGTTTAAGCTATATTATTTGTGCTTCTTAGAGAAAGGAAGGCTTGTGTTTTTGTAACAGTAAAAGCTGTGAACCACAAAGATTGCATAAAATGGCAGTTGAAACTTATCTATTACATCCTTTACCACTCCACGTCGCGCGGCCGTGGGTAGGTTGATCGAATAGGATGGCATGAATACGAGCTTCCCAGCGAATACCTACAGGTGCTCACTGATATTAAGGCATAGAAGTTTATCGAAGCAACGCTGGTGTGCAACTATTGTCGTGGGACATATTAGTATTGCCAATAGCAAAAGCACCAAATTCAAATCCAGCTAAAAACAAAAAAAAAAATTATGCAAGCGCGTTGTATTTTTTATTTTGTATACGATTCATACCGGGACACTATTTACTTACTAATATAGGAAACACCGCGAAATAAAACTCAGAATTCCGGAGAATTAGGAATCAAACAAAACTAAACTCTAATAAACCCCACATTTTCGGCAAAAAATAAACTCCGTATACACACCCGAATTCGAAGAAAATAAACTCCGCTAACACAGACTTCAATATATATATACAATTATTTATGTGGTTGTTTTTTGACGCAAACTTAGTCAGTAGTCGAATTCCCAACATCTTATTTGCAGTTACGAACTACAGCGGTAATTATTTATAATGAATCAAGCAGAGCCAGGTGTAATAAATCCTCGCCCATGCAAAGAATATTACGAATAGGAGAGGAACAGCGAGTCATTCCAAAGCACAGCATTTAGAACATTGCCAGCTCAGCGAGATCATTAGCTTTTGTGAGGCGGAACCTCCATCTGGGCCCTGCTGCGACAAAATTACTCGCCTATAAAACAATGATTCAGCCCAAACTTGAATACGGAAGGGTTGTGTGGAATCCACATCAAAATTATCTCATATCAAACCTAGAATCAATTCAAAACAAAACTACCCGGTTCATCCTAAACGATTATTCTCCAGAAAGTAGTGTCTCCCCCTTAAAATTAAGACTTGGTCTCGCTTCATTAGCCACACGACGCAAAATTAACCGCATGTGTTTCTTCCATCAAGTTTACCGTAGTAACTCACAGTTCATAAATATTTATTGTCGAAAAGCCCATTATATTTCTTCTCGAAACGGCAACAGATGTAAACTCCATAAAATCCGTTCCCATAATAACTCAATCATGTTTTGTTCCTTAATTTTGTATATTATAGAATGGAATAACTTGCCAGATCATGTTGTAACCAACTTAGATATTACAGCGTTTCAAGAAATGGGCGTGTTTTTCTTCAATGTGTAGGGAATGTCTGAGTATGTATATATATCTTGTTTTCTTTGTGGTTAGACGAAATGTGGTTGTGTTAGTGTTCTTACGTTCTTTTTTCTTTTTTTATATTCTATTCCCATTTATTGCCGCCCCCCTCATGTAATGCGTCCTCAAAAAACGCCCTTGAGATGAAAAAATGAAATGAAATTAAATTAAATTAAACCTAGCTTTAATAAATCAAGAAACGCTATCAACGAAAACTTCTTTGAAATGAGATCTTGTGCAACAGCAAAGCTAAACGATAGCGCTCTCAATATATATTAAGATGTCCAGACGTCCTCGTTATTTGCATTCTTTTTTTTTTAAGATAAGCTTTTAGCATTTTAAAGTATTAATGCACGTGGTGCACCTGGATGGGTGAATAAAAATCCAGCGTAGAAAAAATATTTTTTAATCAGAATTGAATGTTGTGACTTGAAGTGAGCTCGCCAACACGTGCACCAACCCCTCCAAACAAATGCACACCCCCATGTATTCTGTGATTATTATATCATATGAAGTGTGTCATTGTAAAGTATTCGTTCCTCAACGGCCACTCCATAACACACTCAGTTCGCCGCAGTAAATACAATCGCCACAAGCAGACGTCTCACGACGGGCCATCAAATTAAAAAGTTTACTTAGACCGCGTTTCCCCCTCCGCTAGGCCCTCGGCAACGAAGTGGGTACTGCGCCTGCGCGCCGATGGCATTGACTGTAGAGTTCCGGGTATCGTAGGGGTTGCGGAGAGCCCCGTTACGGGACGGCGAAAACGACCTACGAAATCTCCCTATTACCCGCATGCTCTCACTAGAGAACAGCGGAAAACTATGCCGCAACTTTATCGAGATAGAAACTCGCAAACAAACTTCGCACCACGGCCTCGGGCGGCCGAGGATAGGAGAGCGCCAATCGAACTGCACTTGACTCCGGACTCCTTTCCAGGATCCAACTCTCGAGACGATGACTGGACGCGACAGCTGCACAAAAGCATTAACTAAAGCTGGAGACTGCTCTAACGGCCAAGCGCCCCATCGGCGAACTGCACACATGAACGGCTGGGGATTGAGGAGTAGAGCCTTCGAGATCCGGAGCCTCGTTTACGCATGAGCCCGCGGCCGTGTTCGATACATCTGATTCTAGACGCGATGGGGCACAGATCGATCCCCAGACGTGCGGCTGCTGCCGCCGTCATTCCATGAACCTGACAAGTGTCGCCGGAGGTCGACGCACGCGATCGAAGAGTCGCACTCGGCCCTGCAGGCGAGTCGCTCGGACATGGGTTCGCAAATCTCTCGGCCACCTCAATCGATCACGTCGCACGTGACGCCATCTGCTCCCCGCGGAGTGCATCTTTTACTTTTCGTTGTTTTGCCATTTGAAGGATAAAAATTCATAAGATGTAATGGCATGCGTCCGTGAGGATGCTAGCCTTATAAATATGCTGCGAATGCGAGGGAGGGCAATGAACCGGAAACTGATTCAACATTACATCTCACATATTTATATGGACGAGGTTTTAATTTACAGGGTTGAAGTGTGTGTGTGTTTATTTTATGTATGGCGACTTAACTTAGCGAAAAAATACATCTATATCACTCAGTTTATACACTATTGAGGTTTGCTGTTCCTCTTGAGTCCCATGCTTGCTCCTCTTTGTTTTTGAAAAAAAATTTCTTTTTGTTTAGCTTATTTTTAGTCTAAAAATTACCGCATCCTCCTACATTAGTGCAGAGCCGTTGTAGAGCTAAATATACCATAGAACAATTGGGTTAATTTTGACTGAGGTTAATTAAAAAGTGACGAGCTGCTTATTAATGTGCAAGATGAATCCAATTACCACCTAAAGTTTCACAATCTAAACTTGGCAAGCAAGGGTAGCCACGAAGAGTATACACGTTCATCTGTAATCGATAGCTAGAGCAGACGGAAAAGTAACTTGCAACGTTGTTGCTCAATTCCTGAGCTTGTGCACAAATATAGTGGTCATGCTAATGGCCTTTAAAGCACTGGGCTCTTTGGAGCAAGTAAGGGAGCGACTGCTTCAGAGACTACGGCCTTGCTGTCTCAGCAAGGCCGCTGTTTGCTGCGATCGCCTCTCACATAGATCCTCAATAGGGCATCTGCATAGGATATGGAGAGGAGGTCTCGCAGGAGGCTCCAGAAGCACTGCGAAAATAACTGTAACAAATGGATGCAATTGAGTTGTAAGAAGTTTACCATAAAATGGCGGAATAGAGGTCCAGGAAAAGAAGAGCGAATGTCCTTCGGCGATGTCAGTTCTTGTATAGCAAATATCTGACAAAAAAAAAATAAAAGATAAAAAGGGCCTTCTCACGAATTAGACACACGCTTCTTTGACAATAATCTTCAATCCTGGACATATTGCTTCAATAGTAGACCCTGGACCGATGTACTACACAACCATGTTTTGCCGGAGACGTCCATATTCACAGGTGTTCATAAAGTTGCATCAAGGATTCGAGAAAAGTATCGTACATCCTGAGGAAGAGAGGTTTCTACGGTACAAGATGATATGTACCACATATTTATAAAGCCAACTTAGCTTCATTTTAGTTTTGAAAAGAACAACGCAATCCTCCTCAGTATCACTTAGGAAGACCCCTTGTCAAATAATACGACCTAGTTTTCTCTAAATGTTTCTCAAACGGTCCGGCAAACTTTGCAACTCGTCAAAGAGTAGTAGTAGTAGTAAGCGTTGTATAAACTCGCCAAGTTGCCAAAATCGACTGATTCGAGCGGGCGAATTGATGCGCAACCAATAGCGCAGCGAAGGCTGCGGCGCCAGCATCGAGCTAACGCCATCGCCATTGCCCCTTTTTGCTTGGTTTCACTTCTCCGGGCAACTGGGACGGGTGACGTAAGCAATGTTTCCTCTGGGCGCTCACTGGTGTTCACGTGATTGGAGTATGCGCCCGCGAAGCGCGTTTCTTGGGTGCCGTCCGGCCGTCTCGCCGTGGTTCCGCCGTTACAACCAACCCTCGCGTCAGACCGCTTGTGATAATTGTCTCTCGGTGGTTCGTTTACACTATGGACAATATGTGCGCGGACTTATGCCGCAGTTGTGCTAACGTCGGAGAATGTCGTAGACACCAAAACGTGGTGAAGAGTGCGGTGCAGACGATACTTGTGCCTGACACACGCCCGCCCTAATCCCGCTCGTCGTTGCGTAGAGGATCACGTGACATTTCGTACCACGCAAAAGCCATGTTCTAGGCGGCCTGAAGCCAATGTAACTAGACGGAGCCAAAATTTTTGTTTTTATTTCTGATAGTGTTTAAAACTAGATTTCAAAATATATATCCCATTTTTCGTCAAGCAAGAGACGTATTGTATTTTACTAGTGCTTTTTAATGAGAAATCGCACATTATCCTGAAATCTTCGGGATTGAGTGGAGTTACCCTTTAAAGAGTGCGAACGCCTCACAATCGCGTTTCAAAGATGTAAGAAAAGCATCATCTTTCATGACCGCTTTGATACTGCTGCCTTAAGCAGGCTCAATTTGGCTACGGCATCAACAACAGACAAGTTGACAGCCGTTTGAAAAGACTTGAAGCTTTCTATATCAAAAAGTCGAATAAACAAAAGCTGAAAGATTGACAAAGGGAAGGTCAGTTTCGCGCTTTCTTTGAAATAAATAAAAAAAAGAAAAATACACCCTACTATTCTCGGGGTCAATTTTCTGTGGCAATGTAGCCATTGCTACAGAGCCGAAGTAAGAAGCCGTTTCACCGCGCAGCTGAACAGTTAAACAAAAAAACGAAAAAGATTGCTGGGTGTGACTTAACCAACAAAACATAAAAAAAAAAAGATTCTAACCTCGCTTTCCCTATGTTACTATAATATTAGACAATGCCAAACCAGCCAAGTTTATAGCCTTTTTTTGTTTAGCTCCTCCCGGTTTTCTTCCTTCCTCCTGCGCAGTCATAAACAAAAAAAAGAGAAATAATAATGTCAAACGCAGGCAGGGAATGGAGGGGCTGCGCATAAAACAAGATTTTTGCATTTTACGGAACTCTTCGCATCAGTGTGGTTCATGGAGCTTCGTTAATATGCACTTCTGGCTTTCCCGCACTCCCGTATGGGCGAAGGATTTTAAAAAGGCGGAGTCTTGCGAAAAGCGCAGCCCCCTGCTGTGTGACGGCGCTAGCATAAACAAACAAGGAGGCGCCCATGGATCAGAGCAGGCACTGGTCTATAGTCCCATGCAAAACAAATATGGTGCCTTTCTCGTGTGCATCGTTCGTCGGTATGCAGCCGGTACCTTCAGTGAGCTCGCCATTTCGTTCACACCGTAATATTTTTTAAAAGTTTGGAAACCAAAAGTTGTTAAAACGAACCAACCAAGGAAGCAAGCAAGCACAAGCGAGACAGGGAGAACCGGGACTCTTCATTGTTTCCGTATACCGGTAGGTTACCGAGCTCACCGGCGTAAGCGAGCTGGAGTGAGATTGGGGGGAGCTCAGGATCCCTGGCTTCTGAAGCTCGAGCTTTCGCTATGGGTGTTCCAAGCTGTGGTGCGCTACCGACCCCTTCTAAAGATAGCGGTAGCTGAACGAAACCCAAATGGGATTTGACTTCGCGCCGTAACTCGTTCGAAGAATTTACGGATCAGTGACCTCAAAACTTCAGCGCTGATGAAATTCACGGCATTTCTTCAATCAACAATGCATACCTGCGTCGGTAGTGACATAAAAGAGATAGACGAGATCGACTACGGTGTAGTTTACCTAATTCAGTAAAATCGTCGGCTTGTGTTAAGAAACAGTTTTAGGGAAAGAGGCGCGGATATGCTTGCATGCTCGGCTACCGCAGTTCACCACCCTCAACCGCGACCCTCATACAAAGACGTAAACAGTAGCAAATGCATGTCTGTTACGCCAAAACTTGAACTGTAACCGAAACCAAAGAAGTTCGAAACTATTATTTTAATCCAATTAAATGCATCGGTCGCGCAGCAGTTACCTAGCTGTGTTTGGAGATTTGTGTTTGTCCATTGTTCTTCTTGTTCACCTTCTCCAGGGAATATTTTCGTCATCGGAAACTACTTGGAGCAATAATCCAGAGCCGTTAGCTCCCCCATACCCCGCTTTGTCTTTATTGTCACAGAAAGAAAGTTGCCCCCGAGAATAGTTCCAGTACTGCTGGCAGCCGGAAGGGTTGGCGCGAGTTAGACCCGGCAACTTTGTTTTTAATGGTTGTCTACCCACGTTGCACCTTCGGCAGGGAAAATATCGAATTCGCTGACGGCGGCAGGGCACAACTTAAAGGCACTATCCTTCACTATAAAAAAAAAAAAAAATTATGCTTGTAATGAAGCAAAAATAATATTAATCAAAAAATGCTCGTAAACCTCCCCCCCCCCCCCCCCCCTCGAAACCGCGCCCCTTACCCAAAAACTAAACATATTCCTGCCAAAAAACAAAACGAAAAACTATATTTTTTAATTAAAAAAATAAAGAATGATTTATACTACATCGACTGAAAACCAATAGTATTAACTGAAGGTCGGCACAATATGACTTGAAACAAGCCCGCGAGTGAGCAGGAAATAAAGACGTCCTCACGCCCTCCTTTCACAAAAAAAAAAAACAAAAAAAAAACATATCGGAGGACTAGGAGCAAAAGAGCATCTTCCACTGGTACATTCTAAAGAATGCCTGCGCGTCTACTTACCCGCAAAACACTCAAAGAGCCAATCTCTTCAATCTACGAAATCAGCTCAGCGAATGACGAGGCGGAACATCCGTTTAGACATAAAAATGAAGTCTGTGCTGTAGCATTACGCAATGCGAAACGTCATGCTTGCATTGCGTAGTGCAACAGCGGAGACTCCATTTTTAGGTCTAAACAGATGTTCCGCCTCCTCAAACGCTAAACTGATTTCGTTGATCTCAGAGATTGGCTCTTCAACTGTTTTGCGGGTATGTAGACGCGCAGGCATATTTTAGAGTGTACCCACACACTCACATTCTTTGTTCCGGATTTGAATCACTTCTGTTTCCCAAATACAGATAACAGAAGTAGATTCTTGACAATCCAAACTATACGGAGCGCAAGTGTTCCAAAAAGCGTCTTTGGTGCATCGGAATGTAAGGAGGGTCACGCCTATCAAAGGGCGACATAGGGAACGCGCAGGGAACGCTCCACGATTTTCATCTACAAGTACACACACACATGACGAGGCATCCAAGCGACCACCATCACTGATCGAGGTCGGGAGGAAACGAAAGCACGAGGGCGCATCTGGAGCGCAAACAAGCGTACGAGGTCCGCAAAAAGCAGAACTTGCACACTGTATACTCAGTAATACCCCTTGCGACCAGACGTTGGGAGTAGAGAAATAGGCTGCGCGTGATTTTTATTTTGAATGATCTATAGAAAGCCGACTGCGCGTAAATTTAGTAATCGCTATAAAAGGACGAACTGAGAAATATCTTTAGTACCACTTTTACAATTCAAAGTAGGAAACCTTAGTGCGATTTCGAAACGGAATACAAATCACATATTCGCGTGCACTGAGAGGAAGCCGCGAATAGAAAACGGTTTCAATGTGAACAGAGCGATCGACGTCGATCGACATGAGCCTACAAATGCTTTGCATCAGAAGTACAACAGAACGGATTTGGAGTGGCTTCGTCCAAAGGACGCTTTCACTGAAAACGCACCTTGTACGAGAATGGCTCCCGTATCTTTTTATGCGGTAGAGACGCTACTGAAAAAAAGGTAATCAAAAAGAGCTTTGCCCGCTCCCCATTTTAACCGTACGAAAAAAAAAAGTATGACGCTTGCGAGGCACGCTTGACTGGATCGAACAAACAAGTGAGACCTTTCACGTCGCGAAACCTTAGCACCCTGTGACGGTATCAGAGTAAGTCGCTTAGTGAAACTAACAAACCTGACAAAAAAATAAAAGTTTAAACGAAGCCCTTAAAGGGAAAAGCAAACAAGCGCGCCGCTATGACGCACCACCCCGACCTGTTATTTTATGCGGAGAGTGTACAGAAACGGGGCTTCCCTGTATAGTGTAAAGAGGTGAGCACATCTAGTGCTTGAATCCGGGCATTCGTCAGCGAAGCGAACAGACTGCTCCGAGTTGGGGGTTCCAAATAGGGAGGGCTTTAATCCTCGAATAAGACGGAAGCTGAGTTTTTCTTCTTTCTTTTTCTTTTTGATGCCGTTGTTTCTTAACGAAACCATCTGCTCAGCGAAAGGGAGCGGAGGAGTGGGGGGCGGGGGGAAGGTCAACACGAGCGAACGCAGCGGGGGAGAGCAGGCAAGAGGGGGGAATGAAGGAAGCCCTAGCTGATCGCTCAGTTGGGTAGCTCCGAAAGGGCATTCTTCACTTTCAGCACGAGAGGGCCCTTCATATTTCATGAATGCTCACTCTTCCCCGGTGCCGGAGAGGGACTTGAAAACGTCTCTGCGTCGGCGGAGATAAAGGCCTGGCTCCGACTGCTGCGCGTTCAGAGGGGGACCTTTGAACCCTGCACCGCACCCTAGCTCCCGTCACGGCACAGTTGACGGCGTAGTCCTTTAGACACAAGACGCGCACCTCGAAGCGCATGAAAGTTCAACAGGGCTCTTAAACATCGATGAAGGAGTTCTACAAAGCCTACAAAAGGGTGAAGTTGGCCACTCGTTTGGCGTCTCAACGATGCCTTTGAGTGGGAAGAGCAGTTCAGAGTTGTTCGAGAGACTACTTTGAAACTTGTTTGCAGAGCTCAGTTGGGCGGAAGTGCGCAACGCTTGCTTCGAAGAACTGGCATCCCAACGAATAGGGAAGGATGGGAACATGTTCGAGAGTATGACAGCGCCCACCGAAATGGAAAGGACCACTTGACAAAGAAGGTCGCCGAATATTCCACGAATATATGAAATAAATATTGTAGAGATCCAGACATTTCTGGTGAGATCTCTAGAGTATATGGCAAGCATACATAGGGTATATTGTTAGATAGTGCCAATTAGTCTTTATATCAAAGGTGTCCGTGAAATACAGAGTGTTTTACTTATTCTTTCATATTTGTTTAAAAAAAGTGGTGAAAGCTACACTTATGCGGTTTGTGCAGGTGAGTTATACGGCCAAGAGCACATAGTATAGGAAGATAGTCGAAACTATTAGTCTGCTAATTAAGTAAACTTTGTTATTTAACTTTTTAGTTAATGCAAGTAGAAATATAGCTCCAATTAGAAACTTGCTGAGCCTCATGGAAAAGCAAGAAGCAAGTTCGTTTACGTCTTGCTCAAGTGTTTTGGTGATGTTAGAGCGCCGAGCTCTTATTGGCTGATTGAAAAAAATAGCGGATACACGTCAAAGCATCTAGCATTGAGGTCTACCAACACCATCTGGACAAGCAAAAGGCCTCCGCACCGTCATCACAGCCAGATCGATCGAGTCCTGAGAGTGGGTACGAGTGCTGCGCAAGTGTTCGGCCGGGGCTCGTGTTCCATCAGCGCTTCGAAGGTCGAACTCGGGCCCAACAGCCGAGTTAGCGCTATCCGACTGTGATGACGTTTCACGAAGGGAGAGGAGGCGATGCGGAGGCTCTGGTTATTCTAGGTGGTGTTAGGTCTACCCACTATCCTTTCAATCACAGCCAATCAGAGCTCAGCTTTGTTCTGACGTCACCGCAACTCGCAAGACACGGACGACTTGAACTCCGCATTGGTTCAAACATCAGATTCTTCTACAAATTCATATATGGAAGCCCTATATTTTCTAGTCATGCATAGCCTCTGATATCTTAAGAAACACAGGAAGTACCGAGTCCCGGGGATTCATAATCTTTGCGTAGCTAATGAGATTGCGACATTTGACGACGAGAACGACGAAGAAGCGCTGGATGTAATGAAGCGTTTCACAAACTGTCAATGACTATGGTCCTAAAATGTACGCATTGTTTTCCGGATATTTATGGTTATAGATCGCATCTGTGTCCCAGAACTGCTTTTAAGCAAAAAATTATGCACCCTAATTTCACAAAAAAAAAAAAAAGAAAAGAACGTGTGAGCTTTTTTACTTACAGTTCATTCTGCCCGGCCCGTAGTTCGGAGGGACTTATAACTGTCAAACTTCGTTCATAACAAAGAAAAAAGAAAGTAGAAAAAAAACGGAACCGTGGAAAATTTCAACCGCAATTTACGGAGTAGAAACGTTATGACCAAAATATAATAAACAGTTAAAATAACGCTTCGCTTTTACCGACTTCAACCATTAAGTGTCGCGCTTGGTATTGTGCAGACAGCGAGCGATTTCGAAAACCCTACGCTAAGTATACACGTGGCCGCTCAGCCCCGACAATAAAAAATAGTTTGACGTTGAGGCGAACGAAGACGCTGGAGTCTGAATACTAATTCATTCGTCCCGGGGAAGAGACGCAACGTTGGGGGACCGAGAAGTGCTGGACCCCCTCGTGTCATTAGGATGATGGGTGAATAGGGACGACCGAAACGCCCTTCCTGCCGATTCGGTGCAACCGCACTAGACTGCTTTGCATAACAAAAAGGCAGGTCGGTTTCCTGCTCTATTTTGATTATGGTACGAGATCTAGAAGGGAGAAAAACAGTAAAATCAATTTCGACCTGTATTTAACGTATGAACACTGCATAGAGTTTGCAACAAACGTTTCCCTAAATAAAAAAAAATACAAAGGTGCTTTTGATCGGTTATATGCTGTTGGGTAAAAATTTACGTAGTTCTTAGTCTGGGTAGTATATAATTTAAACTGAATAATTTATGCACTGAACGTTCAAAATACACGCGTGAATTCAGTTGGTGAAAAAAAGGCCAAAGTCACACGAAGCATGCTTTCCAAGAAGAGTAGAAACACCGGCGGACTAAGCGGCTCTGCTCGGGATGTCTTGAACTAAGGGAGTTTGTTTGATATATAATTATTGCGAATACGTTTTGCTGAAAAAGAAGTAATGGATTATTGGAGCGTAACGGCCATTTGAAACTTGTTCCTTCAATAAATAAAATTTGTTTTAGTTGCTGGTTGTGTATTATATGCGGTTTTACAAAAATACACCTGTAATTTACACTTCAGAACAGAGCCTTTACACATAACTTTCGGTTAGCTTACTCTGATGTTATTAACGAGACAATTACTCTAGGTGCCGTATGTCAAAAAATAAAACTTTAGGTGATAAGCAGTATAATCGAAAATGCTGCCGAAAGAAGTAAAATAAATACATTTATTGTGATTTATATGACCATACCAAGTAAGCATCTCCCAGTCTTCCAATGTATCGTGCCACAAAATCGTTCCCTTTAACTGTCTGTAAACTAAAAATAAATACATCTTTTTGCGTGAATGGCGCGCGCGTCACAACAAAATTGTTCATAAACCGTTTTTTTTTTTTTTTTTTTTGCGTTGCAGTGTTTAAGAAATTAGGTGATAGCGACCTACGAAGGGAGGCTACATAATTCGGGTACTCCGCATTGTTCAAACAATACTGCAGTCTTCGCTGGATCCTGATATTTTGTGTACGATTTCTCTGGACATAGAATGCTATCTACGCTGGGTTCTGGGTTTGTAATCAATCGTAATTGAGTGAGTAGAACTGCTAAACGCGAATTAGTCTGGATGGAATTTGTCTCGAGCGAGTTGGCCATGACCATGTGGTTGCAATGACTGGCAATAGCGTTCTCTGAAAACAGAAAAAAGTGTAGAGCCCTTCCACTTCATGTGAAGATGGAGGACCAGCGAAGCTGTTATTTTAACGACGTCTAGGACAATCTCAAGGACAACATCTAGGACGACCACGAGGACGGTGCCTAGAGATGATAACAATGATCAGGACCTCACTATCTACTAATAATAAGGAAAGCTGACTCACGCTGGTTGCTTCCTTTTTTATTTTTATTTATTCTTACTTGCAACGACCAATGGGGAGTTTTCTTTCAACATATGCGGACAGATTTTTTCACCCAAATCTTTGCGCATGACAGCTTCGCTGTAAAAAAACAGTTAGGTATGCTACAGGTTTTTTTTAAGCAAAGTAAACATGAGGAATTCATCAGACCTACCAATATATCTAATTTCAGATAACCTGCTTAGAATAAAGTAATTGTAATTGTGTTGTGTTTGTGTATAAAAAGCCAGAAGTTGAAAGTCAGACTCAATGGTGCAGCGCAACTGCTACCCTGCGTTCAATTCACACCCCTGCCCGTTTCAAACTGGATGAGCATCGTAACGGCGTGCGCTCGTGTATTACTACTGCGTGGTTCATACTAAAACCCCAGGCTAGCATAGGGAACCGAAAAATAAGGAAATGTCGACATCCGGGAATGCTTTATTTTAACGATTGAAGTCTCTTCACTCACAGCCTAACTCTCTCTTCAACGTTCAACTGTACTGAACAACAAAAAAGGGCTAACTTACTAGGTTTTCTTATTACTTTTCTTTCTAACCTCTTCCTGTTTCAAAATTATATAACATTTTGGCAAGATGGCACGAAATAACAAATATTTCAAGACTACAAAGCAGTATCTGCAGCACGTAGAAAAATGAGAGCCATTTGATAATTTCCTTTTTTGGTAGCTATTTGCGTTTACTGGACTGAATAAACTTTCTCGCGGTGATAAAACCACGCATAGTTCTTGTCCAAGCTCTATCGTAATTAGATAGAAAAGAATCTAAGCTTGTAACGTATTGCAGATTTATTCAAAGCCACACACTAAAACTTGAACTGCCCGTTGGAATCTAACAAATGCGCTCTGCAGCGGTGTGGAGCTCCGATTTTCCAAAGCATGGTCTATTGTAGGGTCATGGATGTCATTGCATTCCTAAATTTCAGTATTGCGTCAAAGAGATCTACCGAACGAAGTTTTTTTAGAAACCGGCCAATAAGCAGAAAGGAGGAAACTCTCACTCTATTTCTCTGCTCCATTCTAGAAAGAGGAACGTCCGCTCCTGCAGAAAGAGCAGGAAAGAAAAGTGTGAGAGGGAATAGAGAGAAGGAAACTAGGAGCCAGGTTTTTTCGCGGCAGAAGAGGATTATGTAGGCCGTCAGCGTTTAAGACAGTGTCGAGTGTATCTACGTACGACTCGGCGCAACTTAGACTTCAACGTCAGAACGACACCAACTTAGAAAGTAAATGTGGCAGTGGCTGTTACATGTACTGTGTCGAGATGGAACGACAATGACTTGGTAGAACACAATAAAACAGAGGGACTGGGTGCGTGTGATAGGTTTCGATGCGTTCCAATTGTATTCACCTAAACAAAGCCATCGAAATAGTATTTACAGTAGATTCGAAACGATCATCTGGAGCTGTTTTCCGCGACATGTGAGCATAGCTTATTTGTGAATTCTTCACAGGAAGTCACAGATTCTTAAAGGATACCTTGCGGCTTAGTAAGGATGCTTAGCATATGAATATGGCAGTACCTTAGCAACCACTTGCCAGGGTTGTTTTTTTCGGCGGACAGAAGGGAAAACTTGGAGAATTCGGAAGGTTATCTTCTACAATATTTGTAATTATGAGAACTCCGCGTGACAATTATCATCAGTTGGCATTGTTCAAACAACCTTCGTGATTGCTCCATTAAAACTCGCAGTGCAAATTGTTTTGACGCGAGATAAGCTACACCCGTTCCAAGTTTTGTAAGTGCATATATATATATATATATTTATATATATATATATTTAGTTCCATGGTGGTAGCTAGGACGTTACGTGAACGTTCTACAGTACTCAAACTCGGAAGAGTTTGAGGACTGTAGAAAGTCAAACATGACTGAAGCTCCGGTTATGGAAACCCAAAGCTTGCAGAAATAAGCAGCGTTCAAATGTAAATGATCGTACCGAGACATTTACTAAAACACGTGAGCCTGACACTGTTGAGGAAGAAACACGAATATAATTTTGCACTTTACTGACTTCGCTCTTCAGCAAAACAACCTAGCTCGTTTTTTTTTTTTTTTTTTTTTTTTAGAAAGTGACATATAAATATACAAATCGCTTCTATGGAGTCCTAATTTACATTCTCCGCGAACAAAGTCATTTGTGGAAGTACAATCAAGCTGCAAAGCAGAAGATAATCCAGAAACGGAGGGGTACACATTGCAGCAGCGATAAACAAAACGTCAAATGACTAACGCCATTGTCACTTGTGATTTCACTTAGTACAATTCAAAACGAGCTTGCGCTGGAGCCTTCCTTGAGTCGTTAGCAGAGGGGACTGCACCATTAAAGACGAGAGGGCGCGCCACAGCTTGCTGCGGACTAGAGAGTCCAGATTTAAGAGAGGAAGGAACTTATACCGTGAAGAGAGCGTTTGTAATTTAATGGAGGATGCTTTCTGGGCATTCTGGTTGCCAATCGCACATGTGTTGCGTTGTTTTCGCTTGGCGAAGAGGAAAGAGATGGGGGGTGGAGACGCTTTCTGATAATTAGTGCAGCTTTCGCCACCACCTGCTGGCTGCTCGTATTGCAAACGCAACCCAATAACCACGTGACCTTGATTGAGCAGCTGTAGGCACTCTGAAATATAGGCGCACTAGTGCGGACAAGTTGCCATGGGGTCACTGAGCCTTGCTGACAGTTTACGCGCAGCCGAGCAGAAGGAAGGACTCAAAGGAGCGCGGTCTCTTAGTGACAGGAATGCTCTCTTGCCTCGTTTTAATGAATGCAACGGCACCTAAGAAAAATAATAAAAAAAATAAAGACTGGTCAGATAATCTGGACGCAGTTTAAGTACCTCTTTCAATCAAGTCGAGCGAATTTGTAACATGTGTTTAAGAGAATTCATGTTGAAGCGCAGACAACAAAGGACAAACGTGGGTTAACCTGCCTTTGTTTAAAACGTAGTGGAAATTAGGCATTTTTTTTGTTGAAATTAGTGAGATATTTGGTTCCAAAATGTTTGAAGTAAAGAAACGGGTACGGAGTACGAGCCTAAGATAATCGTTTTTTTTTTTTCCTGCCCACCAAACACGCGAGCGTAACGCTGATGAAGTTTGGAAAGAAGGTATGCAAGGAACAAACAAATAGGGACACATTTTATTGTTGGCGCTGATCTGTAGTTGTCAAATACAAAACAAAAAAAGGCTGTGTGGCGTTTGTACTAGATATGACCCACAGTGTAACTGATGTTACTCAAACGGCCATGTTGCTCGGTGCATACCAACGTATGCGCATACTCATGCTCACAAAATTAATTATATTTAGGAAAATGATTGCTGATGTTATTGTTTCTTATTTTTTAACTTTTCTGACAAAAGAATAACGAGTGAAGAATCTTAAGTGCATTCCAACCAGTTAACATTTTTTTTTTGAGATCCGGCTGAAAAGGAATACAAGAAAAAAGTAATCGGGCGGATTTTTCGGTCGTGCACCAGTCACCTAGCTGTGTTTGGAGAATTGTGTCCGTCCTTTGTCCCCTTTGTTGCCCTTCTCCAGGAATTATTATTGTCATTCTTGGTCAGCTCGCTTGCACGTTTGCATTATTTGCATTATAATCATAACATTCTATTTATACAAAAATATCCATAAACATAAATTACCGAGATCAAAAAAGCGACTTTCAATATTACCGTACTCATTACGGCAAGCAAGGGCAGTGAGGTGTATGTCCTTGGATGGTTATGATATTGTTTTCAGGCACTACAACGACAAAAAGAAAATGCACATAATCTTATTAGAGCGCTGCAATTATTTCTAGATTGTTTTAATGTAGTTGTACAAATTTACCTCAATTTTTTTTTTCCGTCACGCCTGACCTAATATTAAACGACTGAATTCACTCTCTTTCTTTTTTATAGCTGCTTTTTCGCTTTATTTTTCATTGATGGTAACTGTTCAGAGGCAGTTGTTTAACTCTTGGCCCCCGAGTTAAATCATACGCACAAATCTGTTCACCGGGAAAAAAGTTTCTGTCATTAGAAGGAACTTTCTCAAAAACGAGCCTTGATTTTGCGTGTGTTCCGTTCCGAAGTATTCGTCGGCCGTTTTCTTAAAGCACCAGTCATGCATACGGATGACCATTAGGAAAATGTTCAATTAGGAGTGACATATGTCTTGGCGTGACGTGGTCCATCTAACTTCCACCCGGTAGCAAAAAAAAAAAAAAAAAAAAAAACTGAATTTGAGGCTTCTTATTATTAGATTTGAATCTGTTATTTCACAGAGCATACACTCTGCTTGTTCACAGTATTATTATTCTTTTATTTATGTTAACTATTTTTATTTTATTATCTATTTGTGCCGGCAGTAATTTGTCGCAGCCAGCAAGCATGCACAAAACCCTGAGTCTGGCAAGTAGTGAATAGCATTTGATCATGCCCCACTTCACGACCGACCGTGTGTCGGTTGCGATAGGTCACCCGTAAAAAAGTTGTCTTAATGAGTGCGATTCTATGCAGAGTGACGCTATACAAACTTGTGAAATGAATCACTCATTTTGGTTGTCTTCCTGCTAACGAGCCAATTAAATGCAGGTTCTGATACAAGCTTGACGAACGTGTTTTCGGTTATTAAAATTTAAAAAAAAGTTAGCACTTAAACATCCAGAAAATTCACGTATTAAACGATTTTTTTTTTAAATTACCAATTCTACACTCTAAGCCAGTTAAACAACGGAAACAGACAGTAAGGAATTCCACCAAGTTTGAGATATCACTTTTTACTCTAGAGTGTCGGTCTCATTCCCAGGCAAAACACTGATCAAGCCCTAAGGTATTATCTGGGGTCTCACTATGTCGACATCGACATTCGTTGAGCTTCATTTTTCTGCCCGCTTCAACACCCGCGGCAATAGTGCGCTATTGATGAAACGACTTGAGCTACCGCAAGATCGAGCTCACTACTTTTCCCTTCACAAAATAATGAACTCCCCCAGGGCGTTTATAAGTTCTTAATTGCTCCTGTGTACAAGGGCCAGGTGTTGTAAATCGCCAGTTGGATAGATAAGGCCACAAATTCTCAGGCTAAAAAACAAGTCACATCAACACAGAGGCATATTCTTTTTTTTTGTTTGTTTTTAAGATAATGAAGAAGGGGACATTTAATTTGTCATATCAAGTGTCAGATGGTGCAACTGGCCGGAATAATCACTGGTGCGCTTCGAGCCCAGGAAACACGAAATTTGGATGTGCAAATTTTTTAACATTTCTTTTTTGATTTTTTGGCAGAGAGTTATGGAACACCCTTTGTACATGTTTTTCATCAAAAGACATGTGTGTACATGTAAAGCTCTCTGATATGATGTATTTTGCGCTCTCCGGAAGCTCAAAAACATTTTGCGAGTAATTCTATTTTCGTATTTTCTATTTTAATGAATTCCAAGAATCTATTTATGGATGTACTGCTTTGCTGATTTAATATTTTACACAGGAGCCTTCTACGACCAGCAAGTACGGAGCTAAAGGTAGGCAACATTGCTTACACAAATAAATACCTTTCAACTTTTAGCCTTGCTACTTGGCATTTAATAATTTTTCTTGCAATAAACGAAATTTCAAAAGTGTTCTAATATAGCCACCAGATCACCTGTTCAAGAGCATAACACGTACAGACAGTGCAACAGTGGACTGACTCCTACCATAAATATTACTATGTGCCGTGGTCGATACTCATACCATCCATCAGCAAAAAAAGCAGTCAGGAAACTAATATAAAATCATTTAATCCTATTTTATTTTCGCCTCCTGGACTCTCCCCGCCTTGAAACGCAATATACGATATACTTCACAAATACGACTAAATTAATGGCGTGAAACTCCACAGAGAACCAGAGTAAAAATATAGGGAATAAAAAAATAAAGCCTCGACTAAACCCGTCTACAACATTGTGTGTACGTGACGCCCATCCGTATTGTGGAACCTTAGCCGCAGACCGCAAGACATGATACAACGCCTTCACGCCTTGATCAAAGCTCCTCAGCTCGGGTATAGGCAAAGCAAGACGAATGGATGGTCTCCATTAGGCGCGTGAAGTCCTCCATCACTCCTCGTTACAGTAAATCCTCCTCAAGTCGGACTTGAACCTGCCGGCGATACCCGAAGCCAGGACTGAAATGTTCTTCGATCCCGCGGTCCTCGCCTCCCAAAAGCCCGATCTATCAAACCCGCAGCCCGTCCGCAGTGTTTGCTGTTTGCTTTGCCCGTCGCGGCCCGTGTTGGGAGTGGAAACACCATTCCGGCACACCCTCCTCCCACCCGCTGCGGTGGGGCTGCTTGCTCGCGGCCTGTCGACCCAGGTCCCTCACGCCGTCGCACACATCAAAGAGAACCTTTCTCGGTCCCCGGCTACTCCGCCGAACAAAGTGTTCCACGGTGAGAGCGCGCTTCCTCAGACCGGTCGCGAAGACTCCCGAAGAGTCGTGCCAAGAAAGGCGCCAGGTTCGTGTTTGTTCAAGCTCCACAAATAGCGGGCACCCCCAAAACGAAAGGCACAATATCGTTGGTGTTGCCGCTTGCTTCGGCGCTGGATGAGAGTGTGTTTGAAGTACCTCCAGCGTTTGGCGTCAAAAAAATTTAAAAAAAGGGTTTTCAGCTTCCCGAGTGTAGCCATGGGAGGCTGTTCGAGGGCTCAGAATTTTGTGTGTGGTGTTTTTAATTCATGAAACCCGGACGACGAACTCGGTGACCACGGTACTCCCGGGTAACACGCGATTTTGAGAATTCGAGGTTCGCTTGGGTGCTTCGTGCCCTTCGCGACCTGTCGTAGCATTTAAAATTGCTTTAACATGATGTTCGTCTCGTAAGGCACAATTTTCTAGTGAAGCTCTACAGTCGACAGTTTAAAAAGACGTTAAATGATATGACTGGGGGTATCTTGTTTCGTACGCTAAATTTCCACTTGATTAGCCAACTATGGTAAATCGAATAAGAGTGGATGTATAAGCTTTATTTCTTGAACACAGTATCGCAACGGCCTCGAAAGTTTTGCTTGAAGTACTGCGAGAGAAGCGAACGTCGCTCTTGCAGAAGAAGAGACGGCCGCGACAAATCAGGAGGTTATGAAAATATTACGGAAGTGTCAGAAGGGAAAAAGTGCAGGCAATGTACAGAGTTGAATGAGCGTGTTGACGTAGGTGCTAATGTAATGAAAGCTAAACAAAAGAGAGGGACGATGACAGACATATTCAGGCTGTCCGTATTTCCTCCATTTTCTTTGACTTTTATTTTCTTTTTACCGAATTTTCTCGAGTGATCGTCGCACTTTATATGAACAAGGCCTGTGGGTCTGCTTTCCTGCGGAGCACGAGTACAGTGGATCACCACGATCGGCGGAAAAATGGCCTCGATTTACGGGATAGAGATAACGTTCTTATGCAAAATCGCTATCTACTCAGATCGCACTTTTATGGAGAATCGTGTTCTCAAAGTACTTATTCGTTTCGTTTCTTTTTTTTTTTTGTTATTTTATCCAGAACGCGATGATTTGGTGTATGCGTGCTACGCAGCAAAGTAGACATAAGGACCTTGTTGATAAGAAGTGCGACTATTGCTTTAGCAAATACGTGTTAATTTCCATATTTGGTAATGTCAAAAATAGGTATGTCTTAAATGTAAACATTTCGGCGGAACTCCGCCTGGTTAGGTAAGTAATAAGAAAAAGTACAACGTAGACTCTAACCAATAACCAAATTCTAACCAATTTCTAAGAGAGAAGAGAAGAAAACGACGACAGGTTGCTACCTTTGGGCCCATATACAGTCACCCGTGAACAAGGAACCGAGCTGGCTTCGAAACGTCGGGCACTTCGAAGAAATTGGTTAGAGTCTACGTTGTACTTTTTCTTAAAAAAGGTATGTACACATATAAAAAGATAGAGAATACTACCATGGTTAGCTTTTGATTTTGCTATCCTCTTCAAGAAAGGTGTTCAACCCGGCGACAATTCGTCTCACGTCCTGTTAAAATGACGCTTACTTTTACGAAAAAAATATCCCTATTTTTACACTGCAGCCTCTCCATCTTACAAATAATAATAAACATCGGCTTGTAAAGCCTCCAGCTGGTTATTTCTGGTTTCTATGTCAGAATATCACAAGTATAAACGCCTATTTTTCACAAAATCGGCTTTAGGACATTCAAATATTTTTCAATAAGATGATGGTCCTGCTAGGCAGGCGGGGTTAGTTGAAGTTGTGCCGTCAGGATCATCGTGTCGCACTCGCTTCCTCTATATGAAGATGCATAGCACATTGTTGTCAGTACATGTCCTTTTAATAACGTAGCTTTCCTATTCGAAAAAATTACCTTGAGCGTTATGTCTCATTCTTCCCATTTGCTGACCCTTCCAGCATGAACCTCCACCAAATCCTCTACAACTCTACTGAACCAAGTACGCATGTCTTTCTTGTTTTGCTTCTCCAATGGCTCTAAAAGGACAGGTAAAAGAAATAATACCTGGATCTGAAACGTAATCTCGCGCACTCTGAGGACCAATTAATTTCTGTGTATCTGGACGTTATTTTTAATTTTACTATTGTTGTATCAATAATTAAATTATTGTTTATTGACGGAAGGATTTACATGTAATTATCGTACGGTGACAAGTCAAAGGTTTTGCTTACGTTTCATCTTGGCGAATTTTTGAGTCCGAATTGAATCAGAGACGTTGATGTTGCGTCCGCTGCATCGTCGCTGCATTTCCTGAAAATGAATAAGGAACCTTTTATTCACAACATCCCTTCCAACAGTCAACACGAAAGAAGCCTCGCACCCTCATGTTTTAGAAAACTGCCCTAACGTTTTGTCTGGAAGTAAACTGTGTGCCTTGAACCTACCTTATAATATGATCTCGCATACAAATTCAAATCTGTGTCTAAAATTTAGAGCCCAATTACTTTCATATTGGCACACAACTGGAGTAGTAACACTCAAAAATGATTTGAGCACAACTTATAGAGAGAAGCGCTAAATGTTCTGTTTAGTCAGCCCCCAGTTTCACGAAAATAAGCGATATATTAGTTTAAGAGTTTATGGTACTATGTAATATGTACTACAGCTGTTTAATAGTTTCATTCCACGAAACAAATCTGACACTGAATAGACATTAACCGGCGCTTAAGGAATAAAACACACATTTGGGACGGAGGACCAATCTTTCATCTCGCAACAATATAAATTATTCCCACCCAAAAAACCCAAAAAAGAGAGAATGTGACGTGGGACGAAGGGGAATGAAGTAAAGAAATTTAGTTTAAAAAGTAAAAGAAGAAGGATTTACCGCGGAAACAACGTTGACAGATAAGAAAAAAAAAAACGGGGGGGGGGGGGGGGGGGAGGAGTGGAGAATCAACGTGCAGCAAAGCCAGTTCTGGCGTCATTAATTCAATTTCAGTCCGTCTTAAATGTGTGTTTTTATTTTTTCAGCGTCCGTTATCGTTAAGCCAACACGTTCGTCAGTTCCCTTTGGACAGACAATTCGCGGAGAAAGGGAGACACCTGTACCACTGACACTGTCACGCTAAAAACTAAGGTATCAGCTTTTTACTCAACATTTATATACAGGGTGTTTCTATACGAAAGCTTTCAAAAATCCCTAGAAAGATACTGCCCGATAAAAAAAAAAATCTTTGCGGGAACAAATTACCACCCTTGGCAGAAGTTATGGATTGCAAAAACGTACTACCTCAGCCGTTTTTACCAATAAAGACTGTTTAAAGGTATCGATTCGGCTTTTATTAGTTTGACATGCCTTTGTATGATTCAGTCTACTTGATTGTTTTGGGCTTGATGGGAGAACTTATTTATTTGGGCTTAAATTTAGTTTGTCATTTATCATTAAATTAAGCAATTTCGGACGTGCGACTTCTCGCCTTATATGCAGGGGTTCTATATATTAGTATCTCTGAGCATTTCTGTTGCGGATTATGTCTGTCTGCTGTTAAAGTGAATAAAACGCGCAGCTTGTCGCTGGACCATTTCTAGCCTATCGATGTCTTTTTTTGTATAAGGATCCCCCAGACGACACTACAATATTCCAAGATGGCCCTAAAGCATGTTTTATAAACAACCGTTTTGATCTCTTTTGTTGTATGTTTTAATTTGTGTCTCAAAAACAAATCGTTTTACATGCTAATGTGCAGACGGTGTTAATATGCTTGGGCCAGGCTAGGTCTTGTTCGGCCAACACTCTGTTTGTGGCACAGTAATCTATATTAGTGTAGCAACACGATGATGTTTCTTTATCGGTTGAAATACATTTCACGAAGTACTCAGTTTGTTCCTAAAGCTTTCAAAAATACGTAAAAATATGCTGTTCGAGATAGAACGAATTTCTTTCAGGGAACAAACTACCAGCTTTGGCGGATGTCAAGGGTTGCAAAAGCATACTAATTAGCAAGATGATGAACTAAAATTCACTCATTTTTTGTATGAGTGAAAATAAACGTATGCTCCAACTGAGAAACTGAGAAAAAAAACGCAGCATCACCGAAAGCCACCGTATCAACTCTTTTTAGAAAGATACAAAGTAAAAAAAACAAAAAACAACAACATTTCATGGTATTCTAAAAAAAGACAGTTTTAACATACGCCTTTCTGGATTTCGATTTCTTATCGGAGCGCATCTTTGCGCCCGCGTTCCTGCACCCTCTGGTCGCTGCGCGAAGCCACCGCCTTACCTCACTCGTGGTATGGAAGGAAGTGGGGCGAATATGTTTTGCGCGCCTCGGCCACTGAGGAGCAGGACCGCGAGCGCAGAGATGCGCTCCAATTGAAGAATCCCAAATCTAGAAGCGCGTCCAAATTTAACGCTTTACGGAACGCCGCGAAGTGCTACTCTGAAAAGAGTTAATTTAGCGGTTTTTGATGATGCTTAGCGAGTTTATCAGTGGGACCGTATGTTTATTTTAACTAATTAAAATTAATTAATATATTTTAGTGAATTATATTGCTAATATCCACTCCGGAATTAACCAAGCTTAACATGTTTTTTAAAGAGAAGTCAGTTAATTTTATCTTGCTTTCCCTAGCGATTTTTATTACAACACTCTGCACAAACACTTGTCTTTTAATGGGGATATGTTTTGAAGTCGAGAATCTCGAGCTCGTAGATTTATATTCGGCAGTTGCTCCTGCTGATCGAGAGTTCTCGCAGCCAAGATGCATTCCTGAACAAATAACTCGCTCTTGCAGCTTAGTAGCGAAATTGTTTTAAATTACGAAAAGCTAAGAAGCAAAAAATGAAGTGAAACAAAGGACAAATGAACACAGATAGGTATAAACTATGTGAATACGTTAAAAGAGCGGAGCTACTTTTCGAGAGAAAATGAATCGACGAGATGAGATCACTATGGTGCGTGCCATTTCTAGCGCTCGAGATATGCGAACCGCGGTACTCGTAGCCGGTTGCCTGCGGGCCGCGTCCTAGACAGTCGGGGGCCACGTGTTTGATACCCCTGCCCAAAACTGAGCTTCTCTATGAGGTGATTTGATAAATTGGGTTCGGTAAAACGGCCTTCACCAAGACGAGCTTTTTTGAACCGTGTCCCCCCTTCCTTTGTGCACCTCCGCGTTCTTCGGAGAGCGCGCTCGATTTGCGACATCCCTCGGACGCGCTCCGACGCCAGCGTCCGAGGAACGCGCTTTCCAAATTTAGCGCCTCGCGTCTCAGCCCCTTTAGGGTTTTTTGTATTAAACGCCTAATGTGTGGCACGTCAGTGGCTATATCCAACGCAGTTGCAGCGTTAGATTTAGCTGCGTCTCCTGCACCTCCTGCAACAACTGCACTCGGCGCAAAGCACCGCATTTGAATTCAGAGTGCAGCTTATGTCAAAACACAACCGGAAGTACGTTGCCCTGCAGTTTTCTGCACCGGTATAGGCTGATGCAGGTAATTGGATAGGAGCCAAGCATCGATAAAGCTGAATGCCAACTTCCAACGGCCCTACACAAAGGTAAGGAAACAGCTGTACCTGTCACGTAGTTTAAGCCGAAATGCCGAAGAATTAGAAAACCAGCGCAAAGCAATGTTTTGTAGTTTTGTTTCTTTGTTTCACAAAACTTAGTTCCATAGTTGAAAAAAAAAAATGTTAAAACTAAACTGCGTGTCACACTTATTGGGAATAGAAAATAAGCGCCATTTTTTATTCTATTAAACATGCTAGCCGTGTTAATCACATTCTGGAGGCTAAGTTAGTAGGAGCCCGGTTGAGCACCCTGCAATACAGTACTTGTTTTGATAACAGTCTTTTAGTTAAAAAAAAAAGTTGAGACCCTTTATTCGTGCGGCGTCCCGCTCTCTGCATGTTTAGCTATGTCGAAAATAGCATCGCACCTGCTGCTACTATAGCAAACAACCTACAAAAAAAAAAGCAAAAAATTGAACATATTTAAGCAGAAATGTAATTGGATTATATTCATGCTGCAAAAAGAAACGATCTGAAATCACGAATGAGCACTTAGGAAATGTTACTTAATGTTATGGCAGTTTTGCAAAGTTTACATAATCTTATTTCATGTGAGCACGAAGTATAAATAAGAGGTAGCATCCACGTTTCTTGTGCTGGGTATTCACAATCACTGTAATAAATACTGTAAATGCATTTCATAAGTGCTTTGTACGATTTATTTCGATGACGATGATTTCATTTCTTGAGCGGTAAAAAAATATTTTCTTTTTTCTTTTAACATTGAATGGGAAGACCCTTTGAAAATCTCATCACCAAGTAGCATCCGAAATAAAATACTATATATATCTGGGTTATTCCATAAAATCCAGAAGAAATCAAGAATCCCCTTACAAAACATATCTCTTTCAAGAATGTACAGTATTCAATATTATATTCTATAAGTTAATAAAAGGGCTCGATGAACCCGACAAATATCCCCATGATCTATGACATTTGCTGTGCTAAAATTCACGCACCAAACGTCGCGAAAAATGGTTTCGCCGTGAATAGACTCCAAAACCTAGAAAACGCAGCTGTTGCGCCATATTCCAGAACAATTACCACCGTTTTACAGCAAGTTACACGATGTAAAAACAATGTTTTGGAAAGCGACGTTCTCACAATTGTTCGGCCGCGTCAGCCCGACGCTAGAAACAAAAATGCGTTGTGAAAGCAATCTTTTGATTCAGGGCCATTGCTGAATACTCGGAACAGAAGGACGCTAGGCCCGTATTTTTCCGGATGAATGCTTCGAATTTACACGGAAGAAAAGACGTGGCCCAGCAAAGACAATGCACGAATGGGGACAAAACCAAGAACATCTCTTATTGTTTCTAGTCGCGCCAATTACACCTGCTTTCGGGCAAAATATGCAGCATTAGTCACGGGCTGATTTTGGTTTTTCTTTTTATATGTTTTTCGTATGGTTTACTTTTGAGAAAGCCGGCACAAAAGGTCTCTGGACGAACGCAGCATTTTGTAGGGCTTAGCACTGGATCAGTATAGTCTTTTCGTGTTAACAGGAATCCTCTTTTTCCTCATTTCACGCGACAAGATTTCGGAACAATGCATTGATTTGTTTATTGCAATACAGCACACATGCAATCGATTGTATCTAGAAACTTGTTTTGGATTTTATATCCACCCATTGATAGCCACCTTAAATAAACTTTTGTGTTTTAAGATACGATTCAATGATTCGTTCGGGGAGACCGTATTTTCATCATAATAGGAACAGCAAATGGTGGCGCTAGCGTACTTAATGCCATTTACTCTTTCAACGTAGAATGCGTTATAGGGGAGTACGGCACTTCTCGGCGCTACGAAGAATGTTATAGATGAAGCGTCAAATGAGCAGTTGTGGGTAAAGTTTTGGCGGGCGAGACATTTTCCACCAGATTTAGTGGTCAGTGCTTCGAGGGACGACGCGACTATTTGGAGGACGACAGCCTCCTAATTTATCGGATATTGTTGACTTGGTACATCACGAAGCTAATTTAAAAAGAAATGGTCAACGTAGCCGCGGAAGCTTCTAACAAGCACTATCCTGAAAACTATTTTTAAGGTGCACAGTGATCATTACAGACGTGTGTTCATTTAATTTTGATGCTGGACTCGGGCATAGGCTTTAGCAGAGCAGGGACGAGACATTCGTTCATAAAGTAAACCCAATGTTTTCAACACAAAGTTGTCTCTTTATTTAGCGCCGAAACTCCTACTTACTCTCGCGAAAAATAAGGAGACTGTTGACTCGTTAATCTTTATATATATATCAATAAAGATAATTTGTTTCACTAATTCAATTACTGACCGAGCTTAAACAAGTAGAGACATGTCGAATCGATAAAGGGATCAAGGTCCAGAATATCGTAGCTATAGAATAAAGGAATAATCGGCAATGTATTGCAACAAATATAGTTCCGAATTAAACGACGAATTTACAGATATATTTCAGCAGATGTTCTGTCGCAACATCATGCTTCATCTTGTCCAGCTCAAATCATAACCAAAAACTGTAATAAAATTTGCTTGGAAGAAATTAACATATATACACATATTAACTCTTCTTGAGTGACACACGACAAGTTAATTTGGACACACAGTATGGCCGTTTCTCCCGTAACAGCGTAATGAACACAAAGTCGTAGTATCTGACCATTCGAGGCCATCTTCCCTGCCGCAATGTTTGATCACGAACTACGGAATATCTTCCTGCACATTCTTTAACGCACTGCACAATCCCAATTACCCATATTGCGTTCCTAATAGGGGTGGGCGTCGATTAAAATATCAAGCCGATTAATCACCACATTTTAATCAATTAATTAACCGAATAATCGGCCTCGTTCATTTCCATGCGTTATATTTTTTTTTCAAGTCAAAATTACTTTTTCTGTTTGTTCTGTTGAATATGAGATAAACGGCGCATTATAGAATTTCGATTATGAACCAACCTTAGTATGTAGATGAGAACAATTCAGGCACTCCAGCTAACAAATTATTACTTCAGCCGCATGAGGCAAGAAGGTTCGTTGACATTCTCCGGCAACAGCGAACACCTTTGATTGTTCACAAAAGTTTCTGTTGCACTAAACGGACACTAGCACGGCACTGAAGTGGCCAGGACAAGTGTAACCTTGTGGACTTGTCTGAAGTTACAAATCTGGTTCCGATAGCTTACTGTAGGTTGAAATTTTCCCTGAAGTTTGCCCTTCCTACAGGTGCACTCGTCCACGTCTGCGTCGTGAAAGCGTTATATTTTATGTCTCTTGGTTCGTCATGATGTACAGATCAAACCGTTAAAAAAATTAATCGCGAATAAAGCATTAATCGATTAATCCGTCAGTTAATCGATCAATCGCCCAGCCCTATAGCTCTCGAACGCGTCAAGCGAAGCTGCGATTTGATTTATTTTTAAGATTCTGCGTTATGTCTAAGCGCGTACACAAGTTAAATAGCAATACCAGCTCTCAAACGAGCTGGTATTGCTCTGCTCGGAGCCCACACGTCGCCGTGTGCGCTCCGAGCAAAGGAGCGCACACGGCGACGTTCTGCGAATGGCAGATGAGCGTACCGGGACGCGCAAGCGTTCAAAAGGGGCGATCCCAGAAGCATCAGGAGATCTCAAACACGTCAAGCGCGCGAGGCGACAGCTCCCGCCTGCGCTTCTGGCGAAGGAAGCCAAAGCGTTCCAGGAAACGCCCGATCGGGGACCGAGACAAAGCGGTGTGCTTCGAGGAGCAATTGACAGGTTCATAAACCTCCTCCGCTTCCAAGTTGAAGATGGGGCACGCTCGGTTGAGCCCGCGCACGCCGTCGAGAAAGAGCCTCTGGTGTCAACAAGACAAGTGTTCGCGGTTGCGCGATTTAAAGTCAATAGCCCGCCTACGAGGTGTCGACGCGAGGACTGCCGGTTCGAAAGACGGGCGAGTCTCGCGGAGCCGACAGTGGGATATTGACCGGGCGGCGGAGCTATCGGATCGTTTGGCGGCACGCGTGGTTGTCTCCTACATGTTTAAATCCTCTCGCGCTGCTCAGCATTTGTCGAGTATCAGCGTTCGACGTAGCAGATGTTAGATGGAAGTTGTTTGTACGGATGAGTGTCGAGCTGTTTAATACGAGTAGTTTATACGAGCAGCGGGCTATAGATCACGTTACCCTTAAGTCTGGTTTGCACACTCTCGACTGCTTACGACCGGAGATGATTAAAAACCGATATTAAACCTCTTGTGAATCTTTACGACCCTATGCGCAGCAGGGCAGCCTGTCGTAAGCGGTCACAATGGACTTAAAGGGGCCCTCCGGAGCTTTCTGCGATAGTCTGTTTATGTTGTTATATTGCGTAGTAGGTGCAAGTTAATATGTATACAAAGTTTTAGATTACAAAACCGTTTATTAAGCAGATGGCAGAAGAAATATATCGGGACTATTTTCTCTTGGAAGACAATCCCCTATTCCCTGCCCATCGCTAAAACTTGACCAATGGAAATGCTGCATCTCGCGGTGAATGCGAACGTTATTATTGCAACACTTTTTAAGCTTGTTGTAAATTAGAGTTTGAGAAAAACGTAAACTGATTTTGGTGCGGGAAACATAGTCTGCAATTATCGCTTCAAAACCAGCGAACTATGTTTTCTCCCCGCAAGCGTGTTGCTAGGGGGTGATGCGTCGGCGCGTCTGCTTCCCGGGGCGTCTGCAGGCGTGCGTTCGCGGGACACGTGTTCCTTCTACCCGTGGATGCCGACTCCGAAGCCAGCTTTGCGATCTTTCCACGTCAACAAGTAAAACTTTTCCTCGTCATCTGTGGAATGCGACTGCGTATTGCAGTAGCAGCGCGACGGTGCGGTGCGACGAACGACGACTGCCGAGCACAAAGTCCGGGCAGTCCGGGCAGTCCGGGCTCCTTGACGATGGTCCGCGCGTGTTCGAGAGATTCCTCCGCGGGTCGGCGGTCGGCCGCGTTGGTGACGCGCAGTGACGCAGGAATCGTTCGCTTGCTATTGGCTGACGCGTAAAGAGATGCCCCTCCCGTTTTCCGGGGTCATCTCAGAAAAGGGGGCGTGCCGGGGACTTTGATAGCAATTTTAATAGAAAAATCCGCCGCGCATGACCGTAATTTTATGATTCTTAGGATCTTTAGGGCCTGTAGATTGAGTTATTGCCATAAATAGACCATCGCAGAACGCACCGGAGGGCTTCTTTAGATACCAGTTGAGGCGCAGTCGGTCCTAGTCACGCGCTAGTGTGGGAACCAGGCTTTACTCGAGAAACGACGACCTACTGCCCGGCTATTAACTACCTTTGTCGTTAAACGTGTTAAGAAATGCTTAAAACTTTTGAATCTGTAAAAAAAAATATTTGCCGTTGATTGCTCTTTATGTTTAGATGCCTCCTATGGCAACCGACTATGGGCTATTTTTACGCACGCAGAGAAACTGTGTTGCATATGCCAATGCTTTATTTTGTAATAAAAAATTAACATTTGTTGGGCATTTAGGCGTACTTATAGATGATATTCTATTACATTTGGGACGTCAAGTCGTAGTTGCAATGAGTTGCAGGCAAAGGATATTTAATTATGTTAGAACTTGTAAGAGCCTCAAAGTGGTTACACATTACTGTGATATTCAGCGGGTTATTGCCTTCTCTTTATTCGCGTAAATATAAGTAAAGTTATTCATTTTGTGCGTATATACCCAAAAGGACTTCTCGGAAATCATACACTAAAAGCCAATTAACATAGCACGAGTAATAATGTTATGAAATTAAAAAAAAAAAAATATATGATGAGACACGGACATACAAGCTTCTGGCATTCGTGGAACATTAACGAGAAATAAAAAAAGAGGAGCGGTACACTGAAATTATGTCGAAAAATATACAAGGACCCGGAGGCATAGTACCGACAGGCATTTGGTTCTCATAAACACTAAAGAGCACCGGTATTTATTGACGGCAAGAAGTTGCGCGTGCCTGATCGATAATTCAGCATTTGTGACCATATCATTCGTGGTCTTGACAAGTAGTACCACTCCAACACTGATAGAATCATAAGTCAAACCCCCCCTCCCCCCAGAAAAAAAAAAACAAAAAAAAACGTTGTTGAATAAGTACATCGTATTCCATACACCGGTCTTTATATGATATGTATACAGGTTCAACCCTGAAGCAACCATGACCATTTGTAACGTTTAAACTTTCGTTTCGTTTTTTTTTTTTTTTTTGCTCCACTCGCGTTGCTACGTTTCACTAAAGAGGCTTAGCTTCTTCGGAGAGCTCAATAAAAGGTAATCACGGATCATGGACTACTTAAGGAACGCGAGGCGTGACGAATCTACAGGCTCTTCCTACAGGCGCTGTCATGCTTCTACGGATGCTCCAACGGGGAATGCAACATCACTAGCCACCTGGCCCCCACGCCCACGATGACGCTCAGTAAATCCGTGCCTGACGCCAGTCATCTTCACGCGCTGAAGCCCACCACGGTCATCGCAGCGCTTGGATCGATTTCCGCTTCCGCGGTTACGTCACCTGTGAGACACCTACAAAGGAAGCTGCCACAACATTTCATCTTCAGTGGGCACGGAGATTGTCGAGCAAGCATGTCGCCTAACCTCTGCTGGCTCTTCCTACAGGCGTTGTCATGCTTCTACGGATGCTCCAACGGGGAATGCAACATCACTAGCCACCTGGCCCCCACGCCCACGATGAAGCTCAGTAAATCCGTGCCGGACGCCAGTCATCTTCACGCGCTGAAGCCCACCACGGTCATCGCAGCGCTTGGATCGATTTCCGCTTCCGCGGTTACGTCACCTGTGAGACACCTACAAAGGAAGCTGCCACAACATTTCATCTTCAGTGGGCACGGCGATTGTCGAGCAAGCATGTCGCCTAACCTCTGCTGGCTCTTCCTACAGGCGTTGTCATGCTTCTACGGATGCTCCAACGGGGAATGCAACATCACTAGCCACCTGGCCCCCACGCCCACGATGAAGCTCAGTAAATCCGTGCCGGACGCCAGTCATCTTCACGCGCTGAAGCCCACCACGGTCATCGCAGCGCTTGGATCGATTTCCGCTTCCGCGGTTACGTCACCTGTGAGACACCTACAAAGGAAGCTGCCACAACATTTCATCTTCAGTGGGCAGGGCGACTGTCGAGCAAGCATGTCGCCTAACCTCTGCTGGCTCTTCCTACAGGTTGGTTATTCATTCAGATCGTTTAGAAGTGATGATATTACGATTGTAGTTGTGCCGTGCCCACGGACTTTGTGTCACATTGCGCATGACTGTTTGTTAGTATGTACGCTTCTTTTGTGTGGGGATGTGGAGTCAAACCCGGGGCCTACAACTGAAGAAATGTTTCAGACAATCATTGATGGCCAAATCGCGATTAAAAGTGAAATATCTGAGCTCAGGGCTCGACACGATCGTAATGACAAAAAAATTGAAGACCTAACGTCTAAATGCACGGGAGTCGAGAGAACTCTGAGCGATCTACAAATAAAGACCATGCAGATTGATTCCCTAAAGCAAACTGTAACTGCTCTTGAGCAAATTATATTGAAACAAAATGCAAAAATTACTGATCTGGAAGACAGAAGTCGCCGTTCAAACCTCGTAATCCATGGCATCCCCGAAACTCCCAATGAAACCGACGACCAATTAAAAAGAACAGTAGTCGTTGAACTTTTTCAAGATAAACTGGGCGTTGCGTGTTCGTCCGTGGCGCGTGCTCACAGGCTTGGTAAACATGGCTCCAAAAGACCGATTATTTTATACTTTCAGGATTACAATGGAAAAACGGAAATCCTTCGTAATGCTAAAAAACTTAAAGGCTCGAAAGTGTTTATGAACAATGATTACTCGCAGGCTACACTCATGAAAAGAAAAATGCTGTGGGAGAGTGCCAGAAACGATAAAGATAAAGGCGCCCGTGTTTATCTATTTAATGATAAGCTTCACGTGAATGACGATGTATTTGTATGGGACGAAAACAAAAATACACGCGCAAGTATTTCAACCCAGATGAAAACCACCCGTTCTGACTGACTTGTACCTAATCGTAAACAGTTTCGACTTTTGAACTTAAATGCACAAAATGTCGTCAACAAATCACACGCACTTGAATCTATCCTTCTTACGCATGACCCGCATGTTTGTGTTATAACCGAAACCTGGCTTACTGATTACATTAGTGACGGAGAGGTATTTCCGGATCAGTACAATGTATTTCGCAGGGATCGTGATGGAAGGGGTGGCGGACTGGCTGTTTTACTTAAACGAGGCATTGAAGCGGTCCTGGAAACCCAAATAGAAAATCATGAAAGCTTGTTTCTACGCCTTAACTGTTGGGGCAACACTGTTATCCTTGGAACTGTTTATCGACCCCCCTCTGCTACTCCTGACTACTTGTGCAGGTTATTTGACCACTTGTTTAAATTTAGCAGCCATAAAATAATCCTGGCTGGTGACTTTAATACCCCGTCCGTAGACTGGCCGAATATGTGTGGTTCTTCTTCTGCAACTGATATCATTTTGATATGATGTTCGCCTTTGATCTGACGCAGTTAGTTCAGGATCCAACCAGAGTACATGGTACAAGTCACTCAATTCTTGATCTTGTTTTCGTAAACAATTCGCTTAGTGATTGCACCATATCTGTTGAACAGGGTATATCTGATCACTATTTGGTCCTCTTGACTTGTTTACTTGAGCGTTTTTCACCTACAAAAAGAGTTATATATTCACCTTTCAAAGACTACTCGCGAGCTGACGATACTACCATACTCGATTATCTTGACATAAATCTTGATAATTTCACTGATACAAATGTTGACACCCTTTGGCTAAAATTTAAGAACTTATGTGAATACTGCCTTGACGAATTTGTACCTACAAAATACAAGCGTATTAATCGTAATAATCCGTGGATTAACAGAAAAATCATACATCTCAAACGCAGGATAAAACGAGCGAAGAAATCAAGGCCAGTTAACTGTGATGTCACCAATCAGCAGAGCGATCTTCGTAGCCTAATTGCAGTGGCTAGAAACAACTACTTCTCCGGTACGCTTCTAAACTATCTTAAACATGACCCCCAAAAGTTTTGGCTCTACTTGACTGAAACAAATAAGCCTGTTGAGCAAATCGTGGTGAATGACACTGTCTCAACTGATCCTGGTGTTATAGCGTGCCATTTCAATGAGTATTTTCAGTCGGTTTTTTCCGATATCCGTAACCATGATTATGTGATTTCCACCACATCAAACTATCACTCTGAGTTCATAACTTATTACGGCATAGTTTCTTTGCTGTTGTCACTGAAAACGAAAACAAGTGCTGGTCCCGATAAGATTCCAAACACGTTTTTACGACGGTACGCTGAGTCCCTAGCCCATTATCTTCTCATTATTTTTCGTGCATCATACTCAAACAGCTCGCTGCCAGATGATTGGCGAACTGCCATAGTGGTACCTGTGCACAAAAAAGGGGATCGCCTAGCAGTTGAGAACTACCGTCCAATTTCCTTGACTTCTTCTTCGTGTAAATTAATAGAGCATATCATCTGCAGCCAAATCAATGAACTGCTGGACAGTCGTAATTTTCTAACAGAATTTCAACATGGCTTTCGCAAAGGCTTATGAACTACGACCCAACTCGTCACTACCATCCATGAGTTTGCGCAAATCCTCGATAGGGGAGGTCAAATCGATGTGCTTTTCCTGGACTTCAGCAAAGCTTTCGATAAGGTGCCTCATGAACAACTGCTTTGTAAACTTGAACAGCTTGGTCTTCCACATGGTTTTGTTAACTGGATTGCTGTATACTTTTCACATCGCACACAGTCTGTTTCCGTCGGAGGTTGCATCTCTCCAGTTCTGCCTGTAACGTCAGGGGACCCCAAGGGAGCGTTTTAGGTCCTCTTTTGTTCTTGGTGTACATAAATGATATTGTTTCAATCATTGACGCAGGTGTCCATATAAGTCTTTTTGCCGACGATTGCATTATTTTTAAAGAAATAACTTCGAGCTCGGATCAGTTATTGCTAGATCATAGTTTGCATTCCGTTGTATCATGGTGCGATACGTGGAAAATGAAGCTTAACTCTTCTAAATCAACACTTTTACGTATTACAAAAAAGAAGCAACCCTTTGAATACATTTATAATATCGCGGACACCCCGGTTACTGTGGAGCGAGAATGTAAATATCTTGGTTTAATTATATCGGACACACTTTCTTGGTCTCCTCATATAAAACATATCTGTACTTCGGCATCCAGGAAGTTGGGTTTCATTAAAAGAAAGTTGAACGACGCTCCGATTCAGGTTAAGCTACATGCGTATTATTCATTAGTCAGATCCAAGTTGGAGTATGCAAATATCGTTTGGGATCCATTCACTCAGAAAGATATCCGGAAGTTGGAGATGGTGCAACGTCGAGCGGTTCGGTTTATTTACGGAAAGTATAGAAGGCTGGATTCACCATCTCAACTTATGCAGGCTAACGGAATACAGACTCTTCAGGCCAGAAGGAAACTAGCGCGGTTGAAATTCTTGTTTCATCTTCAGCAAGGACAGACTCGCATAGACCCATTGCAATATATTTCCCCTTTAGCGTCAAGAGCTACGCGGCACAGACATCAGTTTTCACTAACACCCATTTTTGCGCGTACTAATATGTTTAAGTTTAGCTTTTTCCCTCGCACTATTAGCGACTGGAACGGTTTACCTCTCGAACTATTTATCGACACCAACTTTGTAGAAGGTCTGAGCGTCTTGATAACTAACATGTTTTGCTTTGTACATTGCTGCACCTTCATCTTTTTCGCATGGACATTAGGATTGTATAAACCTTCATACTACATCTGGATAGGTCATTTTGTATTAGTGCATGATGGAATTACATACTGCTTGATGCTTGCTTTCCCCCCTCCCCTTTTTTTAAATAATAAATCCTGTACATTTGCTAGTTAGTTGTAAACCTTTTAATGTCGTGTTATTTGCTTTCGTTTCATGTGTGAATGTATATGTTGTATCCCACACCTACTTGGGCCTTCGATGGCTTGTAGTATCCTCTAAATAAAAAAAAAGAATCTCCGGCATTTTAATCATCAACGTTCCACAGCTTGGAGCTAGGAAAGTTTTGGAGGTGGCATGACGCCACCAGACTTAAAGTCAAAAGTGTGGAGGTACACGCCCCCCAATGATGACTAAAACTGTTTTGGTCATCGTTGGGGGGAAGGGGGGGGGGGGGCGGGTCCCTCCACACTTGCGGCTTCACGTCTGGTGGCGTCATGTCACCTCCAGAAGCTTCCAACCTCCATGCTCCACAGCAACCAAACACATTCTGACATTATCCGTTAAGAGCGCCGAACCAAAAATGAAATCACAAATCAAGAAGTGTAAACTTAATCAAACGCGCTCGACGTTAAAACAAATTGACCATTCTCACTAATCGTGGCAATGGGATGTAAAATATGCGTAAACGTGCGAAAACTCGAGCCTGCACTGGCAATTCAAATTATATGACGGTAAAGTACTATCTGCAAAGCTGCGGAAAACATTTCGCGAATTGTAAAAGGTTGCAAACAAAACGACATTTTTTTTCTTTCTTTGGTAAGGGAACAATGGAATTGCTATTCAATATCTGCATAAATTGTTGAATGATCAGCAAATCTATTATTATAATACTACGCAATATATGTTCTTTTGCACACATATTTTCGACCAAACACAAAGGTAGAAATTGCCCATCTATCAAAACGGACACGATTTAATAAAGAATACAGTTTCTTTATTAACGAATACACTGCTCTTCACTAGTAGAACGTCTACTGTAACGAACAAAACGTTCATTTATATTCGGTGTTAGAAAGAGGCTAACGTTCGATACTTCTTAATTCTTTTGTAATGCCGAGAATTCCAACCGAGTTTCAATATAGAAGCGAAGGAAACTGTTCATCGTGAAATCCGTTACTCTTTGTCGTTCGCGAAACATTTTTGTTAGATTTCAACTGAGTTCGGGGTTCTCCTGAAAACTGTGCCGTTGACGATAACACCGGAAGAGTGCGTTGTGCCAGACGCAGTTTTTCAGCATTCCAAACTCTATTTCTAGAGTTATATACCGTTCTTCTTTTTTCAATTTTCCCTTGTGGAGTTTCCTTCCTCCATTCCGCTCTGGATTCTCTGCGCCCGAATGCAAAATAAAAGTGTCCGTCTGGAAACAAGTTTCTTTTTGCGCTTTTTGTTGAATGCGCTTCCAGGGCACTTCACACTTGTCTACTTAGTTTTATTTAGAACTTTTTTCACCTCCGCGTGCCGAGAAAAGAAGCCAATTACGCTGCACAATTTTTCTCGGAAAAGTTACGTCGGCCGATAAACACTCGCACAGCTGCGGTGAGAAGATAACTTCTAAACTATGGCGCACAAAATCTGCGCTTTCCTTCCTGTGCACGTTTGAGGTGTAAATAAGTGGAACAAAGATAAATGATGTTCCTGTCAATGCCCGTAAGAAATCTTACTTCGCAGTTAAGCTGTTTGGCGTTTGCTGTTTGGCGTTTGTGTGTCAACGTAAACTGCTATCTGCTCAGCTTGCAATGATGGGTCAAGCCGATCACGAGATTGAAGTGAGCAGAAGAGACGAGTCAGTTCAGTATCTTCGAGACCTAAACGTATTAGCGGGGAAGTTGAATAAAATTATGGTTAACATTCTTACGGTTGTGAGCGAATATGCACCTATATTAGAATGTGCTCGCTGCTGGTAATAAAAACAGCTAAAAGAAATCGAAGCCAGAGCCATACAGAAGCATGTTTCTTTTGTGCAGTTCTTTTGTAAGTTCACCTTAGGAACTTGTTAGCATTTCTTTTAGTTTGAACCGACAAATAACGAAAAAAGAATTGAAAAATGAAAGACGTTTACTATCCCCTGCAACGCCGAATTAGAGCGCAGCTGTTGAGGAGGAGGAGGGAAGGGTACTGAGGGGAGAAGGTGGAAAGTCCCCCACTACTAACATGTGTGTCAATCGACGTGTGCTTAAAGGGCAACTACGCTCAATTCCGAAAATGTAGGCTTACATGTGATTCCATTTCACAAAGCACTACTAAACAGCTATAAGTCTTTGGATTCGCGAAATGTGGAATATTATTTGTGTAATCTTAATTTAAACATCAGCTGATACCGAAACCGAAACTTCGGTTACGTCAGGCAACATTGGTCTCGTGTCGTCAGAGTCCTGGCCACGTCACGTTGAACCACGTGGTCTTGTGACGTGCGTGGGGGCGAGGGACAGGACACGCGACGCCGGCGGGTCGCTTCGCATGGCGTGGACCGTGATGGCTTGGGGGAGAGGGGGAAGGGGAGAAGACGAAAGAGGAGAGGGGGAGCGGAGAAACAGACCGATATAAGCGCGCAGGGCAGCGCAAACTAGCGCATCCGCGTTACGATGATCACGTGGACGCCGTTCAGCCAACACCGGGAGGAGAAACTTATGACGTCATCGTTCAACTTCGCTCTGAGAAGCAAACACAAACAAAATGTGAGAATGACGTAGTCATGCCTCTGACGCATTGGTTCGACGTTGGCCACTCCAACTCCGTCACATTGACTGGGCTGACGATTGCGCCTCACGTCGCACGCTAGAGTTGGCAGATTTCGGCGACTTGGCTCACTTGAAGGTTTGCTGGCCATTTTATTAAATATATAGACGGAATTAGATCATAATATTTGACATGGGGTCTTCCATATGATACTGAAGGGGGCTACATGGTTTACTAAATATCAAAGATGAAGCGCAGTTGCCCTCTAACGCAAGTCGCAGAAAATCCACATCTTTGGTGAGCGCATCGCGTGTAAATTTAGCGGGATATTAGCGTGGCAATTTTTTCCCGTAACTTTAGCGGGGAATTTTCGCCACTAGATTTAGCGGGAAAATTTTTTCCCGCTAAATTTAGCGGGAAATTTAGCGTCCTCGTCATCCTCACTGATGACGTCATTAGTGTCGATGACGATGACGTCATCGTGATGACGTCATCCTCATCGTTATCGTCGTCGCGCGGTTACGCCGACGCCTTTCAAGTCGGAAACGGGCGCCTAAGAGATGCGCTCTAAAACACGTAGCTGATATGAAGAAAAAAAAAATACTGAATATTTTTGCTAACCCAGAAACTCCCGCCATGATTCTGAAATCAAGAAAATAATTCTAGAGCTGGTCCGCTTCCTTTCTTTATTGCACAGGTTCGTACATGATGAACGTTCCTCAAATAATGTAAGGAATACTCGTGTTGGATTTTTGCTGCCAATTTCTCGCGCAGGCGCTGAAATGCTACAGGCAACCGGCAATGCAGTTTTGCGCGACATGTTGTACCATCTAGCGGCTGAAAAATAAAACACTGGGTAGGCCAGTACGGCCCTGTCGCCGGGTCTGCGGGCGGCCACATTTACACACCACGTGTGAACGTGGCATTTTGAATCGGCGTGAGTTTTTTGGGGAACGGTTTGTCGTAAAAGTAAGTTCCAGCTTCACGTCTGTATGACCTCACTGGGTTCCTGTGACTTCTCACCTACTCCTAGAGTTCCCCCGAAAAATAAACGTCGCTATATCGCTACGTTAAATGCTGTCACAGTCCTTTCGAGATCTTGGGACGCGACACGGCGACAGAAGTGATTACTGCGGTGCGACGCATCAGGTAAGTGAATTTTACATTAATTCTTGATGTGAACAAAAATAGGTGTGCAGGCTTCGAAAGTGGTCTTCAGAACTCGTTTTGCAGAATACTCGGCAAATAAGATATGTATGCAAGTTGTTTTCCCAGCCACGTTTACAGTCACAAAGGAAATACGTTAGGAACAATCGGGCCGATTGTTGCTTGGCTGTGACGTCGAGAATCAGGCGATCAAACCTTCAAGCGAGAGGCCAGCGGACCCGTTCCGGCATTCGTAGTTGTACGCTTGCATAGCAGTTGGGCGCGCGCGGTGGCAACAAAATTCAAACCTTCGCGTTCTGAAGTAGTGGATTTTCGAAGCACATGAAGTTTTGTTCGTTGCAACCAAATTTAATGCTGAGTCTGGTAACAAATGTGACGGCGTGCAGGAAACAGGATGCAAAGGTTTTCCTGTAAAAAAAGCTAATGCGAAGCGTAAATATCCTTCTCACACCTACACTTGGTTGCCTAATACCCTTTTACACCATGCGTGCATATCACATTAGAGTCATTGCAATGTGCGTACTCTTCTCTAGCATGCAAAGTTTGGTTCTAATTACCCACATCTTATTCTAGTGGAGTAGACAACTCAAACTGGCGTCCAAATGACAACTCTCGATTGTTCTCTAAACATTTCGACCTATCAAGGCGCCCGGTTTTCTTAAAACGGCATAAAGGGACCAGGGACGTGGTGCGCACGTGCGCACGGGGACTGCTGAAATCGGGATCGCAGCCACTCGACACGGCGCAACGGGTAGACTGGCCGCCCCATTATCATGCTCGTACAGGGATATCTTACTATTCATATTAAAAACAAAAAGCACACCAAACTGCTAAAAGTATCTTGTAGTAGTAGTGACGGTCAATACAATAAAATAGTCGTTCCTAACTTGAAACAAACGATCTTGAATAAAGACATTCATTTTAGTTGAAATAACCTACTATGAACACATCGCCTATACGACAGCTTCCATCCCCTTGTTCATCCAAGTGGGGCATAAATTCCCGTAGATTTCAGTTTTAATTACACCGCAGTGAGGATATTAGGTGCTGCGAAAATTAAACTCAACTGTCAAGCTTATATTTTCTTAGGGATTAACTGAACCACATTTAACGCAAGTGCTCACTCGGCACTTAAAAAAAATGCATTAACATTATAAGTCCTATTTCCGGAGTAAAATTTGTAAGTGTGACAAAATTATGTTCAGTACTTCGTTATGGCGGCACATCGGTGCTTACCTTCTGTGTTAAGAAGGCACGACACCCTCAATTTTTTCTACCATTGTCTATGGGTTTGCTATTTAAGTTTCAATTCCAGAGACCCTACGAATTTTTTCAACAATGAGTCGAACCTAACATCATGGCGCAAACGCACAAAAGAAAAACAAAAATGACCGCATCTCCACGGGGTGAATGATGTTGATTGGGGCGAAGCTCTGGTGGTGCTGATATGCTGAGCCGGAGCATGCCGAGCTTTTCATTCGTTTTCATCCTGCGTGGTATAGAACGTGGCTATATACACATTTGAACAATTGATCGTAGCGCCCTCTCGTCTAAAAATGTTGAGTCAATGCATGCAAATTTTAACGCGATTATATACGCATTTGACCGCAGCGCCCTCTCCTGTGTGGACTTTGAGCGGCTGCATGCAACGTTTCATCCATGACGTCCCCAGCTCTTGAGTTACTACCACATCTCAGAGCCCCCTATTCGTCCCGCAGTCGTGGCCGAGTGGTTAAGGCGATGGACTAGAAATCCATTGGGGTCTCCCCGCACATGTTCGAATCCCGTCGACTGCGCAGACATTTTTTCTTTTTTTAAGAAGACAGATGGGATGGCAATCGATGTGAGCACGGACGCCGGACGGACAAGGCTAGACCCTAAGGAGCTTCGCCCCTAAAACAACAACAAGACGCTGAATCTATAAGAAAGCCCTTCCAAGAAAACCGCCTTATTCGAGACATTCTTTCGCGCATTTGAGCTGCCTTTAGTCGGGAACAGACACCCTATTCCTAACGCGCGTATTTAACTAACCCCATGTACAGGAACGTCTGTGGACTCCTCCTCACTCACGGATGCGCCTAGATTCGGAGCGCTCCAAGGCAAACGGATGGAGCAGATAAATCACGACAAGACCCGCGCTAAGGAGCCAGCGGCCATCGCTCACTCAGACGACACCGGTGCGGGCATCCCTCTGGCCACGTGCCGCCTGATGGCTCGAAGACTCTCTAGGAGGAGGAAAAGAGAAGGGGTGCACCCCGGTCGACCCCGCGCCACTTTCGCCGTTACTGAGACCAGTTGAGGCTCGTCTGCGGGGGACGGATGCGCCGGGAGAAAAGGGGTCCGTCTTCCTTTCGGTTAGTGAGGGGGCAGTCGCCGCTCGGACTGGAGCTAGGGAGCCCCCTCTCTTCCGCGTGCTTCGATTAATTACAGCGGAAATTGGCGGCAGCAAGTCGAGGTCCCGACTCTCCCGCGGGAGTATCCATCACTGGCGAGGCGAAGCGGTCGCTCCGTCCGGTGAAGATCATAATTATAACCGAGAGCGCTTCTTCTAACTCGAGTGCTGCTGCATGCTCTCGGTGGGGGAGCGTTCAGGCAAGAGCGCTGTTGCGTGCAACCGCGATTCTCTCGCCGTCAACCAGCGTGCACGTGGAGTGCAGGTTTCGGTTCAGAAAGGAAGTTCAAGCCTCCCTCTTGTGGCGGGTTAAAATGCGCCCCTTTAAAAGAATGTTTCTTTCAAGAGAGGGGGCGGGGGGGGAGGGATGTCGCGTCATTAGGATATCGCGCCAGTGGAGACGGTCTTCGAGGGAAAGGTGTGCGGTGGTAAACAGGCAACGAGCGTGGCGACGAAACGACGATGTGAGCGAGATGCGCCTGGGGATTGCTGCGGAGAGCCGCCGGCGGCGCTTTCGCTAACGAGCACTTTGTGCGTGACCTGCGCTTCCGCATCTTTCAGTATGTGTGTGCTTGTTCGACGGTGCTGCTGGCTGCTTCCAGAGTGGAGAAACCCGCAACGCAAAAATATAAAGAAGAAGGCGTCAAACGCTGCCACCGGAATGCAGTGTCGAAGTTTGTGGCAACGATGTTTGCTGGGGGGAGGGTGAGTCCTCGCTGCAGGGAGAGCGTAATCTTGAGTGCAAGTTGGGCAAAACTTGTTCCGTATTTCTTTTGTCATCTTGTTTCCTTTTTTCACGTTATTTTTTCTTTAATGTCTTTGGTTCCGGCAATTTATTCTTGTAGTGCTCGGAGGTATACTTTACTTCTCGTGCTTTCTTTTCCAGGAATACTATACAAACCGAGTGTTTCCAAAGTTTCCTATAGTGTACAAGGCTGGTGTTCACATAAGAACAGCAAGAGATAACTCGCCGATAAATAAAGAAGTATTCGCCCATTACCCAATGCGTGAACAGGCGTACAAGGCATTCAAGAGGATGTTTTCATTTATGGGTGCAGCCATTCCTGCTGTTCTTTTATTACAAGATGCTATATGTTATAACTAGGATTTCGTGGTTTCGGAGTTGATTCTTCGTTAAATTTGGAGGGTGTTTTTCACAGAATATTTTTTTCTGTCATTTTTGTTTTTATCGAAGTTCATTCTTTTAAGATCCCCAATTTCACAAAATTCAGGTATTCATTTAACTGTTTCTAACTTTTTAGTATAAAAAAGAAAATACCCCGACAGACGCGAACAATTAAGTCATAAGAACTCATCTGTATCGAAAGATGTGTATGCGGTTGTATTTTGCATTGATGCTCTTGCCACTGGAAATACTAATTCTCCCACAACAAATCTTGAAAAAAAAGTATTGCTTCAATTAAGGTCACCACATTGAAAGAGCTAAACGTCTGGAAGTAGTCGGTGTGAAGCAACGAAATTCCAGTTGGCCTGTCCCCCCCCCCCCCCCCCTCCCCCCGCCCCTCCTATGAAATCTACAGGTTCCTCGCTTCCCCAATGTTACAAAAAAACAACCGCTCTTCCCTCGAAAAAACGCAAATAGTATTCTTTAACCTGGAAACAAAACAGCGGCATTTGCCGTGGCCCAGAAGTACAATGACCCGTTGTTCTGAACGAGCATCGACGAGATAAACGGTGAACTTCCTTTTGTCAATAAGTCCCATTTTTCAGACGAAAATTATGTAACCTATTCTCGCGACCTCCCATCGTGTGCTCTCACTCAATTCATTCGAATATACTGTCCCTTTTGCTTTTTATTGCTTTTTATTTTGCCATCGTGACTTTAAAGTTCCGAGTTTTTCGAATAAATTCGAATTGTAAAACGTTTTACCAGCGAATGTTTTTCTCGAATTTATCCGACAATACGGTTCCCTAGTTATAGCTAAAAACACAAACGATATTATCAATATGTCTGGGTTGGTGAACGTAAAAACAAATATGAAGCCACATACCTAACCTGCAGAGTTGGCTCGCGAGGATGTAGAGATTGCGATCGGGTTGGACCAATTTCGAGCTTCGAAATTTACCCATGTTCTTATTAGTTGCTTACTTTCAGGAATTATCACTGGACTCCAAATTTCGTCCTTCAAGTATCAGGGGCCTCAAACACGCGGCCCGCTAGTTGATGGGACGCGGCCCGTAAGTAACCGGCTGCCATCCTTTGTTCCCATGTCTCGAGCGCTTGAAATGCCATGGGCCGTGTTAATCTAATGTCATCGATTCATGTTTGCTCCACACGCAGCCCTGCTCTTATAGCATATTCACATGGTTTCGTTTTAATTTTTGCTTCCCAGCTTTTTGCCGCCTCAGCTGCCTGAACTCTGACTCACCAGGAGTGACTGCCGAAGATAAACCTATGAGCTTGGAATTCTCGCCCTCAAAAATATCACCCTAAATATTCTAGTATTTTAACGGACTGCGTCTATAACATTGGCACGAAAGAAATAACTCTCATATGAAGAAATATTTTTTCGAAACATTTTGAGATTAAACATTTCAGGAGTGAATTGAGCAGCGGGAACTACAGTGTGCGTAGTGATGGTAATGCAATTAATGCAAAGGTGCAAGTGAGCTGAACAAGAATGACGAAAATAATCCCTGAAGAAGGGGTGAGCGCTCCACTGGAAATGGAGAGGTCCCTGGTTTGATACCAGGATAGGCAAATCATTTCGGTCGCGCACCAGTTACCTAGCTGTGTTTGGAGATTTGTGTTCGTCCTTTGTTTTCTTTATTCCCCTTCTCCAGGGATTATTTTCGTCATTCTTGCCCAGCTCGCTTGCACGTTTGCACTAATTCCATTATCATTATAAACTTAAAATGCAGGCCGTTTACCCATGCTGGTTTAAACTGGTGGCAGCTGATAAAGCCCATTTGCTCTACTGACGTCTAACTCGTTGTTAGCTGAGTTGGCAGGGTGCTCTACTGGAAATAAAGAGGTCCCTGGTTCCATATCAAGACCAGGCGAATTTTTTCGGTCGCGAATTAGTTACCTAGCTGTGTTTGGAGATTTGTGTGCATCCTCTTCTGGTATATATTAAAAAAAATTGCAGCATAGTTACGAGGCGATGTCATTCTCATTTTTGTCATCACGCAAGGTAAGCCTAAAGTAATCCTTAAAACGAATCAAACCTACAGATGTAACAAGCAAGAACGTAAAGTCCCTTGTCCATAACGAATTCCGGTCAAAAGCTCACCGGACAGAATCTCACCGGACAAAAGCTCACAGTACAAAAGCTCACCCATTTTTTCACAAACCCCACAAAAATTCACCAAGAGAAAAGTTCATGTTGGTATTTACACGAGCGCGGACAACTTAGGCGCATGCGTGCGACACTAAAATGCAACGATAAATTAAATCTGCCAGGCGCATTTGTTGATTGGAATAGCGACACGTTTATTTATCGGTTGGTTAGAAGCGAATGCAGTCCCTTACTTGCTCCAGCAGACTTGGTAGATCTGGGTGTACCTGTAACTCTTCAAAAATATCTTTCAGACGATTCTGCAGGTGCAGAGTGGTTTTTCGCACCCACTTCTCTGGGGGTTCACCCATCCGGGCTTGTGTCAATGCAGTGGCAACGAGCGCCTGATTTTCTTGTTGGCATTTAATCAGCTTCCAGACGCTTAAATAGACTTGACCGACAAACTTCTGGGACCCTGTATTGGATACTTCTCAGTTGTTGTTCGTCCGGCCTTAACTGTGAAGGGTGGCGTCGTATTTATTCCACCGTTCCTAGGAGAATTCCGGTCGTCATCGGCGCACAGTTAATTCGCTCTGGATGCCGCCGCAGAAAGAGCAGAAGCATAACGGAAACGACTGTTGACATACGTGCAATCAAAGTAGTCCAGCAGGTCGCCGATGTCACCGGTAGACTTTTCCCCGATGTAGGTTAATCCTTCGGGCACATGCTGTGGTGGGAGGAACGCCAGCCTATCCAGAATTCCGCACAGCTTTCTAAATTGGTGATCTGTATTGTACTTGTGCAAAAGGCCCAAATCCCGTTCCTTCAAAATATTTAAAAATATCTTAACTCATTGGTTTGTATATTACAGTTTTGCTTCAGTTTCCTTTTCACACTACCCTGCGGTAATCCTTGATTGCAAATTCATTTACGACGCTCAATGACGGAAATAATTTAATTTTCCTAGCCATTCACTTCAAATATGACCCTGTACCGCAAGAAAGCCCATGCATTAGTAATAAAGAGACATTGTGCCTAACATTTCCGTGCACGTTTAGCGTGACATAAGCACCATGACAAAGTGAGGTCACCGAAGGTTGACTTCACTTCTTCGGTCACTCTTCGGGTTCAAAAACTTCGGTTCACGAAGTTTTTTGGGCGTGTCACAAAGGTGCTCCGGCATACCTTGAGTCAAGCAAGCTTGATCTTATTAGCTCCACTCTGTTTCAGTGACCTAAGTTTTGGTCCCAAATCGTTGCTTCTCTGCCTGTTATGGCTTATTTCTCGACACCTTTCCATGGGTTGGGATGCCAGATCCCCTAAAAATGGTGCAATGTCCATCGCGTCCGCACTATATCCCAGCCAGTGTTTCGCCCGGGTAGCCAGTACAAAAAAAGAAAAAAAAGAAGGTGAGCTCGTGCCTCGGTCTGGAAAAACCGGGTGAGCTTTTGTCCGGTGAGCTTTTGTTCGGTGAGCTTCTGACCGGCGAGCTTTTGTCCGGTGAGCTTTTGTTCCGTTACCGTCCATAACCCCCCCCCCCCCCCCCCCCCCGTCCCCACCCCGCCTTCCATTAGCCCTTGACCTTTCTGGGGTGGGATGTCTGGCCCACACATTCAAATGAGTTTGACATCCTTGTTAAATAATCTCTAAAAAAAAAAAAATTTTTTTTGCTTAGTGTACATTTATGTTACGTTGGTTGGGCTCCGGCCCACGATGTGGCCACAAAAGTTCTCATCTCAATTTACTGGCTAAACATACCTTTTCGGGAAAATGCAGCGCCCGCACCGTCATAAATATAAACGCGCAAAGGACAAGGGCAACTTTTTTGTTAAGATATTTACTCAACTAGCCCAACAGTTAATTTTAATTCAGCAACCCCCCCCCCCCTCTTTATTTTTGAGCGTTCTCATTTCCTAATGATAAGTGAAAATGAATGGTGACACTTCCAAGATGTATAAAGCATTCGAGTCTGCACGCAAGTACATCTGAACTGCCCCACAATTCCCTTCTCCGCGATGCCTCTTGGGATTTCCCGGAGAGGTCGACTCAGCGATATGTATATTAAAAAGAGGCATTTTTGGTTCTCGATGTTCAAGCAGGATCTTTGTTCCGGTTTCGTGGCGCACCCCCCCCCCCCCCCCCCCCCTTTTTAGGCTTTAAATATAAATGCGCATGCATGGACTTAATAAATCTGCACGAAAACCTGACATCCAAAACGCGCACAGGCCTTTGAAAACTTAAATAATTAAAAGTGCGGTCGATTTATACCGGCACATTTGAGCCCGTGCTCGAAGGGGAAGAGCGAATAAGACACACCCAGCGATTACCGAGCTGATACACTGCCAGTACAAACAAACAAAGCAGCATGACAAGTTTCAACCGAACGCGCCGCATCTTCTCCAATTTCCACTTGTCAAGACTCCCCCGCAGAGCGCCATCTCTAATAAAGCAGTCGATGAAAGAGAGGAAACATAACTTTAAATTAGGCTTAACGCACCCACCCCGCCCGCGCAGCTGGCTCTTTGCATGACGTCACGTGACCGGATGTCACCCAACGGTCGCAACCGGAACCTCTAGCGGTGGGGCATGACTAAGCTAAACTATTGGCAGCGTCGGGGAGTCGCCCAAAAGCCGGGTGCGGCACCGAAACTTGGGAAAGCCCTCGTACGCCACACGGCGCTGTGCGTGCAGCACAGACAGCGAAAATTTATGGTAAGCGCCGTTCCGTTTCCCGCCGTGAACCAAAGCACTGTCATCCTTCTTTGTTATCGATCATGTCCGACGGTCGCAGTTTATCACGGCGTCCCCTTATCAATCTACGATCTCATCCATTATTGGCGACCGCCGGCAGCTGGATTCGTTGTGCAGAACACGGCTCATGTAAATGCCGGTCAAAACTTACAGAAATACAAGATTAGATAGTTTTATCGAAGGCTTAAGTTAACAGTGGTCGGGTTGAAGTGAATAACGTACGATCTTTTTCTGCCCTTATGTTTAGTCAAATGTAAATTGCTGTCGAGAATTGTTTTAGTGTTAGAAAATTCCATTTTCAGTGCGATTATTTTTTATGACTAGTACCGTATTATAAGTCGTGTGGTATACATGATGAACTTTTCTTTAAGATGCAAAGACTGCCTTTTTGTTGCGACATAAAGAAGAAAAAATGCAGTATCAAGAGAAACCTTGGCGCTCAAATCTTGAACGCCCATCTAATTGTTTATACATTCACGCGCCATCGCGTAGTGTGCTCATCGTTTTAAAATCGTACTGAAAATGATCTCTGTGTGTCAAATATCATAGGAAAATTATTATTTTCCAAATAGAATCGCAAAGCGATCCCCTTTACTCGGTATTGACTTTGAAAATTTACAATATCAATACTGTTTTCTAAGATCGACTCCTGTATATTCTCTATCTAAAGTTTCGCGAGCATTGGAGTCGTTTGTATGAAGTGAGGCATGTTTCTTCTATTATTAAAAAAAGTCGGCAACACTGATAGAATGCGTCAACAAATATTTGAAGAGAAAAAAAATGAAAGACGCTTACAATTCCCTGTAAAGCCGAATTAGAGCACAACTCTAGAGGAGGAGGAGGGGAAGGTATATAGAGAAGGCTATGCACCTCCTCCTCTCCTGCTCGCCTCCCATTTAGGGGAAATTTTTCCGACAAATTTAGTAGGGAAATTCTTGCGCTAAATTTAGCGGGGAATTTTTTCCACTAAATTTGGCGTAAAAGATCTTCCGCTAAATTTGGCGGGAAAATTTTTCCGCTAAATTTTGCGGGGAATTTTACTGGTTAAACCTAGAGCGGAAATTTTCCGCTAAATTTAGCGGGGAAATTAACCCATAATGCACCGCGCGGTTACGCCGACGGCGACGGCGACGCCGTCCAAGCCGGAAACGGGCGCCTAAGAGCTGCGCTCTAAAACTACATGTCAAGCAAACTCAATTAAGCAATATCAGAAAAGGAAGAACTAGCGTGAAAGTTCAGACGTCATAAAGTCCATTCAAATACATTGTGCGGTTTGAAATGTCGATAGTGTAAGAAATTTTTGTTTTTCTGTTTTTATTTGTTAAAATTTTCCACAAAGAGAAAAGTAATGCTACGCTGTTTGCTATAATATATAACGTGATTTCTTATAATACCATTTATGAAAGTGGAATATTAAAGAGCCTGACTGTTCATAGGAGTCTACTCGCACAAATCAAATAGTGACGTTGCAAATTTGTGCAAACTATTTTTGTTTATTATATTTCAAGTGTAATAAAAATTATTACTACGGTGCAATAAACTACATTAAAGTGTCACAACATTTAATTGAGCGCGCAGGGTACAACTGACAACCAAGAAATGATTGCTAAATCGAAATGGAAAACTGCAGTTTCTAAATCCTAACGACTCCATAATCGCTTTCCGATACGACGTCTTCATTTTAGTGCTACAAAAAAAGAAACTATAAAAAAAGGTTACCCTATTTTTTATTTGGAACAAGAAAACGACGTCCTTGTATTTCATACGAATGACAACCACATGTATTATCGTTTTTAATACTGCGCCTCGCAGGAAGGGGGAGAGTGGGAGGGGGGTGCTTAAAAACTAGATTACATCTCCTATAACGGCTTTCTGAAAGGACCTTGTAATGCCTCCAGCCAAACTTGAACCACTCTGAGTAGATTTTGATTAGCGTGATTTGTGTAAAGTTTACGTGTTTTGTGTTTCATCTAAATAAATTTATCAAGTTCTGCATTGGTGAATATTTTTTAGCTTCCTCCAATGCAAAGTGGTAAGTGGGAAACTGCTTTTTTTAAATGGTTTGGCTGATTGACCCAAAACTGTGATGTGGCTAACCGTATGTGTTCGGCAGTACCACGGGAGCTGCTCAGCGATTGTAGTACCATCATTAAAATTACAAGAAAAAGAGGAAACACTACGATAATTTACTCAACTGTACTCAGTAGTGCCTTCTGATGTTTCTTGTTTTTTCTCTCTTGCGTTTTTGCATATTTTTAGTTTCCAGATGATGAAATGCATTCCTCAATATATGTTTTACTGACGTAGTTTTTAAAAATATAACATATATTTTGGTCAGTGTGAGCTTGATAACGTTACTGCTCAATTTCGAACATATTTCAAACGTACCGAAAAAAAAAGAAGAAATATATATGTATATTAGACATCTGTAGAGCCCTGCCTGTCCGCGGATATCCAAGGATATCCGCCCTAAACAGGTGGATTCGGATGAAATTGAGTGAGATTTGGCGGATTGCGTATCGGAGGCGAATTCCAGGGGCTGCGGATGGGGATCGGATGCGGATATTCGCGGGTCCGGATCCCTCTTTGCCGAGGCGGCCCACAAACGTGTGCGACCGCCCTGTGCAGGGTGAATAATTGAGTGCTATTATTAAGTAAATCATCAAATGTAGTACGGGGGCAAACTACACTCTTAGATAAAAGGTGTCAATTGGGGAGAAAATTGATCTTTACGTCAATAAAAATTCGATTTTCATCAAGGATCGTTTCGGAACGTTCTGTCGTGCCAAAACTGCTGTCCCTATAAAATGTAAAGAACTAATGTGTCAGTCATCCCGGGAAGCATGTTCGTGTCTGGCAGGGAAAGAGCGGAAAATTTTTTTTTTTTTTGCAACGAAAACCCAAAATTTACAAGCCACAAGAAAGTAGAATAAGCCTACTAGTGGCTTCTTCGCCTACAGGTTTATATTGAGACTGAATTCGGTCCTCTGGAATGGTGGAAGTTGCGCCAGCACGAGTTCCCGCACCTCATTCTTGTAGCACAGTTCGTGCATGCCATCCCAGCATCAAGTGCACTTACGGAAAAAGACTTCTCATTAGCGGGTATTAATTAAGAGAGGCGAACCACTCAGAATTCGTCGGTGTTGGGGATATTCCGTATTTTCTATACACGGCAACATCGACAAGTGACGCGCTGCATGTGTGTGCGTTTTCTTTTTTTCGACCATTGGTACTAAGTTGCTTTTAAGTATATAATTCCGAACAAGCAGTTGAGGGTTCGTGTTTAAAACTGAAACCTGTAGCAGATGTTGCCATCGTTGAATATTGTGATGTTTTTTCAGTGGTGTAGTCGCGCCTTACTTCATTTACACGAGTATTTTGCTGCGGCGAGTGAGCGCCATTCGTCTCCCACTTTATTTATTGTTTGGCCCAAATAAAATGACACACTGTTATGAGTCTGCCCTTTGTCAATATTAATCTTTATGAAATATGCGCCTGCTTAAAGTGGGGATTACAAAAAAAAAAAAACGCATATATTTCCTTAAATACAATAAAACAAAATTCAGAAAATAAGTTACACAGTATTCTGACACAAAGAGTTCATTGATCAAATACCATTCATGTTCTTTTTTTTTGGTGTGTCTTTTTTTTTTCTCATGTATGATCTTATGATGTAAAACGAATGCGCGAATTGAGGGCGGATGTGTTTCCGAATTTCACGGATGCGGTTCGGATGCGTACACAAAATCTGTGGTTGTGGATCGGATGCAGATGCAATTACTTAGGAACATTGTGGATGCGGTTAGGGTGCGGATACACAGTCTGCGGGTGTGGATCGAATGCGAGTGAACAAACTGTTATCCGTGCAAGGCTCTTATTCAACATCTCGTCAAGAGTAAGACACGCTAAAAAGATGATAACAAAAGACACACTCCATCTTTTTCGGAGCCTTTCCTTGCGGTGACCTCTACCAAAAAAAAAATCTATGGTTTGAGAAATAGCTGGACTTCACAAGTAGGTGGAATTGGTGGCTTCGCCATGGCAGGGACGCTATACCCGCGTCTTTTCTTCATTCTTTTAAGTTTTCGCGTGTCGAGTGGCAGGTGATGCAGCCAGTAGCAACAGCACGGTGCGCACAGGAAACCCCGTCAGAGATGACAATGCATGGATCAAGGATTTTTTTTTTTCGGGCACTCTATGCAATCCTTAAAGAACCGCCTCCAACAATATATATATATATATATATATATACAACCAGGTTACTGATCCAAAAGATATTGCGGTAGAGTTTTATCGGCACTTCCTATCTGTTCTTGTTGTTCGTAGTCAAATGCCTGACAGCGAAAAACGTGCGACATGCTGGCTGATTGGGGGGCGGGGGGGATCTTTGCGTGAGTCAGGAGGGTATCTTTAACCGTTTTCTTAATATAGATATATTAGAAAAGCTAGTGGGTCGGATAATATGCCCCCGGCGCTTATTACGCGCAATTCTGCGTGGGTGTCGCATTACTCGTGTATTATTTCCAATTTGTCATTGCGAAAAAAAAGAATCTGTCCCGTCTGACTGGCGTAGTGCTCGTGTTGTGCCGGTTTTGAAAAGTGGCGATGCACAAAGTGAGTGCCAATACAAACCAATCTCGCTCACTTCCGTCAGTTGTAAAATGCTAGAGCATATCCTTTGCAAAGATATTACAGATTATTTGGAAACTAATAATATGCTGACAAGTGCACAGCATGGCTTCCGTCATGGGCTGTCAACGGTGACCCAACTGGTAACGACGTTTCTCGACTTTGTGTTAACAATTTATAGTGAAAAGCAGATTGATTGAAAATTTTTATATTTCGCAAAAGCCTTTGATAAAGTTTTGCATAATACACGAACGCAAAAACTTTATAAGACAAAAAAAAAAGCCGTCTTGTTGAACTTATCCAGTATTACTTCATTAATCGCTCTCAATTTGTAGAAATTAACCAGCACTCCTCAGATTTCTTGTCAGTTGCATTGGGCGTTACGCAAGGATCGATTCCTGGTCCCATTATATTTCTTGTTTATACAGATGACATTGTTGACACTGTAGATGTTGGGATTAACATTCGGCTGCTTGCTGACGATTCTGTTGATTTTCTAGAAACAAAATTCAGTGATGACCAAATTAAACTGCATGGCACTCTATAAAGAAATATTTCAATTGTGCAATGAATGGCAGATGGCGTTAAGCTCACATAAACGTACAGTTCTGCAGATAACAAAAAAACAAACACTAAAGACATTTCCTTACTCTATTTGCAACACCGCACTTCAGGCATTAAATAAAGTAAAATACCTCGGCGTGACAATTACAAAGCCTTGAATTCGGACAGTTACATTTCCAATGTGTGTTCAACTTCACTCGGGACATCGTGCTCTCTAAGGAGAAAGCTACCATTAACTCAACCTAAGGTAAAACTAAGTACATTTAAAACACTGGTAAGGTCCCGTTTAAAGTACCCGCGCCATTCTCGGACATTAATTCGATTATAGTAATTGAATTACTTTTTGGCAAATTGTAATTGTAATTAATTATGTTCGTCTAAAAGATATTGTAATTGTAACTTATTACATTTTAGCAGCAGTAATTGTAAAATTTCAGGCGCAATTACAATTACTTTTGCAAGACTTCGCGATGCCGGCGGAACATCTCGAAAGCCTCAGCGCTCGCATGAGCAACCTAGCGCTCGGGGGCACACTCGCACACATAGACACGCACGCACACGCCCGCAAAACAAAGATGGCGTCGCGTTGATTGTTTTTTATTTCTTACACTGCGAGCTTAGAAACAACCCTGTTTAGAGGCGACCTTAACGGCGCCGTGCAGCGCCGTCTGTAGTGCGAGCAAAAGACAGTAGCGTAAATATACCAAAATATCGAAAGAAAAAAAAAATTGAGCTTCAGCTTTAAGGCGACGTTGAAAATTTGAATTGTCTATGAAGTTTTTTTATTTTTCAGTTTTATACGTCCCTTTTTCAGTACTGTTGCACATATGTATCGTTGAATTATCTTCCAGTTTATTTCCTGCTTGTTTTACTTCAGATATTTGCATAAGCATTTTAAAGACTGACCTCGCACCTGTGAATATTGTCACCAATGATTGGGGGGCTCCGATTTCGGTCTTATATATTTATAATTTCAATTCAATACAAATAATTTACAATACCATGATGTTTTAATGTGAATGTGGTCGTATTCGCGCCTGTGGGTTTTAGGTTTATATTAACACTTCAATATTCAAAATAGTCATAAATGAAAATCTTCATATATGACTTTCACACTTTTATTTATCTGGCTAACAAAATTCTGTCAAGCCAATTCATTCTGTAGCAATCTGGCGTCTTCCAGCATATTAACTAATTGACTATTATTTATAAAAAAAAAAGTGAAAGCCGTTTACAATTTCCTGTAACGCCGAATTGGAGCGCAGCTCTTGAGGAGGAGGAGTGGAGGGTATATTCCTCCTCCTCCCTCGTGATCATGCCTGCTAGTCCTCCTCCCCTCCTGCTCCCCCTCCCTCTCCTTTACCCCTCCCCCGAGGTCACGTGACCCCCCGGACCATACTAGACAATGAGGGGAGGAGGAGGAGGGGGAGGAGGAGGAGGGCAGAGGTCCGGGGGGTCACGTGACCTCGAGGGGACGGGATCACATGACCTTGGGCGGGCCGTCACGTGACTTCGGCGGGGGGAGGGGAGTCACCCCCCGGGGTCACGTGACCTGGGCGGGGGAAGAGGGGGGAGGAGGAGGAGCGGGGGGGGAGGAGGAGGGGGAGGGTCGACGCCAACGCCGACGCCGACGCCGCACAGGCTGGAAACGGGTTATGTGACCCCCTGCCTCCGAGGTCACGTGACCCGCCCGGACCATACTACACAAAGAGGGGAGGAGGAGAAGGAGGGGAAGAGGAGGAGGAGGGGGAGGAGGAGGAGAGGGAGGGGCGCGGTTACGCCGACGCCGACGGCGACGGCGACGCCGACGCCAACGGCGACGCCGACGCCAACGGCGACGCCGCTCAGGCTGGAAACGGGCCCCTAAGAGCTGCGCTCTAAAAATTAAAGACGTTTACAATCCCCTCTAACGCTGAATTAGAGCGCAGCTCTTGGGAAGGAGGAGGGGAAGGTACGGAGAGGCTATGACCCTCCTCCTCTCCTGCTCGCCTCCCTATTATTGGAAAAATGTCCGCTAAATTTAGTGGGGAAAGTTTTCCACTAAATTTAGCGGGGAAAATTTTCCGCTAGATTTAGCGGGAAAATTTGCCCACGCCGACGCCGACGCTCTGCGGCGACGGCGACGCCGCTCAAGCCGGAAACGGGAGCCTAAGAGCTGCGCTCTAGTATAATAACGTAGCACTTCATTGCCCCAAACTGTCAAGCTCTATCATGAATTTAACGAAACTCATGAAAGGAAAGTAAAATAGATGACATTTATGCAGCGAGGCTTAAGCCTCCTCGAACAATGGGGCAAAGAGTGAACAAATGTGCTGCATTCTATACACGTTCTCCATGTGGGCACCGCCATCTTCAATTCCGGAACTTCCGCTTTGCGTAAAAACATCGCTTTCCTCTCGCCTCGCCTGTTGAACATATTAACATTTTAATTGCAACCGTCTTTCCTTCTTGTTATGTCATTTTTATATTCTGTTTTATTTTTCCGGGTTGAAATCTCTTGCTCTTTTTCCGAAGGTCCGTATATCAGAATGGATGTGGGGACAACGTGGCTGTACGAGGCGAAACAAAAAAGGTGCATACAACTCGTTTAAAGTTATATGAACCAAGTCGGGTCGCTCTCGGAAATAAGTAATTGTAAAGTAATTGCATTACATTTAAAAAGAATTGTAATTGTAAGAAATTACTTTTCACGTAGTAGTAATTGTAATTGTAGTTTTGGAGCAAAGTAATTTTATTTTAATTAAATTACATTGTGAGAGTAATTTACTCATGTATGACGCGCGCGGGATTTGAGACCCATACATACAAAAACATGTAGAACTCGACAAAATACAGATTGGCAGCAAGAATTATTTGTAGCAGATACCGCCGTTTAATTAGCCCATCATGAATGTCCAACCGAATTCCCCCCAAACACGACCAAAAACGGCTGAGACCACAGTTACTATACCTACTCTACCATGGACATCGCGAAAGGACGACGCTTCCCCTTACCTAACCTCTGCCACACGTTGAGACACACGATTCAATCACGGGAGACTGCTAGAGCCATCCAGCTGCAACAATGTTATATTCAAAAAGTCAACTTTCCCCTCCAAAAAAAAGAAAAAAAAAACACTTATATCTGATTGGAGGTATATTTCAATAAATCTGTTGATTTTAAAGCTGATTGCAATAAAAATATGACAGTCCGTGTATTTTTTCTTCTTTGTTATTGATGGTGTGTTATTGGGTTGAAAATGTGCACTCTGGAATATTATGTTCTTTTTTGTCTAGTATGCCCACATCTCGTGAACCCTATGCAAAACTTGCAACATTGCTAAAAAAATTTGAGGTGCACGTTTTGTTTATGTCATCTTAATTGGGTCGACAAACAAGGCTAAATAGTCCGCAAAACAAGTATGTCAGAATGGATTCAGCTTTGTACCTAGAACGGCCCCATACAAGCTGAATTCATGAAACCAACCCAGCGCTACTCGACGCTGCAAGTGAAAAGTGCGAGCGGCAACTAATTACTCCAAAGTGGCGGAGACTACCCTAGCCTGACTCCACTTCAGCGAGCTGCAGGCAAACAGGAGGCTAGTGTGAACCCTGCAATATGGGCGACTTAACAGGCAGGTAAGCGCGTCGAATACAGAGGCAACACAGCGTGGCAGCTGCAGCGGACCACAGAAGGCGGAGTGGAACCAAATCCAGACTCTTGCATAATACATCACAGAGCCCTTGCCTACAGGAAATCATGCAGGCGGTGCCAGGAAAACGCGGTAGCATTTACCTCGAGCTTGAAAACGCGACGGCAATGAGGCAGGCAAGGAACTTGTTCGCAAGCTGTAGAAGAAAAAAAAGAAAAAAACGCATTTCGAGATTGGCCGGGATTCATTTAGATTAAGCTGCTGGCATGCACGAGTCGTCCAGTCCGTGTTAATGTTCGAGCTGAGTTGAGACAAATAGAGTTTGTTCAATAGATGGCGCCCGTAACGCAGAGTGCACTAATGGAGCCAATGAAGTTATTTTTGGCGAATCAATTTTCTGAAGCGTTATTTCCCGAACCAATATTTGTGCTAGTCATGTACATTTGAATATTTTCGTTAGTAACATAATTGGACATTTCTGCAAGCAAAGTGTAATCACTCAAAGTGCAGCGTTTTAGTGAATCGTTCCGATACCTCCGATAACGACAGTCTATACCATACAATATATGCGCAAAGGTTTCGACGGAGTCGGGCATCGTTATTGGAGCCATCAGAACAGTCTACGAAAAGCCTCTAATCTCTCAGAAAAAGGAGAGCAGTATTTAGTTTTTCCTGGGACCACATGCGCTGCCATTACTTTTCTGGGGGACTAATGGGGAGGGAAGCGACTTTGCCGCCCCTTTCATTGCTAGCTCAAAGTCGACCCTCAGGACTAACCTTTGCAGCCCTGCATTTAGGCCGGTGGTGCTAAATGTGGCCCCTGTCATTTGGACCCCAAAGACGAAATTCGCGCCCTTGCATTTAGACTTTTGGGACTAAGCGTCGCGCCCTTGTATTTAGACCTTTGCACTCATGAAAAAGAACGCTAGCAATATTTACTAGGTAAAAGCTAGTAACCTCTGGTCACATATGTTATTGGGCGCCTAGTGTCTGTAGGTAGTAACGGTCGGGCTAGTACGGTTACGAACCAACCTAGTATATTTTACTACAATTAGCTAGTAACTGGCCGTAACTTTCACAAGACTCGGCGGAGCTAGACAACGTCAAATTGAAAATTGGCAAAAAAAAAAAAAAATTATGATCACTGGGATCAATCTGTTCCATGCCGCTTACATTCAAAATTTAACAGTATATATTTCACATCTGCGCACGCATTGCCCATTTAACACAAACAAAAAATTTGCACACCGGACCTACACGCACATCATACGCGCGACGATGTGCTAACCCATGTCGCAGCCCCCAATGGCTACCCATGCGTCTTTTAAACTGACATTCGAAAGAAGTCGGTTGGCCAGAGACCACCTCGTCCGTAAACGAGGTTACAAATATGGTGCTGCTTTTGCACCAATGTTGTTCTCCAATATTGTTGCTAAACATTTCAAGGAAGGTTATGTCTTAATAAGAAGTAGCGGTACACACAGTAATTATTTGCGATTGTCTATAAAAAGTGTCACCATAGGTTCGCAGCTGCCACGCTGGGAACCTATGGCGTCGCTTCCCCGCATAGACTCTCTTACTTTGCGCATGCGCGTCTCATTGGCAGCAGCATCGTCTCTACACCGTATTTACGCTTCTTGGTCGGTACTTTACGCTTTTACGGCCACTGTCGCAACCGAAGACAGGTCCATGAGAATCATTCAACCACCGAGCACAGACAGATCGTGAAGAAGGCGTTCTCAGTGTCAAGTGGGAGTGAAGCAGCGAAGATCCTTGGACGGCGAAACCCACGCCACTGAACCGGCCGAATGATCGCCGTGGAGCGGCGAATCCGGTGACGAGCAGACGCTGCTCGTCACCGGCTAGTTAGGCTCCTCGTCATATCAGTACACGTCCACGTAAACACCGGCCCTCTCGAGTGCACGAACGTCAACTATGCACACCAACACGGGAACAGGAGAACAGCAGACGACACACGGCAAAAACGGCAGGTTAAGATCGCAGAAATGTGGGTCTTGGGACCTCCGACTGGCCCCAACGCCCCAACCCACTTATCGTACAATGATGCCAAGCGTCTCTTGCGAAAGAGAAACATATTCTAAAAAATACAAGGATTAAAAAAAAAACAAAAAAAAACAGCATCTATTTTGTGTTTCCGAAAAGATATTGGCACGTGCTACGTGGCTATTTTCATCCTAGTTAAAACGACGGTGGTTACAACCAAAAGAAAAATAGAAACGATTCTGAGGAATACAAACGGGAAGGTCAGGAGCCGCATGGCCATTGCATCAACGATCGCTGCGCTCGCAGCCGCGCCTGGCTTCCACCACTTTCCTGCCTGCTGGAACAGAGGCTGCGATCATTATAAAGTCAGCTCCAACCCTTACACACGTCCCCTCCTACAATATTTGAATCTACGCTTGTGTGTGCGTATCTCCTTCTGCTTTCGGAAATAGTAAGTGCTTCGCTAACGCTGGCCATCGGCGATGCAGCAGACACGGCCATCTCGTCCGCGCGTTCGGTGATCTTCGCGCGGTGTTCTCACATGTCGCGGAGATCATTGTACCATTTGGTGTCTGAACGATTGGTGTACAGTAAAAAAAAAAAATTGCCTGTTTGGTCCGCATTTGGTCAACACTTTCAGTCGTGCTGGCTGCGAAGTCGCGCCGATCTTCTATACGAGCGATTTATCTTTCATCCTGGCAGGAATTCGGTTTGCCTTGGGGACTAAAACATATAGATCCACATTTTCTTATGAGAACTAACGACTGCTTTTGCTTGCACACGCCTCTCGGTTAGTCCAGGTCGAGGGCAGTTAGTCGTCAGCATTTGCGCATGGTACCTAGCTGAAAGCAGATGGTATCTTCGGGGAGCAAGTGGGAGTCCTTTGAAACCATCTTTTTTTTTTTCATAAAGCGCTCCATACAAGAATATATCAAGTATATCAAATACAAGAAAATATCAAATATATCAAATACAAGAATATATCAAAGAATTTATCAAAAAATGCAAGAATAGCACTTTGCGAACTTCCACCTTACAAAAGCATCGACCAAACGGACTACAATAAAAATAAATAACTAAACAAATAAATAAAAAGTAATAAATCCAGAGCCAATTCATATTGATAAAATGCATTGATGCAGTTCTACTTCGCGTTTGGAGCAGCGGCGAAGCCTTTTAGAGGGCCAAGAGAGTTGCAGATCATATATCCTTTATGCCGGTCATAGGTCTGATATCGGCGATGCAAGGTCATCGTAAAGGACGATGATGGTCTCTGACTTTATGATCAACTCAGAAGATCAAGAAAGCAAAAGAAAAAACACAAAAAACAACAACATCATGATTCGTTCTGCACGTCGTCCAGTATATTTGTACGCCGCGATCCTGCAAGATAGACTCGCAAGAAACGGCCGGCCAGGATAACAGTCCAGGCCAACTCAAAATGTCATAAAGACGGCCAACCAAACCGTCGTACGGCAGTAGCCCGTTGGTAGTAACCTTGGGCCTCGTTCGTTCCAGAAGCAGCAAAATAAGCTTCCGGCTTTATTAGACTGAAGACAACGTTATGCTGCTTTCTGCACTAGACTCATCTCGTCTCAGAGCGCGCGCGCGTGTGTTTTTCTCGGAGGCAACTGCGTACGGCGGGCCGGATTTTATTGCGGCTTCGCGTTATATCGGGGCATAAGTTGGAGCAGAAAGAACCAATCATCTGTTCTTAATGGAAACGCGGGATCGAAGTCAGACCGTGTGTACAAGAGCGAAACACGGTTGCCGCGAACGGCGGCGAGCTTCCTTTCCCGGCACGATATGTGACTCTCGCTTTCTTTCCCGCCGCGGACTGTTTGCTGCGTCTTTTATCATTTTTTTTTTGTCTGGCCAGCGAAAGGGAGCGAGGAACATTATTTGCCCGGCTGCGCTGGCATTCATCAAGTTCCGACGACAGCGCTGAGTGTAATAACTCATTACACGTAAGGTGGTTCTTTCTTTTCGCAATAGGGTTCAGCTTATGGCTCTTGATTTTTATAACTGCAGCGGAAAAGACACTTAGAGTCAATACCGAATAGCGCAATTTTGAACGGTCAAATAACTTGTCATGTTCGCAACATTTCTTAAACTGTAGTGGAGAAGGCGCCGGCCACTGCAACTGAAACGGGACAGCTGAAGTTCATTCGTCACTCGGATACATTTTCTCTTTAACCCAATCATTCATTCCAACAATAATTCTCCCCACGAAAAAAAAAAAAATCTGCATTCCCACGAGTTTTAAAGGATAGCTGTCGACCTAATTGCAAAGAAAATTCTTCGAAACGGACACACATGCCCTTTCTAATCAGAAATACAGTGAACTACAGGGCCATGGGGGGAGTTTCTCGATACCGACAGCTAGTCAAGGAAAGTTGTAGATGTAATTTAACAAGGCCAAGAAAAATTAACTACAAGTGGCTATAGACCTTTTCGGAAATATATGGCGGCATCACCATCTGCTTGACTCATTATGACGTTCTGAAGTACGGCCCGAGAGATTATCCAGGAATCGAAGATGAAATTAGAATTGGTTGAACATTTCATTACTTCAGAACGCGGAGAAGACAGGAGGAAAGTAAAACAAAGCACGTGTTGATCTTCATTTGTGTGTGCTCAGTTTTGTGGGCGTTTTTAGCACCTAATGATAAGAGTTACCGAATCGCTCAGCCTCCAGGATATATGCGAAGCGTTTATCGGAACTCGCCCCGAATCCACTCATCCCCAGCTCTCCTAGGAATTTCCGGAAAGGCATATTTTGTCGTCTTTGTTGATAACTACTGCCATATTATACGACTGCAGTTCTGTGATAACATGCAATTCACAAAGAAATACCATCCGTTGTGTTAGATAGCGGTTAACGTTAGTGAACAATAAATATTGTGAGGACGAAGACGACGACTCTGGGGCAGTGGCTCGCCTGACCATCGTACACAAGGCCCTGGGCGGACGGCTCGACTTCCACAAAATATTTCTATCTCATTGAGTGAACATGACCTTGTAGTTTGCCCTGCCCGGTCGCACATAATCGTAATCATGTTTCATAAAACCACCTAACTGCTTTTCGCGACCTGTTTGGCTCTCAGTCAGGTTATCGTGAGCAGAGTTTTGTTCTTGGCATGAACGAAGTTAAACGCACTGTTAAGGATGCTTCAGTCAATGTTTAATCGCGATACTTTGTATATAATAGATGCACATCTAAATAAACGGGCGAGACTGCTTTTAGACTCCCATCCTGTTTCAGCAGTAAATAGTAGATCAATTGAAAATTAAATGTATCTTATATACCAAGTACACAAATACTTTTTAATTAGAAACAGGGCAACTATAAAGTAATTTGAGTAAAGTAAGCCGGCACTCTGTGCTACTTGTAAATGTTTTAATTACAAGTTAGCGTGTTTCGTAACAAAACCGAAGGCCGCAGGAATTGCTCGCTCCATAAATGGGCAATACACCACACTTTACAAAAGAAAAAAAAATGGCAGACAATATTAAAAAAAACCAAATGTAACATTGAAGCACACGGGTTTTACTTACTAAGAAAAGTATAATTCTTAAAACATTGGTCTGGAAAGTCCAGGCCCCAAAAAGTTACCAAATATTAATTTGACCTTATTACCATATCCTTCGAATGGAATAGTGAAGAGAAATTGTCCCTGCTCATTTTGTGGCAAATATCAATTCACGTAATTCATGGGTTTTGGCCTCTTCAACGAAATGAATGGCGCAAATGACCAAAGTATCAGACTCCTAGGAAAGCGATTTCTTTGGTTCCTGATACTACATAAAAAAAATAAAAAAAAACTGAAACAGAAAAAATTTATTGCCCACTGAAAAGGAAAATGCTCGTTTGCAAATTTCCTTTACGTCAGAAATCTAATGGCAACGTTTTCAGTTTTCCAGCCATTGCGGCAGATGATTAAATGCTCTTGTGAGCTTAATAAAATTTATAACCTATCGCACAATATTCCAGTTTTATGTATATTCCAAATTTATTTTTAAAGGAACCATGAAACGATTCTGAAATCGAATTTCATCCACCCCACGTCGAAAAAGGTGTGAAAAGAAACCCAGAAACACAAAAATAGAGAGCCCCCCAAAAAAGTGAAAGCCGTTTACAACTCCCTGTAATGCCGAATTAGAGCGCAGCTCTTGAGGAGGAGAAGGGAAGGGTACTGAGGGGAGGCTATACACCTCCTCCTCCACCTCCCCTCATTCTTCAGTCTCCTCCGGGAGGTCACCTGACCTGGGGTGGGGTGTCACGTGACCTCGGGGGAGTGGTGCCACGTGACCTCAAGGGAGGGGGGTCACGTGAACTCGGGGGGGATCACGTGACCTCTGGGAAAGGGGTCATGCGACCTGGGGGAGTCACGTGACCCCTTCTCCTCGAGGTCACCGAAGGTACCCGAGGTCCTACCGAGGGAACCCATCGTCCTCCCGAGGTCCTCCCGAAGGAACCCGAGGTCCTTCCGAGGTCCTTCCGAAGGAACCCGAATTCCTCCCTAGGTCCTCTCGAAGAAACCCGAAGTCCTCCCGAGGTCCTCCCGAGGGAACCCGAGGTTCTCCCGAGGTCTTCCCGAAGGAATCCGAGGTCCTTCGGGAGGACCTCGGGTTCCTTCGGGAAAATTTACCCAAAATGCACCGCGCGGTTACGCCGACGGCGACGCCGCTCAAGCCGGAAACGGGCGCCTAAGAGCTGCGCTCTAAAAAGTTCTTCGCTATAGAAATTTTAAAAGAAAACCAGACTCTTTTGCGCCTTCTTTCCTTCGAGACCACTCTGCATTTTCACAGCGATGGATCCGTGGAACCGCAGCATGTCGGCCGAATCCACGTGCCCTATTGGGTAAGAGCCCACCTCACCAGCACCGCGATCATAAACAATAAATAGCTGGCGAATATTTCCTAAACGTTTTATTAAATAACATTCAGAACCACATTTTGTAGCATAATTAGCGATGTGACGAAAATTGCCGAATTTGATAATGCTGAGAGCCAAGCGCCTTCTATCGTGAGGTAAACGAAGCAAGAGGAAGACCCTACTGCGCCTGCGCAGTCAACCAACGAGCGTCGTCTGCTGAACAGGTTTGCTCCTGATCGCGCTTTCTTCGCAGGGAAGACTCGTTTGCTGGCTGCTCGAGTAGTGTTTACATTGTCTGTGATCGATCGCTCGTTGGCTGTGCCGAAAGGTTGCAGTGTACCGAAGTGCCCGAATTCCAGTTTCTGCAGTGCGGTGGTTAAAAGAAACGGCTGCAGTTTCACAACTTGCCACTCGATGAACCACGTCGAAGCACTTGGTGCAGGCTCGTCGGTTTGAGGGACGCCGAATCTACAGTCATTCATGTATGCTCGGAACATTTTAACACCGAGCGTGATTTCCGCCACATTCACAGTGTTCTCCGCGAATGAGGGCAGGTTCCAAAAGCCCTCCGCCTGAAACCCGATACGATTCCGACGCTTCGGCTACCGTCGCCCCCGAACAGGAGAAAGTCACGTCGCGAGCATCAAACAAATTTCATTATGTGGAGAATAACGAGTGCGTTAAGTGTAGACAACTCCACTTTAATGAACTGTACAACATGCATGTGCTAAATTACTGTCGAGCCATTGCGGACCCGCAACCTCGGAACAGGCATACCGGCGTATGGGACTAGTCCCATGATGTCGCTGTAGCACAACATATCTAAATGAACTTCGCTCACCTGTGATGTGTCCTCACGACCGTCAAAATTACGCCGCAGCTTGTTTTGCGGTCAGTTGGAGAAAAAGAAAAAATGGATATTTCATAATTTTTTTTTTTTTTTTTTGCGTAGAAGTTAATAAACCGAAACGAAAACAGATGCCTGTTCGGCACTCGGTGGCCATTGAAGGTTTAATGTAAAAGTTATCCGGCAAAACTAAAAAGGTCATTTCATAGTCCCTTTAATACAGTTATAATGTTTTTTTTTATTTGTATGAGTAAAATAGATTACCGCATAAGCGCTACTTAAAATAAGAAAACTATTAATATACCTAAGCCTCTGAAAATGTTCTAGCAAAATAAAAGCATTTTACACATCCCAGAGCGCGATTTGACTCTCGTCCGGGCTGCTCGTGAAATTACGTAATCGAATGTTTTCCTGGACACTGCATCAGGGGCGGATTTCTGGGTCAGGTTTGGGAAGAGGGGGGGGGGGGGGGGGGAGCTGTAAGCATTTGGCTTTTGGGTGGGGATGGGGGGGGGGGCTGTAGTGTCTGTTTAGATATGACGATACTGCCGTAGCGCTGCCGAGATCTATTTTGTTGACCTAATAATTGCTATGTCCCCAAAAACTAAATTTTCGACAGGTGCACATCAATTATTCATTTCCAAAATAGTTCACCTTAGAAAACAAAAGGGGAGGGGGTCGCCCCCCCCCCCCCCCTCGCCCCTCTCCTCCTGCTTAATCCGCCTATGCACTATATGAGTAAGTGGTGTGAAAAAGACATAAAGTAATAAGTGAAATTTAAAATACGCAATATGCTGACAACTAAAAGCAACTAAAGAACTTCTTCAGATAGTTCCCGAGTCCAAAGAAATCTTATGAATAGGGACGAGAGCCGAAGGTCGTTAACGAGTTCAAATCCCGTCACGAGTGTGTGCTTCCCCGCAACGCTGCCGGACCCAGACGGCCAGCCCGAGCCAATCGGGCCTACGCGATCGAACCCTAATGGTTTTATTATCCCAGTAGTGCCTGGCGCACTTTCGCGAGCCGCCGTCCGACACAGTGGCCCCGGCCGCGCGCCCTGGGCCGACGTGTTAACGAGAACCGCTCCCCAAATGACCGGAAAAACGAACACCATTACCACGTTTCCTCGTGTCGTTCCCTGAGCAGGGCAAACAACCGTCCCTATACAAACACACACACACACGTTGCCCCCTCGAACGCAACCTGGCGCGCGGCTGAAACGACCATGGCCCTTGGCTTGGGACGCCCAGCGATGGGCACGGCCGAGGCCAGACACCCTTCTCGCGAAAATCAATAGGCTGTAAGAAATCCGCACGAAGAGGGCGCTGAAGCGCGAAACGTGCCCCGCGATCCTGAAGGGGGCCAAGCGGGGGCGGCAGCGGCGGCCCTCATGCCGTTACACACAAAGGCAAGGATAATTCTTGCCGCCCGCGGTAATGGCCTCCTAAAGACGCAGAGCCCGAGGAATACCTAGGGGAAGGATTAGGGCCCGGGGTCTAAACAAAGGCCGGCTGTGTGCCTTCCTTCTCTCTGCCCTGTTTGCGGCACGCTCCCCCATTGGGTTCAGCCCGGTGCCCAGCTTCTTGGGCGTGTGGGAGACCTGGACGCTTAAAGAGCAGGCTACATTTACTGTGGGTCTTCAGCGCCGCTAATTACGTTCTGGAGCAAAAGAAAGACTTCGACGCATCCAATAGTTTTTTTTTTTTTTTTTTTTTTTTTGTGCGTAAATTTGATTGCTAAAAGCATTCTAACACTAGCGGATGGCAAGCGAAATCTCGTTATTCGGTTTTTCTGCTCATAAAAAGAGATCCGGTCTCGTTTGGCTCACCCCAATGATCTGTTCTGAGGCCAGTATTATTCTCAGTCTACGTTAACGATATCGCTTAGGATAATGTCTCAGCGGTAGAAGTGCATTTGTTTGCTGATAATTGTGCGGTTTACATCCCCGTTGAACCTGTTGAGGACCATGCCTTGTTGAATCAATGCTTATCAACTATCTTCCACTGGTGCGAAAGGTGGGATATGCGAATCAATTTTAATAAAACTACTATCTTAAATGTAAAAAAAAATTTATCCCATTTTTGGACGGATAAAACTACTACCTTCAATGTGTACGAAGTGAATGGAATAGCTTTGCAACTTTCTGTTAATTTTAGCTGTCTTGGTGTCACAATATTTTGGAATCTGAGCTGGAATGCGCGTGCCCGAAATGTATATAATTCTGCAGATAGAAAAATTGGTTTCATGAGAACTCTAAATAAAGCAAATTCTAGTGTCAGAACTATTGTTTATAAAGCTTTACTGCGCCTTACGCTAGAGTGCACATTATAATATGAAACGCCCGTAAACAATATGAACTTAATAAATTACAAACGTACAAGCGAATACATAAAACTTCCAGCCAGGTTTTCTTTTTTTAGATACAGTTGACGCTAGTTTGTTTCGGTATTGATGAAAGGAATCCAGTTGTCCTCGTTGGCGTCATTGCGTGAAATGTTGTGATTAAAATTGTTTTGTATTTGCTGTAGTTTAGTCAACTTAATGTTGAGACACACAGTTATATAAGACTCCCTGGAAGGCGATCTACACCCGTTTTCACCTCAAGAAAAAATGCAAGTTTTCCGCATTGTTCATACGTGGTGCGAAGTATAGCTACAAGATTTGGTTGTCGGAGGGAAAACCGATGATTTTGGCGCTTGGGACGTGTACGTCTTGATAACATAACATATATCTAATCTCAAATTCACCAACATATATCTTAATTGTCAGCATAAAGCGGGAAATGAGTAGTGCCCCCGCGAGGAGCAGGACATTTTATTACGGCTCTTAAGGTGAAAACGGGTACATACGTTTAAATAATGAATTATCAGTTGACCCATATCTCGCCAGTTTTGATATTTACAACTGTTCCTTTCTCGTAAAGACCATCAAAAATTGGAATAGGTGTTTTGATTGATGTATCTTCTGTCAAAGCATTTGAAGAAAAATTGTTGCGTTGTTTTTTCACGATTGCGTTTCCTTTCTTTCTGAACAGTAGCAGTGTAATTAGAATGATTGAATGTGTAACTTGTGTTGCGTACCTTTGTAAATGTTATTCCATCCCCTCCTGCAATAACCCGCAAGGGTTGGATGTATTTGAGATGAATAAATAAAGATATAGGTAAAGGTATTCGGTGCGCAAACACTTGATGTTGAACCATCTGTTCCAAATATATTAAAGCGTCATTAGGTCGGGAGTGGTGCCGTCCTACTCTTTTCCTATGTATCAGTATCAAGAAACAGAAAGCTAGATAAGAGCTTTTATAAAGGCCTGACCGCCGAGAATACAAACAACTAGGCCTTAAAAGACTGATAGCGACTTTTTTCTGTAATGTCTTATAGCACAGGGAATACAGTATTCAAAAGGCAGTAATTTCACTATGACTAATGACGTAATGATGTCACGTGACCGGGTGTCACGTAACGTGACGTTACGTTAAACCACGACTGGACACCCAATATTACAGCGTTTCACATGGCCTGCCTAAGGGTGTGCCGGACGCAAAGATGGGCACATTTTTGTCTGTAGGAGCTCCCGTTCTGAAGACGTTTGAAAATAATAATGTTCTTTATCAGAGCGAACTGGGGCTGTGAATTAACGACCCTTGACGTTATCAAGTTGGATTTCCTATCAGTACAGTGTTTATGCGTACTGTTTTCCTTTCTTCGGAAGGAACCTGGCCGAGTACTATCTAGAATCTAGATAGTACTCGGCCAAACCACGGCTCGCGAGCCGCGGTTTGCCGACCCCTGATCTAGATGATAGAGCTTCCTTTAATTAAACACTGCTCAGTGAATGCACCCTGGAGGTAAAGAGCAACCTGGCGACGGTAATCAATGACTCCGTGTAGTTCAATCATCGATAAACATGTATGCATCACAGCGTGTAGGAACAAAATGATACGCGTTCGGTTTTAATTTTGCTCGATCTTTCGTAAAGCCTACCAAATTTTACAGTTTTTCCTCGCACGACGTTCAAGGAAATAACACAGGCTTATTGAGAAACGGCGTAATATGAGTCCATTAATGTCCATTTCAGCACATCCTCCGAGCAAGAGCAAGTGTGCATATACTTTAGTGTCCCGGCCTTACATTAAGGCTACATCAGTGCACACTAGGCCGCATTGTGCCCTAGGGGTTATAATAACACGTGATCCCGATGTTCCACCTTACCCTTGCGGTTTGTGCACTTGTGTGGATCGAATCATTGCAGGCGTGACGAGGGCCACGAAAAGGATCAGTTCATTCACGTGCAGGTGCTGTGCGACTTCTAGTTTTTCACGCAGGTGTTCTGATGTTCTGTGATCCGAATTATATCTACCTATCCGCAGGAAATTTGGCCATACATGTATAAGCTTCTTACCTGAGCATCATCCTTGCAATGGAGGCAAATGCGAACTTCTCATGCAGTGTCCAGTTTTTCAAATCTGTTAATTCAACACAACTGGGCGGCACAGCACCTGTGTCAAACTTTTGTGCTTAATACTTATTCCAATCCTCCTGGCGGTTTCCAGGCGAACTGACTTGGTACAAGCACAGAGACGCGTGTGAACGTGACCTCCTGTACAAAAGCTCTGTGTCATCAGTTGTGTACCTAATGCGACAAATTACCCTTCAGCAGCGGACACATCAGATTTCATTCTAAGGCAGTGACGTCCTGCTTCACAGATCCAATCGAACCTCGAACATCCTAAAGATGTTAGAGGTTGCACACCTTTTAGGGCACATTTTTTTTATTTCTGTAAATATATTTAAAACCCCGTTATACTATTTAGCGGGCCTAGCTTACATGCAGCCTTCGACTACAATTTCTCAATATTACTAATAAAATGATTAAACACTCCGCTTTCTGAGATTTAAAAAGAATCGTCACCATATAATAGGGCGCAAAGAAACAAAACGTTGGATGCGACAAACAATTAGTAGGGTTTCTAGGCAGTCCAAAATTTATAAATTATTGTGATGCACCAATAATAACATACTTCGAATAAAAGCACGAAAGCACTGTACGTAATCAAAGTATGTTTTGGTAAAAAAAAAAGAAAAAAAGGCAACCGTGACAAGGGCAGCGTTAAAACTGATGACACAGAGCGACGCATCTTCAAGGCATATTTTAGTCTTAGAACTAGTACCCAAAACTCTAAGGATCAATATTCCGCACGTGCGTCCCCGTTAGGACATCGTTAAGAGATTCCTGGATGAAGAAAATAAATCGAAAAGAAGAACAACACCCCGCCGACGATGACATTCCCCCCTCATTAGAGACAGGGACATCTTACTATCTTCTCCAAATTTACCTTTTAAACGCCGCCCGGGAATTGTGCGCGTGTGCAATATCGATCTTTCTAGAGTGCGTGCCTCCAAACCACATTTACCTTCAAAGTGTTCAGTGTAAACGAGTTCCGCCTTTACTATGCTCTCATGTTGAACCGGGGATCAAAAATAGTAAAAATGCGGGGACGAAAGCCTTAACCGTAGCCACCGTACGTGGTGGATTTAGCTGCGAAAGTTACAAGACTTGTCGAGGATACTATAGTGTCTGGCAGCATAAGAAACACGGTGCTTTGCGAGTTGTACATATCATTATGCCTCCGCAGTCAACGAAAACTGCGACGTTAGCAGATGAGAACGACGAAAATAGTATCAGAAAGCAAAACGCGTGAACATAATTACTATGCCCTGGGCTTCTTGCCTGCAAGAGATATAGAAGCCTGACCAACCAGATATAGTGATACTAATCTCCAATATGTTATTGAAAAGTATCATGGCAAAGATATGGCTGGCGGTACCTAACCAATATTTAATGAGCTTGATCACTCTATTCGTTCGACAACAGGATATAATCTATTTGCACTGATGAGCTAACCGATGAGCTGTATGTAAAGAACTGACAAAGGTTATTTTTTTTTCAGTTCTTAGCGTTGGATCATGTGCTGTTTGTTTTACATGTTTGTTGTTATGCCCATTCGTTGGGAAAAAAATACAGCCAATCAAATGCATTCCAACTTAAACAGCCTACTCCTATAATGCATAATAGTGTGTTTTTTTTTAGTTCAGTGTTATTTGCAATCTATTCAACGAAAACTAAGGCCAAGCCTCGCATCAAAATTTTTTAACGTGAAATGTTCCTTGGCTAGATGTTTTACATGTCGTGAAGTCCAAGTAAAATCGTGGCTGCAAGGCTCGACACTGATTGGTTGACGGGTGGGAAAGGAGGAGTGGCGGGCTCGGCGCCGCTTGGTTCACGGGGAGGTCATGTGGCCAGAGGGTAGGCGAGGATGAGTGCGGTAGGCGAGGAGGAGCTCGACCCCTCGGTGAAATGAGGGTAAGGAGCTCTCGAGTGAAAGATCGCCAGGTTTACCAGCCGAATGAGCGGTACAATCGCTTCATTTTAGGAACAACTAACTATCAAGTGTGTACATGGTACACATTAAATTAACTCAGAGTATCGCTAAAGGTTTGGGATGCTAGAACGTTTCACGTATGCATGCAACAGAATTACCTAGCAAATTGCCATAAATATTGGTTGTTAATATTTCTTAAACTATTTTTCAGTGGTGACATATCAAGAGTTGCGTACACTCAATTCATATGAAGTACCGTAGACTACACGAGTCTCAACTGGTACAGCGAGCAATACCATCTTATGCTTATTTCGAGAAGGCTCTTGCGAGGGTACCCACAGGCTACAGCTTATGCTCTCCTGCGGATTTTGGTAACATATTTCTGCATTAATGTTCTCTAAAGTTGCCACAGGACGGCGCTTTCTGACAATCTAATCAACCCTCGTGTAGAGATCTTTTGGGCGAACCTGGGATGGATGGCTAAATAACAATGGCTATACCCTTTGTAACGGGCGGAAGCTTGCGCCACCTGGCCTAACATTTCGTTATCCCTGTTTTTTAAATTGTATAAATTTTGTTTTAACACAGCCCTTGCCCCCCCCCCCCCTTTTCAAGTGTTTTCGTTGCTTATTTTTACCTGTATTTTTACCCCTCCCTAGATCTTTTCCACCAATCTTTCAATTTCCTCTTAGTTACCGCAATTCTTTCCCTATCCATTCGTCCATTCATGTCCGGAAAACACAGTGCCCCCCCCCCCCCCCCCCCCCAAATCCGTAGTGATCCCCCCAACAGGGTGGAGCAAAGCCCTGTGCACCTTAACAAGATATGCTTTATAATTTCCCTTTCGCGTCCGCATATGTTGCATAAACTGTCTATTTCCTGAAATTTAGCCTCATATGTTTTTGTTCTTAGCACCCCCATTCTAGCTTCACACAGCAATGAGCTCCCCAATGAATTATCAGACAACTGTTCCTTTTTTACTTCTCGTTTTTGTGTTCTGTATCTTGTTAAAGCTGATTTTTTCTGCATCCTCTCTTCCTACAATTTCCTCTCAGTTTACTTACTTCCTTTTCTACTGATAGGCTCTGATCGGCCCCAGCTCGTTGAATATATTTAGATACCAGTTTGCTTGTTCGGTTTGTTTACTTAGTGTTTAGACATTTTATAAATTGATACTTGTACACTTTGCCTGCCCACTATGTCTTCTCAATTTCAGCTAATCTTTGTTCGAATTTTACTTCCCCTGATCGCTTCTCAACTCTCGGAAGATGCCCAGCAAACATCCCCCTGTACTCCCTCATTTAAAGTATTCCCATGTGCCCTCAACGCCAATCTACCCACACTCCTTTGATGTGTCTCTAAACCTGCCTGGATTTCTGACCTCAAACACAATACCGCAATCCCAAATGACAGTCCTGGCACCATGACTCCCTTCCATACGCCCCTAAGGATTTTTTATCTCTTATAGTTCCAGAGTTTTCTGTATTTCATAATAGCTGAATCTTGTTTACACTTTTTTATTACAATATCTTCATGTTCCTTTATATACTTTCTTCCCTCACTTAACCATACTCCCAAATAGTTGTACTCTTCTACGTGTTCTATCACTTTGACCTATATCTCCTGGGGCTTCCCCTTCTCGTCGTTGAAAACTATTATCTCCGAATTGTCCCTACTGAAGTTTAGGCCTAAACTGTCCCCTTCCCGGCGGCGAATCCTAATCAGTCCCTGTTTTGACTCACGACTATCTGCTACGAGTACAATGTCGTCTGCATACATTAACCCTGGCAATACTTGGTTTACTTTATGTCCTTCCTCTATCTAAGTCAGGTAAACACCTTGGTTACACTGCTCTGATTTGTTTTTCCATCTCACTGAGGTGTTGGTCCAGGTTGCCCGCCTGCCAAATTGCCAGTGGTCATTTCCACCGCGAGGGGCCCAAGGACAGTTGTCTACGCCGTTCATAAAAGGCCGTCGCAGCGTACGCGTGGGGGCTCTGGGGATCGCGGCGCGGGCGATAGCCGTCATTAAATGTCTGCGTTTTGTTTATCCCGTGTGTTGTATCATTCTCCGAGACGGGTAGCAGCAAGGGAAATCGCACAAGCTTCGTCTAGACAATTATAGCAGTTTGTTGAAAACACTAAGGCATAACTAAACATAAACAATGTCGTAAAACCATTTAAGAAATGAACACAAAGGTAATAAAAGCGACGTCGTATTTGATTGCGCTCAACTAAAACAATACCTTCTGAGGGTAGTGACCGCGACAGTTAATTAAGTAATCTTGAAGACATTATGAAGCAAGTTGACTAATTTGCTTTCTCGCGCTGTTGTCCGTCTTTACCTCCCCCCCCCCCCCTTCCAAAAAAAAGAAAAAAGAAAGAAATTGTGGTATTAGCACAGATGTTTATACGCGATACAACACAAAGTAACACTCTCAAAAAAAAAAAAAAAAGATTCAACTCATAAAACCTATCCTCCCGGCCCCTCCCAGGGCACGACCCCCACCGCTGGAGAACGACGGGAGGTGGTGGCGCAGTCAATAGCCAAAGTTCCACAACGCACAACTATTGCCCGCAGCTTCGAGAGAATTTCGCTTCAGCGCATTTGTATCGCCGGGTTACTTCGCCGGCGAGATTCGTATCCTCGCCCTCCCGGGGATGCAATCAGGCTCTGGTCGCGGCGTGAAAGCCTCCGGGAGATGGAGAAGATATCTACCGCTTTTCGCCTCCCCCGTCGGACCCATGCTGTGCTTTTTAAATGTTTTCAAGCTGATGTCAGAGTTTTTTGTGTTCTTTTATCGCCGTATAGTTGCATGTTTTTGTCAATTTTCAAAAATCTGCAAGGCCAGTGAAAAAGAAAATAAAGATGGATGTTCTATCAAAGCGTTTGTATTTCCCACGATCGGGAGACGCGCGAAGGTCAAGAAACGAATCTAGGGGTCCACGTCAGCGTGCTGCGTGGGATATTTTCCGGGAACTCACCGAGGAAGCTAGCCAAATAAAGCGGAGAAGTTGATAAGAATCAGGTCTATTTTGTATTTTTTGTATGTGGGAATGGCGTTCGTAACTTCGGAGGGCCCTTCGGGCTAAAGAGGCGTTGCCAAGGTAACTTTTGGAATTTAACGAGAAATATTGTAAATCATAAAATGTTCATGGGGTTTTTCGAGACTGGAACTGCCCCCCCGAACAGGCGTGTGGCTTCATATCCCAGACGAGGTGTGTGTATTTTATTGGGGAAGGCTTATTGAAGGCAAGGCGGCCCTCCGCGGTAAAGCAATTTCGGTTGCCCGTCCAAAAACGCGTAGTCAATTTGCTTGCAGGTCCTAAATTTATAGTTATATCGGTGGTACCCGAAAATATCCTATTCAACATTGACAATTTACAGGAGTGTGCTATATATAATTCGTTAATTTCGCACGTAATCCGCGTAACTTTTGTTTTCCTCGACAGCTCCACAAACTTGAACAAGTGGCATGGCGGAAAGTGACACTGAATAAGTAATAGTCTTCTCTATATTTTTAATAGATTTTGGTTTTATTTGTTTAGTGCCCCCCCCCCCCCCCCCCAAAAAAAAGAACAGATTCCTAGTTTCAATTTTTTTTTAAAGCCATACATTTACACGAATGTAAGGAACATTGTTGTGAACAACTTTGTGCGTCGGCTTTGCTGTGTGGTATACTGGCACAAATATTGTAATCCAAGGAAAGACACCAGCGAAGGATGAATCGTGATCTATGCCGTATCCTGTACTGAACTATTACAATAGACTCAATTGATTGACGTTAACAATATTCTGCACTGCGGTGGCCACGTGAGTTTGGTTTTTGCAAGCTAGGTCGGTTATAGTGTTAACGTCGAAAGACATCAGTGGCGTCCAGCTGCATGTGGGTTGCTGATTTCTATTAAATGCCGCAACCACTACCCGACGCACTCAGCCGAGCTTAACTGAAAAAAACAATAGTTGGGTTAGAGAAGGGGAGGATAGTGAAAAGAGGGGGTAGAAGAGGAGCTTGAAGATTGCTTTGATAAAGCTTGTGATGAAAAGCGAGAAAAAGCAAGCCTGTCGAGCCAGAAAAATGCCAGGAAAAAAAAGAAAACAGGAAACTTTTTCGTACTTTGACGCAGTTTATTTTTATGAAGCTTTTCCTACAAATCCTATTTCGAATTTTTAATATACAATATGTTTCACGAAACGTCGGCCAGATTGTTCCTGAATAAACTACGCTTCAAACAGGGAAAAAAATTAAATATTCGTCTGTGCCAAATGACCTATTTAGGTAATTTATTAACGTACTGCACAATTCATATATAAGTCAGGTATCTTATAGGACATGGCAATGTAAGACATGGTTCTTATAAGACATGCAATCAACATCAAGCGTCATGAGTGCCTCTGTACTCATGACGCTTGAAGATGAACCTCTTGACTTGGGTCATGTAATAAAGTTCATTCTCTCTCTCTCCCCCAAAAGTCACTTATCTACTGTTCCTAGATTTCAATCGGCGAGAAAATAATTAAATCTACTGAGCAGGCAGATGCAAACCTGAATATAGTGAAGATAAATAGAAATATCTGCCTTTTGAAAGGTCGAAACTCTAAAGGAATCTTCGATGTTCTGCGCAGTCAACAATTTCGAAAACAAAAGAAGAGAAAATAGGATTGAAAGAAACCTATTCTGACTCAAGCTTTCTGCTGGCCTAGTCAAGAGTAATGGATTGAAAGCTCCAACTTGTCGGAAGTCTTTCAGCACGTCGTAACGGCACTCAATGCTGCGCTCATAAGCAGTTGCTTAGGTATCTTCACTGCAGACAAAAAGGTGTAACTGTACAAAACTGCGAACTTAACAAAACAAAACAAGAAAAGGCACGGACAGTTGTTTTGCCTCGGCTTTTTGTTTTTCTCTTGAAAACTCGAATGTAGACTAATTACGCGCATTATTGGAGGGGAAGGACCTACCCAACTGGTTGCCGAAAGACACGTGATGAACTACTAAGCAGCATGCACAGCCGTTCTCAAAAAACGGCAATGTTTAGGGCGAAAACATGTCTGAGTTAATTTTGATTTGGACAGTGTTGCCAGTGTTGAAATTCATGCTCAGCAGAGGCATTATGGCATTGTAACAGTGTTTTGTTTTTGCTTTCTGGGGTTATATTGTGGCTGCAGGTAATTATTATGTGTGTTTGTTTCTAATTTCACTAGAGGCAATTTTTCCCCGTTGCTGCGAGTTTCTTTACAAGCACTAAGCCTTTAAAGCTCCAATGATAAGTTGGTACAAATTATGATTTTATTTGAGAATATACCTATATGACCAGTGCATACAACGAGACAGACAAAAGGGTTACGGGCGGGGAAGCAATGTAAGCCCTAGAGAAACCTGACGGATACCTAGTCTGCAGCTTGACATTCAACAGCAGCTTTTATTCCAAGGAGTGGAAACCTGACTTGAGTTGTTCATGTTGTCTTTGCAGATAAAATGTGAAAGACAATCTAATAGAACTCCCACAGAGAAAAAATAAGGCTTTTAAAAAGTGATTGGAAAGTGGTGCGAATGGTTCTTACATACTTTATTCCGGTACAAATATCGGTTAGCAAAAAAAAAAAAAAAAAAACACCCCTTGCAAAAGAACAGATATTCTTAAAATCGATTTGCTTTGACACCACAAACGTATCTAAGACAAATACTGAGTATTTTAATAAGCCTGCCGGCCCTCAAATTTCATTGCCGTTTACTCAGGTCGGTTTTTTGTATCGCCGCCGCTATTACATATTGGTTCAAGTCCAAATTGAGAGAAATGTAACATAATTTGTTTGCGTTTTATTTTATTTCTCCATAAACAAAATTACGTTAATTGATGTCTTGCATCCTGTTGTATAGTAATTTATTTTGCATGCCTTTTATAGTTTAGTCTGCGCTATCTCTGCTAAACGTGATAGCATAAATGTTCACCAACACAAAGGCTTGGCTGTTTGTGGGAATATTCAGAAAGGCGAAACCATCAATTGTGCACGGTGATATCCCTAGGTTTATGGCTCTCACTCTCAAACTTGAACGTCCCTCTTTCTACACTTATCGCAACCTGAAAAATCCAAAATGTAAATTATGGGACTGGGTAAACCCCTATAGTATTTTATTGTTTCATGCAAGATTAAACAGAAGCCCTATTCGCTTCGCTTCTTATAGAGCGACCGAACATGTAAGCCGCTTGCACTTCAATTGCTATACACCTCCGAGACATTACGCAATAGACTAGCCTTACACAATGGCCAGATGCACTTATTCGGATACTGGTTCAAAGCATTCTACAAGGTTCCATACGCAAGAAGTTTTAGGTGGCTTAGGTGATGATGAAATGAACTCAACTGCAGCTCAATCTCGATCTGTATATTGAAAAGAGGCTTGAGTATAAGAGGCTTGGGCACACGAACCGATCTTGTTTTTAGCTTTCCGAAATCTGTTCAATCTTCGAGCGGTGATGCGCGATATCCACTTAGGCGGCAATAGCACAGCTGTGTGGGGCGTTGAGGACATTTCTGCCAGCGTATTTGTGTTTGAGCTTCTTACACAATATGCAGCAATCCTATTCTCGTCTCGTCGCAGGAAATACTAGCTTAATAGATATCGTGTCTTTTTTACAAGGTGCAAGATATGTTTGGTTACCAGGCTGCTAAGTGTGATGATAATACTCCCGTATAAATACTCTGCGAAATATAAATTATTTTTACAAACCTTGCACACTTTCGTTAGATAAATTTGAAAAAAATCCCAGACCAGCAAAAAAAAAAGCGACAAATAAAGTCTTTTTTGACAGGTAAGCAAATGTTAGAACATGCAATTCACGTGTAGCAAAGAAAAACTTTATTTTTTAGCAATCGTGACATAATATAGTTTTTTACATATACAACAATATGTCGTTTGTGACATATGTTATCCCTATAAATTATATATATGGGAGATTTCATTTCAAATAGTGCAGGGAAAAGGGGTCGTATCTCATAAGCCTACGAAAAAAACAGATATTTGTCCTGGGCAAATTATTTACCAGTACGAAAACGAAAATTGTGTTTGCGTCATATTTTCAGTTCTTGATTTTTTACTTCTAAAGTTGCAAAAACAGAATTTGGTATTAGGGTTACCGTCAAAGGTCGCGTATTCGGGAGCTTTGCCAAGCATAGATACCTTTCGTACAACAAAAATGCTCTTTACTTGATTTTGTAAACTAATCTAAAGGCGCCAAAAGTTATTAAAAAAGTGAATTTTTTGTTAATTTCTTTTTGTTATAAAACCCCAGATCATGGACCCTATGGCAATAATTTATTTGATTTGAATATTGCTAACTTTCGTTACATTATGTTTCATGGAATAAATCATAAACTAAATGAAAACGTGAACAAATAGTTATCCAAGGAGTACAATATCGCTATAGTCAAATAAAGGTAATTCAGCGAAAAGCGCTTTTCATTACGAGAGGACGTCTAAACGTTACAATTTGGTCGTCAATTTTCTGAAATGGCCTTTCTTAATTATTTTTTTTCTTTGAATTTTTTGGAATAAGCCTAAAACATACTGTAAAAACAGATGTAATATTTGAATATACGATTTCGACAAGTGCATTCGAAACGACGACATATTTGAAGTTTAGTCTAAGATGCGAAACTAGGCCAAAGCAATTTGTTTCTGCCATATTATTAATTATTTGTTCGCCCTTACTCATAGTGTGGTGCCTGGAGCGCGTCTCCGACTAGTCTGTTTACCGCCTCCAGAAAAGCGGTCCCTCAATTTCCGCCTGATGACGTCATAAAAGTGTCATGCTGTCGCCGACTGCGATCCTGGTGGCGTCTCAATAGTTGTGGTGTATATAGCAGACGCCTGTTCTGCTGTAGGTCGCTCTCCACTGTGAGAGACCAGGGAAGCTAAAGCAGCCGGAAGTTGGGGCGCCTGGGACGCCGTGACGACAGCGACACTCGCGTTCGCTCGTGCTTTTCGCTAGCATTTCTACGGCCAACCGCCAGTATCGCGACAGGCTACAGCATGACACTCCGGCTTCGGTGACGTCATTTGTTGCCACATTGGGACCACTTTCGATATGTGGGCGGGATAGGACGCTAAACACACCAGTCGAAGACGCACTCCAGGCACCATACTCATAGTGTTTGCTTGCTTCGATTTTACAAATATTTAAGCGGTTATTTTTAATAGATGAAATATTTCATGCACACGTCCACTTTTTTCAATTAAACAGATGAAGTCGTAATTAGAAAAAGAAATCTATATTACGTAATAAAATACAAGTTTATAAATATTACCGGGATATCATGTGGCGCTAGGGGCAACAAAATATTATTATTACTAATGCGCGGAAAGGCCTAACGCAACTTTTCGTTCTTTTCCAACTGTTGCTTCGCCACGCACGCTAACCCTAATGAGAAGATGCAGGATCGTTTAACCTTTTACATTTGCGTTTTCTTTTACAAAATAAAAATGAGATAAACTTGCCTTGACCATTTTGGTAAAACTCGAAAGAGAAATTATGTTGTGCGTGTATTATGCCCGCGTTCTTTTTTTTATATAGTTGGTTGCGAGGATTTCTGGGTAGTTTCGGATGTTCTGCACGCACGACACACACTTGTGACTTCCGGGATCGTCTAAATAATTAAGAGAAGTTTAAATTTTTTTCGGGAGCAAAGCGTATCGCAAAATTACCGTATTAAAAATTTTTTTTTTTTTTTTGTGGGTTCTAATTTTTTTACGTTTGCGGGTAGGTCCTTGAATTCTTAGCTCTCTTGGATTGCTAGAAGACTCCTCGTTGTAGCTGAAGTAATTGCGGAGGAATGAGGTTTAACCTATGGCTCTCTTTACTCTATCGATTAACTTTTCTTGCAAGTTCCGACCTTATATACGCCCGCTGCGGTATCCCTTGGTGCGTGATGGTTCCCCCGAGCCATGCCGTGAGTCCACGTGTGGGGGGAGCTACGCTTTGTCTGGAACCAGCTGCGCTCGCTGGCGGCTGCCTGCGGACTCAGTATGCTCGGCTAAGGTCCACTCGCCGCCGACAGTCACCTGAGGTCCGTACTCCGTGCCGTGACGGATACCCCAAAAGTGCATCGTCACGGCACTCGTCGTTCACCGACTAATCACGCAAAATGAAGTCGCCGTGACCCTGCACTTTGTTTCTTGCGTGATTGGTTTTCTCAGCGATGATAGCAAATTTAAGAAAAAAAAAAAAAAACGAGCGCCATGACGATGCATTTTTTTGCGCTGCTTGATTGACTCCATCGAATTGTAACGTTGGTGAAGGTTTGATTTAAGTATGATTATGTTAACTTAGTATGATGAACGGTCACCCGCGGAATAAGTATGCTGGACTAACCATGACTTACCGCCAACTCTTGCCTACAAACTGAGTACACTGAACTAAGTACATAACTTTTTAATATTTCTAATTAAGTACATAACCTTTTTAATGTCGTGTTGTTTGTTTGTTGTTGTATGTGCTAATTCATATGTTGTGCCCCACTCCTACTTGGGCGTAAAATGGCCTGTAGTATTCTCTAAATAAAATAAAAACTCGCCTCCGGCGGCACTAAGTATGCTTGACGAAGTATGCATCACTGCCAGCGGTCTTCTGCGGACTAAGTGTGACTGGCCGCCGACGGTCACCTGTGGGCTAAGTACCCTCGACTAAGTATGACTCGCCGTGGGTCAGAGTCCCCTGCGGACTAGGTACACCGCATTAGGCATGACCCGGAGCCGACGGTCGACTGCGGAATAAGTGTATACGCTAAGTATAAGTCTCCTCCGCGGTGTCTGCTGACTAAGTAAGCTGGACAAAGTGTCGCTCGCCGCGGACAATTGTGGACTACTGCAGTCTACCACCGGCGGCAAATTAATACACTTGCTTGCGCTCTCGTTCATCTATACTTGTTGTGCCGAGTAAAAATATGGGACAGCGGATCCCATCGTCCGGGGTTCGATTCCCGCTGCGATCTTTGGTGAATCTCTCGGTTTCAATTGTGTGTTCTTAGTTACGAACATGTATAATCTGTTATGACTAATTCTGCCTTCTAAATGCTTTGGATGCTTCAGCACTGCCTGCCTTGCGGGCTATACTTCATTTGTGTTGTCTTGGCCTGCGTGTGCCAATTTCTTATCAAACTCGACCGTAACACTTTTCTTTTAAATCCAGGCCATAAATATATTATTTGTTAAAAACAAAGCCCACATACGCAGTAGGGAATTTGTGTTTCCCAAAACTTAACGCCGCCATGAGACAATTCGTTTGAGCACTTTTTGTAGTACAGCGAAAACGTTCCAGCTGCTGCAGTGGCTAATTTAGTTTTGAGTAGACGGCAATATATAAATATATTGATCACCAAGTTGAGGCGGTAAGTTTGAGGAGCACTGTAGATACGAACACATCAAATTCCTAGTAACGCAAGTTCACAGGAACGGCTATTACGACAACAAATTGGCGTGTAAATGGGTTAAAGGGTAACTCTCAAAGGAAAATTGAAGGGCTTCGGTATTTGATGGGGCCTCGAGGGTTAGAAATAACACACCTATATTTTAGAATGATGCGTAAAGTAGCCACAACAGCGCTTCCAAAATAACGCTGAAGCCTCTTCCTCCTGTCGCAATCGCTGTGAGGAAGGATGACGTATTTTAGATAAATTTCAACATTTCCGCACTTTCAGCGACCTTTAGCCGAGCAGCCAAAAGCGCTGCATGCGTTCCCTCACAAGCGGCACGCGCAAAGCAGATGAAACATCTGGGTATGACGTCACGCCCAGAGGTTGGATGTTCTTTTTTCTCTCGCGGCTATTGATACGTTCCGGTAAAGGTATTTTGATATTTAAATTCACACGACAAAAATACGCTAGAATTTACCTCGCAAGTAGCATTTTTTTAAGAACTTATTCAGCTTCCTTTTAAGGTTTACCGCATAATATTAACATAAAATTGAGAAACCGTCCTTAGTTTGAGTTTTCTTCCACAAGTAGCGTACAGAATGTTCTTGACAAAACTAAAATACTTATGCTTTTTTTTTGCGTCGCAGCAGTGGGTTATATGTGCTGCATCACTTCTCGGAAAAATAATTTCATAACGAAGGGATCAGCACGTCATGTTGTTTTAAGCTTTGTCGACCTGAGTTTGCCTTCAGCGGTTCCCTCACACCACGACTCTCGTGCCGCTGGAAATCCCTGCATACCATCACATCACGTATGGCCCGCTTTCTCGATGCCAAAAAAAAAAACAAGGAACTGAATGATGTGTAATTTTAGTCAAGAACGGTCGGTCATGTCAACTTATGGACACAAGCTTAAAACAGGGAATGGTTTCTCGATGCTATGTTCAACAAGTATATAAAGAAATAGTGACACCCCCCCCCCCCGCCCCCCCCCCCCCCCAAAAAAAAAAAAGAAAAGAAAAGCTTTTATTTTATAAGGGGTGTCAGGAGGCTACCCCATCAATATTTTGTCGCAGAATCATGTATATGTTTTAATAAAGTAAAAAAAAAAAAAAAAAAAAAAAACCTCAACTGCTTGAATCCGCAACCGAAACACGAGCACGGAAGCTCATGAACGGAAGTCCTGTGGCTACACCCGACCGCGTTTCTTTTTCTTCGCGTTTCCGGCGTCTTGAGCAGACGACAACAACGAACTTGCATGCACCGTTTATTGTGCGATTTTTACGCCCTTATATCCCTTCCGCTCGATGTTCTGCGCTTGATGATCGCTAGGCCATCGTGTCACCCAGCTCACGTTACGTCGCCATATTGAGAGTGACGTGTACGTGTACTTTCTCTGATTTGTGGAACTTTTTTTTTCGATCAACATATGTGCAGTTTTTTGGAGGCCACAAAAATTGGGTTCATATTCCTTCTTTTGTTAATAATGAATCTGTGCGTTAGGTAACCTATGACTTTGAATATAGTTGGTGCACATCGTTTGAACGCCACGTGACCATGAAAACAAGAGGAAGCGCGACTAAAACAGGCCAATTTTCGACAGGCGGTTTTCGGTCGAAACGAAAACGAATTTCGAGCAGCAAATTTTGTTTTGGGTAGGGGGCTCTTATAGGTAACGTTTGAATAGGACCCTCGGCGAGCATAAATACCCTGTTAGTGTCCCTTTAAACACTAAAATCCGTTGCTCAAAGTTAAATTAGATCGTTTTTCCGGTCTCATTTAACGTCAATAATCTTTCCTTACGAAATATTTTATATAATATGTACGCCCGATGCAGGTAAACTTTCTTCATTTTTTTTAAACAAAAAAAAAACGAATATCAGTTGATTTAAACGAGCCTACGTTCTCACAAGGCTTAGCGTGCGTGAAGAAAAACTTTAGACTTTGTGCCTAGGGCTGTCGGCACATAAAAATTATCTTGCTTTCCACAGAGACACTATTATTCTGCATATATATTTTGGAGGGAAGTATCTATAAGTGTTTACTTACAAGGTGCAAATAGTGGTATACCGCTCGTCATCCCAAATAAATGTTGGCAAAAGAACAGGATAATAACTATGTATAAATAATTGAGTCAAGCCTATGTCGAAAAACAATCAGATCCCTAAACATGTCTACAATAGATCGATACGACTTGTTGAATTCAAGTTACTTTCTTTTAGTGGTGACGCGTCATTAGAAGCAGAAATGTTAATAGGATCATCAAACGTGAAAACAGCGCAAAAAATTGAACAAAGGACAAGTGAAAGAAGTGCCCGGACAAAGTGAAAGAAGTCCGAGCACTTCTTTCACTTGTCCTTTGTTCAATGTTTGCGCTATTTTCACGTTTGACGATGTTAAACCAACTAGCCCAACTTACCGCCTTGTTGAAGGTTGATAGCACTTATAAATCGATTAGACCGCAAGGGAGCATCAAAACAGACAGTGCTTAAAAAGAGTGGTGAGTCAACAGCACCGCTCACAACCTTATGTTTAAACATAAAATCACGTAATTGTCTTCTATCAAGCAAAGTACACAACCCAAGCTTTTTTAGTAAATGTTCATAGTTGTAGTAGCAGTTGCGGTCAAAAAACCTGTCGTAAATTATGCCCATGAAGCGTTTTGGAAACGCTCAACAGAGCATGATGGAGTGAGATTAATGCAATTTTATACAGAAGAAGCATACCCCAGCATTGTGCGCACTAGGCAACAAAGTAAGCGCACAAGACCAACAGGCAAAGAAAATATTCTCGTAAAACGAGATATCACCCCGAGGTTTCTAAAATACGCGTTACAGGTAGTTAACACATGATGATTGAAATTTAAGGATGAATAACAAATGATTCCAAGATCCCGAACGACGGGCACTCGGATGATAACACCGCCACCTAATGTGTAAAGCGCGATCCAAACCAACGCTTCTTTTTGCGCCTGTAGGTCGTGCGGCTGCGGATGTGACGCATTTCGTGGCGTTTTTGCTGTTTCCGGGCGCGCTTTCTGAGTCAGAACCGTGCGCTTTGGTTTGGACGGGCAAAACTTCGGGCGAGCGCGCACGCGCGCACGCAGGCACGAGCGCACAAGCGAAGTGCAACTGCGACAGACTGGCCGGCCAGACGGCGAGAGAAAGAGAGAGAGAGAGGGATCGCGTTGTCATGTTGGAAGAGAATAAAAGGGGGGGAGGAGAGGGCAGCCAGACGGCGAGAAACGCGGAGCCGGAACTAGCTTGCCCTCCACCGATTGGCCGGGACACAGGAGCGCCCTACTACGTCACCGCGCGTTTTTGTGCGCGTTGAGAAAGAAGTTGAAATCAACCAACTTTCTTGTGCGCGCCCGGAAGGAGCGAAGAAGCGGCGCGACGTCACGAAAATACGTCACATCCGCAGCCGCACGACCTACAGGCGCAAAAAAGAAGCGTTGGTTTGGATCGCGCTTAAGGGAACACAAGTGAATCGCGCTTTCTCGTGAAAGGCATCGTTTTTGTTTTTTGTTCATTCAGCAAACTATAATTCTTCGAACACCACTTTGAGATTTCCAGTCCGTCCTCCTGAAGAAGGACGCAATTGGAGTGAGATTGTACGCGTAGAAACAGTTTGTTGTCATCCGCAAGCAAGATATAGAATTTTTTACACGAAGCTAAATGTCATTAACGAATATCAAATATTAAAAGTTGACCCTCCAGATTATCCTCTTGGGGTATTCCGCGGACGGCGATGAAAAGTAATCGAACATAATTTGCACGGCATGCAAATTATGTTCGAAACAATGCGAACATAATTTGCACGCCATAACAGATAACTTTTGAACCAATGGCAGTAACTAAAACAGCGCACTAAACTTTAGAGGAAGAGAAAAAGACAGTAGAACGAAACAACGCTCTTTCGTTTACTCATCTTTTCTCTTTCTCCGAAGTTTTGTGCGCTGTTTAATCTTAGTGATATACCAACTAGCTCAAATTACCACTTTACAATGAAAGTAAGTCAAGCACAAACAATAGCTATCTATAGCTTAATCAGAAGTGTATTGCGATTAACCTTGTCGAATGCCTTCGTCATATCAAGGTATATTACGTTGATTTACTCACAGTTTGGAACCAACGGAACGGCAAAATCTAAAAAAGTGCACAGGTTGGTTTCGGCCAACTTACCCTTCAGGAATCCATGTGGGCTCTTTTTGTGTCTAAAGTAACTGTACAGACGTTTATGCATTATCATTTTAAAAAAAACTTTGATAAAAACTGCACAACAATGAAACGAGACGACAGTTGTTTACAATGCTAGGATCTCCTGCTTTATGAATTGAAACGACAGAGGGTTTGGAGGTAGAAGGAATATTCCTGAATGTAACGATAAATATATATCTGTAGTAAGAGAGGAGTCAGCAGTTTAGTACACACTTTTACAATAAAACTGGGGATTTCATCGGCTTCAGCAGACAGCTTTGATTTTATATTATGAATGCTTCCCTGATTTCAGGTTTCTCAATTTGGATAAAAGAAAGAAAATCAGCTGTGCCACAGGACGTTGTGTTACCGTCAGGAGCTGATGCTGCCGCCGGAATGTGTCTTAAACATCCTGTCCATTCCCAGGTTGCTGTGGCTGTTACCTGTGCTCTTCTTTTTGGTTCGCCGATTTGGTCGGCACCGGATCCCGTTTTCCATCGCACCGGAGAAACCCCGCCACTCCTTCAAACCTTCGGTCCGCCATCGTCAACTTCAGTTGGATCCCTTCCACGATGCTGGCAACTGGGGCAAGCCGGGCAACCCTATCTACTCGGGCATTTCTTCATAAGCGGGCACAACCCTCTGAGTGCCTTGGGCACGACACCGCCGCCGGAATGTGTCTTAAACATCCTGTCCATTCCCAGGTTGCTGTGGCTGTTACCTGTGCTCTTCTTTTTGGTTCGCCGATTTGGTCGGCACCGGATCCCGTTTTCCATCGCACCGGAGAAACCCCGCCACTCCTTCAAACCTTCGGTCCGCCATCGTCAACTTCAGTTGGATCCCTTCCACGATGCTGGCAACTGGGGCAAGCCGGGCAACCCTATCTACTCGGAGCATTTCTTCATAAGCGGGCACAACCCTCTGAGTGCCTTGGGCACGACACCGCCGCCGGAATGTGTCTTAAACATCCTGTCCATTCCCAGGTTGCTGTGGCTGTTACCTGTGCTCTTCTTTTTGGTTCGCCGATTTGGTCGGCACCGGATCCCGTTTTCCATCGCACCGGAGAAACCCCGCCACTCCTTCAAACCTTCGGTCCGCCATCGTCAACTTCAGTTGGATCCCTTCCACGATGCTGGCAACTGGGGCAAGCCGGGCAACCCTATCTACTCGGAGCATTTCTTCATAAGCGGGCACAACCCTCTGAGTGCCTTGGGCACGACACCGCCGCCGGAATGTGTCTTAAACATCCTGTCCATTCCCAGGTTGCTGTGGCTGTTACCTGTGCTCTTCTTTTTGGTTCGCCGATTTGGTCGGCACCGGATCCCGTTTTCCATCGCACCGGAGAAACCCCGCCACTCCTTCAAACCTTCGGTCCGCCATCGTCAACTTCAGTTGGATCCCTTCCACGATGCTGGCAACTGGGGCAAGCCGGGCAACCCTATCTACTCGGAGCATTTCTTCATAAGCGGGCACAACCCTCTGAGTGCCTTGGGCACGACACCGCCGCCGGAATGTGTCTTAAACATCCTGTCCATTCCCAGGTTGGTTTTTCATCATCATCCTACCGATGCAATAACGTGTGCATCATTGCGGTGTCGTGCCCACCTTGTGTGTATGATTGTGTGTTTTCAGCGCGTTCCAGGCTTGTTTCTTTTGTGTCAGACCTGTGTCAAATTGCTGATAGCATGAGAAGAAAACTTCTCTTGTCCGGAGATATTGAGGCCAACCCTGGGCCCGATAACAAGCCTTGTGACGACACATCGCCAAATCAAATCATAACGCTACTAAGCAAGTTATCCAACGGCCAAACGGAAATCCTAGCTGAAATTAAATCCATGCAAGAAAAGCAACGTCATACTGACTCTGTTTTAGCAACCCTCAAATCTAAAATCGACGACATCGACCGCGAAATTTCGAGCCTTAAAACAATCAAAGAAGACGTGGCTGCGGTATCAAAAATCACTGCAACAAACACATCCGCGATAGCGGAAATGACACGAAGGTTTACCACTCTTGAGGATCACTCGCGACGAAACAACTTGCTTTTCTTTAACCTACCTGATGCGCGTGGTGAGACCTGGAAGCAGTCTGAAGAAAAAATAGTTTCCTTTTGCGAGGAAAATCTTGGTGTCAAGATACTCCCCCCTTGGATCGAGCGGGCGCACAGAATTGGGTTTTTCAAAGATAACTCCACGACAGCCAGACCCATCATCGTAAAATTTAATTCTTTTAAAGATAAAGAACTCGTGCTATCAAAAGCAAACAGACTAAAAGGTACAGATTTCTGTTTGAGCGAGGATTACTCGGAAGAGACCCGTAAAGCACGAAAAGAGCTCCTTTCTTTTGCAAAAGCACAAGCTCGTGACTTCAAGCTTCGCCACGATAAACTAATTATCGGAAATTTGCGATATATTTTTGACCGGGAAACCGCACGTGTTATGCAGCTTCCCTCATAGCTACAGGAAACCAGAAAGTCATCCTCCCAACAACAGAAAAGACCATTATCAACCCTAAACTTTTTTATTGCCAATGTTAGAAGCGTTTATGCCAAACAAGAAGCGCTGCATTCTGCTGTCCACTCCTGCTCTGCAGACGTTGTTATCATCAGTGAAACTTGGCTAACTCCGGATATTGCAGATAGCGAATTAATCCTAAGTGACTCGTATTTTATCATCCGGAAAGATAGGATTGAGCGGCGGGGAGGGGGAGTGTTGATTGCTGTTAGAAGTACTTTGCATGTTGAAAAGTGTGATATAATATCAAGTTTTGAAGGTGTTTGGGTAAGGATTAGGACGCCTACTGTTTGTATTTTAGTAATCGCATGTTATAAGCCACCTGACTTGTCAGACTTCTCGCCATTACTTTATGATTGCTTAGAGACCCTTGCTCGTTCTTATCCAAATGATCTCATAGTTCTCTCCGGTGACTTTAACTACCCCGAAATAAAATGGCCGGTTGTTCCAAATGTCATATCTTTTGATGCATGGTATAAACTTTCAAAGCAAAGTCGGGATTTTGTTGATGTGATAAACGCCTTCTTTCTTTTTCAAATGGTTGACAAGCCAACTCGTAACTCTGCTTTCTTGGATCTTTTTTTCATTTCGGAGCCAGATTTTATAGCTTCGGTAAACTTTATGGAACCGCTCAGTGATCACACTTCCCTAAATGTTGAACTTGCTCTTCCTACGCACAAGCACAGTCCGCTGGTAAAAGCTATTTATGATTACTCCAGGGCTAACGTCGATGACTTCTGTCGTAGCTTGCAATCTTTTTCAAGTATTTACATGGTTGGCTTTGACTCTAGGACAGTTCACGAAAACTGGAGATTATTCAAACAAAAGCTACTTGATCTATGTGATCAGTTTATTCCAAAAATAAATATACAGTCTTCTATTGAGAAACCCTGGTTTTCTAACCGCCTTAAACGACTACTGAATAAAAAGCGGAGACTATTTCAAACAGCTAAATTGTCTTTGTCCCCTTCTGCGTGGACAAAGTATGACGAATTCCAATTAGTATGCAAGACAGAGATACGTCGAGCGCAGAACAAGTTTTACAACGAAGACCTCCGCAACCTTATGACAGCTAACCCCAAAAAGTTCTGGAAAGCGGTTAACCCTAAGCAAGTGTCGAAGCCTCACCGATTCACTAATCCTGCGGGAGACGAGCTCGATGTGGGTGCAGTGTGCGAGGAATTCAGTCGTTTTTTTAGCGAGATGTTTTCTGAAGATATTTTCCCCTTACCAGAGCATTCGCCTAATTACGACATAGCCACACAAATGTGCCCAATCACTATGTCTGTGAGCGGAATTCAGAAACTAATAGAACATCTCCCAACAAATTCTGCCCCCGGTCCTGACAATATCACGACGAAGCTACTTAAGCTTAGCAAATGTGAATCTTCCGCAATCCTCTGTTCTATCTTTGAGCAATCCCTAACTAGTGGCCAAATACCTGCTGATTGGAAAAGGGCAAAAGTCACCCCGGTCTTTAAAAATGGTCAAAAGAATGAATTCACGAACTATCGACCCATCTCTCTGACGAGTGTTCCGAGTAAATTAATGGAACATGTTTTATTTTCAAATATCATGGATCACCTGTCAGCCAACAGCCTACTTTTTGTAAACCAGCACGGCTTCCGTCGGTCTCACTCTTGCGAATCCCAACTTTTTGAATTTGTAACTGATATACACAGTAACCTGCATTTTAAAACTGAGACGCATGCAATTTTTATTGACTTCCAAAAAGCATTCGATAAGGTGCCGCATCATCGACTAGTTTTAAAATTACGTGCTTTCCAAGTGGAGCCATTCGTGATAGACTGGATATCGAATTTTCTTTTTAATCGCTCGCAAAGTGTTTGTTATGATTACAAATCTTCATCCCATCAGAAAGTAAAATCGGGAGTGCCGCAGGGGACCGTGCTGGGTCCATTGCTCTTTCTTTTGTACGTGAATGATTTACCCGATAGTATTCTTTCAACCATCCGTTTGTACGCTGATGATTGTGTGGTGTATAGGAAAATATCTTGCATTAGTGATTGCATTCAACTTCAAAATGACCTGATTACCCTAGAAACATGGTGTAAAAAATGGCAAATGCAAATCAACATCCTAAAAACAAAATTCTTAAACTTCAACACTAAGCGAAGTGCCACAGTGTTTAGCTACTCTCTTTTTAATACACCCATTGAACATGTCCACACGTACAAATATCTCGGGGTTCATTTCACGTCAAACTTATCATGGGAAGCTCATATTAATCAGATCGTTGTAAAGGCAAACCAAAGCCTCGGTTTTTTGAGACGAACACTACATATGGCTAACCGGGAGACAAAACTCGTAGCTTACACTGCCCTTGTTCGCCCGCAGCTCGAGTATGCATCTACAACATGGAACCCCCACCAGGCTTACCTAATTCAGAAATTAGAGTCGATCCAAAGCAGGGCAACTCGGTTCATTCTTAAAAACTATACACACACTAGCATTACTACGCTAAAAAAAGAACTCGGCCTTCCACTGCTCGCGGAAAGAAGGAAACTGACCAGACTAGTTTCATTGCACGCTTTGTATTATCTGGCCCCTTTAAAGAGAGAATTGTACTGTCCAGCGGCTCATCACATTTCTCCTCGTACAGACCATTCTCAGAAAGTTCATCTGGTAACACCAAGGACCAACCTTTTTAAATTCTCTCCACTGCAATTATCACTTTCAGAATGGAACTCTCTGCCAGAACATATTGTTACAATTCAAGACTCATCTGGATTCAGAGCTGCACTTGCTACTTTTCTCGATATTTAGCAACCTTTAATCCTGTTTTTTCCTTTCTTTGTTTGTTTTTGTTTGCTGCCAAAGCCCCCCCTTATGTAAAGCCCTACGGGCGCTTTAAGGGAACAATAAATGAAATGAATGAAATGAAATGATGAAAAACAGGACTTAAAGTGCTGAGAATACATGTTGAGAATTTCACTTGAATCGCATGCATAACAAGAGCTATTTCGCATCGGAACCACGCTATTGTCCCGGTTCGTTTTGACGATATAAACCTCCGACAGTTTCTATGCTTGGCATACATATCGAAATCAAGCCCAGCAAAATGGGAAATTTCGTCTCTTCAAAACAACATATTGCCAAAACACAACAATCACCGATTGTCCAATCCAGATTTTTTTTAAAACACGTTGATAATGAACCTTGCATCGCAAGTAACGTCTCAGTTTCTTCTAAAACCAAAAAGGGTGCTTGTTTGCTCTAGAGACACGTTAAGGCACCAAGTTATTTATCGCGCTCGAGATTACTTTGAGAACCTCAGCACCTGAATCAACGCACTTGTCACTCAGAATCGGTTTCCAGTCATGGCACAGGAAGCGCTTATACATATTGATGTAATCGCCACTGCTGTACATGAACTATTCATAGCTGCATAGATCCAGTTGACGCAGCAGAAAACAAAATGACACAACAAAAGGCGGGTGTGAATGGTCAACATGTGTTAGGGGGTCACTGATTGGCAGAATATAATTGATTGGAGTAGATACTAATGCAAGATCGAGTACATTTGTTGTTGAATTCTGGATAATATTATGTTCTTCAAACCATTAAAATAAATAAAGTCACAGGCTCGATGCTTTCAGGCTGATGACATCACTCGTCAACGAGTTATAACAGGCCAGCCAGGCGATTCCAGGTGGACTAACATCCCCATACATGTGAACACTAATCTCCGTCAGGTCTTGCTTACCTTCTAAATATTTAAAATGACGTCTGAGCTAAAGTGTGAAAGAAAATAGTAGTTCCCTAATAAATAAATTAGTCTATCATGGCACGCCACCTCGATTCATGCACATTCCGAGTACAACCCAAGATCGTACCTCCTCCATGCACACATAGAAGTATCCACGGCCGTTAGAACACCTTCCCATATCTCTGTCTCGTCTCGGCATAATCGCGGTCTTTCCGAAATGCTGAATAACCAGAAGGAAAATACTGAAAGCTGGGGATAGTGTCCTTTTGCCAAGTTCCGGCAAGGCAAACAATGGTGTATGAATTACTTATAACAGTGGACGAGAACCCGCTGACTTCGTACTAAGACCGCGAACATTCTGGTAGATGTCGAAATTTGTGTTTTTAAAGTTTCTTCTCTTAAATAGATGTTGAAATTGGCACTTTCACAGTTACTTACTCAAAGACGTTTTTCGCTAAAATAACTTTATTTTATTATAACAATACTGTAGTTGTTGAATCGGCATTTGCTTAAGCTTTCTTTTGAAATATAATTAATGCCAAAAAAGTGAACCTATAAAAAATTATCATCCCCCAAATCACCCAAATGGAAAAAGGGCTAAATTTGTATAAAAATAAATAAAAGCAAAAACACCTTTTTAGGAATAGATGACACTTTTACTGTAGCATACAAAAACATCTAAAAGGTGTTTTTTGTTTTCCTTTTGCGCGAAGCGGAAATGTTTGAGCCTGGCGAAGCTCCCAAATACGCGACAATCGCACAAATCCCCAAATCCGCCTTTGGTTTTCAAGAAGTCAAAAACAAAAGAAATAAACATGACGCAAAAGCGGTTTTCAGTTCCGTCCCACTAAAAAATTTTCCCAATATATATATGTAATGAATTTGCTCACATGCCATGTTTTCATATAACGTCTGCTTATATTGCCGCGTGCATGATCGAGAAGATACGCTTCTCCGTTCATCTCGATTCGCATACACTCTTACCCCGAGCGTAAACGACAGACTCGTACGGTATCATAAACACTGGCAGAAGTATTCCGTTGCCCCACCTCAGCAACAGCATGTTTCTGCTTTGTTTTAAACAGATATTGATTGACCTCAATTAAATGATCTCAATCTCGGGGTGTCGGCGTATTGAGACCAACATTAACGGAGGTGAACTAAATCATCGTGTTCCGAATAAAAAGTAATTTGCACAATTACAACCAGTGAAAATTCAAGCGAGTGATAGAATAGGCGTTTTCAATGTTTTTTTTTTTTAATTATTATTGGAATTTTTTAGATTTTGCTTGTAATCCGTATTTTAGTGTGATGGTCGATAACACTGATCTCTATGTCTATTTGCTGGATCGCGTTTGACCAGCTCCGCCTATGGACCGAAATGCGGTCACTGGCGGCCATCTTTAGGTAGATATATATCATCTCTAGCCATCATAGTAATATGGCGAACAGCGCAATGGCGGCCGGGTGCCATAAAATAGCCGTGGATCTAGTACACTGTACCGTGGGAGATATTTCGTGCTTGATTCAAGTTGTTCGACGACGCAGATTCTTGAAACCCGGCGTGAACGGTAGCCTCATCTTTGAGGGCCCGGAGAAAGTTCTACGAAAGCGCAGCACCGGGGGAAAGCAGCGCAGCTCGCATCGAAAGCAGACTCCATAACGGCGTCTGCTTTCGATGCTTCCTTCGATGCGACTTTCGATCCGAGCTGTGCTGCATTTCCCCCGGTGCTGCGAGTTCGTGAAACTTTCACCGGGTCCTCAAAAATCGCGCTACCGTTCACGCTGGGTTTCAAAAACATGTTTCGTCAAATAATTTCAATCAAGCACGAAATATCATCCACCCTATTTTGACGGCAGCCTGCCACCACACCTGCCAAAACGCTGTCCGCCATGGATGGATTACAGTGGCTGCAGGAGCAGTACCTTAGCTAGAGGTAATATAACTCTACCTAAAGATGGCCGCCAGTTACCGCATTCCAACGAGGTAAAGGGGCTTAGAGTGATAAACCGGAAGTTCGGAAGTGGCACCCCCCCCCCCCCCCCCGGTTGCCGCCATGTTTTACGCAAATGTGACCACTCGTCATGTGACCTTCCAAGAGTCGTGACGTCACAGGTAAGATGGCAGCGCCCAGAGCTGGCGGATGCCAGTTTGTTCGGTGCGCGGTAGCCGTGATGTGCAGCTGCTTTCCGACAACTTCGGGCTTTTCCGTGTTCGCTGACGCAGGTATAATGTGAAAATATGAAGGAATGAGACTTTATACCCTTTTTGCGCAAGATCGCTCTGGATCATCTGGATATTAACACCTGTGAGACAGCATCAGATGTATCGCCGTACCGGTGCTCGGATTCGGGATCTGTTCGAGAATCGATAGAACTTTGAGTGCTTTTAGCATAAAAATTTCGCATTCTCTTAGCTTTGTTTGAACGTTGGAATGTCTGAAAATCGATGCGAAATGTATGCGTCGGATGTAGGGCCTGGAGGAATTTGTTTCAGCCTTAGGTAACTGCATAATCACAGCAACTTTTAGCGAGGAAGCTCCTGCGACCTTTACGTTTTGCACTTATCAACAATTTTACGATATAACTTCAGGCATAAAATATTCGCATTTTTCTAGCTTCGTTTGAACGTTGGAATGTCTGAGAATTGAAGCGAAAGGTATACGTCGCGTTAGGGCATAGGGGAAGTTGTTTCAGCCCTGCGTCACCGAATAACCATAGCAACTTTCAGCGAGGAAGCTCCTGCGATCTTTAACCTTTTGTGCTAATCGACGACTCTACATTCGATCGCTTTTCTTCCTTTTTTCATGAGTGCGAAGTGCAAACTTATTTCGAGCTACGAGGATGACGTTTTATTGAGCGTGGGGATGAATAAATCGTTGCAGGCACCTGCTTAAAGCTATTCGACTTGCTATAACAACTGTTTTGGTGTATGCATAGATTAACTGCACCTTTTCCTGTTTCGTAGGATTTATTGCAGCAATACTTTTTTTCATCAAGAGTGTATTGCATTAGTCGGTCAATTATTTATTTGTTCTAATTACTTGGATAAGATGATTCATATTTGTGTTCATCCCTTCCCTGAAGAGCAGTTTTGTTGAAAAATGTTAACCATTCCTTTCGGTCTCTTCAACAGACTTTTTTTTTAAAAAATGTGGGCTACCGATACTTCGTATCACTGTAACTTGGAAAAGGGCAACCGCCACAGCCCCCTCGAGCCATTCAGAGAGACGGAGCGAAGGTGTGTGACAAATCTGTGTAGACGAGCACTCTGAATGACATGTTGTCATGTGCCTCTCTCCAACGTGCAAATTGGCTCACCGAGACTGTAGCCTTTGCCGTTTGTCAAATTGTGATGAAACGAATTGCAGTAGCTACTACTCAAATTAGCCCAGGCTTTCATACTTTGGGTATTTGTTAGACAAGAACGTTATGTCAGCCATCAGTGTAAACTCGGCTCAGCGCCTATTGGACTCGAAAGCTGCATTAGCATTCGACGTGAGCTGGGGCCCATTCGTGTGCTTTACGCCGAAAAACAAAATGGTGACAGTTGTGTTGCTTGATGGGGTTCTGGAAAGGGTCTATTATGTCATATGTATAGGAAGTGTCCTGGCTGTATAACAATGCATCAACACATACTATTAAAGTATATGCTCAGAGGTGTGTTTGTTTTTGCAATTACCAAGTTACAGCAGTGTGCTTTAATGTTGTTATCATGTGTGTAGTTTTAAGTATCCTCTCTGCAATGCCTACGAAGGCCCCTGGAGGGAATAAATTAATAAATCACATTTTCACATCACTCGAGTTAGTTTTCGGATGCACCGAGTGTTCAGGAGAGGTGGAACGAGCGCAACCCCCTTGCGACAAGTCTGCCAGTTTGGTATGTCCCATTAATTAATATTGAAGGGTCAGAGATGCGCGTGTCCTCAAAAGGACCTGCGCGTGCAGTGAACACAATTCTTGGTGCATAGACTCTCAAGGTGTAAAGGCAAGCGGAAATATGTTTATCTGGTTGGTGTATCAAATATGTTTATTTCGATAACAGAATTATTGATTCTTAGTAAATGGTTCCATAACGAGGTGTTTCTGCGACAGTCTCCTGTCAGGCGTTCAGTCGTAGTACCTGTGGACCTTGTTGTGGGATGACACTCGTGGCATATCGGTGTTCAGTTTGGTCGAGCAGCAACTTCGACCGACAGATGCTGTCTTGTAATCATACGTCATGTGCGGCCACTGACATTTGATGCACTGAAGCTGCGGAGCTGGCTTCTATTCCGCAATTTTTTTGGTAGTTCTCTGCGTCAATGCAGCAAGCTCGGGCATATAGTGCTTACGTGGCTGTGCCTTTTGCTGTAGTGTTGACTTGATGGCTGGCAACAGGCAACAGTGTTTGTTTGCGACTGAAGCCATTTCACTTCCATTTCGTAATGCAATTTTTCTGCATCCCGCCACCATTGCAACTTGTGTAAGTCTCGTGTGGCAAAGTGAAAACGGATGATGCGTGGTGTCCACTTTTGAGAACAACCAACCATTATATTTCTTCAAGTCTCTCAACGGCATTCTCGGTCAAAGTTGGAAATTGTGTGCTTCATTGCGTGGACACAGATAATTGGTGTCAGCAAATTACTAGATATTGTCCTTGGACAACAACCAACACCAAATCCACTGTCCTTGCATTTCCGCTCACCTGCTTTGTCGTGCTTACCTCCTGTCAAGGTGATGGGGATCAGGAGCTTTGGGATAATGTCAGCACCAGGGGCAAAGGCCGGCGAAGATAATCGTCAGAGTCACGCGGACGCTCCTCGAGACGTGGTCGAGGGTCGTTCGGCACAAACATTTGCAGGCCAATTCATTGGCATGGGCTCCTTCAGTAGACATGGTCGGCCTCATGCGGTGGTAGCAGAGTGTTTTTCGGTTGACCATTCGCAGCACCCCCGCTTTCCTCGGTGTACTTTGTTTAGCGAGAACCTACACTGGTTCTTTCTGATGTCGGGAATGCTTCGGCGTTGGGGTGTCTCGCTGAATTGGCATTAAATACTAACGGGTAGCCGGTAGTGGACGTCGTGATTTTGTGGCATAAGTCGCCTTCGGTTCGTCAGACGCCACTTTGCTCGAAGAAGTCTTCAGTTGAAATGCCTGTCGAACTTGTTCCGAAACAATCTCGGCAATCAAAATAAAAGCTGGGCAACTGATGGCAGAAACTAGCTTCCTGATCTCCTCCCGGACAACAATGTGGATGATGTTGCGGATGCCTGGGAGTCTGGCATCGAAGTTGCAGCTGGATGACTCGAGTGTCGAGACGCTGGGGAGTTGTTGAAAGTAACAGGTTCGGGCCTGCAGTGTACATTCAATGTTGGAAGCCTCGGTGATATGAACCCTTCGACTGTTGTCGTGGGATTGCGGACAAGGCTGTCGAAGATGCTGTCCCTCACATGAGGGGCATGGGATTCTTAGCTTCTCGTCTTCTGTAGCACCAGGGTTGGCGTGGGTGCTCGATCAGGCGCAAAACATCCTCCACGAAGGCAGCGACGCTCTAGTTGGAGCTTTGCCCTGGACGGAATCTGGAACTCGGCTCTCTCTCGTCAATGCTGGCTGATGAACATGCACTTCAGCTCGATCTTTCAAACTTCCCATGACGTTGAGGAGGATTCGTGGTTCTCAAACCAGTGCCTGACAGTTTCTTCCACGAGAAGTATAGGTTCTGCAGGAGCTGGTTGTCTGTCCACCCACTGTGGCAGGCCACACAGTGATATTGTTCAATCCAGCCATCGACATCTTCATATACCATGCGGTTAAGGGCGTCGGAGTGTGAGGTGCGACGGGCATACAAACAATGGTGGGAGTGGACGTGGTTCGCTGCTACAGGTTTGTCATTGTTGGCTTCGTCAGCTTCGGTTTTTCTGGCAAAAGACCGAATTCCGGTGGTTCCTGTTGATAGCAGGGACCGACTCGGATTTCGGATTCTTTGTGGTGTATTTTCGAAATTTGTTCTTGTGGTACTTGCTCGTCTTGCGGCCTTTCTACTGGGCTCGGGATAAGACTTGATTCACGGCTCGCCGGGGGTTTAAGACGCGGGATAGTCCGCCACCCGTGCCCCGTTATCGGGCAACTCGGCTGAGGAGCCGCCAAGGTGCACACAGAGTGAAGGGCTATGGGTAAAGTACCCAGCGCCTCCACCAGAACATACGACGACAGCTGGGCATGGCCTGGAACTCTCCAGAATAATAAATATTGACAGAAGGTAGGACTGGAGCAAGCACCCGTGACAATATAACAATACTGACAGAAGAGAGACTACCCTGACCACTAAAGAAGCCGCATTGCTTTAGTGCATTCTGTCCGAATAAATTCTCTCCCTCGGGGTTTGGTGACTGCCGTGGGCGAACTGAACTGAAACGAATGTGGGACCACTTTTCTGGTAATGAGCCGCTGCAGACTGTCGTCGCAAAGCGGCGCGAACGGGTGGACTTGGTAGATAACACGCACAATGAAATGTCCATACCGCTTGCAATTCGCGTAGCTAGTGATGATGAAACTTTTGTGTCGGCGAAGCGTGAGACAGACAAGCGGAATCAGTACCAACTGCAACACCTGTGCTCCGTGAAAGTGCACGTCTACGCCGGAACAATTTGGGAAGCAGCACAGCATCACCTAAACCATGGCAGAGAAACTACCAGCTTGAAGGCAGCTCTTCGGTGCGCCGCACACCTGTGCTCCGTGAAAGTGCACGTCTAGGCCGGAACAATTTGGGAAGTAGCACAGCATCATTTAGCACGGCACGGGAGCTACCAGCTTCAAGGCAGCTCTCCGGTGCGCCGCACAACCAGTGAGCCTTCGGTCATTTGAACGAAGCTGCACCACGATTGCACACTGCCAAGCACGACTCACGCGATTTCCGTCGCTAAACTATGTATCCAAATATATTGCACACGCTTCACTGCAGACCTCGAAGATTCCGATGGTCAACGAGAGCACAGAAACGTCGCCTTAAATTTTATCCTACCGGTATCCGAATCAATCCGAGGTCCGAGCCACGTAGGGCAGATTGTCTCTTCCGTGGCAATATCCCCGTCGGTCACCAGCGAAATGCACACCGTTCCTCCGTATTTTCACGTTATATCGACGTCAGACACATCGCTGAACTCTGAAGTCGCTTTCGACCGGCCTCATATGACGGCTTCCGTGTCTGAAATCAACACGCCGAGACGAACGATAACCAACAAAGCATCCGACAAGTTCCGACCCAGCTGGGGCCAGCCGCTGCATGGGCGCTGCCATCTTTCCTGTGACGTCACGTATTTGGTTTGGTCATGTGACGAGTGGTCAAATTTGCGTACAATGGCAGCCGCCTTATGGGGGTCACTTTCGAGCGCAGACCGGAACCCCGGTTTATCGCTCTAAGCCCCTCTGCCTCGTTGCCGCATTCGCAGAACGGGCAAACGCGATCCAGCAATTGTCATTGAGATCAGTGGTCGATAATGACTCATTTCCCCCAAAAAAGGCGAATCTAGGTATTGATTTTATGAATTAGCAAGCGACAAGTGTATTAAACGATTATATGTTTTATTTTTTTTTTTAAATCTAAAGACTATTAAAAATTAACACGCTTTCTTTTTTTTTGGGGGGGGGGGGGGGGGGGTGTAGCTTCGTGTGATGTATATCGGCAAGATAAGCATCGCGACGAAAAGGCAGTAAGAAAGCGACAAAGGCGAGGTTTTACATTGCAGTTTAATTTTGACCTATGATAGGCCAAATAAACATCCCTATATTACCATTTGATGACAACATCCAAATCGACAAAACAGAGTGATCCGATTAAGAAGCAGATGCAGATTGTAGAAGAGGTCCAGCTGCTGGCAGCGTCGTTACTGAGCATTATCACCGGCCAATACCGGATTCTCATTGGCTGCGGATTGATAATAAGATGCTCAGAACTTGCCACACCCAGCGTTTCGTAAAGTGTCAGTGACTGTAGTGCCGTCGGTGCATGTAGACACAGTCCTTTGTTCTCAAACAGACGCTTAATTCCGTCGGCGTCTTTTCTTATTTACTGCGCCGACAGGCTCGCGTGCGCCTCGCTAGATCCTCCGAATTTCTTGCCCCCCCCCCCCCCCCCTCCCATTGCCCGACTCTTCGTGCATCAATCAATTCCTGCTTTTCCGGCTCTTTCCTTTCGGCGCCTGTTCCAGGATATCCTCCATCAAAAGCCGAGCAGTGGTCCAGAGAAGAGAGGGAGTATCAACCCCCTCGGGTCTGGGCGCTTGGTGGTTCGCGTGCTCTAGTCTGAAGGAGAGATCAGTGAGTCTCGCTCTCGGAGCTCGTTCCAGACTTCCGATGGCCGAGCCTGCTGATCTTGGGACGCGGTATTTGTTTTCCGTTTAGCCCTGTCTTTGTTCACCTCTCCCAAGGGTGACATGCTCTTTTTGAAATCAGAGTATTTTTTTACCGTTATGTGGCGCAGGCCAGTTAACTCCGAAACACGATAGGTAGCTTTCTCAGCCCATATGTGTGACCTGCATTGAAGTGTGAACAAAATAACCTATCATGTGTGAACCCCAAATTCGGCATCTCATTTGCGCCAGGCCTAGTTTGAGACGGATTTCTTGATTTCTGTATGTCACGCTGAAGGACACAAAACCCACTGGAAAGCAAACATAAGATATTTCTGCTTTCATCACGGTTATTATTTTTTTTTGAGCATGAAATATTAGAGGCTCGGTTACCGTGTCATAATTCACAAAATATATATCACAAACTATGTGAAAAATATTTTTTCTCATATAGGTGTGTTAAAGTCAGTAAATTTGTGGTGTCTTAATATAATTGCTGAATCGCCTGCGTAATTGATCGAACAGCAACATTACACGGATGTGAACTATGAGTAAAGCTTGAGGGTTTGTATGGAGTTAATTTATTATGAATGCCATTCTAACGATGGTAAGGTTTGATGACCTTACTAATGGCTACTGTGTTTCTCTTTCAACACAAATTTGACGACGACACTAATGGCTACTGTATGTTTCTCTTTCAACACAAATTTGAGTGTCTGCCCTCGAATGACCGTACATTTTCTCTGATAATGTAAGCATAGTAAACTTTATGGATCACCCCAAATATTGGGCTTTTACACCATGCTCTGGAAACTTGGATCTCGAGTAACGGCGTTCATTGCAAAATAAGTACTATCGGAAACTGAAGTGGGGCTAAGAGTTTATCTATTATATCTATGCAAAAATGAAAAGATGGCCATTTTGGTTTAACATTGGAATACTTAAGTTTAAATTCTGTTAGCAATGCTACCGGTTGTCACAACAAATTGTTTTCGGTTACTAATAAAACTACAATTCGCGTGTTTTTACAAAAATATATTTACCAAACTACCAAGTATTTTCAATGAGATTTTATCTAAAGACCCACACAAACCATAAAATTTGGCTCCCATTTTTATTTCAATTGAGTTTAAAGTAGAATCTCCATAAATATATATGATCCTGACAACTGCTGTCTCAAGAGGACGTACGCACAAGCAGGTAATTGTATAATAAAATAAAGACATCCACCATCCATCAGTAAATCCCTCAGTCAGCTATTGGTGTCCGCGTGGAGGAGTAAGTTGCATTACGTTTTATATCATTTAGTTTTCCCAACCCTTTCTAGGAAATTCTTCCTCCTCTTGCTTCAACATAAAAACAAAATGCTTGGCTTATTTTTGCTTGTTTATTTCTAGCGACGCTTCCTTTTCGATTGACAATTACAATCCTCCCATCGTGCTTGCTTTTCTCTTTGAAGAATCCGGGAGAGGAGAGCGCGAAATAAATGTTACTCATTGAGCCGCGCTTAGTTTCAGTTTTGAGGAGACGCGTGCTTAAAGCGTAATTGTAGAAGTGCGGATTATATTCCGCGAATTGATACATTCCAATTTAGAATCATATTTTCAACTCAAATCACAAATAATCTCTAAACTGTTAAAATTTGAGCGGACCATATAATTGGCTCCATTACGCTATGTTTTTTTTTCCTTTTTTTTTTTCAAGTATGTAACTATATGTTACATCGGGAATTCGTTTCATTGTGGAAGCCACTACGGAGCGATATGCATAAGTGACAGCGTATAGAACAATTTACATGGGAAGCATTTGCAACTTAACATTTTTAAAATACAAGCCTAGCCGAAGATGAAGGCATTTATATTTTCAGGGTTTTCGCCAGCCTAACATGTGGTTTAGTGCTTTCAAAACCACCCTCCACGAGCGCAACATCAGAAGCCTTTATACGGGGAGAGTTTGGTGCTCCTTTGACCAAAGCCTGGCAACCAGGAAGTGGCACCTCGCCTCCGACACTTTGTGCTGTCGAAAGTTCAGTCCACTCTGGATTAGCCACCCATGTCCGCAGTGACCCTTCATCGTTTTGAAGTGTTGTTAGTTAGTGTAAAAGCCTTTGGCGCTACACACCTCATCGGATTCTCAAACTTAGTTATGTGCTGCGACTGCTTCAAATTATATCAACTTAAGCTTATACTTTTTTTTTGCAAGAAAAAAAATAACAAATACGAGTTTCAAATACTTTAAATATGATGTCTCAGAAGTGACCACCGCTAAAATTCAGTGCCTCGACGGGCGCCATCTAGGAGAAGCGCTGCGAACCGTGCACTAGACTGCCAGATTCCTTTTCGTTTGAGAAAACATAATTTTGTTTAAAACTAAAAGATATAAAGCTTATTTGTAAGTCATGATTTTGGAGATCAATAGCGGATAACTGGTGCTTGAATATAGTGACCAAGTGCAGGCATAACAAAATTTCAAATTACAAAAAATTGTGCTTGTAAAACAACTGTCAACTGCGCATTTGGACGAGCGCACACCGAGTAGAGTGGCCAAAAAGCAAAATTCTTTATTTTGTGTCATTGTAAGGTCCGCTTGTTCTAGCGAGGGATAGGCTCCACCCATCGCCCAAACTCTCCCAGTATATTGGGCTCTGTGCAAAATGAATTAGACCCGACTGTCCCTTAGAACATTTCGTAGCGCGTGGTACAAGGTTGAGCTGAAATTATTATTACATTCTGACTGATGGCTTCCGCCAATTGGGTTAATCAATATTTATCAGCGCTGTGTTTGTTTTCATTCTTTTTTTTTTGCATAAGTTTTAATGGCTTTTTTTTTTTTTTTTTTTTTTTGCTAGGCATTTTTGGAGTGAATGGCTATGAAACATGCGGCGGTCGTTTTATCGCTTCGAGCATAAAATTCCATTCCTGACTTGCAATGTTTTCAGTGATCACTCTGTATAATTACAAAACTAAAGCACTAAACTAAATTTCGGTCTGCCATATTATATCGAATACAGCAGATGTGTTGTCGTGCCTTTGGCGCAATATTCGATCAGTCCCCGAACTGTACAACGCGCGGCTTCCCAAGAAGGGGTCTTTTGTTTTCGTTGCGGAAGAAAGGGCTCAGTGACTGCGCTCTTATTATTTGCTCTCAGTTGCGAATTCCGGCCATTCGCCCCCAAAGGGTCAGTGGAAACCGTCAGCCTTTGTTACCGAGCCCGAGCCGACCGGTGACGCAGTGTTCGTGTCCAATTCGTGAGCCGTATTCGGGCATGACGCGGCCGGCACCATCCGTGCTACATAGACCGGCAAGATAAAGTCAGGAAGCTGCCCTGGATAAAGGTAAGAAAACAAATAATGCGTGTTTAGTTTTGGCAATTTTACTTCGAACACAACCTAAGAAACATCACTATTTTGCTCTCCCGAGAAGCACTTGGAAACCCAATAATCTACACTGGGTGCTCGGTGATTGACGAAGCTCGAAATATGTTCAGGTCTAAAAAAAATCTGTCTGTGTGTTGGCACTGAGCACGGCGAAACGTCTAGCTCACTTCCGCAACGCAGACTTTTTTTTTGTTTAACGGTTGTTTTCAATACCGTCAGTGGCAAAGTTATCTCCAAACATTACAGTAATGGCTCTGTCAATTACTTCGTGTTAAATTTAGACACTCCAGATTTCTTAGAGTAAACCACGGTCTAGGTCAGGGGTGGCCAGACTGACCCGGCCTAACAGCCGCAGAGAAAACCACGAAACTTCCAAGAGCTGCGGCGGAGGGGGGGGGGGGGGGGGGGGGGGGCAAATTTTTGTTTAGAGCAATAAACGCTACTGGAACAGCTTTCAATCTATTCAAGTCAAAAGCAGTCCAACTGTACGCAAGGTAGCAGTAGCACAAGAATACCAAACCGCAACCTGTCTTTCGATTTTGAACGCGTTGCATTTCTCTTTTTGGGTAAGTGCTCGTGTGACCGAGAGAAAGGCGGGAAAGTATGTGTTTGTGGGGGGAGGGGGGGGGGGCGTAGAGGAGGGAGCCGCGAGCCGCATTTTAACACGCGAAGAGCCGCATGCGGCTCGGGAGCCGCAGCTTGGCCACCCCTGGTCTAGGTCCTTGCCTTAAGGTGCTAATCCTTAGAATCTCTCTATGCGATATGCAATATGTAAAAGTGATAACCCACCATTGTTTCATGCTCCCGCTACTTTGTCGTAAAAGCGACGTAGTTGACTAAACGAAAAAAAAAAAAAAACCTTTCATTCATCCATCAAGAAGGACGTGTTCTCAATCAATAGCAAAATACGGGCCATTTTTATATCGTCCATTTCAACGGATTTTTTTTATTTTGGGAGAGGAGTAATAAACCTTTGAGAGGCAGAAACGAATCCACGATTTGTCAGACGCTGTATTAGTTTTCTTTAACAACGCTCCGTTTTTTTGTTTTTTTTTTGCCTTTGCAACATGAGGAAACGACGGCAGCTGTCAGGGGTACTCGGCCAAGATTGATTTTGTCTGGTGTGAGGTCCCACGAGTCCTGTGATGTCCACGACTAAGTCCTGCCTCAAATATTTGTGGAGCAGTACCGGATGGCGCAGGGCCTAAATGGCTCCCTGAAGTCTCATTGAAGACTCCCACTCTTATGGCCGAGCGGACCTCGGAAGGAGAAACTATCAAGATATTGTTCCCTGAAAAAGTGGTCATTCTTACCGCTATGTTATTTTATTGTTTCTGGGACTTGTTTCTTATGTCTTTAAGTTTTCTACACGCCTCCTTTTCTTTTCTTTTCTTGCAGGAGAGCGTGAAGTTAGTAATAGATTTATGGGGAAGGGTTAAGATTCACCCAAATTTTTTACCGCGAGGTAGTTACATGTTCTACATTGAGTGCTTTTTTCAATACTTCCTCTCTATACATTATCTGGAATTTATAAAGATGTATATACGATCTAAAATAATATTGGTTATTTCATTTCTTTCTGCTTCGGGGTTAAAATCAGCATGTTTCTGAACCAGCTTGCCTGTACAATTACTTTTCTTAAAATTATTTATGAACCGCTGTTTGAGGTCACCATTAATTGAAGAGTTTATCCTAATATCATGACGACGATCGGCGATTATAATACTATAAATATATAATATATTAAAACGATCTTAGCGAAATATTTTTGACCAAAGATAGAACCTATAATTCTAAGAACAACTTAGATTGCCAAATATAGCAATTACACTGTGATAGATTCTTTTAGTTGAAAACATATGGTTACCAACGGCATAAACGGATACTAAACCGAAATTTCGAGCTTACAAGACAAGGCTGAACGGATAGGCGGGACGCTACAAAACCCAAAAAACATCACTCATAAAGCGATATCTCTAATGGATCGCCGTCTTTTGGAAAAGTGCGCAATTGAACACGGCCGACGAGGCCGACGGGCAAAGCACGTCGCGATTCTCATTCCCTTTCCTCCTCGCCACTTTTCGTTGAGCTGGTGAACACAAGCGAGGATAAGAGAAGAGAGTCTGCTTACCCTCATTTTCAAATTCTCCAGAAGGACAATGACGCCATAGACCTCGCTTGATCGCACTCATCTTTTTCAAAAGTACGGACATCCGTTTGAGATATCGATGAATGAATGGTGTTTTGAAGTTCGTCAAGTCCCGTTTAACGTTTCTGCAGCCTTATTTTGCGAAATCCGAATTTCGTTTCAGTAACATTTAAAGGGGTGCTTCGGCGCCAATATGAATTTTTTAGACTAAAAATATTTTCTGAAAGTTTACAAAAACTGAGACTAAAGCAGCAAGTAAAATTTCACGATAAAAAATTTCAAATATTTGTAATCGTAGAAATACGATATAACCGAAGCAGAAACTTACCTGCAACTTTGCTCTTACGCCATCTTGTTATGACGTCAGATCTGGCATGAACATCGCCCCCTCATCAGAAGCAGTTAGAAGGCCGTCGCGATCGTTCGTGGGACATAAACTACGATTCATCAAGCTTGCCTTAGTCAATCAATAACCAACAAACGTTTCAAGATTTTCAGCACGAGGTTTCGAGCGGTGCGCCGTTCGCATTCGATCCGCCAACATCGCTTCCGAGCGAACCTCCCGTGGGGGCTGCATTCGTGATCTGCCGGCATGTGGACCCACACGCCACTTCGAGGCAGAATGGCCTGGAAGTTTTTATTTGCTAGCAACAAGATGTGCATCGTTTTCTAGCATGCAGGACTCGAACGCTAGGAGCCAGCGGTCGCGTCAGATCGCTCGGACGCACTTCGATCGAAGAGACTTGTCAGTCGGAAACCGACAAAATGCCACTCCGCTGCATTTCTTCGTGGTGTAGTTACACCCCACAGCCTATCACCAATTCCCCCCACTCTCCATCGCGAGCCGGAAACAGCCTAACCAGACTCAGTTCCAAAAACTACAGACGCTCAGCACAACGCCGTGGAGTAGGGAGAGTTGTGTGTTCTGGGATACAACATTTGACGCCAAGAGTTCTTGTTGACTCTTTGTTGCCACTGGAGCGGCAGCAAGTAATCCTGAAGTTCATGTTCATGTTCTTAATTCATGTTCTCGAAAAAAAAATAATATATTTTTTTAAAGATTTTGTAGACCTTCTCACGAATAGATATTTAATATATTGCGAAAATTTTTTAAAATGTATGAATATCACAATTGCGCCTCTCCTTTGAGAAACGCCGAGTTCCAAGCGCCTCATTATCGCTCCGATGCCAACGAGATTGCAGCCGTCGCCCAATAAGAATGCCCGAGATCTAATCACGAGACAAGGAATCGCGAGCACGTTAAGCTATACCCTGAGTTCCCAAATTTGTCAGCGACTATAGGACCCTCGTCCGCAGAAAACATAGATTGCGTCTATTGCCGCGATTGCTGGGGAGGCACGGCCTTCCAAGTTTTCCCGGGCGCACAGGGAATGGTGCCACGCTGCACGTGGCACCAAACTGCCACTTGGTGACAATCTCTGGCGGCGTTCCAGAAAGAAACAAAACAAAACAAAACAAAAAAAAACGAAGCAGAATATTTCTTACGATAAAAATAAACGAACTTTCACGGAAGCGTGTCTGTCTCGAGCTAGACTCTCAAGCAGTGCCGGCGTGGCTAATCGAAGCAATTCTTCCGACGTTACGTCCATGCGACTATTTGAAGCCAAGGCCGAGACCTGGAAGACGCTCGGAAGAGGCGTCATTTCTGAACCCGACCACTCGTCGCTCCAGTGGTCCTTCTTCCGCAGGGTTCGTTCCTGGGTCGACTGTCGGGTAACTGCGTTTGCCTGCATCACAGCTCGGAGCGGCTCCGTTTGGAAGCAATATAAGGAGGCTGACACCGCCGGTAAATACGCCAACTGAGTGTTTGTAATAAAACGCGTTTGCAGACAAATACTGAGGGCATGTCGCTTACGTATGAAAATCCGATTTTTCTTTTGTAACATTAAGTATGCGCGTTTTTTTTTTTTTCCTTTCGGAACCAGTACGCCCCCACATGGTAATAAAGTTTGAAACGCGAGTCAGTGTACACCGACTTTTTCTGGAAATTATAGAGATACTTTCTGCGCTCCTATAATACAGGTTACTTCGTAATTAGGTTAAACCTGTTAAAGTCGTCGAAGTTGCAATCACCCATAACGATAAAGCGTGCGAGCTTCCAACCGAGGGACGAATTATGTAATGTTTCTCCGATTATGTTAATTATATTTACGAAATACCGACTAGTTTTTGATTATTATATGTTGACGCCCAGCATTCGTAGTGACTTTTCGAAATCGTGGTTATTTCAAGCAGCGAAACCCTACCATGATGGTTTGCGTCACCGTGTTTAGTCTTAGCTTCAAATTTTTGAGCCACGTTTCCAACGCTTGCGTAGTCTTCACAGTACGGTTGCAGTGTGCAAGAATATCGGTACCTTGGTTGCGGGCTAATACGATAGCACGCGTGTTTTTGCGTCTCATTCAGATGTGCTCTCGGTCTAAGGGGACGTCAAGCCAAGTCGCTTGCTCGCGCAAGTAAAACGTTGACGCCGAGTGTAACGACGATAGGATGATACTGTACAGATAAAAGAAATATGGTGACGATGGTTAAAATGATGCTTGTGGGCGAAAGTGAGTAAATTACCTTACGGGTGTGATTTCGGATGCTAACCTCGTCTCACTAGTGACCAAATTTTCTGGCTATAGTTGCGAGGTGCTGGCTGAACTCGGCGAAGGGTCCGATAGGCAAACCTTGGTTGCGGTGTCCAGATACTTCGCTACCTTTTGAGGCATGCACACCACAAAACGTTGAACGTCCCGCTCCAAACTGCAACAAACTCTTAAAAAAAAAAAAAAAAAAGACAGAGGCGTTTTAAGCCACCCTGGAAACCTCGCTACCTTCAAAGTTCAGTGCGGCATTCGTTGAATTTTTCCGATCCACAAACAATTTAAGACACCCAGGACACTGAGTTCAAATCTCCGCGGAGATGTGTGAAGTCCTATAATAAAAACTGACAATAAAATACCCCACATACATACACAATTAAACGCGTAGTTTAGAAAGAAATACGCGTAAACAAATATTTCCGCTCGGTTTCATTTTCGGCTTCAGCATAGAAACAAACAAATGGATGTCAGAAGCGGTACAAATTTTGTTCATTCATCACGCGCGCCACACCATATTCGCAGTTAAATTTCAGTCCTGACAAATGGAAGCCGAAGGAGCACGAGTGTCAGCGCTGAAATAATTAATGACCCTCAGATCTCATTTTGCACTCGGGGCCAGCTTTCTCCGCGGACTTCTTCGGTTTCATTCAAAAAGCCCAGCTCTCATGCTCGTTGTTTCTTTTTATTATTTTTCTTTCCATGGCTTCTCTTTCTTGGGAGAAAGGCGGGGGCGAAAAATGATAAGGAAGAGGGGGAATTAATCTAACGGATGGCTTCCGTCATCAAAGTGAAGCTTCAAATCCTTAGGATATGTCTTTTTCTTTATTTTTTAGTAATCGAAATTTAACATCAGCCTTATCTCCAGCGTTCCGACGAGTATAAGCACCTATCTGGGTTGATAAGTCGCAGAAGAATAGACACGATAACATTGGCTATTTATAAGAAAGTTAGTCGCAAAAAAAAAATGAAGTCATTGAAGGTACAGCTGTCTTTCTGTCGCCCTTGTCATTCCGTTTTTTTTTTTTGTTTTCTCCGCCCACTCAGCAACGGAAGTTTCAGGCGAAAACTAGTAAGAAACCTTTTTACGCACCTTTACTCTCATTGATCCGGGTCTTTAAGTCTGGCTCAAACTTTGTTCTTTCGTATTTTATTCCAAAGGACTCCGGTCAGCCCCATTCGCGGGGCTAATCCGGGGGAAAAAACGCAAACGAGATGCTCGAAATTGGCGCGCCGTTGCATGGGGAAGCCATCTACTCACGCGTATACCAAATAATTAAAAAGCGTGCAGTATAAGAGACACGAGGTCAGGCTCGGTCTGCCTCTTTTGGTGGCGTATGTATGTTCTTGCCTTACGTACAAAGTACGTGCAGCAGCAAAAAAAAAAAAAAAAAGATCACAGATTTCGCGACGGAATGAGTACCTAACGACCTTTTTCATTGCAGTCACATTTTTCCGCTCTCTTAACTGAAAGTTGTTTGGAAAAACGAAAAAGAAGAAAATGTGGACAGGGAAGAGCCACCGGGGGTTGACATAATTAAGGCGTGCGCGAGCGGACTCCATAAACGCAAAGCCGGATCTCATTTAGCGAAGCACAAAAACTCCGGAACGCAGATCTTGCTCTTGACACTCGTGCATGGCACGAGCATTAATAATGAATGGTGCGTTGTACCGACGGCGAAAAAGACAAGGTTGGAGTAGAAATCGATGCGCCTCAAACCGACAGACCGCATAGACGTGCCTTTCCTTCGCAGCGACTTTCTCCGATGACGTGTGTACGAAGGAGCTAGATTGGCAAATGCGCTTTGGGCGGGAACTATTTTCGCCCATGATAATCATATTATGACCTTATCAAATGTTAACCGAGCTGTGTGGATACGGGTATATTTTTTTAGGGATTTGCTCTATTTTTTAGTGAAAAAAGAAATCCAACGTTGTTATTGCTTAAAACGCTTGTTGTGTCAGTATTAGGATCAAACTAAACTTGAATTTGACATTGAAAAGAGAAATCTAACAAACATGTGTTTAAGTATCGAAGCTCTAGTCGCAAGTTTTCGCGATAAAATATAGCGAGCGATTTCTTTTTAATTACATTTGGTTGTCGTAAGCCGCGGTCACCGGAATATCTGCGGTTCAAAAGCCGCGTGCCAGGGATTCTCCTTGAACTCATTTCCATGCGGCATTCGAAGCAGGAATTTCGAGGTAACTGGTGTTTGAACCTGCGTGCAAACTGTGGTTTGTACGATGTATAAGCCGTGTGACCTCTGCCTTATGTACTTACAATCCGCCGTTGCTGCATCGTACATATTCGTAAATATAAGTTTAATGTCCTGGAATGAATAGGGTCCTTAATGTTCATTCGTTTATATATTACTAAAGCATAAAAGAGATGAATAGCCAGAAAAAAAAAGTGTGCATGCAGTATGAGTGTCGTCACCAGAGAGTGCAGATTTCACGTTTTGGCTTCTGAAAATATGATCAGCAAGTGCGTCGGCTCATTTGACTTTCAAGATAAAAACAAACGTGCAACGACTATTTCTTTTGTAACACAAAAGTATGTTCTTGAGAACATCCTCGCGTTAGTTAAATGTCGCAAGTTTTACAAAAGGAAAGAACTGACCTGTAAGTTAGAGCAGATATATTTATTTCGAGATAATATATCTCTCGTATAAATAGAACGTCATTACATGTATTGAAGGTGAGTTCAAAGGAAACGGTTACGTGTTTCGTAATCCCACGTTGGTCGGAATTTCATGATCCCCCACCTCCCCCCGAACGCCAATGTGATGGACTGGACGTCCCGCAATCCGTCGCCCGCAATAAGCTTCGGCGTTTCCCGCCAGAACAACACGAACAACAAGTGCCTTTCGTAAGACCCTGCGAGGCCACAAATGAAGCTTACACAAGCCCGAATCAGTAGCAAACAGGCGCGGGGAGGACGGCACTGGAAACAGTGCACCGACGCACATGCGCAATCAACAACGGCGGGGCTTAACTTGTTGTTGATGTTGTTGCGCCGCTGACTTTCGGGACACGGATATCCGGAAACAAACAACCCCGCCAAGCCTTCCACCCCCGCCTCTTCTCTCCCTCCCCGCCCCCCCCCCCCCCCCCAAAAAAAAAAGAAAGAAAATACAAAAAAATAATAAAAGAAGACAGCTGGCGGAATCAAGGCAGACCAAAGAAGGGCCAAAATTGAAGCGAATGACCCGCCCCCCTTTATCTCCTTTAGGCACGTCAGTCGCGTCTGGCCTGCTGCTCGCTGCTGCCTTATCTGGTGGCAAATGGCCGCGTCCGCTGAGCGAGACCCACGCCCGCTTTCATTAATCTTTTCGCCTGCGTGACTTTATTCCGCCGTAGCCTCTTTCGTGCAGTCGCGGCGCGGCTTTTTCTCTTTGTCCACTCCGCGCTTTTTTTTCCCCTCACCCTATCTTTTTGTTTCCCCATTTTTCCCCTTTCCGTTCAACAGCCACTAAGGGCGGGAGAGGGATAGATCCCTGGCTTTGATTCTTTTCCCTTACCCGTCTGACGGCGGAGATTTTTTTTTTTTTTTTTTTTTTACTTAGAGCGTGTTCGTGTGACCGAGGAGGAGGCCATGTTTTATCAATGTGCAAGAGAATAGCGGTAGGGGTCCCGAGACGCGCATTTGTTAGCACACGTAGCAGCCGGTGCGGCGGAGAACCACGATGATGAGGGCTAACGAAGCGAGGCTAAGGTTACACGACGCCGGACGTGCTCTTGGGCAAACTGCGCATGCGCACGCTGCTCTGAAACGACGACAAGATAGATATATACACGCGGTGGGTGCTGCCTTCTGGGGCGTGGGGCTAGTTACGGGCCCGTGACTCACGCCAACGCCGTCGTCGCCGTTGGCACGAACGTAGCGTAAGCCGACATGAGATAGCGAGACCGATCGGTTCCCCCATCTCGTAAATTAAAATGCCGCGGCGCTGGCCGGTGAGAGGGAAGAGAGGGAGGGAGAGACGGTGAACGGAGCAGCGCGGTCTGTACTTCGAAGACATACTTGCGTTGTTTGCAAAAGGATCGGGAGAGTTTAGTGCCGGTGCTGCTGAATTATGCGAAACACTCTGCGTAACTATGTGCCCTGGGACAGCGGCCTCCTCCGGGTGACTTCAAACTATGATACGGAGCACTAAAAGAGGAAGAAAAAACACATTCCGTGTAGCTAAAAACTAAACACAAATTTTTGCCGAGGAGCTATTTATGTTTCGGATAAGCTTTCGTATTCAAAATAAACGATCAAAGGAATTCATTAGCTTGTACAGGAAGGTTTCTTTCTGTGCCGGAAGTGCGCAGAAGAGAAAGAGCACAACGTCCCTTTTTGTTTCTCTTTTATCACAGACATCATGTTCCCATAAACCGGGCTCACACTGCTTATACATCATACAAAAGACAGTCTGCATAGATATTCGAACGCGAGTCGCCGCGAGATCCGTGATTCGAATGCCGCATGGCAACAAGTTCGAGCCGAAATCTTGGCACGCGGCATTCGAACCCCGGATATTGCGGAGGCTCGTGTTTGCAGACTATCTTTTGTATTATGTATGACCGCTGGGACCCCGGCTTTGCACGAAAACAAGCGTCACTACTTTTCTTCAAAAATGTCAACAAATATTCCATTTTCGCGCGCCACTAGAATTTGGGAGATACAAGCAGTTAAAAAGACGTTCCAGCTATGCCCCGTTTCCTTAGCACCGCTTGAAGCCACGGGAAACCCCCGGACGTCACGTTGCACATGCATATTCCCCAGAAGCGAAATATACGATGCATAGTAGAACCTTGAATCAAACCATCCGACAGGACAGATAAGTCGGTGTGTGCGTGCGTGTGTGTCTGCATGTGTGTGCAGGGGGGGGGGGGGGGGTTGACGGACACGCCGAGTAAAATGCCGCACAAAAAATGACGACTCATCGCATATTCCCTTTGAGACGATGGGCGGAAGGTCGCGGCCCCGTGGCACCAAGATCCGGTGCTGCGCGTGCACCCAGTCGACGCCGTTGCTGCGTCCTTCCTCTTCATTGTCAGATCGACATTGATGGACGAGCCGCTTCAAAGGATCGCAGCCTCGACAGCCCCGCGACACACGAGTCCCGCCGAACGGGCGTTTCAAAACCAAGTATGAGCTTCGGAAACGGTCCCGGTCGCTCTCAATGACCGTCATCTGTCATTCCGGGCAGACCAACTTTTGTTTCGGTCCGGCGGGCCCCGGCTGGGAACGCTCCTGCCCCATTCCCTCGCTGTCCGATGATTCACTTCTGGTTGAGGCGCAGCGGCTATACCCTACACTCGTGCCATCGGGAGTCAGTTTGAGAGCCGCGCGCAGATTCTCTATCGAAATGTTGAGGCAACTCTGCCGCGTCCCTCCACAGAGCAGCGTGTTTCGGGGGGTGCACTTTTTCAGTCCGGAGAATTCGATTTCGTTCAATGAAGCGCCCCGACCGAGCTTCCAGCAATTTAGCGAAGTGCCACGCGCGCCATTCGTATGGCAGAACACGGAACTCGAGAGCGGCCGCTCCGCCCGGGTGTCCAAAAACGTTCGAATATTTTAGAAGTGGAGGCTGTTCGTAATAGCTCTAGCGCCTGCTAACCTTAGCCGCTGTTTCTGGAACGCCTTATGAGGAAACCACTTCTCCCTAACCTATGCGACTTCTCACGCGTTAGAAACTCGCGATTAGCCGCTATGAAAAAATAAATGGCTAATAATTTTGCACAAACAACGTTTTGCTCTCTCTGATTGCTATCGATGCCCACTGTTTGCCCTGATTTGGGTGACTCAGGTGCCTGGGCCTGCTCACTTGGAACAAAATAAGCTCCGAAAGTGAGCCGTGGCAGAACAAAAGTGCACTAGTGGAGCAGCACGAAAAGGTCGGATTCATGCACTAGAGCCCGTTATCTTCGGTAAATATTTCACTTAAAACTGTGTGAAATATGCCCGACTGATTTTAGTTTCAGAAAGGCGGCCATGAAGCCGTAAACTTTAAAAAAAAAAACAGCGACAAGTTTGCCAAATTTTTTTAGCCCGGTACACTATGTATTTCATCTATTCTTTAAACGTACTTATGGTAACATTAGTTTTTTTTTTTTTTTTTGTGTGCACATATAATTACCTGAAATGACTATATACAAAATCCTCAGAAGTATACATACGCGTCATACCCATATGCACGTTTGGAATTTATTTTTCCGTTGGTGCTATAACAGGGAGAACTATACTCGCATTCGTCCTAAGTCCTATCGAGTTCAAAAGCTTGTTGCGACACAGACACAAATGTACAATCTAAAAGCGCAGTATCAAGACGCTTTTGTTTTGCGCTTGATTGGATCATTTGGCGATAGCGCACGCGGAGAACTACAAGAAATATTTTGATATTCCGCTTTTCGATGAATATGAATGGCCCGTTCGGCTCGCAGCGTTTTACAGCGCTCGGACTTGGATTGAAACAACACCACCTAGCCAAAAGGCCTCCGCATGGTCTCCTCCCCCTCTATGAAACGTCATCATATAGTCGGGTAGGGCTAACTCGTCTATTGGGTGCGAGCCCGACTTTCGAAGCGCTGATCGGACACGAGCTCCAGCCGAACACTGACGCAGCACTCGGGCCCAACCTCACGCCTCGATCGATCTGACGTTGATGACGCGTGCGGAGGCCTTCTGTCTATGTGACGTTGGTTGAAACGCTGTATAGCACGGTTATAAAAAGCTAACAGGAGAGATGCATTACCAATAAAAACATGGTTCTCACGCAAATTCGAGTCACGAGTTATATTTGAGTCCTGTGGTTGGAAGATAGTGTAGTGATAATAATTGTGAAAGACAAACAATCAAAGTATTACAAGCAAAAGATTGGGCAGGACTGGCGAATTTAACTAAACATTTTCCGTCCTGTCTTTGTTGCCTTGACAAGACATATAATATTGCGCTATATTTTGTATTTGTGATAGATGAGTTTCAAGGACTTACTAAACGTATGTTTTCAAAAAAGAGTCCCTGTGAATTTTCTTCAGAACGGGTTTGAGCTTCATAGTAGCGCACGGAACAGGTAAGGAGGCTTTGCAAGCACTTCTATGGGGCTCAAAATCGTGCCCCACAAAAGCATAAGGGAATGGCGTTCGCCTTGGACAGCCCCTAAATTCGCGGTGCAACAGTTATCGTAATTTCCCTTAATGCAACGTAAAATTATTCCTTGACGTTTCTAACGAAACAGCCGCGCGTTAGTTTTTCTTTCTACACAACACCTGCCGCAGTGAACAATTTTCAAAAAACGAGCAGTCTTCACATCCTAAACTCGCTAAGAGAAATCAGACGCGATATGGCCCCGATTATATACCACAGACGCACTGGAGTTGACGAGACACGTGGCATTTGCTGAGCTCCAGACATTGCAAAAGATGTTTTTTGTATCCTGTAGTTCTCAGTCACGTGGATTTCGTTTCTGCTATGCGGGAAAAAAGTATATTAAAACATTTCAACCTGGAATATGCGAGAAAATATAGGTGAGGCAAAACAAGAATGTGTGACAATGACAGATTTTTCATGAACACCTTCCAGCGAAGTGGAGAGATCAAAACGATGTCTTACCGCATACCAGAAGTGACGACATTCAAAATAGCTGCGCCCTTGTGGAAAAAGTGTATACTTCGTCTTACCTAAGCATTGACTATTGTTAGCCGCGCATGCTAAAAGAGCGAACTAGTTAGTTACTCTGGATGAAGCCTTGCTGGTTGCACGAGAGCTCGTGCAGCGAATGCTCCAGCCAAGGCAGTCAAGGATAGCCGCTCGCGTTTGCACAGCCTTTGAAGTTAGTCCATTCTTAGGTGAGCGGAACTATAGGATTATGCTGTTTTTATTATTTTTTTCTTTATTCGAATAACCCCACAGCGCACGTGAGGGCTTTAGAGTGTGAGAGGGGCAAATACAAAATGAACTTCACGCCAAGACAGACCTGATGGCTTAGAGCCTTAGACAATCGTAACCCAAAAAGGCACCTTATCCGCAATAAATAAGATGCAAATAGAAATAAAAACAAAAACAAGAACCCAAACGAGCGTAAAGCTATACACACTCCTAAATATATATAGACTAAATTAAAGTTTGTAGAAAGAAAAAGTATTTTGATTTTGAAAATGCATGAAGAAATTGAAAAGTTTACATTGGCTAAGACTATCTCTTCAGGTAACTGATTTCAGTTCAGTATAGTGGAAGGGAAGAATGAACATTTGTAATGGTCCATTTTGCTTGTGTAAAGCCTAATTTGTTTGCTATGATCCAGTCGCCAGGAGATGAACTGAGGTGAAAATAAATATTTTCGTTTGCTGATCCCACACTGATTGTCTCATATGCTGTGGAGGGGTTTCAGGGGGAAGCATTGACAACGACTCTGTAGAGGCTGCCACTTGAGCTCGCGTTCCAAGGCAGTTACACTCCCACGCGAACATACATTAAAGGGGCACTCAAGCAGTTTTTGGAGAAGCTACTTTTTGGTGCGATGGCGTTAAGGAAGTGTCAGTGAATGAGTATATTCAGTTTTAGAAGGCAGAACCACCTATTAATCACACAGGAATGAAATACGTGCGGACTCTTTTCTGTACTTGCGAGGACCAATGAAATTATCGTATGTTTGAAAATTTTGGCGGTCTTTGTAAAGTTTCGGTAAAGAAACAATTTTCAGTTCATTTAAATATGTTGCGCATGATAATTTCACAAGACGTAAAATATTTCCAGTTTAGAATACGCGATACTGCAATTATCGTTTCACAAACAAGAGACTACGTTTTCTCCTTGCCTTCCTCTGCGGGGTGTGAATTTCCCGTTCCCCAGGGATGCGCGGATATCTCCGCGCGTTGCATAGGCCGGTCGTGCCGGTCGCGGGCCGGCCGGCTCCTTCGTGGTGAAAGCTCATCGTTCCGCGTAAAAGCGCTATCCTTGACTGTGAATTTTCGTCGTGTGTCGCTAGATAACCCAGCACGTACTAGAAGGGAAGATCCACCTTCGCGTGCGGCAATGACGTGGCGGCACTCTGAAGACAGCAGAAACGCCCGTGCCTCGTGTTTGTTTACTTCGACTACAGTTGTGCTTTCTAAGCATTTGTGTCTTCGAACATCACCCGGATTTCTTATTTGGCGCATTTCACGCGTGTGCTCAAGTTCAAGGTATTACTGGCGCGTACCGTATAAAGGATGCGACTTTTTACGCGTTTTTTATCGCCGGAGAAAAGGGATTAGTGTTAGCACTCCTGAACGCTCGCAACGTCTATCTGATCACGAAATCATATTTCTACGTTGCTATATCGCTGCTAAGATTACATTGTCTTTTATAATTGTAGAAAAGGCGTGTGGCGATATTTGTACTATTGCAATGTCGTGTATTAGAGTCGTGATCGTCCAAGACGGCGGACTGCATCTTTTTATTTTATTTTTTTCATCCACTGTACCCTGCAAGCCTATCAAGAAAAAAATGATAATAAAGCTTTAGGCTATAGAAAACTGTCTGTCTATATTCTGTTACGGCATTGAGTAGCAGTGCGTCCCCTTTTTAGAGGGGCCGCTGAAACAGCTGACGGCGGCGTATAGAAGCGGTCGCCGTGCTGACGACCCGCTGCGCTTGTTGTGGTTGCAGGTGTGTGTACGCGCGGCGCAGATCGGTCGTTCCGGTCGCTCCGGTTGCAACGGACGCAGTCGTAGGTACGCGATCGTTGCACATGTCTGAACCAGCCTTCCCCCCGTCCTCCCGAGGCGAAAGTCAGCGTGGCGACATCGTTCGACGTCACGTGCCAGAGGTAACGCTGCGATGTCAAACGTTGGTTTGGTTACGACTTGCCCCAACCGCAAATCGAGGAACTCCCGAAAAGGTCTGCGTTTCGTCGTCCTCGGAACCCGAACACGACTCCGAAGCGCTGCTATCGTCCACATCGCACGTCGGAGTGGCGTCATAGGAAATCATCCCCAGGTCGGCTGTCCGCCGAAGAATTTCAACCTCTAACGGCGTCAGGTCCTCGAGAGTATAACCTCCTTGTCGAGAGTAGAGAACTCCGCCATGATCGAAGCTCGAATGACAAAGAGGTTCGGCCGATGCGGCTACCTCGGGATCACTGCGCGACGGAACGTCGTCCAACGCCATTGGCCCGAGATCCTTTCGATAAGTGTGCGAGGACCAATGAGAGTGGTTTCGTTTTCGGATGGATCCGAGGTTTGGCGGCCTTTAATTACATTTTTATTATAGAAATAATCACCGTATGACTATACTTTTTGGTTTTTAGGGATACTTAGGGCGTCTAAATTCAGCTGTCATCATCAAAACACGAACTCAAAAACCACTTGAGTGCCCCGCCCCTTTAAGGAAAAATCTGGCGGTTCTGTTTTGTTTTATTTCTATTTTTTTTTTTTCAGGTACTGCTGGTGGGTGTCCCAAATTTCTGAAGCGTACTCTAGAATGTTCGCGACACTGCAGCGTTTTGACGCGATACTTTACCTGCATGCTTCTTGAGGAATTGATTGTCACGAGCCCAAGGCAAAACACAAACTCATGTTTACAAACTAACTGGAGCGCCCTGGCGGTACGCCACCGGCGCCGCGCGTCCGCGATGGGGTGTGGGCAAGAAGCGCGTAGTCCCGCGTCAACAAACCATTAAAATGTGATGTTGTTGGCGTCGGTGTGAGACCCCGTGTTCTTGTTCCTGCTGGAACTGTTCATTGTACGTCTTCAGCAATGTCTTACTACTTTAGTAGCCTGAGCGAAATTAACTATGCTCGTTAATTTTGTGTGAACGCCGCAGGATGGGCGCAAAGGCTCACTCACATAATGCTATTCTACTCGCTATTTTCAGTCGCGACGTCAGTGAGGCTGTAAAAGCGTCGAGAGTAGCTCTGATGCTTGGCATAAATGCTAAAATCGCAAGCAGAATTGGACCGAGTGAATCAGGCATAACAAGTCGGTGATGGGCACTGGTAACAATGATCATCATCTTTTCGTATCTTCTTTTTACACTAAACATACTTTCCCCAAACACCCACCAAGCTTAAAAGTATTTTCTGGCCTGCGCTTACCTCTTATGGCAATGTTTGGTCTACTGCCGGCTGCACTTCCGATTAACAGACGACAGTTTGAACGAGTTTGAACGAGCAGACGACAGTTTGAACGATCAGACGGCCATTTGAACATGAAGAATCACTGAACGTGGTCAGCGGGTGGTCTGAACAACCTTACGGTTTTTCCGCTTTCATGTTGGAACAACACAAATAAATTTTACTACCACAAGGATCCGTGAATTCAACCCGAAGTGCCTCTCGCACAAGCAATCGTGGTCCGATGGTGTCTGTTTTTTTTTTCTTTTGACAGCCCCGATCCACGACTCGGACGAATCGAGCAGACAGAGAACTCATGAAAACTGATCTTCGCACCTTTCCCCGCTCTTTTGTTACAGCTCCAGTTGCGGTGTCTCGACGAGAAGGAAGGTTTTATTCTGTTTTTTTTTTTTTTTTCATAAACAACAACATTCCCGTTCCGCATGGCGACTTCCTTTCACACCCCTAGAACCGAAGTGAGCCCAAAGCGCCACCATCGCAGCGTTAGGTAACAGGGTTGAGTTGGTGTATAGTGTTCATGCGTCCAATATATGAGATGCATTTTCATATCGTCATCAGAAGATAATCACCGTAACTAAAAAAATAAAAACAATGTGACACTCGTTACTGCGTCATACAGTTTCGCGTAGAAAAGGCGTAAGAAAAAAATATCTACTTTCATACATGAAATTACAACGTGAAAAAGTCACTTCTGGGACAATGGTCAGTCAATGCACTTGAACAGTAGTACCATTAAGCTTTTTTAAAGTGACAGAAATTACTCCCGAATATTATTGCATGGATTCTTTAACCGATTGAGCAGAAAGAAGTGAAAATAGCTGAAAAAAAAACACGCTTCACTTTAGAGGCTCTGACAGTACGATTGACGTATATAATGCAATCCTTGGCGCCAAAACGAACGTCAAAGACGGCTGCGCAGCTGCCGTATATGCCTGTCGTTGATATTTTTACAAAGCTGTTCGCTTGCGGGTCGTCTGTAATACAAGAACATAACCGATATTCTCCAACACTCAAAAGAGGAAATGGCGGTGAAGCCGCGGCACGCGCATCGCATGCCCCCAGCGAAAGCGACCTCTCAAAAAGCAGTAGAAACACCGAGCCCCAATTGCCACACTCAACTCACAGTGCGATATAATACAATGAAAAAGTGAAATTAAGTAAATGTTCACAGTAATTTGTGTGTCCGTCGGTTCTGCCTGGCCAAAAAAATGTACAAACAAAAAAGGCTACGAAGAGATAGGCTCCTATAACTCCAAACACAGGACAAAGCTCCGGTGAAATCCGAGAATCGCGTGAGCATTCCTGCTTTCATCACCAAATAAACACCGACACCACCGTAGCTTCGAAACTGCGAAGTTGCGACTAACTCAGGGTGGCATCACGGATTTTTCTCTTCGCCCGTGTAGCCCAGGAAACCAAAGTGAAAGCCCGCGACGCATTCAATTTACAGCGGCTGTCAATGCGAGTATTATTACTCGACTCGCAGATGCGGAAAACAAAACAAAAAAAAAAATACAAATGAACACGCGGCAGAGATCAAACGTACAAGCGCTCTGTTCGGACGCGATGACGGAAGGAGAGGAGAGATTTCCTTGTTCATATTAAATTTCGGGCGGGGTTACTGCAACTTTTAATTAAACGCGACGCCTCTGAGACAGGGTCGGTATTCCCTGGGTCTTGTTTGCCGGTTTTGTTTTCGGGGGAAGTATCGCTGCGCGCCATCAGTTGACACCTTCAATTTTAAAAGCTCCCGCGGAATCAACGCTGGAAATGCGCTCTCAATACGATGCTCTTCATGCCGAAAAAGACAACAAAAGCTGAGCTATCAGTTTTTTTTAGATGCTTATGGCTGAAGTCTTATGGCTGAAGAGCAGCGACGGTCAAACTGTGTCTAACCGTTATTTCGCTGGTTGTGGGCGCTGCTAAAAATACTTTTTGTTGTTGTTGTTGCTGTTGTTGTTGCTGTTGAAAGATCAGAACTACGTGCACTGCTTGGCACCGTACTTGTTCGCAGGAATAGCTAGCAATCCGAAATGTGCTTAGAATATGAAGTAACTAAGCTAAGAAATATCATGCGTTTTATTCATGTACGAAAATAAAACAATTGAAATACGTAGCGGACCTTGAGAGTCTCAGTAGTTTTTAAAGTTTTATTTATTATAGATTTACGACCGTGCAATAGATATCACTCCAAAAAGCTAAGATTGGCAGACGTAGATGACAGGCAGAAACGTCAGCATTGTTGTAACTTCTGATACTTTTGTTGAATATGCTCTCACTAATTGGTGCACTTTACAATTTTTGTCTAAGCCTACTTAATTTCGCCATATACTATCGCGGTGTATTTTATGTAAATAAATAACCACCCAATGCACCCGTTCAATGTGCTGTGCGCCCACTCTGCATTATATCTGATATGATTCTCAAATATTGTGGTCTCCGAACGAGATGCACTACAAACATGAAAACGCTCACCAGTGGCAGTAAAATATATCAGTAAACTACAACCCGAGAAATCCCAAGATCGAGGCGAGCTATTGCTTGCTTAGTTGATAGAATTCATTCCTCCGGCAGATTGTTTCATTCGTCTTATTTTCTGTCATGTTCTGTTGTTGCATTGTAAATAAGAAAACGTAAAAAAATACTGAAACGTAGGCGCAGATAAAGAACGTTGCTCGTTGTGGGGTGATGCGTCGGTGTTGTTAAAACGCGACCGCAAGGCCGAACGCAAGCGGGATGGAGAATGGCCTTTGAGCCTTTGTGTTCGGCGGCGTCATGGATTGAAAAAGGAGACCATATTGAAGCTTTTCAAGCACGATATCGCGTGTGGCTCGCCCCGCTTTAGGTCTCTCAAAATAGTTCTCTCCCACAAAAACAAACTTTCCAAATCATCCAGTAAACCGGGACGTGCGATTCGCGTAAACCGCAATAACGCGGCCGCCTGATGCACATAAAAACATAAAGCAGCAAGCAAGCAAGAGTGGAGAGCAAATGCAACCATGCACGGAATCGTACTTCAAAAGAAAACAAACAAACAAAATGAAAGGAACAATAGGTAATAAAAAGGACAGGCACGCAAACAATGAAACATGGCGCCCATAAGATAAGGAGAGAGAAGGAAGGCCGCCATGGCCCTCCCTCCCTCGCGACATGCAAAATGCATTCCTCGATTTGTTCTTGTCGCTTCCAACTTGCGCGTCCGTTCTTTTCTCTTCTTCCCGCTCGTTCGGCTCCGTGACCCAGAAGAAGGGAGGAAAGCAAAACACGCACAGAGCTTGTGTCCCCCTCTGTGTACTTCTCCGCCAGAGACACGGGTTAAAAGATGCCGGGGCTCCTTGCGCCAAATCACAGTCCGCAAGACGCAGCAGCTGCTGCTGCGTTCTGCCTTCAATTCCATGTGTCTTCCTTTCAGACGTGTGTTGTTTTTGGCTCATGTATTCGAAGCGAAAGACGTTGCTTGTGTCGATCTAGAATACGCGCACGCGCTGAACAGAATGGAAGCGATAAGTAAAATCAGAGTGGAGAGACAAGAAACGACTGGGGCGACAACAAAATTCCTTTTTCCCCCGCCTTCGTACTGTTTGCGTTCTTCGGCTGTTTACTAAAGAATGAAATGTTAGGGCAGATAAAGCGCTCTCCGAACTGGGAAAAACGTACACAATCATTTTTGTGTTCTCTCACGACTTGTTTTTTTTTTTTTTTTTAGGTTCTCTTTGTTTGTTAAGATTTGATGTCATATACCTTTCACTAGCGTGCAAGCTGCGCGCGTTGCAATATCGATGGAAATGAATATAGTACCGTCGATAAAGGAAGAAAGAAAATTATATAGAAAAGTCAGGAAATAAAAAAAAGGCTGCGCAGAGGGGGTGGGGGGAGTAGTTGTAGAAATCAATGAATGTTCTTCTACTGAAAATTTAAACACAAGCAAATAGGAAAGCGGTTTAGGTTAAAAAGTCGAAGCTTGCTCTTGACTGGGTTTATTTATTTTTTTGTTTTTATTGACTGAGTGCTTCGAGAGTTTCTAGGACGGATGCAGAAATTAGGCTGAAGTATGGATAATAAAATTATGCCGTAACTCCGAACAAATTCCCATACCATGACTCGTGAGTCGGCCATGAAGGCAGTATACAAGCAGTAAAACTCTTTCATAAATATGAGTCCAACATCTTAAGGTAGTGTGTTGTGTCTAACACATCGTCGAAGACACCTCTGTTTTATTTCAGTGGGTCATAGAAAAAGTAAAGCGCACTAGAACACTACACAGATACACATGAGCTTATACTGAGCAAATAACATTTTGATATCCTCACGAATGATCTGTCCAGAGTATGAAAGATCAGAGTGTAATACTTTCTGTTTTTTTTTTTTTTTTTTTTTTTACGAGGGCACGAGCTTGTTACTGCTTGTAGTAAACCTGCCCTCGTTCCCACTCAATCTTGCCAAAATAGATGCGGTAAAAGTAAACCGCACGTTCACTACAAAACGTATATCAAGTGCACGTAAAGTAATCAAGCTTCGGAAATGATGGAGAAACTACCTCTGTAAATGACAATCTAATAACACTAGCGATATAAGGCACAACGATATAGTACTTCGAATTATAGAGCTCGAGCTGGAGCTGCGTACAATCAGATTCATTTAAGTTTTAAGGGATTTCTTCTACGGGTGCAGTGCAGTCGGTGCACCTTATACTATTAACATCTAGCTAAACGTCAGTGTAATTTGCAACCCGAAATCTTCCTTACCTCCGATTGCTGCTTCTCTCCTGGTCCTTTTACAAAACGTTTTGGACTATCCTCCCAATCCTCAAGTGGTTAATCTCTCTTTTTTTCAGTTAATTTTTTTGGCGAAATAATGTTCTTTCCGCTTCTCACACCGATAAAGTTAAAATTTAAAATTTCTTATTTTGTTTCTTGATCAAGAAAGTGAAACTTAAATTATTTAGCGGGTTGATGTTCTCGTGTGATTACTTTTGTCTTACATCGGAATTGTGATCAGTGTCGAAAATATGAATTCCCTTAGTTTTAAAGAACAAGTACGAAGTGAGTTAGTACTTCCATACTGTCATTTATATAATTTCGTCAAGAAATGTCCCAATAAACGTTCGTTAGTAAATAAATATGCTTGCTCCAAGATCTGATAAACCCCGTCATAATGTTTTTTAATCTCCATTTAATGGGTTCAGCAACGCCGCTTTTCAAATCATACTTCTTTATTAGTTAGAAAAGTTGAAGCAATACGTCTTAAACTAAGAATGCCTTTTTGATTGAAATTGCAGCAAATATTTTACAAAATATTTTGAAACAAATGAACCGGTAATATGGTAATGTATAAACACTCCGTGAGTTTTCGGACTAGTTATTTTTTAATATACATAGAAGACTTTTTATTTGTATTAAGGTGACGCCTCAGTACGTGTAAGAAAAGTGTTGATTGTTGTTTTTAATTGGCAGTGTTATTATTTAAAAAGAACAATTATAAATTGTAAAATTATACGATATTAAGCATATTAGTATATCATACGATTTCTTGTCTGTATCTTATCTAATTCGCCATAACTGCGCACATTTTACACTAAAAAATAGCAAGATAGAAGAAAGTCTTGGTATCAGCGTTTATAAAATATGATTTAATATAGTCTGTTATTTTGCTATAGAGGCCTCTTGTGTAGTACGATGTCGCGCATATTGGTACAGTAAGAAGTTAAATGGAAGCCGTATTATTACATTTTGCGAGAATACAATATTATAACTGCAAAGAAAGGGTTCTGAAAGGCTGTACTTATTTTTCAGATAAAAACAATTATTTAGAGTTGGATATTTACTTGTAAGTAATTCATGCCGTTTCGGTTGGCTCATGCTAGAATACACTACTTACTCCCTTTCAGGCAAAATGTATTTGATTATATATTAGGATCTTTAATAAAGGGAACATATTAAAAGAAGTGTACAAATTTAAATAAAAGCAAAGCGTGAAGACATTGCCCTAAGGATGCGCTGGTACGACTTGAATCCTAAAAATACGGTGTTCTAAACCAAATATCAGAATTGCTCAAACCATCAATGAAGGATAAATGCTTTCAACTATAACTAAGCGAGTTCTATTTTTTTACTCGTATGTAAATATTTACTTCGCTATTTCTTCTCCGAATTTTTTATCCGCACTTTTACGCTCTTCGTTCAATATGAAAACGAAATATTTTATGCCATTACAAAATTAAATACCCTGAAAATTAAAGAAACAAAAACATTCTACTGGTATACTAGTCACCTAATGTTTTACCCATAATTTTATTCAGCACGGTCAGCATAAACGGGCGTTGTTGAAACTCCTGCCAGAAGAACAAAGCTCAAACCACTCTCAAGAGCGACTCTCGATTTGCAAGGAATGGTATCCCGCTTCTTCCCTGAAGGCTCCACTGTCCGGCACGCTAACCGGATGATGATCGACCAGGAGACCGCCGATCCCGCATTCACCGAACCGGTGCTTCCCAAGGACCCTTTATGCCACGAGCGTCTTGCGCCGCGAGACCGCACTGCAATCCACGTCAACCGAAAGACGCACTTTCCTCGTGTCGTACACAAACCCGAACCCCCTCTTGGGTGCCCGTGCCACGCCGCAGCGGGACTCCACGGGGGACACGCAGATACGATCGTTCGCTCGCATCGAACGTAGCGACGCTCTTGCGGGAGAAAATACGCCAAGAGGAACCGTAAATCGATGCCGAGCCGTCCCTCTTCTGGCGTCATTCATTTTCCGGGCTAACAAAGAAGGAGCAAATCGATGCATTTCGGGCACTCTCCAACCGAAGGGAATTCAATGAGAAGAAACGAGAAGACACACGCGTGGAAGGGTGGGTAGTACGAACAGGAGGTAAACTTACATACCGTCCACCCCTAAGCTGACCGCGCGGTTGGAGCAACGCGCTCGCCGAAACAAAAAACTACCTCGCTTCGCTCCCTGCGCGTGAGGTATAGACGATAGTGTGATCATGTGGCGAGAGATAGACTCGTGACTGGCCCAGCGAGCACGTGGTATCATCGCACTGCTGCCAGCTTCGGGGTGAACGGACTATAGTGACACACGGACAACGCGCCAATTCTCGGGCACTGCATCCAGTTCTACGCATGAGCCCCACCGACGACGAGAGAGTGTATGGAAGAAACCCGCAGAGGTACAAAGCTCCGGATCGTATTGAATTAACCGGCCAGGATTCTGGACGGCTAGGCGATAATTGCGTACGAAGCGCGAAGCACCCGGACACGAGAGGGAGAAGGAAGGGGGCATAAAGAGGATTGGAGGGGCCGCACCAATGGGACGACGAACGAGGCACAAAGGGACTTGTACCGGAGACTTCTGTTGGATCGGCAGAGCTTATCCTGGAAGACAAATTGTGTTTTCGGCTTTTCCCTATTCTCCCGCGAGTTTCGGGAATTGGTTCTGACCTGACTCGGTTCGTTCCGCTGAAGGCCTTGTTAACAGCTCAGATCAAACTGTTCGACTTGAACAAAGATGGCAAGTACGTTACTTTGGCGAAGTCGGATTAGTGGCGTTAAGCTGCAGCGAATTTTGGGGAATAGGAATGAGCGCTAAGAACTGTCGTTAATGAGCAATGGTATAGCGTCTTTAATAAAAGATAATGGCTTTATTGCGCTGGACGCAGTCGAAACACGAAGCCCCCAATGAAATCTTGCGCGCCTTACGATGTGTGCCCCATCATTTTTAGAATGTTCACTTCGCGTGAGAGCCGAGCCGTAATGAAAGTGGATGTCGAACATTAAAGCTTAGGTTTCTTTTCTGTCGAGTATTTTGGGTTACTACCACTTTAATATTAAGTGAACACGCTTACTGGTATTGCGTATTCTAAAGCAAGGTGGGACACACTTCTTTCTCAAATAAAACATTAATGTTCGTCAGTGATATCATGCATTGATCTGCGAATCACACCGTTGCTGTACTAAAGTGACTTGCTAACGCCCAATATGAAGAATACTTCACTGTACGGCATTAGAGCGTTAGTATTACTAAAAGCCAAAGCAAATTGTTGTGTGTATGTTTATACAGCCGGAAGTTAGTCTGCCTAGGTGGGCGTCTGGTGTCTCAGTTGTAGGTGAGCAATTTAGCCAATGAGGTACAACCGGTAGCCTGGGGTCTCTAACGTGCACCATGCAGTAGTGATACACGACCGCACGCGGGTGCGATGCTCATCCAGATCGAAACGGGCAGGGGTGGGGATTGAGCCCAGGATCCCTGGGCTCCGCAGCGCAAGCTTTCGCTCTGCGTGCTCCGAGCTGGCTGTGCACTTTAGCTCACTCGGCCACCGATCCCCCTTAGTATTACTACAACTATTGCCTTCTTTACAAGCACATCTTTTTATGTTATCCTTCTTGTTTTCTTCTCATTTGATGTTTTGTTGTACTAAATATTCCGCGCCGCTCTCGATATTTCTCTTTAATTTTAATAATTAAGGAAGTTGTGACTCTCTGAATCCGCATAATTCCTTCGTTACTTTATTTTTGAAGAAAACAGTACCTTTTGGTCACGAAACCTGATTTACGTATATGAAAGAGGTTTTAAAGATATACCTAAGATTACTCATAACCAATTTCGGCTAAGCAATGCTTGGGGATTAATTTTTTTTTTTTTTTATGTGTTCTGTGCATTTGTAGGCGCATAACGTATACATTAGAATACGTTTTCGCGGATTGCGGTAACGGTGACCTAGACAGATCTAGAAGACATTGAGCTCCCTACTTAATTTATTATTGTGTTCAAATAATACTTCTGCGTGTTTCATACTTTGGGTAAGAGTAATTTTAATGGGTATCAGTTAGAGCCTTCTATTTACATGAAGTGGATTGTTGCACCTAATACAATTCTCGTCGAATCTATTTTTGTAGCGCGGCATAATTCAAAAGAAAAACACCGAATATCCTTTTAATGACAAAATATTTTCGAAAATATATACAAAATGCCGGCATGTGTACAACAACGAGTGAGAAATAAGAAAAGAAACGAACATTGCCTTTAACTTTCTTCTACAGGCAGGGATTCAGTACAGGGCGTACTAGCTCCTATCTGACCGTTAGTTTTTTACTTGATACATGGGGTCAAGCGATTATCGTGTCTGTTATAAAAGAAGAACCGATTTTCTCACTGACGTACAGGGTGTCACAAAAACAATTTGCAGTTTTTTTTGTTTTGTTTTTTTACTGCAAAACTAAACTAGGCATCGCCGAACGCTCATTCTCCGTCAAAAAGTAGCGCTAAAGGTGACAACTATATGTCAAAGTTTCAGCCCGATACGATACCTCATTCAAAAGTTATAAGTGATTTTCTGAAAATTTCAATGGGAAAATGGAGCCCATTTTTGCCCGTTTTCGGTTTCTGCTGTTGTAGAGCAGACTTCCTCGGCCTAGGCTTGAGCCAGATTGGCGCGAGCTAGAGCCTACTTGACTAAGGTTTGGCCCTAGCTTGCGCCAGACTTGCCCAAGTATGAGCCGGGGAAGTGTGCTGCTAAGGATGTATTCGAAAATTCCGTCGGCCGCCATTTTCCCATAGAAAGTTTCAGAAAATCACTTATAACTCTTGAATAAGGTATTGTATCGGGCTGAAACTATGGCATCTCGTTGTGCCGTCTTGCGCTATCTTTGGGCGGAGAATAAGCGTTCGGCGATGCCTAGTTTATTTTTGGGGTAAAAAAAAAAACTGTAATTTTTTTTTTTTGTGACACCCTGTATGCCTGAAGAAGGTAAATAGATTGCGATTTTTAACCTTAAAAATCAGCGTAGAATTTCTTTGTGTAATGAATTCATTATTGCTTTTCAGTCTTTCTAGTAGCGCGAAATCTGGGAGTGATCATTTAAACAGTAACCGTCCTGCACTAATCTCTTTTATTTTTCTCCGTCTTGCCATTCATAAGTCGCAATAAATGTTTCCAAACTCAAATCAAGGTTGTTTCTCATAAATCGTTCTTTCTCTACTGAGATGTAACCATCAACTGCCAAATTCAATACTAACCTGTGATCACTTGTTTTCGGTTTAATTTTCCCGCTGTTTCGAAACGGATGAGCGGAACAGGTGACCCATGTAGCTTGTCTTATGCAAATGAATAGCCTCAAACAGCATCGCAATAATCGTAGAACTCCTCAGCAGCTTGTTTTCTTGGACTCCGCTCCTGGAGGTGAGCGGAAAGATTTCGCTGAGTAGACAGACGTCTCGGAAAGGAGTCGAATTATAAGATCAATATTCGCCAAACAACCAACAAGCTTACTCTTGTGTCCGACGCGGGGACGATAGTGTAAAATATAGTTTTAGTTAGTATGGGGACATGCCAATCTCTGGAATCTAAAGAAACCAAATTAGGCTTGAAAAAAATTCCGAGGACACCTAACCATTTCCTATGAGTTCTCAACGCGGAAGCATGAACGTGTTCTTGCCGCAAAGATGTAGCCCCTGCAACGAAATGACAACCAGCATCTCCCATCTCTTTTTTTTTTTTTTTTCATTCACGAATAATTTGTGCTCAGGGGTGTTTGGAGCCTTCCTAGCTTTAAAACGTAAAGCAATATGAAAAAAAAAAAAAATAAATGCATGAATAGGACAAGTTAATTTTAATTTCTCTTGATTTCATTTTGCGATTATATATAAAATTTCAGAGCTTTGCAGTGATTATTATATTAAGGTTCAAGTGTTCAAGCTATCTATCTTAAATGTGAATGGTCTGGGAGACTACTAAAGAAAGAACCAGTTCTCTGCATCTTTAGTTGTAACTCAAGTCCCGCGTCGATGGATCAACGCACGTTGCTTTGGGCAATTTTCCTCCTAATTACACTATCGTATTTCAGCAAGATAAAAATTACGCACATTATGGTATATGCTTAGTGAGAATATTAACATGCTAGTACTATTATTTGTTTTTATAAAATCAATAAAATGGTGGGTCACCTGGAGACATTATAGTCATTTACACATTTACGCGAAATTTTACGCTTAAATCCTTTTGTAATGTTTTTCTTTCTTTTGTATTTAGGAACAACATATTTTTTTATTATATGAGAAACTTCCCGAACAAAAATGCGACCCAAGATTTGGCTTGGAATGGAGTGCCCCATGCCACCGTCGGTCCTCCCAGAGTTACAGCAATGAAAATCACCCTGCAAAACATTGCAACCCCAACCAGCGGGAAAATTGCGACACTACGCCGCAACAAGATCGCCACTTGGCGCACTTCGGTTCCACGGGAACCCCCTGACAGACTGCCAACTCCGGCCCCCCTCAACTCGAGTGCCGCCTCCGCCCACCCAGCCATTCATATACACACCCCTCTCCGGGGCCCCAGAGCAATTCAGCGTCGACGCAGGACGGCAGCCCCAAGCGTCGCATGCTGCGAATTCTCGGCAAATCTCATCACGTCATTCCATCAGCGTCCTCAGAGGAGCGCGGGAGCGTGGACGATGGGGCGCAGTGCCGAGGCCACCCCATCCCACCCCGTCTGCCCAAGACCTCACGCGCACGAAGCCGCCTCGGTTCTGCAACAGGAGCAGCGTGGTCTGAGCGCGTGAATTCATTCCGCCGGCTGCCCCCCGGAGCCAGAGCGACGCGTCACGGGAGCCTGACAGATTCGACGGCTTCATCGGCGACTGGCCGACCGAGGCTCGTCTCGGGTTGGACGACGGTGACTCACGGATTTCTGGTCCCGAGCGGCTTATTAGCGGGAGAAACTATTACCCGCGGTCTGTCGCTTCCACTGGTGGGGACGCCTCCCTCCTTTACTTTCTGCCCCCCTAAGCAGGCAGTGCAGCGTGAGCTACACGCTCGCCCGGCCAATCACTGCCCGCTCGTTGATCAGCTGTTCCCAGTCTCTACGCGTTGGTGTGGGCGGACTCGTCATAACGCGGCGAAAGATAGACGTGTGACAGGTCGAACGAGCACGTAGCTTCCACCGCACTGTCAGCTTAAGAGCGGACCGAGTATACAACCGGGTGTAGGGCCTCCTGCAGGGTTTCGCCAGTCGTCGACTAACCCACCACAAGCGTGGCTTCCTCGCTCGGGCCACTGAGTCTGCCGTTCGACCCCCACGCGCAACTCTATAGGGGACGGTTGTTTCTGATTAAAAGGGAAGGAGGCACGTCCTGATGGGAGCTAGCGCGCGGGGTTAATACCCGATTCGGGACTGTGGGGAGGAGCGCTGGGCTAGGCGAGTGTGTCTGTGTGTGTGTATGTTTAGGGGAGAGGGGGCGTATCCTCGGGGTTTTCGCAGTTGCTGGGTCTTCCGGCCAAGAGCGTGGAACGTGCATGAACTGCAAATGAGCCCGAAGGACGACTGCTGGAAGGAATGTAGTCCTGAGGACAAAAATGAGAAAGCTAACGATAATCGGCTCGTTGTTCTGGACGTGAATGTGAACTGGAAGCGAGTTGGAGTCGCTTATGTTGCGCGCTACGTTTGTACAGAAATACTCGCACATACTATTTCTCGCTAGGACAAACAAAAAACAGGTTTTGTTTCTTTTCTCAAAGTGTATGCTGAATTTGAATTGTGGAGTGTTGGTACCGGTGTGCGCACATGTGACAGTCCGACATCCAAGGGTATGCCCCACAGCAACAATTTTAAATTATTTATGTTCGCGTAAATAAGGTGTAGTATTGCGTAAATGCATATGCCCTGCAAAACACTCTAAAATGAATCTGAAGTAGTAGCCAATCATATCCAAACATAACCGTCCTACTTTAGTTACAAACGCGTACAAATATGAATGTTTAGTAAACGACACATAGCGTCATGGTTTAAACATCATGATTAATACACTCCAGCTCGCCTCTACGTTGACCATTTTTTAATGAACTCAGTATTTTCACGTAGTGACAAATTTTTATTAACATCAACAAAACCAAATGTGACTGTATCAACGACTGAAACAACGCAATGTGTTCCAATAACACAATTGACGGCGCCCATTTGAAAAAGTTAAGAAATAAAAATATCCGGGAGTTGTAATTTTTTGCGATAGCCTAATCTGGCATTAATTTATTGATTACGGTGTTAATACGGCAAGTCTATCTTAGGGTTCATTAGACGAAAATCATTTTAGCATCTACCGAAACTCGTCCTCTAGCTTTCATACCGTTCGTCAGGTCCTAGCCTGAGTATGCTGGTATCATGTGGGCTTCTTATCAAGATTATATGACTAAAAAATATTGAAATAATTACAAAGAAAGGAAGCACGTTTTATATGTAAAGACTATTCATAATCTATGATATCGGCCTTAAAACGAGCCAGTTTGCCTTTATTAGACGCCAGACATAGGTCTTCCCGTCATGCGCTTATTCACATCCATTTAATATTTTAATCTTCCCGTTAAGGAGCGGTTATTAGTCCCCCTTTTTTATTTTTCTGGACACGATCACCTTTTTAAAATTTGCTAACAAAAATGTCTTACCAACCAATTTTCGAACTACCCGTTGCAGCTCGCTATTTCCGTTTGGAACACTGCCCCATAAAATTGTGGAAATTACAGATAGAGCAAAATTCATAACATCATGGGAAAAATTACTTTGCGGTACTCATGAATGATGAATGTGTGCGTGTGAATTTCTTTGTATAGTGTTTGTTGGGACCGCTATTGTTTTCAGTATTTTTTTTTCTAGAGGGATGTGGTTATTTTTTCTTTTTGTGTGTAATAAGTCCGTTACAGTTGTTGTATTTTGTGTCACCAAATTTTGTATCCCACTCACATAATGCCCTAATCAGGGGACACGGAATGAGCTACATGTGACTATGCTAATACTTCACAGCGCACAAAAGACAACACACCATCTAAACAGATCCACACAAAGAAGGAACACTCACGCAGCGCTGACTGTCAACTTTCGGATATATTAAACATCATCTTCTTTACCTTTTACTCTTGCGCACTGAAAAATAGAATATAAAAACTAATCGAGGAAGAACAGAGAAGGAAAAAGAAAAGATAAAGAAAAAGGAGAGGATAAGGAAGAAAAAGGAGTAAAGAAAAGAAAAAAGAAAGAAATGACAGAGAGAAGATCAAGTCCGACTACAGTAAAGGCTACTAAGGAGGCTTTCCTAAATAATCTAACTTTTTTTTTGATAAGGTAATCAACGGGGTACTAACACATAATCCATCTAACAAGTCTGTGCTAGCGGCTTTGATAATTTATCCAGTTTGTTTGTTCTTGCTTTTCCCCAGTACTGTGCAATTGTTTAGGAGGGGAGAGCATCCACATCTCTGCAATGAATGCCCAGACGACCTGAGTTAGCGTTAATGGCGTTGTTATTATGTTCTCGAAGACTATCGTTAAGACAGCGCCTCGTCTGCCCGACGTAACGCTTCCCACAGGTAAGAGGGAAAGAATATATCACTCCTTCTGCACAGGAAACAAACTTGGTCTTGTGGTTTTTGTTGCAGCACTCTGGTACATAGATGGCCCATTCACCCGCTTGCATAGGCTGGAAAGTTTTTGCGAAGCAGAGAAAACAACGTCGACGTTAACTCTACTTGCTACCTTTTTAAGCTTGTGAGACAGGTTGTGAATATAAAGCACTATGACAGGCCTTATAGTGCGTTCTCTTGATCTGTAGTTAGTAGATTCTGCTTGCTTGGCCTCCTTGAGTAGTCATTCAGAGACTGAAATTAATAACAACAAAGGGTATCCTGCTGAAACTAACCGAGTTATTTGCGTTTTGAAGCTCATATCGGTCATGTGCACGCAGCATTTCTTGAGAGAGTTTTTTGGGGCAAAGTTTAGCAATTCCTCGTTTAACAAGTTTTGAGTCTGCGGAACTATGATTAAATAGTGGCTTTTTTGCCCTCGGTTCATAAGACCAGCAGATGTGACGGCTTTTAAGAAACAATCGAAGGTCTAAGAATCGTATTGAATACTCGACCGGAAGTTCGTGGGTAAGGTTTAACGGATCAAGGTATTTTTGGAAGGCAGAAAGAACATCGGCCACCAAGCTGGGCAAGCTGCTACTGTTACTGTCAAGAAAAGCCAAGCAGTCATCCACGTACCAAAACACACGCACTATTTTTGAACTTTCAAGGTTTAGCTTAAAGGGGCCCTGCAATCATATTTAAGCGTCTACCTTTTATGCGGTTTCCACGTCTCTTGGGGTTCGGGCAAGCCAGCGGGCACGGAAAGAGTAGCTAAATATCAGTGCGCCATATTTTAACCGGACGACACGGAAACCTCCTCCACCGACGAGGGCGACCCGCGGTACCGAAAGCGCGCAAAATGTGACGTCTTTGGTCCTGGGCTTACTACTGGTCAGAGCCACTAAAAACTTCTCTTTGGTCGAAATACAAAATATAAGTGGCGCGAACCGTTTCAATTATATATAAAAGTAGTTTTTGTTCACTATAGATGAAAAAAAGAAAGAAATGCAGTTTATAAAGTACGGAAACAAGAAATGACCCGTCAACATACCCGCGCCAAGCGGTGGAAAAGGCGGCGCATACTAGAAAGGAGTAGTGGGATAAGGCGTCGACACGGAAAAATCCCGGATGTACGTGGTGGCGCTGCACTCGTATGGACAGGAGGATCCGACCGGCTCCGAGCGTTCCGAAGGCCTTCGGCGAGAGGCTTTGTCTTGCGGTTTGGCCGTTTCGCGGTATGGCAGCGCGAAGTGGCTCCCATTCTGAACTGATCTTTACCCCGTGTTTGCTGTCGTTTGTGGCCATTGAAGTGTCATGCCGAATTAGTGTTTAATCGCGCAGCAAACGCAATGAAAGCCGCTTCGGCTGCCCGCTGCATACAGCCTATCCAGAACATGCTTTAGTGGCGCCCTCTGGCGCCGTCGACACGGAGTGCGGCGGCCGTGAGCGCTCGATGAGCTCACTATTCCTCCTCTAGTTCACGGCCACTCAAGCCAAGACCTACGACGTCATGAAGGAGGTTATTTTTTGCTTGTTTATGTAATTCTAAATTGCCTATAACTTTTAAAATAAAGCGAATTTCGCGAAAAGTTTCACTAAGTTACTACGTTCAGTGCGCTCAGGTTCGGCGCAAATTAAAAAAACAGTAAAAAGTCCTTGCAGGGCCCCTTTAAGATTCTGTTGTGGAAGGCCAGAAAGAGGTCACTGAGCACAGGAGCTATACAGGAACGCATAAATTATTAATTATTCCTGTTTTTTGTAAACACGTTAAGCCATTCCAGGTGGCCAGCGTAGAATGCAAGTAGGTGGATATTAGGACCAGGAAACCCTTGATGAACACCCTCGCTCCATTTTGAAAGGCTACGACACCAAAGGAGTCAACACTGTCCTCAATGCACATCAGGAGACGATCTTGAGGTAGGGCATAATAGAGATCCTTGACGTCAATAGAAAAGGCCATGAGGCTTCTGTCCTTGGGATCTTGGTGAAATTGCAAGACATCATCCGAGCTCCTAATCAAATACGGATCATTTATGTCAAGAAGATTTAGTTTTTCTTGGAGGAACATAGCGATGGACTTGTGCCACGTGCCTCTGCAGACACAATGACCCTCAGGGGGCACTCGGTTTTATGCGTTTTGGCATTGAAAAAAATCTCAAGGCTAGACAGTTTACTCCGGTCAATGGATGAACCAAGTTGCTTCAGGTCAAGCGAATTACATAATTGCTTGGCTCGGCTTTTGATTTTACTTAAGGAAATGTCATGATGGAACTGAAAAACGGACTCTACGGCTGCACAGGCCTTAGTGGCAAACTCGCTTTTATGCATGAGCACGATACCACCCTCTTTGTCCGCAGGCAGGAGAGATAAGCTATATGCTGATTTAAGTATGTCTCAACCTTCTTAGTGCACAGTGGTCTTACTGGATGTTTGTGATGTGAAAGAATGTCTACTACTTCTAAAAATGCATCGATCAACGTCAGTGAGAGAGGCTCTCTGAGACACTTGCCTGACCAGCGATAACAGCTCAGGTGCCAACTCGCGGGGTTCAACCGCAAACTTTGGGCCAAAGCTGAGTATTTCGCACTCCTGGAGGCAGGGAGATGTCACCAATGACATGCACAGGTAGGCTTTGGGTGCTTATTTTGCGAGGAGTGATGGATCTAAGATGCTTTAAAGTGAGTCGCCACAGAGACTCAGTTGTACGATCCGTGAGGGTGCAGTACTCGCGCCACGCTCTTCCTCCATAGGGTGGACTCGCGTGGTTATGCAAAAACACGTACAAACTGTTCCTGTAAAGTCTTGTCTGTCGATACCAGTCAGCTTGTAGAATCTTGCAAAGCCTTCTGCCGTGTGCGCTGTGAAGTATTAGCATGATTAACCAACTCGCCCAAGCTGAAGTATTGACTAAATGTAACTAATTGCGCTTTGTATTTGTAAACTCGTTAAACTTCATTTTGATTGTATTTTGCATCTTTGTTTTGGTTTAGTTCGACTGTTTACTGAGAGTACTTTATATATTTGCAAAAAAATGTTTATATTCAGTCACCACAATTAACAGTGTGTTGAACCAAAAATGTATTTCGACGCTTGCTTTTCGAAGTACTACGGAAATAAGAGAAGCCCTATTCATATCATCCTTGTAATCCGTCTTCATTATTCAGTTAGGATTGCCCATCTAAGGATAACACTCTAGAGACTCCCCATGTGCTAACTGGTTCTCACCTAACGACGTTTTTCTGGTGTGACCAGTCCTTAGTAAGCCGTAATGGCAACAATAAAATACTTAATCGTGTTAAAAAAATCTGTGTTGCTTCGGCATCATTTTTTTTTTGTGAAGATGGGGGTTATTAGTTATATTTTGTTTGTTTCATGACTATCACATGCTGCCTTTTTATGTTTTTTTTGCTATTTAATTTATTCATACACGCCAACGTTTATGTTGCTCACACATGTGCGATGTGTGAGCAACCGGTCTCGGCCACAGGCGCCGCGCCGCAAGGTAGCGCAGTGATGCACCTCGGCCACGACTCGCATGGCCCGTAAAATTTTGTGGCCGACTGTACTTTCTTGTTACCGTAGAAAAGTATATATACAATGAACTTCAAAAGTAATTCGCTACGTTTTACGGTATAGTTAGAAATTTACTCAACCAGCTTTTACTTGAGTAATTTCTACTCGACTAAAGTTACTTGTGAGGTCAATACCCAAAGTAACTTAATTACTTCTGAGTCGAAACTCACTAACTTAACTTCATTACCCTTTTTAGTAACTTGTGCATGTCTGCTCTACAGTGCAGGCCATCGGCGCGCAGGTGCACTAGAGGCTTCTTTGCTGCGAAGGCCTTGGCGGAGGGGGAAACGTGGTCTACGAAAACTTCCTGTTAAGAGCGCTGCAAAGCGACGCCCGTCCGAAGAGAATGTTCTGAAAGACGGCTATAAATATATTTGTGATTAGCGCTCTCCTCTTTTTGATTGTCGCAAATATAAATCATGGGGGTTTCAACCCATTTCGTCTGACATCGAAATCTCCGCAGGATATGAGAAAGGAAATGCAATTCGAAACTACAACGGCCTAATTCACGGCCAAGTAATAGTCTGGCGAGCCAGAAATGTTTTCCGCACAACCAAGCCAAGATATATCCCTAAATATATACTGTTTTATTACGTTGAAGATTGTTGGCGGCTATTGGTAAATTATTATAGCGAATACGCAGCAAAAAAATTATTTGGAAAAGAACCTGAATATCTTGAAACTTTTCCAAGCATAGATATTTCTGCATCTGTCTACAAAAACGTAAAGTTCAAAAGTTTAAGTAACAAAAATAGTAATTAAACACTTACAGAGGTATATTATCCCTTTATTAAAACCTCTTCAAACGCCGGTCTTTAGATGTGGTATAATTGCACCTCCTTTGTTTAGTTGCAAATATTTTCATACAATATACCGTACCCACTTTTGACACCCCATACCCAACAGCTGATATAATCAACGCCAATTTCTTGAAAGCCAAATCTATGCTCGCGTTATCAAACCGAGCCTTCAGAAAGGAAGTAAGCAGACAAAAATAACGAGAAGCTCGTGTTTCGGCCAAAAAAGGCTCCTATTTTAAGTGACTCACGCAGCGGCTTCCCAGTGAACACGGAGTATTTCATCCAGGATGAGCGGCGTCAAAAAATTACCGGCAAGACAAACGCGTCTCAAGTCCCTGTCGTGCCGTAAAAAGTGAACACCTATTTCCGGAACTTTCCGAGCGAGTCGCGTGGCTTTAAAATACCGTGGCCTATTTTTCATCCGAGATAGATTGCTGCGCCGTTTTCAACGGTCTCGAGAGTCAGAACACACGTGAACGCGATATATATATATATATATATATATATTTTTTAGGCTGACATCCGTTTACTTTTATGTTTTTTTTTTTTTTTTTTTGTATCTTGAAATTCGCTGTCCCTCTTTGGTCTATTTTCACCTCGTCGCTTGTAAGATGGCTAGGGTGAGGATAGCTCAAACTTACATTTTACGCCTGAGCACTTCGTAACAAGTTTCAAACACATCATCACAAAAGAGTTTTTTTTTTTTTGTCGTGTCCCATGTCACAAGGTCTTGGTCTGCACTCCAACTGCGATTGAGGCAAATGCGGTTGAGAGCGCCTGCGTAACGAAATCAACATCAGCCTTTTCTTCGGCCGAAATGGCTATATCAGAGTTAGGTAAGATTCAAAATTCTGCAATGAGTAGCCACACTCCGAGGACGCCAAATATCACTAAGTATCGCGATAATACGTGTTTGTTTTAGGAAGGAGACTACGATAATAAAACATACGGATTTAAGCAAGCATATAGTTTGCTTATGAAAAAAAAAAAAACATTTGATGCCACCTGAAAATTTTTTTCTTCTCCATTCTCGTCTCTTGCGCCATTCCTGCAGTTTGTTGACTAAACTGCACCGGGAAGCTCCTGCTTTTGGCATCTATGTTTCTGCAGTTTTACCGCGATCAGCTTTGAACTTAGAAGGCCAATTCACGCTTAATAAAATATGAAAATAATATTTTGTATCCAAATAAAACATTTTATTTTAGGTTAGCAACATTTAAGCTGGCCTTAAAATGCTCCGTAGTTTTTGTTACGCTTAAGCTTTATACTATGAACCAAAGTTATAAATTTTACCCCCCAACCTGACCTCCAATCTCGTTTTTCTGACTGGAAAGTTGTAGCAAGCCTTGCTGGATACTATAATCGTGAAGGTTAATCGAAATTCAGCTCTTGAAACAGCATGCCATAAAAAAAAAAAAAAAAAAAAAAAAAAAAAAAAAAAAAAACTTGAACGCGATACTTTAAAAATCTGCACATTTCGCATCCAAATAAATTGGGCGTACTGAGTTAGGCGATAGTGTAGTTGAGGAATATGTTTTAATCATAATTGTTTTTCCTTATAATTCAAACGTCCGATGGTGCGGTTTTTATACCAAAATATGGAGATTTTGTGCCCCCACATCTGGCCTTCAAAAGTAAGGCTGCTTGTATAGTGAGTAGGTATCATGTGAACTTCTACAGCTTCGCTGGATTCAATAGGCGAACCTTGAAGTGAGAGTATGTATTGCCCCAATCACAACAATTCTTTGGGGTGCGTCGGCTGACAGCTTTAGAGAGGGTTACGCTTAAAGGGGCCCTGCAATCATATTTAAGCGTCAACCTTTTTTCCGGTTTCCACGTCTCTTGGGGTCCGGGCAAGCCAGCGGGCACAAAGAGAGTAACTAAATATCAGTGCATCATATTTTAACCGGACGACGCAGAAACCCCCTCGACCGACGAGGGCGACCCGCGGTACCCAAAGCGCGCAAAATGTGACGTCTTTGGTCCTGGGCTTACTACTGGTCAGAGCCGCTAAAAACTTCTTTTTAGTCGAAATGCAAAATATAAGTGGTGCAAACCGTTTCAATTATTTATAAAAATAGTTTTTGTTCGGTATTTTAGATCAGAAAAGAAACGAATGCCGTTTATAGAGTGCGGAAACAAGAAATGACTCGTCGACATACCCACCACCAACCGGTGGAAAAGGCGGCGCATACTAGAAAGGGGTAGTAAGATCAGGCGCCGACACGGAAAGGTCCCGGATGTACGCGGCGGCGCTGTGGGAGGATCCGGCCGGCTCCGAGCGTTCCGAAGGCCTTCGGCGAGAAGCCTTGTCTTGCGGTTTGGCCGTTTCGCGGTAGGGCAGCGCAAAGTAGCTTCTATTCTGAACTGATCTCTACCCCGTGTTTGCTGTCGTTTGTGGCCAATGAAGTGTCGTGCCGAATTAGTGTTTAATCGCGCAGCAAATGCAATGAGGGCCGCTCTGGCCGCCTGCTGCATACAGCCTATCCAGAACGTGCTTTAGTGGCGCCCTCTCGCGCCGTCGACATGGAGTGCGGCAGCCGTGAGCGGTATATGAGCTCACTACGCTCCTCTAGTTCACGGCCACTCAAGCAACCAAGGACGTCATGAGGGAGGTTATTTTCTGCTTGTTTCTTTAATTTTAATTTGCCTATAACTTTTAAAATAAAGCGAATTTCGAGAAAAGAAAAGTTACACTAAGTTACTACGTTTAGTGCGCTCAGGTTTGATGCAAATTAAAAACCAGTAAAAAGTGCTTGCAGGGCCCCTTTAAAGCTACTGTTTTTGAGTATATTAATATCACTTATCCTAGATAAAATTAAAACCAACAGGAGCATAAATCATGATCCTATAAAAAAAAACGTAATGCCTGAGTCTCGCTTGACGAGCACAAAAACAAACTGTGCGTACATGCATTTTAACTAACTTCGTCTGTTATGTCCTAATTCCAATACAATTTTGTTTGCTGCACTCATTTAATACGACGACGGTCGATAAACTAAAGCCAAACGTCTCCAGCAAACACTATTCTCTCAATGTGTGCATCCGTGAGCGATACTTAATTGACACGGTCGCCTAGGACACATATCATAATTGCGAAGATCTGACAAGACAAAAAAAAAGAAGCTCGAACGGACTGCTTGGACAAAAGAGGGAAGAGTCTTCGCCCCGACAACGCTCATGTTTGAAAAATGTGGTATTCCCGCGTTCATTAATTGCCTTCCAAATCCTCAGGAGATATTACCCAAAATTTTTCATCCCTCTTGCCTTGGATGGAATTGCCTATGGGCCGCGAACAAGGACGGGGAAATTAAGGACAGACGTTGAAGAACGGGCGTTTCTGACAGCTGCGTGTGAGACTGGCTCAAATGTTTTTTTTTTTTTTTTATCAGTGTAATTTTTTTACATAGTTACCTAAAGTTGTGTTAATGAAATGGGACTTCCCAAACAAGTTTCCTCGTCCTCTCGGGCATATATATATATATATATATATAATTTGTGCGTTCCTTTGCGGATGAAATACCGTACAATGCATGCAGAAGACCCGCGGCGGAAAGAGAGTTTCGTCACGAATGAACATCGAAATGTAAGGTAATATTTGAATTTCAAATTATTTTTAGAGCTCCTGTGGGGTCCTTATCAGTCAAAATTAGTTAGGCCTGTGTACGTGTTGAAGGAAAGAATCAGAGTGGCCATGGAAGTTACCTTTTAGAGACGTTTGCTTTATTTGTTCGCTCTCTCCACCCTAGCGGAGAGCAACATAATTTAAAATTATGCTTAAATTTATGCAAGAAAGGGGGGGGGGGGGGCACTAGTCATCCTTTAGAGTAGAGCATCGCTACGTGGTAATTGAATTTCGGATAATGAGGGACTCATTCAGTACACAAAGAAAGACCAAAAAACCCCAAAAACTAAACCCTTAGTTATATCAATAAAAGGTCGGTGCAAAATGTAGCCCGGTAAGTAATTTTACCATAAATGAATAAATCCACTACCTTTCAAATGCATCTAATATTCCAGTTTTTTTTTTCATTCTTCTTTTGAAACTGAAATACTTACATTTTATGTTAAAATATAATTCTATAGGGCCAGATGTATTTACATTAAGTTTGAAGCCATATGATATACAAGTTATTAATTATACTCCAAACAGCCTTATGTTTACAATGCATCACCGACTAGCCCACCTCCAAACATTACTTTGTTCTAGGCTCAACCAGTTAGAAGCATGCATTATCGCTACCGAATTTCTACCAACCAAAATTGATTCATCGTATTTTAGGCCCATTGAATATAGCAATTTCTATTATCAGCTTTTCTTTTTCTTTTTTTTTTTTATCAGAAGATTTGTATGCTCTACAGTTATCCACATCGGGCAGTATGAAATAAGACTGACTCTCTGTTATTATGAAAATGAGTCCGTTCTAACGAAGCTTAGACGTCACCTGCACGCTGTTCGAGGTTCCCCAAAGAACGGGAAAATGTATTTACGTAAAGCCAAGAGGTCATTAGTCCCGAATGAGGGAACACTCTCGCGTTGACGCCCCGCATTAGTCTCATCAATTAAGTAACCACCGAAAACTGACAACAAACTATTACGAGATCGGAGAAGCTGGTGTCGTAGATTGGCAGCCGTCGTCACACCTACCTGGCATCAAACCGGCGACGGAAGCGTCCAGACCTGATGTGTACGTACCATCCCGCTTCAGGCAGGTACAGCTACTGGACTCCAGTGCCCGCTCGTGCGTTTATAATTTATTCAGTCCTTTCGCGGTTCGCCGACGATTGCTCGGGTTCTGGCGAAAATCATATGCCATGTCACGAGACACGACAGGTAGCCGCAACTACGGAACAGTGAAGCGTGGAGCTCCCGAGTGAGGGACGATACACGTCCGCATCGCTGAGGTTAATTAAATAAAAGAAGTCTCGCGGATACCGTGCTTGCTCGTGCGGGTGGAGGCCAGTAAACGGACCAGTTAGCCAAGGCCTAGCATTTTGAAACCGTAAGGCCCGATAACGCGGAACCAAAATAACAACGCGACCGTTCACTCTGCTCCACGCCCGCAGTGGATTCACGACTTTAAAAATAAATATACTGGGTAGTTTGTCGACGTTTAGCGCTCTCGAAAAACTGTCACTCAAGCATTCCACCGCACTCCCAAAGAACACTCCTGACACAAAGCGCTCACTAACAACTTTGTATTGCGTGTTTTAGTTCGGCTTCTAGTTCTTCAGCTTTTAGACGATTTGCAAACAAAAAAAAGACGACATAAAAGTAAAAAATTCGTGTCTAACGCTTAGGCTAACTTGCGGCTAAATAGTTAATCTCTTTTCATGATAATGTTATCGACGGCGTACTAACCCATCTGTCTTCTAGTTGTATGATGTTCTCGGCTTCGATGATTTCCCTCGTTAATTGGTTTACATTTTTGCCCAACACAGTGCTGTTGCTGAAATGTACGACACACCCACAATCCCGGCAGTGTATCCCCAAGTGGCCAGAGTTGGCGTTTACGATGTTGTTGGAGTGTTCTCGAAGGCGCCAAATCTGGCCACTTGGCGATACACTGTCGGGACTGTGGGTGTGTCGCACATTTCAACAACAGCACCGTGTTGGGCAAAAGTGTAAACCAATTAACGAGGGAAATCATCGAAGCCGAGAGCATCATTTGACTAGACGACAAATGTGTTAGTACGCCGTCGATAACATTATCACGAAAAGGGATTAACTATTTAGCCGCAAGTTAGCCTAAGCGTTGGACACGAATTTTTTACTCTTATGTCGTCTTTTTCTGTTCGCAAATCGTCTAAAATCTGAAGAAGTAGAAGCAGAAGCAAAACACGCAATACAAAGTTGTTAGTGAGCGCTTTGTGTGAGGAGTGTTCTTCGGGTGTGTGTGGGGGGGGGGGGGGGGGGGGGGAATGCTTGAGTGACAATTTTTTGAGTGCGCTAAACGTCGACAAACATGGAAGAACCAACTCGCCGAATCTCAAGTTCATACTGAGTAGTTTTTGTTTTCTTTTTTAGTTAGCGGACAAGCAAAAAAAAAGAAAAAAGAATGGCCCTAAAAATAAATATATTTTCTTTCCCTCCTCCTTTCTCTCTCTCTCTCTCTCTCTATATATATATATATAACGTATACAACAGGGTCGAATGTTAGGAAGAGATGAGAATGTAATAATAGTCAAATTATGTAACTGCAAATCACTACGTAGCGCTCTGAAAACTACTTGTTTTTAAAGGAATGTTTGTGATGAGAACTTGAGGCACATCGTCAGATTAGGCAAAAAGTTGTTCAATTTTAAGAAGTAAAGATTCGGCCGATACTAAAAACTGCTTGCGTGTAGGAATGCGAAAGCGCTCCTATACGGGAGTGGATTTCTACAAGCAGCGCGCCACGTCTTCCTTTTTCCCATGGCTCTCTGGTGGTGACGTCACGCTCCCCCACTGCGCAGGCGCGGCGATCCCCGCCGGCTTCACGACGGCTTCCTTGACGAAGCCTCTGCGGTGCTGAGCTTTTCTTCGTGTTTTATTTCTGAGGAGCGTCCTTGATGACGGATTGGTGTGACCATATTTCCGGCACAACGCCACTGCTTTTTTGCGTAACTAAAAAATAAAACTTCGGCCTTAAAAATAATAATAATCAAGTTTGCAAGATATAGGCACTCCTGCTTAAGAAACATAGGGACGTGGCGACTCCCGGGCCTCTTGACGTCGCTCCGTAGCCAATCACGTTGCGACATTTGTCGATAAGGGTACCGAAGAACCAATCACGCCGTACGAATTATAAACAAAATTAACCGCACCCTATGTTTTTTAAGCTTTCATTGGCTATATGGTTATGCTTGCTTGACTCTGACTGCATCCAGGTGAAAGACGGAGATTAAAGGAATAGCAAGCGGCGCTTAAACTAATAAATTAGATTTCATCTCTTTTTTTTTCCTCGTGTAGTGGAATTTATGCTGCCCCAGGGCAGTACAGGGAGAGCCTTCGGTCGATATAGGGGGAGCGAGGACGGGAAGAGAGCCCCTGCGATGCCCCAAACTGGAGTCACATACTTTGCTCACGGTTATAGCGCAGACTACACATGCTCCGACGCGAGTAGATGCGGTACAGAGGTACAGAATGCCGCACGAAAATAGGGTCCTTCATCTTCACGACGCATTTGTTCTGTTCTGATCATTAAGACGCATAGTCTGCGAACTTGTTGGAGCGTGCGCGTGCAGCGAGTGGTTGGTGCCCGCACGACGGGCCTGTTTGCAGCCGCATACGAGATGTTGGCGCAGCTATTGAGCGTTATCATTTCTAGAAAACAAAAAACAAAAAAAAACTTAAGAACGTGCATATACCATTGTCTCTGCATATTTTTTTTTTTTAATATTTTTCTCAAAAAGATTACATTGCGTACATTTTGATTTTCTTGCGGTTATTCAACTCATCCTATGGACAGCTAGAATGAAAGGAAGTCGAACCAGCTCCTACCTTCTCTTTTTTTGAACAACCAACACGTGTACTTAGGTCTTATCCCGTTAACTAGTTGACAGGAAGGCTCGGCCTCAATTAAAGTTTGTTAACTCGATTAATCGCCATCTTTTAATCGATTAATTAATCGATTTATTGGTCTCGCGCACTTCTGTGCAAACATTTTTTTCTAAGTTTTCTTTATTTCGCTTGCACATGTGATTACTGGAGAAATGGAAATTTCGATCATGAATCAAACTCTACGTGTAGCTAAGAACAGTGCAAAGGTGCTCACACTCAGATATTATTACTTCAGCTGCATTAGGCAAAGAGGTTCGTCGATATTCTCCGGCAACGATATCCTCTTGATTGTTTAAAATAGTCTCTTCTGGACTAAACGGACTCACGAACGGCACTGAAGTGGCCGCGATACGTGTAACCTTGTGCACTTATCTGGAGCTACATATCTTGCGCTTACAGTTTACTTAGGAGAAAAGTTTGCCTAAAGTTTTCTTTTCGTACGCCTGTACTCGTCCACGTCAGCGGAATGAAACCATTTAATATGTACTTGCTTTCGATCCCTCAAAATTTTATTAGTTAGCCGGCTAAACATCTAATTACGATTAAATCATTAAAAGACTTACACCGTAGTATTTTCTTGAGTGGTGTTCGATTTAATACTTGAGTACACCAAATATTACGTTCAGAATTACACCTCGATTTAATCGACACCTTGTAGACCCTGAGATGAGGAACGATAAAAAACGGAAGAACACAACAAAATCTCAATTTAAGTTTCCCTCTCCAAAAATATTTTACCTACGCTATAAGAAAATATTATTATACTTAACATTTGGTACAAACGAACACATCGATAGCTAGATTCTACAGGAATCTCTAGCAGCTAATGTGTAAACATATAATGCCACTTCTCAATAAACGAGTGCTTATTCTTTTACGGATACATAACAAAATTTTATTACATTCTTGCCACTCATATATATATATATATATATATATATAGAGAGAGAGAGAGAGAGAGAGATATTCACGCGGAACTAAAGAAGAAAGAAAATATATCTGTCTTACCGATGCGTATGAGAGCTAAGAATAAAGTCGAGAATTCAAATTGCTTCCTTGCACACAAAACGCGCTGTGGAAAATGACATTCCGTTCAGTCCGGGTCGACTAAGGAGGAACAGAAACCGGCATTCCACGAGACGAAGAATAAACCGCGGGGACGCGTTCTGTCGAAGTTTCCCTTTTTTCACGAAGGCTACCGAAGAAGCGGCAAGTACGAAACCAAGCTCCATTGCACAATTCATCTTAAGAACCTCCGAATCAGACGACGACAGGCGGAAAAACAACTGCAGCAGAAAGGTACTGCGAAACTGAAAAGAAAAAAACAAAGCCACCTTTTTTTATGTATGACTTAGTTTTACCTTTTTCTTTATCATTTAATTGGTTTGTAGTTGTCGTGTTTTTTTGTGTTCTTTTTTTCGTTTAGAATAGAGGAATTCGGATTCAAATTCAAAGTACGGCGATGATAAACCTCACAACTCCATTTTTTGTGGGGTATGAGGGCGCGTGTTTTTTCTTCATTGGATTGGTTCTACGAGCAAAATCGATGGATATTGTGGTCAAAAAAGGAAACTGCGTTCTTGATTCTGTCCTTGAAGATACGCTGAACGCAATTGTCAATAAAGATAGTAATGGACGAACGCAAATGTCGTCGCATGTAGGATCCCGTGTTCCTGCACCTCGTTTGTTTCTCCGCTCCTTTTGTCGTCGCTATGACGAAAACACAAACAAATCAAGGCTGTCGGCATCTTCTGTATTTTAAAAGAGAACGGTCAAAAGCCAGCGAATGTCGCAATTTCTATTTTATGAAGCTGCGTTAGCAAAAACAATTTTCTTTGTCATTAATTTACTTTAACGGAACGACTAGATCAATCACGAATAAAATATCTTGAAACAACAAGGAAGGAAGGACGAGGTAGACAGGAAGGGTGCTAACTGACAACTGTCATGTAATACAGTCTACAAAGAAGGAGAAGAAGGAAGTTACTGATGTTATCGCTTAAAAGAAAGGAAAGTACACCCTCAAAGTTGTTATACGTTAACATTTAAGATAAAATACATGAAAAAGGGTAGTTACTGAGGATATGTTTGAGTGGAAGGTCCAAAAGGCGAAATCGCTGCATATTTTTTACAAGGATATTTATACGCTGTACATTCAGAGATTGTTTTCAAACGCTCTTTATCGTAACCTTGTGTTTGCAACATCGTTTCTTGAAAAGAAAACTTAAATTAAAAATATATGTATGAATTTTATTACAAAAACTATAAGCGTCCTCGGAAAAAAGATTAGGAACCATTGTAATTATGTTTTTCTATGCTTATTTAGGCTCATACATTGTAAAACGGGTATTTCAATAAGCATAATTGTGGGCAATGTATTTCTTGTTCAACAAACAGAGCAAGCACAATTTGCTTTTTACAAATTAGCTGTGTATATTGCATTCTCAGTTCATCATCGTCGTTTCAATTATAAAAAAAAAATGTTATTGTACAGTCAACTAAACGCAAGCATAGCGGCCCGGTCCAAAAGCGGGAGAATAACGAAACAATTAGAGACTTACCGCAAGCCGAAGGAATGGCCGCTTGAGCGGGCCGAGCTTGAGGCATCCAGACGCTTTTTTTCTCCCGAACGAAACCACCCCGAACGGCACCTGCCGCGAATGTCCAAGCTCAAAAGCAGAGAAGAAGTCTACGACGGGCTTGAGGGAAGGACGTCCAACAGGAGGCGGCCTAACCCATTCTACAGCCAACAAAACCCGAAGCGTCAGCGCCTCTCCGAGCCACCGGAAGAGCACGGGTCGGGACCACGCGCTCGCTGGCAAACTCCTCGTTCAAACAATCGTTTAAAGCCGTGCCTGCCGCGTGCACTTAGATCGGCCACTCTCGCGATCTGCCGACCAAACAGACGGCTCCTGTCTTTCACTTCACCGAGTCACGGCGGGACAACCAGAGGCAACGTTCCGGTCTGGACGCATTGCTGTCCGGCGCTGGCTCTTTTAGAACGTCGTCGCACCACAACGCCCGTCGCCGAAAACCGCGTGTCTCTCTGGGCGACGGGAGCCCGAGCTTTGAAGCCCGCTCGGAGAGCTCCTCCTCCCCGACAGCGGAGGGCGCGTCGCGGCCTGTTTCGCTCTCTCTCCGGTATGCCTCCTCTCCTTCCACCCGAGAGTCTCTCTCCTGTCAGCTTCGCTTGGCGACGAGGGCTCCCCTACTTCCGGTTCGGCCGGCAGCGCGTCGTCATAGTGACGTCACTTCCGAATGTCCCTTCCCTTCCCGCGGCCTCCCCCTTATTTGTTTTATTTCATTATTATGCGTTTTATTGCTTTCGCACAGGATCCCCTATCTGGCTCCACCTTCGGCCTCCCGGCTTTCTCGACATGACTGCCTGCACTTCTGTCGCTGCTATTCGCGAGCGTTTCTCTTTGTCGCGTTACTTTAAAAAGGAGCCTGAACGAGCTTCGAGTTTCTCCTTTTTACCCATTCTGCTTACCGGTACGGGGTAGATACTCGGCTAAAATAAAACGAAGAGGCGCCAACGAGAAATTAAATGGGGCTTCAGTAAGAAAGCCGCTGGCGGGGCGCAGTCGAGGAGAACAGAGGGGCGACGCAGTCGGAACGATGACGGGGAGCACAGCTACAAGTTACGTGCTCTAGAAAAATACAAAAGAAAATAGTGAGGTCGCCCGGACAATTATCTATCTCTATGTACATTTATTCTTCTATTTGAATTTTGCGCCTTGAGTTTTTGTATATTATGGATGGCAATGCTTTCTTTCGTAACAATTAAAAAAAAAATGTAATGGCGTTGCTCTTTTCTAAGCAGACTAACTTTCATAAGACACTCTGTGAGTGACTCTAATAATGCGCTATATTGTTTTATGTGTACGCCGGTTTGCTTCACAGTGAGCTCCACTTATTGATTTTGTTGAAGTATGACAAGTTGCACTTCGGACACTTAAATTTAATAAAACCACATGACCAAAGTTTAGTCTAGTAAATATACATTTTTGTTAGGGCAAATTATTAAGTAGTTTTGTTTCATTTAGTTTGAGACATGGTGGTTCTCATATTTTGTCAAACATGTAAGTTTGCACCCTACCGCATGTTTCGCCGTGTTCATTCACGCTAGGGGTGTTCTAACGTTCGCGTGACACAGCGGCATTCCGGCCTCCTGATAAGACAGCCGCGGACCCTTGGTCTTACCATCTTTCTTATTTTTGCTTGAACGCCCATTACTTTATAGTTTTGTCGAGCCTGATTGTCTGCAAAACGAAGAGCTTTAATTGTTGAAATAACAGATCGTGCTCCCAGCAGCAGGGGGTCTGTCTCTTCCTCGGCGGCCGTTCCGTCGTCGAACCACCAGAAATGTAACAGAGCCGTAGAGCATACATCCCATTATGATGCCCCCTCCGTAAATTAACATTACGTGGCGGTCATTTTTTTGGGCTTATCATGGTGAGCAATTTGCGATGTTTGGAGCGCCTTGCAGTCCCAATGATCACTGAGACCGTCACTTCAAGCATGTGGCCAAGACCGGACACCTGCCCCGCAGAAATGTTGTTGCCTTCACTGCTGTAAGGCTCTCAGTGCGGTGGAGCAACCTTTACAGGAGCTTGCCCGCAAGCGCCCTCGGGTTTGTTTCTTACAATTTCTTCAGCACGCTCGTTCATCTGAAAATAAATAAATAAATAAATGCAAACCAATAAAGAAAGCTTGCTCCGAATGAAAGCGGTAGCTGCTGCGTTATGGAAAGGCATTCGAGGAATATCCATCTTCAGCCAGTGTGCTCGACAACGTTTGCAATTGGTTCTTTGTTTTCAGTGGAATTCACGCAAGAAATATATTTCAGATCTGTGCTTTCGTGAAACAATTGTGCCAGATGTTGCATGTGTTAAATAAAAAAAAACATACAGACGTGTTTTTCTTTCTTGTTTTTTGTTTTGTTTTCTGAAGCGCTTTTTGTTTTTGTTTTTTAGAACGGGGGCACCCGTAACAGCGCCTATGGTGGAACAGCGGAAAGAACGTACGTGAGCTGTTCTGTAGGGACGCGGAGAGTACACGGGTACGGAACCTGGGCGGCGGCAGTCGGGAGGCGAGGGAGCGTGTCCGCACAACACGACCACGTGGGTATTTCGGAATGGTGACTGCCGGAAGGGTAATTGGGTGGGGGGTGGGGGGGGGGGGGGCGAGGGGGGAGGGGGGGAAGGAGGGGGGAGCGAGAGTGAACCTTGCAGTGTGCTAGGAACGACGGGAGAAGGAGAGTAGTGCGTCTGTAGTAGAGTGTGGTTTTTTGTTACTACATTAGCATTTGTTGAAGGAAAGCGGCACTGACAATTTCCGCAGTAAAACAACTTCAGAGTGAGAGTCGAAGTTTCACTGAATATTTGAGCGTCTTTTGATAAACATTACATGACAGCCCAAAGATCCCCAAGAATGCACACTCTTAAACTTATTTTACAAACTCCAACACAATAAATATTGTGATCCGATACTGAAAAAAACGTTGCAAGTCATATGGCGGCCGTATAAGAAAACGGGGCAGCGTTTCTGCGGTGCTTCGCTGCCGACTATGTCGATATTCGATATCATTGCTTGTACTCTATAAAGTTTTGCTTCTCTATTCCTAGCCAAACGTCGCTTCCACCCCTTTGACATCTTCCTGTCAACGTCGGTCTTGGTCATATAATGTGCACGTCGCTGCTTCCCTTCAGCTGTCATCTCTAACAAGCTTCTTTATCTTGCGAGGCATTCTGAAGACAGTGGCACATGAATTGAATACCTTGTCCCTTCACCCCCGCACGCGTACGATAAGGAGAGGTAGACGGCAGGCGCACACTATTCACGAAACTTTTCAGGAACACGCGAACGGCGTGTTATCTAATGGGAGCACTATCCTGCGGAAGCTGAAGAGCTGCTTCCTAACGAGGTGCTGAATGAAACAATCTTAGCACGAGAGGCCGCTCGCTCAGGGCAGAAATTTCTACTGGACCGGGAACAATACAGCAATTGTGCCTGCTAGGTACCCTACGCTTCTTGCCTCATTCAGTAAAAATATCACATGCTTACTAATTAAGCAATTTAATCCCCGATTGTTTCGGCAGTCACCTCTTCATCATCGAGCGGAAGCTGGCGATAAGTAAAGATTGAACGGCCAGGAAAGTAGCTGCGGCGTTTACGGTCCAGCGAGCGGCCTTTCCTGCTCAAGCAAGTGCGCTGAGCGTCACGTGGTGAAGCAGTTCTCCGGCTGCCGCCAGTGTAGCGCTTACAAGAGGCAAGACACATGTTGCACTTTCACGTGCTTCGGATGAGTTTGATTTCACATCGCGACAGAGCGCGAACACGACATCGGCGCATTTTCGAATTTTACTTCTAAATGCTATCAGCGAGCACGAAATGTTATTGCTTACATTATACAAATAAATTAGCTCTATTCGTAGCAATATTAACTTGGATGACATGCTTTGGTTTGAAACAAAAACTGGAAAAACCGGCGATTGCTTGTTCGCACTAACCGTGGCGCGCTCTGTACCTCACTCTCCCGGCAACCGCACATGCGTGTGATAAGGAAAGAAGAACGGTACGTGTGCCTGACCTTCACGCGCGTGCGCACGCGTTTTGGTGTGGCGATTGAAATGTTTTTATCTGAGGGGGGGGGGGGGGATTGATATGGACGAAAAGTTATTATCCTTTTATAAATTACGAGCACTGAGTTTGAAATATATATCGTATTAACAGTTGAAATGTCATACTGCCGAAAAATGGCCTAACCAGCACATGCCAAGTTACTCCCAATGCACTCGAACCGTGAACGTTTTCTTCCATTCGACAATGGGCTCCCTCCGCAGGAGGTGTAAATTTTTTGTGCGTTTGCTGAGTTTGCCAAGCACCGATGAACGCTAGAGCGAAATGCTTTGACGCTATTTGGTGATAGCTGGAATTGAAATTTGAAACTTTAGAATTGCGCCCATTTCATCGAGGAACGCGACCAAACAGCACACGATAAAACGGCACGTAAAAAAAACGGATAGCTAAAACAGTACGCGTCAAAAAAACACCGCGTCAAAACAGAACAGTGACGAAACAGCACGCATCAAAACATCACACGAGAAAACAGCACGGCCTCAAAACATCAAAGCGACAGAAGAGCAAGTGCCAAACAAGCACGTGCCCAAACAGCACGGTGAGAGAACAGCCCGCAAGTAAATGCATCTTGTTTTTTCGCTGTAGGACACAATACTAGCAGCACGCGTCTAAATTAAGTTGCTGCTAACATGTTCAGCAGAACATCTGTATTGTATTTACATTTTATTTGGTGCCGTTAGATGACTTCATAATATTTCCCGCGGAGTTACATTTGATTACCTACTTATAGCTGTTCGTGCATGTTCAGTAATATAAATCCTCTTCACGGCAATCCAATAAAGTTAACTTTTTTTCGTATTTTGATCGACTGATTGATTGTTAAACTGTTAAAGTTTCACATCGATACAAATGGAGCACCCTATTTACCAAAAGGAAGAATAAGGATCACAATCGACGTGTTTCGTGGAAATGCTAACGAAATAGTTCATTTGACATACATCGTTCTTTTACACATAGCTTACATGCAGTAAAAAAAGCGAGAGCGAAATATAATGACACTGAGGGGACGTATGTCACGACATTCCGTAGTATTTGCGAGATTCTCGCGTATGGCTTTGAACCCGAGGGGATGCGTACTCTTTGGCCATCGATCATATTTTGCTGGGTGAGTCTTCGCTTGGTCCCCAAGGCCTCCATGAGCCAACACGGGTCAGGATGTTGAAGCTCGAGCGAAGACTGCAATCTCCAGTGCCATGCTTCTGCGCTGCTATCTGCCTTGGGAAAATCGCCTGCAACGCGCTCATTCAATCAATATGCAAAATATATGACTCCGGTTTCTACTCTTCTTGAGATTAATGGCGCAACACAAACACTTAAAGCTTTGTCACACAGTGCAAGTGTACCAATTCTTATCACTCGCGAAACTCTCAGACAAAATTAACAAGCACACAGATATTCAAACAGTATCTGCACTTTTTTTATTTTTTGGTTGAAAGATTTATTTTGAACAAGAGGTTTTAGAAATATTTTTTCTGTCACGCACACGAAAGTTTACCTAAATCAGTACTTTACTCGGTAGCTTCTTTAATTGTGAGGCAGTGTTGAAAAAGGACTCATAATTTTATGATCGGGCTCTGCTCCGTCTCACTAAAACCATGGAGTATAGCCAAAGCTAATGGGGAGAAAGCGTATGCCAACCTGTTCAAAAGGAGGGAAAGAAGGAACGTGAGAGAAGGGCAGGGATTCCCCCTTTCCTTCTTTCCCTCCTCTTGAACAGATCGGGATACTCACTCTCCCCTCTAGCTTTGGCTGTACTGCACGGCTTTAGTGAGACGGAGTATATATGTGTCACTATAACCAACCATTTGTAATTTTCATCTTAGGGAATTACACCTAATGAATCAACGTTCTACGAAGAAACTGGAGTCAATGAAGGGGTCGTTATTGTTAGTAATTTTTACCTAAAAACTTTAGGAAAATCGCGTACGTCAAAAAAAAAGCGCGTATTGTATTCGAATTGTATTTGTATTGAAACTGTGCGAAGCACTTTTTTTTTATAAACTCAAGGTGCGCTTGATCCCACAAACCCACAGGCTGCAAATATTATTATTGCTTTGTTTTGAAGAAAGCAAGCTTGACGAGATCGGCCAAAAAATATTGCTCTAAAAATGTCTCTCGCCAATCCACAAGCAATAAGAGACCCTATCGCCTGAAGGCGTCATTTCGCCGATGATAAATCGATTTAGAGTGACTGACGCACCGAACATAACATAATAAAGTGACACGTGAAGAATAAAATTGAACCATCGGCAATTTCATGACCACCGCCGAAGTCGCAGCGTCGGTTGGTTTGGAGGCCTTGCTGGCGTGCGTTAGTTAAAGGACGAAGCCGGCGGCGCTATCGCAAACGTGGAACTTTGCAACAAAGAGCTGTCCACCCGGTTCTCGCGGGAAATTATAAAGCGAGATACGAAGTCCGACCATTTACTCGAAAGGTCCCAATTTCACTTCACCGCGATCGAAAAGAAACCCTGCCCCTCGCAGCGTTTCTCGCTGACAGCGATAGATCCCCAGGGGATTATAGTTGCTCAGTAGAGATGGCGCCCTGACCTCGATTTGATCTTGGCTGGGCTAAGTCCTAGCTTCCTCTGTTGGCACTAAGTCATAACTTAGGTAAAAAAGTAAAACAATGCCCACGATGAAAATATTGTCCACTATTTTTATCACGCCTATTTTTGAATCATACTATGTGAAGCAATGCGCACATTTGAATATTGTGATAATATTGATTACGAAAATTTCTGCACAAAAAAAAAAAAACTAAGACAAGTCTTTCGTACCTTCCAATACACGGTCACATTACAAGAAAGGGGATGGAATCATTCATAAACAGGATAGGCAGTTTCTTGGCACACCAATGTATGAGGTCTTGACGAGCCTTAATTTTTTTCTGAGTTCTTTATAGTTTTGCCTGATTTTCAAACCAATTCGAGAGTCTCGTACGTTCTCGATTACGGTCTTAAGCATGGCTAATCGGGATGAGCATTGCATCGGCGTGTGCTCTTACATCACTACTGCGCGATACACGTTAAAATCCTCAAACTAGCAGAGGTAGTGCACCGGTGAAATTCCACATTTACACTAGAAATATCAAACGCCCATTGGGGATAAGTAACGTTCCGGCTTGTAAACATGCACAGTTCAGAGTTTTTAACTAACGAGGTGGTGCAAGATGAGGAGTGAAACATCTTGACGCCTACAACCTCAGTGCCTGCTTTGAAAAGTGAGTTGTGTGTGTAGGCATCAAATGATACTGCCATAGTCGGTCTGAAAAAAAAAAGAGAGTTCTTGCTCTCGGGTTTCCCTGCTGTAAAGTTATGCTGTAAATCATTATGCTTAAAACTATAAGTAAATATAAGGTCAAAAAGGGACGCTACATTTTTTATGTTCTGAAGATTCATTAAAAAAAATCATGAGCAATTCCACTCTATGAAGGTGGATGACCAGCGAAGCTGTTTTGCACACGACCCAGACCCGCCCCGAGGAGCCGGAGGAAACTAGACACGCTTGACAGGACCGCCACCCCGGACAGCGGAAGGAATGGAAACTAGGCACGCAAGCGCTTAGAGCGACGACAAATGAGAGGGCGCTGCGAGCGTAGAAATTGCCGACGCGGGGCGCACAGCGGCAAATCATTGAGAAACCTTTATATACCTGAGAGTATACTGAATTTCAAAATGGTGCCTACTGATAACTAATCTACTGAATAGACCTAGTGCTAAATTACCCGAACATCAAGGAGAATACAGAGATTGGTGTTCCACACGCCGCACGTGCTGGCCTCAGCAGTAGCAACTTTTCTAAAGCAAATACCTAAAACAAATTGCATCTGGCTCGCGCGTTCGTCAGCGCTTTATGTTGATTATGTATTTCGAATTTTTTGTACTGTGGAAGGCATGCGCGTACGGCGCGTGAGGCGGTCCGAGCGCAGAGTTTTTGGTCACGCATACAAAATATCCAAGGAACGCTAAACATAAACAAATTCGCTGAAAAAAAAACAAAAAACCTTGAAAGCTACACTAACGCCCTTTGGTTGAGGCGAGTTATAAGCCCCCGGGAGATATAATATCGGGGGCTCATCATCCCTCTAAGTTCAGCAATTCACAATATTTTGTTATTTAACTTTTAAATTATAAAAATAAACATGATTTGATTTAGAATCTTGCTGACTGTCATTAAAACCACAAAATTATTATATTTTAAAAATATTAAGCACGTGGGAAACTTGGGAGTGCGGTGAAGTTACGACTCGTGCCACAGCGGAAATATTCAGGCAACAAAACGTTCCCTAGTGCTCTCTGCACAAACAGTATCGAGCTCAACGTTTTATTGAGTGAATTTAGATGACGCTCAGCAAGTTTCTAACTGTAACCATATTTGTCTTCTATCTAAAACTATAATTAACACATTTTAAATAAATGATCGCTTTATTGTGACAATAGGTGTTTTATCTGACGTCCTCTCGCCCATATAATTCACATGCAAAGGCCGAATTGAAGTAGCTTTTGCGAAAATTTTGAAACAAAACTGTATATTCTAAAAAAAAGTAATATGCTAGAGTAATAATCACAGGTAAGCTTATTTCGAGCTTCGTCTTGATGAACTAACGTATCTTCAATCGCACACACATAAGTAGGGTGTATACTTCCCGGTGTTTATTTATGACAAAAATCAGCGGAAGTTTATCGCTGTTTATTTATTCCTATAATACCGGTGCTTTTCGGTGAATAATCTCGTGCAGACGCTAGAAACGGTGATTACTGGGGGCGGGGGGGGGGGGGGGGGGTGTATTGCCAATGTAAACGACCACTGAGGACGAAAATCGGTTCAAATTTCATTCACATATTTTACCCAATCTCTTTCACACTTGATTATTGTAGTATATGCGCGCATACATTCCTAGGCTCGTGTCTGTCAGTGCTTCCTGTTGACGACATGCGATTTCGAGAATGCCTGCTCAAAATTTGCGCTGGACACGGGAAGCCCCAAAACGTCCGACGTGACTTGGGACAGTACTGTCCAGCTGTGACTGGCCTCTAGGGCCACCGATAGTGATCTTCAAGGTCAGAGGCTTAGGAGGACCGCTGACCTTGGACAACAATGGTGGAAAGCTTTTGTCCTCCAAGAGTCCAAAACCACGTAGATAACAACAGAAAGAAAGGGTAAGATAACGTGCTTGACGGAAGTTTCCGTAAAACCTTTTCAGTATAAAAAGAAAATACAACATTGCTGAAAGAAATATTTAGATACAATTTTTTTTCTTTCGCTTGCAACGATTTTCATTTCCGTCACCGGCAGATGTTTATCGGTGCTTCTTCGTTTGTTTTACCCGAACTTTTTCATTAAAAAAACCAGCGAGTGCTCGAAAACATGCAAAATACTGGTGTTTTTCGGTTTTAACCGATATTGCATTTTCGATACCGGCGGACGTTTATCAGTGTTTTTTGGTTAAAACCGGAAAGTATACAGCTTACACATAAGTGTAGGTGTTGATGTAATCAGTTAGATATTAAATATAAATTATGAAAGTCACTGAACATAAAACCTTGGAAGTGATTATTGACATGCATTAAAAAATAGGGAACACACAGAAGTATTGGAAATTTATAATCATGCACTGCTTCCAAGGCGAGCGTTACAGAAGTGCTGTTTTTGTGCTCTTTTCGTGAATAAGAGAACTATCTTTCTGTGAGTGAAAGCACTGGTAGCGTAGGACGACAACTGTATTGAGTCCAAACGGACTTTCTCATCATGGTTAGTTATTAAAAAGCAGGCCCGAAGTAATCTGAGCTAAAACTAAACACCAGTTTGAATAAAGAATAAAAAAAAAAATGGAGGAAGTGAGAAAAAGCAAAGGCGCAAAGTAGTGGGCTATTCCTATCCCTCCTAAGAAGAACCGAGCGGGATCGAAAGGACCGACTCTGTGTGATGCATAATTTACGCTTGCATGGTACAAGCCAGAAGACGCTAAAGGTTGCAATTCATTTCCATGAGAGCGTGCAATTCGTTCACATAACATGCCGTGTCGCAACTCGGCTGGCAACATTTATAAAAAAGAACGCAAATAATTCAGATGTATTATATTCAGATGCTTTTTAACACGGAGAAGGTAGAAGATAGGAGTGACACACCAGCCGGTGAGCACGTTCTGTCAATCGTGCGGCCCATTGTTTGATTTTTTCCGTGTCTCAGTGTTTAGTTGATGTAGTTTTCTAATTAGCTCGCCTGCGTAAGTTCGTATCTTGAAAACCTAAGATAGATTTAGTTTTGTCAAAGTATTTCGGAGATTTACCAGTGTAAATTTTACCAACGGCTTGGACCATCCGTGAAACGCGTGTGTTCACTGACCTCCTTTCGGAGCATTCTTTTACACGGAAAATAAAACCTGTATTTTCTGTGACTACGTGGAGTGCATACACCAACCTCAAGCCTTTTTTATTACTCTCCGTGCTACATTCTATAACTTTTAGATGCTGAACAGCGGGCAGACCTTGTAATTTATTTGTTGTAAGTCAACAAACAACGGTAAAATAAAAACAACCGGGTATATTTGTGACAATCGAGATATAAAAAAGTCACTCGGAAAGAATAGAAAAGCGAAAAGGATTGGGCTAGAAACAGTGCATAAAATACAATATATACCAAGGCTACTACTTTTATACTTTCATAAGGCCAACTTATTATAAAAGTAAAAATCGTGTATTTTTTTTATTTATTTTGATTCGTGATGCTGTTAGCACATGTCTGTTGTAAAACCTACGTATGAAAACATAAGTTAAATATTTGCACATTCATTTGTATTAAACGTATAAAACTTTTCAGTTTGCCCCCATTAGCTCTTAATCACATGTCGTAACAGGCGCAGAACGAAAAATCTAAATATTTTACGATTAGATCCACTTTAGTCTATCTGGTGTGTGGCAGCAGCAAAATTGTTCTTTCATCACATCTCATGAGTGGCCACGTTCACGTATTTGCGATATATGACAACTTGATTCGGTGCCCTGGGTCTTTTGGAGCAACCACACCGCTGTTGTGGATCGAAGATTGATCACCAAGTTTGTTTTCTTCTGTTGCTGCTTTCCAGTATGAACTCCAAAGCACTATCACGATCGTTCCTTGGAGCTGTCACGCGGGGTCCAACGCTCGCAGCGCCGTGTGCGTGTCGGACGGGTAGAACATTAGGTCGCTCCGTCACGACATTCGATTAGTTCTGCTAGACGCGGCACGGTATGCCGCTGCTGGAACTCTATTTTCAGACACCATTAGGGAAATGCCAAGAGGGACGCTGTATTTATTTCTTGCGCACAAGACGCTCCCTCTTTGCGCTGACCCTTTCGTTCGTGCTCTCACGGACTTTAATAAAAAAAACTTTTCATGAGGCTTGAAGAATGGGGAGTTAGAAAAATTCGTAAATTAACTTGTCTCATTAAAACGAGACTCTATAGATCGTGTTTGCGCGGAGCTAATGGCATCGATCTCGAAACTAAGCGTGGCTGTCATACCTGCAGTTTGTTTACTCTCCTCGGTAGCGGCGAAAGGTGCGTCAAGGTTCAAAACTGAAAGTGCAAAGCACATGGCATCAAAAGTTCCCCAAACAAAACTAGAGTTTTTTTTTCTACATTTCGGACAACCGCAATCAGCTGATACATGCATATGTTATGAATAATGCACAATTTTACGTAATATATTTGAGATTACCGTCCCTGGACATTACACGTGGATTAGTAATATACAACGCTGCTCGGATTATCAAGAGGCACGTATGAGACATATAACTGTGTTAAGGACTGTTTAATCTTGCACAACGGACCCAGTGCAATTGTTTGATTTTATCTGATTTACCTTAGGATTACTAACCAGCACACAGTCAAGCTATCGGTGTGTCCTCCTTAATCTTCATGTCTTCGCAGGTGGCGCGCCACATAACTTCCTTCAAGAAGATAATATTAAAAGAAAAACGCTTCAAGTCAATTTTTATTAATGTTCCAATTATGATTTTGCTAAGAAACTATATTTAGTTAGTTCCTTAGTGAAACGTCGATTGCCACTCTAAAGCTTAACAGGATTCTCCTCTTTAAGTTATCCATGGAGCTTATACCACGTTGGTGATTTGACATCAGAGCAATCTGGTCTATGCCTAATTTTTATAATTTCATCCAAAACACGTTCTACCCTTAAAAACTCCCCTTCTTATTATTACAGACATATCACTGACGGTTGAGATTTCCAGGATCCTGGGTCACGACGTCTTAAAAACAAAAAAAAATGTTCGGGTAATTGTTAAAACAAACCGTAATTGGGTGCACGCAAAAACAAAAATCCAATACACAGATTTGCAGGTTTGATGGAGTTCGATACCACCGAATAGTGGGTTAAGATGTAGAAACCTGCAAATTAACTTCTAAAAAAAAACTTTTAGAAAATAAAACTAGGAATGCACGAAGCACCAGTTGGGTTGACGATCAAATACATATCGTGTATTTGATATGTACCACCTGAAGCAGTATGTGCAGGATTCATTATAAAAATCAGGCAGGTTGTTCGTGACATATCTGCAGATTAAATGCTCCAGAAATTTCAAGGATCTATCCAGGTGTGGCTTGTCTGGGTTAGAGCTCCGCAAATGCATATGCCATGGCAATTTTCTATATAAATAAATATTTTAAAGCGTGACATCCTTCTTCATGAAAACCGCCAATCTCAGAATTCTGTCAGTCCGTTTGTCCGTGCATTTTCCGCTTAATTCAGCAGGAAACTTGTCGCCACCTGACCGCATGTCACGTCATGTCTATTTTCCCTCTAAATTTAGCGGAAAATGCACGGACCGACTGAGAGACGGAAAGAAGTTCATGATTGGGAGTTTGCGTGAAGCAGTATTTTATAATTATAATGCAATTAAATGCAAAGGTGCAAGCGAGCTGGACAAGAATCACGAAAATAATTCCCGGAGAAGGGGAACAAGGGGGACAAAGGACAAACATAAATCTCCAAACACAGCTAGGTGACTGGTAAGCGACCGAAAAAATCCGCCTGGTCCGGGTATCGAACCCGGGACCTCTCCATTGCAAGTGGAGCGCTCTACCAACTGAGCTAACCAGGGGTTAGACGTCAGTAGAGCAAACGGGTTTTCATCAGCTGCCACCAGTCTAACACCAACGAGGGTGAAGCTTGCGATTTAAGGTTGTAATTATAATGCAAATTAAATGCAAAGGTGCAAGCGAGCTGGACAAGGATGACGAAAATACTCCCTGGAGAAGGGGAACAAGGGGAACAAAGGACAAACGTAAATCTCCAAACACAGCTAGGTGACTGGTGAGCGACCGAAAAAATCCGCCTGGTCCGGGTATCGAACCCGGGACCTCTCCATTACAAGTGGAGCGCTCTGCCAACAGAGCTAACCAGGGGTTAGACGTCAGTAGAGCAAACGCGTTTTTATCAGCTGCCACCAGTCTAACACCAACGAGGGTGAAGCTTGCAATTTAAGGTTGTAATTATAATGCAATTAAATGCAAAGGTGCAAGCGAGCTGGACAAGAATGACGAAAATAATCCCTGAGAAGGGGAACCAGGGGAACAAAGGACAAACGTAAATCTCCAAACACAGCTAGGTGACTGGTGAGCGACCGAAAAAATCCGCCTGGTCCGGGTATCGAACCCGGGACCTCTCCATTACAAGTGGAGCGCTCTACCCACTGAGCTAACCAGGGGTTAGACGTCAGTAGAACAAACGGGTTTTTATCAGCTGCCACCAGTCTAACACGAACGAGGGTGAAGCTTGCGATTTAAGGTTGTAATTATAATGCAAATTAAATGCAAAGGTGCAAGCGAGCTGGACAAGGATGACGAAAATAATCCCTGGAGAAGGGGAACAAGGGGAACACAGGACAAACGTAAATCTCCAAACACAGCTAGGTGACTGGTGAGCGACCGAAAAAATCCGCCTGGTCCGGGTATGGAACCCGGGACCTCTCCATTACAAGTGGAGCGCTCTACCCACTGAGCTAACCAGGGGTTAGACGTCAGTAGAACAAACGGGTTTTTATCAGCTGCCACCAGTCTAACACCAACGAGGGTGAAGCTTGGGATTTAAGGTTGTAATTATAATGCAAATTAAATGCAAAGGTGCAAGCGAGCTGGACAAGGATGACGAAAATAATCCCTGGAGAAGGGGAACAAGGGGAACAAAGGACAAACGTAAATCTCCAAACACAGCTAGGTGACTGGTGAGCGACCGAAAAAATCCGCCTGGTCCGGGTATCGAACCCGGGACCTCTCCATTACAAGTGGAGCGCTCTGCCAACAGAGCTAACCAGGGGTAAGACGTCAGTAGAGCAAACGCGTTTTTATCAGCTGCCACCAGTCTAACACCAACGAGGGTGAAGCTTGCAATTTAAGGTTGTAATTATAATGCAATTAAATGCAAAGGTGCAAGCGAGCTGGACAAGAATGACGAAAATAACATCTGGAGAAGGGGAACAAGGGGGACAACACAGCTAGGTGACTGGTGAGCGACCGAAAAATCCGCCTGGTCCGGGTATCGAACCCGGGACCTCTCCATTACAAGTGGAGCGCTCTACCCACTGAGCTAACCAGGGGTTACACGTCAGTAGAACAAACGAGTTTTTATCAGCTGCCACCAGTCTAACACCAACGAGGGTGAAGCTTGCGATTTAAGGTTGTAATTATAATGCAATTAAATGCAAAAGTGCAAGCGAGCTGGACAACAATGACGAAAATAATCCCTGGAGAAGGGGAACAAGGGGGACAACACAGCTAGGTGACTGGTGAGCGACCGAAAAAATCCGCCTTGTCCGGGTATCGAACCCGGGACCTCTCCATTACAAGTGGAGCGCTCTACCCACTGAGCTAACCAGGGGTTAGACGTCAGTAGAACAAACGGGTTTTTATCAGGTGGCACCAGTCTAACACCAACGAGGGTGAAGCTTGCGATTTAAGGTTGTAATTATAATGCAATTAAATGCAAAGGTGAAAGCGAGCTAGACAACAATGACGAAAATAATCTCTGGAGAAGGGGAACAAGGGGGACAACACAGCTAGGTGACTGGTGAGCGACCGAAAAAATCCGCCTGGTCCGGGTATCGAACCCGGGACCTCTCCATTACAAGTGGAGCGCTCTAACATCTGAGCAAACCAGGGGTTACACGTCAGTAGAACAAACGGGTTTTTATCAGCTGCCACCAGTCTAACACCAACGAGGGTGAAGCTTGCGATTTAAGGTTGTAATTATAATGCAATTAAATGCAAAGGTGCAAGCGAGCTAGACAACAATGACGAAAATAATCTCTGGAGAAGGGGAACAAGGGGGACAACACAGCTAGGTGACTGGTGAGCGACCGAAAAAATCCGCCTGGTCCGGGTATCGAACCCGGGACCTCTCCATTACAAGTGGAGCGCTCTAACATCTGAGCAAACCAGGGGTTACACGTCAGTAGAACAAACGGGTTTTTATCAGCTGCCACCAGTCTAACACCAACGAGGGTGAAGCTTGCGATTTAAGGTTGTAATTATAATGCAATTAAATGCAAAGGTGCAAGCGAGCTAGACAACAATGACGAAAATAATCTCTGGAGAAGGGGAACAAGGGGGACAACACAGCTAGGTGACTGGTGAGCGACCGAAAAAATCCGCCTGGTCCGGGTATCGAACCCGGGACCTCTCCATTACAAGTGGAGCGCTCTAACATCTGAGCTAACCAGGGGTTACACGTCAGTAGAACAAACGGGTTTTTATCAGCTGCCACCAGTCTAACACCAACGAGGGTGAAGCTTGCGATTTAAGGTTCTAATTATAATGCAATTAAATGCAAAGGTGCAAGCGAGCTAGACAACAATGACGAAAATAATCTCTGGAGAAGGGGAACAAGGGGGACAACACAGCTAGGTGACTGGTGAGCGACCGAAAAAATACGCCTGGTCCGGGTATCGAACCCGGGACCTCTCCATTACAAGTGGAGCGCTCTAACATCTGAGCAAACCAGGGGTTACACGTCAGTAGAACAAACGGGTTTTTATCAGCTGCCACCAGTCTAACACCAACGAGGGTGAAGCTTGCGATTTAAGGTTGTAATTATAATGCAATTAAATGCAAAGGTGCAAGCGAGCTAGACAACAATGACGAAAATAATCTCTGGAGAAGGGGAACAAGGGGGACAACACAGCTAGGTGACTGGTGAGCGACCGAAAAAATCCGCCTGGTCCGGGTATCGAACCCGGGACCTCTCCATTACAAGTGGAGCGCTCTAACATCTGAGCAAACCAGGGGTTACACGTCAGTAGAACAAACGGGTTTTTATCAGCTGCCACCAGTCTAACACCAACGAGGGTGAAGCTTGCGATTTAAGGTTGTAATTATAATGCAATTAAATGCAAAGGTGCAAGCTAGCTAGACAACAATGACTAAAATAATCTCTGGAGAAGGGGAACAAGGGGGACAACACAGCTAGGTGACTGGTGAGCGACCGAAAAAATCCGCCTGGTCCGGGTATCGAACCCGGGACCTCTCCATTACAAGTGGAGCGCTCTAACATCTGAGCAAACCAGGGGTTACACGTCAGTAGAACAAACGGGTTTTTATCAGCTGCCACCAGTCTAACACCAACGAGGGTGAAGCTTGCGATTTAAGGTTGTAATTATAATGCAATTAAATGCAAAGGTGCAAGCGAGCTAGACAACAATGACGAAAATAATCTCTGGAGAAGGGGAACAAGGGGGACAACACAGCTAGGTGACTGGTGAGCGACCGAAAAAATCCGCCTGGTCCGGGTATCGAACCCGGGACCTCTCCATTACAAGTGGAGCGCTCTAACATCTGAGCAAACCAGGGGTTACACGTCAGTAGAACAAACGGGTTTTTATCAGCTGCCACCAGTCTAACACCAACGAGGGTGAAGCTTGCGATTTAAGGTTGTAATTATAATGCAATTAAATGCAAAGGTGCAAGCGAGCTAGACAACAATGACGAAAATAATCTCTGGAGAAGGGGAACAAGGGGGACAACACAGCTAGGTGACTGGTGAGCGATCGAAAAAATCCGCCTTGTCCGGGTATCGAACCCGGGACCTCTCCATTACAAGTGGAGCGCTCTAACATCTGAGCTAACCAGGGGTTACACGTCAGTAGAACAAACGGGTTTTTATCAGCTGCCACCAGTCTAACACCAACGAGGGTGAAGCTTGCGATTTAAGGTTGTAATTATAATGCAATTAAATGCAAAGGTGCAAGGGAGCTAGACAACAATGACGAAAATAATCTCTGGAGAAGGGGAACAAGGGGGACAACACAGCTAGGTGACTGGTGAGCGACCGATAAAATCCGCCTGGTCCGGGTATCGAACCCGGGACCTCTCCATTACAAGTGGAGCGCTCTAACATCTGAGCAAACCAGGGGTTACACGTCAGTAGAACAAACGGGTTTTTATCAGCTGCCACCAGTCTAACACCAACGAGGGTGAAGCTTGCGATTTAAGGTTGTAATTATAATGCAATTAAATGCAAAGGTGCAAGCGAGCTAGACAACAATGACGAAAATAATCTCTGGAGAAGGGGAACAAGGGGGACAACACAGCTAGGTGACTGGTGAGCGATCGAAAAAATCCGCCTGGTCCGGGTATCGAACCCGGGACCTCTCCATTACAAGTGGAGCGCTCTAACATCTGAGCTAACCAGGGGTTACACGTCAGTAGAACAAACGGGTTTTTATCAGCTGCCACCAGTCTAACACCAACGAGGGTGAAGCTTGCGATTTAAGGTTGTAATTATAATGCAATTAAATGCAAAGGTGCAAGCGAGCTAGACAACAATGACGAAAATAATCTCTGGAGAAGGGGAACAAGGGGACAACACAGCTAGGTGACTGGTGAGCGACCGAAAAAATCCGCCTGGTCCGGGTATCGAACCCGGGACCTCTCCATTACAAGTGGAGCGCTCTAACATCTGAGCAAACCAGGGGTTACACGTCAGTAGAACAAACGGGTTTTTATCAGCTGCCAAAAGTCTAACACCAACGAGGGTGAAGCTTGCGATTTAAGGTTGTAATTATAATGCAATTAAATGCAAAGGTGCAAGCGAGCTAGACAACAATGACGAAAATAATCTCTGGAGAAGGGGAACAAGGGGGACAACACAGCTAGGTGACTGGTGAGCGATCGAAAAAATCCGCCTGGTCCGGGTATCGAACCCGGGACCTCTCCATTACAAGTGGAGCGCTCTAACATCTGAGCTAACCAGGGGTTACACGTCAGTAGAACAAACGGGTTTTTATCAGCTGCCACCAGTCTAACACCAACGAGGGTGAAGCTTGCGATTTAAGGTTGTAATTATAATGCAATTAAATGCAAAGGTGCAAGCGAGCTAGACAACAATGACGAAAATAATCTCTGGAGAAGGGGAACAAGGGGGACAACACAGCTAGGTGACTGGTGAGCGACCGAAAAAATCCGCCTGGTCCGGGTATCGAACCCGGGACCTCTCCATTACAAGTGGAGCGCTCTAACATCTGAGCAAACCAGGGGTTACACGTCAGTAGAACAAACGGGTTTTTATCAGCTGCCACCAGTCTAACACCAACGAGGGTGAAGCTTGCGATTTAAGGTTGTAATTATAATGCAATTAAATGCAAAGGTGCAAGCGAGCTAGACAACAATGACGAAAATAATCTCTGGAGAAGGGGAACAAGGGGGACAACACAGCTAGGTGACTGGTGAGCGATCGAAAAAATCCGCCTTGTCCGGGTATCGAACCCGGGACCTCTCCATTACAAGTGGAGCGCTCTAACATCTGAGCTAACCAGGGGTTACACGTCAGTAGAACAAACGGGTTTTTATCAGCTGCCACCAGCCTAACACCAACGAGGGTGAAGCTTGCGATTTAAGGTTGTAATTATAATGCAATTAAATGCAAAGGTGCACGCGAGCTAGACAACAATGACGAAAATAATCTCTGGAGAAGGGGAACAAGGGGGACAACACAGCTAGGTGACTGGTGAGCGACCGAAAAAATCCGCCTGGTCCGGGTATCGAACCCGGGACCTCTCCATTACAAGTGGAGCGCTCTACCCACTGAGCTAACCAGGGGTTAGACGTCAGTAGAACAAACGGGTTTTTATCAGCTGCCACCAGTCTAACACCAACGAGGGTGAAGCTTGCGATTTAAGGTTGTAATTATAATGCAATTAAATGCAAAGGTGCAAGCGAGCTAGACAACAATGACGAAAATAATCTCTGGAGAAGGGGAACAAGGGGGACAACACAGCTAGGTGACTGGTGAGCGACCGAAAAAATCCGCCTGGTCCGGGTATCGAACCCGGGACCTCTCCATTACAAGTGGAGCGCTCTAACATCTGAGCAAACCAGGGGTTGCACGTCAGCAGAACAAACGGGTTTTTATCAGCTGCCACCAGTCTAACACCAACGAGGGTGAAGCTTGCGATTTAAGGTTGTAATTATAATGCAATTAAATGCAAAGGTGCAAGCGAGCTAGACAACAATGACGAAAATAATCTCTGGAGAAGGGGAACAAGGGGGACAACACAGCTAGGTGACTGGTGAGCGATCGAAAAAATCCGCCTGGTCCGGGTATCGAACCCGGGACCTCTCCATTACAAGTGGAGCGCTCTACCCACTGAGCTAACCAGGGGTTACACGTCAGTAGAACAAACGGGTTTTTATCAGCTGCCACCAGTCTAACACCAACGAGGGTGAAGCTTGCGATTTAAGGTTGTAATTATAATGCAATTAAATGCAAAGGTGCAAGCGAGCTAGACAACAATGACGAAAATAATCTCTGGAGAAGGGGAACAAGGGGGACAACACAGCTAGGTGACTGGTGAGCGACCGAAAAAATCCGCCTGGTCCGGGTATCGAACCCAGGACCTCTCCATTACAAGTGGAGCGCTCTAACATCTGAGCAAACCAGGGGTTGCACGTCAGTAGAACAAACGGGTTTTTATCAGCTGCCACCAGTCTAACACCAACGAGGGTGAAGCTTGCGATTTAAGGTTGTAATTATAATGCAATTAAATGCAAAGGTGCAAGCGAGCTAGACAACAATGACGAAAATAATCTCTGGAGAAGGGGAACAAGGGGGACAACACAGCTAGGTGACTGGTGAGCGATCGAAAAAATCCGCCTGGTCCGGGTATCGAACCCGGGACCTCTCCATTACAAGTGGAGCGCTCTAACATCTGAGCAAACCAGGGGTTACACGTCAGTAGAACAAACGGGTTTTTATCAGCTGCCACCAGTCTAACACCAACGAGGGTGAAGCTTGCGATTTAAGGTTGTAATTATAATGCAATTAAATGCAAAGGTGCAAGCGAGCTAGGCAACAATGACGAAAATAATCTCTGGAGAAGGGGAACAAGGGGGACAACACAGCTAGGTGACTAATGAGCGATCGAAAAAATCCGCCTTGTCCGGGTATCGAACCCGGGACCTCTCCATTACAAGTGGAGCGCTCTAACATCTGAGCTAACCAGGGGTTACACGTCAGTAGAACAAACGGGTTTTTATCAGCTGCCACCAGCCTAACACCAACGAGGGTGAAGCTTGCGATTTAAGGTTGTAATTATAATGCAATTAAATGCAAAGGTGCACGCGAGCTAGACAACAATGACGAAAATAATCTCTGGAGAAGGGGAACAAGGGGGACAACACAGCTAGGTGACTGGTGAGCGACCGAAAAAATCCGCCTGGTCCGGGTATCGAACCCGGGACCTCTCCATTACAAGTGGAGCGCTCTACCCACTGAGCTAACCAGGGGTTAGACGTCAGTAGAACAAACGGGTTTTTATCAGCTGCCACCAGTCTAACACCAACGAGGGTGAAGCTTGCGATTTAAGGTTGTAATTATATTGCAATTAAATGCAAAGGTGCAAGCGAGCTAGACAACAATGACGAAAATAATCTCTGGAGAAGGGGAACAAGGGGGACAACACAGCTAGGTGACTGGTGAGCGACCGAAAAAATCCGCCTGGTCCGGGTATCGAACCCGGGACCTCTCCATTACAAGTGGAGCGCTCTAACATCTGAGCAAACCAGGGGTTGCACGTCAGTAGAACAAACGGGTTTTTATCAGCTGCCACCAGTCTAACACCAACGAGGGTGAAGCTTGCGATTTAAGGTTGTAATTATAATGCAATTAAATGCAAAGGTGCAAGCGAGCTAGACAACAATGACGAAAATAATCTCTGGAGAAGGGGAACAAGGGGGACAACACAGCTAGGTGACTGGTGAGCGACCGAAAAAATCCGCCTGGTCCGGGTATCGAACCCGGGACCTCTCCATTACAAGTGGAGCGCTCTACCCACTGAGCTAACCAGGGGTTACACGTCAGTAGAACAAACGGGTTTTTATCAGCTGCCACCAGTCTAACACCAACGAGGGTGAAGCTTGCGATTTAAGGTTGTAATTATAATGCAATTAAATGCAAAGGTGCAAGCGAGCTAGACAACAATGACGAAAATAATCTCTGGAGAAGGGGAACAAGGGGGACAACACAGCTAGGTGACTGGTGAGCGATCGAAAAAATCCGCCTGGTCCGGGTATCGAACCCGGTACCTCTCCATTACAAGTGGAGCGCTCTACCCACTGAGCTAACCAGGGGTTAGACGTCAGTAGAACAAACGGGTTTTTATCAGCTGCCACCAGTCTAACACCAACGAGGGTGAAGCTTGCGATTTAAGGTTGTAATTATAATGCAATTAAATGCAAAGGTGCAAGCGAGCTAGACAACAATGACGAAAATAATCTCTGGAGAAGGGGAACAAGGGGGACAACACAGCTAGGTGACTGGTGAGCGACCGAAAAAATCCGCCTGGTCCGGGTATCGAACCCGGGACCTCTCCATTACAAGTGGAGCGCTCTAACATCTGAGCAAACCAGGGGTTGCACGTCAGTAGAACAAACGGGTTTTTATCAGCTGCCACCAGTTTAACACCAACGAGGGTGAAGCTTGCGATTTAAGGTTGTAATTATAATGCAATTAAATGCAAAGGTGCAAGCGAGCTAGACAACAATGACGAAAATAATCTCTGGAGAAGGGGAACAAGGGGGACAACACAGCTAGGTGACTGGTGAGCGATCGAAAAAATCCGCCTGGTCCGGGTATCGAACCCGGGACCTCTCCATTACAAGTGGAGCGCTCTACCCACTGAGCTAACCAGGGGTTACACGTCAGTAGAACAAACGGGTTTTTATCAGCTGCCACCAGTCTAACACCAACGAGGGTGAAGCTTGCGATTTAAGGTTGTAATTATAATGCAATTTAATGCAAAGGTGCAAGCGAGCTAGACAACAATGACGAAAATAATCTCTGGAGAAGGGGAACAAGGGGGACAACACAGCTAGGTGACTGGTGAGCGACCGAAAAAATCCGCCTGGTCCGGGTATCGAACCCGGGACCTCTCCATTACAAGTGGAGCGCTCTACCCACTGAGCTAACCAGGGGTTACACGTCAGTAGAACAAACGGGTTTTTATCAGCTGCCACCAGTCTAACACCAACGAGGGTGAAGCTTGCGATTTAAGGTTGTAATTATAATGCAATTAAATGCAAAGGTGCAAGCGAGCTAGACAACAATGACGAAAATAATCTCTGGAGAAGGGGAACAAGGGGGACAACACAGCTAGGTGACTGGTGAGCGATCGAAAAAATCCGCCTGGTCCGGGTATCGAACCCGGGACCTCTCCATTACAAGTGGAGCGCTCTAACATCTGAGCAAACCAGGGGTTGCACGTCAGTAGAACAAACGGGTTTTTATCAGCTGCCACCAGTCTAACACCAACGAGGGTGAAGCTTGCGATTTAACGTTGTAATTATAATGCAATTAAATGCAAAGGTGCAAGCGAGCTAGACAACAATGACGAAAATAATCTCTGGAGAAGGGGAACAAGGGGGACAACACAGCTAGGTGACTGGTGAGCGATCGAAAAAATCCGCCTTGTCCGGGTATCGAACCCGGGACCTCTCCATTACAAGTGGAGCGCTCTAACATCTGAGCTAACCAGGGGTTACACGTCAGTAGAACAAACGGGTTTTTATCAGCTGCCACCAGTCTAACACCAACGAGGGTGAAGCTTGCGATTTAAGGTTGTAATTATAATGCAATTAAATGCAAAGGTGCAAGCGAGCTAGACAACAATGACGAAAATAATCTCTGGAGAAGGGGAACAAGGGGGACAACACAGCTAGGTGACTGGTGAGCGACCGAAAAAATCCGCCTTGTCCGGGTATGGAACCCGGGACCTCTCCATTACAAGTGGAGCGCTCTACCCACTGAGCTAACCAGGGGTTAGACGTCAGTAGAACAAACGGGTTTTTATCAGCTGCCACCAGTCTAACACCAACGAGGGTGAAGCTTGCGATTTAAGGTTGTAATTATAATGCAATTAAATGGAAAGGTGCAAGCGAGCTAGACAACAATGACGAAAATAATCTCTGGAGAAGGGGAACAAGGGGGACAACACAGCTAGGTGACTGGTGAGCGATCGAAAAAATCCGCCTGGTCCGGGTATCGAACCCGGGACCTCTCCATTACAAGTGGAGCGCTCTAACATCTGAGCAAACCAGGGGTTGCACGTCAGTAGAACAAACGGGTTTTTATCAGCTGCCACCAGTCTAACACCAACGAGGGTGAAGCTTGCGATTTAAGGTTGTAATTATAATGCAATTAAATGCAAAGGTGCAAGCGAGCTAGACAACAATGACGAAAATAATCTCTGGAGAAGGGGAACAAGGGGGACAACACAGCTAGGTGACTGGTGAGCGACCGAAAAAATCCGCCTTGTCCGGGTATCGAACCCGGGACCTCTCCATTACAAGTGGAGCGCTCTACCCCCTGAGCTAACCAGGGGTTAGACGTCAGTAGAGCAAACGGGTTTTTATCAGCTGCCACCAGTCTAACACCAACGAGGGTGAAGCTTGCGATTTAAGGTTGTAATTATAATGCAATTAAATGCAAAGGTGCAAGCGAGCTAGACAACAATGACGAAAATAATCTCTGGAGAAGGGGAACAAGGGGGACAACACAGCTAGGTGACTGGTGAGCGATGGAAAAAATCCGCCTGGTCCGGGTATCGAACCCGGGACCTCTCCATTACAAGTGGAGCGCTCTAACATCTGAGCAAACCAGGGGTTGCACGTCAGTAGAACAAACGGGTTTTTATCAGCTGCCACCAGTCTAACACCAACGAGGGTGAAGCTTGCGATTTAACGTTGTAATTATAATGCAATTAAATGCAAAGGTGCAAGCGAGCTAGACAACAATGACGAAAATAATCTCTGGAGAAGGGGAACAAGGGGGACAACACAGCTAGGTGACTGGTGAGCGATCGAAAAAATCCGCCTTGTCCGGGTATCGAACCCGGGACCTCTCCATTACAAGTGGAGCGCTCTAACATCTGAGCTAACCAGGGGTTACACGTCAGTAGAACAAACTGGTTTTTATCAGCTGCCACCAGTCTAACACCAACGAGGGTGAAGCTTGCGATTTAAGGTTGTAATTATAATGCAATTAAATGCAAAGGTGCAAGCGAGCTAGACAACAATGACGAAAATAATCTCTGGAGAAGGGGAACAAGGGGGACAACACAGCTAGGTGACTGGTGAGCGACCGAAAAAATCCGCCTTGTCCGGGTATGGAACCCGGGACCTCTCCATTACAAGTGGAGCGCTCTACCCACTGAGCTAACCAGGGGTTAGACGTCAGTAGAACAAACGGGTTTTTATCAGCTGCCACCAGTCTAACACCAACGAGGGTGAAGCTTGCGATTTAAGGTTGTAATTATAATGCAATTAAATGCAAAGGTGCAAGCGAGCTAGACAACAATGACGAAAATAATCTCTGGAGAAGGGGAACAAGGGGGACAACACAGCTAGGTGACTGGTGAGCGACCGAAAAAATCCGCCTTGTCCGGGTATCGAACCCGGGACCTCTCCATTACAAGTGGAGCGCTCTACCCACTGAGCTAACCAGGGGTTAGACGTGAGTAGAGCAAACGGGTTTTTATCAGCTGCCACCAGTCTAACACCAACGAGGGTGAAGCTTGCGATTTAAGGTTGTAATTATAATGCAAGTAAATGCAAAGGTGCAAGCGAGCTGGACAACAATGACGAAAATAATCCCTGCAGAAGGGGAACAAGGGGGACAAAGGACAAACATATATCTCCAAACACAGCTAGGTGACTGGTGAGCGACCGAAAAAATCCGCCTGGTCCTGGTATCGAACCCAGGACCTCTCCATTACAAGTGGAGCGCTCTAACATCCGAGCTAACCAGGGGTTAGACGTCAGTAGTGCAAACGGGTTTTTATCAGCTGCCACCAGTCTAACACCAACGAGGGTAAAGCTTGCGATTTAAGGTTGTAATTATAGTGCAAATAAATGCAAAGGTGCAAGCGAGCTGGACAAGAATGACGAAAATAATCCCTGGAGAAGGGGAACAAGGGGGACAACACAGCTAGGTGACTGGTGAGCGACCGAAAAAATCCGCCTGGTCCTGGTATTGAACCCGGGACCTCTCCATTACAAGTGGAGCGCTCTACCAACTGAGCTAACCAGGGGTTAGACGTCAGTAGAGCAAACGGGTTTTATCAGCTTCACCCTCGTTGGTGTTAGACTGGTGGCAGCTGATAAAATCCCGTTTGCTCTACTGACGTCTAACCCCTGGTTAGCTCAGTTGGTAGAGCGCTCCACTTGTAATGGAGAGGTCCCGGGTTCGACACCCGGACCAGGCGGATTTTTTCGGTCGCTCACCAGTCACCTAGCTGTGTTTGGAGATTTATGTTTGTCCTTTGTCCCCCTTGTTCCCCTTCTCCAGGGATTATTTTCGTCAGTATTTTATACATTAAAATTCAAATGCACATTTAACATTGATATAAAACGCAGTGGGAAATATAGAGCCTACACCTACACACAAATTCAGTTTCCCTTACTAATTTAGCGGGAAAATTGATGTCACCTGTCCTAAGCACCAATTCAAGTTTCCCGCTAAATTTAGCGGGGGAAACTGACCGCACGTGACATGTCATGTGGGTTATAAAACAACTGAATTCTCCCGCCAAATTTAGCGGAGAAATATACGCCACGGGACGCACCCTTCCTCTATCACTTCCTCTACACATCCCTCCACCGTCAAGGGTGTCCTTCCAACTGCCTGTCCTCTTTCCCCGTACATCCCTCTCCCTCTTGTGTCTTTCGTCCTTTAAAAACCTACCTCGCCCTCCCTCCCACTTCGCTCCCCTTCACCTTCCCCTCTCTCTCTCTCTTATTTGACAAAAATATCCTTCCTTCTCCTCTTACTCCCTCTCCTTCTTTCCCCTCAAAGGTCACGTGACACACGAAATCAACTTTCCCTCTAAATTTAGCGGGAAAATATACGTCACCTGACACACCGATACCCTATCCCCGTTTTTCTCTCCTCCCTTCCCTCTTCTTACCTGCCCCAATATCTATCTACTTCTCCTATGGTGCCCTCTCCCCCTCTCCGTCTCCTTCCCTCGGACTCCCTCCCTCGTCTCTCTTCCACCTTCCTTTTTCCTTCGCTCTTGTTGCTCCCCATCCTCACCACCATACAGTGTCCTTCCTTGGGAGTCTCTAGTGGAAGTTGATTTAGTGCATATGCGTTTTGGTTGTCGAACCAAGGCTTATACTCGATCTCGTTGCTATAGGCTCCCAGCAGCAAAGACTAGAGCTGTATCCGAGCCGCAGCCATGACTGGTATTGGGCGCTCCTCACAAAAGAGTCCAACCAGAGGCGTGGGACCTGTTACGAAAATAAACGATCGACCAAGGAGAGAATCGCGAAACCTAGAAACTCCGAACGCCAATAGCTCACGCGCGAGTTGAATGTAGTTTCTCTCGGCCTTCGACAGTCTTCGGGATCGGAATACAATTGGCTTGTCGATATTTCTAACGCTATGCGAGAGCACCGCTCTGATTCCGTACGGCGGTGCGTCGCGCTCCAGGCGCAACTGCTTAGTCGGGTCGAAGTAAGTGAGCCTCTTTGATTGTTGCAGTGCTTGCTCAGAATTCTGGAACGCATCTTGCTGCTCCGGATCCCAGGTCAAATAGCAATCCCTGGCTAGAAGATTTTAAAGTGGAGCGAGCAATGCAGCTATGTCGGGGAGAAATTTACTATAAGTATGTGAGAAAACCTATTACGAACATAGTTCGCTTACGTTCTTGGGACTTGGAGCCCTAATCACAGCATCCAAGTTTTTCTAAAAAAACTGCAGTCCGTCGCTGCTGATCTTGTACCCCAAGCGACAGATATCCTGCATCCGGAAGGTACACTTGTCCTTTCTTAGCCTGAAGCCATTTCCTTAGAAGCCCAGCAGAACCACCTTGAGGTTCTTTCGCCATCTTTCTTATTTTCTGCCACCAGGACGTCATTGAAATATGGTTTCACGGCTGGGATGCCTTTCAGAAAGGTCTCTATGGAACGCTAAAAAATAGCTGGCGCAGATTACACCCTAAACGGCAGACGGTTAAAACAAAAGTGTCATCGATGGGTATTGACGAATGTTAGCTTCTTAGCCTCTTCGTCCAGTGGCATCTGATTGCAAGCGTCGTGAAAACCTAACGTGCTCTACACGTCTCCGTCTTTGAGAGCAGCGAATATATTGCCGCGCGCGCAGCTGGCCAAGTAGGCAGCGCGCGCGTGGCCTAAGGATTATCGCGCTTGCCTCCCACGCGAAAAGGTGGGGTTCGAATCCTGGGAGTGACGTGTCTTTTGTTTATTCCTGCAATTTAGTGTTCTGGAGAATTCGAGAATCATGTTGCTTGTTCCAGGCCCGAATGTTCTACGCGTCGAAGTTTCTACGCCGATTATTCCAGAAGACCACTCATGTACATAAGGGGCTCCGCGTGGCGAGCCACAGTCAGTTTCGCCCCTGCGTTCGACTCTGCTGTTACGCCGACTTCGACGCCCGCGACGCTCTCTTATTATCTTTTGTACCCTTTTATTTTTGGCACAAGTTCGAAACATTAAACGTTTATTTCTTTCTGTTTATTATTATTTATTGGTCACCACCCGTGACATTTTGGTGGAGGTGCGGGGTACCTGCATGCACGTGCAGCGCTCCCCTCCGAGTTCCCGCAGTGCAAGTCCGGACCCAGCCTCCCGAGGACCGAGCGAAGACCAGATCGAGACCCGATCCAGTCGCCGCGCCCAAGGTCTACCCCCGGAAAACGGACTTCTGCCATCCCGGACCAGGCAGCCAACGAGGCCGACGATGGCCAACCAGTCGCAAGCCCCCGCCGCTTCTACCGTCATCTACATGCCCGTCGCACCGCGGACGGCTGCCCCCTTCCACGGTCAACTCTACGAAGACGTAGAAGACTGGCTCCTGCAGTACGACCGAGTGGCCCGCCACAACGAATGGACTGATGAGGAGCGCCTCCAGAACATCTACTTCTCACTGGAAGGAACGGCAAGGCAGTGGTACGAAAATCAGGAAGTCGCCTTGACCACGTGGGAAGTTTGTAAGAACGAATTGAAGAAAACATTTGTCAGTCAACGCCGACGTGAGCGCGCCGAAGACCTGCTTCGAGGGAGAAACCAGGGACCCAAGGAAAGCGTGACATCTTTCACTGAAGACGTCCTCCGCCTTTTCGCCCGCGCCGACCCGCAGGCCACAGATGAAAAGAAGCTGCGGGTACTCATGCGAGGTGTCCGGGATGACATTTTCGGCGGCCTTGTCCGTAACCCTCCGGCGACGGTGGAAAGCTTCATCTCGGAGGCAACCAACCTTGAAAGGGGGCTCCTCGCAAGGGCGAGCCATTACCAGCGGTATAATGGCGTCACCGTGATTTCACCATCTACCTGGAGCATCAGTTCCGTCAACCCTGACCCCACTGCGATCCGTGAGATGGTAAGAGACATTGTCCGCGAAGAGCTTAGGAAGTTGATGCCGGCAGCAGAACGACCAGCTGCGCTCTCACTCACCGAGCTCGTTAAAGAAGAAGTGCAGCGTGCCATTCAACCGGAGTCTCCTGTCGACATCGCTGAACCAGAAGAACCGGTGGTAACCTACGCTTCAGTAGCGCGACGACCACCACCAATACACGCCGCCACCACGACGAGACGCCCCAACGCCACACTACCTCCGACGACAAGAAGAGCGGGTCCCGTCCGTCCATCCGGAACAGCCCGCACCCAGAAAAACAGACGTGTGGAGGATGCCCGATCGACGCCCCCTGTGCTTCCACTGCGGGGAAGCAGACCACACTTACCGCCGATGCCCGTACCGACGACTCGGGTTGCGCGGGTTCCACCCGAACGACCCGCGGCCACGTTATGGTGAACGCCCTCGGGAAATCGACGAGTACCTGCGACGACTTCAGTCCCCTGAGCCAGCGTCCCGCCGAGAGTTCCGGTCACCGTCGCCACGACGTCCAGCCTCGCCGATGCACCGACCCCGACGTGAGAGCCTGTCGCCCCTCGCTCCACGCCGGGGAAACTAGGCGCGGCAACCCCTGGAGGTGGAGTTGCCGAAGACGACCGACGTAAAGAGCCTCCAAGAACGCCGGAGCGCTCCTACTCTCTCGACGCTACGCATCACAACGACGTCCCTGCATCGGTGTCCAACAACCTACACATCATTATCGACGGCCACGACGCATCGGCACTCGTGGACACCGGAGCAGACTACTCAGTCTTGAGTGGGAGGCTCTCTCGCCGCCTGCGAAAAGTGACAACGCCGTGAGAAGGCCCTCAAATACGAACCGCTGGTGGGCACCTCATCACACCAGTCGGGTGATGCACTGCTCGCGTCGAGATCCACGGTGAGACGTGCCCTGTGAAGTTCGTCGTTCTGCAAGACTGTTCCAGGGACGTTATCTTCGGAATGGATTTCCTCTGCGAGTATGGCGCCGTCATCGACCTCGGAGCAAACCGGTTAACGCTACGAAAACCTGTTTCACTACCGGAGGAACCCATAGCGACGTCGTCTGCGGTCCGAGTCCTCGCAAGCCACGTGAACTTACCGCCGCGGTCGAGTGTTTTCGTACCCGTCGGGATCACCGAAGCTTTCTGCAGCGAAGTTCTGCTCGAAGGAAGCCTCCAGTTGCTTCTTGGAAGAGGAATAGGCGTCGCAAGAGGAGTTGCTGAACTTCAGGATGGCCGCACTGTGGTCCTCGTGACGAACTTCCGAAATGAAGCGCAACACCTCACAAAAGGTAGAGCCGTGGGCCAGGTCGAGGAACTCCGAAACTCCGCCGCTATCGCCGCCATTACTGACCAATCCTCGCCACCTCAGCAAGACAGTACGTCGCCAGCGCAGCTCGACATTGACCCTAAGCTCCCGGGCCCAAAACGACGGCAGCTCAGTGACCTCCTCACCGAATACCGCGACTGCTTTGCCACGTCGTCAAAGGTGCGCCAAACCACCGTTGCGAAGCACCGCATCGTTACCGAGGACGACGCGCGGCCTGTGCATCGGTCACCGTACAGAGTCTCCGCTAAAGAAAGGGAAGTGATCCAGGAGCAAGTTCAAGAGATGCTGAACGACGACATAATCCAACCTTCAAGCAGTCCCTGGGCCTCTCCAGTCGTACTGGTTAAGAAGAAGGACGGAACACTTAGGTTCTGCGTGGACTACCGGCAACTGAACGCGGTGACGAAGAAAGACGTCTATCCACACCCCCGCATCGACGACACGTTAGACCGGCTGCGCCACTCCCGATACTTTTCATCGATGGACCTGAAGAGCGGCTACTGGCAGATCGAAGTCGACGAACGGGACCGAGAGAAGACAGCTTTCGTCACGCCGGATGGGCTGCACGAGTTCAAGGTGATGCCCTTCGGACTGTGCACGGCGCCAGCAACTTTCCAGCGTGTCATGGACACCGTACTGGCAGGACTGAAGTGGCAGAGCTGTCTCGTCTACTTCGACGACGTCGTAGTGTTTTCCAGCGACTTCGACGAGCACCTGCGACGACTACAAGCTGTTCTCCAAGCCATACGAACCGCCGGACTCACGCTGAAGCCGTCAAAGTGTCGGTTCGCCTATGACGAGCTGAAGTTCCTAGGTCACGTGGTCAGTAACGAAGGCGTTCGCCCCGACCCAGAGAAGACTCGCGCCGTCGCAGCGCTTCCAGCGCCGACGGACAAGAAGGCCATGCGAAGGTTCCTTGGGCTATGTGCCTACTATCGGCGCTTCGTTCGAGACTTCGCAAGGATTTCCGCACCGCTCACAAGCCTCACGAAGAACGCCGAGAAGTTCGAATGGGCCGAGGAGCAGCAGCAGGCATTTGACGAGCTGAAGCGACGACTGCAGGCGCCTCCTGTTCTTGGACATTTCGACCAGGATGCGGAAACCGAGATTCACACGGACGCAAGTAACGCAGGACTTGGCGCGGTACTGGTTCAAGTACAAGAGGGCACCGAGCGAGTCATCGCCTACGCAAGTCGGACATTGTCCAAGGCGGAGCGAAATTACTCCACGACTGAAAAAGAATGCCTTGCGGTCGTCTGGGCAATCACGAAGTTTCGTCCGTACTTATACGGAAGCTCGTTCCGCGTAGTCACGGACCACCATTCGCTCTGCTGGCTTGCGAACATCAAGGACCCGTCAGGACGCCTTGCGCGATGGAGTCTCCGACTACAAGAGTTCAACATGACCGTAGTCTACAAGTCGGGCCGCAAGCACAGCGACGCCGACTGCCTGTCCAGAGCTCCCGTCGAAACACCATCCGACAGCAGCGACGACGATGACGACGAGTGTTTCCTGGGCGCAGTGAACAGCGACGACATGGCCCGACGTCAACGAGACGATCCTGAGCTGCGTGCACAAATAGAGCACCTGGAAGGGCGTGGGAGTGCCATACCACGCGTTTTTTCACGAGCCCTGCCGACCTTCGCCATTATACAAGGAGTTCTCTACAAAGAGAACTTCGGCAACAACAACTCCACGTGGCTGCTGGTAATCCCGACCGACCTTCGAGAGGAGATCTTCCAAGCCTGCCACGACGACCCGACGTCCGGACACCTTGGTTACAGCCGGACACTGGACCGTATTCGTGAAAAGTATTACTGGCCCAAGCTCCCCAAAACCGTCCACCTCTACACACGATCATGCCATGAATGCCAGCGACGAAAGAAACCTCCAACGAGGCCGGCCGGACTCTTGCAGTCAATTCCTCCGCCAACGGCACCTTTCCAGCAGATCGGAATGGATCTACTTGGCCCTTTTCCGCCGTCGACGTCACGAAATAGCTGGATCATCGTCGCCACAGATTATCTCACGCGGTACGCCGAAACGAAAGCCCTTCCTTTCGGAACTGCTGTGGAAGTTGCCAAGTTTTTCATTGAATCCATTGTCCTCCGGCACGGCGCTCCCGAAGTCCTGATCTCAGACCGTGGATCCTCGTTCATGGCCCAGCTGACACAAGAAGTCCTTCGTCTCAGCCACACCAGCCATCGTCGCACCACGGCGTACCACCCTCAGATCAATGGGCTGACGGAAAGACTCAACAAGACCATCGCCGACATGATTTCCATGTACGTCGACGTGGAGCACAAGACATGGGACGAGGTGTTGCCGTATGTCACCTTTGCCTACAAGACGGCCGTACAAGAAACCACCGGAGTGACACCCTTTCAACTGGTGCATGGGCGTAAGGTAACGACAATGCTGGACGCTATGTTACCCCACGAACCGGCTGTCGACGCAAGCGACGACGCCCAGGTGGTTGCCCAAAGGGCAGAAGAAGTCCGTCAGCTCGCCAGACTCCGGATTCAAGCCCAACAACGTATCGACACTGGCCGCTACAACCTTCGTCGTCGGGACGTCCACTTCCAGCCCGGAGACAGGGTGTGGGTGTGGACACCGATTCGCCGCCGCGGTCTCAGCGAGAAACTCCTGAAACGTTACTTTGGACCTTACAAAGTGCTTCGTCGACTCGGGGACCTGAACTACGAGGTGATGCCCGACGGAACAAGAACATCATCACGCCGCCCACCACGACCGGAAGTCGTCCACGTCGTGCGACTGAAGCCGTACTACGCTAGATAGGACTGTGGACCTTATATGTTCCAAAGGACTCTTTAGTTTACCGTTATTTTTATTTGTTTTGTTCTTGGGTGGCATCGGGTCGATGCACTTTTTAAAGGGGGGAGTAATGCCGCGCGCGCAGCTGGCCCAGTAGGCAGCTCGCGCGTGGCCTAACGATTATCGCGCTTGCCTCCCACGCGAAAAGGTAGGGTTCGAGTTTTGGGAGTGACGTGTCTTTTGTTTATTCCTGCAATTTAGTGTTCTGGAGAATTCGAGAATCATGTTGCTTGTTCCAGGCCCGAATGTTCTACGCGTCGAAGTTTCTACGCCGATTATTCCAGAAGACCACTCACGTACATAAGAGGTTCCGCGTGGCGAGCCACAGTCAGTTTCGCCCCAGCGTTCGACTCTGCTGTTACGCCGACTTCGACGCCCGCGACGCTCTCTTATTATCTTTTGTACCCTTTTATTTTTGGCACAAGTTCGCCACATTAAACGTTTATTTCTTTCTGTTTATTATTATTTATTGGTCACCACCCGTGACAATATCACCAATCACAGATAACGGAAATTTCTCTGTAACGCATGCCGCGTTCACGGTTTACTTGTAATCACCGCAAATCCTGACTGACCCGTCCTTCTTCGCAGCCGGCACGATCGGCGTTGCCCACTCTGACTGTGCCACTGGAGAGAGGACGCCGTTTTTTACCATTCTGTCGAGCTCGTCATAAACCTTGTCCCTCATTGCATATGAAAGATATCTGTCATTGAAGAACTTCGAAACCGACCTCCCCCCCCCCTCTCTTGTCATGCACGTCATGCAGGTGAGCGAGTGGAAGCTCACACAGATTTAGCGTTGGCTCAAAAAACCTCTTCGTACTCGGTCAGGATGTTTTGCCGATCCTCCCCTTTGCCTTGGGTTTTCGAGTTGGACACACTGAGAAAAGCAGTCCCGAAGTTGTTTAGCGCTTGAATCAGGTCTCGGCCGAACAAATATGGTACTGCCCTGAGAAATGCGGTCATCGATGCCGTAGCAGTCTTGTCGGCATAGGAAACAAGAAGCGTGAGCTTACCAGCAATAGGCAGTGGCCCCCAAATAGCAAGACAACTTCAGCATTGACTTCTTGAATCTTGGCCATCTCTTTCTGTTTGTTGCAAACGTCCCATAATATTACGCTAACAGATGATCCCGTGTCGATCTCCATGGTGATGTCGAATCCGCCCCAAATGAACTTGCGCCTAACTGAACCGACGATTTTTTTCTCCTCGATCGGATTCTATTTCAGGGAAAGCGGCTCCGACGGAAATACGGTCGCCTTCCTCAAAAGTGTTCTCAGTTAGCGCAAAAGTACTCTGTTATTGCTTTCCCTTACAACGCCACATTTTTTAATGTGTCTCTTCTTTCCGCACTGAAAACACTTGGCATGCTTAAACGTACAGGCCATCTCGAAGTGTTCCTAGTTGCCGTACAGTTCGCACGCTAGCGATGGTCCACGCTCTTTCTTGCTGTACTGCCCGGAAGGTCCCTGTCGTGGCCTACCCACCAGCTTGTGCAATTCCGGCTCTGATTTCACGTCTGAAGGCTTCGTGAGCTTGACACCTTGTCTCGCGGCTTCCGCCGCCAGCACGGTGTTCTCCGTTTCCTGCAATGTTTACTTGATCCTAGCAAGAAGTGCCTTCTGAACGTTGACATTTCAAATTCCACACACTATCTTGTTTCTTAGTATGCGGTCTAACCTGCCGCCGAATTCCCATTTATCGTGGAGCCGAAGTTCTACGATAAACTGCTGAGATGACTCATCCTCGTTCTGAACCGTTGTGAAAAGTTTGAAGCCTTCAGCTATTTTGTTCGGTCTCGGTGCGTAAAATTTTACGAGAATTTCAATCGCGTGAGCGTAGGTTAACTCTTTAAATTTCCTTGGCGCCGAACGCCCGCTCAAGACATCGATTGCTCTTGAGCCCAGTGCCAACATGAGACGCGCTCTCTTCTTTACATCCTTCACAATGCTGTTTCCCTTAAAGTAGGACTCCAGTGCGGATAATATACAAAGTTCACTTATCTCTCGTTTCGTCGAAATGTGGAACTTGGTACGACATCTCGGCAGACTCGGAGTTTGCGTCCCGTTGCCTTCAAATGATGGTTCGGAACTTGTCGCCACTGCTAAACATTACTCGATATGTTGCTTAAGCTCTTTAATCTATGTACAACTAGTTACAGCAAGTGAAGTTCATTGTACCGACGGGACGTTGGCAGATCGCTGAAACCACCAAAGTTCGATATCGTTCACGCGTCCGCTCACGAGACTCTTTGTCGTCAACGTTAGTGCGCTCCCAAGCAGGCGGAAACAAGATGCTGTCTGAGATGCAGCAAGTGCCTGACCAGGTCAAACACGTTTTTAAAATCAAAATAAATAGCATCAAGTTTGTAAACAAACTTAATGCAAAGTTTGTTTGTAAGTCAGGTTTAGAAAAAAACACTTTGTAAACATGACCAAGTTTATTTTTACAGACTGTTGAGGTATAAAGCCATGTATATGCGTACTTGTGCACTAGAGAAAGAAGCTTCGTAAGATGATGGTGCATTTCCTTTCCGAATACTTTGTAAAGCGAAGAAATCAATGATATTGATAGATAGAAACTCATTAAAAAAGTATTTAACTTCTTATTCTACAAGTATAAAATTTATCTCCCCCATGTATTTATATATTGTACAAGAACACCTAATTTGAGACGCTAAACTTGATGACTTTTCAAATTTATTGTACGTCTAAACAAGGTTATAGAACTGCCGGATTAGATCCGTTCGGAGGCTATTCAGATTCGTCGTTTTGAACAAAACAAAAAATCGAGGTTGTGTCTTATTCCGGGGTTCGGAGCAACCAACACTACATAAAATTTAGGAACAGTTTACTATACATTGCGTTGTATCATTTCGTGAATCAATAAAATGCATATATCTAGTCAAAGATGGAAAGTAAAGAATGTTTTTTTTTTTAATTTCATCGCGTTTTTGGTAAATGTAGAGGATGTTTTTTGGAGTATATTTTTTGTAAAATATTCGACGTTTCACTATAAATGCCAATTGCTTTGTGCTTGTAGTTTATGAAAACTTAATTGATATTCGACTTTTCCAATTTTCTACATCTTAAATAAAAAGTCAGAAAAAGTAAAAAAAAAAAACACACAAATCAAAAGCGGCGAAACTCTTGCAATTCACGAAAATATTTAGTAGAAAATTCTTGGACCAGATTGCTTCGGCATATATAAGAACACTAATTCCACCTTTCCGTAGCCTGAATTTCGGCTAACATAATTACATGGTTTATGGCTTTTGGTGAGGCCCACAAATAGTCCAATACTGCTCAGTTGTCCTAAAAGAACGTTGAGGATAAATCCCCTTTGTCAGGCCTCGGAGATTAAGGTGGACGCCACATCAACCTTTTCTTAGGAACACCACTGGACCAGCGTTTGCAGAGACCGCAATATGCCCTGAGTGTTATATTTTTGTACTTCTTGACTCGAACATCGGAGATTTATAAGAAGCTTGATAAAACATTTTTGAATTTTTTCATTTTTCGTTAAAACTCCAAGCTCCGTTAAGCCGCAACCATTCTTGAGGCTGCCGAAATTCTGCAGGACATTTTTTTTTTCTTTCTAGAAGTGTAGTTTTAGAAATATGATTAAAGTTTTGCATTAAAGCCTCTGTCGGACTTTGAAAAAAAAATGTCTGAAAAGTTTTGTTACTAAAACATATCGCGAATCACCCATTCCACAGAATATGTACTAAATGCTGGATGCATTTAGTAAATACTGGTATGCTGTCAATATTTGGTTCCATTTCTCTCGCATTGACGTTTTATTGTACACCTCATTCTTGCCAGAAACAACGCTTTTTTTGCGAGTGTTTTATTTTTTAAAACATGCCTAAATGTGTTTGCGGTGTTACGTGAAACTTGTTTGCTCTGGACCGGTAGTCAGTTTATAAAGTATGCTTCACTCAAACTGAAGCTCATATTTAGTTAGATATTTTAAATATATAAATGTTTCATTCGTGCTGCCCAGGAGTTAATTACGAGTTGAAAACATTGATAAATAAACATACAATAAGTACTCTCCAATGGCCTAGCAAACACCCATGCGCTGCAATTCAAAGTGACCTTGCCTCCGAAGAAATCGTTAACAGAAACTTAGAAGGACACATCTCCTAAACATTTTAGTTTCAAATATATAAATTAAGAAAACGTTATTTTCTTTTTTAATATTTCAAGCAAGTGATCGCTTAGTTTCGAGAGCGTAAACCTTAAATTCATAAAATGTAAAGCTTAAGAAATTTATATGTTTTGCCCGAGAAGATCAGGATTGCATAAAAATCTTGTCACAGAAGGAAAAATATTGCGTGATAAAAATATTGATGCTTTTAAGAAAACACAGATGAGCAGATTGGAGCTGATTCATTTTCTGGTAGAGAACAAGCATATTTGGTAGAGAAGAAGCATATCTTGTAGAGAACAAGCATATTAGTGGCACAATAAGTTGTACGCAGATTTCGTAATATTTGTAGCAGCACTGTAGTAAAGGACTCTATCTGATATGTCATTAGTCAAAGCGTGATGTATCTATAAATCTTCAGATTCGAATAAAGCCTTTAAAGTTCCTATTATTTTTACTCGTACCTGTTCATCTGGATCGGCATTCACAGATGTGATCAGACGTGCGTATTTTGCGCTTCTATGGTCATGAACATGGTTCAGTGATCACATGTTTAAAAACACGGACACTTCTACCAATACCGATGAAACTATCAAGCAGAGCTGGCGGGTTGACAGAAGTTCAAACAGGATGATTAAGATAACGTCCCCTCATATCCTGTGAACGGGATAAGACACATTTTAAGATTTTTTATAGGAAATCATTTGGAAAAAAATTACTCTTCCTACTCTTGAAACGTTTCAATTTCTCTCTCTCTCTTCCCCCAACCCCTCGCTTCGTTTATTTACCACAAATTTTGGGCATCACAAATTTTGTGACATCGTTAGAGGTTATTTGAGACGCTGTTTTCATTAAATAAAAAACAATTTCTGAAGTTATTCGCTCAAGTAATAATTTCCGCAGGGTTCAAAACTAATATGTTCTTAGAGTAGTCACACATTTATTTCAAAATGTTAAGAAAATGACACGCTTCCTTTGCCTCTATCTAAAGCTTTTTTTTTTTTTTTTCTTTTAGTTGTCAGTCGATTTTTTTTTCTTCAGCGCATACTGCAGCCTAGTTGAAATTACACGAGACCGAACAAGGTGAAGTTGGAATAACTGTCACGATGGAGGTTTCGGATTGTACCCGACATCGAGCTGGATGCTGTTGCGTCCTTAGTTAGTATAAACACCTCCGCTAACAATTGTACGGTTCATGTTAGGGTCAAAATTGGCACGCAAACTTCCTGGAGCGTTTCAAGTACGAAGCACAGGGCGATAAACTTGTCGAGGACGGATCATAGCGGCAGCGTTTTATGCACCGGGACAGATGCTAGGCATTGATTACCGCTAACACGCGCAGGCTTAGGCCAAAAGAAGCGCTCACACTCGCCACGGGGTCCGTCCCGGGGTTCTGCTCGAATTCTCTCCAGTGAGCTCCAATTCAATTTGTCGGAATGCCCTTCAGCGCTGAGTCGGCTGCAACGTCCCCCCGCTGCCTTCACTCGATCGACTCCGCGTCGGCAGAAGCCGTGGGCTTGGCAACAACTCTGTGTCCCGCGCTGCTGCCTTGGAACTACGATTCCGGAGAACAAAAACAGACTCGTTAAGTCGGATAAGCGAGGATCTTGCACTCCGGATCTCGACACGGAGCTGTCGGGAGCACTGACCGTCTCGGATAATTTGTTTTTTGTTAAAGAGCGGGGGTGTGTGTTGGTCCCGCGCCCTTCGCAATGAACAGAGGAACGATAATCAACGAGTGAAAAACAAAAAAAAGGTCTTGTGTAGAAAAAAAACAACAACAAAATCTGAAGAGGCTGCGAATTTGTTTAGACTGGTATGGAAGTGTGTTTTATCGGATACGCTTAATATTTATACTAATTTATTCTAAGTGACTCGGAGAGAGTGCAATGCTGGCGACATTGTTATATCTGAAAACGGCAAACAAATGTTCGAAAACGCGTCTTTGACGCATCTGAACGCAAGGAGGGGCACGCCAGCCAAAGGCCAGCATAGAGAATGCGCAGGGAACGCGCGATGACAAGGCAGCCAAGCGCGCACCGTCATTGGCTGAGGTCGGGGGCGGAGAGACAAAAAGAAGCGGATGCATTTGGAGGAAAAGAAACGCACGAGGTGCGCAAAAAGCAGACTAACTTGCACACCGTATTAAAACTGCTGGAAGCGGAAAAGTCTTAATCTTGATACTTGCTGGTGGTACATTGTCTGTCCACACGACTAGAGTTTGCGCGTAATTCAGTTAGTTAAATTACCATTTGTGTTCCTATCTAGTTTCGAAAGCATTTGAAAAATATTTGAATAGAACAAGCACGGTAAAAAAGTAGCATTTGTTGACCTCGGGTTTCAGGCATAGGAGTATACGCACTCATGACGACCGCGAAATCGCAGAAAAGCGTTTATTTGTAGAGCTACGCCTTGACCAGGAATATAATACCGGATGTACTAATAAATTAGCCTGCTAGAGTTTAAGGCAAAGTGTGCGATATCTTTACATATATATAAAGGCCTTCCGAGTAGCCCCATCTATTAGAAATCGGTAAAAAAATGGTTAAAATTAAGGCTAACATGCTACGGCGAACTTGAGGTATGGAAAAAAAAATTACGTCACCGAAGGCCGATTACTTTGGCGATAATTTTCAAATTTCAGTCAAAATGTTGTCATTGCTAAGCACTGGAGTGGAAGGCTGGCGTTCTTGTTTTGATAAAGTGTCAGCTTTAAGACGTAAAGTAGTGATCAATATAAACGTTGTAAACACGGAATCTTATTCACGAATCATCACGGATTCATTATAGAGCGAACGACAATCGTGCGTTCTCTTTCGTATAAATTACGGCTGTACTTCCTACACAATTCAAAATTAAATGAGATAACATAGGCAAAAGCTTCTTTTGCGTATGGGCTCAGAAACTCACAAAAAGTAATCGTTTGAGTCGTTCTTTTTATTTAACGATGTTTTTTGTTGTTGTTTTTTATTTAAAAATCTGTAGGAATGGCACCGAATTAGATTTCACACTTTCAAGGCGTGCATAGAAATGATCAAATCATCGTTTCTTTTTAATATTTCAGGTACATTTTCGTGTTCAAAAATGTAGATAAACTACACAAGGTCTGCATCCCACAAGGGAACGGACAATTGTCTCATCGAGGTTGCGATGAATACCTAGAGTTTGGCATTGCGCACCGTGTTCCCGACTGAGGAAAAATTGCTTTAGTTTGGACGACTCATACATTGGAGTTTGTTGTAACGAAACTAAAAAAAAGACATGTAGAAACATAAATATGTTGAAAACAGTGTAAGTAGAGCAAAACAACAATTATGTGACGACCGACGCTGTAGTCTAGGGGATTAATGATTTCTCTTACTCTTAAATGACGGTAAAATTCGACGGTGCTATGTGAGCTGTCAGCGACTAGCTGCGCAATGTAAAGTTTTTTGACCTCGTATTTCGGTTTCGACAGTACATTTTCTCAAGATCGTGGATGACACAAACCTTTCTGCGCGCAAATTCGCGTTGCCAGACGCTTGAAGTTCGGTGAAATTCAGGTAGCCTCTATAAGAATTTATAATTTTGCACCCTCACTTTTTTACAACAGCAGCCGCAGCAGTCACCGGACCCCTCTAAATACAACTTTTCTTTCTCTGCCATTCACAATAAAACAAAAATTCCACTTTTCTGCTTTACTCAAAACTGTCCAGTCGCAAAAGAGTCCCGAAAAGACGCAAAAATGAAGGATGAAGGAAAATCTCCCGCGAAATTGAATGGCTCGTCCCAGCAGGACGACGGAGCGCTGGAACCCGGCTGACACGCGCGACCGCTCCTCTGGAGCCCTCCCTCCCCCCCCCCCCCCCCCCTCCTTTTATACTTTTCCCATCGATAAGCCGGCAGTGCAGTGGAAGCTTCTTGTTTGTGGGACCAGTCATACGTTCGTCTTGTGCCACGTGTTCACGTTCCCTGCCATAACCAGGCAGAAAGAAAGCGAGGTCAGGTGATGGGAGGCAGGCGGCCGATTGGTTCGGCGAGCCTGTAGCTCCCACCGCACGGTCAGCTTAGGGGTGGACGGAGAATAGGCGAAGAGTGGTCGCGCGCACGACAGACGAGCGAGATCTCCCCAAAAAAATATACCGGCGGCGTCGCTCTCTCGAAGAAATTCCTCTTAGGGTGCTCTCTGCTTCCCAAGAAGAGTTCGAAGATTTGCGCGAATTAAAGGGGAGGGCGCCACTGATCCCCGTTCCCTGACAGGTGTCCAGCAGCGACGGGGTCTGGACGACAATAGACGTGACAGGCCGGACACGGCAGAAACGACAAAGCAGGCGGTGCCGAAGCAATAACGAGTCTAGCACAGAGCCGACAGATATATAGTAAACTTTCGTGGGGCTCGGGGTGCCCGGAAGTGCAACGCCTCTCTTATTACACGGCCCGGCGAATTGGAAAGTGTCACCGTGAGTGTCTGTGGGACACAGACATTCTGTGGACGGTTGTCTTTTGATAAACTGATGAAGTGTTTCTTTTTCATTTTTTAGTAGGACGCTTTTTTATGTATTTGTATTGTATATTTCGATTGCACCGCAATGCGTACGATTAATTTGCCTGAGATCTATACTTTGGTTCAAAGACTAAATTAAAGAGAAAAAGTTAGCCGTGCCAAGAAAAAAAGAAATAATGTTGCTATGTGAAGATATCTTGCTAAGCGGAGAATAGTGTGCAGTCAGAATCACGATTACATAAATAAGTTTGGCACGCGATCAGAGTAAAATAGGGAAATGACCATCAAGAAAAATTCGTTTAGGTTTATACTAGGATTGCTCGCCGATGAAACATATTTCAATATTTAATAATTAATTATTCCTTTCTTAAATTAAAACAAATTGATAAAATATACAGGTGAATATATTTATGAATGCCGTACACAATTTTGCCCAGAATATTGCATACATTTGATTAACAGAGTTGTTGGAAATTATTTAGTCTTCGCAACGAAGAAACAGTAGGTTCTAATGAATCAATTTTACTTCATTTATTGATGTATTTTGTATAAATTAAACCTCATGGACTCTTGGTAAAAATTCATTAGAGTAAGCTTCCAATCCAATCCAAATGAATGATTTATATGCAGAGAACCCGAAAACTAATCATCACGGTCATTTACAGAACCCTCGTTCCCTTTATTGTAAGCAGTGGTTACTTACATAACAAAGCAGTACGCCAATAAAAAAAATAGTGCTGTATGGAAACTAAGCGTGAAATTTGTTATAGATTTATAACAGTTTAGTTCTGACGTTTGTCAGAAAGAACGCTGTCTCGTCCACTGATGAAATCCTTGATGCCGTGTTTGATAGTCACGATGATGGTTACCCATAGCAACTCCTGAGGATGGTCCACTTTTGACCGACTGAAACATTAGCAGGCGAATTACCTATTAATTGGTATACCTTAACAATGATTTGTCACTTTTACAGGTATAGTTAGCGCAGAAATCAATCTCTGCAATTGGTCTGCCATCATTTAGGATGCAGCAAATTAATTTCATTCTTACTTGAACGAAAGCTTCTCTCTTCTTTCAAACATGGGTGTGTTTTGTAATTGTTGCGTTGCATATATATATATATATATATATATACATATATATACATGTTGTTAAGTTTTTTTTTTGTTTTGTTTTTTGTACACTTAGTATTATTTCCATTTGAGGTTTAATCATCTGGCCTCTACGGTCTAGATATTCCTGGGAATCCTATAGTAACACATAATTGCCTAACGGCAATAATAAATGAGAACCCTATTTCAAAGACACGAGCGGCGCTCTCTTTGTTGATAGGTGACACTACCCCAAAACGGCAATTTGTTGAGATTTTGTATTTAAAAATGAGACTTATCAGCTTTAGAACCCCTGAGAAATAATGTCGAAAACTTTCATTTCTTTGAGTAAATGTTTTGCTTTCCGGATATTTTCTCATTTATTTTGTTTTGTGTGTGCCATTTAAAGTTAAAGTGTTTAAAATAAAAATACTTTCCTCTCATTTTTATTTTAGTGTTAAATCTGGATCTGGGAGAGTTATAATTTCATAATTCGCCTCATGTACGTCCACCCCTCCTAGGGCCTGGCAGCTGTTCGTGGGCAGAATAGATATATATATTAACTGATCAATTAATTTCTACTTTAATTGACTTATTGCTTGATTTATAGATTGATAATAAAATAATTTGTGCAGTCAACGTTTCAAAGCGCCTTTTTATTTCAAAATTTTGTGATAAAAATATATTAAAACTAATACGCAGAAGAATTGTTTTCTTTTTTTTTCCAGATTGAGTCCTCTAATAAAACTGATTTCAGTTTTTTCCGTGGCCGTGGGATTCAGGTATTATACTGTAAACATTCTAAGAAAACGGTCCATTACCTTTACCATTGCTGAATGGTTGTCCTCGGCTGGTGCAGATTTCATTTTATATATTTCGTGCAACTCGTAAAATAAATGTTTAAGAATGACCAAATTGTTCATGGTATCTTATATCCCAGCTATAAATAATCGCCTAAACGTTATAGAAGAAGAAAAATGTTTGAAAAGTTCGCCTTTTGGAGTATTTTGCTTCCCTAAACAGGTTCATGGCATTCACCTAGACTTAATATGCAAGGTGTTCTTTTAGGCTTCACACATTTATTTAAAAAAAAGAAGCCATAAATGCTTGACGTCTCTGCAGGTAGTAATAGGCAGGCATGGGAAGTAGTCCGTTACAAATAGCGGATTACTTGCAATATGTTGCTGTTTCAAGTGATCTAGTAATTTCCACGCTACTTTTTTCGGAAGAGATTTGTAATGTAATATCGTTACAAAATATTGGTAACGAATTACTTTAATTACTCGTCACTTTTTAACATATATGAGCATAATACAGTAACTGGAGCCATACGAGCAGTACATTAAGCACCATAGAATAGCAAGTTCAACAAAATAGAAAGCATCAGGAAGGGGAGAATAGCCGAAAAGAAAACATGATTTTTGTATGACCGGTCACTAAAATCACTAGAAAAACGCGCGAGGCATGTACAAATATACAAAAAACAAAGATCAAGACAACGCCAAGTAGGCTCTCCGTTGCCTTTTATCGTGTTTTTCTTCTTCTCCCGGGCAGCAGAAAGCTGTTCGTGTTTACTTGTTTCTCTATTTTACACCATTTTGCCCTTTCCAACTTCTTCGACGTCTCCCGCCACCTGCACAGACATCAAACGCGGGTCAGTACCCCATCGATTCGCGGGCTCACAACTCGCGTAACCGGTGATTTACCTTACACTCCCTTGTTTTTTCTGAAGGCACCCCCTTAATTTGCAACGACTCCTCTATTCTCAACGCCCCCCTAACCCCCCCCCCCCCTAAACATTTAGGCACCCTCCTAATTTAAATTCCTGATGAAACCCTTGCGCGCAACAGACGATGTAGCCTCGCGTGAGGGGCTCGAATTCTCTTTGTCTTTGATGTGCGCTACTCTATTATAGCACGCTCTTGAGGCACGGCTGAAAAGCGTCCGGCGCGAGGCTAAGAGCATCGTTTTAGAGGGTACGGACGTTACTTCTTTTGGTTAACTTGTCTGGGCATGATTGTTAAGTCCACTCCTCACTTTAGAGTCAACTGTCAACATAAAAGGGGTACGGGGAGGGGTGGGGATTGGCCATCTAAGGAGTGCTGACAGAGAGAGAGAACGCGTAAAAGTGGTGTGATCCCTAATGTTTTGTGAGTCCAATGGCCACCACTCCTCTCGCTCTCTATGCCCTCCCCTCCCCTGACCTCCACGAATATTGGTATGAAAGTGAGAACCGATGAACGATCGATAACCCGTAACCGCCACTTTTTCTCTGACTGGTCGAGTTTTCGGTCATGGAGTGTCCGTCGTCTCCATGGCCCTCTCTTAATGAGATGTTCAAAATTCAGGGCAGCAAGGAGAACGGAAACCTAGAGTTCCAGTACAATGCTTGACCAAAACAGACGCATTGTCATCAGCGAGGACAACTAACTCTAATCTACGGAAACACATCAAGGTAAGCTAAGACACCTGTATTCTGCATTCGCTATATATTGTAACTTTGGAACCAAGCTTTATTTTTTTTTCTTGTAAAGGTACACAGAGTGCACCCACACTCTTTCTATTAAATAGAATATTTTACTTTTACAAGGACTGCTACAATACGGGCGTATGAGAAATGCAAAGTAGTGGTGCAGAACATTCTTGAAAAATATCAATATTGTTTCTATTATTTTCAGCGTAAATTAAGTGTAGGGAAAAAGCAACGTGAGAGTAATTGGTAACGTAACGAGTAAAGTAATCCGGTGCTTTTCAGCGAAATCGATTTGTAACGGTAATCCATTACATTTGAGGATCGGTAATTTGTAATTGTAATCCATTACATTTTTCAAGTAACGACCACAAATCTGGTTATACGGCCAGAGGGACATAATATGGAAGGACAATTTTTACAATAAATCGATAGATATGTGATACTAATTATAAACTTGTTGAGCGTCATTGAAACCCACTAAATCACACAATTTTCGCCAGATCTGGGGCGCGTCAAAAGCGCGGTGCTGCAGCAGGTGCAAGGCGATATGATAAAACACCACTGCGAGCTCAACATCTGTGATTTCGCGCCTCCGGCATCAAGCTTGTTGCATCCGTGATAGCTTTCCCGCACCATCGCGCTTCTCTCGAATTCCGAGTCACGATGCAATTTGTAATTTTTAAAAGTTTTCAGTGGTCTTCAATGACGCCCACTAAGTTTCCAAGTGAAACCATGTGTTTATTTCACCCAATTCAAACCCAAATAAAAACTTAATTAGCAGATCGTAGTCGAATTGTTTTACATGGCGCTACGATTATCCCTTTATATAATGTCCCCTCACTGTATAACTCAGCTACAGAGCATGCATTAGCGTATACCTTTTTGGGCTTTTTTGTTTGTTTTTTTAAGAAATATGTACAACCCAGAAAAAGCACCCTGTACGTGGTCCCCGATCACTATAACTACCAGCCCTAGAAAATATTTTTGTCCGATCATGATTAATAATATTCGCGCAACTCTCAGGCATGGTGATACCGCGGTGTGAGCTTTTGGTGCATAATCCTTTGCCCGTTTGCTCGAAGCCGTTTAACTTTAAACGCGTTTAAAAGTTGACCGCATTTCCCTACGAAACGGAATTATAGGTCATGTGACCGGTAGGAGTAAGGTCGGTGGCCCTGCGAGCGAGCGTCACTCGCTTTGAAACTAATATGTCGTGGCAGCTGCAATATCGGGCCCGTTAGTCAGGAATGATTGGTCCCGGAGGCTTTTGCTTTGCCTTACCTCACTTAAAGCATGAGATATGACCTCGCTGCATTTTTTAGACAGTCTTTTGATTCTGGTCATTACTAAGCCTAACTGAACGCGGTAACTGTCGGCATGTCAACGTCTTTGGAATACTATAGTGTATTGCCTTGACTAAATAGACCCGGTATTGATAGTACACAGAACCAAACAGCTTCCCAATAAACTGTATTAAGATTAACTGGTGGGCTAGCTGGTTAGACACAATGTGAAAAAGCGCATATTAATACAAAGAGAAAAAGAGGACGGGACAGAGCGTGTAGTTACAACTGACTTGTATTGAAGGAATTAGAAAGAAAAAAGCAGGTGAGGGAATCATGAGTGATAAAGAACCACCATCGAAAAGAAGAAAGAAAAAGGAAAAGGAAAGGACCATAAACGCATTGAAAGCATTCTTTAATAAATAAATTAATAAATTCATCAAATTCAAATATAGGCGTTGAGAAAAGGCATGTGAATTGTTCCAAGTATAACAGTGCTTTGGCTGACAGAGCCACAGACGGCGCGATAATACATGACGCTTATGTTGACAAAATATTGATTGCCTCATAGAGTTCATGAGCGCTTTTGTTGTGGGATCGCCGTAGGATCAACGTATAGTCGAACACTGGGAAACAACCGCAGTCTCGCACGTGTACAGCTAAGTGGTCAGATGGGCTGTGTTCCAAATCTTACCCAAATGGATCCGAGTTACTCCAGCAGGGCGTGTCACGTGACAACGCCAATTGAATAACGCTGGACGTGAGTAGTTTTTATAACGCCAAGGTACAAAACTCTTGGCGTTATAAACCCTTGGAGTAAGGTCAAGTAAATTTCGGAACACGGCCATGGTGTCAATTTCAGCGAACGGGCATCCTCCCGCAGTCTCACATTTACACACCGGCCATTTTGTCGCACATAAAATTATCCACAAGTGCGCGGGATTTCATACACGTTGCTAACGCAGAATTTGGTATACTTGCGCACGTGTCTTGCGTCATATTGGTCAGTGGTGTTTTTGGCGTTTCGACTTTGGGGCAAAGTCTCTTGAGTTTCTATGGCGCCGACAGAGTAACCGGTTATTCAAACCCGGAGGCCATCCTCTTCACCTTGTGAGACAGGTGGTGGATGTACGGAACAACGGCAGGCCTCCGTTTCTTTTCAGGTCTTTCACTACATCCCTTAGTATACGCCAAGCATTCAGAGATGTCAAACAGAAATGAACTTGGATATCCAGAATCCTGGAGTCTTTCTAACTGAGAGTCGAAGCTTTTCCGGGACGTGTGGTAGCATGAGTTCATAAGTGCGTGCTACGAAAACTCTTTCCAATTCATCATTTTCATAATCTTTTAATGTGCCGAATCAAAAGAAAGGGGCGTTTCTTCGAGCGCGGTGAATACATCCAGCAAGTGTGGCAATTTTGAAATGTGAGGCTCAGGTCTAAAAATTGAAGCACGCTCTCAGATGGTAACTCATGTGTAAAGTTTAGCCCTTGAGCGTTATTGACGAAGATATTGCGTATGCTTTCCACCACAAGGAAGGCACTTATACCTGATTGATCAAGAAGTGGTACGAGGTACTTATCAATGCACCTGAAAATACGTGAAACCTGGTTCATAGGTATCCACTGTGGATTTGCACGATCACAATGCGATAGGAAAATGACAGATAGCGCTGGTGCGACACACAATCCTATGCATATATGTATATATTGTGTGTATAGGAAATTCCGTTGAAAGTAACCATTGTGGAAAAAAGGTAGAACCTCAAGAGGTCCAAGAAGCCATCAATTGTAATGCCACGCTGGTTTCGAAGAGAAAGTACCACACAAAAGGCAAACAGCCTTTTGTGTGGTACTGAATGCAATAATTCTTCGACATCAAGAGACAAACCAAATCGTGCTGTGTAGACGTTGGTTTTTAGATAAGATATAACAGCATCAGGGGTTTGGTATCAGGAAAGGGTAAGCCGAATCGAGGTTGGAAAGTTGACGGAACAGGTACCGAGACATAGCTCCTTGCCATGCACTTTGTTTAGTCACAACCATGCGAAAGGGGCAATTTTCCTTGTGGGTGTTCGCTGTGAACAACGTTTCCAGTTGTTCACCTTTTAAATCTAAATCAAAATTTAAATCTTTGCATAAACGAAGAGCTTTCGCCTTCTCTTTGGTTGAGTTGAACCCCTGCGCGATTCTGAAAATTGTTGTAATGGCAGCTCCGACCTTTTCAATGCATAATGCCTTGACAACTACCTTCCTTATCAGATATAAACAAATTCAAATTATTCAGTTTGATATGCTGCCGGTGTAACGTTCACTGCTCACTTCTTTCTCATCATTTCTAGGACTGAACTTCGTCGTTATTTTTTCTAACTCGGAAGAAAATTTAAACGAGGCGTGTCTTCACTTCAGACAGCCAAACAGTCAGCAATTTTCCAGAAAAGGGTTAATTTAGTTTTGCCTTACCCAATATCTGTACCATGAGCAATAAAAAGTGTTTCTTAAGCACCAATGTATGCCGCACTACGTCGCGAAAAGACGTTATCGCGCATTCTTGCGTACCCCTTTTCGGGAACTCCTCTACGAAAGGCACTTATATTCGCTACAACCACTAGGTGACACCTGCTACCACCCCATAATAAAACACGGAGCTCTCGCTCAATCAGCCCTCGTCAAACTTGACTAGAAACTTGTAGGCACCTAGTAGGAAAGGCTGGTTAACCTTTAAGTTTAAAGTTAACCGCCTTCGAGTGAACGGGCCATGGGTGGTCGTCTTCAAAAACAAAGGTACTTGCTTAGACCTTCTACAATTGGCGGTATGAGGTAAGGACCTGATATCGCTCATATTTTGCAATATTAGAGCTACGCGTCGCAGACCAGAACCTCGTTCTGCTGTTCTACGACGGACATCCAGATGACAGCCATTTTGATAAAAACTAGAACGCGGTAAAAATTGCGAATAGACGGTGAAACAGTTGTAACCGAGAAAAATATGTTTTCAACTGCCAGAATAAATGCGACGGTTCGCATTTGCTCGTTAAATAAAATTAATAAGCATCCAACGGAAAACCAACACAGGCCTCTGTAATCGGAGTTGAAGGACTCGTTCAGCCGGCGAATAAACTCAGCAAACACGGAAGCGTGAGCCGCGGGCAGAACAACCCTCCACTTCAATTACGACCTCCTTTTTTTTTTGGAAGCTCGTGCCCCTATATTACATTATGCCGGAGAAACTGCCTTCCACAGCTCGGAGCTCTTTGCTCAAACTGCCCATTTCAGACGCCGCCACGAAACTCCCCCGTTTCACCGTCAAACAAAAAAAGAAAAAAACAAACGAGAAGAACTAAAGCAAGCAACAGCTCGGTTCCCATCTGAGCAGCCAGTGCAGCGGTGCTCTCTTTTCTGCGCCGTTTCGTCGCTGGCCAAATTGAGGCTGGCTTCTTTCGCCTCTCGAACCGGCGACGCATCCCACGAAAAGATTACCGCGATCGGAATTGCAAAACCAAGCGCGCGTACGTACATGAGGGTCGCTGCCGCAAACACACAAGAAGCACGCCGGCCAGCACTGAAAACCGACTGATATCGAACCCGTCTCTCCTTCCCATTCAACGACGCAAGGCTCTTGCATAGGCAAGCAGCGCCATTAGAGATAGCCTGCGGACCGTATATACGCTGAGATAGAGGGTCCCCTCCCGATCTACTTTTTACCCTCCACCCCAGACGACGAGCGTGCAGGGGGGGCAGCGCCAACAGCGTCTTTATCCTTTCTGGAATCAGCCGTACGTTTATTCTGCCCAAGCGGGGCAGGACCGCCGAAGCAGGCAGCTATGGCGGTCGCCTAATACCCGGCTCCTTTGTAGATGTCCGATAGCGACAGCCTGGGGACTCGGGAGAAGCGGGGAGGAGCCCGAAATCCCCGCGCTGTCCGGGACCCGATAAGCTCTGGAGACTGGCTTGTTTGGGGTCGCCCGCATGTCGGCGCTGGAACTCAGCCCCTTCAGGACGACTCGGGCCACGTGCCCGCCCTGGCGGAGCGGACCTTTCTCTTCGTGCATCGCCCGTCGTTCCCCGGAGCCTAAAGTCGGCGGAAGTAATTCTCCCTCGAATTTTCCCCTGGGATTCAGGGTGCGGGTAGGGCGACGAGAGGCCAGGGGAGCTCTCCCCTGCCAGCAACCGTCACTTTCTTTTTTTTTTTTTTTTCCTATGTATGGGAGTGGAGAGGCTAGAGACAATTCAGGTGTGAGGAAAGAATCGAGACAGCTCTTTTGGGACGATGCTCCTCTGCTCGCTCCGACCCGGGTTGGGAAAAAAAAGAGAACTTCGAACAGCGGCGCCGTTTGCTTTCGCTGGCGGAGTTGGCTGGGGCCGGGACCTGGGGGATTTAAGGCAGGCGCTCGAAGGACAAACCCCTTTGGGTGCGTGTGTCTTAGCTCGTTGGGATCCACCGGAGGGTGAGATTTGTGTGGCACATTGCCCGCAGCCAGATTGGCTTCGTGGTGGAGGCTAGTTAACGTGGAATTTTTCGCTTGACGCATAGTGGTGTACTTCGTCATTGGTGTAGCAAGTAAGTCTGTGGTAGTCAGGGCCGCTTAATGTTTTAAGAGGTTGGAAGCGAGAAAAATATATTTTATCAAAACCCAGAATACGGAAATCTTTCTCCACACATCAGAAGGCAGCGCCTCTTTCCTTCCATGCTGATCAAAAACTTTAGAGTTGTTTTACTACTGCGGACTTGAGAGAAAAAACAAAAGGGGGTGGGGGGGAATGGGGGGGCTGCGAAAATTCTTCAAGAAATATTTAAACCAAATAATGTAAATTACGCGAATTCTGTTTAGAATGCGTGATAAACAAAAATGATAACTTTAGTTGAGTGACTGTTGCGACTTTGTGTCTAATTATTTGTCTACCAGGTATCCCACGTTTCAAAAGTGCCACGTTTCAAAATTTAGCAGTTTGAGTTATTTACTATTTTTTTATGGTGACTGTGGTGGTTCATCGGGATAAAAAAGAAAGCAGCAAAAAGGTAAGTATTTTGACGACGCTTTAAGCCAGGTGCAGATACCAACGGTTGAACATGATATTACAATTCCTATATTTTTAGTGAACATTTGGTCCTAATTAAGGTGATAAAATGTTAATTTATTAGTTTAGCTTGATGGTGACTTCAACAAAAACCAATGCTACTTAGCGGAAACTCTTAGATTTCAAGAGAAGGTCGTTTCACTTCGATCGTTTCCTTTAGCTAGTTGGTTTTCCCAAGCAGCAAATGCTTACGCGCTTGTTCATTAAGGTCAATAAAATAATCGCACGGTGCCACAATAATAACAAAAATAATGAACAAGAACGTGAAGACATCTTAGAGGTGCTCAATCCCCCAATGCCGTCTTGCAAAACACGTTCGCGTGCAAAACACGTAGCGAGATTGATGTGTGTTTATGAAATGTATATCGCCGCAGAAGACTCCTCAGCAAAATAAAAACGTAAGTTAATGCTCGGAAACAGGCTTTTTATTTGTCAATTAGAATAAGTATAAGAAGCCTGTGCATTTAAAGCTTGAAACAATTCGGATGAAATAACACACGTTGTCAAATCTGATTACAGTGGTATGTTGATGAGCGTGAAATTTCCTTCGTAGGTCTGCCAGATGCCTTATTATGTAAAGACCTAACTATCGCAAGCACCTCGAACTAGGTGTGCGAAAAACTTGCGATTCCAGCGGAGGTTCCCTAACGAGCAACTCGCTAGGGAACGTGCACGGAATTCCTCGGTCGTGCTAAGAGGTCATGCCAAAGCTCAATACAACAAGTCATGCAAAATCTCACACAATATTGACGCTTCGTTCAATATCAACATAAATTGCCACAACACACTTCCGTAGGATTGCCATGCAGGTTTCCTATCGACAAATTCGTAAAATAAAATAGGGCGCAGGACATAACGGACGCCTACCTGGACAACTTTATTGAACGCCTTCGACCGTACTCCTTGCTGAAGTGTAGTAAAGTATTATTTCGCCTTCGCGCTCTTGAGATTTCTTAGGATAACTGATACAATCACTCATTCAGTTGCTGACGCAATAGAACCTTCCCAGTAAACTTATAATCCTCAAGATCCGGTACAGCTGAGGCACGGTGGTCTGATCGGAACCAGCCGCAAAAATCCTTATTCTCTATCTCACAGGAAGCATTCAAATACACTTCATTTTTTTTTCTGAGGTGAAGGGGGGGGGGGGGGCAATAAGACGCCGGTCACAAGTAATTTGTACCCTAAAGTCGCTTACAGTTGGCTCCAAAAAATTACCAACTTTTTGAGGTAATTCAAATGTTTCCTTAAAACAGGAATCTGCGGGGACAACGTTCGAAGCGTATCGGAAAAAGTCAACGCGAACCCTTATCCGCAATTTGGTGACCTTCTGGAAGGCGATTCTTGAAGTTTTACATTTGCCATAGAAAAAAGATACTGAAACTTCCTAAGGTTTTTGGAGAATAACCTTTTCAAGAAGCTTTGGGAATTTTCAATATCTTTCCCCTCGCGAAGTTTAATGTACGCCAAAACGAAACCAGGAGCCTGACTTCGTCCTAGTGCCCGAATTGAGCTGTTGGAAGGAAAAACATTGTTTTCGGTAGTTACCTTTACGCTTTGACCATGTCTGTCTTACGCACTGAATAGAATGTTTTTATTTACCGAACAAAACACACTTTGCTTTCATATGTAACACTGATCCTACTTGTTCCCAGAGAAGCTTGGACTAGTTGGCTTTCCATCGTACACTTCATAGCGCATACACATTGCGCAAACAGGCAATCACTCGATTACAGACAAAAAAGATATACGCAACGCTGAATTCAATACTCTTTGTGTTTTGTCTTTGTTTTCTTCAACATATTGTTAAAACAAAATCTGTAAATTGTTTTGTCCTCGGTTTCTTTTTCGCCTATTAAAGCCAATTCTTAAGGTGATCAAAGCTTATTCTTTCGCAGATAAGGTGAAAGATATGGGCGGCTAAAGCATCTATCTTCAAGCCTGGCAATATGCTTCGCTTCAATTATCTCCCTAGTTGGTTGTGGTTTTGCCTAGCACGGAGCAACTACGCAGTTCTGCCGCACACCCGCAATCCCGGCATTGCAGACCTAGTTGTCCTGAGTTGGGTGTAGTAATGCTCTAAAGTAATCGACTTCGCGAACACCGCAATACTTTACCAGAGCCAACTCTGGACACCTAGGTCTGCACTGCCCGGATTGCGGGTGTGCGGCACAACTACGTAGTTGCACCGTGCTAGACCGAAGCAAAAACCGACTAACTAGAGAAATTATTGGAGCGAAGCATATTGACAGGCTTAACGATGGATGCGTTCTCTCACCTTATCCGTAAAAGTATTAGCTTTCCCCACCTTAAGAAGGTAATTGCTGAACTTTTTACGAATTAGTTTTAATAGGCCGAGTAGAAAACGAGCAAAAAAAGTTACAGATTTAGTTTTAAGAAGATGTAGAAGGAAACATAGACAAAATAAAAAGAGTTGTGAGTTCAGAACTCTGTGTATGTTTTCATGTTTGTAATTGAGTGAGTACCTATTTGGTGAGACACCTAAAAGCTGTGAAGTCGTAAAACTGATTCTACGCTGCATCGCAAGAAACCTAGGTGGTATCGCGTGCTGAACGATATAACACACCTCTTTTCGTCCTTTATATCGTTCGACCAGCGCGTCCCCTATAGTCATTAGAGTCGCCAAAGTCAATGACATCTTACCAAACGCGGAGTATGTCGAGTCCTGGGCATCTTATTATTTCTCTGCAGGAAATCAGACAGCGAGATTGGTAACGAACAAAATCGCACCAGACAATCCGGTAAGCTTTTGTCCGGTGAGCTGTTTTTCAGGGATTCGCGCGATTAGCCAATAAATACAACAGAGGAACAAATCACGGTTCAAATAGCATAACTGAATTAAGACACGCCCTACGTTTCTTTAGCAGCCAGGGACCATAAAGTACTGATTTATTGTAATTAGGGGCTTATAGCACAAGTTTCTTTCAATACCCATTCATAAAAAAATTAAATGATTGAAATGTACGACACGCGACACTCTGCGACAAAAAAAACAGCAATTAAAATAATACGATGTAAAGTATTTCCGCTTCTCCCGGACATTATGTGTTTCGAACAAGACTCGTATAGTTCTACGCCACCGAACCATTAAATCTAAACTATCTGAAGTGAATGCCACCGAGTAAGAAGGAACGTTCCGTATAACGAATTTATACGTATATTGCAAGTTCCACAACAGCGCAAAACTTTTATTTCCCCACATAAAACGGTTTTTAACTTTACCTATACTTGTATAGAATAGCATATTTTATAAAAAAGACATCATATAATCAACAATGACTCTGTTCTGTACTAAGCTGGGAAATGCTTTGGAATCACCTGATTTTCGCCATATATGCGTTCAAAACATACGCGAACGACGTGCACGATCCGCTTTACGTCAGTTTGCAATACAGCGATGCCATGCAACGATACATACGCTCCGGCGGATGTATCGCCCATGGAAAATATCTTCTTTGATGCTCACGGGATAGACGTTTTATTGGAGGGCTTAAGAGCATCAAAGGTTGCTGGCCATAACTGTATACCGACTGCTTTACTGAAAAGCTGCGCGCGATAAATTTCCCCATATTTAAAATTACTCTTTCACGAGGTCACTGAATTATTGCTCGCTCCCTGATCATTGGAAGATAGCGTCTGCAGTCCCAGTCTATAAATCGGGGCTTCGCAACAGTGTCTCAAATTACCGTCCCTTTTCATTAAATTCCGTTTGCTGTAAAATCTTGAACACATCATGTACACGCCTATTTCCAAACACATGCATATTCATTCTTTGTTTAATCAGAAACAGCATGGCTTTCGAAAGGGGTTGTCCTGCGTCACGCAATTAACGGAATGTTCTCACGATATAGCTGAAGCGCTGGATAGTCATTCAACAGTCGACTGCATTTTCTTGGATTTCAAAAAAGCCTTTTATGTGGTACCTCACGCGTTATAGTTGAAATATTGTGGCGCTATAACATCAACCCTCGTGTTATCTCTTGGGTTTCCGAATACCTACACGCAAGATGTCAGTACGTGGTGCTAGATGGCACGAAATCGGGTATTTCCGATGTAACATCCGGGGTTCTGCAAGGGTCGGTTTTGGGACCTTTACACTTCTTACTTTATATCAATGATATTTGGGAGTCCGTTACATCATGTATGCGAATGTTTGCAGACGATTGCGTATTGTGTAGAAAAGTTAATTGTAAATTTGATAGTCTTATCTTTCAATAGGACTTAAATCCAATACAAACTTGGTGTCAAAAATGACGGATAAATCTTAATTTGGATAAAACCGTGTGCATGACATTTTCCAGAAGAAAAACAGTGAGCGAATACTGGTATGAAATAAACAATATTATTCGAAGAGTAGTTTCTGAGTTTAAGTATTTAGGCGTTTTCTTTACATCTTCATTACATTGGAGTCGACATGTTGATTATACTGTCGCAAAGGCTTTAAAATCTTTGGGTTTTCTTCGCAGAAATGCGCGTTACTTTCCTCAAGTCACCCGGCAGCTGTTGTATAAAACAATTGTGTTGTCTATTTTAGAATACCTATGCCTGCACTGTGTGGAACCCGCCGACTATCACTGATAGATATAAACTAGAAAGGGTGCAAAACTTTTCGGCCCGCACTGTATTGGGAAAATCAGTAAAAGACAGAGATATTAGTGTGTCTCATGCTAAACAGACTCTACAATGAGATACACCCTAATACCGTAGAACAAAGCTCCGATTGAAGTTTTTTCACAGCATATACCATTTCCAAACCGGAATCCCACGTGACACCTATCTTTTTTCACCACATTATCAATCCGCCCAAGTGGATCACGTTCATAAGGTTCGTAACTACGGATGTAGGACTACAGTTTTTAGTAGTGCTTTCTTCCCAAAAGCAATTTGCCAATGGAACCGGTTGCCTTCTGCTATAGTATCAATTTTGTCAAAAGATGCCTTTCATTCTTCCCTGAAATCAGTCAAGTTGCTAAAATAAAAGTTATGCAATGTGTGTCGCGGATTCAAGATCTGCTTCGATGTACATAAACTATCCTGCCGTTATTTGTTGATATAGAGTGATGCTGTGTGTCGCGAAGTTGTGATGTGCTTCTATCTATATAAGTACTCCTGCCGTCATTTAACCCAACTGTACTTCACGAGAAGCCTGCTTGTGTGCATTCAAGTAATAATTGACCTATGTACCCCCTTCCCCCCCACTACCCCGCTGTAATGCCGGAAGGCGCTGCGGGCATTTGATAAATAAATAAATAAAAAAAAGGCAAGGTATAGACCAGCACGTGCCTCTGACGTCACGCCTCTGTGGTGGCGCTGTTGTCGCCACGGCGCATGCGCAGAAGCTTCACCTCACGCGAATCTGGTTTCTAAACTTGCGCAGTGCCCATACCTGGTGTGGGCAAATGCAGACTTGTTAATAAACTGCGTGTCAGTCAATAGATAGGACAACCATGATTTCGGCTTCAGTTGACCGTTTAAGAGAATTTAACATAAAGACAAACGATTTCTTATTAAAATAATTTCAATTATGCGCCAGTTAACGCTGTTACAGACATTCGCCCAAAATCCTTTTTTTAATTAGTAGATATTTAGTGTATAATTACCGTTATTACACATCTTTGCTTTCCGTTATTGCCCGCCTAGAGCGACTCACCAAAGCACAAAATAACTTCCAAAGTGCGTTCCTTTTTTCTAAATTGTGTTAGTCTAGAATAAATACGAGAATGTTCGTGAAGCAATCTACTATGTTTTGTTCCCGTCTTGTGTAAACTTCATTTTCGTTCTACTTCTACCTTTAAATATTTGATTAGGCACTCTAATTATTTTTTCTTTTGCGCTGGGTAACTTCCTACAGATCGGATTTTACTAGCAAGGGGAACGTAATCAGCTTCTGTCATACCTAGGAATTATTTTTCGAAACATAAAAACTTGCATTATTTTCCGAATATATGCTCAGATTCGCTTTACTTTTTTTAAACTAACTAGAAAAATTATATTTTGCAGTGAAAGTGAAGAGTTTCAGCAAGATGGGCTAACACACAACACATCTTTCGATCATTTCCCCCCCCCCCCCCCCCCCCAAAAAAAAAAAAGTGTAAATCATCGCAACAAAAACAACAAAAAAGGTGTCGGGTGGTTCACCTATGTTATTTTGTATTTCTTGTTTTACTTGTTTGCTTTTCAACGGCAACTCCGGTGTTTTGTGCTTTTAACCTTTTCAATCATCATAAACCAACTAGCTCAAACCGAGGTCTCAATTCCTGTATATATTTGTGAATTTGCGATCATGACTGCTCTCAGCTAAAGCAGTGTCAGTGAATTACAAGGTATAATTCTTTTGCCGATATTCTGTGTAGTTTTATAAATATCACGGCTCAAAGTATGGTCTCGGGCGTCTACGACAAGAGCGAAAATATCTGCTAGAGGGATGGCAACACTGATTATCAGCCATACGGTCGCGACGTGGTGTCACAAGGGTGCTGTGCTACGCGGTTCAACCAATCAACCGCAGCTCCACCGCTACGAGACGTCCCAACGGTGCTGCACCAAGTGTTTCTCCACTAAAAACTAACCCGCTCGCCGCCCGCTCAAGAGCAGCCGGTCGCATCTTAAACATCGGTATTAGTGTAGTAGGCGGCTTCACTCTGACGTGATATTTCGGCTGTGATCAGATGCTGTGCTACTCAAACGATACCAGCCATTTATTTTGGTTTCGCTTTCGATCGGAGTTGCTTTTCAACCAAACACATTTTTCGAAACGCGAAATTCAGTTCTTTTTTTGTATTGACTTTGTTATACTGGGCGAATGTCGTGTTGCTGAAAACGAACGGAGCATACGCGCTCTTATCGCAGTTGGCTCTGGGAGAGACCGCCACATGCTATATGTCTTGCCTTCGGTCGCTCGTTCGCTCGGAACTCGGTCTCACTCTTCATTCATTTGTGAAAACAGCGCAAACAATTGAACAAAGGACAAGTGAAAAAAGTGCACGGACAAAGCGCTGTCCGTGCACTTCTTTCACTTGTCCTTTGTTCAATTTTTTGCACTGTTTTCACGTTTGACGATGTTAAACCAACTAGCCCAACTTACCGCCTTGTTGACCTTCATTCATTCATTCAGTCATTTGTTTATTTTTTGTGCTCATGAACAGCTTTCGTCTTTGAAATGATGCACAATCAACATACAGCAAAAGGAAGAATAATTCTACAAATGGGCAAGAGAAAACTTGAACGCTACAAAATATGGATTAAAATGTATAGACTTGTAAGAGAAAACTTGAAAGCTGCAAAGGATAGGTTAAAAACTTCAATGGAGGAATCATTCAAAGTATTATACAAGGTATGACTGCGTGTTATGGGGCAGGTTCGGGAGAATTGATTAACATAAAATGGAAGAGAAATTCGCAAAAATTTTCTCGGAACATGAAAATTTTTCATTGAAGTTAGACCAGGGCAATCAATGACTCCGTGAAGACATCTGAACAAAAATATGAGATCTCTGTCGCGTTGTCTGGCACTTAAAGTAAAACAATTGTATTCTTCTAAAGGTCTTCTATATTCAAAGTAAACAGTGCGACTATCATAGCGGTCGTAAAAAATTCTAACAAGAAGTTTCTGGACATTTTTAACCGATTCTTTCTGCGTACGCCCAGTAGAATTTTACACAACTCAGGAAAACTCTAGCTTAGACATAATTAATGAAAAGTATAACTGCATAATACAGGACGACATGGAAAACTCACATGTAATTCTGGATATGACTCTTAGCGTACGGAAAGAGGCGTTGGCAACGTTATTGACATGTGCATTAAATGACAGAGAAGAGTCTATACAAATTTTGAGATCACGAGTGCAATCCACCTTTTGCAATTGGGCATTACCGAGTTGGTAACAGAAACGGTAAAGCCTTAGCTTCATAGCCAACGACATAACAATAGTCTTAGTGGGATTAATTGTCAGCCTGTTGAGACTACATCAATTACTCACTGATTTGACATCATCCATTAGTTTCACACTGTCCTCTACATATACTATCTGCCTAAATAACTTGTTGTCATCGGCGTATTGCAGGATTTCTGAATGTACAACACATAAACAAAGGTCGTTTATGAAAACATTAAAAAAAATTGGCCCAAGAATGGACCCCTGGGGAACACCAGAGAAGGTGACAAAAGGCCGGGAGATATGACCAAGGACACGTACAAAGTTGTGTCTATCTGAAAATAATTGTGAAGCATTGTACACAGTGCAGTGCTCATACCGCACAATTTAAGCTTTTGTAAAAGTAGCGAGTGGTCAACTAAATCAAATGCCTTAGACATATAAAAATATCCAGTGTCTACCTGACCTCGCTGACACACAATAGGCGAAACGAATTAAGAAAATACACTAAGTTTGATTCACTGATCTTCCGCGCACAAAACTATGTTGTGAGAAGAGATTCTTATGTTTAAAAAAGCTCGAAATATGATCCGAAAGTAATATTTCGTAGAACTTTGCAAATGGGCATAATGAAATGGGTCTATATATATATTTTTTTTTTTATCATCTGTTCTTTTTTTCTTATATATCGGCACGGTTATCGCATTTTTTCCAAATCGAAGGAAGAGTGCAGGTTGATAATGAAAAGTTAAAAATATGCGCTAGAATGGGTGTGAAAAGGGAAGAACATACATTGACAATAGAACTCGGGATACCGTCCAATGCGACCGTTAACTTAGGTTTTAGTTTTTGGATTGCAAGTTTAATGTCAGCGTTTTCAAAGAATGGAATTGATAGACAATCTCTACCACTGTCAGTAACATCAGGCGCAGATAAACCATTCCAGCTGCAAGAATACACAGAGGCCAAATAGCTCCCAAAAGCGTTCGCTACATCTTCGGGTTTACTAATCGGAATTCCAGACGAGACAGCGATGTTTGTTGTCGATGAAGTCGTGGCTGTACGGTTCTTGACGTAGGGTCAAGATATAAACTGCGCTCTCCTGGCTCATGATGCACTCTCTTATCGCGCTGCAACAACGACTTTGCCTGCGCACGTGATTCGGAACATTTTGCGTACCAGAACGCTAAGTTAGGGGCCTTATGTTTCCTATGATAACGCAATTTGGGATGGGTGGAACATGGATGGATGGAACATATTCGACGTCAAGGTCACGCTGCGCATGGACGTGAAGCGGCACGTTGGAGAGAACGTAGCCCAGCGAAAAAAAGGACACGCTGGTGTGACCGAGCAACTTGTGCAGCGCGTCCAGGAGAATTTGGTACTAGGTGTTTTATGTTTGTTGAGCGTAACAGCGCTCAAAAGAAGGAGACAAAGCAAAGAAACGCACAAAACACACAAACTTTGACTCGGAACTGAAATATAATGCACAAACAAAGGAGGCGAAAACATTGAAAAGGTCCGCATTATAAGAGCGCGCCTCAGACACAGGTTAAAGGCAGAGACACATAGCATAAGAAAGGAAGAAAAACGGCAGAAACCACAATTTTCGGTTGTCTATAAATTGCGCGAGCATTCGTCATGTTTACCTCCTTCTTTTGTTACGAGGCCCACTGAGTTCAGGTTCCTCGCTAAATTTAGTGGAGAGCCTGTTAGGTTCCGGGACGTCAGGTCACATGAAATAAATTTTTCCGCCAGATTTAACGAGGAAATTGAATTGGTGCATAGGTCACATGACGGCAATTTCTTCGCTAAATTTAGCGGGGAAACTAAATTGGAGCATAGGTCACATGATGTCAAGTTTTTCCGTTAAATTTAGTGAGGAGCCGGAATTGGTGCATAGGTCACGTGCCGTCAATTTTTCTGCTAAATTTAGCGGGAAAATTGAATCGGTATAGAGGTAACGTAACGCCAAATGCTTCGCTAAATTTAGCGGGGAAACTTTATTGCTGCTTAGGTCACGTGACGTAAATTGTCCGGTAAATGAGGCGGAGAACATTAGAAGCCAGATACATATAGAAATCTGTGATCAGCAGCTTAATAATGCTACCGCATTAAATGTGGGGTACACGCAAGAACTCTAAATCAAAATGGCCTAATTTCAAATTGCCAATAATTTGATTAGAGAAGAACCTATCAAAAATTAGGTTCTCTCATCCAACAGTGCCACTGAAGGCAGCGTCAGCCGGTTTTCAGTAGCGCTGCTGGATGAGAAAACTTTATTTTCGAATAGGTCCTTGTGCAATACAATGAATTTGTGGTTTGGTATAATGCCATTTTGATTTAGACTCCTTGTATGTACACTGCTTTTTAAGTTGTGTACTCTGCCTTTAAAGTGGTTAGGACACGTAAGAGGATAATATATGAGATCACTATACTGCTAGGAGCCATTGTGTTTTTCTATTATTTGCTCATTTTGTTTCGAAAATGGCGCGATAGCTTTGTGGGCAAATCTATTTGTACGCGGGTGTGTGTGTGTGTAGGCGTTGTAGAAAGAAATTGGGACGGGAATGTAAAAGACAATAGTGTATGTATCAATATGAACGATGCACGAGCAACACGAATAAAGGCGACGACGACGGCAGTTGATCTAATCCCATCCAGGTGTACGGACTGCTTCATTTGTCGTTTTTAACAGAACGATACATGGTGTCAGAAGTGGGGTGATAATCACTGCGCATCATGACTGACCTTCCGCCGCCAGAAACGTTGAGGTTAGGAGAGCATGTAGATGAAAACTGGAGAAAGTTCAAGCAGAGAGTGGAGCTCTTTCTGTTGGCCACGGAACCCATCAAACCTCGGTCTCAGCAGCAAAAGACCGCTATCTTTTTGCATATCGCGGGGCAGGAGGCTATTGATGTCTTCAATACATTTGGGCTACCTCCTGAGGAAGCCACAAATTACGGCAGTCTGGTAAGAAGGTTTGAAGAGTACTGCCTCCCGAGAATGTAATGAAACCTTTGAGCGTTACGTATTGCGGACGCGGTGACAAGAGGAAGAAGAGTCATTCGAACAGTTCTAAACCTGAAGGCGAGGACTTGCGGATTCAGCGAACTAACGGAGTCAATGCTGCGTGACCAAATTGTTTACGGAACGTCAAAAAGGAAGCTGCGAGAGAAGCTCCTGCGAAAGAAGGATTTAACCTTGGAAATGGCAGTCGAATGTTGCAAGGCTGAAGAAATAGCCGATATGCACAGTAAACCATGGAGTGCCGCAACACATGTCAGGAAGAAGAGGGAAGCAACGCTGGAGGTGGAACCCGTTGAGAGAAACAAGCACGGAAGTAAGGTCGGGGAAGGCTCGGTGGTAAGAGGAAGTGTGGCTTTTGCAACTATGTTCACCATCCTCGACAGTGCCCAGCTTATGTGAAGACTTGCTTGAAGTGCGCAAAAAAGAACCATTTTGCAGCATGCTGCAAGTCCAAGCCGACTGGTATCCACGAGGTTAAAGAAGCCAGTGAGGGAGACAGCGAATTTGATGCCCTCGAAATTCTAACAGCCAGCAGCTCGCGGCCCGAAGGCAGCTGTGACTGCAAAATCACAACGTTGATAGAAGGCGAAAAAATGGAGCTTAAGGTAGACACCGGTGCTCAGGCTAATCTACTTCCGCGCACATTCTTTCTGAACATTAGATCCAAACAACAGCCTAAACCAACGGCTGCAATTTGACGCAGCTACGGCGGTGGACTCATCCAACATCTAGGAAAGGTCCGGTTGTCCGTGTCCATCGGAAGCAAGCAAGGACTGATGGATTTCTTCGTTGTCAAGAAAGGACGACAGGAAATTATGGGCCTGAAGGCGTGCGAGTACTTTGACCTTATCAACAGGGTCAACACCCTGTGGGGCACGAAGACCAACTGCGCCGAAAAGTAGAAAGCGAGTTTCCATCCCTCTTTCGTGGCCTAAGATGTGCAAAGAGACCATACACGATGGTTCTCCGTGAAAACTCCACCCCGGTGGTACAACCAGCCCGTAGGGTACCGCGCGCACTTAGAGCACATCTCATGGCAGAGCTGGATCGCATGGAGGAAGCCAGTGTCATCGTGAAAGCGCAAGAACCTTCAGACTGGGTGAATTGATAGTACGCAAGAGGAACAATAAGTTTAGAGTATGCATAGATCCCCGTCATATAAATGAAGCACTCAAGAAAGAGCATTTTCAACTTCCTCGAAGAACGGAAATTAAAGCGGACTTGGCGCACGCCGCGTATTTCAGCAGGCTTGACGCCAACAGCGGTTTTCAGCAAATACCGCTAGATGACTGCACTTCTCGAATATGCACCTTTAGTACGCCTTTTGGGTGATACCGATTTTTACGACTGCATTTTGGACTCGCTTCAGCTCCAGAAGTGTTTCAGCATACCATGAGCTACCTTCTAAATGGCCTTCCAGGCATCCGGGTGTATATTGACGATGTCTTGATTTGGGGTGCAACACAAGCAGAACATGACCAACGCTTGCACGGAGTGCTCAATGCGATACAAGCTGAAGGACTAACCCTAAACATCGAAAAGTGTGTCGTTGGGGTAAAACAAATCGCCTATCTAGGGGATAAGATTAGTGCTGCTGGCATTGAGCCAAATCCAGACCTTGTAAAATGTATGGCAGCGCTACTTACTCAGTCAAGTAAAAAAGAAGTTCAGGGGTTGTTAGGGGCTGCCAACTACTTCGGCAAATACTTGCCTCATCGGTCAGCGCAGACCGAGTCCCTGCGTAAACTCATTAGGCAGGACACTGTTTTTGAATGGATGGGGGTGCACGAAAGTGAGTGGCGGCAGATGCGAAAAATGTTGACTGAAGCGCCGGTGTTGACAATTTTTGATCCCGTTATGCCTACCAAGGTCTCAACAGACGCTTCTGCCTTTGCTCTAGGTGCTGCATTGTTCCAGCATCATGGACAAGATTGGAAAGTGGTGGCATATTCTTCAAGAGTACTTACAGACACAGAGCATACAGATTGAGAAGGAGATATTAGGAATTGTATTTGGGTGCGAGAAATTTAATGAGTTCGCGCTAGGAAGGAAAATATTAGTTGAAACCGACCATCAATCTTTGATCGCCCTTGCAAAAAAAAAAAAAAAAACTTGGGTGAATTGCCACCAAGGTTGCAAAGACTGTTTCTTCGCTTCTGAAGTTTGAATTTGATTTGAAGTTTTTCCCGGGAAAGAAGCTGGTGATTGCGGACACACTTTCACGCATGTCTTGCGAGTCACAACTCGAAGAAAGCTCCACCGACGTTGAGATACATGCAAACGCGGTGCTTTCAACACTGGTAGGCAGCCGGAGTTTGGGCAGCTTAAAGACTGCCACATCAAATGATCCGGTTCTGCAGGAAGCGATCAGCTGTTTAGAAGCGGGAAAACCAACCCTAGGTGAGTTAAAGACCGTTATGACAGAGCTTTCCGTGGTCAGCGAATCTTGTTGAAAGGAAGCGAAGTAGTAATTCTTACAGCAATGTGCAAAGAAATACTTAAACGAATACATAACGGTCACCTAGGTCTCAACAAGTGCAAAGCAAGGGTAAGAAGCCTTGTTTATTGGCCAGGAATGAATGCGGACATCACTGCACTTATCAGGCAATGTGAGACTTGCCAAGTCTTCGCACACAGACAGCAAAATGAACCTTTGCATACACGTGAGGTACCAGAAAATCCTTGGGGCCGATTTGGAGCAGGTTTGTTTGAACTGGCTCAAAGACATTACCTAGTTGTTTATGCTGCGTACTCCAATTTTCCGGAAGTGGTGGAGCTACAGGACGTAACTGCTATTGGCGTGATAGCCAAACTTTCTCCGATTTTTTCACGTCATGGAATACCGTTAGAGGTCTGCACTGATGGAGGCCCACAGTTTTCTGCGAAAGAATTTAAGGACTTTTCTGCGCGGTATGACTTTATTCATACAGTGTCAAGCCCTCGGTATCCCCGTTCCAACGGCCTAGCGGAGAAGGGCGTCCAGGTAGTCAAGCGGCTCCTCCAAACAGCGCAGGCAACCAAGGAGGATTTCTGGCTGGGTCTTCTCAGCTACCGTACGGCTCCGCTGGAGGGCGGTCGCTCACCAACAGAGCTTCTTATGGGTCGCGGAATTCGAACACTTGTGCCAGACTTCTCCAGTGAACCAGCAACGCCTGTACAAAAACATGCACAGAACCTTCAAAAAGGACGACATCTAGGACGGTTCCAGCCAGGAGACACTGTGCGGATTCTAAATAAAGGAAGATGGGTCACAAAAGCCAGGGTGTCATCATACGTAGCCCCAAGGTCATACAGCGTCATCACAGAAGATGGCAGGACGTTCCGCCGCAACAGCCTACATCTCTTGAAAACATGTGAAAAAATACGTTCAAGGAACAAATGACGATGACAATGACGACGACTCAGAAGTAGAAGATGAGGGACAATCGGAATCACCTCGACGAGACAATACAGATGAGTACGAAGCTCGGACGCCGCATGCGTACGTCCAGCAAGCTCAAAGGCTAAATGGGCACACTTCACGCACGTCAGGCAGAACAAGACGATCTCCTCGTAGACTAAGCTATGATAAAACATTCCAAAAGATGGAGTAGTTTTTTTTTTTTCACTTTTTTTTTCTGTTTTTTTTTGTTGTTCCTTCTCTAATGACTTTGTTCGTTTCTTTGTATCCTCATCAAAAAAGCGGGAGAAAAAAGGATGTATCAATATGAACAATGCACGAGAAACACGAATAAAGACGACGACGACGGCAGTTGATCTAATCCCATCCAGGTCTACGGACTGCTTTATTTGTCGTTCTTAACAGGACGATACAGTGTACACTTTTTATTTTTTTATATGCGGGATTTTCGGATCCGCTCCATTCGAAAAGGCCGCCGTGGTTGGTGAGTTGGTGAAGTCGCCTGCCCACCGCGCGGAGTCCCCTTGCACGCACTAATAGACTTGGCTCTCTGAGCCTCTCCAGCTTCCTCTTCCTCGTTTGTCTTCCGCGTTTCGAGCATGCGGTCCGTGACGATTTTGTCTACGGCATCGCTCGCCTGGTTGAAGTCTTTTGTCACTGATCGCAGCAACGATGAGAGCGATTAATATTAATAGATGTTGAAAGCTGGTCATTTTGCCTGCGACCCACTGGCTACCATCTCCAGCATCCAGCTCGTTGCTCGCCCTCCCGCAGCTGAAACGGGAAGCGCTTTACTAAGCGTCCCCCGATTCTCCTGCTCACTGGAGCCGGCAAAACTGCTCGCGATCATGGCTCGCGAAATGTCATTCTCAAGGCAAAAAAAGACTATTCACTCTCCCAACGTAGTGCCGCAGCCGGTATGGCATTGTATGTACCTTATTAGAGGGTTTTAGTATTGAGTATAAAAGCAAACGCAAGCGCTGTGCGTTTGCGTTAGAGTTGCGTGCTCCACGTTGCTCATGCGCGTCATCGCCATGCGCCAATCCAAGACCGAAATTTCGGGCTCCCTGCACGCGCAGTCTGAAACATACAAAGCTAACACCAACACACAGTGTTTCTGTTCGCTCGTATATACAATACTAAAACACTACTGCTTCACCGGCTTCCAACGCCAACGAAAAGTGCTGCAATGAGCAGACATGCTAGCAGGTAGGCGTTCCTTCAAACTGGAAAGGCTGAGATTGGTAAAACGACGGCGCGTAAAAGTGAAGGTAACTATATAAAAATTGGTTATTAAAAAAATCTTACTTTTTTTACATAGCTTATAAAAAAAATCTAAAAAGGAGACATGGGCTGCTGCTGTAGCAGCGCTGGCTACTCCTTCGAACTTGTGTGATTAGTGTCCCTTTCCTTGAGAGTTCAGTGTTGTCACATAAACTAAAAACTGCACTGTGCGCTATTTACATCTGGCTGTAATGATTTGTCATATTATTTACATACAATTCCTACACTCAAACGTACCTTGTGTACTATACAATATACTCTAAAGGGGGCGTTATGCACATTAAATTGCCCAAATAGTTTTTTTCATTAACAGCTTATTTTAGCGCGATAATATACAACCAAGGTATATGAGTATAGTTGACAGAATTTCATAGGTAAAGGATGTATGTAAATGTATTATATAAGGATGTTTCTACTTCGGTCTTTTTGATGAGGATATATAACTGTCAATAACTGTCCGCTATTTTATAGGGTGCCTCAAATAGCAGCTACGCTCTTTAAATCGACCGCAGACTTCGGTTTCTTAACCTATCGCGTTACGATTTTGTGCACCGTTGCCCACAGATTCTGCATTTTTTACTACAAAATTTGCAAAGAGCGCACTTACCTGAGGAAAAATAAAGAAAAAGGCTCAACTCCTTGGAACCCTGGGAAGACCGGTGACTTCGCCGTGTTTCCGTAGGATTTAAGCTTTTCTCTTTCTTTAATTTTTCCTCAGGGAAGCTTATTCTTTGTTTGTTTAAGGAGAAGAAAGAGAGGGAAGCGATTGGGCGCCGCGAAACAGTTCTGATATGTAAGCCTTGAGAGTGTATTTACATTCGTAGCTACAATTGTTTTTAATGCAGACATGTTATATTCCCTAGAATGATAGTTACACACAGCAGTTAAACTAGAAAGGTGTACACAGGCAAATTATTAGGGCACGGGAACATTCAGGTGCAGTGCAAGAAAAGAACAATACGTATACAGCGATGCTTCAGGAAAGATGGGCTTGCTTTGAAGCAAACTTCTTTGGTAATGTAAATATCATTCGGAAAGACAGATATTTTATAAACAATAATTCTCATAAACTGGCACGGTACCGAATGATGCAACATGGGGAAACAGTTTATAGTAGCAATGCAATGCACATAGAACCCAACGCTCACGGAAAATATTGTCTGCAAAAACAATAGCATGTTCCTAAGTAATTTTTTCTAAGATAAAGCAGCATAAAAGTTACTTCATTGGTGGGAAGAAAAATGACGGCGTATAGAGGTAGGGGAACAATACTTTTGAAAAAAAGTGATATCTACCTCCATCTTCCTCGTGTATTTTCAATTAATCAAAGTCAATTAAGGTAATTAAGTTCATCGCGGCTTTTCTACTGTGAAAACCACGAGGTTTCCCTGCCCTTTCTAAGCCATAGCTACCAGCAGGCCGTGGGTCCCCGTGGCGGCGGCTACCCGGATGCCAGATGAGTCGCATATTTTGAACCAGGCGTTCTCTCCCTCGTCCTCGAGTGCAACTTCTACCGGCGCACCCTTCGGGAACAGTCGAAAGAGACTGCGGACGCGGCCCTTGTCCGGTTAAACCTACTTACTACCTGCCGCCTCGGGCGCGTCCATATTCCCGCAGGCCACTCAAGCCGGCCCCGAAGGAGGGCGGGGCTCTGGTCGGCGGAGCCCTGGCTCTACGGAGTTCGGTTTTTCTTTGTGGGCCTCCGACTTCCCTTGAATCTGTCTATTGCGGCTGCGCGGGAACCGACCGGGTGATACTCGCAATTGAACCAGCGCCCAGACTTTTCCTCTCTAAGAGCAAAGCGTATGTGTTAGCATTTGAGTCAATAAACACGTGGAAAACGGACTCACTGTGTTGGTGTTGTCTCTCATCCACTGGTGCCCAAAACGCAGTCAATTGATGGACCCGGCCGTAGCCGCGCGAAGAGCGGACTGCGGAGTAGATATTTACCTCAATGAGGACCACGGGGTAAAGTTGGCAAACCCATACTATTCAGACACTTATGAACGCTTATTATTTTTATCACTTATCTACCAACAGCATATGCTTTGCGACGAATGGCTATCCTGCACCGCAACCGATACATCAACAGAACAGCGAAACCTTCTTGGGCTAGTAGCCCCGACGAGAGATGACGACTAGATAAAGACAGACATACGGACCCGTGCTTCTATCGCATCGCGTCCCATGCCGCAAAGAAATGGCATAAAGAGTCCTTTTTGCTTTTAAGGTGACCATGCAGCCGAGTCATCACCGTAAGTAAATTTGAGTACTACCATCTCAGACAACGGCCGATCGATGCCAGTCGACATTGCTCGAGAGACTTCATGCAGTCTTTCGAGACACAGCCAAAACAGAACACAGAAGCCGAAGCACAAAAAAATCACAGACAGACATGCACACATGGCATTAACGGAAGAGGCAAGCCATAAACGCGGAATAACGAAAAGAAAGCACTTTTGGAAGCCGACAGCGCGTTACTTAACCCAAGCCGTCGTCGTCGTGCTTGACCTCGCAGATGACGTTTATGCATATGCTCTTCTTCTGCAGTGTCTCGATGTGTTTCATCGACACTCACATCTCACGAACACACGTTTCTTTCTGTGCCTGTTCCTTCTACTAAAAGTTTCCAATTTCTTCCACCACAGTCTCAGGCATTATATGACATGATTAGCTATCGCCAGCTCGCCAGCACACTGACTGTCTTTTCACCCTGAAATGATTGATTGAGTACCTCGACTCGACGCCAATGCGGTTTCAACTTTCGAGGCCAATGGCGGCGGCATCCGACACTCGGCCTCTGGATCAAGGCGATAGTAGTGCTTCTTTCGCTGTAGAAAATATATCAACTTGCAATCCCCACCTCAGGCACAAAATACAGTTATAGCATGCTTTTGATTATAAAAATGCAAAATTGTACAAACGGTTGAACTTGAAATTATATGTAGCAACATTTTGAATATGTTATTACGAATACCAGGTCGTTCGAATATCTGAATGTCCGGAAAGAGAGAAGAGCAGAAAAGTGGAAAAACCCAAGAAGAATACTAAGGAGAAGCCCAATTTCCAGAATGCCTCGTTCTTCTGACGTTGGTGATGTCATGCCTCGAAGCGTTACGGCCTTGACTCTGGGAGGTGTTGATTGGTGGGCGGCGGGGAGAAAGGAAAAGGGAGACGCGGTGCTGACTTCAACGCTTCGAACCAATAGAAGCATCGCACAGCTGGCGCTGAGCCAGAAACGAGACGTCTCCGCGCCGCTTTGGAATGCGGCCCAGCTCAGTTGCAGGTCCGGCGATGGATGTGGTTCTGTACAGGGGCGATGAAGGTGAAAAAGGAGTAAAAACGGGTCATCCACGATTCGAAAGGTGTCATAATGAATACAAATTGGAAATAAACGAGAGAAAAGCGCTGCTAAGTGAATTGCTGGAAGTCCTAAACGAATCAGAAAGCGTGAAAAGGGCGTGAGAAAGAACCATTGCTAACGCATTTCCATCAGTTGAATCTAATTGATTGCTGAACAATTTTTATCCCTCCTCCTCCTCGTGCATACATTAAGACATGTCTGCAATAAATGTTTTATCGACATCAATACATGTGCATCATATAAGCAACCAGCGATGGCAACTAGTTCCTGATATACAGGGTGTCACAAAAGAAAATTTACACGGTCTTTTTGACCGCAAAAATAAACTAGGCATCGCCGAACGCTCATTCTCCGCCCAAAGGTAGTGCTAGAGGTCACAACCAGATGCCAAAGTTTCAGCCCGATCCAATAACTTAATCAAAAGTTATATGTGATTTTCTGAAAAGTTCAATGGGAAAATGGAGCCCATTTTTGCATGTTTTCGGTTTCTGGTGCCATAGAGCCCCATGTGTTTGAAAACTCCGTCGGTCGCGATTTTCCCATTGAAATTTTCAGAAAATTACTTATAACTTTTGATTTAGTTATCGGATCGGGCTGAAACTGTGGCATCTGGTTGTGACCTCTAGCTCTACCTTTGGGCGGAGAATGAGCGTTCGGCGATGCCTAGTTTAGTTTTGCGGTAAGAAAGACCGTGTAAATTTTCTTTTGTGACACCCTGTACACTAAGGCAGCCTGCAGTCTGAAATTTGTTCAGTATTGAGCTCCTAAAGAGTGAAGAATTACGTTCGGAACAATGCTCAGAGTCCGGCTTTAGTTTTATTGTGAATACCCGGATTGAATATAAAAATTGCACTCCGGTTTTTGCATATCTATCAATAGATTTTCCCCTATACACTCATGAAAAGAAGGGCTTGAACTGGTTCTCTCATAACACTTCAAATAAAGAAAAAAATCACGCCGTTTTATTCGAGGCACACTTGCCTTTTTCTTTTTCTTTCGAGGATAACGCTATTTCCTCCGCGCAAGTCGTCGCTCCCGGCGACCCGGCTTGACGTGAGCGTCGGACGCTTTCGTCCCGAGCCCATGCACCCACCGCTGGAGAGCAGTCAAAGTCGAAGATGCCGCCGAGTTCCTGGACGTGGACCGGTGACATTCTCGACCCCGAAAACGACTAGGATTTGCATTTCCGACCGCCGAGATTTGAATCGCAAAGCACGTCTTTCGTGGCGCGGTTTCCCGTCGGCAGAAGTCGTTGCCGACACAGCCGTAGACAGCGGGCCGCGTGGATCGAATTGACGGGGGAACGTGAAAAGGCGTCAAAAAGAATTCGAAGTACAATAGGCGGTAAAACGCGCGGGTGCTCGGCGTGCAGGAAGCAAGCGAGCCAGTCATGTCCGTGCCTTTTTTTTATTTCGATTGGCATGCTCGGAACGAAGGAGCGTTCCAATAAGAAGATGAATTGTGGATAAAAAGAACTAAACGCGAAATAGTAGAAAGGTGGGAAAGATCGCGTCATAAATCTCGCCCGTACAGCGTTATCCCCGAAGGAGTTCCCTCGGGAACACGGAAGTGCTGTTCACAGCGCCCAAATGAAAAAGAAACAGAGAAAGAAGGAGAAAGCATTGGACGTGTTATGCATGGACTTCGTCGAGTTGCGAAAAGTCTTCCTTTCAGGTGGTTGAGTGAAACGCGCCACTTTGTTATCCTGCACATTGTGAAGACATGGGCTCCGTACCTTGTGTTTTGGGTGATCCTACGTTTTAATTTACTGCCGTTATTGGTCTGGAAGGCTTATATAATTTTGTATTTTTGATGTTGGAAGTTCAGTCTTCTTTTTCGAAGCCTACGTTCTAGGGAAGAAACTTTTTTGTGGTTCATTCAGCAACCACTGGAGACCGGCACAGGGTTGTAGGACCGTTCGTCCAAGTGCATTTCGTACCAGGTGAGTTGGTAGTAATGCATTTCGTCACATAGGGCAATGCGTCAGGGTGTAATTCGTCCAGATAAAAATTTGTTAAACCACTGATGGGACATTTTTCTTCTGGGTAATGTTTCCACGAGCAACATTTTTTTTTTAGCAAAATTTACGGCGTTGGACGCAATCTAGGCAGAGGCAACGGCCCGTTCTAATCGCCGCCCACGAATCAGTGGCCCCACCCATTAGTACTGGATTGGCTTCGCTGCTCGGCCGAGAACACGCTCGCAAGGCTAGTGTAGCCCTTTCGCGACATACGGTGAGTCCAGTCTTTCTATGGTGCCTGGAGTGCGTTTCTGATTGGTGCGTTTATGGTCCTATGATACCCATGCATCAAAGGTCGTCCTGATGTGGCAACAAATGACGTCACAGAGGCCGGAGTGTCGTGCTGTCGGATGTCCCGATCCTGGCGGTTGGTCGCAGAAATGCCGGAGAGAAGCACGAGCGCACGCCAGTGTCGCTGTCGTCAAGGCATTTCAGCTTCTGGTTGCCGAAGCGTCTGAGGACTGTCACACTGGAGAACGACCTGCCACAGAACAGGCATCTGCCACATCCGCAACCGCTGCTGGGACACCGCCATGATCATGATTAGCGACATCATGACAAAGAGTGCCTAAATTATGGAGAGGGTTAATCTCAAACCATAGGGAGCGTTTGAAATGTAATGGTGGACGCCTCCCACGCCAATTGGTGTAACTGCGCATGAGCTGCAATGTCGCGTTGCAAGGAGGAAAGCAGGTGGAAAGGCTGAGGCATTCGCAGACGATCAACGCGTTCGTCACCTCCTTGCAGCTAGCATTGAAAACGCGGCCCCGAAACCATGTAACTCCGATCCAGCAGTGACACTTTCTGTAATACAGGCTCTAGCATTACGATTCTATGACGTCATAAGGCGGAAATCGAGGGAGCATACCGCGATAAACACACCAGTTGGAGACGCGTTCTCGGCTCAATGGTCTGGCATCTTACACTACCTGCTAGTCGTGCGAGCAGATGCGCGGCTACCTCCGGCATTGTCTTGAATTCCACCATCGTCTACCGTCGTCTGCAATGCCCGTAAGACGCGGACATAGAAGCTGCACGTCGGTGTCTGTTTTCACCTTCGTCCGTCTGCTATGCCGTTCCAGCCTAAAATTCCTGCAACGCTCACAAGTCGCGACCACGAAAGCGGCGTTCTAGCGTTCCACTATATAAGCGACGGTCCAATACACGCGTCTATCAGCGTCTGTCGATGGGCGGCAAAAGCAACCGAGAGAACTAAAAAAAAAAAAACAGAATAAATACGCAGTTCCTGCAGTCCTTCCAAATTATCTCTTTACGTAACTTTTTTCGCAAGGAAGCCTCGAGCAAGGTGTGTGAGTGTCAATACGCACAATACAAACGCGACATAAAAATATTCGCCTCGGCAGGCCAGGGGCACTGTAGCACTTGATACTTCTATTTCTTTTGAAGCGAAATGACCAGAACATAGCTTGACAAACTTGATGCGAGGCGAACGCCCGATTGCCTCCAGCCAAATGGCTCTCAAAGTCTTACCTGTGTAGGTATCTTCTCGGTATGCGGAGCGGAAGTTCGTCTGATAATAAATAATTTTGGTTGTGTGGATATTTAGACAGCGTGCAGTTGGTCAGCCATTTCAAAGTTGCGACGAGTCACTCGCTGTAGATGAACAATTTAGCCAGTGCAGTACAACCGCTAGCCTGGAGTCTTATACGTGCACCACGCAGTAGTGGTACACGACCGCACGCCGGTATGATGCTCATCCAGATCGAAACGGGCAGGGGTGGAGCAGGGTTTGCCTTGACGTCAAAACGCCGAGCTCTGACTGGCCCTGATTAAAAGGATAGTTGGTAGACTTCAGTGCTAGCTACCTTGAGGTCTATCCACTACCTTTCCAATCAAAACCAATGAGAGCTCGGCGTTCTCACATCACCGCAACCTCTGCGCAAGAAGCAGATGGACTTGCGCTCCGGATCGAACCCATGGTTGTTATGACGGCGTTTGTACAATTTAGAAAACAGCGGGGCCGCGTTTACGGGGCCCAACATGTTTATTCAACATCAACACTCGCAAAGGAACAAATCGATTCAGATCAAGCAACACAGTTGACGTAGGACGCTTGGCGTAGGCCTGTCCTGCAGCAAAAACAAGCACCCCCACAACGCTTTCGAAGGTGCGTACTTGGAGACAGTTGTTTGCTGCAAAATAGGTTGGTTGATGATATTTTCCTCTAAACACCTCAGTGAAAGCAGAACAAATCGCACTAATAAAAATAAACGACCTGAAAAAGCTACGCTCGTTGAGAACGCCGCAAACTCTGTCAGCCATGTCGGTTATCGTTTGAAACCGAAGTGGTAAAGGCAATCTCGGGATTTTTTGAAAACAATAATGACTCTATTAAAATATTTGTTTCTGAAAGATAAAAATATTTTAGACAAAAGGACTATTACGGCAACGAGAAACAATTTTACAACGAACATTTCACACGTCAATCATCTCTTCAACCAATCAGAGTCGAGAAACGGGGTTTAGCTTCGTTGTGGGCGGGATTAAGGGCATTGCTATCCCCTCCTAAATTACGTCTAACGGCCTACATATGGACAAGAAAATATTGTGTGCATAAAATAAGGACCCTATTTAGGTCCTTTAAAAATGTTTATATAAACATTTTATTTTATTTTTATGTTCCTCTATTAACCGTGCGTTTCAGCATAAAGGGAAAAGGGGGGGGGGGGGGGAGGTGTTCAATGGCAAATGTATTTTGGAATAGTGACCAGCGATTTGTAAAAGTAGCATTGTATTTTTGCGCACATTGGTTGAAGACAAAGCGCAAAAGTAACAAAGACTGTTGCAGGACAACGAGATTAGGGGGGATCGGTGGCCGAGTGGTCTAGCGCACACCAGCTCGGAGCACGTGGAGCGAAAGCTCGCGCTGCAGAACCCAGGGATCCTGGGTTCGAGCCCCACCCCTGCCCGTTTCGATCTGGAGGAGCATCGTACCTGCGTGCGGTCGTGTATCACTACTGCGTGATGCACGTTAAAGACCCCAGGCTAGCGGCTGTACCGCACTAGCTAAATTTCACATCTACAGCTGGGAGACTCGTCGCCCCTGTGAGGCAGACCAAGTTCTAGGCTGTATAAACACACACACAACCCAATTTTTTTTTAGACGATTATTGCAGTATTATATTCCCCCTCCGCGAGAAATTTAACATGTTTCGACTAATTTTTTCGTTTTATCATCTACAAACACATACACCTTCTGTAATAACAGCGTTTGCTATCTCAACGAAATGTTGCGTTTTCGCTGCTCACATCCCGTTCTAACTGCCTGCAAAATGCTCCTCCCATCGCCGGAGATAAAATCGGTGAGTTCCATCATTGAGCATTTTTGTTTACAGAAAAATTGGCCGCGCATTGTTTTATTTATGCATTTCAAGGATGGATAGAGCCAGTGTTGGAGGTAATGCTTAACAGGTAACGGGGTTACCGGTAACGCGTTGCTTTTTTTTCTAATGTAGTAACGTACTTTTTACGTTTTCAAAACAGTAACAGGTAACAAACTTACGTTACATATTTCGAGTCACCTGTAACGTAGTTACGTTGCTCGTTACTTTTTCTTCCCGAGACCTAAAAGAATTGTATTTAATTTTTTTCGTCTTTCTTGGCACTAAGCCATGAGAATGTTTGAGGTTTTTGCGTTAATCTTTGCATTTCTTCTAGCGAGTATTTGGGTAAAACCGTTAGAAATCTAAATTAATCATGTTCAGTTTCTGAATGAATATACTGTTTCTTGAAATATGGTGTTTATGCATACCTGTAAACTAAACACAATAAAATGTGTTAATTCATAATTCTCGAAGAAGTAACGCAAAAGTAACGAGCGTTACTTTCTATCGGCAACAATAACGAGTTCCTTTTATTTCGAGGTAACGTTGGTCTGTAACGATCTTTTTATTTTTAAGTGACGAGTAGCGAATTTTGTTACATTTTTTTCGGTAAGGCCTACAAGACTGGTTAGAGCTCACAGAGTGAGTTATCGCCATATTTTGGCGATCTCAAAAGGCTCCTCAGGGTACCTTTAGGTTGTACAGACTAAAATAATAAAACACACGCATAGACTGTTTTTATTGCCTTTGCTTCGCCCGATATCGAACAAAACACCTTTGTCATTTGCCCCTTTCGCTTAATACCAGTCGTCCTACCTTCGCGTTCAGAATCAAGATTCGCAAAAAGGGAAAATTCTTCTTCACTTTCGAGCGTGTCCGATCCTGCATGTAGAGTCTTTCCTAGGCGCTCAATAAAATTCACACCTATTCGCTTGTTTCTGAAAAAGGTGCGTCAATTCGGTTTTCTCGGTGCAACGGAAATGGCCAAAGGATAATGAAGTCTCCGGTGACCCGGGGAGCCGCCCGTTTCCTCTCTCGAGATTAAAGAACGCTACCCAAATTTCAAACCTAATTGAAGGCGACAAATTAAAACTAGGCGTACTCTCCACGTTCCTTCTTTAGAATAATGAACGTGCACATGCACGCCGGGTACTTGAGGCGGATAAAATCCTGACATCCGCCGCAATAAGATAAAAGGGGGCGACTGTCAAAACCTAATTACCTAAGCCAGCAGCGCAAGAAATGCGTGTAATTCGATTAGCTCTCCACCAGCTTCGGAAGCGGAGGAATTGAGATTGAAAAAAAGAGGCTTTTAAGAGAAGCACTTCTTCTTCCCGGCTATCTGACGTATCCATTACTGCACACATTGAAAGTAAAAGTATCCAACGCCTCAAATGAAAGAAGGGAGGAAAGAAAATGACTCCCGTTTTTTTTCTTCGTACGCCGAGTCGAGAAAAAAAATCTACAAAAAAAAAAAACGATCTTCAATTTTGCTTTTAATAGGATCATCTCTACGTTATTTTTTAAGACATTAAATATTTCATTAATTCCTGCACTTTGTTTTTTTTGTAGGATTTTAGTGTGAATAAAAGAAAACTAAATTACGTCATTTCTTAGGTGTCGCAGTAAGAGTAAGAGGCAGCGGGCGTATTTTTCTTTTCTGTTCTTAGGTGCTTAAATTTGCTTTTTTCTTAAATACGTGGTTTATTTCTACATCACACAATACAAGTACTCGCCTTCAAAGTTAATACAAACGGGTTAATAATGGCTATATGTTCGCCCTGTTTTGCGTTAGTCGATACCATCTGAGTGCCAAAGTCTCTCATGGCCCCCTGGACGCTTTTCATACCCTGTACCGGTGTCAATACATGGCACCTGATGGTCATCAAGAATCCTTTTTGTTTTCTCTATATCTTTTAATCCTAATTTAAGTCTGAAAAAAGGCTTCCCCGTCGCGAGTGAGGTGAAAAACAAAGAGAAAAAAACTCAACACGTTTTTACCTCAAGAACCGAAAGTCTGGCTCCTCCCGGAGCATGACTAATGTTCCTCTTTATCAGCATAATTAATATACATCTAGGTACATTTTTACGTTAGATTAATGTTACCTTATCAAGACGTACACATTTCAAACGTCAAAAGCATCGCTTCATCCTCTGACAACCCATTATTGTAAAAACTACCATGAACAAAGCGCGAAATTTGCTTTTTCCTTAAGATGAAAACGAGTAGAGAAAAAAGGAAGAAAACTGGAAGACCTCGAGGGTACACTGACATGTGAATCAGACTTGTTTGTTGCTGAAATATTAATATTTACTCTCCTCACCGAAAACAAGGAAGTCCAATAGGTAGAACGAAGACGTTTTATTCTGACGCCGATATGTAGGCACGGCTCAATGTCAAGTTCTATAGATCAGACTTGTGCGTTAGTCAACTACTCCAGCCAAGTTATTGTAGTTATAATTTATTCACTATGAATTACTAATTTATTTTAGTAATTAGTAGTTTACTTTAAATACTCTTTCCTGGTAACTTCTACACAGACTAAAACGTACTTTCAAAATTTAGCGGTCGATTTGCACACAAACAAACATTCCAGCACAAAAGACATAAGATGGTGGAATATCAGCTGCTCTTTGCAAAAAGGGAGAAGACGTCAACCCAAGACAATCCAGGAAGAAAGTTACATTTTCAGGGCTCTATACTTCTCTTCATCTGCCTCATCAACAGTCGGAACCGTACTCGCGACGCGAAGGTGTGTCTCAAGTGTGTTCTCAAGTGAGACCGAGTAACTGCTGGATTAGCGGTGGAGACATCCTTTTGTTAGTGTTCCTAAGCTCAAGAGGACAAGCAGCTCGCTCATTTGAAGAAAGGGCTTGTCCCCGTTTCGTCAAAACCAAGAAACGCTAGCCCGTGACAAAAGGTATTCCCATAACACACTGCATCCTCACTCAAAGGAGCCAACAAAATGCAACACCGGCTTTGAACCCCAAATGATGCTGACGTAGTTTCTGCTGTACTTGAAAAATAGCGTGCTAAGGGGCAACGCAGGGGTGACATATTTGCATTGCATCATTTCCTAAAACTCAGAATATGCACGTCTTTCAAAAAATTGAAATTTTTTCGGGAATCTTTAGTAATACCACCAATGTTTTTATATAAAAAAAAATCAAATACATCTTGCAAAATGAAGCTCCGGTAGTCCGAAACCTCAAAGTGGAAATGTTATATCCGAAGTACATAATTTAAAAAAAAAGTTAAAAAGCAACAACAACGAGATCGACACGCTGAAGCAGAACGCGGAAGCATTTTGATAAAAGCGCGATATGTTTAGTGAGATTTTGTTAGCGGATAAAAACCTATGTCCTTTGTTACCATAAAAATGTAAGAGTAATTACAAAAGTACTTTACTAACTTTTTAAAATATTTAGTAGTTTACTTCATTTGTTTTGATATGAGTCATTTATACTCTATTCAAGTTACTTTTAAGGCCGATATTTAGTGACTTAATTGCATTTTTAGTAACTTGTACATGTCTTGTATAGATGCAACAATGTTCACATTTTGACTTTTTTTATTACTCTTTGTGTTTACAAACGAGCTTATCGTTTATTCTTAGTAAATACAATATCTGAGTATTCGCAGCATTGAGACATAGTAAAAATCATACTGAACTGAGAAAATTCGTCATTCAACAATAACATCTTGAAAGCATAAACTAGAAACGTCGCCGCAAATTCAATCCCTTAAACGTTGCTGAGATAAAAAAAAGTACAAAGTATTTTTTCTTGGGTTTATATAGCAATACGATTTAATACCTTCGTTGATAGTATCCCATCTAATAATTAGCACCTTTAACATTAAAAGATAAAAAATTCAAAGTGATGCTATGGTGTAACATAGTGAAACGTAATCCTTGTACACTGAAGTCTTATGTCGACCCAGCTATTAGTATTTCTAACACCCAATAGCTAGCTCAACGGTGCCTGATTATTTAGACATTTGTCATACGTGTATAAATAATAAATATATGGCTACTTCACAAGTCACTAAAATTATTACTATCTTTGAGTGCTGTTAGAAAATATTCCAACGACTAGGACTGGGGCTTTGGCAAGACGCAAAACCTGGCTGACAGCCGCCATGACGGCACAAAGGTTGTTAATCCTGCGAGCTGTTGGCGTCGCCTTAAGAATTTCTCGTCGTGCTCCGTTTTCAGAGAGGGTGAGACCGTTAAAGGTGATATTCGTTAAAGGCGCAACCACATGGAGCGTGTTTCAAGCGTCTGTTGGGAGTCGAAGTCGTCGCCGGAAAGTGCTTCTTTGTTTCGCCAGAGCAAAGCTGACGCCACAGACGTGAGCGTGTTGTCTTGAACGAAGCATTCACTTTACGAGCACACGTGCATTACAGGCCTGCTTATAGCGTCGAGCTCGCTCTTGTTACCCCTTCTTTGTCGTCACTTACGATGAAATGGAATAGACAGTGCTACGCTCACCTGCAGAACTGTTCTTTTTCTGATGGTTGTGTTTCTGGCCGAGATAAATATTTGTGTATTACTCAATCCTGTTGTTCGGTTGTTTCCTTATAATTGTCTGTTTAGTGAAGTCGATTTTTATTTTTATTGCATATTGTGTATGATTCCCTGTCTACCCTTGAATTTGGAGTTCACCTGTGTCTTTGAGCAGACCTAACTAGATTTAGAGTTCCAGTTAGCCAAGGCAAACTAAATGGCGCAAGCTACCGCCCAATACGAATAGAATCACTGATTAGTTTTCCCCTCTTCAAACAGCATCCATCTACTACTTTAGCCATGCTAGTAAACGGATGTAACCAGGACGCCAGGACCAACTTTTTAACTGCCGCTATTGGCCCCAAGAGCGAACAGAAGCGTCGCTGCGGTCGTCGCGCCCTGATGGGTGAGGTATACTGTGACGTCAGGGGAAGGACTCCGCTCCGCGGTCTCGCATCCGGCTCGCTTCCCAGCCCCGGTTTCCTGGTTTGGCCGTTGTGTGCCGCAAGCATTGGCGTACCAACCGCGGGGGGGACGGGGCGGACAAGGGCTTGCCCGCCCAGTTCTCAGAGGGGGGGGGGGGGGGGGGGGGGGGCAAGATCTGTGTTTTGCCCTCCCTGAAAAAGCCTTCACTGGGCGGGGCAAACGCCGGCCGGCGGCGCCCAAGGGATACCAAGGGCATCGCCGCCCCGGCCCTGGGGGGCCCTGGGGTGCGTTCTGGGTTGCCCTCCCACTCAAAAACAAGTTGGTACGCTACTGGCGGCAAGAACTGTGAGAAGCGGGACCTCGTTTACCCGGTGTACAAGACGCTGGGTATATGCCGATACCGACGTGCTTCCATATCTTTTATAAGCGTGCTTGTCACTTTTACCATTATTATTGGGTTACAAATCCCGAAAGATATCGGCGGAGGCAATTCCACCGATTAACCTCCCTGTCAGTTCACACGGCACAAGGCAGTCGTGCGAGGGGGTCGGTGAAGCGGCGGCATGGGTGTTTCAGACGTTGGAATTATGTTCCTTGCGTGTTTATGAGTTAGAGGAATATTACAGCCCACTTTGCAGACATTTCAAATGGCGTTTATATCAAAGGCCTTTGAGGCGGTCGGCAAACTAGCTCGCGACACCGACTCTGCGCATGCCACTCTGCATGCGCTGGTTCACAGATGCTTTAAAGGTGATCGGTTTGAGGGCCCTTGAAGTGCTCGTGAAACAGGGTTGTTTTACATAAAGGTAGCGTCTTCATGAATTAGGGATATAGTTCGTAGTGCACGCAGGCATTTTTTTATTTTTAGAAGATGCACAATTACTGGAAATTGGTTTGTATTGTAGCAGAAAGAACGGTCTAATCGCCCCAGTCGCAATATAAGATGTATTGAACTGCCAAAAATATGCTCAGCTAGTACCGTAATTTGGAAGCTTTATACTTTTTCCTTCCATTCTTTCTTTGCTCCAGCCTTGTGCATTCGGAGAAATACACCGTTTAGTTTGAATTGCCGTTTCCATTTAAAAGACAGACTGCTGCAGGTCCACAAAAGCTTCCTCAGCCTCCAAACTCCCTACAGCTGGACTCCCTGACAACAGAGGAAAACAGGAGGAAGAGCAAGGATTCGAACGGTTGTCCAGTGGTAGATGCTATACTAGTAGCAGAAAATGTGGAACCTGTGAAGTGTGACAGTTTGCGTGAGAAATGCTCCCGCTGGTTTAGCTTCAGAACCATTTGATTTAGCTAAAATCTCAATTTTAGAGCCTAAGAACTATTAACGGATTAGACACGTTTGCTTGCGTTTGTTCTATATTACTTGAGGAATGATATAAACAAGTTCACATATACCACCGGAGTCCATTGAAATACTATCCGAATCCCGCAGAGGTCAAATGCGAGCAATGTATATAAATAAATGTTCCTTGTTTCTTTACTTTTCCCCCGTACTTAAGCTGTCTCACTTGTGATTTTCTCTCCATGGCCCAGACTATACTTAACGTGTTGCTCGAGCAGCATGCAGCCTTTCTGCTTTGGCGTTTTTGTTTAAAAACAGAAGTACAAAAACAAAACAATCGATATAGTATACGTAACCGGCCAATTCATTTAGACCATCAGCAGCATTGATTGTGTGATATGTAAATCTACAGTGACACTCCTGCAATTGTGGCCATATATCTCCAATTTCATATAACAGCTGCGAATCATACGTTGCCTGCCCTGTCAACCATGCCTGAAGTGTTGGTTGACGTTTCGCCTGCAGATATAGGCTATACCTCAATAAAGCCACATATGAAAATTTACCTATGAAAAACGTGCGGAAAAAAAGTCCGGCGTTTCGGGAGTACTTGAGAACGAAGAGGTGCAGTATATATGTACTTTATTTTTTACAGAACTTTAGGCTACAACTTCTAAGAATAAGTATACAGGTGAATTGCGGCAGTTTCCAACCGGGTTTCATTTTAATATCGACTTAAGAATTAGCGACTGTGCTTAAAACGGGCGCAGTCGAAATAGCAATCTTTGACTACAGGCCACGGTGGAAGAAACACATTTAGGTGACGACTCTGGCCGCTTTTCCCGCGGGGAGCGAGCGACCAGATCGTGTTCGGAGCTAGCCTCGAACCAGTAGTAGTTAGTTCATTGGCGGTGCGGAACTAAAAAGTCCTGGTTTGAGGCTCCTGAGGTATGAGGTCCGTCCTCGGCGGCCACGGTGTCGGCGGCGTAGCGTGCTCGTCTTTTTCGCGGTGTGGTGATGTGGCGGTGGTGTGCGGCCAGTGGCTGGCCTCGCGTTTTGCTTTGGTGCTGTGTCGATCACAGGTGCCACCATCGTGCACGAAGGTGAGCGGACTCAAATGTGAAGGGGACCCGAAGGAGAAGAAGGAAGAGAACACAGATTTATGGACTTTGACGACTTGGTGGCGGCGTGGCGGCGGTGAGGTACAAAAAGAGGCGGTGAGCGCGGGAATGCGAGACCACCGCTGGGAGAAACAACCGGAGCGATCGGTTTAAAATGGACCCATACTTGGTGCCATCTATCCCCGTGCGAGTGAAGTGCGCTCGGTACGCCGAACATAATGTGGCCGCCGTGTTGGACAGAGAGTCAGCACTTAAACGTGTTTCTTCCATCGTGCTTCAGGCGTACTAGCGAAGCGCACGTTTTCCTCCCTCACAAAACAACGAAAAACCGGCACGTATATCGGAGCCTCGCAGTCTACACGGCAGCGGCCGAGGTGAGCGGGAGAGCTCTGGCCCCCTCTCCCGTCACCCCGCCACAAAGCAGCGACCATCGACTAAAAACCACACCAAGCCGCCGCGCCTCGAAAGGCAGCCGAAGAGTTCAAATAAATCCACCGGAATTTTTCTCCTTTTTTCCCATCACTCGTAGCGAAACCAGCCGCACCAGCTAACAGCGTCGTTGTGAACCGAGCGTTCATTTCACCTCCCCAGAAATGTACGGTGTAGCGAACCCAGGGTAGTCCTTGTTGTCGGGCTCCGCCGGAGCCAGGTACCGACCAGGACATCAGGAAGATGGGCCTCGAAAGCCGGGGTACTTTTCGATAAACCTTTAATTTACATTTGTACAGTTGATTCAAGACCAGAGAAGAGAAGACATTTGCTTGTCAAAGTTCGCTCATTTTAAGCACTTGGGTATCCCTACGTCCCTAGGTAGGACCCCCACATCGATGGATTGTCGGCCAATCACAGAAAAGTGTCCAGTTCAAACACCGCCCCACATTCCATGATTACGCACACTCAGCCGCCGTAAACACTTCACCGTCGGTCTAGACGGCGCCGAGAGTCTCACCAAAACACCGGCTCGTTGGAATTCACGCAGCTGGTCAAAACACCGTCCGGGGCCGAGACGTGACGTGCCGCCTTTCGACCCTTCGTGTCTACGCGTTGAATGAAGGCGTCCGGATGATCTCATCGTCCCGGATCGTGCCCTGGTGTTTCGGCGGTGAAACCTGAGACGTTGTTTTCCCTCTTCGGAGGCTATATCCAGACTTGTACACGTTAAAGTCTGGCTATATCACGGCGCACGACTCGTGCGTTCGCTGGGCAGGCGTGCCTCCGAGGCGATGATGGTGCGAGGCTCGCTGAGTCAGATGACCTTGAACCCGCGGGAGGCGTCCGGCGAAAACAAACGGCCCGATGCAGACATTAGGAAATGGTCCGGGGCCCATTCATAACACCGTTCATTACAACGGAGAAGTCACATGACCCGTCCTTCCTTGACGTCACCTAGCAAATCCTCATCGAACCCTTGTCGCCTCAGGGACCTTATGTCTCGCCAAACTCGCAAATCCTCATCAATCGGATGACCTCTCACTCGACTTCACGAGCTCACGCCCCTCACCAAACTAATGAATATGAGATCTCTAGAAGGTACAATAACTGTATAGGTCATTTCAGAGTTAAGCCTACGGGCATTTTGAGCAGTAATGACCGTCTTTGCCCGGAAACACCTTCTGTAGTTTAGCGACTCTCCATTGTTATCGAGACCGCAGGCTGTCGCAAAGGAGAACCAATTCACCCTCTTTAAGGGTGTTTCTGGCGCTCCTTTTGGCCTTGCACGTTCTCCAGCTCCACCGGGTATTTCCAACCCTATCAACGCCAGAATGTTTCTGTTGTCCGTTGTCCGTGAATCCAGAGCGGCCTGAGTTCAGTGTGAACACCGACGACTTGTCTCTTCGTCATGCTTGGCAGCGTCGTCAGCCGTCTGCCCGTCAAAATAAGGAAGAACAAAGGTGCTCTGGTTCTTTGGGATTGCCGTAAATGTGCGTTAGCGGTCTCGAGTTCAACTCCGCCTCGATTTCGGTCAGTGTGGTTTGCATTTCGTCGAAATGCAAGCATCTGATACCGATTGCTTTCTTTGATGAGAGCTTCGTTGATCCGACGAGGCACTCGTAGAATCCGCCCCACCATGGGGCGCACTCAACGATGAGCTTCCAGACGATTCGAGCGTTGGGAAAGTAACCAAGATCCTCGGGATCACGGATAGCACTCGAATGTTGTTGAAGATCTCCTGTTAGGGCTTTCTCGAACAATAAGTCGTTATTGCTCTAAATGACACTAGGAAGTCCTCTTCGTCAGATGAAGCGCCTAAATGCTATTAAACTTAAGTGAGTTGTCAATTCTCGAACGAGCCTTAAGTGAATCGCCCTGGTGATGGCGCATGGGAACAAAGTCACGTAGGTATTGTGAAGTCTGTGTTCCCCCTTTACCAGCAGCGGTCCTGTGAAATGAGCCCCAGTGACCTCGAAGGATTGAGTTCGGGTTTCTCGGTCTCGTGGAAGCGGAACTGTCACTTCTGTGACCGGACGGGCATTGAAGTGTTGGCATGTTATGCATTCCTGGATTACCTTTTTTTTTACCATTTGTCGTGCTGGTACCACACTGTAAAAAAATGTGCCCTCTGGAACCTATGCTGCCGGAAAGATCATCCGTAATTCTAATAACGGAAAGGTCCTATTAAACCCGTACACAATCCACAAATAAAAAGACGTTCCGCAAAACAGATTACGCAAAGTGCTCTACTATCTGTAAGGCTATTCAAGAGCTGTTCGTAAAACAACTGACTGGAATATGCATTCCGTAAAACATATTACGAAATTCGCTCTAGTATCCGTAAGGGTGTTTAAATGTTGTCCGTGAAAGGGCAGACAGAGAAGGCTTTCCGTAAATTGTATTACAAAAAGCACTCTTGAGTATGCGCAATCCTATGTGGAGCAAAAGTTTGTCTGTTTCTTGCACAAAGGCTGCGGTGATGTCAGAACACAGAGCCCTTATTGGCTGATTGAACAAAAAAAAAATAGCGGGTAGACCTCATGGTGTCTAGCATGGTGGTCTACCCACTCTATCCTTCCGATCAAGGCCAATGAGAGCTCGGCGCCATTTTGACGTCACCGTAATGTCTGCGCAAGAAGCAGACGACTTGCTCGCCGCACAGGGCGGTGTCAATAGAAAGGTGGGCTGTATAATGAGCTAGAAAAATCAATGCCTTCATTTAGCAAGCTGAAATTATTATCAAGGTTTTCTTTTTGGGACACAGATTACCATGAAAACTTTTAAGGTGGAACTTTATTTTGTGAAAAATATGAACTACATTAATAAATTTTTTTGACAATGGGCACCGATGTCCACAACCGAGTTGTGTTGGGTGCTCTTGTCGAGAGGTGCCGCAACCCGTTGTAAAAAGTAGGCAATAGAGCTAAGCAACGCATCTGGAGCAAGTTTCTTCAATGTCACTTGTTCTTCTATAAGCTCTGGCATTCAGATCAATGTGCACAGTTATAGAAGGTATTGGGATTACGAAATATTATCTGCGGTCTGATCGAACACTGCAGTTATTGCATTTTTAAACAGCTGTATGAAGCACCTTCTCGACAACACCAAACGTGGCTCTCAGTCATCTATGTCAGCACTGATGCACGAAAATTTAGAAAATGCTGCTTTACAGAGACGGAGCTATGCCTTGACGTGTCACAATAGTATTTACTGCTAAAATAGACCTTTGGTAAGAATATGAGCTCAACGCTTGTAGCAGCATATTTCTCCAGTTCAATTTACAGCCAGTCCCTTAGTGATGCTGCCCTATACATAGAGTAATGTTCATTGTGACAAACACTGATACAACCAGGTTTTCTATGAAAAAAAAGGTTGGAAAATTTCGAACTAGAAAAGGATCTCTTTAAAAGAATATTGAGTTTTCTTTCCTAAGCTGCTTGCAGCAATCATGCAATATCACCTGAATAATTGAGCAGAAAATATGAGAAGTACCTTAAAAAACTTTATTTGGGTCCTTGCAAAGCCAAAGTGGTGCTCCGTGGTGTTTTGTTTTTGTGTACAGATGCATGTAACATGATGTGCTAAAGAAGAGAAAACAGAGAAAAACTAATTAAATATCTGTATCCGATGAGCAACTTGTGCAAATTGAGCTTTATGCATAAGACATGGCCTCCCTCAGCCCACTTAATTATTACCCATGCATCTTATACAAAAGTCAAACAAATATTGCCCCTAATTGCTCATACTGTGATCCGATATCTAAAACCAATGTTTGACTTGAGGGTTTTGTTCCCCTGTTTTTTAGTAAAAACCGATAGACATCAAACTCAAATTCATTCGAAACTGTGAAAAAAATGCAAGGCCGGAATCATAATAGTGATTTGCTTTATAATGTGAAGCAGTTCTTGAGAACTGATGAACCAACCGGAAAACGCGATTCAGTTTGAGTAATGCTTTATTCGTAAAGTTCATGGGATCTTGCAGAAGAGTCTATGTAAAACTGGCTAAGCTAATATCCCAAACTTTTATAAGTTTGGGCAGCCACTCAAAATCTCCCATTAGAACGAAGGGCTAGTTGCACTCTTTCTCGTTGTCGAACCAGGTGGTCAGTCTCGAGTGCTTAGAGAGTGTGAACATTAGAAACTTTATTTTCTCTTTAGATATCTCTGAAGGTTTTCACAAAATTGAGGGCGTGAAAGCGTGCCTTTGTACTAAAACTGCTCTAAAAAGCTGGGGACTAAGCAATAGCTTAGTCCCCAGCTTAGCCCCAGTCCCCAATCTCACAATTTGGGAGCTCAATCCTATCCACGTTTGAGCACACCTGTGCACACGCTTTTGAGTTGAGCGAGTGGTAAAAATGGACAGGGTATTTTTATATGGCACATAATACTGTTTGCAAGGTCCACACTTTGTGCACCTGATTACCCCCAAAATGCGATCAAGCCATTATCTTTACCCCAAGTGCCTACCACTCGAGGAGCTCGCTTGGCCACCTCGTCAGCCCATTCTGACTGCGCATCCTTTATGTGTGCGAACGATACATTCTGGTGTACCTGCATGTCATATACTCCACTTCACAGGTTGGCTTCGGTGCTGACAAAGGCATAGGGTCGAATGCACGACTTTAAAAAAGCGTTCTCTGTGCGTGAGCGCTAGTACAAATCAGGCTGTCCTTATGTGCCTGTGCCGCTGCCTGTGCTAGAGTCAAATCGGTCACACGAACCACCCAACAGACCAGCCGAACGATAAAAGTGATAATAGATTCGCCCTCAAATGCTTTCGCACTTAAAATGAAAACAGGACAAGCTGGGACAAGCAACCCATTAAAAAAAGTACCATGAAACTTTCATTACATCAGTTATTTTATATCTACAAGAAATAAAAATGTGAAGCCAAATGCTTAAAATTAATTTATAGAGACCATAATCGGGTCTGCACAGATACAGAGGAAAAAGCCAATAATGTGGAAGGCTTTCCTAAGAACTGTTGCATTTGATACTGAAGCTGTACAAGTTAGGTTAAAATAAAGGTTAGATATAGATTTTTCTTCATAAAATCTGGACAAATAGACATTCGACTACGACTGTGGAGGGGAGGGGGACACAGGCGGCAGCTGCATCTTTGTTCTGCGAGCACCTCGACAAGTCTATTCAATTTGGATTGTGGGGACCTGTACCTCCATGTCTTGGCAGAGAAATCCGCCATGAGGACGGCGGATTTCTGTGCCAAAACATAGAGGCCACAATACATTTTTCAAAGAATTGAGCGGCTAGCAGGACTAGTGGACAGGGGAGTCACTGCCGCCCACCGTAGAGAAAACTCCGGGTTAGATGTGACCAATATTGTCCAAAACGTTTTCAGAAGGGTGCTGTCAGTCACATCAGGTTTGCTTTTCTCTCAGATACCCTAGATTATAAAAACTGAACTATTTACTTCCCAGCAAAAAACATGTGCAGCCAACTCCGCAAACTGACTTTTTCAAAGTCCTCAATCGTCAAAAACTGCTCGACATCTCACAATTCCAAATGTAGTTCCTGAAAAGAAAACACAAACAGGAATGAGAATCTTAACAAATGAAAGTTGCTTAAATTGTAGCTGGCTATAGATAAGCAAGGTAATCCTGCAGTACAATGGCCACAGGAGACTGCCAGATATCAGCTGACCTGTGCTCTAAGAAATGCCTACTAACAAGACTTAAAAGCCACGCAGTTCCCTTTACTTAAAGGTTACCTTATAATGTGTTAGAATAAACAAAAGAACATATTTAAAATCTTCTTAGAGCAAGATCTTGTAGGCATCGACATAAACTAAGCGAAAAAAAACATGCATTTAGAGGACCCATGGTAATATTTTTTCGGCTTGGGCAAGATACTCTATATGAAAAAAAACTACCTAATTAGGTTATTTAAAAAAAGTAACCGATAACAGTTACTCCTAAGAGTTAATTCCATTACTTTATTTTCCTTTTTTTTAAAGAAATAAACAAGGAAAGTTGGAGCTGGCTATGCTCAGGTGTATTGCACAAAGTGCCTGTATTCGTGTTATTTTATCTTATTTAAAGCAGCAGCTGCTTTTCTAAATTTTCATCCGAAACTTTTATTTTACTGAAGGCAAACACATCCACTTTCAACGCTGCATAAGATTTCAACTGGCACACTCGGTAGAATGGCTTGCAAACACAAGGATTTGTTACTGGGTAAGACCTTAACGATACACAAAGCCATTAACCCCGAGGTTACCTTTCTCCATCACTGCGCCTTACCAGTACGCACAAGCTTTGGACGGAATTGAAAAAAATTTTCTCTTCATTTATCTGTTGTCAGTGTTTTCTCTGTATTGCCAGCTGCGCTTTTTCATTGGCACTCGTCATCCATAATCCGAAATGTGTAATCTTTCCGGTCGCTGTCTATCCATGACAATCTAGATTTAAGGTATGCATCAGATTATGCTCCTCAATGTAACGGTAATTAGAAAGATTAGAAAGTTAACTACAAAAGAACATTGCTAGTTTCCTTATTCAGAAAAGAATAACGGGATACAGAAGTTACTTCCCACAAACATAGCCTGTGGCGGTTAAACGTTACTTAGAAAACAATTGTTACATGAATATGTTACTTGCAACGTGTCACTACTTAATACAGTTGAATATCGTTAATCCAAACTTGCGGATAATTCAAACTAACATGCAGGTCCCATCCTATGCGTCTCTATGAGAGAGAACTCCTTGTAATTCAAATTTTGTTTTATTCAAACAAATTTTCGGTCCCCCTCGAGTTGGAATTATCTAGATTCGAATGAACAACCTGCGATTCAAACGTGGCAAGTTCATCGGCTACAAAACGCCAGCAGCAGGTGACCTAGTATTTTTGAGTTCAGCTAGAGTAACTAGATTCAAATGAATTTAGCATATTACGTTTCAATCTATCTATAAATGTATAGCAACACCAGCTGAGGTCAAAACAATGTTTCATGTGACAGACACTACTACAAAACTTGTCGGAAAAGTGACACCAGCTACATCAGCGTTGTCTCCCTCTCAGGGTCATGCTCGATCTGTAATAACTCAGACATTTTACTCACCATGATAATACACCTGCGTAGTTGACCCCGTAAATCGACTTGTTAAAATGGTTAAATCATCAAACGTTGTTCGACGTTTTGAGATGCTAACCGTATCTTCTGAAAAAAAAACGACATACAGAAGACTTTCAGTGGCAAATATGCGGCTGACTTGGCTTTCAGACATCATAAAGTTGCGTGCTAACTCTTGCCCAGACATGCCTCGTCTGAGCCGCACCAGAAACATAAAAAATTCATCCGCCAGCCCGTGCTCCCTCGGGCGACCACAAATCTCACTTTGTTTTTTTCTTCTTTTTTTGTTACACCTTTAGTACCACATGCCACTAGCACGAGGCGTGAAGTATTTGAGCAAGCAGTCAAACACTGCAGAGTTAACATGTTCCGTGTAAAACATACACTTCTTTGGAGATTCTGGCAATATGCTTGTTGTCACAAGTCTCGCCACAGCGAGAGAAAGTTGCACAACAATTTTTTGTTGTGCATCTTTCATACTTCCACGGGTGCAGTTTTTCTCGATAGGTTGTTCGGTATCTGCAAGCAAAGTAAAAGAAACGAAATTGTTATGAAAACAAAACTATTTTATGCTAAGGCCAAGTGAAACAGTTTGGAAAGTGACGTTTACATTACTTGCAAAGCACTTGCAGGAGTGCCGTGAAATGCATCGTAAGAAAACAAACAGTTGATAGACACACGCTTTGTAAGGTAGCACCGCTTTTAGCGAGTGTTTTGCGAATATTTGAATTTTAGAATAGCCTTCTTTGACTCGGCAGCCGAATTGAATAGACGATTTAACAACTACTAAATTTAGATTCTTATTTTAAGAGTTGTTTGTCAAAGTTTTTGATAATTTTCGAATAGTTGAAAACAGTCTGAAGGGCTCAGCACCTCGAATGTTCCTTCACATGGGCTTGAATACAGCACGCCTGCAATATGGTGCTCTTCCCTCAAGCAGGGTCTGCATACTGGGCAGAATGTCCGTGTTCCTACTATGCATGAGAAGATTACCGCTAGCCCTTCACCCCTAGTACCGGTTTGTCTTTTAGTACAATGTCGCGTATCCGTCTACTATGGCACCCAAAGTTAACTGCGCCCTTTCTCGGAAAATTTATATTTTATGCCCCGATTGCTCCTGCCCCGTGTGGTCTGCAGAAAGTAACTTAAATTCCAGTGACATGCTTTTTTTTTGCAAAATTGTATGCGATCAGCGATACCACACAAACTCACTTCAATGTATTGACATTGATTTTTCCGTTGTTTTTTTGTACACACACCGTTCTCGAGTGGTATCCTTCGCGTGATTTCTATGCTTCTTTCGCAGTTTGTCTGTTGCCAAAATCTTGCTGTAGTCGGCAAACTTCTACACTGTTCTTGTTTTTGTCTATTGTATGACACCTTTTAATTCTAGTAATTCTCCCCTTTCAAAAACATGTACAAAATATTCGAAAAGTGTTTGATTCGTATTAGATTGAGTTCTATAAAAACTAGAATATTAGTATTCGATTTGGTTAGAAAAATCACTCTTGGCACACCCCCACTTTTAGGCCAATCTCGAGACCAATTGAATGTTGTTTTACTTGGTGCAATACACGACTTCCACGTGACATCATATTCATCCTCTCTGCTCGCGACAGAAGCCTACCTTTAATGCACAAGGAGTGCTTACTTGTTCCACTAGCTTGCCACGCTCGTTTCCCATTAGTGGAATTAGCACAGTAAAGTGTATGCTTGAGAGAGTTCGACCACCAGAGAGGAAAACCCAATTATGACAGGGTAATCAGTCTATACAGGCTCACCATTAGAAGATTGCTGTGCTACTGCCGTGGCTTAAAGAGGTGCTGCATTATCCGTCAAAAGACCTGACTTCAGCTCAGGTTCCTCTACAGAAATAATAGACTACGTGGAAACGCCGTGCAAAAAACCACCGGTTTAAGGTGCTTAGAAAGTTCCCAAAAAGAATTAAATAGTTACGTGTAATTATCGCGTGCGGGGCAGTTCCAATTTCACCACTGAAGGGAACGGGCTAATTCAATATTACTGGACGTAAAAGATGGCACGACCGACTCCGACGTGAAGGGGACACATTCTAGTTTTATTTCTCGTGCACTCGCGCTTACAGAGCCTTGAGATGATGTTGGCAAGGCTTGTCCATTTGGCTCAAGCTAGAGGGCATAGTCGTCATCGTTTGAGAAGTCGCAGCAGAGTGGCTATCACCGCACCGCCAGAGCCGTTTATTGAGTGTGTGGCCTTTCATTGGTTTTTATAGACGAGCGTCTCGCGGCCAACCGCGACGTGTACCAGTGGTCGCGAGTTCTAACAATGCGACACGACTAATTTTAGCCCTCTTAGCGTCGCTACAGTGAAGGGATATAACTAAAGTTCTGCGTTTTCGGAGCTTTTTTTTATTATTGAAATAGGGGGTAGATTTTTTGGGGGGTTTAATTTTTTTCGTACAGATGCGTTTTTTTTTTTTTTTGTAAATTGGTTACGACTTAACCGATTTACACAAAAGAACCGAATCTGTATGAGTAAATGTAACCCCCCGCCCCCCCCCCCCCCCCCCCCCCCCCACACACACACACACACAAAAAATATTTCGAGGAAAAAAAAAAAAAAAACTTCGAAAACGCAGAACCCTAGGTATAACTCTCGGTGACTGAGAACTTGATTCAAGTGAGCTTTTCGGTACGGCCATATTCAATGGTGGAATAAACAAACATTCACTCCGAACCAAACCACTAAACCGTGTAGTTGCAGAGCACGGTGCAAACACGTGTTCTTGGCTTCAGGAGGTACTGTGCCATCCGTCGGGAGTTCTCCACTCGGTTCAGGTTCTTCTGAAGAAATAACAATATATTACATGGAGAAGCCGTGCACAAGAAAACCAGTGTTTGAGGTACTGAGAAAGACCCAACCACTGGCTGAATAGTTGTGTGCAATTTTAGTGTTTGGTACTGTTCTCATCACTGGTCTTACCTTGACTTAAAACAGACACTGCAAGCTGCTTTGTGCCAGGACGTTCCTTTTCAAAGTTTGTTTTGTCGCACAACACAGCACCTGGAATGAATCTTCACAAGTGTCATTTTTTAAGTCCAGCGCAAGCCGTACGTTAAAGAGAGGAAATCGGGGAAGGCGAAATATAGAGACGAAGTGAAATCAAAAGACGCAGAGTACATAATGTCAAATGCTAAGAAGACGCTGAAGAAAAAAAACTGGAGAAGAAAAAAGCAGAAAAGGGGAGAAAAGATTGGTGCTTTTGATTTGGCAGTTGTACAAAACAAAAAGCAAGGATAGGTTGTGAGTTGAAGTGACGGAAAGGCACCCAACATTTTGCTCCGGGTGCATGCGACAACTAAGGAAATATATTGCGCAGCTGCGCATGTGGTTGTCGGCGCAAGCCTGCTTTCGTGGTGGTTTACAAATACATACCAAGTAGAGCTTTAACAATAATCCGGCGTATAGGCGGTTTACCCTTCCGACCCTTCACCAAGCGGCCACGCAGCTGTACCGCGGCTTCTTTGGACTCTTCGTGTGGCTGAAGATTGTCGGCACGAAATCAGGGTGGTTCTGGAAGGTTGACGGCCCCCCTACAATTCAATTTCAAATTATAACCAAGCGAGATTCTCCAGGAGCGTACAAAATCGACGTACACGTCACAAAATGCGCGCTGCAGATCCGGCAGTGCTCGTTCGGCCGCCATGGTGAGCCGTCCGTGTTTCTTCTCCTCGCGGAAGCTATCCAAGCCTCTCTCTTCGCGCGATAAAACCTGGCTGACGGAAATCATAAAAACTTGGCGTTCTCTTCGCCGTTGAAGTAATTCGTGCAACCAAACGCAACACAGTGAGCTGGCATGGCGACAAACAAACCGACTCGCGATCTTTCGCCCAGCCGTACTCGCTTCCGCGCCTCGGTCGCAACCTAGGAATAGCCCTTACGCCCATTTGTTTTCCAACCAAGCAGGCGGCGCTAGCAATAACACACTGTACTCGCACATGCGCAGCAGCTTTTTTGAAAATTGTAGATTGAGATAGCGGCGAATGTCATTGAACCCGAACGTTTAAAGCGACACAAATCTATGGTTTCGGTTTTTTCGAGGAAATGAGCGTCGAAAATACGAACGTATATATGACAGTTCCCAATCAATGTTAATAAAAAGGGCAGAACGAACTCACCGTTTTGATAACAACAAGGAAGGCCCGCACACCATCCGGAAAACAAGGTAGTTTAAAGTAGAAAAGTCGGAACCTCAGAACCACCAAGCACATTGGCCCGTTGTGCTTGGTGGCACAACGGGTCAATGTGGCACAACGGGTCAGCAAAGCGCGGTAGCAAAACGAGCGAGCCTAGATGGGTAGATGAAGAGATATCGGCGGTGTGATTCTACTAGACAAAAATCTCACCACGTGCCTTTTCAATTGAGCGGTAACTAGCGCAACGTTATTTTGGAACGTTTATCATAACTTTTTTGCCAGTGCAATAGATGATTGTTTAATGTGTGAGTACCGTTTTCTATTAGTCTAAACCAAATAAAACAATTTTCAGCTTGTCATGAACAATGTTTGTTGTTGTTTAAAGAATCGTAACTTTAGATTTACGGACAAGTCAATCGTATTTCAGATCGCGGATGCTTCTCCGTGGCTTTTAATGATTAGCTCTACGTTTCTTTACGAAACGTTTTTACCGTGAACCCAGTACCTTTCTCTGAGTTGCACTAGTGTGTCTTACACTTCTTCGTGTATTACTTGGCGGTGACACTGTCGGACAAGCAGTTCTCCCAAGCGATGTCTACTTGTCAGTACGCTTGGGTGTCGTTCAGTGTTCGGCTTGTCACTGTATCGAAGCCTCCCGGTGTCACGGAGAAGGCCACCATCGTCGACATGCACCGATATGTTTTCAGAGGCGAGTCCAAAAATATGCGTTCATCTCTTTTAGTACACTCGATTTCACGGTGAAGGTCCTCTCGCTACGCGTGTCGTAACAAGTCTTTTTCGGCCTGATCCAGCTCAGTGGCTGTTAGTTTACCGGTGTTACTGCTCAGATGCCTTAGCTTGCTGACATAACGTAGAATCCATGCTGTTACCCGAAAGAGATGTGTCGTATCGTTGTAATGTTCAATGTTCAGCAACACTGTTAGTTGTGAGTCACCTATTAGTCGGGAGTGTGGCCAGAAGTTCTCGTGCATTTTGATCCACGAAGTTCCTTCCAGCCAGAGAGAACTCTCAACCAGTTGATTAGCACCGATCCCTCTTGTCATGATATCTACATGATTTTTTTTTTAATTTGCCGCAGTGCCTCCACTAAGAGAGGTCTGGGAGGTGTTGAATCTCAATAACGCGGTCCTGCATGAACGGCTTCTACTGAGATGGTTCTCCTGTGGTCCAATAAGAGCGATAGTTGAGTCAGTCCAGAAGTTTGACTCATATGGCGTTTGTTTTAAGCTTCTCAGGACATAGCTCTGCAACATGGCTGCCAACAGACGTGCGCCACTAACTCTAGCCACGGTAGTGGCAGCTGCTTGATTGGAGAAATTTGCGGCTCGCTCATCAGGTTGGTCGATGTAGTATACCCATTAGCATATGTGACACATACGTAGACTACTGCACCGTATCGCTCGGGCTAGTGTCAGCAAATACGTGCAGATTTTTTTTTTATTTTTTTTTTTACAATCTTAGTTGCCCCGGCCTTGTAGAAACGTTGCAACTAAATGTTTTGCAGCTCGTTCTTATGGCAGGTTTTCATCCCATTCTACGTGTCTTTGACAGAGTTTTTGATATAGATCCTTTTATCTAACAGTGAATGGTGACAACCTTCCCAGGGAGTCGTACAGGCGTGTTGTTGTCTTGAGCACAAATCTCTTCGTACTCATCCCAGGATCTGGTTGTGAAGTCGTAGATGTGGTGAAAGTCAGGTGGTCAGTGTTTGAGCTCCTCGTCAATCCTAACACCATCAGGACACTCTTAAGGTTTCCCAGGTGCTTGGATTCGCAACAATCACTTACGAAGCGTTCGTTTATGGTCTAGTTATTTGAGACCCTGTTGTGGAGTGTAATGAAAGCAGCTCCGAAGATGGATTTTGCGTCGATGCAAAGCCCTAGTGCTTTTTCTTCGGTTCCTGCTCCCACCAGGAGGTCATCGACATACAGAAAATCCCCAGCAGCGCCGCCGTATTTAGGTATTCTACTTCCAAACTCTTCAGATGATGCTTTAGTGTAGCCACTAGCAAGAACCGGCAGTCTGTTGTTCCAAATGGAACTCTCGTCATGCGCCAAACCTGTACGTTCGGTCTCGGTTTATTTGCTTCCGGCGTCGCCTGGTACTACAGGAAGCGCAACGTGTCCCGGTCATTTTACTGTATCGCAATCTGCAGGAATGCTTTTGTTTATATCTGCCACCAACGCTATCCTCTGAGTTCTGAAATTGAGCAACAACTCAATGAGATTAGCGGTCGAGTTAGGTCCACTTTTAACGCTTTGGTTCAGAGACCTGAACTCGTGTTCATGTGATGAAGCGGTAGATACAATGCGGAGCCTTGTACTGCATGACTCTCGACTGCAGCCTGATGTGGTACCTTGTAGATCGGCTTCTGATATTCAACGTCGTTCCCCGTTGCCGGTTCTGCCACTCCTTCGGTGCAGTACACTCTTAGAAAAAAGGGTATGGATAGTCCTCCCTTAGGGGAGGAACGGTCTTGTAACCTATGTTCCTTTAGAACAGGAGAAACGTTCGTCCCTGAAGCAGGGGAGCAAAGTTCCTCCGTCGCTTGCATCTCAATATGGCGGCCCCGAATCGAACAAATCGAGCCCAATAAGGCTTGACGAGGACGCTACGTCTCTTGTACGGGACGAGAGCAGCAGCAAATAAAAGCGTAACACGAGCTTTCCGCAAACTGTGTTGATTTCCGAGGCCAGATTCCCCCCACAGGTACAGAAACTTGCGTTTCGAAAGCAGTTACTCAGTCTTCTCGTCGACAGCACTGTGATGTTATAGGGAGACAACCGATACCCAGTTACTTCGCGCACTTTGCGTCTTATCTTTGGTGTTCCTCGAGTCACAATTCCTTCGACAGCCGCACATCACGGAGAAGGGCAAACTCAATCCGCGAAACCAAAAGCCGCTCTCGAAAGAACAAACTCGAAGCCGCTTTTTATCGCGTAGCGTGAAAGAAGGTTAAATCACTAGCCACCAGATGGCGGGGTCAAGCAGAATAATTACAAGTAGCTAGGCTAGATGGCGCTAGGTACCGCCCGATTCATGTTTTACAAAAACATAATTTGCTTTTCTCAGGCCACTATTGCGCCTGGGGATCCTCTACTATACACACATTACGCTTCTTACAAGCATCAGGTATACATCAGGTGAACATACATTGAGCACATACACGGTGCATTCAAATATCAATACAACCAGACGACCACACTAACCCGAACACTACACCCGTGCTCTGCGTTTTCGTTTTTTTGTACTGGTCGTTTTGAACGTACGGAACTTTTCGGTGACTCCCTAGCAATAAAAAATATACCCAGCATGTTGATTTTTTTCCAGCAATGTCATACCTCTGAGAGTATTTTGAATAGCTCAGGGGATGAATCTTTTATTAAAAAGTAAACGCTCGATCATGCCGCAATTATTTGAAAGCTAATAAATCAAGCCGCTCCAATGCGGTTCGAAGCCATGAGTTTGTTTCCCCACACGGCACGTCGTAGCCTGTATTGCTATTGTTTTTTTCTATTTGTGCTGTTCGCGCAAAGCTGCAATTGCCGTCTTCAATTAATCTCTGTAGAGCGGATATTCACTCAGCTGGAAGTGATGCGCTTCACGGGCTAAGAAATCGCTTTTCGATCAACTTGAATGCAGTCAAAGCCGCGACTTGCGGCAGGTGTTAAGTGTACGGAGCTACGCCGTGGCGAGCCCGAAAACTTCTAGCGCTCATCCCAGCGCGCCACGGATGGCAGTTTCTCCAGGAACCGTAGTATATTTAAACAGCAAAATAAAGGGTAGCTTGTTTTTTTCTATTTTACCTACTATTGTTTTTAATGCCGAAATTCCATACTGTAAATATACGAACTTTCCGTCACGATTTCGTACTGTTCAGTCCTTGCCCCAGAGCGCAACCGCTCTCAGGGACGAGACAATTCCAACAGTCACATTGGCCACTGTACGATAGGAGCTTCTTCTGTTCAGACCAGCATTCCAACATGACTATCCGCACGTTCCTCGATGGCACGTAATCCCTGGAGTGGTATTAAACTTTTTAATGTAAAGCGGTATGTGAACCTGCGACACCCCGCCCCCTCCGATCACGGCCCGACCAGCGGCATCAATGGCCAACAGTTTACGATCTCATCTTCTTGTTACACCACTGATAAGCGAACACGCGGTCACATGGGCGATAATTCCAGTCTTCTGTTCACAAGCCACAACACTGCTATCACGATGTTGCAGCTATGTTGCTGACACGCACAAACACAGAACCACGTTGAACGCCGGTTGCACTCGGCATGGGAAAACAGAACCGAACTCGGAGGGAAGGCACCCGGGCAGCCCGCAGCAAAACCTGTCTGTCTTGAATGCAGTTCCTGTGGTTTCCATAACGTCGAAAACGTCGACACAGTTCCGCGTGGTTTCTCTACTGTAGTGACTGCAGTGCTGCAGTTCCGTACCGCGCGAGTCCCGCAATCCGGAGACGGCCATCACCCAGCGTACGTGGCGCTGCTGGCACTGCTCCGGAACTTCGCTGTTTCTAGCGGCTTCGTTTGCTCGTTTGATAAAATTAGTGATAAAAACGTCAATGCAACCCAAATGTTCTGCACGTCTAGACTAGAAGACGGAATTACAGGCGGCCTTCGCTGCCGCTGAAGCTCAATCAGCTCAACAGCTATTTATAAAACAACGTGCGCGACCTGCTCGAAAAACGAAACCGAAAGACGATGAGTCGGGAAGGCGAAAGTTTTCTTCCGTCTGCCTGGAGAAGGAGAAAAACGTTTCGTTCCTCCCCTTTTCTCGTGTCCGCTTGGGGGCGCATCGGTAGAAGGGAGGAAGACGCGCCGTTGCTACTTTTTTCCTCCATTTTTTCTTAGAGTGTACTATCTCACGACAGCGTCGTGCGGGTGAAGCAGGTCTGGTGTTTTTTTAAAAACGATTGGTGAGCTGGGCTAAACACGGAAGAGCAACTTCGTATCGTGAACCAAATCGTTTATCGCTCTCTTCGAAGGAGTCGAGCACTCGTTGTTTTGTCGAGTTATCCCCTTTGTCTTCGGTCACTCCGATAGACTCTAGTGTCCAAAACCGTTCCAAGCAGTCTGCTGCTTCAGACTCTGTCATGGACGTGCTTAGGACGATCGTTTGCGTACAGTGTATATCTTGAACTGTTATTCTCACGGGGCCTTGAATACTCTATCCAAAGGCTGTTTCTACCGCTTTGAGTTTTTCTTTTAGTGATCGGGTTTTTCTCATCACACGATCCCAGTAATTCTCTGAGCCGATGAGAACATCGATGTCTCCTCGTTCATCGTTCGTTGTGTCGGCCATTTTCAATCACCGAAATAATTCCTTTACGCTGGGTTCTGGGATCGGTATCTTCTGATCTCATATCCCGTCCGTCTGAAGAACCACAAGCTGGTAGATCGTGTCGTCTTGGGCCGTTAAGTAGGCGAGCACCCTCTTGAGTACTCGTTTGGATTGATGTCCGTGCAACACACCGACTGTCAGCTTCTCATGTCCCAAGAGTTTGCATTTGAGCCGTTCAGAAACATTCTTAGTAATGAACGAATGTTGGCTCCCGCAGTCGAAAAGAGCTCGAACGACCGTCCCGCTGTTCTATCCTGCACACCAGATCGTTGCGGACTGGAGCAGGACGTCTGGCCTGGCGGCTCCACTTGTGGATTCCAGATTGACTGGAATACTCGTCGTAGCTTTTTCGTCTACATTGGGTGACTTGTAGTCCGGACCGCACATCGCTGTCGCATGCCTTGTCGAACACTATGTGCATTGCATGCTACTTTTACCCACATTAGTGCGGTGATTTGGTTTCGGGCAGTGAAAACATCGTTGTTCCAGACACAGAATCTTCTTCTTTTCTTCGATCGAAATGTTCGCACAACAAACAGCTTTTTTTTTTTTTTTTTTTGCGTAGAAAGCAGTATTGGATCTCGTTTATTGATGCAGTATTACTGGTGAGGATTGATAGCGTTATCCATAACTTCCTTTTTTCTCACTTTTCTTCTTTGTTCGCAGTTCACGCGGCCGCTGTTTCGTGTCCATAGCTTGATAGGCAGCTAGGTTCTAGCGAGGCTGTCGACTTCCACTCTCAAAAAGTCAAGCAGTTGTTAGAATAGTGGCACGATACCTCGTTCAGTGGTCTTTGTTTCCGCAGTTCGTTCCTGAGAATCCTCGGACCTCGTGGACATTTTCCCATTTGAAGCGTTTGTTGTCGATACGTATTATGTCTGTTTATTGAGTATCATTTTTTTAAATTCCAGCAGAATTATTTTGGTAGTGCGCCCGGAACCACTGGAAACAGCATAGCACAAAATGTCTGCTGTTTCTGCCCTAGTGCCTCCAATCCTCGGAGATGGGCGACTAGGGTGTGTCGTAAAGCCTTCGGAGACCACGGACGCCATTGATGTCTCGCACCGGGTGTAGATCCAGGAACTTGCGTATGTGCCTCTGGACCAAGAAGTTCTCGTTGACGAATCGCTTTTTCAACAGAATCACGGCGTCCTATTAGCACCGCGATGTGAGAGGCAAACCCTTGATGGCAATTGCCGCCTCGCCAGTCACCGCAGACCTGAGGTATCTAAACTTGTCTAGCGTCGTTAATTGGTCGTCTTTGTGTATTACTTGTTCGAAATGTACCCAGAACTCTTGCCATGAGATGGTTTGGCCGTCAAACATGAGCAGCTCGAGCTTTGGAAGTTTCACTCGGCAATCAGCCCTCGTCGCTTTTCTGTTGTTATTCATCAGTGACGAATTAGAATTTCGTGATCCCGTAGCTTGGACATCCTTCAATCATCCTTGAATTTTCGAAACATGCTTGACGATCCGATAATTATATTAAATCGTTCGTATGAAGTTTTCTTCTAATGCTCCATCCGGTACGAGTGGCTCGATGACATTGTTTACCTGAATTAATTTGGCTTGGAAGGCTTTAAGCTTTGCTGATAAGATGCCCAAGTTCCCTTCGTTTTTCGCGTTTTAATGTAAGAATCGATTTCAGAAAGAAGTTTGGTCAACTGAGAGCGCACGGCAGTTCGCTTTCCCTTGAGTTTTTCATGGCCTGCGGATTGCGTTGCTTCGGTCACTTGTCGAATCCATGATGAATCCTCGAAGCCTCCCTTGAATTAGTTGTTACTCCCGTGTTTTGGCCCCAAAGGTTCGCGCAAAACGAAGATGGTACCGTTATTAACGCAAACTAATTTATTTACAGCTATTTACAATAAATATATGAGCTTGCCGCTTTCGGTTGTCCGCTGGCCATGGTCCATCCTCCTTCTTTTCTTTGTTGTCTCGCTCTTCCTTCTCTTCTCTCTCAGATAAGATCAGATCAAAATTTATTTCCTCAAAGGTATCCCAACTGGGATGCATTACATGAAGGGGGAATAAACAGTGAACTCACCCAAATCACAAACTCACGCCCCTCACCGAACTCAAACTCACCGAGCCCATAAACTCACCAAACTCACGACCCTCATCGAACTCAACGCCCCTCACTCAACCTCAAACTCATGAGCTTTCGAGGCTTACAAACTCACTCAGCCTAACCTCACACCTGATCGTGAGTGTGAGTGAGGTGAGTGAGTGCAGTCATGAGCGTGTTTTGCCAATGTATGCTATGAGCAGAGTATAAACCCTGCACCAAACTTTTTTTTTAATGAGATGTCCATGCATATTGTGGTATTCTCCACTAAAAGGTGCGAAAAAAAGAATTTCACAAATTTGGCACTCACATATATCCTAAAATAATATGTGAGAGCTCTCCCTCAATACAATTTCAGTCAATCAATACATGCTTCGTTTTTCTAACATTCAACAATCGCGGTTTTTGATAAAACTCACCAAATATTAGAGAGGCACACAAGTCATACCGTCAACCTCACTCTATAAATTGAAACACTTATAGAGGAATAAATGCCTTTACGATGGGGGTTCTGGATTGACCTGATAGTCTAGAAGCAAAAAATTGAATCATCATTCGGTCCTCGTAAAACGTAAAACGAACAGGCTTTTTTGTGTTTTTGCTGTGTGATCGGCAGCTATCTTCGCCATGGCAGGAATCGCTATCTTTAGAATGACGTGATTGTCCGGTGTTCTAACATATGATAATATTATTACGTGAATAAAGTGTTATCTTACAAGGGTGTCAAACTAATATTTCAACCAAAAGTCCCAGTCTTTCTCTTCTTTTTTTATTCACTTCCCTCCATTTTCTCTTTATCGTAAATGTACCTTAATCAGAAAAAGATAAGATAGTCAAAAGGTAAATTTATGCAGCGCTACACGACAGTGTTATTTCGCCACGCCAAAACATATCGCTAGTTTTTCACCGATTGCCTTCTGGTTCACAGCGGTCTCCTACTCGGCGAACGAACAACCGACACTGTTTCAAGAGACGTCAAACGGGGCACCTCGACTGGTGCCCGATGCTAAACCCATGCGTCCAATCATGTGCAGCCAGCGCGTTAACATGGTTTTGCGAAGCTCGCAAGTGCACTGGCATAGCCTCCTTTATCAGCGGCGAGATGTTTTGGTAGCACCCTCATATTGTTCCCTCTCACGACGTCATTACCTTGCGAACAAAAGTTCGATGGTGTTCGTAATGAGCATGGCGGTAGCAGGAAATCATTGAGCTCTGAAACAAGCGCTGACAAGACCGCCATAATTGAAGTTCTTACATGCCTCTTATTTTCGTCGAAGAGAAATCCTTTTCTAACGTTACAGTCAGCATTCGGCCAATCGTGGAAGGCCGATCACAACGACGCTTTAGATCGCGCACGTCGCCAATACTAACAGAGCCTCGCAGTTCGATGACGGAACTATAGAGTGCCCGGTCACAGATTTGGAGCGCGAGGATCTGGTAGCACAGAGCACATCTCGGGGAGTCTGGTGTTTAGCGCACAGCTTTTGCAGCGGCGAGGATCCAAAACATAATTTTCAAAGCCGACGAGAGGCACCAAGCGGACAAACTTGGTCAAGCAGCTCTTGCAGATCACGTTGGCAGTTAGTTCTTCCTGGTTCGCGATCCGGGTCATCGAAATCAGAGTCGATATCCGTATCAGCTGAATAATCGCAAAGTAGGTTTTTAAAGAAGAGCTTGTCAATTCCATAACGACTAAGCAAAATTCTACCCGCTGCCATTCTGAAAAAATAAACAGTAGTAGCATTTTGTAATAGCAATATTTCTTCAATTCTCAATCAAACGTAGGTTGCCCATGAACAAAATAACATTAACCTGATTTGAAGCCTCAACTAAGCCAAGAAAACATAAGCATGCTCAGGGTGGGAAAAAGGCTGCAGAGCGTTCCATTATATGCCGGGTTATGAATGTCCCGGACAACAAACATTCGCCTTATTTGAAAAATTTAGCCGGACGGCGCTCTATCTTTATACGTGCTGCTTCAGAAGCTATTAAGGAATGCACTTATGACCGCGCAATAATGTAGAATAAAAATCACTTCTGTTTTCGCTGATTCTCGCTTGAAACATCAGAGCCCGCGCAAACAAGCCTTCCACCATCTTGAAAACTGTCTTCACGCGATCGCAGCGCCAGAACGGTGCAATCTGAAAATGTAGCCAATGCCACCAGTTTCTCAACATGTTTTCGCCGGGAGATGAAGCATGCAGGATATCATAAAAATCGCAAACTTTCGGGAGACATGCCGAGGGGAAAGGCGGCTGTTAGGTAAAGAGAAATACTCGGGAATGTAGTATGTCACGTTTGTTCCGCGGAAAATATAGTTTCGCTCTTTATCTGATTTCTATAGTTTTGTTAATATTATCAAAATTCAGAAATCTCATATTCTATGTTGATAAAAAGAAGAATGAAAACACCGCTCGTTCTTTTAAGCAAAACACAATCTTAGTAAAAGAGATATCAACAATTATGTACTTTAGTTTGACGTAGTACTGAGGGCCTAAATTGTATCTATAAAAACATCAAAATTATGACACATGCATTTAAAATGAGCGTACCTTTAGTAAAACGAATTAAAAAACGCCCTCACCCAGTATGCAGCATAATATCCTCGTCCGATTGTTCCAGTTTTTGTTTTCGTTATTTTATACTTTAAATTCTTGTTCGAAGCCCCACAACACATCCCAATACCCCAGACGTATAAGAAAAAAAATATATATATACAAGAAAAAGGAACAATGTGCGAGCAAAGTAAATGGGGCCCAACACAAGTGTGCGGATGCGTTGCTTTCCCGAGAGATATGACTCACGCCACCCGACCTGCCCCCTATTCCTACCTTCCTCCAAAAAGAGCCCATCCCGGTTGCCATCCGGTCCAAAACTGCCCCGCGGTTTCGAATTCCGCTTTCCTCCCAGACGTGCCTCCCCCCTAGTCCCGACATAGTTTGTTGCGTGCGTGTGTCTACATTCGACGACTGCCGACGTTGCACCAACTCCCCTCCCCCTCCCCCCCTGCTCCCACCCCCTTCCCCCTCCCGTTTCGGAAAGAGCAGTCCCTACAGTGCTTCTGCTTCTTGTATGTTTTTTTTTTCTTTCTGGCTCTCTTTTCTCGATTCAGGAAACGGCAGCGAAACGACATTTGTTTCGCCTGATCTCTGCCTCACGAGCGACGAGCGCGGGCGCGAAAGCAGCGACGGCCGCTTCTGTTACTGTAATAACATACCACGATGCGGCGCGGCCCGACAGACACGCCAGCGTTGGACGGCGGTGAACGTTGAAGGTGGGGACAAAGAAAGGAAGAGCTGGGTCGTTTTGTCTTGTGCGAGCACGCGGGTGAATAAATCAAAGTGCGTGAACAGTGTGCTACAACAACGCCCAACAATGTCAAAAGAGAGGCGCTTTTGCTGCCATATGCACGAGTTACTTTTTTTATGCTTTTCTTTCTTTGGTGTGCCAGCGATAATTCAGCGCGGCAAAACGTTTTTCGCCTGACACTGTGGAACTAATGTAAACACAAACAAAGAGAAAGTGTTCCGCGAAGAATTTGACTTTACGGTGGCGCTTTTGTCTGTGCAGGGCATTGACAACCAAAAAGAGGGGAGTGCGGAGCGTGGAAAAAATATGCAAGAAACTGCACCAACGTGGTGATGTATCCTGCTGTGTGCGTTGTGTGACTGGGAGGCGTGGACAAGACCGCTTTATAAATGAGCATATCCCAAAAGCCTTCTTTTTTTTTCCTCTCAAAAAACCAAAACAATAAATAATACTTAACACCGTGTTTTAAGTCATGTGGAAGGATGTTTACAAGATACAAATTGACGGTACAGCTTAATATTGTCCCGAATACATAGCTTGCACGTAACGTCAGTTCGCCCTTCTTTTTGGTGACAAGACGCGTCTCATTAACGCAGCAGAAAGTACGCTCTTAAGTGCCCCTTTCCCCATTATGTTCGATCAAGCGACATCAGTAAACACATGTATAAAGCCAGCAGGTCGAAGTAAAAAAAGACTATTTATGCGGTCCTGCGTTTACAGTTAAAATAATAAAGCCGCCATGTATTCTGCGGTGGCAATGGAAGGGCGACTAGCCTGAAGCCGCCAACCACGGCTTTTTTTTGCACAGGTTGTGGAGTCTACAACATAGTTGACAGGAAATCGCGATAAGTTCTGAGATTCAACTGGAACTTTTCAGAAGAACAGGTAGTGAAATAAAAAGCAAGGCTGGCGGAGTTCGAACCTCAAGCCTCCGCGTGCGAGTCACGCGCGCTTCCAAATCATCCATGCTAGTGGCAGCATTTTGAACAAAGGCAGGCGGGTAGGCCTCGTCGCGGCGTAATATTACGTTATGCATTGTGGGAAGCAGTGAGAAGCAAACTCCCCACGCACTCCGCCCCTGGCCCACAGGTTCCCAGAATGCAACGCGAAAGGTGGCGGATACATGAAACTGCAACAAAATGGTGAGTTGGGCCAGTTGGTTCATTATGGGAAAAGACAAGCGCCGAGAGACTAGGAAAAGGTAAGAAGACGACGACACAAAGCGCACTCGCAACTGAAGATTTATTTATGAAAAAACATAGTCTTATATACATTTTTAAAAAAACACCCACGTCACTTTCCACGTGCCCACTCTTTATCCAAGAATAGACGCTCTTTTTCTGACAGAGTCACTGAAGGCTCGCTTATGCACTTATCTGCACCCTTCCTTATTGCATACGCCTCATAAATTTCCCTTGTAATCTTTCTGCTGTATCGCCCCAGGATTGCCACGTCATTGAAAACTGGTGTGCACTCACATCGGTTGCAATGCACAGCCAGGTGCCCCGAAGGTGACTGTTTTAAGGAAGCAGCATGCTCTCTTGCGCGATCATTTACACAACGCCCAGTTTGGCCTATTCTTGAGAAGCTCGGAGGTGATAGCCTTTTTAAAATGTACAGGTATGTTGATGACTATCTGGTCATCGCCCTCCCGGGGAACAAACTCACTGATAACAAGGTGGCTGACGTATTCGGCACGTTCACGTCCTGCTCTCATGGGTTAAAATTCACTCATGAGAGGACCACGGAGGGCTCGTTACAATTTTTGGATTTAAAACTAAAATTCTTAGATGACCATGTGTGCTCGGCTTACGAGCCTCGCTCCAAGAAAGCTGTACTCCCTTTTAATTCTTCCCACTTCAAGTTAGTGAAAAGAGGTATTGCTTCTTCGTGCCTCGGAGCCGCTCTGAACAAATCCTGTCCTGAGGAAATGGGAAGGAGTTTCCTTCTACAGGTAGATCGGCTCGCAAGTGCGGGTTTTCCACTGAGATCCATTGTTGAAGCTGCAGAGGGCCTCAAAAAGAAATTTAGGGGTGCGGAAAGAAACGTTCTTGAACGCCAAAAAATAAGAACCGCGGTAATTCCTTACATTCACGCAGTGTCTCATAACTTAAAAAAAGGTGGCGGAATTTACGACGCTCCTGTCGTTTTTTCAGCCCCAAAAAAGCTTTCTGCGTTATGCAGGAAAATCAATGATCCCGAAGGGAAGAGTGACGACTGTAAGAAAAAACACCAGAATAAGTCTGTAGAATGTCACACTGGTGTTGTGTATGACATTCCGCTTTCTTGCGGTAGGTCTTACGTAGGCCAAACTGGGCGTTGTGTAAATGATCGCGCAAGAGAGCATGCTGCTTCCTTAAAACAGTCACCTTCGGGGCACCTGGCTGTGCATTGCATCCGATGTGAGTGCACACCAGTTTTCAATGACGTGGCAATCCTGGGGCGATACAGCAGAAAGATTACAAGGGAAATTTATGAGGCGTATGCAATAAGGAAGGGTGCAGATAAGTGCATAAGCGAGCCTTCAGTGACTCTGTCAGAAAAAGAGCGTCTATTCTTGGATAAAGAGTGGGCACGTGGAAAGTGACGTGGGTGTTTTTTAAAAATGTATATAAGACTATGTTTTTTCATAAATAAATCTTCAGTTGTGAGTGCGCCTTGTGTCGTCGTCTTCTTACCTTGTCCTAGTCTCTCGGCGCTTGTCTTTTCCCTACATGAAACTGGTTTATTATCGCGCCATAGAATTACACTAGAATGAATAAATAATATAGTAGTTGTGAAAATCTCGTGGCAACAAGAGACAGCCGTAGAGACAAAAGACCTCTAAAACTATTTTTGTCTATTTTTTGGTTTGTTGCACGAAGAAAATGTTAGATGGCCAAAAGAGGCGTGAACCTTCTAACATATTCTAATGTATACGTTTCTGCAGTTTTAGAAACGTCTTTTGTTAGATACGTATAGTTTTGGTTGTCCTTATGCAATACAAAAATAGTAGGGAGTCTTCCTATCACCCTGGAGAGTTTGTCTTTTACTTATTAAATTATTCAAGAACGTCCGAAAAATCTTGATATAATAGTTGCAATTTACTGCAAAACTCACTCTTGAAATGTTTCTGTTTCTTTCTTTTTTTGGTACGGATTTTATATTGAATGGTACTTTTTTCTTCACTTCACAAATACGCTTTTTGAAATTTAGTTAGCACTATAGATTTGTGTTTACAGTTAACTTTTTCAATTATTGTTTTGGATTAATTTGTTTTTGTATGAAATCCTTGTTACGATTCCACGCTTAGGTTGCTCAGTGTTATGTGGCGGTATATGCAAATAATAAAAATTACCTTTAGATGAAGACCAATATTCTCAACACGACAGATGTCGAGTGACTTGCATCAGGATATGTAGTGTATGTTAAGCTGTCCCAAGTAACCATTTTAATGGACTCCACAAAACATGTGATGGCTAACTCTGCGTTTATTCAATGCAATTTTCGAGTTCTGGATTCGAAGACAGCTCATTATTAAAATAATTGCTGCTGAACATTGAGGAACGTTAGAAATACACCGCTAGCGGTGAGAGAAGAATTCTAGCTTTTAGGCTTTGTCATTGTTTAGCTATGTATAAATGGAATGCAAAAGAAAGGTAAACTTCGGGCATTGGTTTTAATAACGGAGTCAAGGCCTGTCTCACCACACCGGGCAGCGCTATCTCCGTGCTGTAAACGTCACTGAGACTCGTACAGGTTTAATTGAGGTTTCATAATATGCTTATCTTCCGACTACTTCTAGCGGATTAAATAAAAATCTACGCGGTGAAAAGAGAGACAGCGGTGGATGGTTTTACGTGGCTTACTCTCATTATAATTCTCTCGTGGTTCCTGTCATGCTACAAGATGTGACAGTAATTCTGGCCACTTCTTGTTTTATTTTAAAAAAATGCGTGAAATTATTCTTAACGAGCTCAAGGATGATTCCTTGTCAATTTCTGCAGAATTTATTATATGCACCGTTGAAAGCAGACGGAGCCAGAATGAAAATGTTACAAGCGGTATGGGTCTGGAACTTTTGCATATCACCAGCACAGAATCTCATAAAAAGCATCTAACTTTGGAAATTGTTCCAGTAATCTTTGAAACAGGTAGCGAGAAGGCTCTAGCGGTGATACGGTAAATATTGCTTTCATATAGCGTTACGACAGAGCCACATTTGCGCAAACACAGCGCTAAGTTAGCGCCAAATCAACGTTAATCCAGCGCTGCGCCAGCATGTGCGAACCGTTCAGCGAGCTTGAATGTGCATCTAAAAACAACAACAACAACAAAAAAAAAACATAGCTTCAGAAACACCAGGTGTGGTGATTCCTTAGGATTTTATTATCACTCCGCAGCCAATGAGATTTCGACATTAGCCAATAAGAGCATAGAAGAACAAAGCGCGAAACAAGAAACGTGAACATAATAAGCGAAGCCCTGCGTGTCTTAAGCTTTGAGCAAGTATAGCACATCCCTTTGCTGACCCCGAGCAACTCGCTCGATAACCAACGAGCCCATTCCAGGCATCCAGACGCGACCACACGCCCCCACCGCAATGCTCTCCATCAGCTTCCAGCTCTTCGAACTTGCCGCGAGGTGTCCGCCCGCACCAAACCGAGGAATCCGCGGACCTCCCCTGCCTCGTCGCCGCGGTCACTTAATATTCCGCCGCGGGCAGACGCAGCCGCGCCACCGTCGGATAAGGTCACACCGGGACACGGCCTGCGAGGAAGAAAGGGCAACCATGCATCCATCAAAGTCCCCGCGGAGTGCAAATGGAGCCTATGGCCAACCAAAACACAAGCGCGCCGCCACGTCAAATAGGCGCACGGTGGGCAGGGCAGAATGCAATCAACGCACGCCCGCAGATACGACGAAGAAGGGGCAGGCGAGGAACGGCCACAGCTCAATCGATAGCGGCTTTTCCTGAGGCACGGACTGGAAGACAAAAGCGATCATGCAGCGCGTCCCTCGGGTACACCCATCCACGAGGGCCCGGAAGCTGCAAGGAAAGGGCCGGACTCGCACTGTCAGCTTGCGGTCTCGGCACGCTGTAATGATCAAATCGTCTTAAAAGCCCCGGCAATTCCCTGGACGGGAGCCTGTCTCGACCAGGGTCCGTGGTTTCTTTACCTTTCCTGAGAGATGCTCTATCCTACGTACATCGTGGCTTTGTTTCTTGTTAGCGCCCGCGGCAACGAACTGCTATATATATCTTTAATATTTGTAGACAGCCCTCCCACCACCTCTCCCTTAATCTCATAAGAATATTTTCTGAAGACAGGCCTCCCTGCATAACGGTAAAATAGAAAATTCTGAAAAGGACACAAATTATACAATGGCTTTTCTTACGATCCAATCTACAGTCTTCACATTATGTAAAAAAAAAAAAGAAGACATCTCCGTGGGCAGAAAACCTGCAAAATAAACACTTCCAAGCAATCTATATTTATAATCAATGTTGTAGAAACTTCACCTATCGGGACTGTACGGGAACGATGAAAATATGATATAATTTTTCACTCAATAAAAGCTTCGGGGCGAGGAGGGGGGTGGTGATAGATTGTGCTCGAGTCAGTTAGATGTATCTTCTAGAATATGATCAAAGCTACGTCACAACGAGGCGTACTTTGATTAAGTGATCAATAGTCAGCCGCGTACATTATTTTCCCGTCAATAACCTGCGCTGGCTAAATTTCGCTAAGCGGAATAACAATAGGCATTAATGTATAGCACCTGTCATATTTTTATTTGGTACTAAAAGAAGAGCAGCAAAAGTAACCAAAAGTAAGTTCGTCCACTTTAAAACGCTATTTTATATCTGGGACAAATTAAAGAGAAACACGGACTACACTATTGGCCCAGGTGGTCTATATTTTTACACAAGTAGATATGAATATAAGAAACATATACATGGGTAACGTAGAGCTTTGTTGTTATTTTACGTACACATACCGCCAATTTAAGTTGAACAAATCACAAAGAAATGCAGCCGAACGTGATCATCCCTAACAAATTTCTACCACTTAGAATGCGTTATGGTCGCTATAGCATCGGTGCTCTCGTGTTATTAGTGGTGACGTGTAGTCACACGCTGCATCACGTCACGCAGTTTATGTGACGTATTCATCTGATGCGTCACCTAGCCCGGTCACGTGACACGACGACGCGTTGACGTGATCACGTCACAACACAATACACCACGTCAACTGAAGTGTGACATGACGCGGTTAACTGACGCTGATGAAGTCACACTGAGGATGTTCTTTTTGTGCCCCTTCGTGTCTCCCTTTGTGTTCTCCTTTCCTACGTAGTCTCCCTTATGACATATTCTACATTATTAAAACATTTAGCAGTGTACGACTGCTACCCACAGCTTAAAGAGGTCAGATTTGGCGAGCTGTAAATTTTGCATGTTTGAAAATGGCTTGGAGACTTTTAAGAAAAATTATGCGAATGGTATCTAGATGCCCGATATTCCGTTAAGGCAACAGTGTAGGCCGTATTCCTCCCATGTGTTTCAGCCTATGTATGTGACCCTTTTTCTCGGGATCTGCTAGGGTTAGAAAATTCATGTTGGTATCATTGTATTTAGCTTTCTGTGTTCTCTTTACTGAACTAGAAGTACTGTTATATATATTTTAGTTCTTTTTTGCTTTTGTTTATACTGGACCCTCCTAATTTTAATGCCAAAATGGAGAATAAACAGCTTTTCAAAGAAAATTGCCTTGATTAATTTCCATTATTCTAGTTCAATAGACTCTCCCTTGTGTTGCCTTGTTAGTGGAAAAAATAATACTTCTAGTGTTTATGGTTTAAGAAAAAAGGGTCAAATGTCACAAAAAATTATGTTTTGAGATAATTGACTTTGAAGTGAAAAAAGGAACTTGCAGTCTAGATATGCATGCTGATGTATCAGTTCGGTAGCCACCAGCCAGGTTGTCACCTCCGTAGTCAATATTTAGTTTCTCTGTTTGCTGCCTTGCTTTGTGCGCCTCTTTTGTGACGAGCTGTGTAGCCCTGTCTGCAAAGTAAAGTCGTCGCCGGTCAACTTCCCGCAACCACTGCACCGTGGATCATCCTGGTGAAACACCAAGTAGAGGCCCGAAGTTGTCCGTTTGGCGTCTCTGTAATCGGTGTGTCCAATAGCACTTTTCACCGTTCAGAAAGTAGGTGCAGGCGACGCCAGCCCTTTGTGCTGCTTTTTCAACTAGCTGCAAGTCCCCACCGCACAAATTACACACCCAGCTTTTGGCGACGGTACAGGACAGAAGGTCGATGTCAATCAGTTCATAGTCGCAATCACTAACACTTGACTTCAGCTCTTCAAAGCGTGCTGCCGACTGCAACAGCTTCGAAGGAGACGCACACGTGCTAGCCGCTGCGTCAGGCATCAGAATGCGTTGCGGAGACTCAGCGGCATGAGAAATGGACCTATGCCGACTACCCTGGAAGCGACGTTTTTGAAATATCTTCTTCGTCTTCGTCATTTGATTAACATTCAAAATCTAGTGTTAAAGTAAGCAATAAATTACCTTGCCTGTGGAAGCACGCCGAAGCAGAAGCAAAAGAACGCGCGTCGCGAGGGATACCGGCAGTGTCTGAGGATTTATGGGCTAAAGAAAGTAAAAGCTAGACAGCTTTTTGATGTTGCTGGACGAGCAATAAACATTCCGCCGAACCTACAAAAAACCTGCGTTTTTTTACTGTTTTTTTTTACAACATAACAGAGATACAAATCATGCATAGATGTAAAATGGGGCGTAGCCGGTTACCACCTAGGTTTCGGAAAAGGTCAGTTTTTCTGTAGATAAATCGCGCCCGCTCAAATTACACAGTCAATATTGTACAGGAAAGACTGGGAAATCAAAAACTCTAAAAAACCAAAAAAAAACATTTTTTTTTTATTTTTAATTTTGCTTTACCTTGGAAAACACAGCCCTTAACCCAGCCGCCCTCCTCGCGGAATGCCCTGAAATTTTTCTATCAGTTGAACGTACTCATAATTTTGTTTAGCGAATCCACTCTTCAACTGGAATATATTACCTTTTGTCGCAACTTGAACACCGCATAACTTGGCGTTCTGACGGACACATGTTTTCCGGATTTATCACGTTAACGTGCAGTTTTTATTATTATTTAGGAATACTACTGGCTTCACTCAAGGAGCCGTGGTGGGAGTGGGTACAAACATGTAAACAAGATGCAGATTTATAAATGAAAACGCAATTAAGTATAAATTCAAGTGTAGATACAAAATTAGCAGCAATTGTGTTGACGACGAAATCATTTGGTAATTCGTTCCATTCTTGAATTGCCCGAGGCAAAAAAGAATATCTAAAACAGTCGTTTTTGAATTTGTATTGTTTTAACGCTCTCGTGTGGTTTAGACGTGAGGACCCGGTCGATAATGGTTCTGCAGAGCTTTGAACATGAAGAGTGCCGGTAAGGATATTGAACAGCAATTTTAATCTATCAATTTTCGCTCTAATTTGTAACGGGTGAAGCTTTGCTCTAATAACTAATTCAGTGGACGATGTTTCTCTACGATAATCATTAAAAATAAACCGAGCAGCTAACTTTTGCATACTTTCAATCTTATTTATACCGTTTTGTGTGAAATGCCACCACACTGAAATACCATATTTTTGCACTAAATTTAGTGTCAAAATCGTCAAATTTTAATTTCCCACGACACGCAAACTAAGTGCCCCTCGCTGTCACCCCTGCCCGTTTCGATCCGGATGAGCATCGTACCGGCGTGCGGTCGTGTATCACTACTGCGTGGTGCACGTTAAAGACCCCAGGCTAGCGGTTGTACTGCACTGGCTAAATTGCTCATCTGCAGCTGGGAGACTCGTCGCCCGTTGAGACAGATCAACTTCTAGGTTGTATATAAACATACACAACCCCAATTTTTTTGCCCCTCGCTTTGTTAACCGTTAATTCTAAGTGCTCGTTCCAGTTCAGTTTGTTGTTAAAAAGAAGTCCTAAATACTTGTACTCCTCGAACCGCTTTATTGATTTTCCATCAAGTAAGTAACGAAATTGAACTGGCTTTTTGTTTTTACAGGAGACTGTCATGACGGCTCTTTTCAAATAATTAAGCTTCATTTGACATTTTTTAGTCCAGCACAGTATCTCATCCAAAGCTTCCTGGAGTCTAAGAGCGTCGGTATGGCTTTTTATTGTTATATATATAATGCAGGCGTCAGGCAAGCAATCAAATTGGGACATCAATATTGGTTGAAATGTCATTAATGTAAATCAAAAACAAAAGTGGCCCAAATACAGAACCCTGCGGCACTCCTGAAGTAACGAGCAGTTTGTCGGAATCAACTTTATTAGAGTGAACATACTGGCTTCGGTTTTATAAATACGCGGTTATCCAATTTATAATTTGTGAATTTATGAGTACTTTGGAAAGTTTTGCCAGCAGCTTTGCATGAGACACTGGTTCAAACGCCTTAAAAAAATCTAAGTATATTACATCAGTCTGGACCCTCTCGTTAATGGTTTCCGCCAAAACATGCGTAAATTCTATGAGCTGAGTTGTAGTCGAAAGTGATTTCCTAAACCCATGCTGATTTTTATATATTAGGTTATGCTTATCCAAGTAACTTGAAATATGTGCAAAAATAACATGCTCTAGCAGTTTGCACGTGGTGCTAGTTAAAGATATTGGCCTAAGGTTTGATGCTGTACTCCAGTCACCCTTTTTATGTATCGAATTTTTTTTTACTGTCTTCCAGTCATATGGTAATACTGCATGCTCAAGAGAAAAACAAAGCAGAATATGAAAATATATGGACATCCATTCTGCGTACCTTTTCAAAAAAGTGTTTGGTATCACATCCAGTCCAGTACTTTTCTTAGCGTCTAATTTATTTAAAATTAAGTTAACAATTCCCTCCTGAGTTATGAAAATGTGACTAATTACGTTCGCATCGTTAACTTCGAGGCTTGGGATAACTCCGTCGTCAGTAGAAAATACCGATCTAAAAAAAAGAATTGAACTCAGTCGCGGTAATATTACTTAGGACAGAGGACTTATATTTAGGTGAGAATTAACGCCAGAACTTTTGTGGCGCACATCTCATGAAAGAGCGGAGCGAAGTATCCAAATATTTTTTTTTCTTTGCTGCTGAGATTTCAAGTTTAAGTCGTGCATTTAGTTCAGAAAGAAGCTGGCGACATGTTTTTGTCCTATTAGATTTAGAATTCTTTCTCACTCGGGCAACTCTACGTTTCAAATGCAAGATATCTCTGTTAATCCACGGATTATGAACACTAGTTTTTTTTCTTTCCATGCGGTACATATTTCAGTATACACTTGGTTACAATATTGTTAAAGTAGTACCACAACGCTTCAATGTTAGAACCACATTCAAAAGACATTTGTTCAAACTTATCAAAAGACAATTCTAAAAAATCAATGATAGAAACGTCGTCAGAATTGTTGAAATCTGGAACTGCTAACAGAACAGGTAAAGATCGCAATCTTTGATCTAAAAAAATTGGCACAAGCACCATATCATGATCAGCAATACCTTCGCAAACTTCGCTGCTGTATTTTTTACTAAGCAAGCGATCATATAAAAGAACAAATCTCGCAGTGATTCACCCCTAGTAGGGAAATTTACTATTTGAACTAAATTGAGTGAGAACGTTAAATCAATCAGGGCCTCTACACTTGCACGGTCTTTATTGGACACAGTAAGTGTACTGCAGTCAATGTACGGTGGATTAAAGTCTCCCAGTAGGATGAAATTAGTTGAGGGTTTAACGTGCTGAATTTAGTAGTCATTGAGATCGCTAATCATACTAATAGCTGTATTTGGCTGTCTATAAACAGCACATACCATGAAAGACACGTTGTCGTACCCGGGTTTGCACAGCAATACTTAATGATCAATTGGTGTAGATACAGGTATACATTGCAAGTACGTTTTATGAAATATAGCTACGCCCCCTCCCCTAGAGACCTTTTCTTTTCTAACTATGTTATATTCAGACGGGCATAGCTTGCAGATTGCAAAATTAGGATGTAACCATGTCTCTGTTACAACCAACACATCAGGAGAATGAACAAGCGGTATACGCTCCAAATCCTCAACTTTGTTCGCCAAGCTTCTTGCATTGACATTTATTATATTTAGCTGACGCTGTTGATCATTCAAGAGTCACTTTTCCGCAAGTTCAGAAGTAAATTTTACTCTCGTGTTGTTTAAGTGGTCCCACACGTACACGTCGTTATTTAAGATAAGTTTATCGTAGCGAAGAAAGACTTGGTCATCTGGTGTTCTGTTATCTTTAACCGTCTGCCACAGCTGTTTCGGATCGCTTGAACTCGACGGGAGTAATCTTCAGATACCAATATCTTAGCGCCTTTGAGTTTAGGAGCGTTTTTCATCAATAGCATTTTCTCATTGTAATCAAAAAAATTTAATGATCACCAGTCGTGACTTGTTTGCCGCCTTTCTACCTAGTCTGTGTATGCGCTCAACGCTTGCAACATTTAGGATGGTAGTAATAATTAAAAAAAAATAGTTCATGATGTTAGTAATAATTCAACTGCTTTGCTCTGTTAATCATTTTTAGTTAAAAGGTAATCAAACACGTCAATATGCAGCCTATGGTCAAGCATTAAATTAAGTTTTACAGCGATGTAAAACTCGCCTCCACCAAGAAAGAGCTTAGAGCTACCAGACTTGCAAACACTCAGTCCGTAGTTTTGCAACAAATTTTAATTTCGTGCCTCAGTAAGCAACAGTAAAAGCAAAATATCATGTAAAAAAAGAAAACTCGACCTTGTTATTTCACGTACTACGACTTTTTGTTCGTTTCTAAAAAGAGACAGTTCGTTACTGTACTATAGTATGTTGTGCCATTTGATCAGCAGATCAGCAGTTTAGATGCTGCGTCTTCAAGGCGAGCTTTCTACCTTCAATCATACTTTGGTGCTCATCGCACACTTTCCGCGATTGTTCTAATGCTTATAAATATATTTGTGCACCTGATGATGACGCAATAATATCCAGACACGCGTAGATTTTCGGAAATTAGGTCCCGGTAAAAAGAAGCGCTCGGAACTTAACTTACGCACGACATCTATTTACTAAGCCTTTTCGCTCGTACCCTTAGCGGTTCGGTACTCTGTGCGACTGTCGCCTTACTTGTCATAAGATTACTGGGGTCAGGGGTGGAGAAAAGGCAGAGCCGAGATACTATCCATGATGACATAGCAATTAAAGTAGAACACTTCTTTCTTGAAAATGAAAACGTTGCACCGGCTTGTGCGACCTCGTGGATCGCCGTAGCGGGTGTTCTGGGGCGTCAGCAAGTTGTGTTGCTGACGGATATGGTTTCACATTGTCCTTGCTTTCTGCGGACGGTCCAGTAGACCACTGCTATTCATGGTGTGTAGAACGCTGGGGCGATGTTTGTTCCTGTGTGGCTGAAAAACTCGGTGTGTGGCTCGGTGGTGTACCACAACAGCGCCCAGCGGCTTCCACGACATTTGGTTGTGACGAGTCCGCAGTTGGTCGATGTGGCGTCGAACCACAGCAGTAGGGCTTTCCACGGACACAAATCAAGCACCCGATGTAGCCTTCACGCTCTCTAGATTAAATTTATCACCGACACCGAAGCTGCGCACGTACACTCTGGTTTCGGCTAGAACCATCAGTCGTCGCATTCATCCTGTGGCTCTGCAACAGTTGGAGGAAAAGATGATTCCAAACGAAGCCTCGTCCGGTACCCCTGCAGCATCTCTGACAATGATCTTCCGGTGCTCTGCGGTCTCCTCCTCGCTTGTGAACTGCTTTTCATCATCTGACGCTCCTGTGCACGGTACGCAAAGCCGAGATAAAATGCTACGCATGGCAGCTGATTGTGCTTGTTTTTTGGCGTTTTTATGGGCATGGCTTCGATTCATTTAGTGTGGGACTCCACAGTAACGAGTACCATCTGTTTTGTTAACGGCCCCGCGAAATCTATATGCACACGAGGCATCTCTCTTCGGTTTTCGGCCAATTTACCGGGGGAGCTACTGCTGACATGTGCAAATCTGTTATGCAGTTTTTGCAGTGAGATGATAGCTCTTCAATATTATGCTCTAGTTTATTTAATCCATAAAAAACCTTCGTGTAATTTATACAGAATTTGCAGTATTCTTTCTTTGGCTTTGACTGTGTGACCGCTCGAGTTCCAAAGTGCAGCAGTGCGCCACCGATAACTCCAGCTTACGATCATGAAGAGGCAGCAAGGGCGGCGCCAGAAACCTTATGCTTCGAAACAAGCCATAGGGAACGTGGTGTTTGTCCACGAGTTAGTGCCGAGTTAGTGGCTGTGAGATCTTTGAGTTCCTGCGTTATCACCACATCCCAGTCCATTTATTTTTCAATGATTCATGGGAACTTCTCTTGCTGGAATTCCAAGAATCGAGGTCTAGCTCGATGACGTGATCATCAGTGGGGAAACCACAGCAGAACACTTGACTAAACTGGACACGGTATTGACGCGAATCACTCAGGCTGGTCTGCGACTCAAAAGATGCAAGTGCCGTTTTGCAGTGAAAGTGCAATACCTTGGACACACCATAAATGTGGCCAGGATATACGCGACGAATGAAAAGCTGAGAGCCATCAACGAGATGCCAAAACCGACAAGTCGAGCAATGCCACAGTCGTTTCTCAGACATTTAGCGTCTTACGATCGTTTTCTGGCGAACAGCGCAGCAGTCGCAAATGATTTCTACGCACGGCTTGAAAAGGACGTCTCTTGGCAATTGCAAGAAGAGTATCTGCAATCTTTTCGGGAGTTAAAGCACGCAATCACGCAACACACGGTTTTTACTCATTACGACGAGGGCAAGAGCCTGACAGTGTCTAGCGACGCGTCTCCCTACGGCGTCGGAGCGGTATTAGAACACATAGATGCTGATGGAAGCGAGGCTCCGATCGACTTCACATCAAGAAAGCTCGGCAAGGCCGAAAAGAATTACGGTTGGATTATGAGAGACTGGCGATCATTTTCGTCATCGGCCGTTTTAACCATTATGTTGTGGTACGTCACGTCACAATAACGACGGACCACCAACCATTGTTGGGCATCATGAGCCAGAAGCTCCGAGTAACGACTATGCCTTCACCACGGATGACGCGGTGATATATTAAACTGGCTGCTTATGAGTACAATAAGTACAACGGGGTCTACCGTGCGGGGAAACAAAATCAAAGTGCAGGTTCCCTATGCCGACTGCCCTTGCAAGCAGTTCAAGACGATGAGAGTTCTCTTGGCGATGTCCTGATATTGAAGCACTGACAAAGCCTCTCACACTGCAAACGAGCTGGCCGACGAGACAGCAGCGGATCTCACGCTGGCTGATGTTCTTAGAGCCGTCAAACTCTATGGGCTAAACGAACTAGAGGGTGAGCGGTTTCACAACAACAAGCTCGAGAAAGCTGAGTTATCGATTCATCATGGACGCCTCCTCTGTGGCGCGCGCGTGGTAATTCACCCATAAATGAGATCCGAAGCCATGAAGTGTGTGTATGCAGGACACCGAAGAATGGTGGCCATATAGACCTACGCCAGGAGCTACTTGTTGTAACACGAGGTTGACAAAGACATCGGATTGTGTGTAGCCTCATGTGACAAGTGGCAACGACACCAGAAGACACCACCCATTGCAGCCAGTCTACTTGGGAAAGACGTACTGCACCTGGGAAACCCTCTATTCGGATTTTGCGGGGCCAATCGACAAGCAGGTTTATCTCCTCATGGTCGACGCGTACTCGAAATTGCTAGAAGTGTGTGCAGTCCGAAACGTGACGTCATCGACTGTTATTTCTGAATTGCGCGACATTTTTGCGGCGTTCGATATCGTACGAGATAAAGATATCCTATATATTCAATAGCATCACTGCGATTACAAGCGTGCCTTATCACCATGTAACCAACGGTCAAGCCGAACGAATCGTCCAGCAATTAAAGAAGGCTTTGGCCAAGGGAGGAAACGACGGCGTAGGATGTACAGTGGCCCGCTTCCTGCACAAGAAACACACGACGGTACTCAAAGTGACGGGCAAGACACCAGCGTGGATGCTACTGAGTCGAAAGTTGCCATCCCGGCTCGAGATGCAGTGTCAGGAACCCTACTCCAAGCCTATAACAAGAGTGACAACTCCACACCCGTTGGACTTTCCACAGGGACAGACCGCGTAGATAAGGAATTTCCCAAGTGAATGCATTTGAAGGGCAGGAATTGAGCTGCTATTTAACAGCTTTTTGTGCTAGTCTCCTGTTTGTCACGTTAGTAAGGTGACAGCAAATAAACTTGATTTGATCAGACGAAGTCTGAATCTCAGGCCATGGATAATCGACACCAAAGAGGGACAGGAACCACGACACATAGACCATACTCGTCGGATTTCGCATCAGAGCAGAGCAAGAACAGTACACCCGCACCAGTGTGGGACTAGGGCATAGAATCCGACGAACTGTCACCCGCACCTCCTGCGCCGGAACCTGGTAGTACTGAACCAGTCAAACGCACCAGCAGCCGGGTGCGAAGGCCGTCGGAAAGATTTGGAAGCAAAACTAAGCGAGAGGGGACGCTTATGTATATCGACTAGCAACCAACCATGCGAGCGTTCCGGCACCCGCGCTTCTGAGAGCACGGGACTGGTGCACCTTCTGGGGCATAGAAAGTTCATTTGAGGCGGCATCTAAAAAAAAACTTCATCCAAACGCTTCTTTTTGTTTAGCTTGAGTTCCTGCCTGGATTGCGTATCAGGTATGTGACGGTGACTGACGGAGGCACCAGACTTGCCTACCGAGCTATTCAGCCACGGAAGCTAACTCGCGTGTTCCAAATACCGTCCTCGCTGCACGCGCCAAAAACTAACAAAATGGAATTCTCTTCTTGGGGGAGACCACGGTGTAACAGAAGATACCTAACCATTGAGCGCAACGAATCACGCGACAGCTCATTACGGGGAGAAGTTCACGTGCCTCTCTCCGATGCTCTTATTGGCTCGTTAAAGCTAGCTTTTGCCGCGTTTCAAATTATACCGAAGCGGAGTATAGCATTTTCAACACGGAGGCACGTTGTTATTCAGCTCGACTTCCGTGGGCTGACAACAAGTCAAAGCTGCGAGAGGTGCTTTGCACGTTAAATAAATGTATCCATTTTAACTAGAATTTATTGTCTAAGACTATAAAAAAACATAAAATAATGGACATCCTCAAGATTAAAGTTGGATATCATTCCATTAGAAGTAGAGAGCCGAAGGTGCTCTCAAGATGGCAAAATTAAGTCCAGTGGATGCCGGGGAAAAGATCTCTATACCTGACATTTCGAAATTCTAAATCTGTAATGTGCACTTGCTCGTCGTGAATAATGCAGAAGAACCATTCGGAATGAAGAACCCAGACACGTACGGATAACTTGTAGAGAACAGATTCCCTACCCTGCCAGGAATGCACTGACGTGCCTGCGATTCATTCAGGCAGAATCTCATTTGCACATTCACCCGAAACAAATGAGGCGACGCTGCGCATTCCGAAATAATTATTTCCAACTTACCGACGACATTGTTGTTTGGACGTTTCTGTTTTTTCGGAATCGATCTGTCTTGCGTTCATTTAACTTGAGAAACGATCCTCGTTTGCGACGGCAGGATTACACACAGGCGATTTAGCTGTTTATAACAATGAAATTAAGTTTCTGTGTTCATCCTTCGGATCGATACTCCGAGTATTTAGAATTTCCGAGCAGCTAGAAATGATGGTGCTTGACGAAGAGGGTGGCATATTCCCATTGATCAATTTCGACTTATATTTAAAAACAAAAGCTTTTTCTAAAAGTATTCGGTTACATTACAAAAACTATCAACACCCCAGCAATTTTTAAAACAAAATATATTGTGGTATATGCGAAGCGGCAAAGTAAATTTTATAAAACGCCTCAGACGCCCCAGAAACATAGGCGAAATAAAAACAAAACAAAAAGAAAAATATTCTAGACCGCGCAACTAAGGCCATATTTCGGACCTCTTTAACATATGACAACGCAATTAATGCAAAGGTGCTATCGAGCTGGACAATAACGATAATAATCCGTGGAGAAGGGGAACAAGGCGGACAAAAGGATTATTATCGTCGTTCCTCTTAAGCAGAATTTTTTTTCTCGGTAGTTTATTTTGTTGTGCACCATTTCTTACGCTGAACCGTAACTGTGTTCACGGATTCTGCCGACAGAGTCTATTTATTTTGTTCGGTCGATTCTCCAAACAAATATTTACAGTGAGGCATTTGTTAAACCTTGATAGTTGGCAGCCTTAGTATGAACAAGCTTGAAGGTATCGTCCCCGTAATGGGCATAATTAAATAAAGTCAAAACGAATACACGTCTCAAAATCAAGACACTAGAAGGAATTCGCATTTCGTATTTGTTACAACTTTACGCCTGACCGGCGCGTAGTCGAGTGCGTGGAATGCACTACGGGCTCTGAAAGACACTCCAGTCGGTGGCAGGTGTATAATGAACGTTTATTGGATAGACCCCCCAAAGATCTAGTCCCGCAATCGTTGCGTCATGTCAAAAAATCATTATCGGCTTGATAACAAAAAATAACATTAGCTCAGTGTCAATAAGTGACAGGGACGTGTTCTTCGCGATAATGACGATGCAACGACGTTAAAACTAACACAAGCACGCATAAAGTTGCACATCGAACAGGGGCTCCACAGCCTCAAAAATATATTTTAAAGAAATTGCAGGGATATTCAAATCTCCACTTTTAGAATGCTTTGAAAAGAGCCGGGGTGACCACCCTCTTCTCTGTTTCAAGAGAATTCCGGTCACTGAAATAGATAATCATGAATTCGTGCAAAATCTGCATTGGTGACAAGAATAGTTTCTGGTGAGTTCGTAGCCACTAGCATAATTATAGGAGAGAAATGGTCACTAAACGCAAATAGTACAAAACACTAAAGCCCAGAATCATAAAAGAGCTAAACTCAGGAAGGGGGGTGGAGAGTGGAGGGGGAAGGGGGGGGGGGGGAGCAGGCGTTTGCTTCACATTCACGTGTCTTTAACCTCTCTTAGCTCATAAGATTACAGCCACCGTGTTTTTGTTTTTTTTTTTCTTTTTTTTTTAGCACGAAGTTGCATTGCTGAAAGTTTTATTCATAAATATTTACAGAGCGCTTCCGGTCATTCACCCACCTCCGACATTCGCAGTCTCTCCGGAAATCGAGAGGGGACCTTTTTCTGAACCGATGAAGATCCAGATTGGACGTTTTAGTGATTTATACAGCGTAGGGTTGGTCTGCCAGTAGAGGCGACACTGGTTCACACTGTAGATGAGCAATTTTCCCAGTGCAGTACGACTGCTAACCTGGGTTCTTTAACGTGCTCACGCAGTAGTGATACACGACCGCACGCCGGTACGATGCTCATCCAGATCGAAACGGGCAGGGGTGGGGCTCGAACCCAAGATCCCTGGGTTCTGCAGCCCGAGCTTTCGCTCCACGCGCGTCGAGCTGGGTGTGTGCTTTAGCCCACTCGGCCACCGATCCCCATCTGAACCGATGAAATGCCGTATTGTGTGTTTATATAGAGATCTGGAAGTTAGCCATCCGCAGTAGACGTCTGGTGTATCCGTTGAGTAGGTTAGAAATGGAATGACTGCAGTACCACTACCAACCTCGAGTCTTTCACGTGCACCACACAATAGAGATGCATGTTAACCTTCGAAAAACAAAGAACGGAATGAATGCGCCCAGCGACGCTTTGCGGATAGTTAACGTGGCATCACGTCAAAATAAAGCAAATGAACAAAGAATCTTATAAAAACATACTCGAGTATTAAAACGGGGCAATACTACGGGCAGAAAAATAACTATAACACAACTGTCATGAGGTTTCGAGAGGATTTCTGATTTCACGCGACCTTCGGCTGAAGACAAGAATCGCATACCGTCCGTTTCCTCGGAAGAAGTTTTGCTACATTAGTTCTACGAGTTCTACATTGACGTCTTTCTTATATATGTGCTCTGGTGGTGAGTGAAGTTGTCAGTAGAAAGAAATTTCTTCTGAGTAAAACAAACCTGTCCATTTCATGCCGAGATGCAAACGTCGACCGACGCCATCTCTTCACTGGATGCCTGCATAGTGTAATTCTCATTGGTTTTGCCATCCAGACCGACATGCACCGTGCATGTCGTAACAATCACTTTTAAGGCCTGATATTTGCCAGAAACGTATTGAACGAGTACCGATACGTGACATTCTTATTATTTGGAGAACGTGTAGTACGTGGATGATCTCTCACGCGTACTCCACAATCTGCAGCGAAACCTAGGAAAGACTGCTCTGCTTTGGAAACACTAGAAAGTGGTGACGCCTGGACCCAGCCCTCTCCTTCTTTTTGTTCTCTTAATTGTGAGCTGCTTGCTCACATTAATTGACACGGGTGGTCTGTTTCACGGGATGAAACCAATAAAAAAACCAAATGATCGACAATACGTCTTTTCTAAAACCAATTGCTTTGGTTTCTGCTGACTGTCCACACAGAGAAATACCGACCGACCCAGCCGCTCCGAAGCCGTTTCCTCTTTCAGCTCCTCGCATCTAAAAAAAAAAGAACCAGCAGCCTGATTAAAATAGCCCTAAAACGAGGTCCCCGAGATCCAAAGAGGGGGGCAGCACTCATCATCAACAGACGCGCCTGACGACGACACCTCTTTAGCCTCAAACCATAGCGAAACGAAAGACCTCCCACGCATCCTGCCGCCGTTGCTGTCTTATTAATAGCCTTTCCATCAACAAACTAACTTCAATGGGGGGAGGGGGACCCGCTGCTAAGGGCGCGCGTCCACAATAAGCCCCCACAGTCGATAAATAGTCCGCCAGACCCGGGTGAGGATGCCGGGCCCGGCGTCTCGGTCAGCAATGTTCCCAATCGGACGGGCTCTCGCTTCAGGGCTACATCTCCATTGTCGTCGGGAAGAAAGGGTCTAAATGGAAACGAGAAACCGTCGGGACCGGGTCTGGGGGATTCTTGACCATCCCGGGCAGCCGGGGGTAAGGAGAGATAGCGGGAAAGAAAGGGTCGCCATTGGACCGGGTGCATTCCGTCGCGGAGGAATTTCCATTCCCTCCCCTCCGGCATTTGGAAATAATGCGACGCCACAACGCGGTAGCAGCCTCCACCGAACGCCGTGGGGGGAAGGCGACTCGGGCAAAGCTTGCCGCAATATGGGTTCCATTGGTTTTCCGATACGTGAGCGAGGCGGTAGGAGCGCGCCGAGGGAAACGTAGGCAAGCTGGACGCCTTTGAGTGGACTTTTTGCTGGTTGATGCTGCTGCTTCGTCGGAGCCCCCCACACGTTGGCGCTTTCTGTAGGCGCATACAAGACGACTGTGTTTCAGGTGCGAGCGTTCCCCGCTGAGCCTGGGGACATGCCGGAATGTTAGAATTTCTTGTTTGTGAAACGCGTTCATAGTGCCTGCTATAGTTACCAGCTACCTAAGGAATGCAGGGCGCGGTGATTTCGGAGCGTCCTATTATTGCTCAGTAGCCAATGAGATAGTGGCATTAGGTCCGAATCACGAAGCAAGACGAGTGCAGTAAATAAGTTCCGAACGTCGTTCCTTAAGCCACCTGTGGCTAGTCGGCGACGGTGAATGAGCATTACTGATTCCGTTAGGAGCATAACGCCGATCGCGCACTCTAGTTTGGTTGCGTCATATACATTAGGTATGAAACGTTGCGATAAATATTAACAACGTGTGTATGGCGAGTAGTCGTGGCCTTTTTAAGGAATGAACCCAAATAAAAAAAAATTAAGTCAATTTCTAAACCTACTGCAGTTCGGAGAACACGGGAATTGAAAGTGGAATTATAAACCGCAAAATAAACCAATAATAAAAAAAAGTTTGGTGGTTGTTTGGTATTTAGAACTTTTAACAACCCGCTTCTAGTGTTTTGACATTGAGATGTCATGTAAATCTGAAACACATTTTATTTTTTATTTTTTATGGTTTAATTTAAAAGCAAGGTCTTTTATCTTAATCATTACATTTTTTAATATTTTCTTTCTCATGTGGGGAGCAGTTTAGTCCGTGAGAAATATAGACGCGGTATTTTTGTACTTGAAAAAAGGTTCTTATAAGGCTTTGCGCAGAAATTAAAGTTGCTGTAGAGAGCAGCTATATACGGGAGACGTCTTTGTGCCATTTCTGACTGCATTGGTGCCATAACAAAATGTTTCATGCCTACGCCCTTGCTGTCTTGACTTCAATTATTTCAATCTCTCCGCCTTATATAATTAACTGAAAATTTTCAATTAACGTTCTCATTGTTTTGTTTTGTTTTTAATTTTTGGGCCCATAATATATTTGTAGAACTGTCATTTGACCTCATTATTGTGTAGGCGTGACATAACATCTTTAGTAGAAGATTCGTCGCAGGCACCATACCGGGCAACAAAATAGCCTAACCGACAAAGCGTGCCCGTGCCGTCGGCGTCCCCTCTGTCCTTTGTCCTGTCCGTAACCCTCATGTCCTCGTCTCAGGTGACGCCAACAATGTGACGTAAGAGCAGAGATTGACGTCGCGGGCGCTCTTCGCAGCTCATAGTTTTGGTCTGAAGCCGTCTACAATGATTTCATTTTATCACACCGTAGTGCCCAATATGAATCATTTTAATAAAAACTTCACGTCAGGATTTTGCGATCCTAAGCCAAAACCCCCATTTTCCAACTACCATATTTCCCGGGCTATACTCCGTACCCGGTGCAAAGTCCGCACTTGGTGCATAGTCCGCACCGGGTACATAGTACGCACGCCGTGCATTGTCGGTACCTGGTGTTTTTATCGACACCAAAGTCTTCTCACACACGGCACACTTTGACAGATGTCTGCTTTCTCAGCTCATAGAGGAGTTTATAACATGCATAAATCATCATTAATATACTCTTTCATTCAAAATATACGTCTCGTCTCGTCATGATCAACGGTATTTGAAACACGAAATCCCTGTATAGTCCGCAAGCGTATATAGTCCGCAGAGCCTAATATTTCCCCTTTTTAACATGTATAATACGCGGACAGTAGCCCGGAAAATACGGTATATTACAATGCCCCAAAATGAAAATGAAAGAAAAAAATGAAGCGAATGAAAAGATACGAGGCACGGCGTGGCCTATTATGTGTCTGCTTCTTGTTTTGCGGCGACTTTCGTACAGTTTCAGCGTGTTTGCCGAGAAGGTCCACTGACAATGACGTCCTGCGCGCGCCTTGTCTTCCAAGGCCGGTATTTGCCAATGCAGTGATCTCACTGGCTGAGAAAGGGGGGATAATAAGATGTTCGGGACTTGACACTTGCTTTTTCTTAAGCTGCCAACGGCTGAAGACTGCGTATCGCGACTTCCGGCAACACCTCTACGCTTCGCGCGATTTTACGTTGAAGGGATACAGAACCCACATTTCGAGCGGGACGTTGCAAAACCCCAAAGCATCACTCTTACAGCGAAATCTCTAACGGATGTGCTCGATTGAAAACGGCCGACGAGGCCAACGAGACATGTGACGTCACGATTCCCATTCCGTCTCCTCCTCGCAACATCCCCTCGAGCTGGTGAACCGAAGCGACGAGGAGAGAAGCGAGGCCGCTTCCCCCATTCCCAGATGTTCCGGAGGACCATGACACCATAGCCCTCGCTTAACCGCACCCTTCCTTTCCAAAAGTATGGCCATCCGTTCGAGATATCGATGCATGAATGATGTTTTGTAGTTCGTAGCGTCCCGTTCAACGCTTCTGCGGCCTTATTTTGAGATGGTCAAATTTCGGTTCAGTATCCACTTGAGTCCGACTGCACCCGACGCCAGACGATTCGATAGGGCCATAGAATTATTATAATATACGCTGAACGTTAAACTGGCGCTAGTGTCCATGCGACTTCCGGGAGGCAAATTGAAGCAGACAGCAACCAGTTATACTTTTGCAATGCTCCTGTGCATTCCTATCGGAAAACGCGCGCACATTTTCTCTCTTCACCGGAAAATAACATTAATAACTTTTGTTATTTCGGCTGTAGCGTATAGTATGTACCTGTATTAATATTGTTAATGTGTAATTGCTTTAGTTACAGCATTTTTCTTTACCACTGAACAATGTCAAACTTCGCTGTATTTCAGGCCCAAACCTCTGTACCATGGCAGCTATGTAAAACCAGCGGCGATTCTAAGCAAAATAACGATCGAAGGGAATGTAGAGTGTGTTCAAGGTTAGCTAGCATTCGGGTGGCGCTTAAATATTTCTAATATGCCCGTCCGGTCATTATATAAAAATGACTCCGTCCTGCGCATCTTTACGATCAGCTAAAAAAAAACAAAAAAAAAACATTCGAACGTAAAAAATAAAGTATGCGGGCCACAAAAAGTGCGTATTTTTATTATTTACTATGTCTGGCAGTTCTTATCGCGCACCTGTTTTCTGCCTTCTCCCTATTTGCAAAGATTTTGGAGCGTGCGGGTGATGATTTGAACCCAGAACTAGCATCTTCGCACGCATTCATGAGCAGAAAGAATAAAGCAGAACTTGTTTATCAGAAATCGGGCTATATTACGTGGCTTTCAATTTATTTTGATCGTCTGCATGCCCAAAGAGTCATTTATCCAGAGTTACTGCGTGGTTCTTGCCGTCTCTCTTAGCTTTCCAGATGTCTTTCGTTCGTGTGGCACGTATATCCTCTATGCTTTAAAGCGCCGACGCCGTGTTCACGCTAACAGTGTCCGACAGTGCACATAAATACATGTACGAAGCTATTTTAGCACCGTTTTTCATGCCACGAATTTAAAATAAAAACGCCGCAACTGACCAATTATTTCGTCCGCGTGACTGAGAAATCTTCCAATGTGCCTAATACGCACGAATTATTCGTGATATTTGCTCTTATATTCGAGCGCAGAGAAAAATGCACTCGCTCTTTCCCATAGAAATGCATTACCGGAAGTCAACTTTGGACTGGTTGCTGTCTGCTTCAATTTACAGCAGCACACTAGCGCCAGTTGAACCTCTAGCATACATTATAATACCTCTATGGATGGGGCCAATCAAGCAGGGCCAAATGCGCCTCGTTACGGCGCACGCCGTTTTCCTTTTCTATTGTAAGGGTTTAATTTTCCTTCCGAACCTCCATTGGATCGCAGCGTTGACTGAGGACGGAGTTAGTAGAGAGTTTTTGTACAGCGTTTCCACCCCTCCGCTACGCTCTCCGGAACCAAGACGCCACTGCCGCGCATGGCGCCGCCAGCCTTGCTTGTAGAGTCCCGGATCTGGTAGCCGGTTGCGGAGAACGTTGCGGGACAAAGGAAAGTATCTACGAAAACTTCCCCGTGTAGAACAGAGTGTACCATCGGACCTCGCATACTCTATTCGAAGGTGGACGTTTGGCGCGTCGTTCGTCCGAATCAACGTTACTAGAACCACTCAGTTGGGAAACTGCCATAGAGCCTGCTCTGAAAAAGTGGCCCCGATCGGTTCACCAGAACCGAGCTAATGGCGAACACAACGCCGCCATTTATTCTGCAGCGGCCACTCGAGGAACTGCACGCCACTTCTATTTTGGCTTTAATCGGCCATTTTAGCGCCGAAACAGATACAGCGGAAGAGGTTACAGGGGTCGCACCCCCGTCTCCCCAGCGGACGCGCCGCGGATTACTACTGAAGTTAAAATGCACCTAGGTCGGGACGCGCTACCTGAAAGCACCGCTGACGCATGGTTGTATAAAAAAAATATTAATTGTTCCGCAAAACCTTGCGAACTAGAGATTATAAAAGCATCACGCGCCCTTCATTTTGTACTAAACTCCAATAAATTTCATACAAAAATAGTCTTTTCCGTTTTTTTTTTACGCAAAAACATGCTTTCTAAAAGCTCAAGGCGACCACAGTACAGACAAATGATAAAGAGTGGCGCTGTTGTCGTATTTAGCTCGGTTTCGGTGGACGCCAGCGGCCCAGGTTTCGGCGGCGAGTTTCCCAACTGAGTGTTCTAGTAACGTTGGTCCGAATGTACACATCGAGACACTGCTAGCGCGAACACGACATCGGCGCATTTTCATATTTTACTTCTAAATAGTATTAGAGAGCACGAAATGTTATCGCTTACATTATAGAGTTAAATGAGCTCTTTCCGCAGCAATAATAACTTAGATGACATTTCTGTTTTTCAAAGAGAAAAACTGGAAAAAACGGCGATCGCTTGTTCGCACTAACCGCGTCCCGCTCTCTACTTTGTGCCACGACAGCGTACGTTCGACGCTGGATCGCGCTAAGCCAGTTTGGGTTTCCTGAGACGTTACACCTACTAAGACCTATCCTTATGACAAGTTGCAATTTTCTTGTCTGACTGCGCCGGCAGAAGCGAGTATTGCATAAAATGTATTTAATAAATTGTATAGCTTAATATGCCGGTTGTATAATCTCCGCTAATGACTCGTCGTTAAATGCAGCCAAAAACGCGATATAGAAGCAAACAACCTCTTATTTCGAGTCAGCTCTAGTACGAATGTTTCCGGTCTAAAACACATTTTAAATTTATATCTATATTTTTTTCTTGTTTGTTTGAAACATTGTTTACGCTTTTGAAGTGATTATCGTCGACAATTAATAAAATAGAAAAAAAAAGCTAATGAGAAACAACCATGATAGGTTTTGTTACTACTAGCACTCTTGGTGACGGTAGAAGCAAAGACGTAGCCAACTGGGTACAATTTCAAGAATTTATTTTTGATCTCAGATAGTAGGCAGTGATCGCGAAATCTAAGGTTCTCTTCATTATTCCGTTTCGATTCCGCGTAGTGTAAAACGACGCTTTCCTCAGTATCCCAACGTCGTTCACAATGTTTAGAGAAACCTTATCTTATAGCAGGCGGAATTACACGAAATAAATTAGGATAAACCCTAAATGCCGCCGCCGATATTCGACATAGCTTCCTATCAGCCCCATAAACGGACGGACGCACGTACATTTTCGTAAATGCCCCGATACTTTGCAGCAATAACCGTCCCCGTGAATCGCCCGTTAAATAACCAACTCGAGAGTAAACCCCGAAAAAAAAAAAGTATAGCGAACGCTTCCCACCGATTACGGACCGTTATATCTTGGGATGTCTCCATTCCTTATAGGCGCCGAGACGCACGCTTCAAGAAGCTTGTGGCGCCAGGAGTACGGCCCCCTGTACTCCTTCTTTCGCAACGTCAAGAAAAACAACGCAAAAATGTTGCAAAGAGTTCAGTAGAAAGCGTCGTAGGTGTGCTCAGATTACGAGAACGCGGGTGTGTTCCCAAAACCGCTTCTGAGCAAACCGAGCCCGATAGCCTCGTTTTTACGTTACACGGCACCGGTACAGTAACGCGACAATCGCCACCTCAGGCGTCATAAATCAAGCTGCGAGCACGATAATGACCACGCGTGTCTCTCCCGCTTCTTTTTTACTGCTTTATGGTCCGTATAGGATGTTCGTTTCTATCGTGGCTTTTGTTTTATGTTTGTGTCGGTATAGGTACCACTTTTTATCTTACTTTTTTTTTTGTTAATGGTACTGTCATCTCTCCTGCGCAGAGGCTCTTTTTTTTTTCTCTCTCTCTCTCTCTCTCTTTCTCCGCCCGTTTTTTTTAGTTCCCTCATCTCCATTCCCCGAGTCGATACTTTTTTTTTATCTGTACAAGAGTTGGGCGAAAACTTGTTTCCCGACCAAATTAAGATGGACATCTTCATTTCCGTTTACGCGCGAAGCCGCCGCCGTCGCCTCTCACGTAACTTCATAATCCTCCTCCCCCCCCCCCCCCCCCCCCGCGCTCTCCCTTATCGCCCGACTGTTTTCATGAGTCGAAAACCAAAAAGATTTACGTCAATATCCGTTTTTTTTTTTCTTCCTTTTCTATTTCTCTGCTTCAATTGTTCCATCACAATTGGCAAACGTGTTTTTGTTTTAACTTTTTCGTGTGTTTTCGAGAAGGCACAGAACGGGTTCTCGAGCGTCAGGAAGTAATAACGGTCACCTCAACTACACTCGGTTTCACCTTATGATGGACCGCAGGGAACGCTACGAGCCCCTCGTAGCCAATCTCATGCCGCTTGAGTGCCACGTGACCTTCGGGAGAGGGGCACAGCGGCGCGCGGGGCGAACAGCCACGTGATGCTTTTGCGCCGCCGAATCGGCTGGCATGACAGTATTGCAGCATTCGCTCCGGCCAGTCGTAAGCTGATACGGAGAACAGTTGAGCCTCTTTGTTCTCCGGCTTGTGTGTCTCGCGCTGCCTCGACTCTTTTAGCGCTCTTCAACAAAGTGTTCTGCGTCGCAGTCTATTCCATCGACGCAATCGGTTTTCAATGTCATAAAAGCTTTGGAAAACTGAGGCCGTGCGGAGGATAAAAAAAAAAAAAAAAATGTAAGAAAGAAACTCTTCAAGCGGATGACAAAGTGCAAAATATATAGAAGTCAAATCCTGCCATCGAAAGTGTTCTTAGCCTACTTCTTTATCTGTGGTTTTGGAATTGGACACGGAAGGCTTAGTTCGGCCGTGATTGATTTCTTTTTTTTTTTTTGCCTTACTTATAAAAAGAATTGAAAAAAAAAATTTTTGTAGCGGTTTTATAACAGTTTTGACAAGATGATGGCAATACGACCTTTCGCTTGTTGGTAATAAGTGGTCTTAATGATATGAACAAAAAATGAAAGCCGTTTACAACTTCCTGTGACGCCGGATTAGAGCGCAGCTCTCGAGGAGGAGGATGGAAAGGTACCGAGGGGTAGGTGACTCCCTGAGGTCACTTGACCTAAGAGGGGTAACGTGAGGGTAACTCTCATAACCCTCGGGACCCTCGTGAGGGTAACCCTCATGACTCTCGTGAGAGTAAGCCTCGTGACCCTCGTGAGGGCAACCCTCGTGATCCTCGTGAGGATAACCCTCGTAACCCTCGTGAGAGTAAACCTCGTAACCCTCGCAACCCTCACGAAGGTAACCCTCGTGACGTCATTATGGGAAGCTGCCCATAATGCAACGCGCGGCTACGCCGTTGCATGCAACACATGTGCGCTGCGTGCAACACGTGGGTTGCATGCAACGCGCTGTTACATCGACAGCGACGCCGCTTAAGCCGGAAACGGGCGCCTAAGAGCTGCGCTCTAAAACTGCATGATTTACCTTTTTTATCATGTATATGTTTGGTTTTAATGGCCCTAATTTGGGCCACATTCCACCCAAGTGTTAAAAAGAAGCTGCAATAGGTACTGCAACATGAAGGTGGTTAGGTGTAAATCGTATAATTACAATATTTAGGCCTGGGAAACTGAACACATGCAATTCTTCGACTTCAGATTACTTTTTTTTTCAATATTAATAATTACATTAGTCATTTCGTATACCTGTCCTAAGTTGTTTTTCACGCCTGGGTTCAGATGGGGAATGCATGCGTTCATATTTCAAAAGAAAACTGAATTTCTCACATGCCACAGGTGTGTTGCCATATTCCATGAAGGCTTTTTATTAGTCTCATTTGATTTCAATTACATGGTTGCTGCTTATAATGCACTATAATGCGGACTTTCAGTGAGAGCTAAAATTTAGATTATAATGCCAGTTCCCCAATCTCCGGCAGAAGTGTCATTCCTGCTCTTTTGTTATTATCCTGACAAAACAGCATAAGCTGAAAGTGTCGCTTTCCGTCACAAACGGAGCGCCGCCTAGTCGATCATCCGTGATCTAAAAATTTAATGTAAAAATGGCAAACGCGGAAACTCAATGCACCAACTTTTCTCCAACATCTACCATATCGCTACAAAAGAGTTCCTCGAGTTCTTTGCGTCATTACAGAAATGCTGCCGCTCAAAAGGTTCCGGGTAAACGCGCGACTCCACGGTTCGCCTTTGATTCATATACAAATGGTCTTATTATCCAATTTGCATACGCTCGCACATTACAGCGCGTTAATGGGAAGCTCCCATCTCGTTACTGAAGAGCAGTGGTGCTCGCCCCTCTCCTTTTACCTCATCTCAATCATTGTGCTGGCAGCCTGCTCTTGCGCGTAATTGACGTTCGAAATGTAGCGGCTCTCTGCGCCGTATACATAGCTCTAAACTTCCCGTCTCGCGAGCGCTTTGTTCGCAACAAAAAGAGCCCAGGGAATCAAGAAAAGTGTCTGGCAGGCGGTGAGCTCCAATCTATTGACAACAACTACCGGCTCTTACGGTGGTGCTAGAGCCTCACTTCCGGGACGCCAATTATGAACGCCAGCAGAGAAGCTCGTCTCCAGTACTTCCCGACGCTCACGTTCTCCGATGTCCAAAAACAAGAGATGTGGCAACCTCCCAACGTAGAACGTTATTGTAGGACGGGTGGAAAATTGTCGTCTTAATCCCGTATTTATCCCCTCGTTAGCGGCGTAGCCGTCCCCGAACAAGGCGACACAAAATACCGGTACCTCCAATGCGGAAGGTGACAGGAAACGAAAAAGAGAGCGAAAGTTCACAAACGAAAAAGCAAAGCCCCTCGCGACGGTCGGTCGCTTGTGTCGCAATATAACGCCATGTCTCCCGACACGCCGTGCACTGCAACACAGCGCCACCCAGCGGGAACTCTGACACGTGTCGCTCTCCTTCCCCTAAGAACCGGCCGCCAAGGCACGCTCTTCGGGGCTTTGAGCTCCAGCGAGTGAGTTGCCGGTGGAAACAGAAGAGAAAACTGCTAGCACGGACAGCTCCGTTCATCCAGGCTTGCCGATTCGGAGGCGCCGGGTCCAATAACGCAGGTTCCCGTGTCCGAAGTCCGAGCGTCGAGGAGGAAATGAGAAACCTGATTACTTGGGGGCTTCCTGTTGCGCTCCCGGGTCGTGGCGCCCGGGGAGGCGAACTGAGAAGGAGGAACCCCAATGCGCACTCCGATTGGTCGGCCTATTCATCCGTTAATGGCTGAGATGGGACTCGATGAGCGGCCAACGATGGGACTTCGCCTTTGGTGCCGCGGGTCGAACGGATCCGACGTGGCGGACTCGCTTCTCGTTAGCTGCTGTGGCATTTTTGCCACCTCTTCTGACCCGTGCTGGTCCTCCTTCTTAGTGAGCGTGAGCGTCTTCCCAGGTAGCGCTGCTTTGATTTTTGCGTTTGTTTCTGCGTGAAACACTCGGTCTTATTTGTTTTGCTAGATCTTGACAGATTAGGACAGATCGTGTTCGGTTCCGTTTGTCAATGTCCAGCTGAGGTGAGACAAATGGTCGGGAAATGCAGCTACGAGATGATGAATGACCGAATGCTTTTCCGGGTACAACGCTTCACGCGTAGCATATTAGTTTTTGCCGAAAACTGTTTGTAATCTTTACGCTTCTGCGTCGCGTGAAAAGCGTGAAACCGTGCGTTTGAAGAAATCGTAAAATAATTGAAGCACTTTATTGTAACCTATGTGTTGGGCAGCGCAGTCAACACTTTATTGAACCGCCTTATCTTTTTAACGAAACTTTGTTTTGTTTTTATTTTTATTCTTGTAAGCCTTGACCAAATTTAGAAACATACAATTGTTTCAGCAGTATATAGTTGAAACTCCTGTTTTCTGAAATTAACGGCTATCCAAGCTTTTTGCCGCTATATAATCTACTATAAGCTTGTATGAAATCATAAAGTTTATCTAAAGGATTATAAAGTTTCAAAGTGAAGCCTAAGTTTACCCCTCCCTATTATGAGAATGCTATTTTCTTAAAATTGTTGAATTAAAAAAAAAAATAGTTTCAGCTATAAACATATCGTTATGGACGTCAAAGCATATCATATACATACCCGAACTGTTTCGAGTTCCGTTAGGTACCATAGCATGTTTGGTAACCGGCCTAGAAGATAGAAGTTGAACGAGCAAAACGTTTTATACGCCAGTCCCGAAAAAGCGTCCGTAGCGCAGTACAAACTAGCATCACTGCTACGAATAACGCCAAGCCCTGATCTCCAACTTTGTAATTTGATTTCGAACCTGATCATATATGAAACGAAGTGGTGAGCATAAATTTGTTTATCATTTTAGGTTGGATTTTCATGATTTAGGTTTGTGCCATTTTCTAGTCGTGTGACTCTTGTTTTTTTCTTGTTTTTTTTCCTTAATTTTAGTTTGTTTCATCTCTGCGTGTATTTTTCTCTGCATTTTCTCCGCTGATGTATTCGGGACCATTGTTTGGACCCGAGTGCTTGTCAAGCTGTGCACTACAGATTTTTGCCTACAATCCCCCGTCAAAGTCGAATAAAAAAAACTTTATTATTATTCTTGTTCATGTTCTTTTTCTTTTTCGTGTGATTATTTTTATTATTATTATTGTTATTATTATCATTATTATTATTATTTTTATTATTAATACTGGAACTCCCATCTTACCTACATTGCCAAAATACTGAGAAGTGTATCGTGCCTTTTATATTCGACGAAAATGTTCCTGCCTCTCTCAGTACGAAGAATGGTTGCCAATGTTTTGGCATATGGTGTAGTGCGTTATGGCATCACAGTATATGCGAATTGTTCGAAAACCTGGAAAACTAAAATTGACAATATTCTGAAAGGAATTTTACGTAGAGTTGCGTACAGCACCAAGGATGCACCAAACGAGGTGCATCCTTGGTGCACCTCGTTAGATCTCCCGCGTTTTTCTACCCTTTTTGGAAAAAAGTGTGATAACGAAACACTATTGAGTTGGCTCTTTTAAAATCAAACGTATTTTTCAGCGCTCGCTAAGAAACGGTGAGCGCTTTTCAGTACCTCGAGTGGATACCAAATATGGAAAGAGAATGCGGTCTTTTTTATGTTCTGGAAGTTTTGAATAGACTACCAGAGTCGTTTCTTGTTTTGGACTCCAAACGACAGCTGAAAAAATGCCTGCAAACAATGCGCTAAATGTCTGTTTTACGAACTAATACTGCACTATTTTTGCTATGAATGTTTGTACGGTACACCCTTTTTTTTTCTATCTGACGTGTGTCGTGCTTGTAGCGGTTGCAGCAAGTTCTCTGCTATGCTAAGTTGTGCTAGCCTACTAGTATTTTTTTACAAAATGTGCCGCAAGACAAGGACAGAGTAAGTGACACTCTGTCCTTGTCTTGCGGCGCATTTGTGAAAAAGTAGTCATATACCAACTGGCCCATCTGTCACTACTGATGCCTACTAGTACTTTATCTTAGCAAGAAAAATAAGGTTTTACTTCGCAGTCCTCAACTTCTTAGTTTTTTTGGTTATTTTTTTACATTTTCCGTTTTAGTGGTGGCTTCAGTGTAGTTTTGTTTTACTCTCTTTAATGGCGAATTCGGGTGGTCAATCGCCGGTGACGCCGAGCCGGCGGAACCGGCTACGAGAAACGCGCCGGTGGCACACCACGTGACCCCCAGCACCCGAACACGAAACACCAGATGGTCGAAAGTAATCCCTGGAGAAGGGGAACAAGAGGGACAAAGGACAAACATAAATCTCCAAACACAGCTAGGTGACTGGTGAGCGACCGAAAAAATCCGCCTGGTCCGGGTATTGAACCCGGGACCTCTCCATTACAAGTGGAGCGCTCTACCAACTGAGCTAACCAGGGGTTAGACGTCAGTAGAGCAAACGGGTTTTATCAGCTGCCACCAGTCTAACACGAACAAGGGTGAAGCTTGCAATTTAAGGTCATAATTATAATGCAATTAAATGCAAAGGTGCAAGCGAGCTGGACAAGAATGACGGAAGTAATCCCTGGAGAAGGGGAACAAGAGGGACAAAGGACAAACATAAATCTCCAAACACAGCTAGGTGACTGGTGAGCGATCGAAAAAATCCGCCTGGTCCGGGTATTGAACCCGGGACCTCTCCATTACAAGTGGAGCGCTCTACCAACTGAGCTAACCAGGGGTTAGACGTCAGTAGAGCAAACGGGTTTTATCAGCTGCCACCAGTCTAACACCAACAAGGGTGAAGCTTGCAATTTAAGGTCAAAATTATAATGCAATTAAATGCAAAGGTGCAAGCGAGCTGGACAAGAATGACGGAAGTAATCCCTGGAGAAGGGGAACAAGAGGGACAAAGGACAAACATAAATCTCCAAACACAGCTAGGTGACTGGTGAGCGATCGAAAAAATCCGCCTGGTCCGGGTATTGAACCCGGGACCTCTCCATTACAAGTGGAGCGCTCTACCAACTGAGCTAACCAGGGGTTAGACGTCAGTAGAGCAAACGGGTTTTATCAGCTGCCACCAGTCTAACACCAACAAGGGTGAAGCTTGCAATTTAAGGTTATAATTATAATGCAACTAAATGCAAAGGTGCAAGCGAGCTGGACAAGAATGACGGAAGTAATCCCTGGAGAAGGGGAACAAGAGGGACAAAGGACAAACATAAATCTCCAAACACAGCTAGGTGACTGGTGAGCGATCGAAAAAATCCGCCTGGTCCGGGTATTGAACCCGGGACCTCTCCATTACAAGTGGAGCGCTCTACCAACTGAGCTAACCAGGGGTTAGACGTCAGTAGAGCAAACGGGTTTTATCAGCTGCCACCAGTCTAACACCAACAAGGGTGAAGCTTGCAATTTAAGGTCATAATTATAATGCAATTAAATGCAAAGGTGCAAGCGAGCTGGACAAGAATGACGGAAGTAATCCCTGGAGAAGGGGAACAAGAGGGACAAAGGACAAACATAAATCTCCAAACACAGCTAGGTGACTGGTGAGCGATCGAAAAAATCCGCCTGGTCCGGGTATTGAACCCGGGACCTCTCCATTACAAGTGGAGCGCTCTACCAACTGAGCTAACCAGGGGTTAGACGTCAGTAGAGCAAAAGGGTTTTATCAGCTGCCACCAGTCTAACACCAACAAGGGTGAAGCTTGCAATTTAAGGTTATAATTATAATGCAATTAAATGCAAAGGTGCAAGCGAGCTGGACAAGAATGACGGAAGTAATCCCTGGAGAAGGGGAACAAGAGGGACAAAGGACAAACATAAATCTCCAAACACAGCTAGGTGACTGGTGAGCGATCGAAAAAATCCGCCTGGTCCGGGTATTGAACCCGGGACCTCTCCATTACAAGTGGAGCGCTCTACCAACTGAGCTAACCAGGGGTTAGACGTCAGTAGAGCAAACGGGTTTTATCAGCTGCCACCAGTCTAACACCAACAAGGGTGAAGCTTGCAATTTAAGGTCATAATTATAATGCAATTAAATGCAAAGGTGCAAGCGAGCTGGACAAGAATGACGGAAGTAATCCCTGGAGAAGGGGAACAAGAGGGACAAAGGACAAACATAAATCTCCAAACACAGCTAGGTGACTAGTGAGCGATCGAAAAAATCCGCCTGGTCCGGGTATTGAACCCGGGACCTCTCCATTACAAGTGGAGCGCTCTACCAACTGAGCTAACCAGGGGTTAGACGTCAGTAGAGCAAACGGGTTTTATCAGCTGCCACCAGTCTAACACCAACAAGGGTGAAGCTTGCAATTTAAGGTTATAATTATAATGCAATTAAATGCAAAGGTGCAAGCGAGCTGGACAAGAATGACGGAAGTAATCCCTGGAGAAGGGGAACAAGAGGGACAAAGGACAAACATAAATCTCCAAACACAGCTAGGTGACTGGTGAGCGATCAAAAAAATCCGCCTGGTCCGGGTATTGAACCCGGGACCTCTCCATTACAAGTGGAGCGCTCTACCAACTGAGCTAACCAGGGGTTAGACGTCAGTAGAGCAAACGGGTTTTCTCAGCTGCCACCAGTCTAGCACCAACAAGGGTGAAGCTTGCAATTTAAGGTTATAATTATAATGCAATTAAATGCAAAGGTGCAAGCGAGCTGGACAAGAATGACGGAAGTAATTCCTGGAGAAGGGGAACAAGAGGGACAAAGGACAAACATAAATCTCCAAACACAGCTAGGTGACTGGTGAGCGATCGAAAAAATCCGCCTGGTCCGGGTATTGAACCCGGGACCTCTCCATTACAAGTGGAGCGCTCTACCAACTGAGCTAACCAGGGGTTAGACGTCAGTAGAGCAAACGGGTTTTATCAGCTGCCACCAGTCTAACACCAACAAGGGTGAAGCTTGCAATTTAAGGTTATAATTATAATGCAATTAAATGCAAAGGTGCAAGCGAGCTGGACAAGAATGACGGAAGTAATCCCTGGAGAAGGGGAACAAGAGGGACAAAGGACAAACATAAATCTCCAAACACAGCTAGGTGACTGGTGAGCGATCGAAAAAATCCGCCTGGTCCGGGTATTGAACCCGGGACCTCTCCATTACAAGTAAAGCGCTCTACCAACTGAGCTAACCAGGGGATAGACGTCAGTAGAGCAAACGGGTTTTATCAGCTGCCACCAGTCTAACACCAACAAGGGTGAAGCTTGCAATTTAAGGTTATAATTATAATGCAATTAAATGCAAAGGTGCAAGCGAGCTGGACAAGAATGACGGAAGTAATCCCTGGAGAAGGGGAACAAGAGGGACAAAGGACAAACATAAATCTCCAAACACAGCTAGGTGACTGGTGAGCGACCGAAAAAATCCGCCTGTTCCGGGTATTGAACCCGGGACCTCTCCATTACAAGTGGAGCGCTCTACCAACTGAGCTAACCAGGGGTTAGACGTCAGTAGAGCAAACGGGTTTTATCAGCTGCCACCAGTCTAACACCAACAAGGGTGAAGCTTGCAATTTAAGGTTATAATTATAATGCAATTAAATGCAAAGGTGCAAGCGAGCTGGACAAGAATGACGGAAGTAATCCCTGGAGAAGGGGAACAAGAGGGACAAAGGACAAACATAAATCTCCAAACACAGCTAGGTGACTGGTGAGCGATCGAAAAAATCCGCCTGGTCCGGGTATTGAACCCGGGACCTCTCCATTACAAGTGGAGCGCTCTACCAACTGAGCTAACCAGGGGTTAGACGTCAGTAGAGCAAACGGGTTTTATCAGCTGCCACCAGTCTAACACCAACAAGGGTGAAGCTTGCAATTTAAGGTTATAATTATAATGCAATTAAATGCAAAGGTGCAAGCGAGCTGGACAAGAATGACGGAAGTAATCCCTGGAGAAGGGGAACAAGAGGGACAAAGGACAAACATAAATCTCCAAACACAGCTAGGTGACTGGTGAGCGATCGAAAAAATCCGCCTGGTCCGGGTATTGAACCCGGGACCTCTCCATTACAAGTGGAGCGCTCTACCAACTGAGCTAACCAGGGGTTAGACGTCAGTAGAGCAAACGGGTTTTATCAGCTGCCACCAGTCTAACACCAACAAGGGTGAAGCTTGCAATTTAAGGTTATAATTATAATGCAATTAAATGCAAAGGTGCAAGCGAGCTGGACAAGAATGACGGAAGTAATCCCTGGAGAAGGGGAACAAGAGGGACAAAGGACAAACATAAATCTCCAAACACAGCTAGGTGACTGGTGAGCGATCGAAAAAATCCGCCTGGTCCGGGTATTGAACCCGGGACCTCTCCATTACAAGTGGAGCGCTCTACCAACTGAGCTAACCAGGGGTTAGACGTCAGTAGAGCAAACGGGTTTTATCAGCTGCCACCAGTCTAACACCAACAAGGGTGAAGCTTGCAATTTAAGGTTATAATTATAATGCAATTAAATGCAAAGGTGCAAGCGAGCTGGACAAGAATGACGGAAGTAATCCCTGGAGAAGGGGAACAAGAGGGACAAAGGACAAACATAAATCTCCAAACACAGCTAGGTGACTGGTGAGCGATCGAAAAAATCCGCCTGTTCCGGGTATTGAACCCGGGACCTCTCCATTACAAGTGGAGCGCTCTACCAACTGAGCTAACCAGGGGTTAGACGTCAGTAGAGCAAACGGGTTTTATCAGCTGCCACCAGTCTAACACCAACAAGGGTGAAGCTTGCAATTTAAGGTTATAATTATAATGCAATTAAATGCAAAGGTGCAAGCGAGCTGGACAAGAATGACGGAAGTAATCCCTGGAGAAGGGGAACAAGAGGGACAAAGGACAAACATAAATCTCCAAACACAGCTAGGTGACTGGTGAGCGATCGAAAAAATCCGCCTGGTCCGGGTATTGAACCCGGGACCTCTCCATTACAAGTGGAGCGCTCTACCAACTGAGCTAACCAGGGGTTAGACGTCAGTAGAGCAAACGGGTTTTATCAGCTGCCACCAGTCTAACACCAACAAGGGTGAAGCTTGCAATTTAAGGTTATAATTATAATGCAATTAAATGCAAAGGTGCAAGCGAGCTGGACAAGAATGACGGAAGTAATCCCTGGAGAAGGGGAACAAGAGGGACAAAGGACAAACATAAATCTCCAAACACAGCTAGGTGACTGGTGAGCGATCGAAAAAATCCGCCTGGTCCGGGTATTGAACCCGGGACCTCTCCATTACAAGTGGAGCGCTCTACCAACTGAGCTAACCAGGGGTTAGACGTCAGTAGAGCAAACGGGTTTTATCAGCTGCCACCAGTCTAACACCAACAAGGGTGAAGCTTGCAATTTAAGGTTATAATTATAATGCAATTAAATGCAAAGGTGCAAGCGAGCTGGACAAGAATGACGGAAGTAATCCCTGGAGAAGGGGAACAAGAGGGACAAAGGACAAACATAAATCTCCAAACACAGCTAGGTGACTGGTGAGCGATCGAAAAAATCCGCCTGGTCCGGGTATTGAACCCGGGACCTCTCCATTACAAGTGGAGCGCTCTACCAACTGAGCTAACCAGGGGTTAGACGTCAGTAGAGCAAACGGGTTTTATCAGCTGCCACCAGTCTAACACCAACAAGGGTGAAGCTTGCAATTTAAGGTTATAATTATAATGCAATTAAATGCAAAGGTGCAAGCGAGCTGGACAAGAATGACGGAAGTAATCCCTGGAGAAGGGGAACAAGAGGGACAAAGGACAAACATTAATCTCCAAACACAGCTAGGTGACTGGTGAGCGATCGAAAAAATCCGCCTGGTCCGGGTATTGAACCCGGGACCTCTCCATTACAAGTGGAGCGCTCTACCAACTGAGCTAACCAGGGGTTAGACGTCAGTAGAGCAAACGGGTTTTATCAGCTGCCACCAGTCTAACACCAACAAGGGTGAAGCTTGCAATTTAAGGTTATAATTATAATGCAATTAAATGCAAAGGTGCAAGCGAGCTGGACAAGAATGACGGAAGTAATCCCTGGAGAAGCGGAACAAGAGGGACAAAGGACAAACATAAATCTCCAAACACAGCTAGGTGACTGGTGAGCGATCGAAAAAATCCGCCTGGTCCGGGTATTGAACCCGGGACCTCTGCATTACAAGTGGAGCGCTCTACCAACTCAGCTAACCAGGGGTTAGACGTCAGTAGAGCAAACGGGTTTTATCAGCTGCCACCAGTCTAACACCAACAAGGGTGAAGCTTGCAATTTAAGGTTATAATTATAATGCAATTAAATGCAAAGGTGCAAGCGAGCTGGACAAGAATGACGGAAGTAATCCCTGGAGAAGCGGAACAAGAGGGACAAAGGACAAACATAAATCTCCAAACACAGCTAGGTGACTGGTGAGCGATCGAAAAAATCCGCCTGGTCCGGGTATTGAACCCGGGACCTCTCCATTACAAGTGGAGCGCTCTACCAACTGAGCTAACCAGGGGTTAGACGTCAGTAGAGCAAACGGGTTTTATCAGCTGCCACCAGTCTAACACCAACAAGGGTGAAGCTTGCAATTTAAGGTTATAATTATAATGCAATTAAATGCAAAGGTGCAAGCGAGCTGGACAAGAATGACGGAAGTAATCCCTGGAGAAGGGGAACAAGAGGGACAAAGGACAAACATAAATCTCCAAACACAGCTAGGTGACTGGTGAGCGATCGAAAAAATCCGCCTGGTCCGGGTATTGAACCCGGGACCTCTCCATTACAAGTGGAGCGCTCTACCAACTGAGCTAACCAGGGGTTAGACGTCAGTAGAGCAAACGGGTTTTATCAGCTGCCACCAGTCTAGCACCAACAAGGGTGAAGCTTGCAATTTAAGGTTATAATTATAATGCAATTAAATGCAAAGGTGCAAGCGAGCTGGACAAGAATGACGGAAGTAATCCCTGGAGAAGGGGAACAAGAGGGACAAAGGACAAACATAAATCTCCAAACACAGCTAGGTGACTGGTGAGCGATCGAAAAAATCCGCCTGGTCCGGGTATTGAACCCGGGACCTCTCCATTACAAGTGGAGCGCTCTACCAACTGAGCTAACCAGGGGTTAGACGTCAGTAGAGCAAACGGGTTTTATCAGCTGCCACCAGTCTAGCACCAACAAGGGTGAAGCTTGCAATTTAAGGTTATAATTATAATGCAATTAAATGCAAAGGTGCAAGCGAGCTGGACAAGAATGACGGAAGTAATCCCTGGAGAAGGGGAACAAGAGGGACAAAGGACAAACATAAATCTCCAAACACAGCTAGGTGACTGGTGAGCGATCGAAAAAATCCGCCTGGTCCGGGTATTGAACCCGGGACCTCTCCATTACAAGTGGAGCGCTCTACCAACTGAGCTAACCAGGGGTTAGACGTCAGTAGAGCAAACGGGTTTTATCAGCTGCCACCAGTCTAACACCAACAAGGGTGAAGCTTGCAATTTAAGGTTATAATTATAATGCAATTAAATGCAAAGGTGCAAGCGAGCTGGACAAGAATGACGGAAGTAATCCCTGGAGAAGCGGAACAAGAGGGACAAAGGACAAACATAAATCTCCAAACACATCTAGGTGACTGGTGAGCGATCGAAAAAATCCGCCTGGTCCGGGTATTGAACACGGGACCTCTCCATTACAAGTGGAGCGCTCTACCAACTGAGCTAACCAGGGGTTAGACGTCAGTAGAGCAAACGGGTTTTATCAGCTGCCACCAGTCTAACACCAACAAGGGTGAAGCTTGCAATTTAAGGTTATAATTATAATGCAATTAAATGCAAAGGAGCAAGCGAGCTGGACAAGAATGACGGAAGTAATCCCTGGAGAAGCGGAACAAGAGGGACAAAGGACAAACATAAATCTCCAAACACAGCTAGGTGACTGGTGAGCGATCGAAAAAATCCGCCTGGTCCGGGTATTGAACCCGGGACCTCTCCATTACAAGTGGAGCGCTCTACCAACTGAGCTAACCAGGGGTTAGACGTCAGTAGAGCAAACGGGTTTTATCAGCTGCCACCAGTCTAACACCAACAAGGGTGAAGCTTGCAATTTAAGGTTATAATTATAATGCAATTAAATGCAAAGGTGCAAGCGAGCTGGACAAGAATGACGGAAGTAATCCCTGGAGAAGGGGAACAAGAGGGACAAAGGACAAACATAAATCTCCAAACACAGCTAGGTGACTGGTGAGCGATCGAAAAAATCCGCCTGGTCCGGGTATTGAACCCGGGACCTCTCCATTACAAGTGGAGCGCTCTACCAACTGAGCTAACCAAGGGTTAGACGTCAGTAGAGCAAACGGGTTTTATCAGCTGCCACCAGTCTAACACCAACAAGGGTGAAGCTTGCAATTTAAGGTTATAATTATAATGCAATTAAATGCAAAGGTGCAAGCGAGCTGGACAAGAATGACGGAAGTAATCCCTGGAGAAGCGGAACAAGAGGGACAAAGGACAAACATAAATCTCCAAACACAGCTAGGTGACTGGTGAGCGATCGAAAAAATCCGCCTGATCCGGGTATTGAACCCGTGACCTCTCCATTACAAGTGGAGCGCTCTACCAACTGAGCTAACCAGGGGTTAGACGTCAGTAGAGCAAACGGGTTTTATCAGCTGCCACCAGTCTAACACCAACAAGGGTGAAGCTTGCAATTTAAGGTTATAATTATAATGCAATTAAATGCAAAGGTGCAAGCGAGCTGGACAAGAATGACGGAAGTAATCCCTGGAGAAGGGGAACAAGAGGGACAAAGCACAAACATAAATCTCCAAACACAGCTAGGTGACTGGTGAGCGATCGAAAAAATCCGCCTGGTCCGGGTATTGAACCCGGGACCTCTCCATTACAAGTGGAGCGCTCTACCAACTGAGCTAACCAGGGGTTAGACGTCAGTAGACAAAACGGGTTTTATCAGCTGCCACCAGTCTAACACCAACAAGGGTGAAGCTTGCAATTTAAGGTTATAATTATAATGCAATTAAATGCAAAGGTGCAAGCGAGCTGGACAAGAATGACGGAAGTAATCCCTGGAGAAGGGGAACAAGAGGGACAAAGGACAAACATAAATCTCCAAACACAGCTAGGTGACTGGTGAGCGATCGAAAAAATCCGCCTGGTCCGGGTATTGAACCCGGGACCTCTCCATTACAAGTGGAGCGCTCTACCAACTGAGCTAACCAGGGGTTAGACGTCAGTAGAGCAAACGGGTTTTATCAGCTGCCACCAGTCTAACACCAACAAGGGTGAAGCTTGCAATTTAAGGTTATAATTATAATGCAATTAAATGCAAAGGTGCAAGCGAGCTGGACAAGAATGACGGAAGTAATCCCTGGAGAAGCGGAACAAGAGGGACAAAGGACAAACCTAAATCTCCAAACACAGCTAGGTGACTGGTGAGCGATCGAAAAAATCCGCCTGGTCCGGGTATTGAACCCGGGACCTCTCCATTACAAGTGGAGCGCTCTACGAACTGAGCTAACCAGGGGTTAGACGTCAGTAGAGCAAACGGGTTTTATCAGCTGCCACCAGTCTAACACCAACAAGGGTGAAGCTTGCAATTTAAGGTTATAATTATAATGCAATTAAATGCAAAGGTGCAAGCGAGCTGGACAAGAATGACGGAAGTAATCCCTGGAGAAGCGGAACAAGAGGGACAAAGGACAAACATAAATCTCCAAACACAGCTAGGTGACTGGTGAGCGATCGAAAAAATCCGCCTGGTCCGGGTATTGAACCCGGGACCTCTCCATTACAAGTGGAGCGCTCTACCAACTGAGCTAACCAGGGGTTAGACGTCAGTAGAGCAAACGGGTTTTATCAGCTGCCACCAGTCTAACACCAACAAGGGTGAAGCTTGCAATTTAAGGTTATAATTATAATGCAATTAAATGCAAAGGTGCAAGCGAGCTGGACAAGAATGACGGAAGTAATCCCTGGAGAAGCGGAACAAGAGGGACAAAGGACAAACATAAATCTCCAAACACAGGTAGGTGACTGGTGAGCGATCGAAAAAATCCGCCTGGTCCGGGTATTGAACCCGGGACCTCTCCATTACAAGTGGAGCGCTCTACCAACTGAGCTAACCAGGGGTTAGACGTCAGTAGAGCAAACGGGCTTTATCAGCTGCCACCAGTCTAGCACCAACAAGGGTGAAGCTTGCAATTTAAGGTTATAATTATAATGCAATTAAATGCAAAGGTGCAAGCGAGCTGGACAAGAATGACGGAAGTAATCCCTGGAGAAGGGGAACAAGAGGGACAAAGGACAAACATAAATCTCCAAACACAGCTAGGTGACTGGTGAGCGATCGAAAAAATCCGCCTGGTCCGGGTATTGAACCCGGGACCTCTCCATTACAAGTGGAGCGCTCTACCAACTGAGCTAACCAGGGGTTAGACGTCAGTAGAGCAAACGGGTTTTATCAGCTGCCACCAGTCTAACACCAACAAGGGTGAAGCTTGCAATTTAAGGTTATAATTATAATGCAATTAAATGCAAAGGTGCAAGCGAGCTGGACAAGAATGACGGAAGTAATCTCTGGAGAAGGGGAACAAGAGGGACAAAGGACAAACATAAATCTCCAAACACAGCTAGGTGACTGGTGAGCGATCGAAAAAATCCGCCTGGTCCGGGTATTGAACCCGGGACCTCTCCATTACAAGTGGAGCGCTCTACCAACTGAGCTAACCAGGGGTTAGACGTCAGTAGAGCAAACGGGTTTTATCAGCTGCCACCAGTCTAGCACCAACAAGGGTGAAGCTTGCAATTTAAGGTTATAATTATAATGCAATTAAATGCAAAGGTGCAAGCGAGCTGGACAAGAATGACGGAAGTAATCCCTGGAGAAGGGGAACAAGAGGGACAAAGGACAAACATAAATCTCCAAACACAGCTAGGTGACTGGTGAGCGATCGAAAAAATCCGCCTGGTCCGGGTATTGAACCCGGGACCTCTCCATTACAAGTGGAGCGCTCTACCAACTGAGCTAACCAGGGGTTAGACGTCAGTAGAGCAAACGGGTTTTATCAGCTGCCACCAGTCTAGCACCAACAAGGGTGAAGCTTGCAATTTAAGGTTATAATTATAATGCAATTAAATGCAAAGGTGCAAGCGAGCTGGACAAGAATGACGGAAGTAATCCCTGGAGAAGGGGAACAAGAGGGACAAAGGACAAACATAAATCTCCAAACACAGCTAGGTGACTGGTGAGCGACCGAAAAAATCCGCCTGGTCCGGGTATTGAACCCGGGACCTCTCCATTACAAGTGGAGCGCTCTACCAACTGAGCTAACCAGGGGTTAGACGTCAGTAGAGCAAACGGGTTTTATAAGCTGCCACCAGTCTAACACCAACAAGGGTGAAGCTTGCAATTTAAGGTTATAATTATAATGCAATTAAATGCAAAGGTGCAAGCGAGCTGGACAAGAATGACGGAAGTAATCCCTGGAGAAGCGGAACAAGAGGGACAAAGGACAAACATAAATCTCCAAACACAGCTAGGTGACTGGTGAGCGATCGAAAAAATCCGCCTGGTCCGGGTATTGAACCCGGGACCTCTCCATTACAAGTGGAGCGCTCTACCAACTGAGCTAACCAGGGGTTAGACGTCAGTAGAGCAAACGGGTTTTATCAGCTGCCACCAGTCTAACACCAACAAGGGTGAAGCTTGCAATTTAAGGTTATAATTATAATGCAATTAAATGCAAAGGTGCAAGCGAGCTGGACAAGAATGACGGAAGTAATCCCTGGAGAAGCGGAACAAGAGGGACAAAGGACAAACATAAATCTCCAAACACAGCTAGGTGACTGGTGAGCGATCGAAAAAATCCGCCTGGTCCGGGTATTGAACCCGGGACCTCTCCATTACAAGTGGAGCGCTCTACCAACTGAGCTAACCAGGGGTTAGACGTCAGTAGAGCAAACGGGTTTTATCAGCTGCCACCAGTCTAACACCAACAAGGGTGAAGCTTGCAATTTAAGGTTATAATTATAATGCAATTAAATGCAAAGGTGCAAGCGAGCTGGACAAGAATGACGGAAGTAATCCCTGGAGAAGCGGAACAAGAGGGACAAAGGACAGACATAAATCTCCAAACACAGCTAGGTGACTGGTGAGCGATCGAAAAAATCCGCCTGGTCCGGGTATTGAACCCGGGACCTCTCCATTACAAGTGGAGCGCTCTACCAACTGAGCTAACCAGGGGTTAGACGTCAGTAGAGCAAACGGGTTTTATCAGCTGCCACCAGTCTAACACCAACAAGGGAGAAGCTTGCAATTTAAGGTTATAATTATAATGCAATTAAATGCAAAGGTGCAAGCGAGCTGGACAAGAATGACGGAAGTAATCCCTGGAGAAGCGGAACAAGAGGGACGAAGGACAAACATAAATCTCCAAACACAGCTAGGTGACTGGTGAGCGATCGAAAAAATCCGCCTGGTCCGGGTATTGAACCCGGGACCTCTCCATTACAAGTGGAGCGCTCTACCAACTGAGCTAACCAGGGGTTAGACGTCAGTAGAGCAAACGGGCTTTATCAGCTGCCACCAGTCTAGCACCAACAAGGGTGAAGCTTGCAATTTAAGGTTATAATTATAATGCAATTAAATGCAAAGGTGCAAGCGAGCTGGACAAGAATGACGGAAGTAATCCCTGGAGAAGGGGAACAAGAGGGACAAAGGACAAACATAAATCTCCAAACACAGCTAGGTGACTGTTGAGCGATCGAAAAAATCCGCCTGGTCCGGGTATTGAACCCGGGACCTCTCCATTACAAGTGGAGCGCTCTACCAACTGAGCTAACCAGGGGTTAGACGTCAGTAGAGCAAACGGGTTTTATCAGCTGCCACCAGTCTAGCACCAACAAGGGTGAAGCTTGCAATTTAAGGTTATAATTATAATGCAATTAATTGCAAAGGTGCAAGCGAGCTGGACAAGAATGACGGAAGTAATCCCTGGAGAAGGGGAACAAGAGGGACAAAGGACAAACATAAATCTCCAAACACAGATAGGTGACTGGTGAGCGATCGAAAAAATCCGCCTGGTCCGGGTATTGAACCCGGGACCTCTCCATTACAAGTGGAGCGCTCTACCAACTGAGCTAACCAGGGGTTAGACGTCAGTAGAGCAAACGGGTTTTATCAGCTGCCACCAGTCTAGCACCAACAAGGGTGAAGCTTGCAATTTAAGGTTATAATTATAATGCAATTAAATGCAAAGGTGCAAGCGAGCTGGACAAGAATGACGGAAGTAATCCCTGGAGAAGGGGAACAAGAGGGACAAAGGACAAACATAAATCTCCAAACACAGCTAGGTGACTGGTGAGCGACCGAAAAAATCCGCCTGGTCCGGGTATTGAACCCGGGACCTCTCCATTACAAGTGGAGCGCTCTACCAACTGAGCTAACCAGGGGTTAGACGTCAGTAGAGCAAACGGGTTTTATCAGCTGCCACCAGTCTAACACCAACAAGGGTGAAGCTTGCAATTTAAGGTTATAATTATAATGCAATTAAATGCAAAGGTGCAAGCGAGCTGGACAAGAATGACGGAAGTAATCCCTGGAGAAGCGGAACAAGAGGGACAAAGGACAAACATAAATCTCCAAACACAGCTAGGTGACTGGTGAGCGATCGAAAAAATCCGCCTGGTCCGGGTATTGAACACGGGACCTCTCCATTACAAGTGGAGCGCTCTACCAACTGAGCTAACCAGGGGTTAGACGTCAGTAGAGCAAACGGGTTTTATCAGCTGCCACCAGTCTAACACCCACAAGGGTGAAGCTTGCAATTTAAGGTTATAATTATAATGCAATTAAATGCAAAGGTGCAAGCTAGCTGGACAAGAATGACGGAAGTAATCCCTGGAGAAGCGGAACAAGAGGGACAAAGGACAAACATAAATCTCCAAACACAGCTAGGTGACTGGTGAGCGATCGAAAAAATCCGCCTGGTCCGGGTATTGAACCCGGGACCTCTCCATTACAAGTGGATCGCTCTACCAACTGAGCTAACCAGGGGTTAGACGTCAGTAGAGCAAACGGGTTTTATCAGCTGCCACCAGTCTAACACCAACAAGGGTGAAGCTTGCAATTTAAGGTTATAATTATAATGCAATTAAATGCAAAGGTGCAAGCGAGCTGGACAAGAATGACGGAAGTAATCCCTGGAGAAGGGGAACAAGAGGGACAAAGGACAAACATAAATCTCCAAACACAGCTAGGTGACTGGTGAGCGATCGAAAAAATCCGCCTGGTCCGGGTATTGAACCCGGGACCTCTCCATTACAAGTGGAGCGCTCTACCAACTGAGCTAACCAAGGGTTAGACGTCAGTAGAGCAAACGGGTTTTATCAGCTGCCACCAGTCTAACACCAACAAGGGTGAAGCTTGCAATTTAAGGTTATAATTATAATGCAATTAAATGCAAAGGTGCAAGCGAGCTGGACAAGAATGACGGAAGTAATCCCTGGAGAAGGGGAACAAGAGGGACAAAGGACAAACATAAATCTCCAAACACAGCTAGGTGACTGGTGAGCGACCGAAAAAATCCGCCTGGTCCGGGTATTGAACCCGGGACCTCTCCATTACAAGTGGAGCGCTCTACCAACTGAGCTAACCAGGGGTTAGACGTCAGTAGAGCAAACGGGTTTTATCAGCTGCCACCAGTCTAACACCAACAAGGGTGAAGCTTGCAATTTAAGGTTATAATTATAATGCAATTAAATGCAAAGGTGCAAGCGAGCTGGACAAGAATGACGGAAGTAATCCCTGGAGAAGCGGAACAAGAGGGACAAAGGACAAACATAAATCTCCAAACACAGCTAGGTGACTGGTGAGCGATCGAAAAAATCCGCCTGGTCCGGGTATTGAACCCGGGACCTCTCCATTACAAGTGGAGCGCTCTACCAACTGAGCTAACCAGGGGTTAGACGTCAGTAGAGCAAACGGGTTTTATCAGCTGCCACCAGTCTAACACCAACAAGGATGAAGCTTGCAATTTAAGGTTATAATTATAATGCAATTAAATGCAAAGGTGCAAGCGAGCTGGACAAGAATGACGGAAGTAATCCCTGGAGAAGCGGAACAAGAGGGACAAAGGACAAACATAAATCTCCAAACACAGCTAGGTGACTGGTGAGCGATCGAAAAAATCCGCCTGGTCCGGGTATTGAACCCGGGACCTCTCCATTACAAGTGGAGCGCTCTACCAACTGAGCTAACCAGGGGTTAGACGTCAGTAGAGCAAACGGGTTTTATCAGCTGCCACCAGTCTAACACCAACAAGGGTGAAGCTTGCAATTTAAGGTTATAATTATAATGCAATTAAATGCAAAGGTGCAAGCGAGCTGGACAAGAATGACGGCAGTAATCCCTGGAGAAGCGGAACAAGAGGGACAAAGGACAAACATAAATCTCCAAACACAGCTAGGTGACTGGTGAGCGATCGAAAAAATCCGCCTGGTCCGGGTATTGAACCCGGGACCTCTCCATTACAAGGGGAGCGCTCTACCAACTGAGCTAACCAGGGGTTAGACGTCAGTAGAGCAAACGGGTTTTATCAGCTGCCACCAGTCTAACACCAACAAGGGTGAAGCTTGCAATTTAAGGTTATAATTATAATGCAATTAAATGCAAAGGTGCAAGCGAGCTGGACAAGAATGACGGAAGTAATCCCTGGAGAAGGGGAACAAGAGGGACAAAGGACAAACATAAATCTCCAAACACAGCTAGGTGACTGGTGAGCGATCGAAAAAATCCGCCTGGTCCGGGTATTGAACCCGGGACCTCTCCATTACAAGTGGAGCGCTCTACCAACTGAGCTAACCAGGGGTTAGACGTCAGTAGAGCAAACGGGTTTTATCAGCTGCCACCAGTCTAACACCAACAAGGGTGAAGCTTGCAATTTAAGGTTATAATTATAATGCAATTAAATGCAAAGGTGCAAGCGAGCTGGACAAGAATGACGGAAGTAATCCCTGGAGAAGGGGAACAAGAGGGACAAAGGACAAACATAAATCTCCAAACACAGCTAGGTGACTGGTGAGCGATCGAAAAAATCCGCCTGGTCCGGGTATTGAACCCGGGACCTCTCCATTACAAGTGGAGCGCTCTACCAACTGAGCTAACCAGGGGTTAGACGTCAGTAGAGCAAACGGGTTTTATCAGCTGCCACCAGTCTAGCACCAACAAGGGTGAAGCTTGCAATTTAAGGTTATAATTATAATGCAATTAATTGCAAAGGTGCAAGCGAGCTGGACAAGAATGACGGAAGTAATCCCTGGAGAAGGGGAACAAGAGGGACAAAGGACAAACATAAATCTCCAAACACAGCTAGGTGACTGGTGAGCGATCGAAAAAATCCGCCTGGTCCGGGTATTGAACCCGGGACCTCTCCATTACAAGTGGAGCGCTCTACCAACTGAGCTAACCAGGGGTTAGACGTCAGTAGAGCAAACGGGTTTTATCAGCTGCCACCAGTCTAGCACCAACAAGGGTGAAGCTTGCAATTTAAGGTTATAATTATAATGCAATTAAATGCAAAGGTGCAAGCGAGCTGGACAAGAATGACGGAAGTAATCCCTGGAGAAGGGGAACAAGAGGGACAAAGGACAAACATAAATCTCCAAACACAGCTAGGTGACTGGTGAGCGACCGAAAAAATCCGCCTGGTCCGGGTATTGAACCCGGGACCTCTCCATTACAAGTGGAGCGCTCTACCAACTGAGCTAACCAGGGGTTAGACGTCAGTAGAGCAAACGGGTTTTATCAGCTGCCACCAGTCTAACACCAACAAGGGTGAAGCTTGCAATTTAAGGTTATAATTATAATGCAATTAAATGCAAAGGTGCAAGCGAGCTGGACAAGAATGACGGAAGTAATCCCTGGAGAAGCGGAACAAGAGGGACAAAGGACAAACATAAATCTCCAAACACAGCTAGGTGACTGGTGAGCGATCGAAAAAATCCGCTTGGTCCGGGTATTGAACCCGGGACCTCTCCATTACAAGTGGAGCGCTCTACCAACTGAGCTAACCAGGGGTTAGACGTCAGTAGAGCAAACGGGTTTTATCAGCTGCCACCAGTCTAACACCAACAAGGGTGAAGCTTGCAATTTAAGGTTATAATTATAATGCAATTAAATGCAAAGGTGCAAGCGAGCTGGACAAGAATGACGGAAGTAATCCCTGGAGAAGGGGAACAAGAGGGACAAAGGACAAACATAAATCTCCAAACACAGCTAGGTGACTGGTGAGCGATCGAAAAAATCCGCCTGGTCCGGGTATTGAACCCGGGACCTCTCCATTACAAGTGGAGCGCTCTACCAACTGAGCTAACCAAGGGTTAGACGTCAGTAGAGCAAACGGGTTTTATCAGCTGCCACCAGTCTAACACCAACAAGGGTGAAGCTTGCAATTTAAGGTTATAATTATAATGCAATTAAATGCAAAGGTGCAAGCGAGCTGGACAAGAATGACGGAAGTAATCCCTGGAGAAGGGGAACAAGAGGGACAAAGGACAAACATAAATCTCCAAACACAGCTAGGTGACTGGTGAGCGATCGAAAAAATCCGCCTGGTCCGGGTATTGAACCCGGGACCTCTCCATTACAAGTGGAGCGCTCTACCAACTGAGCTAACCAGGGGTTAGACGTCAGTAGAGCAAACGGGTTTTATCAGCTGCCACCAGTCTAACACCAACAAGGGTGAAGCTTGCAATTTAAGGTTATAATTATAATGCAATTAAATGCAAAGGTGCAAGCGAGCTGGACAAGAATGACGGAAGTAATCCCTGGAGAAGCGGAACAAGAGGGACAAAGGACAAACATAAATCTCCAAACACAGCTAGGTGACTGGTGAGCGATCGAAAAAATCCGCCTGGTCCGGGTATTGAACCCGGGACCTCTCCATTACAAGTGGAGCGCTCTACCAACTGAGCTAACCAGGGGTTAGACGTCAGTAGAGCAAACGGGTTTTATCAGCTGCCACCAGTCTAACACCAACAAGGGTGAAGCTTGCAATTTAAGGTTATAATTATAATGCAATTAAATGCAAAGGTGCAAGCGAGCTGGACAAGAATGACGGAAGTAATCCCTGGAGAAGCGGAACAAGAGGGACAAAGGACAAACATAAATCTCCAAACACAGCTAGGTGACTGCTGAGCGATCGAAAAAATCCGCCTGGTCCGGGTATTGAACCCGGGACCTCTCCATTACAAGTGGAGCGCTCTACCAACTGAGCTAACCAGGGGTTAGACGTCAGTAGAGCAAACGGGTTTTATCAGCTGCCACCAGTCTAACACCAACAAGGGTGAAGCTTGCAATTTAAGGTTATAATTATAATGCAATTAAATGCAAAGGTGCAAGCGAGCTGGACAAGAATGACGGAAGTAATCCCTGGAGAAGGGGAACAAGAGGGACAAAGGACAAACATAAATCTCCAAACACAGCTAGGTGACTGGTGAGCGATCGAAAAAATCCGCCTGGTCCGGGTATTGAACCCGGGACCTCTCCATTACAAGTGGAGCGCTCTACCAACTGAGCTAACCAGGGGTTAGACGTCAGTAGAGCAAACGGGTTTTATCAGCTGCCACCAGTCTAACACCAACAAGGGTGAAGCTTGCAATTTAAGGTTATAATTATAATGCAATTAAATGCAAAGGTGCAAGCGAGCTGGACAAGAATGACGGAAGTAATCCCTGGAGAAGGGGAACAAGAGGGACAAAGGACAAACATAAATCTCCAAACACAGCTAGGTGACTGGTGAGCGACCGAAAAAATCCGCCTGTTCCGGGTATTGAACCCGGACCTCTCCATTACAAGTGGAGCGCTCTACCAACTGAGCTAACCAGGGGTTAGACGTCAGTAGAGCAAACGGGTTTTATCAGCTGCCACCAGTCTAACACCAACAAGGGTGAAGCTTGCAATTTAAGGTTATAATTATAATGCAATTAAATGCAAAGGTGCAAGCGAGCTGGACAAGAATGACGGAAGTAATCCCTGGAGAAGGGGAACAAGAGGGACAAAGGACAAACATAAATCTCCAAACACAGCTAGGTGACTGGTGAGCGATCGAAAAAATCCGCCTGGTCCGGGTATTGAACCCGGGACCTCTCCATTACAAGTGGAGCGCTCTACCAACTGAGCTAACCAGGGGTTAGACGTCAGTAGAGCAAACGGGTTTTATCAGCTGCCACCAGTCTAACACCAACAAGGGTGAAGCTTGCAATTTAAGGTTATAATTATAATGCAATTAAATGCAAAGGTGCAAGCGAGCTGGACAAGAATGACGGAAGTAATCCCTGGAGAAGGGGAACAAGAGGGACAAAGGACAAACATTAATCTCCAAACACAGCTAGGTGACTGGTGAGCGATCGAAAAAATCCGCCTGGTCCGGGTATTGAACCCGGGACCTCTCCATTACAAGTGGAGCGCTCTACCAACTGAGCTAACCAGGGGTTAGACGTCAGTAGAGCAAACGGGTTTTATCAGCTGCCACCAGTCTAACACCAACAAGGGTGAAGCTTGCAATTTAAGGTTATAATTATAATGCAATTAAATGCAAAGGTGCAAGCGAGCTGGACAAGAATGACGGAAGTAATCCCTGGAGAAGCGGAACAAGAGGGACAAAGGACAAACATAAATCGCCAAACACAGCTAGGTGACTGGTGAGCGATCGAAAAAATCCGCCTGGTCCGGGTATTGAACCCGGGACCTCTCCATTACAAGTGGAGCGCTCTACCAACTGAGCTAACCAGGGGTTAGACGTCAGTAGAGCAAACGGGTTTTATCAGCTGCCACCAGTCTAACACCAACAAGGGTGAAGCTTGCAATTTAAGGTTATAATTATAATGCAATTAAATGCAAAGGTGCAAGCGAGCTGGACAAGAATGACGGAAGTAATCCCTGGAGAAGGGGAACAAGAGGGACAAAGGACAAACATAAATCTCCAAACACAGCTAGGTGACTGGTGAGCGATCGAAAAAATCCGCCTGGTCCGGGTATTGAACCCTGGACCTCTCCATTACAAGTGGAGCGCTCTACCAACTGAGCTAACCAGGGGTTAGACGTCAGTAGAGCAAACGGGTTTTATCAGCTGCCACCAGTCTAACACCAACAAGGGTGAAGCTTGCAATTTAAGGTTATAATTATAATGCAATTAAATGCAAAGGTGCAAGCGAGCTGGACAAGAATGACGGAAGTAATCCCTGGAGAAGCGGAACAAGAGGGACAAAGGACAAACATAAATCTCCAAACACAGCTAGGTGACTGGTGAGCGATCGAAAAAATCCGCCTGGTCCGGGTATTGAACCCGGGACCTCTCCATTACAAGTGGAGCGCTCTACCAACTGAGCTAACCAGGGGTTAGACGTCAGTAGAGTAAACGGGTTTTATCAGCTGCCACCAGTCTAACACCAACAAGGGTGAAGCTTGCAATTTAAGGTTATAATTATAATGCAATTAAATGCAAAGGTGCAAGCGAGCTGGACAAGAATGACGGAAGTAATCCCTGGAGAAGGGGAACAAGAGGGACAAAGGACAAACATAAATCTCCAAACACAGCTAGGTGACTGGTGAGCGATCGAAAAAATCCGCCTGGTCCGGGTATTGAACCCGGGACCTCTCCATTACAAGTGGAGCGCTCTACCAACTGAGCTAACGAGGTTTTTTTGTTTTTTTTTTATTCTTTATTGCAGGAGGAATGCAAAAACGGTAATGTCACTTTAAAAAATGCTCTGCAAGACTTATTGCAGGGTACATTAAAATCCTCGCATTTCGAGGAGCGGTTTACAAATGTCTAGACACTCGAGTTTCGTTTTCCGGTTTGAAAAAAACACTTTCCACTTGCTTAACAAGGCTGAAAAAATAATGATGCACTTCTTTCACACTGGGGTCGGCATGACGGACCGCCATGCGCGACCTCCAAATACTGCACAAACCCAACAACATAATCATATCAAAAGGTATGCCATCATCGTTACTCACATTCAAGAAACGTATAACTGATGGGCTAATGCACAGTTGTTTCTTCAACGTGCGCTGCAGCACATCCCAAAAAAAAACCGCATCCCAGCAAAAAATGAAAACGTGCTCGATGGTCTCAGGTTTCTTACATAAAATACAGTCTACCGACCACGGAACATCAATACCCTTCCCTTCAATCCACACCTTAACGGGCAGTGTTTTGGAATGCAGTTTAAAAAAGAACGTTTTAACGGAACGGGGAACGCACATATTCTTCACTCGCTTGAGCACATCTCTGAGGTAACCAGGGGTTAGACGTCAGTAGAGCAAATGGGTTTTATCAGTCGCCACCAGTCGAACACCAACAAGGGTGAAGCTTGCAATTTAAAGTTATAATTATAATGCTCTACTGACGTCTAACCCCTGGTTAGCTCAGTTGGTAGAGCGCTCCACTTGTAATGGAGAGGTCCCGGATTCAATACCCGGACCAGGCAGATTTGTTTTCGGTCGCTCACCAGTCACCTAGCTGTGTTTGGAGATTTATGTTTGTCCTTTGTCCCTCTTGTTCCCCTTCTCCAGGGATTACTTTCGTCATTCTTGTCCAGCTCGCTTGCACCTTTGCATTTAATTGCATTATAATTATAACTTTAAATTGCAAGCTTCACCCTTGTTGGTGTTCGACTAGTGGCGACTGATAAAACCCGTTTGCTCTACTGACGTCTAACGCCTGGTTAGCTCAGTTGGTAGAGCGCTCCACTTGTAATGGAGAGGTCCCGGGTTCAATACCCGGACCAGGCGGATTTTTTCGGTCGCTCACCAGTCACCTAGCTGTGTTTGGAGATTTATGTTTGTCCTTTGTCCCTCTTGTTCCCCTTCTCCAGGGATTACTTTCGTCATTCTTGTCCAGCTCGCTTGCACCTTTGCATTTAATTGCATTATAATTACACCAGATGGTGGCAGTTTACTTCGCCTCTTGCCCGCGCGACACCGCTAGCTAGAGGCTGCCGCCGCGTAACCCGTGCCCCAACGGCTTGGATTGACTCGAATAGTGACTGCTGAAGTGACTTCAGATCAGTTTCGCTCTTTCGTTCATTTTTTTCTCCACTGACCTTCTCCCCCATTCCGGAAGTGACGCGGTTACAGTCTGGCACTTACTCGCCCGGTCGTTTGGAGCTCGGGCGGAAAAAGCGCCGGCCGGAAACTGACCACGGGAACACTATTGCCGGTTTTCCGGCAAAATAAGTTGCCGACGATTGACTACCCGAATCCGCCATAAGCGTGCTGTGTGCGGTTCGCACGTTTCTCTTGTGTAATTTAGGTGTTTTGTGCGGCTTCATTTTTCTAACTCGCTGTTCAATGTCAATGTCATCACCCGGCACGTATCCAGGATTTTGTTTCGGGCGGGGGGGGGCGCCCATGACAAATTGCTATATGAGGGGGAGGGGGGAGAGGAGGTCCCAGCAAAATGGACGATTTCGGTGCCGGGCCCGGGCCCCATGCCCCCCCCCCCCCCCCCCCCCTGGCTACGTGACTGGTCATCACTATCTGTCGTCATATTGGGCTTACTTAATGCGATTCTGGGATCCAGGTCCCACAAGCCATTCGAACCTTTGACCGGACCCGTAAAACCTTTTCAACTCGAAACGCATGCCAATAAATTAATATTAATATTATTAGTAGTAGTAGTAGGAGTAGTATTAAACCATGAAATGCTTTTTAAAGCTACTCCCCAATCCCAAACTTTTGTCTGTCCGTACATTTTCTGCAAGATTTAGCGGGGAAAGTGCCGTCATATGACGGCACCTGACGTCAAGTGACCTATACACACTGGGGAAACTGACGGCATATGACCTATACGTGAACTTAATTTCCCGCTAAATTTACGGGAAAATTCACGTCTTGGGGCAAAAACATTGGGGAGTTGTAGTAGACCGTTTCCGCAGTACACTAAGAACTCGAATAGCGCTCCGTAATCCGCCACAAGTCCTTGAACTATGCAGACAAGTCTGGCGGCGCACATGCGCAGCTGCGGCGTTTTCTCCACGGATACCGTAGTGGAGAAGAAAACCAGTCTATTACAATTCCCTAATAGGGAGTTTTCGTAGACCGCGTTTCCCCCTCCGCTAAGCCCTCCGCAACGAAGAAGCCGCTACTGCGCCTGCTCGCCGATAGCCTTGACTGTACAGTTCCGGGTATCGTAGCGGGTTGCGGAGAGCGTTGCGGGATGGCGAGAACGATCTTCGAAAACTCCCTATTAATTCAGTTTCCTCGCTAACTTTAGCGGGACATGGACGTCGCGTGACCTATGCACCAATTTTTTTTTTTATTGCGTCAGTTTTGCCACGGGGCATCAGGAAAGGGGGATAGGGTTAGGGAAGTAAAGATTATAGGTAGGCATGCAACCCGGTTTCGCGCAGGTACGCGCACAATGAGTCAGTGTATGAATTGTTTGTAGTCCATTCATCATAGTCCGAGGGACAATTGCTGCGAAGGCCCACTTCTCTGAGCAGGCGATCGCGCACAGGGGCTGTTTCGGGGCACGACCACAAGAGATGCTTTATGTCACATGCATCAGCGGGAGCACTGCAGTGTGGACAATGACCCGTCGTTGGTAACGTCCGATCTCTCCAGCGGTGACGGACCGCGGGGGTGAGCGCCACGCCTGCTCGGATCCTCCGCAGGGAAGTCTCCTCCTCTCGGGTGAGGTTACGAGGGAGGGGATGTGAACACGGGGGAATGAGAGCACGTGTTCGCATGCGGAGGAGGTGAGAGCTGGAGTAGTGAGCCAGGAGTGGGTCAGGAGGGAAAGGGGTAGGAGAAGAGGAAGTAGCGGTTGGAGCGCGTGCAAGGGAATCTGCTAGCTCGTTGTTTGAATCGCCGTTGTGGCCGCGCACCCAATGAATGCGGACTGAGGTGGGATAAGACGAGCAGAAGGTATGAATTTCCTGAGCTACCTTCAGGGTGCCGCGGGTAAGCTTTAAATGTTTAATGGCGGCGAGGGAGTCCGTGTAAATGTTGACTGAGCAGAAACTGGGGGCAGAGGGCAGGCAGCGTAAGGCATCGAGGATTGCTTGCAACTCCAGTGCAAGTGAGGATGGGTGATCCATCGAATACCTATGTTGATCAGTAATGGAAGGGTGGGAAGGGCTGTGGAACGCCGCGGTCCCACAGAACCCCTCAAGTGATGCGTCGGAGTAAACAGTGCACACGCCGGGGTAAATGTCAGGAAGAGGAGGAGTCTTGTTCGTGGTGGGTCTGTTAGTGGTGACCTGGCAGTAGGCCCAGGGTGGCAGTGAGGGACGTCGATGAAGAGCGAGGCTACGCTTGCGTGCCCGGTTCGTCTCCCGCTGTTCAATGAGCTCTGTTAGTGTGTTAAGTTGTGCGTGTTCCTGCAGCATGGGAATGGGCGTGATGCGAGGTAGTCCAGTAATAACTCTCATGGCCTCGCGGTTAAGGGCCTCAAGCGATGACCACTGCTTTTGAGTAAGTCTGTGAAACTGAGCTTGGTACAATATTCGGGGCTGAAAAATAGCACGAACAAGTTGACGTGCTGTATGTGAGCGGGCACATCCGCCGCATCGCGCGCCAGCTCGGCGCGCGATGCGGCGGATGAGTCCGAGAGTGGTACGGGACGACTTACGGATGTCAGCAAGCCAGGGGGTGCCCGAGCCAGAAGCATGGAGCAAAAGGCCGAGTATACGGACGCGGTCCACTTCTGGGATAGGTTGGGAGTCAATACTAAAAGTCATGGGTGTAGTGGTGAGTCTGCGTCGGCCTGCTTTGTTGCCTATATGCACGTAGCATGTCTTGGTAGGCGACAGTGTAAGCCCGAGTGGTTGAAGGTGGTGGGCCATGGTGTCAAGGGCCACTTGAAGGGCAGTCTGTTGCCTTGTTAAGGACGGCTGTCGAGACCACAAGGTGATGTCATCCGCATAGGCCATGACGCCAATATCTGAAAGTGAGGATAATGCTTTCACCATTGGGATGAAAGCAATGTTGAAAAGAGTCGGTGCCAAGACCGAGCCTTGGGGAACACCGCGATTGGAGAGAAAATGGCCCACAGAGTGCCCCCTAAAGCGTATGCCAAAGGTGCGATTCGAGAGAAGGGAGTAAATGGTAAGGCAGAGGCGGTGTGGGACACCGAGCGTTGCCATAGAGTCTAAAATAGCATGGTGCATAACGTTGTCGTAGGCCTTCGAGATGTCCGTTGCCAGAACCGTGCGTACAACGTGGCTGTGTGGCGAGCACTGGATGACGTCGCTAGCAAAGATGTCGAGGCCGTCTTCGGTACCAAAGTGCGGACGGAATCCAATCTGGGCGTCGGGGTAGCAGTGACGTTCCTCGAGCCACCACGATAAACGGGCTGCAACGAGGCGTTCGTACAGTTTGCAGATTGTGGGTGTGAGAGAAATTGGGCGTAAAGCAGAGAGGCTAGTGGGTGGTTGACCAGTTTTCGGAATGGGTACGACGATCGAGTGCTTCCAGTCAGGTGGGATGAAGCCTGTGCGCCACACTTCATTAAAAGTTTCGAGGAGTGATTCTAAGGCAGCACCTTCCAGATTCCGAAAAACTGCATACGGCAGACCGTCGTGTCCCGGAGCGGTGTTGGCTTTGACCTTCTCTATGGCAGAGATAAGTTCGGGCAAAGTGAAATCAGATGCAGCGGGGTCCTCCGAATCTTCAACCGGATTGGGAGGTGGCGGAATGGCAGGACGGTCGTGATGCGGGAAGAAGTGAGCTGCCGCTTGCTGGGCAAACGCGTCCTCGTCCAGTGCCATGGCTAGGCGGATGCTCTCGGCATAGTCTTTAACTGTGGGGGACTTTTCCATGGCGTGGAATACTCGCCACAGATGTCTGTTCCCCCGGGTTGAAGAGAGGCAGTCACACCAATCCAACCAACGGGAACGGCAAAGTTGTTTTCCATATTGGCGAGCTTTGGCTGTAACCTTGTGTAACGCGACCAGGGCTGAGCTGTCATCCGGGTTCCGTGATACTTAAAGGTCCGCTTGCCTACGGTGCGCCCATAGATTGAGGAGGTAGGTATCTGGATTTGGTTGGTCTTCGTCAACCGTTGTTTTGGTTGTGTGTGCCGACAGTACCGTAGACAGCGTTTGTAACGCCGTCGCTGGGGTGAGCGTCGTTGTGCGATCATCGGCGCGTACGGCATCCCACGACGTGGTGCGAACGAAGCGCCGTAACTTGCGAAGTTGCGTTTCAGCGAGGTGGATAAAAATCGGAGCGTGATCACTGCCCCAGGTATCGGGTTCAACGTGCCAGTGTGGATTGCTTGGTCCAAGCCACCATGTGAGGTCGGGTGACGACAAGCCAGCACGTGGTCGGGTATGGGTGCCTGGCAGGTTGAGGAGGAGGAAGTTACGGTCCGAAAACGTGTCGTTTATATGAGTACCCCGTGGGCTGTCTGCAGAGTAACCCCAGGCGGAGTGGGCGCCATTGAAATCGCCGCCCACAAGGATAGGAACGCTGGGGTGTGCAGCTCGGAGATGACGAAGCCAGCCTAGGTTGGGGGATGAGGAGGAGGTCCGGCCGTAATATGACACGAGAATCACAGGGGTGCGGGCAGGTTGGGTGAGGGCAGCGACGACCTCTTGGCGAGTGTTGCACCATTTCTGTAGATTCAGAGACGTGTGGGGTACTGAGGAGTTTACATAAACCGCAGCTTTGCCAGGGTAGAGGCTATTATCTATGTGACGGCGGTCCGGAATCGAAGGAGTATGGTAGCCACAGAAACCAGATATGCGACATAAGGCATTATGCTCCTGGAGGAGAAAGGCCCAGGGAAACAGCTTGCCTTCTTTTATGCGAAGGTTAATTTCAGTTACTTTAGAGGTCAAACCTCGGCAGTTCCATTGCACCACGATGGATGATGTATTAATGGCCATTGGGAAGGTTGAAAGCTGATACCCGCTACATTTAACGGAAAAATTCACATCTTGTGACCTAAGGACCAATCCAGTTTCCCCGCTAAATTTAGCTGGCAGAGGTCACGTGACTTATACAATAGCTTGTTTTTGTAGATAGTTTTAGCCGTCCCGCTACGCCCTCCGCAACCCCCTAGATACTCTGATCTCTCTTCGTTGCGTAGGGCTTAGTGGAGGGGGAAACGCGGTCTGCGAAAACTCCCTAATTGTTCAGTTTCCCCGCTAAACGTAACGGAAAAATATACGTCACATGACCAATTCTCTTACCAATTCTCTATGGACATTTTTAGCCGTCGTCGCATGGGCGCTGCCATCTGAAACCACGTGACGCTGCCGCCATAAGGTGGCTTCAACTCGTCGCTCTTCTCTCCCCTCTGCGCCATGGTGAAGGCGTTGTATTCGTGTTTTCCATGGCGTTTCACCGCGTTCCTCGCCTTAATGTGTAAGCGTCACCCGATGCTTACATTTACAACCCAATTGCACGCCATCATTACGTTCACGACAACATTTGCAGTTAAGTTTGTAACACCTTTTGACTATTTCCACTGTCAGCGTTCGGGATATATGTGAGAAGGGAGGAGGTGCAGGAATCAGCGTCAGCCCTGGTGCACCTTGAGCCTAATTATTTATGACAACTAAAGTTTGCCGAGTGACAGTAGCGGAATATTCGAAATAAGTATACTGCAATAGATATTTATAATCGTGCATTTACGATCTTAAGGAATGGTTCCAAAACACTCGGAATATGAAGCTATGTCTGTTTCCTGAAAGCGTCGTGATTTGCCTTCATAACAAATTTAGAATGGTTGTTTTTGATAATACGTGATATACAAGATAGGTAACGAATGCTTGACTCACATTTCATCTGATGCTTGGGATGATGGTAAGACCCACATCTATCGATTTGTTTGCTCACGATATTACACCTTTGGGACGTTCTTCAAGGATCTGTCCTGGGGCCGCTCTTGATTTCAGTTTTCATCAATGATTTCAAGATAAAAAGTTCATTCGTGCAAAATCGTTTTTTTTTTGCTGACGATTGTGTTTTATTCTTTAGTGTAAACGCACTGTCAGGTCAGTTAGAGCTGAATCACGGTCTTGCTTCAATGCAGTCATGGTGTGTAGAATGGAATATGGTATTGAATTGCAAGAAGTTTGTTCAAATGTTAGTGACACGAAGCGCTTCACTTTTGTCTTTTACATGCTTCATTAATGCCGAACCTCTCGTGTCAGTTAATCTATTCTGATATCTGGGTGGTTTGATTACTTCTTACCTAGCCAAGAATATTCATGTCAACTTTATCGCCCAGAAAGCTTGGTAAAAAATTGTGGTTATTAAAACGCAACCTTTGTCACTGTACGACAGAGACAAAGTTGTGGGCTTATGTATCTATAATGATACCTATGCTAGAATATCCTGATATTATATGATATTCCCACATCAAATTGTCTTCTAATCTGCTCGAGGCTGTGCAAAAAAGGCATTACGGTTTGTGTCGCTACAGTTTTTTGGCTTCAATATCTAAGTTATATATCCTATATATACATGTATATAAGGAGTGCGTGATTTAGCGACGCGAGAAAAAACAGATCAGCTTATGTTTCCTTATGATATTGTGTATGGTAGTTTGCTACTGTGCCTTAATGATTATCCGACAATTCACAAAGCTAGGTCTACAAGAAATAAACACGAACTAACAATAACGGAATCAATATGTTGAACCACATTGTTTAAATCGTCCTTCTTCCGTAATGCAACACGCCGAAGGAATAGTCTCCATAAAAGGGTTCTCATATCAGAATCACAACCATTTTTAACGACGCGCTACTCAAACATGCTCCGTCAATTAGTTTGCGTGTATTTCGTCGGAATGTTTTGTTTTCTGTTCTTTTTGTTGTATGCATTTTCTGGCTTGGCGTTTATATAGAGATGCTGGCAGTATAAACTAATAAATAAATAAATGCGTTAGACGTTCTTAATCATTTTTGCAATATAAGCGTTCGCTTGATTTGTTTATTTGTGAATTTAAAGAAACCGCACACCTTTCTCTGGCTGTCCCATTTATGCAGTCATTATAGGGGCCCCGCAATCATATTTGAGCGTCTACCGTTTTTGCGGTTTGCATATCTTTTGCGATTCGGGCATGCCAGCGAGCATGGAAAGAGTAACTAAATATTAGTGCATCATATTTTAAGCGGACGGTGCGGAAACCTTCTCCACCTACGGGGGCGACCCGCGGTGCCAAAAATGCGCGATGTGTGAAGTCTTTGGTCCTGGGCATACTACTGGTCAGAGCCGCTAAAAGCTTCTCTTTAATCGAAATACAAAATATAAGTGGCGCGAACCGTTTCAGTTATTTATGAAAGTAGTTTTTGTTCAGTATTTTAGATAAAAAAATAAACAAACGCTGTTTATAAAGTACGCACACAAGAAATAGCCCGTCCACATACCCTCCACCAAGCGGTGGAAAAGGTGGCGCATACTAGAAAGGGGTCGTGGAATCAGGCACCGACGAGCGGCCAGCGTAGAAAGGTCCCGGATGTACGCGGCGGCGCTGCGGTATAAGGGTTCGAGGATCCGATCGGCTCCGAGCGTTCCGAAGGCCATCGAAGAGCAGGTTTGGTTTGCGGTTGGGCCGCAAGCCAAACCATTCGAATGGTTATTTAACACGCGCGACCAATATTTCGTAAGAAAATTAGATCGTTAGGATGACCCAGTGGAGATAACCCCCCATAAAGCCTGAAATGACCGTTTTACTTTTGCCAAATAACTTTTCCGTTAAACCTTCAATGCTCACTCAGCGCCAAACAGACATCCGTTTTCGCTTCGGTTTATTAATTTCTACACGAAAAATTATTGAAATATCAAGTTTTTCTTCCTCTCCAACTTACTGCAATACTAACCCCGGCGTAATTTTGACGGTTTTGACGTGAACGTCGTGTCACCCGAACCGGAAGTTCTCTCCGCAGTAGGGGAATCGGAGCGTTAGCGGCGAGCTGGCGGTGTGCCGGTAGGTTTTACCACAGGGTTTTACTGCGTTGATGGCGCCGAAGCTACCGAAACATTTTCTGAATCGGAGCCTCTCTTCACCGCGATAGCCATCGACACATCGCATGCAGCAAAATTCAACTAGATACGTTGCGCTACAGCGACAGCATGGGACTGGACCCATACGCTGGTACGCCTGTTGGAAAGTGCGGCGACTCTTCCGACGAAGACTCCAGTTCCTCGTCAAAATAAGACGACAATGAGCGCGACTCCAATGTACGGAATGTTCTGAGAATGCACGGTTGACCTTAGACCTGGGGTCTCTCAATCCGATGAGCCTGCACCAAGTGCTTCGACGTGGTTCCTCGAGCGGCAAGCGGTGAAACTGCTGTCGTTTCTTTTTAAGCTCCGGACTACAAAATCTGTAATTCTGGCACTTGCAAACATGCGCGTTAGCTACGACTTAGTCCATTATGATTTTAAGCGACCGGAACAACCCGCTTTGTGCCGCCCTACACACACCTTCAACCGCTGCAAGAAGCGCAGCAGGTCCTGAGCACGGCAGCCGCTTCTCCGCCGCCGTCCGCCGTTTCCGCGGTATCGCTAAAAAGAAGGGGAAGCGCTGCCAATCACTGGAGTAGCAGAAAATGTACAGAGTTTCTGCACATTTTCTGTACGAAAGAAAAAGTTGCAGTACGCCGTCTTGGACGATCATGACTTTAAAACACAACTTTACTGATAGTACAAATCTCGCCCCACGCCTTTTCTACAATTGGAAAAGGCGATGTAATCTTAGCAGAGATATAGCAACCTATAGTCGGTGACAGGTCAAGAGCGAAGTGGAAGCTCCTCCCACCTCCTTCCACTTTCCGAACGCTGTAGAGGACGCGACTCCCTCTCCACCATTCGCTTGACTGAAGTGGAAACGGGTGGGAGGAGCTTCCACTTCGTTCTTGACCTGTCACCGACTCTAGAAATATAATTTCTTGATCACTTAGACGTTACAATCGTTCAGGAATGTTAACACTAATCACTTTTCTCGGGTGATGAGAACGCGTCAAAGTTCGCATCCTTCATAAACGCCTTTTAATACAGTACTCACCAGTAATACCTTGAACTTGAGCACAAGCATGGAATGCGCAAACGAAGAAAAATGGGCGATTTTCGAGAACACAAAGGCTAAGAAAGCACCTCTGTAGTGGAAGTAAACAAAGACGACGGCACGAATGTTTCTTCTGCCTTGAAGGTGCCGCCACAACATCGCCGCAGGAGTAGATGGATCTTGCCTTCTAGGACGTGCTGGGTTATCATCGCGACACACGACGATTATTCAGTCGAGGACAGCGCTTTACGCGGAACGATGAGCTTCCACCACGCCGACCACGTCAACGATCCCCACCGTCGCCATACTCTTCAGCAGGTAACAGGAATTACGAAGCAGCGCAGCCGAAGTCTCTTCTTTCTCTTGGTTCGTTTACCACATGATAGATGGCGATAGATCCGAGCATTATAAAATGTGGAAATTTCCGCCACATCGCTAATTATTCAACAAAATGTGGATCATAATATTTTAAGCAAAACTCTGGAGAAACATTCGCGGGCTATTTATCGTTCATGATCGCAGTGCTGGTGAGGTAGGCTCTTATCCAATAGGCGACGTGTATTAGGCTGACGTGCATTGGCACAGCGGATGCATTGCAGTGAAAAGGCAGAGGGTTTTCGAAGATATAGGATAGTTCGATTTTCTTTTAAAAGTTCTATAGCGAAAACGTTTGTTGCTCTCTATTTTTGTGTTTTGGCTCTCTTTTAATACATTTTACGACGTGCGGTGGATGAAATTCAATTTCGAAATCGTTTCATGGTCCCTTTAATATAACCTATTTCAAAGCCTCCATGCATCTCTGATGATGCAAAACTGGTGCGTTATCTGTATAAAGAGCAATATTTTTTTATCTTTCCCGATTGATAAAAGAGACGAAGTTAGTTTTTCCACCAAACTTGTTCTTCCCCGAATAATTCACTGGCGTAGTTATGCGTGTATGAGTGTGTCTTTTGCAACTTCAGGATGGGTTTCTTTTGTATTTAGCTTTGCGGCCGACCACCCAAATCATTAAGGAAATCTCAAGAGAGCGAACGCGACGGCGAGCAAAGCAGAGTATATCTAAAGAAAGCAAAACGTGATTGGCCATGTTTGTACTTTTTACCTCAGTTAAAGGACGAAGGAAATCCTTTGAAAGTGAACACACGAAAACGTACAACTGTGAGTGAAGCATAAAGTGCGCAAGAGCAACGTTTTATACACCATTGGCCGTATTTTCCTAACAGCAGACGGCAGATGCCTTGATCGATTGTTCAGCTTCATTGGGTTAGCACACAGAAAACATAACTTTCCATTTCTTAAACCTTTTCTACTTCCTTTTCATTTAGGCCAGCTTTTTTTTTTATTCAATCGTGCTGGCAAGCTTTTCAATATCTGGACCTAAAGTTTTACCTTGCTCATTATGTTTATATCAGTCCCAGGCTCTGAACGACAGGTGCAGCATAACGATCAATTTTTCTCGCAAGGAGCAGCCACTTTATATTCAAGATGGTGCAGTAAGTTGGTTTAAATTTCACTAAATGTCTGCACGGGTAGGCCCACTTCATTATCTAAGAAGAGGCGTTAGACTGCATGTCAGCTGTTTTCAAATGAGGCCGGCTCAACTACGGGTCGTTTCAGAACATTTCACAATAAAATTGACACAATTGAAACTTCCTAATATTCAGTATGTCTGGCATTTGGGAACCTAGCACGGGAGAAGAAAACCTTCACTTGAAAACACTAGAAGCTCAATGTAATGCTTATTAAGGAGAAAGAGTGACAGCAATAGACAAACCTTTCCTAAGAAGGCAGTCGAGCAAAACGCATTCTTTGCATTAAACTGTGAGAACATCAATGAATGAATCAGCAGACAACAATAAAACGTTCTAAAAAGAAGATGAAAAGCGGGAATTAGCGTTTTCATTCGGGACCGTTCATTGTATTATATTTCGAGAGTAGCCACTGCTATTATGTGGTTACTCAAGCAAAGCGTTGTATGTTCGTGTGGAAGAGAATTACTTATAATTTGCCTGTGGAAACTTGTGACTGTGCATTAAATTATTTTATGTTCAATTCATAATTTCAAAGGAATATACAGAGACCGAGAGTGCTCAACGAGCACACCTCCGTAGCACATGAAGCCATAGGTTGTGGGAGCCATAGGTTGTGGCAGACGAGGGTGCAAGACGACAAGGCGGAGGGCACGTGATAGGCGGTTGGCCGAGGAGGCTCGACCTGGTGCCAGACAGAGCGTGCTGCGAGAGGCAAGGGCCGGGCAGGAACGACGGAGCCGGTCTGGCCTATGACGATCCCAGGAGCGGCCCACCAGCGAGGTTCTGACCAGGACCTGAGGGAACGGCGCTTCCTGGCCATACCGAGCTGGGCCATGACGATCCCGGAGTGGTTCTGCAGTGAGCCTTGAGGTATGATAGCCCGAGAAAGCTTGCCTACGCAGCGCTGGCGTGGAAAGGGGGATCTGCAGACCCGGACACAGACTCCTACTGCGAGCTCTGAACACGACCGAAAACCAGGGTCGGCGGGCCCGGACTGCCGGCTCTCTATTACGGCCGACCAGGAATCACAGTAAACCCATTCACTCTCTTCTCGTTGTGTTGTTTCATTCCCTGGGAGACGGTTGAAGCACAGACCGATCGGGCAGCGATTATTATAGAGTGACCCCGACAAGCTTGGCCTATGAACTCAAACTTCAAGAATTCAGAAACCACGCACGCCTTTTTCGGTATCTGGGGTAAAGGGAGCTTGATGTATGTGCAATTTTGCATTCTCTACTGCGTGATGGTTATTAAAGATTCCATACTAGCCTTTATACTATATTGAATGGATTGTTGCCTTACTCTAAAGACAGAAATCTTCACAATTCAGAGGAGCTTCTTTCTGAACAATTATATAAAACCAAAAATGAATGCCATATATTTTGTACATATATTGGCATTAAAACTTACCCTATCGACAAAAATAAGGGAGCTCCAGCAGGCATCCAATAAAATTGAGCAAAAGGTGTTTGGGTTCACTTATAGTTAAATAAGTTTGTCGAATCAACTATCAGAATTGATTCTTCCAAAGCAACAATTTTCTACATGCCTAAAGACCTGCCACAATAATTCAGAACTTTAGATTATATTCTCTTTGATTATTATTATTCCAGCTCATTTCTGAGAAAGCCTACAGTGCAGTGCTTTCACTGGTACATTCGCGAGTCTAGAAATCAGAACGGCATGAAATTAAGCATGACTTAATTTACATCGTTCGGTTCGGCTGCTCATCCTTCACACTTTAGAATCTATTTGTTTTAGACATTTCCAAATAAAAGCAGGAAATGTGCGCTTCCGTGCTTTAGTGTTCTTGGCTCTCATATTTCTTTTTTTCTTTCCTCCGGGGTAATGGTTTTCGGAAGCGAGGTCTACTTGCCAAATCCTGCTCCTTTAAAATCTCGTTTTCTTCGCAAATCCCCCCAAAAAGAGAGAAAAAAATAGACTTCTCTTTTTGTGAGACAAAAATTTAGACTCCAGGCTAAAAATAGGCTGGCTGTGTTCATTTCATGTTTCGACTTCATATTCATTAAAATCTTTTTATTTCTATTTTTGACCTCGCTGCTTTATTTTCACTTTGCTTTAATTTTCTAGTTTTCCTTCACAGCGATCATTTCGACTTCATCCTTACTGTTTTCAGGTTCAATAATATTTTTCTTGGAAGTTTATTATTGGGGAGTGACTGTCTTTCAATTTTGTGCGTGCCTATCCATTCGCTGTATTGATTTGGGGGCGCTAAAAGTAGATCCATTGAATGCGTTTAGAAAAAAAAAAGAAAACGAGTCACGAACACAATATATAGTTGCCTCGTTACTTGACTTCTTTTGTGAGCGTTATGTTCAGCGGACAGTTTTATGATTCGGAAATACTATGCGGAGTAAATTGCCGTGATCGAAAAAGTAGGCTTAAAATCCTGTAGACTGACAAGATATTTTTTTATACTTCTTGCGGCAACTAGTATTGGCGGAAAAGGCCTTACTCTCAAAGGAGAGATTTCGACTGAACAAAAAAGTGCCGGTGTCTTGGCCATGGCTTCTTTTTTTATATATAAAACTTGCATTACAAGACTTCAAAGGCGAAGAAGTGTCTTGCTTGCTTAGTTGACTAACAGTGACACAAGTTTACTAGCACGTTGATTGAGTGCCCTTTGCATTAAAGTTTGTAGTCGCAATAAACTTCATTTGCCCTTAAATACTCTCGAACTAGAACGCAACTATTCAAAGTTAGAAAATTGAAACATGTGATGAACTGATATCCATTATTATCTTCCCTAAAACAAAATTCTGTCTCGTTTGTAGAAGTTAGGTTTAATACAAAAACATAACCAAAGAGCCGTCTATTTAATAAATGCACGTCTTATTTGCAGCTTTTTCTATCAGGTTCCTTAAATAAATTAAAGTCTTCTTGCTCCTGTTATAAACGACAGGAAATTAAACACAGCGCATTGGTGGGCACGGTTCTGTTCTATGTTCAAGAATTTGTTTATAATGTTTAGTTGGCTAAACCGTAATATTAAACACTCCCGTGACATTATTCGGTGAGCTTGCTTTGGTCACTACTATTCTGTATATGGAACAAATATTACCGATACCATTCTGCCTGTTTCTAGGTTGGACGATAGTAAAGTTTCTTTTTTGAAATACATATACCTTGCGCTGCAAGCGTGAGCAAATCAGATGTTTTTTGTTTGTTTTGTTTCTAAATGTGTAAACATCAAAATTTAGTAATATATTTAAGACGTATATGTATAAAAAATGCAGTGATAAAATGGATCTGAGCACCTGCCCTTATTCGAAGAGAAACATTCACACTCCCTTGGCCCACTGCCAGCTTTACACTGTCAATGATATTAATTCGTGAACATGATATGTACTGAAATTAAGTCGAATGAATAAAGACGTCGTTACAAGGAGAGAATAGTCGCTATAAGCACATAGTAATATTGGATTGCAATTGTAAAATGATTTTACGATTATCAAAAAAGTATCTGTTTTAACCAAAAATACCTAAATACAAATTATTTACATTGTCATCTCTCCATAGCACTAGACGTCATATTTGTTCACCGGCCACCGCTGGCTTCGGTCATGTCATTGAGATCACTAAAATTAAAATATAATATAAAATAATTTGCGAATTAACAGCGGCCCTGTCCATTAATGAATCATTAGTGGGTCGTGATGGGAAAGTGTAACTAGGCACTGTCAATATCTTGGTTTCGAAGTCACACTTAGATATACACTAATATAGTGATGTCTCGATAATATCGACACCTCCGTACCCGCAGAAAATCGTCTATAATGTGAATTGTCCATAATAACGAGACAAAAATTCATTAATTTTTTCCAGTTTGTCTCCGAAAATAGTGTCTATATGGCGGGGTATCCGTATTAACGGGGTCCATATTAACTAGACATGACTTTAAATCCACGAATATATGCCTTATTTTATCTAAATTTATTATTCCTAGGCAATACCACATCTTGAGGAGGTACGCACGGTATAGAGATTAAACATTATTTGGATTATATCCACCCCACGACATATTACTAAATCAAAAAGAGACACAGCAAAAAAAAAATGAAAGACCTTTAGAATCCCCTGTAGTGCCGAATTAGAGCGCAGCTCTTGAGGAGGAGGAGGAGGAGGAGGAGGGGAAATACGGAGAGTACGGTATGCCCTTCCTCCTCATCCGTACCCTCCCCTCCTCCTCCCCTGTTCCCCTCCCATTTAGTGAAACATTTTCGCTAAATTTCCCTCTAAATTAAGCGGAAAATTTTCCCCACTAAATTTAGCGGAGAAATTTTCCTGCTAGGTTTAGCGGGGAGATATTTCCGCCTAATTTAGCAGGGAAATTTTCCCGCTAAATATGGCCAGAAAGTTTCCGCTAAATTAAGCGGGGATTTTTTCCACTAAATTTAGCGGGGAAAGTTTTCCGCTAATTATAGCGCGGATTTTTCCCGCTACGTTTGTGGGGAATTTTGTAGGCTAAATTTAATGGGGAGACTTTCCCCCCCAAAATTAGCGGGGGAGATTTTCCGCTTAATTTAGGAGCAACAGGTTTCCGCTAAAATTAGCAGAAGAATTTTCCGCTAAATTTAGCGGGAAACGTTTTCGGCTAAATTTAGTGGAGAATATTTTTCGCTAAGTTTAGCGGGGAATTTTTTATTTTAATTTTTTTGCTAAATATAGCAGGTAAATATTTCCGCTAAATTTTGCGGGCTAATTTTTTCGCTAAATTTAGCGGGGAACTTACCCATAATGCAAAGCGCGGTGACGTCGCGAATAACGTCACTCCTGACCTTTGTGACGTCACATGTGACGTCATTATGGGAAAGGTCCCATAATGCAACGCGCGGTTACGCCGACGCCAATGCGAACGCCGACGGTGACGCCCCTCAAGCCGGAAACGGGCGCCTAAGAGATGCGCTCTAAAGCATTTATTTCATACTTTCATTTAAATTATTTACTCGATGTTCGACTGCGTAATTTATAAGCTCAGTTATTTGCACAGACACGAAGAATAAACGTCAGCATACTGCTACGTTCCCAATTCTGCCAAAGCATTTGTTTTCCTAACTTTTCGCTTTGGTCATTATCCACTTCATGTCATCTTCTGTTTTTGCTCGAAAGCACATATTTGCGCATTTCTTATTATTTACGTTCGCCTGCGGTATCTCACAAACGATCTATACGACTCTTTTAAGGTGTTGCGAGAGTTCCAGGGACCTGAAAGATCTGTTTGTCAGAAGGCTCTCGCATTTGCTATGTTTGTGTCTCAGAGATAAAAAAAAAATGTAAGGGGCAAATTATTAAATAATGCGCCTATATATTAAAAAAATCATCTAACAAACGCTTTCTTTTTTGCTTCGGCTGGGAAAACGCTAGCGCACTTACAGTTCGAATAAAGGTGGTACTTCTACATCCACGCTATTTCTTCGCTCGCACTAAAGGACTAAAAGCATGACAACGGCAGATGTCCCTAAAGGAAACATAAAAAATACGATGTAACCGGAAACGAAGCACTTTGTAAACATTTCCTTGACAGCACCCCGCTTTACTTTTTTACCCTTCGCATTCGGGACCAATGGCGCTTCTCAGACGCATTCGAAGTGCAGCAATATGATCTTCCAACGCGCGCGCACACATGGGGGAAAAGAGAAATCTTTCAGGCGCTTCCGCCCTGCTTTCCTAATCGAGGGGAAGAGACGACTGGATGGAGAAAGCCGCGGGCTCCTTTCCGCCGAAGAGACGCCGCTCCGGGGCCAGCCGACAAATCGGAAATGCTTGAATTTCAAGCAAGTGCTGCTGCCGATTACTCCCAAAACTCTGTCCTCCCCTCAAGCATTAGTCATTCTGCCCGACGATCGGGCGACGCCATTCCCCGCGTTTCTCCGATTTCCGGTGATGACTATGTTTTCGTGTTCTTTTTTGTCCGGCATAAAAAGCTGCCAGAGAAAAAAAAAAGAGGACGCTATATAGTAGAAGAGGGCACTACTGGAGACCAAATATTTTTGTGGCGCCTTGTTAGGGCTCATAGACCGTGATATCACGATCAGTACTGTCAGTTGTGAACCGCAGCCCTACCGAAAAATCCAGTGTAAGATTTCGCTAACTGGAATATTTAACTGGATATCCACGTGAATTCCAACTGTATTTGAAGTTTCCAACAAGAAATTTAGTAAGATTTCAGTTCTATATACCAGATAGTAAAAAGTTATACTGTTTTTTTTTTTTAGATAGGATGTTTACTTGAAAACGGTGGAAGTTTAAAGTCATTGCAGCCTTAAACAAACATCGTTAAAGTTGACACCGTTACATTGCCCTTCTTTCCGTCGATGATAGCAGAATTAATCCAACTACACTCACTGGCACGATAAAAAACGGCCGGAAGGTTGTTCAGACGTCTCGCCGCCAGCCCGAGCTCCCTAGCTTTGATGAGATTTCGGCCCCTCACGACCTTGAGATGTGAACGCACAGCCAAAGCAAAAACGAAGGCAGTGAGTTCGTATTAAAGGCCGGGAATCCGAAGAAGGCGCCCCCTGCTGTTCTCATCCCGTCAGTCACTATCATAGTGAGCGTATGGCCAATAGTGGAATGCCGACCGCACAGACGCTTTTGGTCACGCACGTCACAATTACTCCGAGCCACTTTGAGCGCAAGCGTAGAAGGTACACCAGTAACTGCGAGAACGAGCTCCGGACTTTCGGCTTCTCATGACAGCACGCCGGCCCCAGGACAGCCTGCTCGTGCCTGCAGTTTCCGCTTGGCTTGCAGAAGTCGAACAGGCCATGGGCACGCTATGCATGGTTGTAATCAGTCTTGTACACGTTACTAAAAAAAGTAATCGATTACAATTACTATTACTCTTGGCTAAAAGTATTCGATTAGATTACTTGATTACTCGAGGGCAAAAGTAATTGGACATTACCTAAAGAAGTAATGGTTATCTTTCCGATCACTTTATTGTGTGAAGACACATCTTTAGCGCTCATAAAAATGAACTACTTCCAACCTATATTTCACATTTGTGCAAGTAATGAAGAAGAAAAACTGGCTCCCTCTTTGTGGTCGTTGCACCTTCACAATGCGGACACAAGCATAGAATTCGTTTGAAGACGTTTAATGATTTGGGCGTTCGCCAGTGTGTGTGTGGGGGGGAGGAGGGGGGAAGCAGAGGGAGTTGTTCTAGATCTTGTTAAGCTTGAACGAGGGTTGTCGCTCAAAGTTTGCGTCGTTCATTTTATTATTCACATATGGATGAGCTCGCATGTTATACAAAAGAGCAGCAGCTCCAGGATTTGAAACGGATCATGTATAGTATCCACTAGCGGAAAAGATCACCCCGACCACTTCTCAACTCGAAACACTGCTTGTCACAAACACCACGTAGGGGAAATGGTAAAATATTTCAACTGCCTTTGTTATATTTTGCATCCGCTTTGGGCATCCTTCGGTTCTGGTTCTCCTACGGGCTGCGAGTAGGTACCCTAAGCAGGATTTTTTTTATTTTTTTTATTTCTGTTTGTGCGTGCGTGAGGAGGTTAGTTTGAACGAAGGACTCACAAAGCTACATTCTGCTTCCTCAAACTTCGCCCTGAATGGCCTTTGTCACGCACTGTGGCTTCCCTGAGGCTTCCGACTTCCCAGCTCGAAAAAAAAAAAAAAAAAAACCGGACATTCCACAGAAACTGTACACAGAAAGGGATTGACCTCGTTTTCTACAGCTCCGCAAAATCGTTTTTCCGTTCAAAAAAAAGAGCAAATTTTATTTTTGTCATTTTATAAAAAAAGGGGCGTGTGCCGGGGGGTGGGGGGGGGGGGGGGGGTTCCTTGGACAAATTGTGACGGTTACAAGTAATTTTATTACTTCAAAAAGTAATCAGAATACTCTTGTGATTACTGCCTAATAGAAGCAATCAACTGATTACAAAATTACTCCAAAAAGTAATTGATTACAAGTAATTTGATTACTTGTAATGCGTACGGTACAAGTCTGGTTATAATATTCTCGTATATTTCTGCAGCTCCTGAAAGCACGTCGTGTTAAATTGAATACTTTTACGAAATAGTTCAAAACCTTCAACTTATGTCAGGTATTTAGTTACGTTTGTGGATAAACATCTTCGTATTTGATGGATAATTTTTTTCAAATCACGTAACTGCCCACCCCCCCCCCCCCAAAAAAAAAATCCATAAGAATGTTTTTATATTTTATTGAAATAAAAACATTGTACTTAAAAAATTATTAAAAGTTACCTACATTTGAGTTGTATTCATATTACACCAGAAATATTAACTTAATTAAATAATAAAATATATCTATATGGCTCTAAATTTTTTTACTATCCTCTATTAAAATGATTAAAGCAAGGGGAACCAAATAAGATCATTGGAAAGCTCCGGGGTATTTTGAAAGTGCTTAGCTGATAAACTTTCTAAACGATATACCCAATCCCCAACCGAAATATATCGATCTCTTGTGACAAAGAAAATTGCGCACAATCTGTGCACAACAAGCTTGCCAACAATTAAAGGATGAGACTTCTGAGTCAATTTTCAAAAATCTTGAATGAAAGACATTTTTTTTTCAAATGCAACACGTATTTACTAGAGCTGGGCGTCGACTAAAAAATTTTAACCCTATTAATCGCCACCCTTAAATCGATTAATTAATCGATTAATCGGTCTCGTTCATTTCCATGCATAATAATTCTGCTTAAAAATAAAATTGCATCTTGTTTTTTTTTTGTTATTATTTTTTTTTTGCTGAATATGTGGTAAACGACGCAATAATTTTAATTCTGAATCAACTTCGATGTACAGTTGAGAACAGTTCAAAAACACTCCCACTCACAGATTACTAGTTCAGCTCCATGAGACAAAAATGTTCGTTGATATTCTCCGGGATGGGCGGCTTCCTTTGATTGCTCACAGTAGCCTCTGCTGCGCTAAACAGACACTCAAACGGCGTTGAAATCGCTGGGACACCTGAAAACCTTCTGCACTTGTATGAACTTACGAATCTCCCCCGTACAGTATACCTCAAGTTAATATTTCACCTAAAGTTTTCACTTCATATATGTGTGCTCGTCCATGTCTGCTTGGTGAAAGCATTTAATTTTTATTTAATTTCGGTTCGTCAAATTCTTACTGATTAACCGGTTAAGCAAATTAATCGCGATTAAAGCATTAACCGATTAATCGGTAGGTAAATCGATCAATTGTCCAGCCCTAGTACTTACTTTTCGTTGAGAAACATATCAACAGAGGTCGTTATTCTGGAATTATTGTTCAGCAAAAATGTTTTATCTACAATTTGTTTTGTAGTACACTTCACAGTTCTCACCACATTGAGGTCCAAACTCTAACTTCGCGTTAAAAAAAAATGTTGGTGTAAGCTAGATTGTAGCGTTTCCATGGCATCACGCACAGTTCTGCTTCTTTAGTTAAATAATGGTCAGTGCACAATGCTGTCATCTGTTTTACATTTTTCTCTCAACAGTGAGTCCTACTAGGTGGTACACCACTGAAATAAATAAAATAAATGAAAACACTTTCTTTATAATCTTTTCAGTTTAGTTATTCACCATGCTAGCATCGCGGTTTATTGTCAGCTAATTTGAGAAGCTTGCGTAACTTTAATTTCCACAGGAGGCCTCACGCAACAAAATTGATTCAGTATTAAATACAAACACAACAGGCCCTAGTTACTATAAACCTCAACATTTTGAAGTAGATCGCGTATATTGGTGTTTACGATTTTTCTCGTAAACAAGCGGTTAGTCAAAATTACCTTCCTGGAACAATTCTAGCTATTAAAATAGTAAGCACGAACCAATGAAGAAAGATAGAAAAGCAGATCAAAGTAACTGGGTGCATTGATTCTACATATTGTTTAAAAGTGAAACATCGATTGACAGAAAGGGATAGGAAACAAATAAACTGCCTGTGTAAGCAATCTCGATTGAAAAGGTTTACTCCGACTTAACATAACAAATTAATAACAAAAGGTACAGACGTTTCGCCACCTATGCAGGTGGCATCTTCAGTATACACTGACACAAATGAGGTGAGGTCGACCAGTCTACTTATCACACACGTCCCCGTAAACGTCCGGCAGGGGGCCACGGTTGGTGTTGCACACCGATGAGTCACGGCGAATGAACCAGGACTCGACGAATTTTCTTTGCCCCCACCTTTGTTCTCGGGCCAGCGTCGTCGCATTGTCCTGGTCGAAACTGTGTCCTGTCGTCCAGCAGTGTTCGACAAGTTCCGTCTTGGACCGCGTGGCATGGGTGGCCTTGGCAACGTCCCTTTTGTGTTCTTTCAATCTCGTTACCCTCTTTCTGCCCGTTTCGCCGATGTAGGTCGCGTCACAATCCCCGCACTGCACTTTGTATACGACCCCCCTCTGACCGTCTGCAGAGGTGCGGTCCTTCGGTTTCGGGAACACATTCGCTAAGGTATAATGTGGTTTAAAAACAGTTTGTACGCCCAGCGGGCGCAAAGCTCTCCGAACAGCATCTGACACGCCCTGGACATAGGGAATAGATACAATAGACGTTGCCCGCACTCGTGACTCACTCCCCCTTCCCCTCTGCATTCGCCTCTGCGTATCGTTAATAAACGTCCTCGGATAATGGCGCCGCTCTAACGTACAAACCACATTTTCTACCTCTTGCAACCGTAGCTGCTTGTTAGAGCACACTGCATCACAACGTGATAAAAAGGTTCTTACAACGGACCGTTTGTGTTCGGTCGGGTGATGCGAGTCAAAGGACAAAAAATTTCCGGTGTCACACTGCTTACGGTACACCGTCGTTTCCACACTGCCATTACTGGCCCGGCGTACCAACACATCCAAAAAAGGCAACACATTATCTGTCTCTGTTTCGTACGTGAACTGAATGGCGTGGTGTACGCTGTTCAGCGCCACGTGGGAAGCATCTAGGTTAATTCTTTTCAAAATTACAAAGGTGTCATCTACGTACCTACAGTACATTTTCACCGGAAAGGGTACAGAGTTTAGCACCCGTGTTTCGACGTGCTCCATCATTAAGTTTGCTACGGTAACAGAAATAGGACTTCCCATAGGGCACCCTTCGATTTGATGGTAAATCGTGTTGGCGAAACTGAAGTACGTTTGATTCAGGCAAAACCGCAACAAAATTATAATATCCTCGACCAGTAAGGACGTAAGACTCTCCAAATTACAATCTTCTTTCAAACACTCCTCTACATAATCGATAGCCAGGCCAATGGGGACATTTGTAAACAATGAGATAACAAAGACACCATCACATCGTCATCATCAAGCTGCTGCGTACGGACTTCGGTTACAAAATCGCGAGAGTTTCTAACCGACCTAGAGTTGTCCTCAGTTAATGGCTTCAGCACTTCAACCAAGAACTTCGACAGGTTATAAGTTGGTGAACCTACAAAAGACACGATAGGACGGAGAGGGCAGCCCTCTTTATGCACCTTAGGTAGCCCGTAGATGGTTGGAGTGGCTCCGTCCGAAGAAAACAGTCGGCGGTACAACGTTTGATCCAAACGCCCTTTGTTACGCAGTACTCGTAAATGTTCAACGAGCTGGCGCTCTGACTTTGCTGTCGGGTCACGGTTCAGCTTCATAAAGTGCGAGGGATCGTTCAAGATGCTGTACATTTTCTCCTCATAATCCTTTCGATCTAGCAACACAGTAGCCTTTCCCTTATCTGCCGAAAGGATAACGATAGATTTATCTGATTTGAGATCATTTAGCGCCGTGCGTTCCCCAGCGTTAAGGTTCGTCCGAGTGATTTTTGCATTCGCCAGGACACTTACCAGTAGTCTTTGACCAGCTAAAAAAAATCAACAAGGAGGTGATCTAAAGTAGCGGAACGCGATATTCTGGGAAGTCATCTATGAATATTTGATATATTGCCACGAATGACAAGTGAAAAGAAAATAACTCGACGAACTGAAACGTTTAATGGGGCTAACTTGTGCCCAAGAATAGAAAGGAAACAGAAGATAACAGCAGAGCGTCGAGGGCGTCGAAGTCGGCGTAACAGCAAAGTCGAACGCTGCGGCGAAACTGGCTCCGCTCGCCTTGCGGAAGCCTTTATGTACCTTCGTAAGTTTCTGGATCGTTCGGCGTAGAACTTTCGGTGCGTATAACATTCGGAACTCGATCAGACGAGAATGTTCTCGAACTTACGAGATGGCCAAGTTGAAAGAATAAATAAAAGGCCAGTCCGCTAACTGGAATCGAACCTACACCTTCCTCGCCAACACAGCCATGCACGCTTGCTCGCAACGCGAGTGCATGGCCGTGTTGGCGAGCAAGAGCGTGCCACTTCAGCAAGACGTAATGTCTTGCTGAGGTGGCGATGATTCTTTAGCAATCGAAGCAATTTTGGCGGAGATCCGAAGTTCCTCGACATGGCCCACAGCGGCACCTTCTGTGAGGTGTTGTGTTTCTTGTCGGAAGTTTGTCACGGGGACCACGGTGCGCCCATCCTGAAGTTTAGTCACTCCTCTTGCAACGCCTATTCCTCTTCTCAGGAGTACTTAAAGGTTGCCTTCCAGAACAACTTCGCCGCAGGTAGCTGCATCGGTCATGACGGGTACGACAACACTTGATCGCGGTGGCAGGTCCACGTGGTCGGCAGCGACTCGGACGACGGCTGACGCTGTTTGGGGTTTTTCCGAAGGTGGAACAGGCGTCCGCAGCGTCAATCTGTTTTCACCAATGTTTATGAAGGCGCCGTATTTACACAGAATGTCCATGCCGAGAATGACGTCTTTGGCACAGCCTTGTAGAATGACGAATTTCACAGGGCACGTCTCACCGTGGATCTCGACGCGAGCGGTGCATCTCCCGACTGGTGTGATAAGATGCCCTCCGGCGGTTCGTATTTGAGGTCCATCCCACGGCGTTGTCACTTTTCGCAGGCGGCGAGAAAGCCTGCCACTCAAGACTGAGTACTCTGCTACGGTGTCCACGCGTGCCGATGCGTCGAGGCCGTCGATAACAACGTTTAGGTTGTTGGACACCGTTCCAGGGGCGTCGGTGCGATGCGGGGCGTCTAGAGAGTGGGAGCGCTTCGGCTTTCTTGGAGGCTGTTTGCTTCCGTCGTTTTCGGAAACGTCACCTCCAGGTGTTGCCGCACTTAGTTTTCCCGGCGACGCAGGGGAGACAGGCTCTCTCGGCGGGGTCGTTGCGCTGGGGACGATGAACGTCGTGGCGATGAGGAGCGGGCTTCACGGCGGAGAGACGGCACTTTGGCGTGCGAGCGTCGGAGGTACTCCTCGATGTCGCAAAAGGGTTCGCCGTACCTGGGGCGTGGGTCATTCGAGTGGAACCCAAGCAGCCCCAGTTGTCGGTAGGGGCATCGACGGTAAATGTGGGCGGCTTCACCGCAGTGATGCAGATGGGTCGTCGATCCGCTGTTCTTCACATGTCGGTTTTCCTTGGAGCCGGTTGGTCTCGGCGGTCGTACTGATGTCCTTCGTCGTTGCGTCGGTGGTACACCCGTGTTGGCGAGTCTCGTCGTGGCGCCACTGAATAATGTTGAGCAGCTGGCGGTGGTCGTCGGGCCAGTGCGGCGTAGGTCAGCGTCGGCTCATCGGCTGCGTCCATGGTGCCAGGGGTATCCGGCAGGAACGCTCGCTGAACCTCGTCCCGAGCAACCTCGGCAATGGCGATTGAGGCCGGGCGCTCAGCAGTCGGCAGAAACTTCTTAGGCTCCTCCCGGACGACGTCGCGAATAAGTTCACGAATGCCCCGGGTGTCGTGGGCAAGGTCGCAAGGGGACTGCGAAACCGCGCTGACGCCGGGTAGTCTCTGGCAGTGGCTGGCTTGGGCTTGCACAGCACGCTCGATATTCGTGGTTTCCGTGACGAATCGTTGAACGGAGGTCGGTGGGTTGCGTACGAGTCCACTGAAGATGTCATCCTTCACGCCACGCATCAGAATATGCAGCGTTTTTTTCTCAGTGGCCTGAGGCTCGGCGGATCTTCGGCCCTCTCTTTCTGGTGTTGATTGGCGAGCGTACGCGTCAGCTCGTTCTTGCAACGCTCCCATGAAGTCAAGGAAGCTTCGTGGTTTTCTTGAACCAGCTACTTGCAGGTCCTTGAAGTGAGAAATTGAGGTTCTGCAGGCGCTGTTCGTTGTGGCGAGCCACGCGTTCGTACTGGTTGATCCAGTCTTCGCCGTCCTCATAGATCTCGCTGGGGAAGGGAGTAGGCGTCCGCGGAGCGCCGGGCAACACGACGACGGGCGGGGTGGTCATCGTCGGGATCTTCTTCTTCGGCTTCTGCGGCAGTGGTCCGGATTCCGGGTGGTGGATTTTGGTACGGCGGCTCGCTCGGGCGTCGACGTCTTCTTCGAAGGGTAGCCTTCCGGGCTGAGCACCTCACTTGGCCGGGATGTCTTCGTGGGGTACGCTCCACGGGCATATAGAATGCGATACCCAGCACCTCCTCCAAAATGTCACAAATAAAAACTGAAACAAAGAAAATAACTGGAAGAACTGAAAAGTTTAATGGGGCTAACTTGTGCCCAAAAATAAAAAAAAAAAGAAAAGAGAAGAGAACAGACGAGCGTTGCGGGCGTTGAAGTTGGCGTAACAGCAGTGTCGAACGCTGGGGCGAAACTGGCTCCGCTCGCCTTGCGGAATCCCTTCTGTACACTCGTGGGTTCCTGGATCGTTCGGCGTAGAACGTTGGGTGCGTAGAACATTCGGAACTTGATCAGACGAGAATTTTCTCGATTTTGCGAGAAGACTAAGTTGAAAGAATAAATAAAAGAACAGTCCGCTAACTGAGATCAAACCTTCCTCGCGGCAGTCAAGCGCGGTAACCACTCGGCCACGCACGCGCTTGCTCGCCCACGCGTGTGGCAATGTTTTACGTCTTATAATTATCAGCTGTAGCACAGGATGGATATAGAATGGAGAAGCCCGGCACTATTAAGGTCGGTTCACACATACAGTGGAGCGCTAAGTTAGCGCTACGTGAGCGCTCGAAGGAGCGCTCATGTGGCGCTTCCTAGCGCGTGAAGTAGCGCTCGGTTAGCGCTTCAGTAGCGCTCTGTTAGCTCTTCAGAAGCGCTTTGTTAGCGCTCTGGGGTGCTATGTTGCGCTTTTTGGACTCCCAGGAGACTTGGAAGAAGGAAGTGACGTCAACAACGCAGAAAATGCAGATTGGATGTTGATTTTGTTTTCTTCTGTCAACATCCAATCTGCGTTTGCTCTAGTCGTTGACGTCACTTCCTTCTTCCAAGTCTCCTGGGAGTCCAAAAAGCGCAACATAGCACCCCTGTTAGCACTACAGAAGCACTTTGTTAGCGCTCTCAGTCTCCGTGTGCCGTGTTTGCTGCTGCGGAACAGCGCGTGCGCGCCGATTCCTTTGTTGTTGTTTTTCCTTTGGCATCGAAAAAAGAGGCAGTAAAAGAGCCACTCTCCAGGCAAAGGGTCGGGCAAGCGATCTAGAGACATGGACTCTGAGCCACTAATTGATTGGGTACGACCTCATCGCTTTCTAATCGATATGCATGACCCTGGTTTCAAAGACACAGTTAAAAATAATCGCCTTCAAAAGAGCTCTGTGTCTCGGTTTCTCAGCCTAGGAACAAGGTTTGCCGGGTACCCGTCGGTATCTCGGTGGCGAAAGATTTCGCGCACCCAGAAGGCTCTTGTGGGCGTTAAGCCGTCAACACACATTGTACTAGTTGCGTATGTAAGAGCATGTGTCGCGTTTCTACTTCAGCGTCCCACGTGTCCGCTATAGCGCTGCTGATGCACCCAACCGCAGGAATAGGAACCGCAGTCCACGCGCTAATCCGCAGCCGTAACCGCCGTACGAAAAGCGCTAACAAGGCGCTACTGAAGCGCTAACAAAGCGCTACATAAGCGCTAATCGCGCGCTATATTAAAACTAAGTCACGCGCCAGGAAGCGCCACATGAGCGCTCCTTGGAGCGCTCACGTAGCGCTAACTTAGTGCTCCGCTGTATGTGTGAAAAGGCCTTTAATGTCTAACGAATCTAATATTACAGTATTGCTGACCATGTCAAGAGTTTTGCAGTTTTTGATGATACCCGCAAAAAGCTTGTAAAGCGCTTAATTAAAAGATACAAAAATTCCAGAGGAAGATTTGAGGAAAGTTGTTAAACCAGTTTCAAGTTTCAAGTTTCAAGTTTCTTTATTCCTCTTCCCTCCTCCCTCTCTTCTTGTATGAAGAAGAATAAAGAAACTTGAAACTTGAAACTTGAAACTGGTTTAACAAGTTTCCTCAAATCTTCCTAATTTTTGTATTGTTTCGCAAAGGTCCTGAAGACTCGCTTATACAGGGCCGGATAAACTAGTGCGAGGGCCCGGTTCATAAAAAATACGGGGTCCCTTCTTATTCTGTAACTCGCCACTTTTTTTAGTGTATTTCAGCGAAAAACAAATGACGGTGCGGTCGTGTCCGATAGTAAATCTCTAGATACACTGCAATGCACAAATAAATTCTCAAAGAAAATTAAATTCTCAAAGAAAATTTGCAATTCTTAGAGAATTTTTTAAAATGTATAATTAACATTACAATTTTACCAGAAGTGTTTGTTACTTATCGCCTTTAATGAGAGAAACGAAAATTTTTCCGATTTGACTTGCACTTCAAACGAAGCTCGCGCTTCATTTTTTCACCCGTAGATTCATGCTTCCCTCTCTTAGCTCTCGTTGTGTTTTTCTTAGAATCTATACCTAAAACCACGGGGTGCACCTCAGTGTCCCCTGGGTTCGTCAAGCCTGAAGCTTCAGCTTCTGTACTCGATCTGGGATAAAGCTCTGAATCTCCAAAGGACGCATCCGCGCCTCTCATCTGGCCACCCATCTTTACCAATGGATTGAAACCGTTGACACTTGTCGGCTCCAAAGCTTCCCTCCTTTGGGAGCTTTCACTCCGTGCTGTGATATCCTCAAATGCCTTATCGGCCCTTTTTAGTAGATCCTCCTCAGCTTCCAGAAGTGCTATCATCTCTTCCAGGCGATTGCACTCCGCTTGAAGACGAGCCGATTCCATCGCACTCACTCCCTCCACTGATGTGCCGATGCAGATGCAAGAAATAACTGCTCGTTGTCTTAGCGCTCCCACTGTTGGGTTACCTGCTCCATCTTTCGCTCTTCTTTTAAGTCTGCAGCTGCTGACTCAAGTAGTGTTCTCAACCATTCCTTCAGAGCCACACCTTCGAGCCCAACCGCATCTCCGATTTCTAACACTCGACGAAGTGGCATCTTTTCCCACTGAGATATAGTGTTGTGACGAATTGTACCCTAACCCTGGTCCCGGGGTTCCGTCTGGGCGAGAGCGAGTGAGGAGACCGGCGAACAGATGCAACAAGTTTAATTGTAAGAAATGGGAGAGAGGGTCGGTGACTCAGGGGCTCACGCTTTGTTGGCGACGTGCTCGTTGCTGACAGGCGGGCCGGGGCTCCCGTGTAAAGTCCGGGCTCTTGCGTTGACGGCGTGCTTGTTGACGACTGGCAGATCGGGGCTCCCGTGTAGACTTCGGGCTCTTTTGTTGATGACGTGCCGGTCGAGGCGTTCAGGACACCGCAGAAACAGGCAGACAGGGGCTCCAGTCTAGAGTCCGGGCTGGCTGGCGATGAGTCGTGGCAGTTGCGTGGAAGGCGCTCGTCGAATCTTATTTCCGCCCAGAGACTCAGCATGGCATTCCCTCTTTGTCTTATTTCCGCTGGCCGCTGACCACGCGATCTAAGTCAATCGACGCGCCCATCCACCTGCCTTCCCACCGAAATCCCACCGACGGCTGTTGAGTGCCCTTCCTCTCTCTCCTTCTCCTTTCCCTCCATTCTCCCATTGTTCCCGACGGGCACGGAATGCAAGAAAAGCCGGATGGTCCCTCCGAGGTTGCAGGCGCGCTGTTTCCTGTTCTGCCACACCTCGGCCCCGCGAGGCATTCATTCTCGGAACATGTGAATGTCACACCCCGGCTTCGCGAAACACCGGCCCTCTCGGAACTCCCGATCGTCGCACTCGCCCCTATTTTTTTTTAAACTACGTTAAAAACAATACTAAGCATCAATTTTAGTAGTTCACCCTAACCACTCCAACCCCTCCTCCAATTCAAGAGTTTACATCAATGTGAACGCTCAAGAATTCATAAAACCAGGCAGGAGCATGCACAAAAAGACAAGCCAATAACTTTCTCCCTCAAAGGTGCACAGCCACGGGGTCCCCACCGGAAGGAAAGCACATCTCCTAGATCTATTTTTTAACCACAATCTCTCCGCTCGAAGGAGGACGGACTCATGCAGTCTCAATCTCTGGTCGCGAGGCAGCACCCGGGACCTCTAGCATCGGTGGAGCCAGAGCTTGTTCGAGCATCTCCCAAGTTTCGGGAGGTATATCTAACCCCGATTCCCCTCAAATGGTGTCTGTGCCGTCTGTCGTCGACCGAGGCGGGCTGTCCTCTAAGGCTGTGCAGGAAGGCGCTGGAAAACTGTCAGCCAAAGGGGCGCCAGAGGAGGCCGAACGAGCGTCGTCATTGGCAAGCTTCAGCCGGTTTACATGCACTGTACTCTCGGCTCCGGTAGCCAGCTCTTTAACCCTTACCGTGACCGGCGCAGCGACCTTAACTACCTGGGCCCGTTTGCTCGAAGCCGGGTAACTAACCGCGGTTAACCGGATTTCCCTACGATGGGGAATTTTGGGTCACGTGACCGGCAGAGTAAGGACGGCGGGGAAACATGGCGGTGCCCCGGTGAGTGAGCGCCGCTCGCTTTGGAACCAACACGTCGTAGTAGCTGCAGTAGCGGGCGCATTATTCAGCAATGAATGGTGCAGGAGGTTTTCGCGTTGCCTTACCTCACTTCAAACGCAAAACATGAGCAATGACCTCGCCGCATTTTTTTAGATAGACTTTCGACTCTGGCCATTCCTAAGCCTAAATGAACGCGATAGTTGTCGGCATGGCAACGTCTTTGGAAAGTGGATTGCCTTGACTTAATAGGCCGGGCATTGATAGCACACAAAAGCAGAGAGCGTTCCCGTAGACCTTTTCTAAATTTTAAAAGCTCCGAGGTGCAGGCTACGAGTGTAGTTACACGCGCTGCACCTGCTGGCGTCTGCAGCAATAACTGTTCTCAATCAAAAAGCCTAAAACAAATTTTGCCGTGCACGCGCGTTCGTCAAAGATTTATTATGATTATTTACTTCAAATCTTTTATAAGTGGAAGGCCAGCGCGCGCGGATCGTAGAATTACACTTCCAGCGTTCTTCTCGATGTTCGGGTAATCTACTAATAGGTCAATTTTGAGCGGAGCCGAGTTACAGGTTTTTCAATTTATGACGGTGTTATATAGAGTTGTTACATACTGGCCAACCATGCTGCCGGTGTACCGCCCGCCTTTCACTGCTCACTTTTTTTTCATCGTTTCTAGGACTAAACTTCGTCGTCCTCTTTCGAATTTGGAAGGAAATTTCAACGAGGCTTTTCTTCACTTCATACAGCCAAATATTTAGAAAATTTCCGAGCAAGGGTTAATTTAGTTATACCTTGCCGATTATTTGTACCACGAGCAATAAAAATTGTTTCTTAAGCTCAAACGGATGCCGCACTGCGTCGCGAAAACCAGGCAGGGCGCATTTTTTGGGTCCCCCCATTTCGGGAACCTTTCCACGGAAGCCACTTATATTCGCTAGAGCCAGTAGGTGACACCAGCTACTACCCCATAATAAAACACGGAGCTATCGCTCATCCAGCCCTCGTCAAACTTGGCTAGGTACTTGTAGGTACCTAGTAGGGAAGGGCGGTTAAATTTTAACCGCGGTTAAAGTTAACCGGCTTCGAGCAAACGGGCCCTGGTACGGGCCCCTCTAATTAAGTCCCCATTTTTTTGCGATAGGCCCCTCCCTAGATAGCGCACGTCCAGGTAGACGCGATCTCCCTCTCGAAAGTCTGGATTTCGTGATCCGCAATAATATAGGGTATTCCGTCTCTCCTGTGAGCAACGCAACGACTCGCCAGCGAGTCGGTGAGCCGCCTGTAGCCGTAACGCCAACTCGGATTTGAAGTCGTTTAGAGTACCTTATTTTGGCACTCTCGGCGCGTCGAGAATCTCGTGGGGTAGTCGTGGGTCGCGGCCGTGGCACAACAAAAAAAGGGTCTCGTTGGTGCTCTTGTGCTCCGCACTGTTATATGAAAATAACACGTACGGAATCCGAAGATCGCAGTCCCTCTGGTCCCTGCTAACGAGGTGGGACAGCAGCCCCTTTAGCGTTTTGTTGAGTCGCTCTACGGCACCGTTCGATTCAGGGTGATACGCAGTTGCTGTTTGCTTTCGTATGTCCAGGATTCGGCACGTCCCCTTCATCAGGCGCGAAATAAAATTCGTCCCCTCATCCGTGAGAAGCTGTTGGGGAGTACCGTGCCGCAGGATTATCTTTTCTACGTAGGCTCTAGCTACCGTTTCTGCCTTCTGGTCCTTCAAGGGCAGGGCCTCCGCGTACTTCGTAAAATGATCAACGAAGACGAGAACATATTTGTCTCCTTCTGTAGTGGTCCGAAGAAGTCCCACTATGTCGAGAGCGGTTCTCTCGAATGGCTCCCTGCCTTTGTTGAACCTCTCCATAGGCCCTCGCTTCCTCTGTCCCGTCTTCCGCAGCTGACATGACTCGCAGGAATCGCAGTGTCTTTTGACGTTACCCCGCATTCCCGTCCAAATGTACTTTGCACCAATTTTCGCAAACGTCTTTCTGACTTCAGAGTGTCCCAAGCATGGGGCATCATGATAGCCCCCCGCAGCACCGCGTCCACCAAACTTCGGGTGATCACAACCCCTTCCTGTGCGTTACCCTTATTGTTTCCTAGTCTGCGTTTACAAAGGACACCTACGCTGTTCTTAAAATAGGCTCGTCCGTCGGCGGTGTCGTCTGCCACCTTGTTCAACTTTTTCGCGAGGCCCGGATTTTTTTCCTGCTCTTCGTTAATACGAGCGCTCTCGATGACCGTCACAAAACTCCCAACGGCGCCAGCCGTCGTAAAGGCCTCCCTCGATCGACTGAGGGCGTCTGCATTGGTGTTTACTTTTCCTGACTTATATTCAATCTCAAAGTCATATTCCTGCAACTACAGGTTCCACCGAGCTAGGCGAGTGCCGGGATCTCTCACATTCATTAGCCACCACGGAGGCCTGCAATCAGTTACTATTTGGAAGCGGCGGCCATACAAATAGCACCGAAAATGGCGCACAGCCCAAACCCCTGCCAAACACTCCCGCTTTGTTTCACTGTAGGTTTGCTCGGCTCCGTTCAGCTGTCGACTGGCATAGGCCATGGGTCTTACAACTCCATTCTTTCTCTGTGAGAGTAGAGCACTAAGTGCATATTGCGAAGCATCTGTCGCCAAAACAAAGGTTGTCTCGAAATCTGGATAACAAAGCACCGGTACCGTAAGCAGTTTGTCCCTTAGTTCCCGAAAAGCCTCCTGCTGATCATCACTCCACTCGAAGGTAGTCGACTTGGATGTGAGCACGCTCAGGGGCTTGGCGATCTTGGAGAAGTTATCGACAAATCTCCGATAATAGCCAACTGGTCCCAAAAACTCTCTCACGTCCCTCACCTTAGTCTGCCTCGGGAAATCTCGTATGGCTTCCTCTTTCTCTGGGTCGGGTCGAACCCCCTCCGCGGATACGATGTGTCCGAGATATTTAACCTCCTGCCTCAAAAACTGGCACTTCGAGGGCCTCAACTTCAGCACAGCCGCCTGGAACCTTCGCAGGACGCACTCGATGTCCCGCAAGTGCGAGTCGAAATTGCGACTGTAGATGACAATATCGTCCATGTAAGCATGGCAGAACTGTTCAACCAGCCCCTCGAGAAAAACATCGGCAGTCCTCTGCCACACCGCTGGACTGTTGGCGAGACCCATTGACATTCGGTTCCTCTCGTAGTCGCCTGATGGAGTGTTAAATGCCGTCTTAGCTTTGTCTGTGGAATCCACCTCAATCTGCCAATAGCCAGAGGCCAAGTCCACGACGCTGAAGTACCCAGCACTGCCAAGCTAGGCCAGGGTCTCCTGGATGTCAGGAATCGGGTATGGATCCACTCGCGTGACGGCATTCAACTTCCGATAGTCCACCACGAGCAGAAACGATACATCTGACTTTTCGACCAGCAGGGCCGGAGCCCCCCAAGGCGACTTTGACGGATCCACAATGCCCTTCTCCACTAGCTCCTTCACCTGATTGTCCACCTCACGCCTCTGGGAGTATGGAATCCTGTATGCACGCTGGAACACGGGTGCCGAATCCAAGGTATCAATGCGGTGTTTAATCACGTCACAGCGACCTAGGTCCAGTGGACCCCATGCAAATGCCGGCAGGTGCTGGCGAATCACGCCGATGAAGCCAGCTATGTCCTCCCCATCTACCGCCGTGAGGTTGAACTTAGTCTCCAACTCTGTGTCTGTCGGCTTTGACGGAGGACTCGCAGCACACACACTCATGACCTGCTCGGACTTACTGACACAGGCTCCATACAAATAAGCCACTGTTTTGTTTTTGGGGACTATCAGCGCTTCTCGGCTTAGGTTAAGCAGGGCTATCGGCACTCTCGACCTGTCATTCACCATCACAAGAGCCTCGGACACTTCTGACTCACGGAGTCTTGACTCCGTGAGTCAGAAGGTAAGCCGACTCAAGCACTTCCAGCTCCTCGGGAATTTCTTCAGCTGTTCTCGCCAAGCAGAGAACCTGGGACAAAGGGGGAACGGTGCACGGGGATGCCAGACAAACTGAGATCCCCGCACGCGATTCGCCCTGCACACCGCCCTTGATCACCGCAGATTGCCAGTTCACACCGGGGACCTCTTGACCCGCCACCGTTAGTGCCCTCCCAGTCACCAAACCATCTATTCCCTGCCCAGAGACAACGTCCGGCCCTAAAACTCTATCAAGAGGGAGTGCTGAATCGTCAGAGATTACAAAACACGGATGCTCAAAGCGGCAGTTCCCCAAGCTCATCTTCAGCCAGAAACAACACTTTACTTTAATCTCATCTCCGGTGATGCTGTGAAACCTTTTGTTCTTTTGTTCCGCGCACGGTTCCAGCTTTTTGTCTTTCATTCTTCCTAACGCCACCTCTTTTAACTACGTAGCCCGGATCCCGTGTTCGACAGCATTCTAAGAATGCAGCCATTCACTTCACACTCAACAACGGGTCTCGACTCCTCTGAACACCATACAACAATTATCTCAGACGGACCCGTGTCGCACCTCCGTTCATCCTTTCTAGGAGGGTTAGCATCTGTTTCTTTCTGTACCCTTTCCCCTGCTACCGAGCCCGCGCAGGCCCCTTTCTCTTTCCGGTCCACCTCGTCCCTCTTTACAAATGGGGCGGTAGGGGGGCTTGCAAGTTTTTTGGAACCGTGTCTTGACTACCCTCTCCGGACCAAGGTGTTGTCTGTCTATCACACTGTCGAGCAAAGTGACCAGGCTCGCCACACGAGTAGCACCTAGGAGCGCGGCGCCCTCGATTTCCGGATCCCCCGCGAGGCTGTTCCTCTCTCTGCAGAAACAGTGTTTCGAGTCGACCTAGTCTCTCCCTCAACTCGTCGATTTCGCTCGGCTGTCCCACCATGCGCACCGGCTGAATCCTGTTAGTCAGGCTCTCATTAGCCTCCTCCTGCGTAGCCAACCCAACTGCCTCCTCAAACCGCTCTGGCCGACGAGACAACACGAAACGACGAATTTGGTCTTTTAGCCCCAGCACAAACTGCGAGCAAAGCTGCTCCCTCATCGGCTCCCAGGTGATTTCGGCTCGATCGTCCGTCCCAGGAACTGCCACCCCGCCACGATCAGCACGCAAGGTGTCCGTCCCCAACGATTGAAGGCGCGTGGCGTACGTCTGAACGTCCTCGTCGTCTTTTTGACGGGCAACCAGAAAACGCTGCAACCTTACACCGGGCAGCTCAGTGTCAAAGCGCTTCAGGAGTGCAGCCCTAAGGTCAGTGAACGTCTTGGAGTCTTTCGCGCGTTCGTCGCGCCATACAAAATCGTAAGCTACTCCCGCTGCAATACATCTAGCGACACCAAGGTCGTGCACCTATTTCCATGACCCCATTACTACTACCTGCTCCACCATATCTACAAAATCATGTACGGTTACACCTTTGCTGTCCCCAGCGAAAACGGGCACGCTACTGCTCAAAACCATAATACTAGGGCCCGAAACGGCTTCTGCCTGGTCCATCGCCATGCTCGCCAAAATTAGCGGCCCCCGCACTCACTCTCCACCCGGAAGGGGGTGCACCTCAAAGTTCTTAGGATCCCGTTCGATAACCCAAAAGCTGAGGCATCCCACCGCTGCCATCAATGTGACGATTGGTACCCCAACCCTGGTACCGGGGTATCTTTTGGGAAAGAGCGAGTGAGGAGACCGGCGAACAGATACAACAAGCTTAATTGTAAAAAATTGGAGGGAGGGTCGGTGACTCACAGGCTCACGCTTTGTTGACGACGTGCTCGTTGACGACAGGCAGGCCGGGGCTCCTCTGTAGAGTCCGGACTCTTGAGTTGACGACGTGCTTGTTGACGACTGGCAGACCGGGGCTCCCGTCAAGAGTCCGGGCTCTTTTGTTGACGACGTGCCCGTCGAGGCGTTCAGGACACCTCAGTAGCAGGCAGACCGGGGCTCGCGTCAAGAGTCTGGGCTCTTTTGTTGACGACGTGCCCGTCGAGGCGTTCAGGACACCTCAGTAGCAGGCAGACCGGGGCTCCCGTGTAGAGTCCGGGCCGGCTGGCGATGAGTCGTGGCAGTTGCGTGCAGGCCGTTCGTCGAATCTTGTTTCCGCCCAGCACGGCATTCCTTCTTTGTCTTATTTCCGCTGGCCGCTGACTACACGTCTTAAGTCAATCGACGCCCCATCCAACTGCCTTCCCCCCGAAATCCCACCGACGGCAGTTCAATACCCTTCCTGTCTCTCCTTCTCCTTTTCCTCCATTTTCCCATTGTTCCTGGCGGGCACGGAATGCGAGAAAACCCGGATAATTCCTCCGAGGTTGCAGGCGCGCTGTTTCCTGATCTGCCACAACCCGGCCCCGCGAGGCAGTCGTTCTGGAAACACGTGAATGTCACACCCCGGCTTCGCGAAACACCGGCCCTCTCGGAACTCCCGATCGTCGCAGTGTAGTAACAATGCCCGTGAAGATTGAGTGTGGGTGCTCACATCAAACGACGCCATCTTGAGATTGATGCTCTTCAGAACGTCTTTCTTTAGACCATTCTCTTCATCGACACTAGCGCGCCACAGACTTCTAACATCAGGACGTCAGAAGCATCCTGGCCGGCTCGCGATTGTCCGGGTTCGCCCGAGACGGATTGCAAGCGGAATGAAGAGAAGGCCAAGCGGCAGAGAAATTGCTACATTCTATTCACAAAATACAAATACAAAGGCCAAGTCAGAAAATGATTACAACAAAAAAAAAATAAAAAATAAGTAGGTTTAACTAGGAAGTTGAATGACGGGCAAAGAGGCGTCCCTCAGTCCCTCACATAGAATGTCCCTGATAGTTCGTTGCGTGGATGAACCGCGAAGAGGTGAAGCTCACCGAAGTCACAGGAATCCTGGGCTTGGGAAGTAAAGAGTGGCCGTTGCAGCTTGGGCGTAGCAAGATACGAGCAAGTCCTGGACCACAGCCTTAGACCTCCTTGCGAAGCTCCTTCTCCGACTGAACCTCAGGTTTCGCTGGCTATCCTCTCTCCTTTTTCTTCTCCTTTCGTGCTGTCTTTTCCGGTTTACTTCTTTCTTCTCATTATGGCATGGAGCCGCAGAACCATGACAGGCCTCTCATTGAAGCCGCGTACTCCACTAAAGCCAATTTTAAAGATGCGACCAGCTGCTCTTTAGCGGGTGGAAAAAGGGTTAGCTTTTAGTCAAGCAACACTGGGCGGCAGCACCCCCGTGACGTCAGTTGCGGTTGATTCCGCACGTTGTACTGCGTACCGCAGCATCACGGTGACGTCATATCGCGACCATACAGCCGATGGTCAGTGTTGCCATCCCTCTCCAGCAGATAGTTTCTGTTTTGTTGCAGACGGCCCGGAGCCAAACTTTGAGCCGTGATGTCTAAATCAATACACACAATGTCGAAACCAAATTATACCTTGTAATTCAGGGACACTCACTGAGCTGGAAACAGTCGTATTCCCAAAGTCAAAAATATTCACCGACGTTCCAACTATAATTGGAGACCTTACAAACAAAATTCACCTGTTTTGCTTAGCGTAATCCAACTGCCCGAAAAACGCTCGGCAGCCACGAAAGAGTGTCGTTTGTCGTGGCGTAAATAAAATTAAAAAAACACAACTTTTCTTTATTAAGACGTCTCTCCAAAATGCATTATAACCTTTCGGAGTATATCAACTAGATTTTTAAATACTTGTGGAAATCTGATTCGTAATAAAACATCCATGTCTACAATAGAAGAGTGCTATTTTTTGAAGCAAACTATAAAATTAACTTAGCCATCAAGTTAATTGTGGCCGATTCGAATGCAAACGCGTAAAATATGACGCAAAGCGGGCATGCGAATCATACAAGATGTCCACTTTTTTCTGATTTGTTTTTATGTTTTTTTTTTATTATTATTGCTTATTTGGTGGGCAGAGCTAACTAGCATGGGCTTCACGACAATGCCTGTGATTTTAATTGCAAGGTGATCTTCGACGGACTAGTAACGAAAGAGGGAAATACTTTTACCAGTCAACTGTTTGGGGACATACATAAAGAGCATCCCAATCAACGACTATTCAATTTAATCTTTACTTCTTTTTTTGTGTAGAATCTTGCCGCAATAAACCTATGTCAGTTTACCACGGCGTCGGCAATGTTCAAATCTGCTCACTCAAAATACGTAGGCCACCGCGTTGCTTTGATTCTGCAGAGAGGGCAGATGAAAATCCCCCTGTTTTCGAAAAAACTGGATTACCTTCTAACCTAGAAACCATTGGAAACATCACATCTTTTATAAAGATTTTTCGCTTTGAACAACTTCTGCTTATAGTTTTGGTGACTACAAAGTCAAAACGACGCACTTGGATCAGTCATTACATAACATGTGCGTGTAACAAAGAAATGTTTGTAATAAATATAAACATTTTACGAGTGGTTTCCTGTGTTTTCTCGTGTTTTCTTGTGTTAACTATTATATCTGATTTTCGTGATTTTTTTATATAAAACAGCGGCTTCACAACTTAAAAAGCGTGCGCAAGAAAAATAAAAAGTCAGACGTCCGTGTTTAGACAGCGTAAAATCGGTCTCCCTTTCAGTTATAACCACGCTGATTTACACTGAAGATAAAAAATCTAGCCAGTATCGCATCTCTGCCCTAGCCTGGGGTCTTTAATATAAATCAAGAAAAAGGTGTGCGAACAGAACTGAAGGTTTTTTTTTTCTTTTGCACCCTGTCTCATTTGTTGTAATTAAATGTGTTAACAGGAGCTTGCGGATTCCGCTGCCAGGAAACTGGGGTGTAATTAACTTGTCAAAACGAAAAAAAAAAAAAACATGCATTGGATAAAACTTTTACCTCAGCAAAACTGAGAAAAGAAATGACAGACTATGCTTCGTTTTACCTTAGGTTTGAGCGCGGCCGATGTTTTCAACCGAACGGCCAATCAAACAGCGAAAAAGGCAAACGTCATTGCGTGTTTTCTGCACCTAAGAAGACCAATCGTTGTTCGCAGTCTTTCTGTGCGTGCTCGCCCGCCCGCTTGTCGTATCAAGCGAAAAGAGCACGCCATGACGTTGCGCTTTTTGCGCCGTTTGATTGGCTCTTCCGCTCATAACATCGGCCGCGCTAGGACCTAAGGTGGAACGAAGTGTAGAGAAGCGGCGTTTCTGCACAAACACACGATAATGTATGTCTAAGACACGTAGGTGTGTTTAGCGAAGGCCACCAGAGCGAAATTCACCAAGTGCACGAATGTGCAGAGAAATCGGGTTATTTTTATCTATCCACTAGAGCCCTACATGTCAGTTTAATCGCCTTATTCGCATGTTGTTTTGTTCCGTCCGTAGCTAGAGATGGGTGTTAAACTAATCGCTCACTCGGACGTCCCATCTCAGGGTCTCTAATAAAATTGTCAAGCGGTATAATGAAAGCAGTAATAAAAGTAAATGGATATCTATAGAAACATCCACTAACTCAATTTACCATGTTTTTTTGTCACCATCATAGTTGATATCTGACTGAGATCTAGCTACGTTTTGTTATATGCATTTATATTACAACAGCCATAATGTATTTCGTGTGTTAAGGTCAGGGGGCCCGGTTCATTTGAATTCTTTGAACTCTGAATTTTTTAGGCCCTGCCTTTGTACTTTGAATGGTTCCTATTTCAAATTTCAGGCGGACAGCTTCTTAATTAATTTTTGAATTTATATAGATATCTACAAAGGTAGAACAATTCCGTATTGAAACAATTAAGTTTACAAGATTTCTTCAGAATATAACAAGTAATGCACTTGGTATTAACAGTATTTGTTCACTAGAACCTATTAAATGATTGCGAATATTTTATAGTGGAAGAATTTAAAGAAGCAAAATTAATTTAGGGCTCCGGGCAGGCAAATCAATCAACGAGATCATCCCATAAGTACGACCATCAACTTCAAACGAAACAAAATATATTGGATCCATTTTATGTTCCCTTCCATCATCTGCCGAATTAAATTTCTGAGAAAGTAACATATATTCAAAGAGTGCGTCTAAAACTGAACGTCGCGGCGGCGCTCAACTGCCCAGAATGAGACACTTTGTTGGGGTTATTGTCGAGACATGTCTATGCGGACGAAGGCCCATCATCTCATAGGACAACAATATAACCTCGTGCGAGAGTGCCCTACAAAAATATATGATGGAGAGTCGCGGTAGTGGTAGTGGCAGCAAAACAAGGCGGGATGACGGTCGGGTTTCCAATTCCCGTGATTGCATGCGCAGCCTTCCTCGGCGTATAGAAGTAGTCGTGGCGGCGGTGGGCGCATTGCGCAGGCGCTTGGCTGGTCCTCTTCCGACTAGGACGATACGATTCCTTTGTGTGTTTTTTCCTCGTCCCTCCTGCTTATGCACTGTCTTCAAAAGAAGAGCTCTCTCTTCTTTACTGTCTCTATCCTCTGGGATCCGTATTCAGGCCTCGATCCGACCCTTCACCCGAGGCCTTTCGCCTGACTAACGTCTGGGCCCACTTCCCTTTGTTGGGCGCTCGGATTTAGCGTTGTATCGAATCCTTTTCTCCATGGCTTCGGTACGGGACGAATAGAGTTTACCAACGTCTCTAAGGGAATGAAAAAAAGAGAGTAAGGGCTGAGATATCTCTTCATTCTAGATACGCGCGCTCGGCGCGGTTTAATAAAAATTATATTTCCAGATTGTTTTTTTTTTTTTCGGGGCGGGGGGGGGGGGGGGGGGGGCATCTGAATATTTTTAAAGCTACCTTACAATGCAATGCCCACGAGTTGTCGAGGCTTTGCAGTGTGTTCGTTGACGGAAGAAAATGGAAAGAGACGGTGTTTGTTGCAGATCCACCTTCAGACGTGGTTATTTTTTTACGCGTAAATATTTTTTTTATTGTCGTTTTTCTTCAGATTCTCTTCGCACTCTTTTGAAATCAATAATTCCATTTAGGTCTTGATACTTTTCGAGTTGAAACACAGACACACCGCGTTATACTGTAGTTCGCATGCATTTTTACAGCTCCGTATGTCACGTCGTACGTAAGTCGCTCTCGTGTTCTACGTTGTTAAAAACACAAACAATATTCAACATTGGTATACTTACATGGACAGAAAAATACAACATAAAAAGCAAATTCGTCCGAATCGCTAACATGTATAACAAGACAACTGTTGTTTAGAACAAAATTCAGAAAGCATTGGAAACATATAAAAAGGAAACCGAAACTTTTTTTTTCGAAACAGCCGGGCTTTCAATTAAGACTTACAATTGGACCGCTTCAGAGTCCGCGGGCACAAGCGTTTCAAAATGAAGTCGTTAATTACTGAGTGTGCTAACAAGCAAGCTTTCAGAGTCTACAACTAAAACATGTGTGGTTTCGACCCTCGGGGGTTTGGTGAGACCGATATTTACTACTGCGTGTTTTAACTTAGCCATGCTTGTTTATCGACCTGCATTCCAATAAATATAGTTTTGTGATTCCCGCTGGAGGGCTACTACGTTATACTTAGGGTTCTGTGTTTTTGGCGTCCATTTATTTTTAACTTCTAGGGTGTTCTTTCTTTTATGGTGTGTGTGTGGAGGGGGGGATGTAACATTTTTTTACGAAGATGAAGCGTTTTTCAGGGTCCATATTTAATGTCGGACAAGTGTGCGTGTGTGTGTTGGGGGTCCATATTTAATGGCGGGCAAAATGATGGGGTCCATTCGGGCTTATACTGAACAAAGCAGGATGTTAGTGTAGGTACACCTCAACCACCAGGAAACATGCATGAGACCCGAATACTTGAAAAAAAAAAACACACAAAAAAAAATCCCAGTTCCGGTATAAGAAAGAAACAGAAAACAAAAGCCTCGTGGACACTTCAGTTTGAGATGTATTCATGATCAACACAAAAAAAAGCGGTAGATAACGGTTTCTTCCAGTAAAGCTTGGATTTTTCTTATTCAAAAGGAGAGCAACAAAGTCAAGTTTTACAGTTTTCTTCAATTTTGATAAAACAGGTACGGGGTTGCATTCGAGGTCTCTCGGTATATACTGCAGACATAAAAACCTAGTCCGTTATTGCAACGTACCAAACAGTGCTAAAGCTTGCTGTACATTGTTCAAGTTTTAGCATATTAACTGGTAATATATATTCGAGTAGTTAATCGCTTAGTGTCTGAAGTGTGGAGGCAAATAGACTCGTTAAAGAGTTGCAAAATTATGGATGTTATTTGGAAAACACTATTTCGAATTTTTTTGTTATTGGTGTAACCCCACTAATGTCAGAATATCGTGCTGAAAATAACGGATTACATTTTACTTCTTGCTTTGTTTTGAACATATTCAAATTCCATGGATTGACAGCAAAATTAGAAAGAACAGAGGTGCGCATATTTTTAACAAATTCAAGTTGTGGCAACTTACTTATTAAGCAGATTAGATTGCAAAATGCGCTTTATTTAAAAAGAAAGAGTTTATTTGGTGCAAATAAAAATCAGCGGAATTATCATACAAAATTGGCATTGATCTTTATTGCCAAAGTTTTATATTGCCTGTGATGCCCTATTTCAAGAGCGGTCGTTCAAATTTATTTGGATGTTTATTAATCGCAATCACTCTCCTCTACATACCACCACGCACTGCGTAGAGCATCGTCATGTGGTAACTTCAGTATAAGACAAAGGGCATACGCTTAGCCTATGAACCTGGGACAACCGAATTTTTAAGGAAACTTAGAGTTGTCCTGGTAACTAATACCTCTATCGTACACAAAATCAACGTAAACAACAGAACTAACCAACGCCACTAAAATGGAGTTTTATGAAGCAAGATGCAAAGCAGCATTTAAGATATAGCTTTTGGACTAGATTGTTTTTTTATTCTTTAAGTATATGAAATTAAAAAAAAACTGAACTAGAAAAATACAAAACAATATTGAATCATGCAAAACATATTATCATTACAACAGTTAACGAAGTCATAGATGAAATAAATTATCTTATAAAGGAATGTTTGTTCGCAATCGGGAACAAACATCCTTTCGGGTTCGAATGAAATGCGAGCAGCAAAGCGCGTGGCAATAGACTCCTGCGCCTCCTGGAGGCCATTGTAAACTGATAAAACTGCAGTTTGGAGTGTAGGGCGCGGCTAGGCTCTGCGTCCTGGTCGTGCACAGTGTTGCTACATGGTCCCACCGAAAAATCGTATAACGGTTGGGAGGTAGAGCCCAAATATTGCCAAAACTGTAAAAATATACAGCCGAAACAGCCAGCACAAAAAACAATGATTCTTAAGCCTTTAATTTACAATTTTTCACTCACATACAAAACGCGTTACAGTCTCGTTTTCAACCTTCAGCTGCACTACTATTTGAGTACATTATGTCACTTATGAATTAAAAAAAAAAAAGATTCGGAAGGATGAAAGTCCGCACAACACTGACGTTTCCTTCATATGTCTTCAGAAGTACAGAACACACAAAGACAGCTTTATTATTGCGAAAGCGTTAACTGTCCCATGGAACGAACCGACGTCATCAGCTTTTGAAGCCGCGCCAAACGGCACCTTCCCGTGTCCGAATAGAGCGAACCTTGTCGTATGTAGCACAAATCTGATGGATTGAATCCCATTGGCTGTCGCGCGCCATAGTTTCAAGGGACGAGGCTCCCATTGGCTCTCGTGCGGCATAGCTCCGAGGAACGCCGCCAGAGAAGCCCTCTACATGGCGGCGCAGCGCACGCAGCGACCCGACTGCCAATAAGAGGGAGCATTTGGCAGCAGAGCCAGGCTAACGCAGCTTGCGGCGTTCAAGGAAACCTTGGTAGAGGCCGCCAAGAGTCAGGGTGACGTCAGGATGACGTCAAAAATGTTAATAACCCACTCCCTGCCATTAGGACTGGTACAACCGTTAACATCCATTTTAATTTGTGGCGCTCTTTCTGCGCTGAAGCGTAGGGTTCTTGTTTCCACCGCCTCAAAACATGGCGTTACGATCGACACTGCCGCCGGGCAGCCGGGCGCCGCCGTCTGTGACAACCGTGGCAACGGCGGTGCCGGTGCAACGGTCGACGACATCCGATGAGAGCCATCGTCTTCTCCGAGTGTTCTGCAGAAAACGTGGTGTTCTCTCGGTCCGCCTTAATTTGAACTTGAAAGTTTTGGCCCTCTCGGAAGGGGATGCCTCGGTGCTGCTGCGCTGTGAAATGGTGCGGCAGCAAATCGGAAGTCTTGTCGTTCTTTTGATTACCAAAGGAGTTCCAAAACGAGAGGTAAAGTTTTGTTTTTCGTTGGTTTCGTTTCAAGCCCGTTTCATGTGGTGCGATCCCGGTTGCGATTTTCAGTCTCGTGCGGCAGAAACCCCGCCAACACAGCACCTAAGCTGCCGAGTTTGTTTTCGTTTTTGTTTCCTTATGTAGGAAGGACGTTGCACCTGAAATTCGCTAGCGGATCCAGCCGCACCACGTGCTAAACGCACAGGACGACACAGGCACTTTTTTAGGTCTTTGGCCCACAGAGCCTTGCCTTGTCTTTGTGGGCAATCTTGAAGGATGTTTTCTGGCGTGCATTCTCGGTCTGGTATAAAAGAATGATGTGATGAAAAATCTTTGTGGCTTTCACGGCAGAACAGTCGGAAAAACTTCTCTGTCCAGCAATCTGCTAGAAGTTCCTCGAGATGTTACGCTATGAACCCTGGGGCATTTTCGCCTTTAAAAAGAAAAGATCTGCAATAACCTAAGTTTAAAATATCTGCAGCTGATAGGAAAGCACAGAAACCGTGAAGCGGGTCATCCATCAGCTGAGTACAAAAAAAACAAAATCATATTTTTTGTCTGCAGAAAACACTCGTTTCTGCTGACCAAAACTGTGGTTGTGCGATATCTTTTATAAATGTGCATTTATTTAATTTTGCTGTTTCGTGTTTCTTGTGCTTTGTTCCACTGTGGCGAGAACTGGAGGCGCCAAGAGGCGAAGCCGCGACAAGCGCGGCAGTGCGGCGCCGGTCGCCAGTCGCCCAGTGCCCTTGACGCTGCTCGTAGAATTGTTTATGTGTGTGTGCTTTCTAAAAACAGCAAGTCACCCGTTGTATGTTTTGTCCATTTTTTTGTTTTGTTTTAATTGTCTTTCGATTGGCCTTCGCTGTATTTCTCCTCTTCAACTCAGTCGTTCAAGTAAGTCGTTCGGGCGCGCGGCCTGGGTAGTCTGCCGTTTCGATCTGGATGAGCATCCTACTGACGTGCGGTCGTGTATTAGTACTGTGTGAGCTCGTAACGACCCCAGGCTAGCAGTGCTACTACACTGGCTCTTATCTACCCGTGTAACAATTGTCACTGTGCGTGCTGGCTGAGTGACTTCACATTTGAATAGGTACTTTCGTAGTTTCAAAGAACTTGCATAACTCCGTAATTTTCATAAACGGTGTTTGCGTTAAAAAGTCAAGGTCACAAAACTAAATTAATCATATATTGGTTTTTCTGTCCTCGTTTCCGCAACATGGTTTCTGATGGCCATATTTTTTTTTCTTTAAATGCAGATGGCGCCATCTTGAACTCGACTTTTCATGGTAACGACTGGGAGGTGTGGATATTTTCATTTAACAACCGGTTTGAGCTGGTTTGCGCTTGGTGAAACAGGTAACCAAACCGTTATTTCAAAATTATTACTGATTCTGCAGAATCGAACCTGAACAAAATGCAAATCTACTGAACCGGAACTCGAACCGAGCTAAAATATTGACCGGTTCGACTTCCTGCTTTTAAGTTCTAACCGGGGAACACACATAAAGATTTGGAATGAATATGCTAAGAAACAGCAAAAGTTTTACAGCAAATGTAAACGTTTACGTTCTAAGGAAGGTTCCATAATATGGCGCTACAGTCGCTTGAGCTGGCGCCGTGTACAGATTGCACTTTGGCAGCAGTTTTCTGCTCTTGCCGCAGTCACCGTAGTTAAAATCTTATTTGTGTAAGACATTTCTTGGGTCCGAGAAACGCACATGATCACATAGAATCATATAAGAAATTACAAGAATCATATAAGAACATATAAGAGCAATATAAGTTTATATAGACCCTTTTCACAAGGGTGCCGCCATCTTGAAATATCGTCACTTCCAGTATGGGCGAAAACATAGTTTTGCCGCCGCCAGGCCAATAGAATGCATTTAGGATATAAGCGTAACCGTCACCCATTCTCGTCTCCCCTCTATTTTTTTACTATTTGCAGGTTGAAACGTTTTAATATTTTTTTTCGTCGCCCATACCGGATATGCCTACTTGGTGGTCGGGGGCAAGAGTAAGCGGAAAAGTTCTATAAGAAGTTATAAAAACATTACATATGTTTCTTCTATCTTCTTATATAACCTTAGATTGCCCTTATATGTTCTTGTACGGTTCTCATATGGTCTTATATGATCTTATTTCATCATATGCGTTTATTGGACCAAGAAACTTCCTATACAAATAAGATTTTTGACTAGGGCATTTGGGGCAGGCATATGCGGCGTCATTTGTAACAGCGCTAGCGGTGCTGTTGTGCAAGCACTCGAAGCAGAGAGCAAGATAACTTCTTGCACCACTCACGCGCTAGACACTTCTAACACCTCATTAATCAGTCACCACGCTAACCATGTATCTGCGAAGGGTATATGGTCGGTTTGCGAAAAAAAAATCGGTTGTTTTGAATTTTAGCGTCTGTCGCGACTCGCGAGTTTTTTACGCTTGATTGCCCGATCTATGTCTGCAGTGACAACGAGTGCCGTGAAGAGCTTTGTGCGACCACTTTCTTGTATAGTAAAATGAGGGTTTTGGGAAAAGTTTTGCACGCTTTTTCAGTCGTCTTCGCGTTCGATGTCTGCAGTTTTATGCTGTTTTATTTTTTTTCTATTAACACAATGTAGCTGTCAATGGTCCTTTTTCCACATTTCGGAATTAGAGAGATCGAATTGTGGAGTTCAGCCATTCGAGGAGTGAGAAAGAACTCAGCGTCTCCATCCCGACGAGTTAAAAGGAATGGAATTGTCAAATATTCGAATTCCCCGGAATGGAATTGGATTGGATCGGGGGTGCCCATTCGGCAACACTGCTTCTAACACAAGGAATGATAATTTAATAGGCGCACTGAACAAGATTCTGGCTGCCGGCAAAATGCTTTTCAATAGGGACTTTTAAGAAACCGTTACCTTACTACTGTTACTGTACTAGCGTTACCGTGGGCCCGACTGCGCATGCGCGACCACATACCGTTCAAGTCATGCAACATTTGATTTTACAACACCGGGGACTCGTAAAGCTGTACCTGGGCTCGAGTGCAGCATACCCTGGCGACAAATGTTGATGTCAATAAATAAATTTCTAAAAATGGTGGCCCAATAAAGTGGAATAATGATAACTCTAAGCATTGCAGCCACTAACCGCGATTAGGCACAACTCTACCCAATACGGAAAGGAGCGGACATAACCCAATCCCTGACCAGGGCGCCCCTAGTGGCAAACAAATAATTTTCTTCCTAGGCCCCAGAGCCACTAGATAAGCTAAACCTAGAGTATCTGCACTCTGTTCCCTGATATTGTTGTGAGGGCCGCCATCTTGTTAGTTGTGCAGAGCAGACACAACTGCCGATCATCATGATTCAAAAGTGCAACTTCCTCGGCATTAGATTTGACGTTAGGAAGCTCATTGCGATGATATGACTTAGTGGGCAAAAGAAGAAGGATGTGTCAACCCATGGATCGGCTCAGAGGGACAAGGGAAGACGACGAAGAGAGAAGAGATGGGTAGTGCGTGCACGGAGAGCGTGCGAAGGACTAGCCGGGAGAACGTGCTGGGTCGGAACGACACTGTCGGCCAGAGCAGTCGGCGGCTCGCTCCTACTGTCTGACCAGCAGCCTTGTCCCAGCAAGGGCAGCTCATAGATATCTACGCTGTCCGGCTTCCTACTGCGAGAGAACACGGTACGGTGACTCTTGGGTTATCGACGTAAGCCAGCCGCTCCCGCCCCTGACCGCCAGCCACAACCGTGGGCCGACAACGACAGCTCCAAACATGAGACCCGCTGTTGCGCATGGTTGTTCAAAGACATGGCAACTTTCGCGTTCCCCTTTCTCTCATTTCCTTAACTAAGTTTTCTTTACTTTTTTTTTTCGTTCGGTGTAAGCATATGAACTCTTGATTTCTTTTGTAAATACATGTTGTAAGAAAACGAAGGACCTTGTATCTTGTCTATATTTCACCCAAAAAAACCTTGCTGCAATTAACTGGCGCAACCGAGATAGGACGAACAGATGGCAGTGAATGGTCACGTCGCGCATCTATATCGCTATTTCCTAGTCCCCGCAAGCGTATGCCTCCCTTCGATGACAGAAGGGTCGATCTGGACTCGTATTTGAGGAGATTTGAGCGTGTAGCTCAATGGCAAGATTGGCCGCAAGAGAAGTGGGCGACTGCTCTAAGCATGTGCCTTGTTGGCCCAGCTCTGGAGGTCACACGTAGGATGCCGCCTGACAACTCTCTGGATTATGATAGAGTGAAGAGGACTTTGCTCCAACGGTTCCGTTACACGGTGGAGGGGTACCGCGAGAAATTTAGAGAGAGCAAGCCGTTAAACGGAGAGACAGGAAGCCAGTTTGCTGCAAGACTGGAAGGGTTCTTTGACCGCTGGGTCAGTATGAACGCATGCCCGAAGACGTATGAGGGGATTCGTGACCAGATGATCGGGGAGCAATTTCATCGGAATTGTCATCCGAGGCCCGCGGTCTTCTTGAAGAAAAGAAGCTGTAAGACCATCTCGGCGTCGGCTGAAATGGCAAACCACTCCCTGGAGGCGCAGGGCCAGCCCAATCTGGCCAATTTCAAGAGGGAGGGTAAGGAAACCTTTGATGTCCTGAAGGAAGATGCGCATGGCCGCAAACCCGCTCTAAAAATAAAATGTTTTTTGTGCAGTAAGTTGGGTCACAATTCAGCATATTATCAATCAAAGCCAGAAACGCACGTGTTCTGTCAAGTGTGTCAGAGATCAGGCCACGAGTCCAAATCATGTCCGCGAAGAAAGAACAAAAAGACAGAAGTTTCATGTTTTGTCAAACCCGACGATCCCTGTTGGTAAGACGGACGAGTTCTCACGGGGAAGGAAGAAAGTCTCAACAAACGCCTTCAGAACGTCCCCCGTGGATATGACTGAAAAGGTGATACCAATTCTGTCGGAAGGTATTCCAATCACAAATGGGGTATTAAACGGAAAAGCAGTAAAGATGTTGGGGGACACCGGGAGTAACCATGATAGTGCGCCGGGAACTGGTCGCATCTGAAGATTTTACTGGCAAATTCAATCCCGTATTTTAGTGAACGGGACGCGTCTGATGTTGCCAGAGGCAAACATCCACCTTGTGTCGCCGTTCCTAACCGGACAGGTAACCGCCAAGTGTATAGACCGTCCTCTGTATGACGTTATTGTGGGGAAAATTCATGGAGCGAAAGACTCGACCAAACAATCCCTGAAGGAGGTGGCTGACGCGGAAGGTGAACTTGTCGCTGCCGTTCACAGTAGTATGCCGAGCAGGTTAGACCAACTTAGTAACATTGGGGTGACTGGGAACGGGGGGACCTGCTGCTCTTCCAGTGGAGCAACAAAGACGCCAAGGAACGCCTGAAAAGCAAGTCGGTCACTCAGGAGCAGTTCCTGGAGAAGAAGCTGCTGCAGCAGGCCTTCGGCATGGAGCAGCAGGTGTACCCCAAGCCCCGCAGAGTGCTGTGCCCGAGGCCGCGCCTCAAAAAGAGGGACCCTGATGCCCAGCAGTGGTTATCGCCACTGGGCACGACCGATACCTACCTCGTACCGGAGACAGACCCTCACGACAGCGTCCCGACCGAGTTAATCGAGTGCGAAAGCCCGGCAGGAGACGAGCCTTCCGTCTCGTCCGGAGAGAGCAGCATGGAGCACGGAAACGGAAGGGCCAAGAGGAAGTGTCAGGACGAACGGCAGAAGATCCTTGAAAGGCAAGTGGACCGGGAACAAATTATCAAGGAAACATAACTGCAGTTTGAGGATAAAAGGGTCAAGCTCGACAAAGAGCGTCTGGCCTTTGAGAGGACTAAGTTTAAAACAGAGACGGCGGTCAAGGTTCTGGAGGCTGGACAGGGAGCAGGAGAAGCGCAAGATAGGCGACGATACGGAGAAGATGCACCTGGAGCTCATGAAGATAGTGTTCGACGAACTAGTCCGGAAGGCACAGTGATCGAGAACTGCCAGGAGACACTTCGTCGCGCGTCAAGTGGTTTGGTACAATGGTGGACATTATCACTGAGGGTTGAGGGAAGCGAAGTGGATTCAAATCATTCTTCATTACGATCCATTCATTACGATTGGGAGGAGTGCAAAGTAGAATAGATTGTAATCATTCATCGTTAGATTTTTTTTTTTTAGTAATATACCTCGGGTTCTGCATTTTTGGGAGCGTATTTTCAAGGAAATTTGAGAACATATGGAGACGTTAAGGCAGATCTTTGGGCAAATGCGACAAGCCGGTATTAGGGTAAAACCCAAGAAGTGCGAAGTTGGTATGAGGACAAAAACATTCCTGGGTCATGGGTAATAGAGAAGTTCTTTGTGTATTTCTATGGAACGTATTTTTTTGTTTAAACGGACCACGATCCTTTACAATATCTAAACAAGGCGAAACAACTTAACAGCCGAGTGTTACGCTGGAGTCTGATGCCTCAAGAGTACTCGTTTCGCGTGGAGTAATTTAAGGAAGTAAGAATGTGGGTACGGGTTATCTTTTTAGGTCGCAATAAACTTGCGCACATCATCATGGTTTTTGTTTTTCTTTTGTAATTTTTGATTGGTATTTTGAGAAAAGAAAACTTAAATGGGGGTTCTTAGTGATGAAGTGACTTAGTGTGCAAAAAAAGAAGGTTGTGTCAACCCATGAATCGGCTCAGAGGGACAAGGAAAGACGACGAAGGAGAGAAGAGATGGGGAGTGCCTGCACGGAGAGCGTGCGAAGGACTGGCCGGGAGAACGTGCTGGGTCGGAACGACACCAATGGCCAGAGCAATCGGCGGCTCGCTTTTACTGTCTGACCAGTAGCCTTCTCCCAGCGAGGGCAGATCATAGAACTCTACGCTGTTCGTTTTCCTACTGCGAGAGAACACGGTACGGTGACTCTTGGGTCATCGACGGAAGCCAACCGCTCCCTTTCCTGAGTGCCAGCCACAACCGTGGGCCGACAGCGACAGCTCCAGACACGAGACGCGCTGTTGCGCATGGTTGTTCAAAGACATGGTGACTTTTGCGTTCCCATTTCTTTCAGTTTTTTAACTAATTTTTCTTTTTTCGTTTAGTATAAGCATATCAACTCTTGATTTCTTTTCTAAATACATGTTTTAAGAAAAAGGAAGGAACTTGTATGTTGTCTATATTTCACCCCAAAGAACCTTGCTACACTCATGTAATATTTGCTTTGCTCTGTCGCGGACTGTTTAAACAGTTTAAACACTTGTGGAGGACAGAAAAGCGTTTCCTGTGATTTCAAATGAAGCTTCAGATAACTGGCATCCATGATCTTAAAGGGCCTCTAAAAAAAAAGATTTCAAACAGTCTGGTTGAGACACGCGTTTTAAGAAATTAGTTTAACGCTAAAAAAACAATTTAGAGCAATATTGACGGAGCGAAATTTATTTTAAATTCTGCGCGCAAAGTTCATGATGTCACGGAGTTGTCATAAACTGTTTCCGCCTCAACGAGATGGTCATACGTTCTCTCCACCTCAACGTTATGGCCAAGCTAATCCACCTCTCCTCCAGCGCGCGAAATACCCAGAAAGAAAACGACTAGAAAGGAGGTTACTAACGACTAAATCGCGTCTCGCGCCGCGAATATTGCTCTAATTTTTTTTTTTCGCTTAAAGTTAATTTTTTTTGACACGCGGGTATAAACCAAATTATAAAAAAAAAATTTTTTTAGGGGCTTTTTAAGTTACAAGATAGGTAAGTGTCGTTACTCGGAAGCGTAGCTGATTTAGTGGCACTAGTAGCCCCTTTTTAACCGCCTCACTCAGATTACGTCGTTCAAGATTTGCACCACGGAAAAAGCTTGCGCAATTCGTAAGAGCCTTACACCCCGTCGTAAACGGGCATACTAAGCCCGCGCCATTCGTCACAATTGCTTCCCGACGAGTAGGCGGCGACAACCGCTAGGTGGCAGCCAACAATCAAAGAGCCTGTATTACAGAGAATTGCCAGCCGATCGATCGGGGCCACGTTCTTTATGGGCCGCGTTTGCAATACGATCTACAGGTAACGAACGCGTTGGTCGTCCGTAAGCGTCTCCGTCTTTGCGACTGTTTTCCTCCTGGCCACGCCATAAAGCAGCGCATGCGCACTTGCGACCTATCTTCGATCGAGATGTCCGCCATTAAACCGCAGACGCGCCCCATCGCATGAGTTTGGCCCGGTCTACAATCTAAACTCTCAACGAACGGTAGGCGACCGAGGCGACGCCGCCGGCGTGCTCCTTTTCTCATTATGTCATCACTCTATGAGAATTTGATCTAATTATATATAAAGGCATTTTGACTTCTTGATAGGCGTCTAAAAAGAGTTCTAATAAAGCGTCTTGATCTCTTACTGCGCACAAAACAAACACTACAGTCGCAGGGACAGGCGAAGAGCGCAGTCCAAGATCCACCTCCGGCTGTAGCTTTCTCGCCTTTAAAGTGGAAGAGTGTTCACGCAGCTACACGCAACCAAAGCGCTGCGAAAGACAACGAGCGCATAAAGGAGGCGCTGACTGCAAAATGCTTTCAACGGAACACAGCCACTGAGAAGGACGCAATGCCATCGGAAGCATTTTTAATTTTTTTTTTATTGTGGAAAGAGAAAAAAAAAACCTCCTTCTGCGACGTGCCGGGATCTTTATAAACGCAGCTCGCACCATTAAATGTGGCTCCTCCGGCAATATTTGTTCCAACGACTGTTTCTAGATGGCAGCTCTGGCGTTCTGAAGCAGCAGGTGTGTTGTCAACGATTGCAGTGGCAGAGAAAGGACGCCGACTTGTTGAGCACCGTGCCACGATATCACGGTGAGGCGACCACGGTAACGCGTTTCAGGCACGTGACGCCGGTGTAAGTCGCGCATGTCGGGTCCACGGTAACGGTAGTATGGTAACGGTTTGATAAAAGTCCCTAATAGGGACTTTTAGCAAACCGTTTCTGTATTCTGCGTGCCCCACTACCGGAGCCTTTGAAGCGATATTTTACGCACGCGCCCGGGTAATTTTGTGACCACGGTGAGCGGGCTTAAAAGGATGCTTCAAAGGACTCGGTCGTGCGGTACGCTGAATACGGTAATGGTTTACTAAGAGACCCTATTGATAAAGTTACTGTATTTCGTTAAAATATTTGGTGCATGCAGGAGCTGGTGGTCCTGCATTTTGGCCATCTCAGTGCCACACACAGCGCAGCCTGGAATGCGAGCCAATGGGACAAATCAAGAAGCTCTATAAACAAAACAGCACATCTTTCCTCTAATTTTTGTACTTTTTTTTTTTCGTTGGGAGTTGGTTATAGTGTTTATAGTGTATATAGTGTATATTCTCATAAAATCCAGAAAGTTCACCATTGCAACACAGTTTTAGTTCGTGTGTAATTGATGCGTGTTTCTTAGCCGTCAACCGCGCTCTGATTTACGGTTGGGCAAGTTTAGAAATGCCGCTTACCATCTTATTTTAGCGTCCACACTAAATGATGAGTATAAATACTGGTTTACACACACTCATCTGCTTACAACTGGAGAGGCTTGAAACCGCATTTTAAGCCTTTCTTGTTTGGTTACGATCGTCTGCGAACTGGTCCTAGGCAGTCACAAGACGCTTACATCCAATGTTTATCCTCAATAACACGCGCACAATAAAGCGCGTGAACCTACCTTTGAACGGCGAGGAACATGACGAGTAAAAACACCTACTGAATCGGTTGTTTCGCGCCATGTATCATACACACCCTCCCTCTTCCTTTTTTGGCGAATAATATAAATATCATTAATAATTTTTAATGCCATGTATACAGCAGTTTCCGTGTCTAATGCTTGACACTCTCATAACCATGGGAGAGTGCGAAAAAGATAATTAAAATCCTCCGTAATTCCGAATTGGAGTGCAGCTCTTGAGGAAGAGGGGAGGGGAGCTATTTGCCAGGCCCAAACACCGGATCATATAAAGCAGTCTGTATATGGTATATAAGGAATTGGGCAGATATGACTATATACATCCAGATACGGCCTGATTATGCATATCTAGCCATATCTGCCCAATTCGTTATATATCCATATCTGTATTTTTGATATGTTCAAATATTACATTTTTGTAAGGGAGGGTACGGAGGGGTAAGTATACTCCTCCTCCCCCTCCACACCCTTCCTCCCTCCTCTCCCGCGCCCCACCCATTTAGCGAAAAATTTTAGCCAAATTTTCCGCGAAATCTAGCGGGAGAATATTTCTGCTAAATTTAGCTCGGAAATTTTTCTGCTGATTTCAGTCGGTGAAATTTCCCGCTAAACTTAGCGGGGAAATATTTTCTCTAAATTTAGAGGGTAATTTTTTTCAGCTACAGTGAGCGGAGAAATTTTTCCGCTATATTTAGCGGGGAAATGTCAAACTAAACAGTAGGAAAATGTTACCGCTGAAGTTAGCGAAAAATTTTTGCGCTAAATTTAACAGAAAAATTTTCCCGGTACCTTTAGCAACTTTAATGGAAACATTTATCCGTAAAATTGAACAGGCAATTTTAGCGGGAAATTTCTTCGTTAAATTTAGCGGGGAAATTTTTTCCTAAGGCAACGCACGGTTACGCCCGCTTGCATTATTCACATAATTCAACGCGTTGGGTTACACGAGACTTGTGCCCGTTAGTCCAAAAAAGTAAATAATTACAACTACAATTACTTGGCCTAAAAAGTAGCGGATTACCGTTACAAATTACTTCCTGTAAAAAGTAACTGATTAATTACTTTGTTACTTTACTAAATTACTTTTCCGTTACTTTAAAGAAACACGCAAAATACCTGCAAAATCTACTGCGTGTTTGTGGGTGGTATTTCGGGCCCCATCAAACATAAAACAGATTCAGTACTATTCCTACCGATTATTTTAGGATAGTCATTTTACGACAATGGATCTGTAAAGCTGCAAAGGGCTGGAACAGGTGTTCGATATAAACGAATCTAGCGCTGTCCACCGGGACAGAACTGAATCCCATGAACATGCGACGAATGCACATCGGTGGCGGAGGCACGCACACCATTCGAAATATGGCATCGGCAAACTTTAGAACACGACTCACCCGAAGATGTGGTTTAGCCACCTAAATAGGGGGTGATTTAGTCACTAAAACCAACTGGCTGTAAGACCTACATGCGGTACTTGCGTTTGGGCAGATTGCAGAGTACCGCTTGTTGAAGGTTGTTATCCGGCCTTGACCTACTTGATCTTTTTTCTTGGTCATCAAACTAATCAAAACCGAAACTTCACACAAAATATTCCTCCACATTCTTTCAGCTAAACTGACTTTTCCGTTTAGAAAGTATTGAAAAAGCACAATTGTCAGTGAACAGCAGGCTTCAATGTATCTCACGCGTTTACAGCCGACGCTACCGCAACCCCTGTGTAGGCGCCCTACTACTGTGCCCAAGTCAACCACCGTTTATTCTCAGAAAACTCGGGCTGTGTTCTTTTTCCCTAAAATGTCGGATTAAGTTACCGCACAATCCGCTGATGAGAACCCCAATATTCTCTCTTCTAGGAATATGGGTTCAGCTTCGAAGTCCTAAGCCACTTCGGCTGTGCTTCCCGGCCACCTTATCGCCTGCTGTCCAAAGTTACTGTTTGAACTGACAGTAGTGTTGATGCTACATTTCTTTCTGTTCCAACGAGGTGCTGCCATCGCTTCCCTTATGTTTGTGCCTTATACATCCGCTAGTGCAAATTCAAGTGACAGAAGCCACAAAGCTGGTTGGTCCAGCCAGTATTTAGCTTTCACAGCGCTGTCAAAGATGAACAGGGTCAAGTTCTTGTTACAATTTTTTTTTTTGTCTGCAGGGTGGGTGTGTGTAGGCATAACATCGACAAGTAAAGGACGGTCTCGTGTGACAAGAAAAAAATGTTGATTGGTTTTTGGGGGACAACACGCAGGGTGTGGGGCGGAAAGGAGGGGGGGGGGGGGGGGCCAGCAGACACCTGCACCACGGTCACAGTGTCCACGTTCGTATTCTTCACGACTCCCTCTCGACGGTTTTATGGGCCATTAGTCTTCTGCTTTTTTGTGCGCTCGAAACAGTCCGTTCGTTTTCCAAGTGGAAGCTTGTTGCCTTCATGTAGACAGTCGAATCCTCTCAGCCTGACTGACTGTACGAACAAGTCCAGAAACGGGCTCTGGCTGGTCTGTCGCCATTTCCGTAAATTCCTTTCCTTCGCCAGCACTAGATCTCTTCGCGAGCGAACCCCCGTCTTGTGTTAACATGCTAAAAGCGCGAAGGCCGTTGCATCGCCCTTCTTCCACTATATGTTTCCCTTTGACGGGGCGGAAGAATCGTTACGAGTAATTTCAGTAACGCGTTACTGTAAAAGTAATGAAATTAGATTACAAATTAAATTTTAAAAAGGTAACGGATTAATTACAAAATTACTAGAAAATTAATTAATTACAAGTAGTTCCGTTACTTGTAACGGATTACTTTCAAGTCTGGGTTACACCGACGGTGACGCCGCTCAAGCCGGAAACGGGCGCCTAAGAGCTCTGCTCTTAAATATAAAAGACGTTTACAAAACTCTAACGCGCAATTAGAGCGCAGCTCTGGAGGAAGAGAAGATGGGAGGGAGGGGTGGGTACGCCCCACTCCTTCTTCTACTCCCTCCTCCTCCTCATTTTCTCCGCCTCCCCTCCTCCTCTTCTCATCGCCCTCCTCCTCCGTCTCCTCCTCTTCTACTCCTGTGTACCCTCCCATCCTCCTCCTCCTCCACGCCCTTTCATACTCCTAAAATCTCTCCGCTAAATCTAGCGGAACGACTGAATTTTCCGCTAAATTGAGCGGGGAATTGAATTGGTGTTAGGGTCACGTGATGTCAAATTCCTCGCTAAATTTAGCGCGGTTACAGCGGCACCGACGCCGCGAAACGCGGAAACGGGCGCCTAGAAGCTGCGCTCTAAAAAGGGTGCAGGCCGCAGGAGAGGGAGATGTTACCTTTTATATTCACACGCTTTTGTGTCACACAGCTACTAGTACACTCCGAAAAATAAGCGGTGTCTTGATTTGTTGAAAAGTAGGCTTGACGAAGGAAAGCCGCGATCATCTGCCGGAAGCTACTGAATGACAAGGCGTAATGAAATAATTATGTGCTAAAATGCTATTTATACTAGAACAGTCCAGATAAAAAAAAATAATAAAGAGCTTCTCAAATAAATAACAAAATAGACAAAATGGCATTCTCCTGCATCCTATTATTTGCGACTCTCGAGCTGTTAAAATGACAGGGTGTACATTTTTGAACATTTTGTTTTTCAAAAACGATAGAAGCAAAAAACACAGGCATATTAATTTATAGAAAAAAAAAACCACGCGTGCAGCCAAATTTGCCAAAATGTATTATGGTCACGTTTCGCGGAAAGCTTTTTTAAACCAACAAAGAATATTATTAATAAGCTTAAAAATTAATAAACAATTTCTTGTCCTTGCTTGTAATCCATGAATGACGTATGGCACGGTTCTAGAAAGATATTAATAGCGCAAGACGTCTTCCGTCAAGAAACCAAAAAAAGAAATGAAAAGTGTGATATTACAGCGCTTTATCGTTCCCGCACTAATTACGTCATTTCTCAAACTTCTCAAAGCTGCTATTGTTAAAATATTAAACGAGCCTTAAGAGGGAAAAAAAGGTGTGTTGTCGGAAGGTTTATGAAAAATCGACGCCTTTACTTTGAGAAAACAGTAAGAAGTACCGGTCTGTAAAGATAAGTCAAGATTAGAAGAAAAAATAACTTAAAAAATTAATGTAGTGGATATTTTAAATATTTCACTGGCAGTGCAATCTGAATGTTGGAGACGGGCTTTGCACATCCGTGATAACAGTAGTCACCACGTGATTCTTTCTTTAAATCCTCAGACGAAAATTAATGCCACATTTGATAAGTGACAGTTTAATCTGCCTCATTTGGATTAGGTACGTAATGTATTGGCCCCTTCGTTAGTCATAAAATAATAATTGACAGCGATTTATAACAAAGTGACACACTTGAAAAAGCTTCTTATCCTTCAAGTCATAACACTTATGTGAGGTTAGTCACGTTATTTAATTAGGCTTAAATATCTAGCGAGTTAGATTATATAAAATGTAGAATTTCAAAGTTGGCAACAAAGCCACTGCCACCACCCATAGCTTGAGTAGGTTTATAGCAAAAAATTAAAAATTATAATAACAAAAAATTCAATTTCCGTTAAAAAATGTCCGCTCTAATGTTTTTAGCATTTATACATTTTATTTAAGTCCCATACTTACTATCGCAAGCATTAGTAAGCCATCAGCGTCCTATAAATCCCCAAAAATGCAATTCAATCGTTTCAACGAGCAAAACGCATAACTTAAAACAACGAAGTGCTTCGTACAAAATTTAATAATCATAATTAAAAATTGGAGGGAGAAAAGAGAAAATTCACAATGAAAAAAATGAAAACACACGGCATCGTGTCCTTCTTTTACCTTCCTGTATGTTTTTTTTTCCTTTTCGCTAAGAAAAGAAACACTTACCTGTCTAGAAACAATTCAAACAAATTGGCGTAGATAGGATGCGAAAGTAAAAAAATGCACTTCAACCAAAACTATATTCTGACCTCCTAACGCTTCGAGACACCTCGAGACTCCCTCATTCGCCGACTTCAAAGTGACTTTAACCTGTAGGTCAATATCACATCTACGTCAAAATGCAATTCATTTCTGAGCCAGTGCTTTCCAGCAGACGAAAGCTTTCATAGCTTGATGTGCATGTATTGGCATAAATGTGGAGTCACTAACTTGTTTTTTTAACACAGAGCGGTAAATGGGAATAGTGCAATTTTTAACGTATGTTTCCTAGAAACGTAGCTTTTAAATACCTTTCTTTAGTTCAATGTTACTTCAAACATTTAAAGTAGAATATTTCACCTTCTATCCTGCGACCAAATCTTCAAGAGTAAATTGATAAAAAACAACTGAAGCAGTAAATTAAGCTATAAATTTGAATGGCAGGGAAGCGTTTTATTTAACCTAAAAGTCTACTTGCTTTCCTTGTCTGGGATGACAACGTTTAGAACGTTACAACTGCCATAAAAACATGGCCCCCAAATATCGACATATAATGTCGTTACGGCAAAACAAACTTCACGCTTTGTGCAAACAAATTAAACGTAATAAGAAAGTAACCAAAAGAGAATTACCCCGTCTATTCTCCATAGGAAGCCAGATTATCCTGAGGGGCAGCTTGGGATTTATAGCCCAATCCAGCAAACACGCGAGACCCACCGCTACACTGAGACAGCCTCCCCAAAGCCACGCTAATTTAAGCCCAAACTACTCCCCCCTCCCCCCTTTCCCTTCATTTCTTTTCCAGGAGTCACGCCTCGTTTGCCTTGTATACATTTACCTTTTCTCCTCCATAACACAAGTGGCTTCCGCACACCCAAAACATAAAATTATAAACTAATTTTTAAACGTGCACTCCTTTTGTGCGCTCTAAATCTCCGCTAACGACGCATGCGCCATAATCGCACCTGGCTTCTCGGACCACAAAAACATCCGCCGAGATTGAGAATAAGTAAGAAAGAAAGGACCGGGCTACGATAACCTCTCCCTCTTTCTCCCTATTTCTCTCGGGACAGATAAGCAAAGGGGTAACGTGGAAATGATGCCAAATTGGAGCCCGCAATTCATCGGGGCTCTCCTAGGGAAAACAGCGGTGCGGTGCAGCACGGCCCCGGGGAAGAGGCCAACGACGGGGAGAATGAGTTCAGCCCCTTCTCTAATAAATAAGCTCGAGTAGGAAGGCAGGCAGGTCGGAGAGAGAGAGCAGCCAGCAAATAGGGGAAAAAAAAGGAAGTAGTGAAGATGGGGGAGGGCGAGAAAGGGGAAGTGGATGAGAGTGTGAAAGAAGGAAAGAGGGAGGAAGGCCCCCGTTGGGGCGCATTTCGGCGAATGATTTGTGCTCGGCTTCCCCGGGCTCCACAAAGGAAACGACGTAATGAAGGGAGCACACAATACAAAAGATAACAAGCCTCAGGCCGAAGTGAAGTAAAATTGGGGAGGAACATCCTTTTTTGCTTATTTATGGGCGAATGAAGCGGAGGCTGCTGACCGACAGGCGGTCCTTCGCCCCCTCCTCCCTTCTCGCTCTTTTCTTCCCCTTCTCCTTTTTCTCACTCTATGTCTTTCTTTTTTTTCTCTCTCTCTCTCTCTTTCGATTTACATTGGTCGACGCGTCTGACGATAAACACGTTTGGGAATTGGGGAAACGAACTTTTATAACTCTCGTTGCTTATCGAGAGAGAGAGAAAAAAAAGATTAGAGAAATGTCACTTTGCGCATTTAACACTTTTTTTTTTGTACCAAATATTTCTAGTTTTGCGTTTCGCTTTCTTTTTCTTTTTTTTCCCCCTTTTTCTAGCGGAGTAGACAATTTAGGGAGTTATCATTTCCTCGGGATGGTATATGCGGGCAAAAAGAGTTTTTAACATGAAGCTTTCAACATGCCGTCGCCATGTGACAATTCAAGAGGCACTTCGCGAGCAATATTTATAGTGTATTAAAAATAAGTTTCCTTCGAAGTGTTCGTGAAATCTCCTCTAAAGCGGCTTTCCTGTGCGTTGGAGGTCACGCTCTCCCTCAATAAGTGTCATTATGCGGCGCGGCTAGCTTTACAGGAGACCAACAATTCGTGCGTTTGGTTCGTCGTGTGAGTTGGCCACGGCGTCTCCCAGCGCGTCGCTTCATGCGTCGTCGGCCTAATTCAGTAACGCCATCCGGAATAGCTATTTAGATGAAGTGTCCTATGCCTACAATTTAGTGCAAAATTTGTTTTGAAACATCAATCAAAACGATCGAACGGGTCTGATTGCATCGTGTTTTAAAAAGGCCATGAAACGATATCGAGTTGGAATGTTCATGGCTTTGCAGAGGCGTACTGGTCCTAGTCTGGCCCAAGTATACTCGCACAGACGGCCACTTATACAAAATCTTCTTTGTCGCGGATAAACTGTGAGAATAAAAGCTGGATATTTCTTTCAATTTTGCTCTCGCAAAGCTTGATGACGTAATCATGGGACTAGCTAATAAAATGTCCATTAAGTAACCTTTCTATTGAACCTTATTTACTGGAAATGGGCTGATCTCACTTTCCCCGTCGTTGGCCTGTTCCTCGGGGCCGAGCTGCACCACACCGCTGTTTTCCCTAGGAGAACCCCGATGAATTGCGGGCTCCAATTTGGCATCTATTCCACGTTACCCCTTTGTTTATCTATGCCGAGAGAAATAGCCTTTAACATTATACTTAAAGGAGCCACAAAATGATTTTTCTACTTTCGCTAAATACTACTGAGAACCGCTCCCTAGCTAGAATCGCTTGCCTTAGATTTTCTTTCTAGGCAATGCCAGTTGGCAAATAAATTCGAGAAATATGAACTACGTCCATCCCATAAATTCGGACCCAGAACAAGGGGCCACTTGGCTTGGTGCCTACGCTATGCCTCCAAAGGTAAACATAGCCCCGCGCTGGGGATGGTAAAGCAGAGAACGCATGCTGAGCTCCAGGCATTGCTTAGACTGGAAATGAGCGCCAAAGGAACGGGCACAGTTGAAGAAGTGGACGACAAGACGGGGCCACTTCTTCACCTGTCCCCGTTCCTTTGGCGCTCATTTCCAGTCATGAACCAACAAGCCCAGCTAAACATTTTGTTGCATTGTTTAGATTTTGGCTATTCTCCCCACCGCAGTGTATAGACACGAGCCACTACCCGACCGTACGCCCAATCATTGATTATTGCGAACCGAAGTCGAGTGCTCACGCAGTTCTCGCGTTTAATCCATGAGCCGCGCTCACTCTCGTAAGGCGGGTGGTTTCGATCCCACGATTACGTTGTCAAGCTTTACGAAGGTAAGACTGAAAGAAATAGTCCGCTTTTATCCTCGAAATTTCACCACGACAAAGTAGCTTGTGTATCAGTGGCGGTCTGTGAGGGTATACTTGGGCCAGACTAGGACCTGTACGCCTCTGCAAAGCCATGAACATTCCAGCCCGAGATCGTTTCTTGATCCCTTTAAAACGCCGTGCAATCAGACCCGTTAGATCGTCTTGATTGTAGTTTTAAAACAAATTTAGCAATAAATTGTAGGCACAGAACACTTCATTTAAATAGCTATTCGGGATGGCGTTACTGAATTAGGAACTCCGACGACGCACGAAGCGACACGCTGGGAGACGTCGTGGCCAACTCACACGACGAACCAAACGCACGAATTGTATGTCTCCTGTAAAGCTAGCCGCGCCGCATAGTGACCCTTATTGAGGGAGAGCGTGACCTCTAACGCACAGGAAAGCCGCTTCAGAGAAGATTTAACGAACACTTCTAAGGTAACTTATTTTTAATACAATATAAATATTGCTCGCGAACTGCGTCTTGGATTGTCGCATGGTGACGGCACGGATACGTAGAGTAGAATACGCAACGCTAACACAAACACACAGTGCTTGCTCCTATACGCAGTATTAAAACTCTTAACAAGAAAGCGAAACCCCATAACTTACTCATTCAATATAAAATTTAAAAAAAAGATATATTGCTTTAGTTTTGTGTTAAAGTTATCATGATAAAAATTGTCCTTGCATAAATATCGCTCCAAAAGTCGACATTTTTTTATTTTTATTTTTGTTATTTTTATGTTTGGAGAGTTGGTATTCCCCAGATGAGTTGAGGAGACTGCAGTGATTGGCCCACTGTATCCCGTGCAGATATATCCAATGAGTGCCAGCTTTAGAAACGCTGGATACGATCCTCACGCTTCTTGCTTGGTTAGTCGGTTTCTTATCGGCCAGCCGCAAGCTGAGTGGCTGCGAAGTGATTAAGAAACGTTCAAAACTCACCACGATTCACATTTTTTTAGTCTGTTAGTGAGTAAAGAAGGTGACACATTTTTCAAGTGGCGAACTTGCAAAACACATAAAGGTTTTTATCTAGCTAAAATATTGTTTTTCATGTGACATATACGAATCATTTAATAATTTTACTAGCATTTTTTTATATTTTTATTTTAGATAATGCAAGAAGAAAAACGATTAATGTATGTAAGTTTTTTTTCACCTTACAGCACGTCGACTTTAATCATTTTTTTATTATTATGCTGCGGCGCAATGCGCGCCTAAGGCAGCGATCGTGATTGAAAGTAAAACGCATGAACTGAAAATGCAGGACTGTGTATTTAAAGCAAACTTGACACTTTTTTTCGTTTTTCCTCCGCAACGTAAAAAATCTCCTGCAAAAAAGCGTTATACGGGAGCTTAGCTTATATATATATATTGATTTGACACATATGGTTTCTTAACACGCTGTAACACAGCGCACGCACACAAGTAGATAACAAATAAAAGCCTATTAAACTTAAATTTTCCCCTGTCACGTGAAAAAATGAGACAAGAAAACGAATAATAGGGTTTAACGAACGTGTCTGCGATGATTGCACCCGAGTTTTAAAAAAAAACATAGAAAAATAAAACGTATAAAAATACAGCGATGAAACGCAGTATCTAAGCAAAATAAAGAATCTCGGGAACCCCGTCTTGGTCGGATTCGCACGAGCCCCAAGAACAGCTGATGAGTAGCGAAAGGGCTCCTGCAGGATTGAGCCTGCACCGTTTTTTCACCCTGCCCTCAACATTTTAGAAACAGTATTTCGTTTTCTTTTTTTTTTTTTTTTTTTGTGTTGCCTAGCGGCGTTTCCATTTCGTCTTATATATCGTATTTCAACTTCCCCCGAACAGCACCGGACCAATGGCCAAATGGAATGGAGAAAGGGACGACAATGGCGGCGGTGGCGACATCGGCGGCGAAGAAGGGAACTAGAGAGCGTAAGGGGGGGGGGGGGGGGGGGGGGGGGCGGCGGTGCACGCGAGCGAAGATTCATCTCTCTCTCCCCCGTCCCAGTCTGTCCGAAGGCGTCCCCCTCCCACTCGGGGACCATTTATCAAATTTGTCGCAGATAAGTTCGGGGTGGCTTCGTTTGAGACGCCCGCGTCGCCGCGCTGTACGTCCTCCGAGTGCACGCTCTCGGTCGCACCGCGTCGCGCAGGACCCGTCCCTGCATTGCCGCACTCTCGCCAGAAAGGGCAACGTCCTCGAAGTGCATTTCTAATGGAATCATTTTTTTGGGGGGGGTGTGTAGCAACGGCGACTGTGGTTATGACTGAGATATTCTCCGAGGGGTGCACTCCAATTTGATTGTCTTTGTTCGCTGTATTCCTATTCTTGGCTTTGTTTTTATACCATCAGTTTTTCTTAACATTTTGCCTGTACAAATTTGCTTGGCTGAGTGCTATCGTTGCTCTTCGTATTGCATGGTGGCATAGGGATCGAAACGTTTTCGTGTTATTTGCTTACATTTATTCGGGTTAAACTCGCTGATGTACGTCTCTCTGAATGGTCTGCAATATATTATATATCGAGAAAGCAGATCCTCTAGAAATATTTCAGTACATTTTGTTGGCATTGTAGTGCATCGCAGCAGCACATTTTGTTTGTTTCTTTGTTTGTTTGTGTGTGCGTGTGTGTGTGTGTGTGTGTGTGTGTGTGTGTGTGTGTGTGTGTGTGTGTGTTTCGCATCCGGCAACTGCTTCTTCACCAGTCTGTCCACGTACAACAGATTAGGTTGTATATCGGCTAAGCGTATATCAGCTAAGTGGCGTATATCGGCTAAGCGTTGATAGCAAGAGTGGTCTCTGTAGGCGGTATGTTGTCATTGGCAATTTGTTAAGATTTCTCTTTGAGCGAGGAATGTTCCCGTCTAAGAATATAATTAAGAATTAAAAGAGGAACATGTAAAGGAAGCCTCAAAACATGAGCACAATATTATGAGAGATATTGCTGTAGTCGGATAAAAAGATTAGCCAGTTGAATATTTATAGTTCGGATATATTAACTGCGCCAAACATTACAAGGAACCATAAACAATGTGTACTCATACAAAGCGCTACCTAACAACTCTTCATTAGAAACGACGGAAATACCGAAGTTAAACATCACAGCAGATATTTACCTCCTCACACTTCTGCACACGTGGCAAATTAACTCATTTATGCCATTTAATTACCAAACGTGTAATCAAGAGCGCGCATTGGCACCTGATATTTTTTACCGAGCCCAGGACATACGTTATGTCCAAACATGGGTTGCACCCAACTCTGTCACAACGTACAGCCAAATTCCCTGATGGTGACAACCTAATTAAAGGGCCGTGTTCTGTTATTCATTCAGTCAAGCACCTCACGGTTTGTTTTACATATGCAGTCACTCAAATCAAATAATTATTGTATGAGTTATGACACACGGGACAGCGCATGGCACACATCGTTTTTTAACATTTTTCTCGTCAATCTCGGTTAATTGTTCGTCCTCAATCCACTCTTGCACAGCCTTAGATTCGGAGGTACAAAAAAGATCTTTACGAACGCCATGGTGTTATGCTTCTTTCTTACGTCTATGCGTCATCTGTGAATGTAAGACATCGTCACAGGCCTTGATTTAGGCCTGTTATTTACAGTTTACATCTGATTCCCATCCCCCTTTAAAAGTTTAAAAGTCTGTAAAGAAACCGACCGGATAACCTAACCCCTTTAGCCTGTTGGCCTGGCGATCAGAAATGGGTATAATTGTATGTGTGTAAAGCCAAATCGGAGTGGTGTTTAGCTACTTAGCTCAGCTTTACTGGGGCATATTTTTCCTGGTGTTATTGTCCTAGTACCAAGATAGATGTGCATCTAATTAATTCTAGCCATCCAAAAAGGATGAAGAAAGTGACTGTCACATGTTACTTTAGGATGACCCTAACTAGGTGCTACAATTCTAGGAATGGCGACTTTAGGTGGAGACCAAAAGGATACAGAAGGGACCTTATCATGTGAGTGTCCTCACAGGTTTGGCAGATGTACTGTTACAGGGCCTCCAAGACCCCTGTTTGCTGAAAAAAAAAAGAAAAAACTAGGTCTAGATTTGTCGCTATGCCTTATATACATAAGGTGATGAATGGACTTAATTGTTAAGAAAATAGTAGGGGTGAGCGAATATTAATATTGTCGAATACAAATCAAATACGAATAATTAGCTTCGAATATAAAATCGAATATTAAATAGTCGAAGGCAGGTGCATTTCTTCAGAGCATTTTTATTTTCAGATGTCGGAACTGCATTTAAATTTTTTTTTAATTTTTGAGTTTTTTTATTTATTTAACGCAGAACTGCAGTTGAGTTTTCTGCATGACAACTTGTGATCTTCCGTACAACTAGAATATTTGTTTTTGTGTTGTTATTCTCGTTAACACCAATCAGGCACTGGTGTTAACGAGAATAAAAACACAAAACGAAAATTCTAGTTGTAGGGAGGATCACAAGTTGTCATGCAGAAAAATCAGCTGCAAATGGGCAGGTAGGAGGCGCTCCTTCGAGCGGAAACTACAGCTCTAGCCACAGAAAAAAAAAAACTCTCTCATTCGGCACTGAAGTAGCAGGTATTGCAAGTTATTTGTTGCAAAGCTTCGCCAGACTTGGATATCTTAAGCACCCAACAGTTCGCCACCACTCACATGGACCACTCTCTCTCTTTAGCAGTGCCTCCTACGCATAAGCTACAACTTCCTATTCTGAAGCTAAATCACTTTGCTTTCCATTGCACTTTTGGCTAAGTGGTCAAACGCTTGCCAAACATTGCTTACAACGTTGAGCCTTGCTCTTTTGACTGTGTTGCAGCTTCCGGCTGTGTTTCTTTAGTATAGCATCACTTGAGGCTAGCTCTTGCAGCACCATAGCTTTTAGAAATAATAATTGCTCCTTTTCAACTTTAAAAATAGTTGTCTTGAAGCGTGGGTTCAAAATTATAGCAGGGCATGCTTCCTTGTCGTCCCGATACAGAGCGCACCTTGCTTCGATGAATCGTATCAGTTCTGCGGGAAATTCTGATGCCCCAGAACAGTTACCTAGACAGTGGAGCATACCAAAAATCACAGGAACTTGGGAGGAAAAAGACGGACACTTCTCAGCACTGGCAAAAACAATGGCATCAAACAGTGGCTTCAATGCTTGTACGTATTCAGAAGCATTTTTCCACTCTAATGAACCAAATCTATCGATGTCAAAGTCCGAGATAGCAAGCTCCACGGTGACTGCTTCTTTGAGTTCAGAAGGCGAGACAACATTAGATACTAGCTTTATTAACTCGTCTACACGTTTTGCACCAGACGTAGTGTGTCCTTCCCATCTTCTTTTGGCACTCCTCAAGCCTTTCCTGAGCTGATGAACTGTGCTTGTAATGTCCCACAACATGCCTCACTTTCTTGCACAGGCGATCAATGGCCGGCGAACGGGACATCGCGTCATTAATCGCCAGTTGAAGCGTATGCGCGGAGCACGCTGTCTCAGTACACGGAAGTCTCCTTACCGCAGCACTGATGTGGCGCCCGTTATCCGTTACGAAGAACTTCCTACATTCATTGGGTATTTCCAAGTCATGGCACATTTCGTCCAGCATAGTTGCAATGTTCACTGCACTGTGGCTGGCAGCCATGTGTCGAGTGTTCAATGTGAACTGCTTCATCACTAATTTTGGAGTGAGAAGATGGCAGGTGAAGCTCACGTAACGTTCGTTAGCGCAAGATGTCCTCATGTCGCCTGTGAAGGAAACAGCGGTAGTGTGGCCTTCAAAGGCACTGTTGAGCTCCGCTTTCAACTTCTTTCGGGTGTCGTCATACGTGCATGGCACAAGCACGCGCGAGAGTGTACAGCGGGATGGTAGGCGATAGTTGGAATGGCTTCTGTCAGAAGTTCTTTGAAGCCGCGGTATTCCACAATGCTGTAAGGCTATAAACCACTCGCCCTTATGGCAGCCACCATGTTATTTAGCGCTCGCATCCTCTTTTTTGACAGGGGGCTCCATGCGGCCCACGAAGTCCGTCAGCGTCGGTTGATCATTTCCTGGCGTACCGGCGGTAATCCTACGACACTTTTCAACAACGCAGGATGTACTTTTAAGATTCATATTATATATTTATAAGTAGCGCTCCTCTCTCTTCGTTTTGGTGCCGTTTCCTTTTCGTTTCTCCGCTTCGCAGAAGGTTCCGCGGAAACACCTCCACCCGCCAGAACACGGGTGGGCGAACACGAAAGTGAGCAGTTTAAGAAACCAAGAGTCACAAGTGAACAGAAACTCACAGATGAGCGCTATCATCACCGACACCACCAGCTTAGGTTGAAGCCTCCAGGCAGCTATGTCCTGTCAATGGGCCTTACTTATCGAAACCGAAGCCGAAAGCAAATCTTACGCTTGCGAATACGTTCTCGAATATTTGATCAATTTCCAATATATTCATATTACGACGAATAATCAAAAAATACCAAAGACTTAGTTTACGAATGGAATACGAATATTAAATGTCTAATATTCGATTCGTATTCGAAATTTCGAATATTCTCTCACGCCAGAAAATAGCGCAACATCATTATGTTAACTTGTTTGTTTGTTGCAGTTTTTTTTACCTGCTAAAATAGGGTGGTTTTGTTGTTGAGTGGATACCAGACAAACGAACAAACAATATTATGGGGAAAACATTGGAAACAGTTTGCTCCGTGCGCAGCCGGCGTGGTAAGCGCTGATCCTTAAGCGCTGATCTTCTAGGTGGAAAATGCCGGGTCATTAATCTGGGGACGCATATGCGGCGTCTGATATTATGCAGGAGAGTGGTACTGCGCGTGCTCACAGCGTGTTTTCTAGCCAATTAAAAAAAAATCGCAGCACGCACAAAAAGATTATTAGAATGGTTATTGTGTATACAATATTAATTTGCCTCGTGGGAGAGTATGTACGAAACATACCAAAAGGCTGGTGAATGATAAAGTAAGGGATGACACCCTCTTCCATTATCTCTTCGCAACCAGAGAATTAGGCTGTGCATTGTGCCGAACGTGGGAGTATACCACTATTGAATAAAACGACTTCCTTTGGGCGACGCGGTGGGTAGATGACGGAGGAAATTATAAAAACACGCTTTATTTTTTAAAAAAAAATGTCAGGTGCATTCAGCGCGTATTCGACCGCGCTTTTTGATTCAGAAAGAAACTTCCGTTATCGCGTTTGAAACGTGAAAACAAGCTCGAAAGATGATTTTTGCTTTGTTGTTTTGTGAACCACTTCGGTGTATGCGATTTGTTTTCTTCTTATAAATAGTTGTTAGTCACCGCCACCTCTACACACGTCGTTCCCGAATCCTCTTGATTTTGGCGCAGTTGATTTATTAGAACTATGGACAACAATGAACTTTATTGTTTGATCTCTTTTATCAGATATTGGACGCGTTACTAGGAGAGTTATGACAAACTTTTTTTAGTACTTACTCTTCATAATCTGAATGAAAGATAAAAACTATTTTAATCAAGTAACGATTTCTGTTTCATCGGATACGAAGCAAATTATTGTGCATTCTAATAGTTACGACAACATTAAATAAATATCTCAGCTTATTTTAGTGCTCCTCTTTAATAAGATGCATTTTGCAACTCTGACTTTTAATTGTTTGGCAACTGGTTATTATTCATGGCATTCTTCTCCAAAATACTTATATATTTCATTGGATTTGGAGGATAACTCGACAGAGCAGGCTTAAGTAGGTACCTTTATTTGCAGGACGTATTGGCCAGGATAAGACCATATTTCTACGCCAAACTAATTTATACAAATTATGATTACATTAAGTCACATTATGTCCTACTAATTTAGCCTTTCAATTTTAGTATGCATAGGAAATACTACTTACATTCGGAATGTGAATTACCGGACATACCTTTAACAACATCGTCAAACGACGTATAACGTAAATGAATGCGGGAGGCCCTAGTTTACTTTTTTAATCTCTGAGAAAAGCTGTCCGTATGTAGAGCGGAGCATAAAATTGTAAGCGTGTGAAAACGCATATTGCGTAAACAATAATAATGCTTCTTCTTGATTAAAGTGACCTGTTGTTTTTTTTTGTTTTTTTTTTTACTGCACACGAACGCCGTTATAACTTCTCCCACATTCATTTCACCTCGGAGGCCGTAGCTCTTCTAATGTTCTCCCGTCTCCAAAATACCCAATGCGAGCACCGAGTCGCGGAAACAACGCCGCGGCATACACTTCGGACCATTACCGATCTCGTATGGCAGCACCTGCTACTCGCAGGGAGCCCATTACGCGGAGAAAAAAGAAAAGCTTCAGCGCCAACTTAGATCGCTTAGTTTGCCACGCTTTCCCGGAATTATTTATGACAGCTCACGTCAGCCCCCAACACGGCAAGCCCCGTTCCGCCTGTTTGCCTAAAGACCGGCTTCAATCGCCCAGCCTTGCCAAGCAGCGCGGGGGAAAGACTATTTTTATTAGGGCAACGAGCGCTCCGTCTGTATCGACCACTTCGAGCCTTGCCCCGTTCAGTGATACTTCCTGTTATCGACTGATTCGATACGTTGCAAAAGAAAGGAATAAATCAATGTCCCTCACTACGAAGTCAATCGTTAGTGGTCGCGCATGGTTCGCTCCCAAAATAGAGGGCCCGATAGGGGCTCTCTTTTTTGTACGAAAAAAGACCGAGGCGTATTGGAGGCCGCTAATCTAGTATCTTCATAATAATCGTTGATCAGTCCTCCCAAAGGCCTACCTATAAAAATAACTCCGCCGTCGGTGCGCACAAAGGGTTTCTCGATTGATATCTTCTTCGTAACGCAGGATATGTACACACTCGCATGTAGCCTCTGTGGGGGATGGTGAAAAATAAAACGGGCAAATGAATAGATTTGGGAAGCATTTCCTGATACACGACCTGTGTATCTACGGCGAATCTGATATTTAAGCTTAGATTATAGCAACTACCATCAAGGGTCCCCAATGATGCGAGTGCTTGTACAAACTTGCAGTATGGATATCCTCGACGAACACACCTCCTACTTTGGCGTACAGCTTCCCGTCGGTTCGAAAACAACAAAAAGGAACGTAAAAAAAAAAAGAAGCTAAAGTACGGATTGTTTTTTCTTATTCTTACAGTATATTATTGACGCATCATGATATGCTGTTGATACCTCTACGTTCTGCTTTACGCGCATTATTTAGTATATATTCGAGGTTCCATCAATGACCGAAAGTTTTGTCTGCGTGCTGCTGTTTTTTTGTGTTTTTTTTTTTCTGCTGAGTGCTCTAAAATGGGGATGGAGTACCGTCAGAAGCAATTTTGCTTCTTTTGCTTTAACACGTTTAGACTTTTTGACTAAATAAAAATTATAAAAGATACAACAGAACACAGTGATACATCAAAAGATGATTTTTGGGCGAATTAAGTGAATCTAGGATGCATCACTAAAGCGGGAAGGATAGCTGTAATAAACGGTATGTCAATTTTCATTAGAATAAAAATATACCAGTTACTTGGCCGACAGCTGGGTTCCCATAAAACGTGCCAGGTATTTGCTATAAGCTAGCGCGCCATTTATAATGGCATGTGAATAAGAATGCAGTCATTCTCAGAACGAGACTCCATATTGACGGTCGTTGTTCGCAGCGCATGCTCAGAACTAGCTCCCATTTATCGTCTGTGAAGAACTACAATTCTGATTCACAGAATGCACGCTAAACCTGGATAATCTTGCATTCCTACGAGTCAAGTATTTGCTGTTGCCGATGCTGAATGGTGGCTAGGTCTGAGCGTGCGCTGTGAAAAGCGACCAATAGTATGGCGTATCGTTATTTGTTATTTCCAACATGTACTTACATTATTTCTCAGTATTCTTTTACGTCTTGCTTATACTCGAGTGCCCCCAAAAAAAATCTACGCCTCGACCTTCACGAAGTACTACTGGTTCAGATAGGAAATATCCCGTGCCGTGTAATTGTGGCTAAAGATCTGAAGCATCGTCTTATTATACGCATGGGTGTCTGAGAATTAGGCTATATGTTTAATTATTTCGTCTAATTGAAAGATTCATAGTGCGTTGTCCAAGGATTGTTTGACGTTTTAGCGTTTCGAGAAAAGAAAAATCTTTATAAACCGCGAAACATTCCAGAATAAATTTCATCCAAGACTTATACCCACTTATTATAAATAAACAGGTAGCCCGCATTACACTCTTATTGACACAGGACCACAAACACACTTGTAAAACCTCCGTTCAAATGAACGTATAGTATAGTGAAGCAAGTATTCCACTCAGATTCGTGGCGAAGCCAGACATGAAAGCAAAATTTTCACGCAGCCATACAATCTCAATAATTTCATTCTGAGCACAAACATGAGGTAGTCTCGATAACTTCATTCAAATAAATTTTTTACATATCTAAAGTAAATGAATGGTCCATTTTCCATGGTCTCACAAGTGAGCCGTCTATGCGGATATTAGTTGTCCCCTCAAGCCGGCGCCATTTTCCCGTTCAATTTAAACCTCATCAGAGACTTTCATTTTTCGCCTTCGTACGTAAACACGCAATGCGGGCGACTGTCGAAAGAAAAGCACCGGCTTGCTTATCTCCGGCTGCAGGGAGGGACGCTGATTTTATTTGTCGCCTGTCCCTTTTTCCTCTCCTTCCTTTTACGGAACGGATAAGAAGGGACAGAAACAATTTGCACGCTCTTTAAAATCGAGCTTGACGTAGAAGAAAATGATAAACGAAGACGAAAACAACACATAAAAAAGATCGTCGACGAAAGAAAGTGCATGCAGTGTAAGGATGCATCAAGCGGAAAGTAAAGAGTTCTCATACGAGCTCTCCGATCCTTTAGAAAAACAGGAGGACGCTTTATCGTTCTGACAGAAAAGAGAAGAAGAAAAAAATGTTCTTCAAAATTTTAAAAGAAAAGTGAAAAAATATCGAGGAACAGAAGAAGGACGGACTGAATTTCCCAATCGAGGCTCCGCTGGAAGAAAAATACTTTCCCGTTCGTCCGTGCCTTCGGCGATATGTGCTCGCTAAAATAGAGGGAGCTCAGCCTAGTGGGAAGGAAAAGCACTCCACAAGGAGCAAGAAAAACACACACACACACACACACACCGAGGTTGAACGCGCACCAAGGCAAGAGGAAAGCGCAGACAGAACACCAAGTGGTTCCGGCAGGATAAATATTTGTGCGCGAGTGCACAAAAAAAAAAGTTTTATTATAGTTTATGTCTCGAAGAGAAGACAAGCGCTTCCCACAAAACGGGCTAGAGTAAATGTATTCCGTCTCTTTGAGATACGCTGTGTCGTGGTCTGGGTTAATTAGGAAGGCTACGTCACTCCTAAAGAAAGGCAGCGTCGGGGTCATGTTTATTCAGGGGCCAGTTTGAGGGTGAAATCCTACTACTCCTTTGAAAGGTGCACTGAGGAGATTTCTGAGGTCGCCTAAATATAGCGAAAACTCACTCTGCTGTCTCTGAGCATACCCGAAATCCCTAAGTCACGACGGTACACGGTCGATTTCCTTATTAAAAAAAAAACAATCAATGATCGCAACACACGAAGGTAATCTCCGGCGATGGCAGGAAGATTTTCCAAAACCAGGACCACTCTCAGCCAATATCAAGCAAAGGATCCTCGCACCTCCGACCGGTGGAACCGCGGAGTGAAATCTCTAGCGCGCTGCTCGTTTCTCATACAGCCCGGACTACGATTCAACCCGGCGAGCGAACGCTCGAGAGCTGACGACCGGACAGATCACTCCCGCGGAAGACAAAAACACACACATAAAAAAGCACAGTACGTTGTTTTCGAGATGTCTATTGCAGTATTATGTTCTCTCTACGCGGAAATTAGCATTTTTTTACTATTCTTATTTTCTTTTATCATCTACAAAAAAAATCTATATTTTGTATTAAGAGTGTTTGCAATCTTAACTAAATGGCGCGTTTTCATTGACCACATGTCGTCTTGAATGCCGGAACAATGCTCCGCCCATCGCCGTACATGACCTCCGTGTGTTCGATCTTTGACTGCTCTTTTGATAAAGAAATCGGGCGCGCATCGTCATGGTTCATAGCTTTCAAGATGCTTAGAGCCCCCAATGAGAGTAATCTCCGTATTTAGGGGATCTCAGAAACCTCTTTAGGCCACCTTTAATGTCGTCTGATCGAACACCGTTTAAAACATGGAGAGCGAGAGGATACCGGGTCCTGTCCACATTTTAAATTCTCACCTATAAGCAATCGGGAGGCTTGTACACTGCGCGACGCTTTTTGCGCCAAACAAAAATGCTGATTTCTTCGATTTCTTCTTCGAAAGGATGCTGGCGGGCTTCAGAAACTACCAATTAGTTCAGCGCCACAACACAGCCCTTTCCACCACGATATCATTTTAATGAGAGTCCTCTAATACCGACAAAAAAAAAAAAAACACGGCCAGTGGCTGGCTTGTGGTAGCAGTGGCGAAGACCGTAGATATCACGCCGTGATCAGTTGCACCGGAGTAGTAACCAAATATAGACAAATCAGCATCTTTAAGTAAGGAACTGTAGATTGTTCCTTAATGGTATCGCTTAGTAGCCGTTCTCACACCAGTCCGACGGTAAAACATAACTTCACACGAACATAGATCTATGTTCGTGTGAAGTTATGTTTTACTGTTGTTGTGGCTGAACTAATTGTTTTATATCTATATAAAAAAATTAAATTTATCAGGCGTTGTCAATATACGGCGACACAGTCCAACTCAGGTTCATCACCAAATGCTTACGTGATAGAGACTGAGTGTTTTAGCGAAGTCTTTCAAAATCACTAAATATAGGATGATTTAGATAAAAGAGAAAGAATTTCCAGCCATGGCAAACGTAAAGGATTGCAATAAAACACAATATAATTAGAAATGTATTTAACTAAAATGTACAGATTAACTTTTTAGTTGATAAAAATAAACACTTTCTGAAAACAAACACTTTCTGAGCATCCACGTGAAAAAAAAAGCGTTTGATTTCGACGCTCTCATGTGCGGAACACCAGCTGGTCTGCTTCTTGCACAGATATTCCCATGACGTCAGAATGACAAGCTCATATTGACTGATTGAAGAAAAATAAAACAGTGGGTAGACCCCAAGGCAACTAGCATTGGAAGTCTACCCACTATCTTTCCAATAACCGCCCATCAGAGTTGCTCGGCGTCACCCTGAGGTCACTGCAACGCCTGCGCAAGAAGCAGACAACTTGCTATCCACCTAGTTTCGGTTTCCTTTCGGGGAGCATCCTTGCACCAGTGGTCCTGCCCCGATTTGCGTGAGGCGTCGATGTTACCGCCTCGTCTCTCTCGTAGGATGGAAGGAGGTATGGCGCACGAGCCTTCCACGCCTCGGCCACCCTGGAGCAGGACCGCTGGCGTAAAAGATTCGCTCCGATAGAAAACCAAAACCTATAAGCGGGTCAAAATTGAGCGTTTCTTCGGAACGCCGTAAAATCTTTCCTGTGTTGTAACTTTCTCAAACGAGATGATTTAGTGATTTTTGATAATGTTCAGTTGGTGCCTAATAAAATCCGCATGTTTCTCTTCAAGAGAAAAAAAACGTTTATTATAAATTGTATTTATTAGACAGCTAGATACTACACTTTTGGCAATCTCTGACGTCTGCTTCTGCTGGCTCCCGGAAAAATGTGTTTTCTTCTTCTTGAAACACCCTATTTTAGGGATTCTTGAAAGCTCGCTGAACCACCCTGGTATATTCTGCTTGATTTGTGAGCCTTAACCGACGAATTCTTGAAATGTTTTCTACATTAGTGTTCGTTCTGGTATATTACTGTGTAGGCGCAATCTTTTGACACGTATCTACATGTTACCTTATTCACCAAATTACCATCTTGAAGCTAGAGACCTTTTATTTTTGTGGACCACAGTTACCAGACACGTGGCGCACCCACGTGTCTGGTATAGGGCGTGTCTAAAGAAAACAAATTACAACGTGAAGCGAGTAATAACAGTTAGACGCACCAAAATAAGAACGAGTGACAGTCACGCTTGAACCATGAATTCTTGAACACTTCTTTTTTTTAAATCACGGCCAACGTTCCGAGACATTCTGTGGAATTAAAAACTTTCGCGGAAATATCAAAATGCTAATTTATTTGCGTTATTTGATACCTACGCAATTAGATTCCTAGGGAAAATTATGATCTTCTGTCAAGAGGAGCAAAAATTTATAATTTTGTGAATGTGGCCCAGGGAAATCTATGCAAGAAACGAAATTGTAGAGCCGTGGAATAAAATCAATACGCATAAAAAAGTTCTGTTACTGCTCACTGTTATTCTGTGACTGTCATAGCAAAGATTGGCGGGCGACATTGCGATGTACGCTGTTGTTCAAATGAATTTCTCATTTTAGTGCTTGCGCCGAGGCGCTGAAGTCCAATAAAGTTAGAGACGGCCTCTGACCAGAGCCAAAACAACGTTTTCGCGCCCACCCAAGTTCTGCCCCATTCAAAATGGCGACTGCTGCGTAACAAAGTAGAATCGACTGTTCCAGATTTTATTGCGAGGCGAAATTGCAGAGTCACGCAGAATAGCGGTACTACCAACGTTAGTGGAACAACATAGTTGGGAAACTGCTATAGAGCCAGCCCTGAAAAGCGGCACCTATCCGTACACCAGAACCGAGCTAATGGCGATCGCAACGCCGCCATTTTTCCAGCAGCGTCCACTCGAGGAACCGCACGCGACTTATATTTCGGCTTCAATCGGCCATTTTGGCGCCGAAACACATACGGTGGAAGGAGTTTCAGGGGTGCCACCCCCGTCTCCTAAGTGGACGCGCCGCAAATTACTACCGAAGTTAAGGTGCGCCTAAGTCGGGACGCGCTACCTGAAATCATTGCTGAGACATGGTTGTATAAAAACTATATTAATTGTGCCGAAAAACCTTGTAAACTAAATATTTTAGAAAACATCACTGGAGCTTCATTTCGTAGTAAACTCCAATAAATGTTATTACATTAAAAAACAGTTTCGTTTGTTTTAACAAAACAAAGTGCTTTCTGAAAGCTCAATATGCCCACAGTAAAGACAAATGATTAAGAGTGGCGCTGTTGTCGTATTTAGCTCAGTCTCGGTGGATCTTACCTAATCTTAGAAGATAAAACCGACCTGTCAAATACATCTTTGAAGAAAAGTTCACAGTGCCACGTGCAGGCACCGATTTTTACGGCCCATTTTAGGTCCAGTCTGGGTGTTTTAAACACCCTATATAATATCGCGTCTCACGGCCCACTAGAGAAAGATGGCAGCGCAAAGAAGCCATTAAAAATTACGCATTTTTTTAAAGGAGCTTATTTTGTTATTTGCACTTGCTGCATTGTATTGTACAGTAAATATTGTGAAGCTTGTACAGAACATAACGAACGCAGTGCTGAGATCGTCGTCCTTTATTAAAGGCCCTCTTCTGGCCAACCCAATTTAGTATGTACAGTACACGCACCAATAAATACGAGTAACACTGCCATTTTAAATGAGGCAGAACCACTAAGAGCTAATACGGTTTTAATTGCCTAGATGATACACGTCTGTCAACAAAACATTAATCCAGCAAAACAACAAGTTGTGCAATATTTACGCCGAAAAATGTAATTTAGATAGAGCTATGCTCCGCCCACGCCCCACTAGGCCCCGCCCTAGGGTAATAAATTTTACTCGCTCCATGGCCGAACACCGTACGCAGGATTAATGCCTCCCTGTCGCGATGTTAGGTTTGTCAAGTGTCTAGTCCAGGATTTGAGAAAATCTGCTACTCGTGCGAGCGATAGCGCGGCAGCGTCCGGTACGATCTGCCGCCGTCTGCTACTCCGCCACCGTCCACCTCCTTCTGCAGCGTCCACAAGACGCGACCAGAAGGCTGCACGCCAGCGTTCCATAGGTTTTGAGCAGCGCCTCTCGAAAGCAAGGTCGTATATTTTGAGGTCGCGTTTCGAATGCATCTTCTCACGCTCCCTCGCGTTGCTCAAAAACGCTTTAAAAATTATCGAAACAGTAGGAAGGAATGCTTTCTTGGCGTTTCGGTAAGACACTACCGCCACAAGCGGTAATTGAAAACAAATTGTCCCGTGCATGAACAGACGCGGCCAGGGCACGGCACCGAAACTAGGATGCGTCACTTATACCCTGTTACTTCTCAGGTCGCTGCTACCGGTGTCATACTCACCGTGCTGCTGGCCTCGCCGAATTTTATCGCGCACGATGTCCTAACCGGACCCGCCGCGGTACACCACCGCTTTTCACCGTCTACTTGGCAGTGCTGTGGATTGGCACCGTCTTCGTCAACTGTGGCAGACTCCCTAAAGTTCAACTGGCAACATTTGCCGGCATCACCTGACGAAGTGGGCGTGGCAAGACTACAAAACCGGCTGCACTTATTGGAGCTACTCGCGCACGGCACCGAAACTAGGATGCGTCACTTATACCCTGTTACTTCTCAGGTCGCTGCTGTCAGTGTCATCCTCACCGTGCTGCTGGCCTCGCCGATTTTTACCGCGCACGATGTCCTAACCGGACCCGCCGCGGTGCACCACCGCTTTTCACCGTCTACTTGGCAGTGCTATGGATTGGCACCGTCTTCGTCAACTGTGGCAGACTCTCTAAAGTTCAACTGGCAACACTTGCCGGTATCACCTGACGAAGTGGGCGTGGCAAGACTACAAAACCGGCTGCACTCATCGGAGCTATTCGCCCACGGCACCGAAACTAGGATGCGTCACTTATACCCTGTTACTTCTCAGGTCGCTGCTGCCAGTATCATCCTCACCGTGCTGCTGGCCTCGCCGATTTTTACCGCGCACGATGTCCTAACCGGACCCGCCGCGGTACACCACCGCTTTTCACCGTCTACTTGGCAGTGCTGTGGATTGGCACCGTCTTCGTCAACTGTGGCAGACTCTCTAAAGTTCAACTGGCAACACTTGCCGGTATCACCTGACGAAGTGGGCGTGGCAAGACTACAAAACCGGCTGTACTCATCGGAGCTACTCGCGCACGACACCGAAACTAGGGTGCGTCACTTATACCCTGTTACTTCTCAGGTCGCTGCTGCCAGTGTCATCCTCACCGTGCTGCTGGCCTCGCCGATTTTTACCGCGCACGATGTCCTAACCGGACCCGCCGCGGTACGCCACCGCTTTTCACCGTTTACTTGGCAGTGCTGTGGATTGGCACCGTCTTCGTCAACTGTGGCAGACTCTCTAAAGTTCAACTGGCAACACCTGCCGGTATCACCTGACGAAGTGGGCGTGGCAAGACTACAAAACCGGCTGCACTCATCGGAGCTACTCGGGCGCGGCACCGAAACTAGGATGCGTCACTTATACCCTGTTACTTCTCGTGTTGGTGTTTTTTCGACGTCTTACCGAGGTAACAACGTCTGTGTCGTTGCGGTGTCGTGCCCTCCTGACGTGTACAAGCGTTTGATTCTTATCTGGCGTAATTTATTCCAGTGTGCTGCGAAAATGTCATCTATCGCTGATTTTTTTAGCTAACTCGCTTCTACTGTCCGGGGACATTGAAACTAATCCTGGCCCGGATACCCTTGTTTCTGACGATACCTCCCCGCTTTCTCAGATTCTCGCCTCGTTAAACGGCGTTTCTGCAGGTCAAGCAGCAATTTTAAATGAGATAAAATCATTACAAGAGAAACAAAAAGAAACTGACAAAGTTCTTGGGGACTTGAGGGCACAAATGAACGCTATTGACCGAGATGTCTCTGCCTTAAAAGTGATAAAAGATGAAGTCGCTTCAATGTCCACAATGAATGCAAGAGCCACTGCAAACCTTGAACATGTAATGCAGAAGTGTGAAAACCTAGAAATCCAGTCTAGACGTAAGAATCTTTTGTTTTTCAACCTTCCTGACGTTCGCGGTGAAACGTAGGCAAAATCTGAGGAAAGCGTGATTGCCTTCTGCAACGAAATGCTTGGCGTCACCATTCTCCGTCCTGCTATCGAGCGTGCTCACAGGCTTGGCTCTTTTCGTAAAAACCGAGCGTCTCCGAGGCCTCTCATTGTAAAATTCAACTCGTACAAAGAAAAAGAGCTGATCTTGTCAAAGGCGCTTAAACTGAAGGAAACTAGTTTCCGGTTAAGCGATGATTATTCAATCGATGTCCGTAATGCAAGAAAAGAACTTGTCACGTTTGGAAAACCTAAAGGACACGATTTTAAGCTTCGGCATGAGAAGTTGATAATGGGGAACATAAAGTACATTTACGATAAACAATCTAACTTAGTGAAAGCACTCCCTGCATAGCAATCGCACGGTCATCAACCGCGTTCCTCCTCCCCCGAAAAGCTGCTCTCGCCCCGTTTCAAGTCTAAATTTTTTCGTTGCCAACACTAGAAGTGTTTATACAAAGCAAGACGACCTTCTTTCGGCAGTCCAGTCATGCTCAGCCGATGTTATCATTTTAACAAAAACTTGGCTCACAGATGATATCTCAAACTCGGAACTAACCATACACCCCTCACATTTTATTTTTCGTAATGACAGAGCAGGCCGAAAGGGAGGAGGTGTGCTTGTAGCAGTCAAAAAGACATACCGTATTGATTGTTCTGGTACTGTTCCAACCTTTGAAGCCGTTTGGGTTAGAATAAAAATGTCTACCATGTTTATTATTGTAGTTGCTTGTTATAAGCCCCCAAGTGTCCTGGATTTTGCTCCGCTACTTCATGATTTTCTGGAGTCTCTTGTTCTTTTATACCCAAATGATGTACTTCTCATTTCCGGTGATTTCAACTACCCTGAAATTAAGTGGTCCCTTCTGTCTGATAAAATAACATTTTTATCGTGGCAAAACCTTCCAAAACAATCTCGGGATTTTGTTGACGTTATATACTCTTTTGCACTTTCTCAAATTGTCGATAAACCCAGTCGCGGTGAAGCCATGCTTGACCTGTTTTTTTTATATCAAAACCCGATCTAGTTGCAAATACTGTGTATATGGAACAATTAAGTGATCACATATCTATTAATGTTGAACTTTTCATTCCATCATGTGAGCAACCTCTTCGGGCAAAAAGAATTTCCAGTTACTCAAGGGCAAACCTCGACGATATTAACCAACACTTTTCGCTATTTTCAGCTTGGTTTTTAGAGGAATTTGACTCTAGGTCTCTGAATGAAAACTGGATTTTGTTTAAGTGTAAATTGCTTGAGTTGTGTGACAAATGATTTGTGAATCTCAACTTTCTGAATTTTTAACGGACATCCACGATAACCTACATAAGAAAAACGAAACTCATGCAATCTTCATTGATTTTAAAGACGCGTTCGATAAAGTCCCACATTGCCGTCTTATCTAAAAATTAAAAGCACTTAAAGTAGAAATGACCGTAATAAACTGGATTGAAAACTTTCTTTCAAACAGAACACATAACGTTGTTATATACAACAATTGTTCGTCACAAAAACTTGTTAAATCGGGAGTACCGCAGGGAACCGTGCTGGGTCCATTGTTGTTCCTAATTTCCATAAATGACCTGCGGGATCTTCTCAATTCCACTATCAGATTATATGCGGACGACTGTGTGATTTATAGAAAAATAATGAATGTAACCGACTGTACCCTTGTGCAAAATGACTTGTCACAAATCCAAGCGTGGTGTCGAGAGTGGAAAATGGAGATCAATGTTGACAAAACGAAATTTCTTAACTTCACTACCAAAAAAAACATTACTCAGGTTGATTATTCGCTTTCTACCATACCAATTGAAGCCGTAACATCCTACAAGTATCTTGGCATCAACTTTAACCATAACGTATCATGGGAGCCTCATATTAACTACATATCTGCGAAAGCAAACAGAAGCTTGGGTTTTTTAAGGCGCCATCTCTATAAGGCCGCGCAAGAAACAAAACTCATCGCATATAGTTCTCTCATCCGTCCTCAACTCGAGTATGCATCCATTGTCTGGAACCCCCATCAGTTGTATCTAGAAGAAAAATTGGAAGCTGTTCAGAACCGGGCTTCACGTTCCATTCTCCGCAATTATCAGCCTACAAGTTTTAACGCAATGAAAGCAAAATTAAACCTCCCTCTTTTAAAACACAGGAGAAAAGTATCGCGTCTTACCCGCCTGCACAAAATATATTATAATTTTCCTATAAAAAAAGATGAATATGCCCACCTGCCGTCCACATCTCCCCCCGCACTGACCATCCATTCAAAATTCAACTGACTACGCCTAGGACTAACCCATTCAAATTTTCTCCCTTGCAATGGACCTTTTCCGAGAAGCGTTCTGCGCACGTGCGAGCGCCCGATGCCAAGCGGTGGAGGTCGGCACGAAAAATCGAAGAAGTTCGGAATGAGGCTGTAGATCGACGAGTAGAACAAGTAATTGCAGCATATATATAAATGTGTTACACAAAAAAAGAAAGTGGACGGAAAGAAAAACACGACGTTTGGGTGGACGCTACGGATTTCCCTCTTTACAGTCGCGTTGGGCACGCGACGCTGCTCAGAGAGCGAAGCAACTGGTAGCGTAGCTCCCATTATCGATTGGTAGCGCAGGTAGGTCACTTCCTCGATTTTTAGTTCGTGCAGCCACCGCCTGGTACCGTCGGTATTTGGAAAAAGGTCCAATGGCTATTACTGATTGGAACAACCTCCCGGAAGCTATTGTGAGCGTCACAGAATGCAATAACTTCAGATCCACCTAGCGTCCTGTTTGTACGCGTTTTCAAACATCCAAGCCTTTTTTCCTGTTTGTGTTATTTTGAGTGTTTAAATATGCCCCCCCCCCCCCTTATGTAAAGCCCCCTGTGGGCATTTAAGGGATGAATAAATTAAATGAAATGAAATGAAATTCAAACGTGACTCGCGCATGATCTAACACTAAAGCGCCATCTTTATGGTCGCGCCTTGCAGACGCCGAAATCAACATTAGATGGTCGCGTCTCAGGGACGCTCTCGCGGTCCCTGGCCGAGTGCAACAGGCCTATGCGGTGAGCAAGTCGTCTGCTTTTTGCGCAGGAGTTCCAGTGACGTCAAAACGACGCCGTGCTCTGACTGACCTAATTGAAAGGATAGTGGGTAGACGTCAATATTAAATGCCTTGACGTCTGCCCGATATTTTTTTAATCAACGAATAAGAGCTCGGCGTTCTGACATTATCGCAATCCCTGTGTAAGAAGCAGAGGAACTTCCGCTCCGCATAGCGCGCGAGCCCCTGTTCGAAGCAAGCCTATAGGCCGGTTTCTCTCGGCCAGGAGGCGCTGTAGCGTCCGCGAGACGCGACCACAAAGGAGGCGCCTCGTCTGCAAGACGTGACCATTTAGTGCTGTCGTGAAGCTGCGTCCAAGCGTCCCCATCGTGCACGATCCACCTGCGTATAGAAGCGTCTGGTCAGCGTCCCGCCACGGGCGCTAACACGGCGTTTGAAAGAACGCAATGCGACGCACAACGGAAACGCGACCAAGAAATATCAGATTTTCCTCCCCAGGGGCACTGCTCAAAAATTGAGAGCTACATGTCTATGTGAGCATCTTCCAATGCGCATTATAATGCATCTGAAAGGACAAAAAAAAAACAAAGTTGCGCTCCTTCTGTATTTTCTGTTCTGGTTGCTCTTTTTTTTGTATGTGTTTTTTTCTTGTCTTTTTTTTCATAGCGTTTCCGAGCAAAGTCTACGAGTGTCGCAGCGCACAAGCAGATCGCGACATATAAATAGTCGCTTCTGCAAGCCAGGTGCATTAGCTGCTAAAAATTTCAGAGCTACAAGCATTCCGCAACAAAATGACGGGAACATACCGGGACAATTCCGATGCTCTGACGTCTAGGCGAACACTCAACTGCTTTCACACTAAAAAATGTCTGTGCGTCTACTTTCACGCACAACACTCGGATAGCCAATCGGCGCAACTTACGGAGGAGCTCAGCGAATGACGATGCCGAAACATATGTTTAGACCAAAAAACGCAGTCTGAGTTGTGACATGTTTAGGGGTTAAAAGCGCTAAAAACGACGGACGAGTAGGAGAGACACACACCACAGAGCGCGTTTAACCCCTAAACATGTTCAACCAACTAGCCCAAATTCAAACCCTTCTGAGTTGTGACATTAAGCAATGCAAAACGTCACGCTTGCATTGCTTAATGTCACAACTCAGAGTGCGTTTTTTAATCTAAACATATGTTTCGGCATCGTCAGTCGCTGAGCTGCCTCCGTAAGTTGCGCTGATTGGCTCTCCGAGTGTTGTGCGGGAAAGTGTACCCACAGACTTTTTTTAGAGTGTTAAAGTGGCTGAAAGAAATTGGATGCCCCGTACACTAGTGCTACATCTAGGCAAAAACAAGGACTGTGCGTTCGGCGATCTGTAGCTCATCTTTGCAATAAATCACAGAACAAAAAACAAACGTTTTTTTTTTGTTTTTTTTTCTTTTTTTTTTTTTGCCGGCATTGTCTTTGAAGTAGAATGCTCAGAATGCACCAGTCCTCCTACGAACGCATGCGCCCGCGCAACATTTTGTAAGCCACGCACGTGCGACTTTTCTTTTGTCGCAAACTATATCGGCTGAGGAGATACTCTTATGAATGTCACGGTGAACGCAAACATGGTTCGCCCTCATCAAAACAGACGAGTTCAAGGATCTGCGCGTTGTAGGTGACTACTGGCAAACGTCGGCAGCCACGTTCGTTGTCGTTTAAAATGAAAGCGGAAGCGCTGGTCTCGTGATATTTATCCGAAAAACAAGTTAGATCACGTTGCTCCTTAAACTAACAAATATGCCGAGCAAAGGACCACCGCAGCACACAGCAACGATCGTCCACGCGTCGATCACCGGTCCAGGTAATTACAGCTGAAAGGCACTGGGCGGGGACTAGAATTCATCTAGGTAAGTTCTGTCTCGCTAAAAATAACTCTATCAGTATTTTGTTAGGCGAAAGTTTGCGTCTTGACATGTGATTTCTATTTATAATCGCTGACAGCTCAGAAGAAAAAAAGGAGAGAGAGACACGGCTTGGGGGGGGAGGGTTTTTATGTTCGCGCTACTTGCTTCATTATTGCTTCTTCAATGCTCTTATCGGCTCATGTTGCGATCTAATTGGCTGCGCAACAATGATTAGATGTTCGGGACTTGCCACGCCCTGCGTTTCTTAAACTGACAGGGACTGTAAGCCTCAGAAAAAAAAAAAAAAATTCATCGGAGGTTTGTGTCTCTTTGAAGATTCGCAAGGAATTCTGGTGCGCCGTAGCAAACCGAAGGTCCCATAAAGCAGCCATGACTTAGATTATTTCTGAGTGCGTTTACTTTAAATAAAAAAAAATAAAAAAAGACATTTCAGGGAATATTTTTGTATGAATTTCTACCGGTTTTTGCTCGTCTTCAAAATTGTTTTACGTCAAATAACTTCAATTGTCAGTTTCGATATGTAGTTTTAAATATGTATAGGTTTCAGTTTTTTTTAATTGCCTAATTTGCTATATATTAGTTACATCGTTAATGGCTACATCGTTTAACACCACAAATATTATCGTGCAGACTAGGTAAACTATCATCAAGGCGCAAGGTTCGTTTTTTCCTTTTTATAATAACTAAAAAATTTATGTTTTTGAGGCAATTTGACTCTTCCATCGTTGTTTAAAAAATTAGGCAGAACAACTTTCTAGCTATGCTAAAGTTATTTGAACCTAGCAAAACACCTAAATGCGCGACCTATGATGGCCGCCCTAATCTCAAAATAATCTCTGGTTCATATATTCATTTATTCATTTATTTATGCAGGTTACCTCGAAGCGGCTACAAGGGATTATTGCAAAAAGGAGGCTTACATGCTGTTTCATAGTTACCAAGAGACCGATCTCACCAGCCATGTTTGACTACGCCACCGCTGTCGCAATGCGTCGAGGGAACTTTAGTGTTTCTGCACGTGCGGCAACCCCGCTGAAGCTCTGCTCGTGTAGACCACAAGACGGCACGAGCCCTTTCGTGCACTGCCATGTACCTCCTGTGAACTGAAGGTATGGTGGCGTCACGCATGCGCCGAACGCTTGGTGATATCAGTCTACTGTGACGAGCCGTAAAAGACGACTCGTGCGGCTCGTGCGAGCTCCGTTGCCAACCTTGCGAGCGCGAGGAGAAGTTCCGCGTAGAATCTTGGAGGTTGGTTGTATTTCCCGAGCTTGGTGCCCATTTCTCTTGAAGACCACGAGAAATCGCCACATATGGCGCCCGAACAGGGACTAGGGTCTTTAGGAAATTCACGTTAGCAATTTATGTGGGGACGGCGCTCACTTCGACCAGGTCTCCACCAACCACTGTCGCCTGGACGGCCAAGGTTTCAAAGTAACTCCAAGATGGCGGAATGTTCCATCGAAGCTTTCCGAAGGCTGGATGACGATGCCGAGGACGCCCCATACCAATCAGTCGTCAGCGAAACGGAGATCCTCAAAGCCGAAGTGGAGCAGTTGCGCTTACAGCTAGCAGAGCTCAAGAACGCGACCTCTGCGCAAACCGATCGACCGGCTGGAGCACATATCGCGACCTTTCGACGACGCCGGTAACAGCTATAGGCAACAGATAATTTGATCTGCGGACAGCTGGCACCTGCCGTAAATAGTCTTGATCAGCTCGAGGCAAAGATGGGGAGCACTTCGTCGTCAGTATCTCTGTGCAGCATGAGCTCTATCGAGAACGTTTCCGAGAGCGAGTACGCCAAGAAAAAGAGGCCCAAGGCGCCCAAGAAAAAAGCTTGCGTTCAAGCTGAGTCAGCCGCAGACGCTGCAGTCGCGTGAGATCGGCCGACAAGGTCACTGATTAACGTGACTGTCAGCTCGGTTCCTCAGCTAGGCAAGGACGTCATTTTCTGGTTTCACCAGATAGGTTTCCGGTTCCAGACGTTTAAAGTCGCACCAAGTGAGGCCATCCAATTGATTGTATTCAAGCTATCATCTAAGGATGATGTGGGTGAGGTACCACCTGAAGACAACCAAGGTAACGACGTGGGAGCTAATGAACACCGCTTTCCATCGTCGTTACAACCTGGACAACAAAGTCGCAGAAAGAGAGAAGATGTTCGGCACAAGTCAGCGTTCGGGAGAGTCCTGCACAGACTTCGCCTTCCGCGAACTGGACCTCGTCGACGAGTTCGTTGGATGAGTTGCTGGACTCATTTCTCCGCTTAGACCAGGTAGTCTTCAGCCAACCAAAGACACCGGCATTGACTGTAGCTGCAGAGCCAGTTCAAGCTGCGCAGGAAACCAAGAAAGCACCCTCGTTCCCGATCTTGAAGCAGGACCGGTCGCCGCCTCGTCAGAACGCGGACGACGGCCAATGTCAGAGCCTCTTTCTCCACGTGGGAAGTAAAAGAAGCAGCAAGTGTCGCCTAAACGTACGTCAAAGCTTCGCAGGATTTTCCGGGTTTTTCGTTTCGTCAACCGGAAGTTTGTCCGCTGTGCCACTATTGTAAGAAGAGATGCCATTTCGTCACGCGGTGTCGGCAGGAGCTCACACCAGAATTTTTAGAGTGTCAACAGCGCTTTGAGTCCGCTGCAGCACCGACCCAGGGAAACAACGAAATAATGCCTCTGACGCCTGCGAGGGGTCATCAGTAGTTCGTCGCATCCTATGTGGCGCAGCAGTGGGCACCAAAAAAATTCAGGTTCAACTGAACGGACAGTCTTTGACAGCTTTCTTGTATTCGGGGTAATGAGAAGTCTCATCAACGTTTCTATCGCCGACCAGTTGCACCTTCAAACTCAACCTTCGTCTATACGTCTCCGTGGTGCAAGTGGTCAATCCCTCACGTGCCTCGGTGAAGTCACTGCCACAGTGACAGCTGACGGACAGACGCTCAACCAGGCATTCATCGTGGTCCCACATCTGGAGGAAGAAAAGTTGTTCCTTGGTTACGATTTCTTGACAGCGTGCAAGGCCATGATGGATTGGGATGCAAATAACTTTTTGATTCCTTCGCCTGCGACATGGCATAAGGTAATTTCGGTGACGGAGCAGCTGATATCTCCGTGGTCCCGAAAGCTTGTTCAACCACGCCTGAAGAATCCTGTTCGAAGACAATCAACGAAGATAGAAGTGAGCGGCACAAAATCGCTCTACCAGCGCCACTGCCTTTTTAAACCCATGGTTATGGATAAGACTGAGAGCACATTCTACGTACTCCTGGCCAACCCTTCATTTCAACCTGTGGCTCTACCCTCTGATGCTACTGTCGAAGTCGCTAGGGGGGGTCACAAGGGTCGAAGACATCGAGCTTAGCAACGACTAAACTGCGTCCATCTTGAGTTGCTGAAGCGTGCCTTCGCCAAAGGACCTGGATCGCCCGAATGCTTTGGAAATCGTCGGCTCTCAACATCATCCGCTATCGGTTGAGGGTGTCACGTTCAACATTGGTTCAACGCTGGCACCTGAAGAGCTTCTTGCAAAAAAACACGACCTGCTTCGCGCGAGCCAGCACTGACGTTGGTAACTGTCGGCTTGAGCAGCACTCCATTCCGACAGGCAATGCGAGACCTACCTCCCAGAGACCACATCGACTGTCGCCGGCGCAGCGTGATTTTGTCAAGCGGATGATCAAGGATCTCATCGATGCCAAGATTGTGCATCCATCGCGCAGTAAGCCCTAGTGTTCCTCCCCCGCGGGTAGACTGGGACCGCACCGCAACTACTTTTCATTTTTTTCCTGCATCTGACAATGCTGCCTTGAGTATACCTTGTAGAGCAAAGTCGGTTGTTGACAACCGACCACCACAACCTGACCAACTCCCGGTCCTTCGCGAAGCGGTGGCTTCAATGTTGGCGTCGGGTCTCCTTCGGGCCTCTGTACGCGGACCCTACTTGAGCCCCATTCAATTGGCGTCCAAGTCGTCCACAGAGTCCCGTTTTGTCTTGGATGCCAGCCACCTTACTCCCCATTTACCAGCCCCGTCTTTTCGCTTGGACCCTTTGCCTAAAGTCCTCCTCCAGATCCCCCTTCCACCTCAGGCCATTTTTACTAAGGTGGATTTGGCGGAGGCCTTTTATCACATAGAACTACACCCCCAAGCGCAGCGTCTTACTACCTTCCGTCTCGAAGGGCGTTACTACTCGTTCACGCGTCTCCCTTTTGGAGTCCGCCCTGCACCATTCTTGATGCAGGCCTTTGCTACGGCAATGGCCCGCTCACTGCGTGACCGCGGCATTTGGGCATGGTCATACATTGATAATTTTCTGTTGGCCCACTCTGATCCCGTTTTCCTGGCCCAGCAAACCCAGCGCTTTGTGGCCGACCTTGTATCCTGTGGTTTTGTGGTTAACCCACATGGCACTTACCAGCCCTACTCGTGACATTCAGTTTTTGGTTTTCCGTTTGGACACTCAGTAGGGCACCATTTCCCACACGCCCCAGCGCATCCAGTCCCTCTCTCACACCCTCCGGCTCCTCGAGAGTCCTTGCTCCCTGGCCCTATACCAAAGACTGGCAGGATTCTGGTGTTTTTTTTATTTTTTTATTTGTCTTTATATCGGTCGGGCTCCCATGCCTTGCGACCGCTCTTCGATGCCGCTGTAACGGCCATCCCTCCGCCTGTGTGCTGGACTAAGAATTTTTCTTTTTTGTGGCGAAAACTACCCCACGCGGTGCCGCTTGTGCCTACTCCCCCGCATCACGTGTTGTTCGCCGATGAATCCGCTACTGCTCTGGGTGTCATCACCTCTACGGTCACCCTTGCCGTCATCACCCAGCCCGACCCTCGCATCTTCCTCCGTGAGGCCTTTGCATGGACCGTTGCTGCCATCTTGGCCAAGCTGGCCAAAATCATCTACACCGACAACCGTGCCTTAAGAACGGGCATCACTACACGCCATCTTCGTGCACTCCCTTGGGAGCTTTCTGTTACCATTTCTTTGACAATAAAGAAGGAGATCTGATCCAAATAGATCCCTACTGAGCTCAACCCCGCCGACATGCCCTCACGCCTACTTCGCTTTGATTCCGCCCACTAACTACTCTGATTGGTTGAGGGCATGCCGGTGGGGGAGAGGAGGGTTCCAATGTAAAAGAAAGGACACCTCCTCTTCGGGTCAGTTGGGACTTTGGAGCGGAACGGTCAAGAGTGTGACCTTCTCCAACGGGTTCCAGGTGTCGAGACCCAAGTTTCAAAGCGCGTACGTAGCCGATGCCTCCAAAACGGAACTACCGGACGCTCCGCTCTCACTCTGCGAGGCCTGCTGAACGAGGAGGTGCCCCCGACAATGGAGTCTCTCCTCCACCAGCTACGCCGGCTGGCCCTTCGGATCGCCAACCCTTCACAACATATCCCGCACCTCCTTGTTGGAATCATCCTCTCCCCCGCCGGCATGCCCCCAACCAATCACAGTAGTGAGTGGGCGGAATCAAAGCGAGGTAGGCGTGGGGGATGTCGGTGGGCATCCCCCTTGGTCTTTGTCCCAAAAAAGGACGGATCAAGACGAACGTGCGTCGACTAGATAAGGATCAACACCATCACTGAAGACACTGTCTACCCCTTTCCGCGAATTACGGACGCCCTGCAGACTCTGACGGGGGCAAGTGTTTCTCTGTCATAGACCAGGTGCCGCTTGCTAGAAAGTCTTGACTCAAGTCTTGGCTCAAGTCTTGACTCAGGCGCCTGGCGGTCTCGGCTGAGACTGTCTCAAGTTGTGTCTCAACTCTTTCGAGCAAGCGGCCCCTGGTTTCTGGTTCTTATCGAATTGTCATGCAGCTAGAATATGTCGAGAAAACGGCCTTTTTTACTCCATGGGGCCTGTATGAGTTCTTGATGATGCCATTTGGACTCAAGGGTGCTCCGTTTACCTGTCAGCGTGCGGTAGACACTATTATCGAGAATGCCAAGTACGACCACGCACTTGTCTACATGTACGATTCTGTTGTCTACAGCAAGACATTGGACGAGCATGAGACACACCTGCAAAACATTTTTTCCAGGTTCCACGAAGCAAACCTGAAGTTCTAGCCACAAAAGTGCTTTTTTCTTTTGTACGTCAGTCATGTACCTTGGAGATATTGTCACGAAGCATGAAGTTTCTCCAGACTCTTCAAACTTTGCAGCTGCCCATAGGTTTCCGGCTCCTCGCAACATCCAGAAACTTCAATCTTTCATGGGCCTGACATCTTACTTCCGAAAGTTTATCCCGAATTATTATTTTTGGTGTTCCTTTGCGCGAAATTCTCAAGAAAGAAACAAACTTCGTCTGGAATGAAGAACAAGATGCAGCGTTTGGGCCCTGAGGATGCCCTGTGTGAGTCACCCCGTCAGCTTTTCTCGGAAGACGCAAGCTTTGGCGTCCATGTCCGCACCGACGCTTTCAAGCTTGGGCTGGGAGCATTGCTATTGCAAGAGGTCGATGACGGAAACTTCAGACCTGTAGTGTACTTGAATCGCCCCCTCCAAGGTTAAGAGTCTAACTACACATCGACAGGGATGGAAGCTCTTGCCGTCGAGTGGGCTCTGGATGAGCTTCGCCCGTACCTCATGGGTTCTAAATTTTAAGTTGTTACCAACCACCATCCTCTTTGCTGGGCGATGGGGTACAAGGAGGGAAACTAATGCTTACTGCACTGGTCACCCCTCCTGCAGGAGTTGGATTTCGAGGTCATCTACAAGTCAGGAGCTCTACACAGAGCACCAGATTGCCTTTCCCGGACTCCGCAGTCAACACGGGAGCTAGGTGACAAAGTTCTCTGGATCACGTCTCCTGCCTTCCTGCAACGGGCTGAAGATCTTTCACGTGGCCAACATGAGGATCCGTATTGACAGTACGTTCTCAAACTTCTGGACGGAAGTACTGGCACACGCAAACAACAGAGGCGAGCACAGCACAAGTTCGCCATTCATAACGGAGTTTTTTAGAGGAGGTTTCAAGGCCCCATCAATCAACGTTTCTTGGTCTGCCTTCCTGACTCAAAGAAAGCCGAAGTTTTGCACGAATTCCACGGAGGAAACTACGGAGCGTACATGGGCATAAAACGCACCTTCAAAGTTATTTGCACAAAATATTTCTGGCCGAAACTCTTCAGAGACGTAAAGAAGTTTGTCACGCATTGCGATCTCTGCCAACATATGAAGATGGTGTCTGCGGCACCTCTGGGACCGCTGCAACCGATTAAAGTCCACTCCCCGTTTCGCACGGCAGAGATAGATATTGTTGGACCATTTAAGACATCTTAAGGCTACAAATACATCATCGTCGCCATCGACTACCTCACGAAATTTGTTGAGGCCAAGCCTGTACGGAACATTGAAGCGGTTACGGTACGAAAATTTATCGAGAGTCGAATCATTCTAGAGCACGGTTGGCCAGCAGTGATTGTCACTGATCGCGGAATTCAGATGATGGCACGTTCGACTTCGGCGTACCTTCAACACCGTGGCATTAAGCACTCGCCTCCAACAGCGTACCATCCTGCTGCGAACGGCCTCTGCAAGCAGGTGAACAAGACGCTCAAACCGATAATCGATTTGACTACAGCCGTAGGCGACAAGTGAGCTGACGTCCTTCCCTACGTTGTCTTCTGCTATAATACCGGATTCCAGGACACCGTTCGTCAGACACCTTTCTTCCTTGTTGGCGGACGTGACCTGCATGATGGCGTTTATGGCCGCCAGGAGCTCGCTGAACTACGTGATGCATCTGACTATTCAGTCGTTGTTGCCAAGAGACTGAACCGAGCTCGGAAACTGGCCGCCAAGCATATCAAGCTCACTCAACAAAAACAAAAGAACTACTTCAACAAAGGACGCAAGGACGTCACTTCGAGAACGGCTAGCTCGTATTGTTAGAAACACCACCCGTGGGGCTCAAGGCAACACGACGGTTCACTGGCCCCCATTGAATTGTGAGCCGGCTCTCTCCTAGGAACTACGAGATTGAACTCATGGACTGTAATGACCGCGAGGAAGTGCACGTGGAGAAACTGAAGCCGTATCTTACACCAATCGCTGAGTTTGCACAACCTCTACCCGAGGATTGAGATTTTTGAATTTATAGTGTGTTTATAGGGTGTCTTGTCATTTAGCATCTTGTATGCACATATTTATTCACTCCCGTGCATATCTCAAAGCGCGGTATTTGTTTAATGTTGTTCTGCCTTTGTCTTTTGAAAGCGCACTGTCGGGTCGACAGTTTCTAAAACCCCGGCATGTGACGAGCTGCAGAAGACGACTCATGCGGCTCGTATGAGCTCCGGTGGAACGCGTGCAAGCGCGAGGAGAAAGGAAAAAAAACAGAAAAAGAGAGAAAAAAGTTTTGCATGGAATCTCGGAGGTTGACGTGTCTTTCCTGAGCTCGGAGCCCTTTTTTCTTGGCGGCCACAAGAAATCGTCCCTCGAATACAAAGTACTTTGGAATTTTCAATTTCCACAAGTTTCAATTGTAATGCTAACATAAAGGGAAACAAAAAGTAATCATAAAAGAGCCTACATTTGAACATCAATACTCAACAAATGGTTAAACAAGAACTGCTCTTGAGGTAAGGAAACTCCAGAGCACTGCTTTCATTTGGTAACTCGTTTCATTTGTTCGTCGTGAAAGGAAGAAATCAACGTTTATACACGATGTTCATTCTTCATAGATACTCTCCAACTTTTTTTTAGAGCGGTAGCACCTTTTTTGTGGGAATTAAGAGGCAATATATACTCACTTCTGTCCAATCCGATGTAACTATGAAATATGGTGGCAGACAGCTTTAATCGCATGGAGCGCCTTCTGTGAGCTAGAATACAATACAATGCAATTTATTTTCTTTTTTGAACACATTTCGCTCTGTACCCATGTAAGCGAAGAAGGCTTGTGTGTGGGACGTGGCAGGTGACTAAGAACCAGATTTTGCACAGTTTTAACTCACTATATGAGTTTAATTAAACAAACAAATTATAAGAAAAGAAACGGTTCATACACACCTACACTATAACCGATGGAACGGGCCTCTATTAGGTACATACTGCTATTTAATAATGTATCTAAAATCGTTGTTTTAATAATCAATATAACTCATACAGTCGTTACGGTCGTATGTTGGTACTTTTTATTAATTCACACTTTTTAATTTTTCTGTTCATTGATCCATTTTCTTGCCATTTTTTTCAAAGCATGTGGATATTTGCACTCAATCAGCTCCTCAGGTAGTTAGTTAAAAAAGTTTAGGCACATAATATTTTCTTGTAGCCTCTCCATACTTTGTCTTTATTAATGGTTCAAAATATTTCCTATTTCGTAGTAATGTTCTTTCTTTAACAATTTATATTTTGTGGTAATTGATTAAAAAAATTGTGTGATCAGGTCATATTTCAATTGATCACTAAAGTAAAATACGCCTGTTTCTTTATGTATATCCTCTATTAAATCTTTTTTTTTTTTATTTGGCAACCCATTCTTTTGAATATCTGTTTTTTGAGAGTTGTGGGATTCTTTAAGGAGATCCCTCTATATTAATAATCGCCGCCCCATCGGTATGCCTTCCGCCCGTCACCCAGGGAGTTACACACTGCAACGAGAAGACAGCGAATGGGTTTACTGTACCTCTCGGTTGCCCGTCGTCGAGAGCCGGTAGTCCGGGCCTGCCGGCCCTTGTTATCGCCCGTCGATCAGAGCTCACAGTCGGGGTCCGTGTCCAGGCCTGCGGATCGCCTTTCCCACGCCAGCGCTGCGTAGGCTGTCTGTCCCGGGCTATCAATGCCCGAGTCTCGCTGCGGAACCACCGCGGGATCGTCGTAGCCCAGGTCATATGGCCCGGGCTCGCCGTTTCCACCGGTCTTGCTCCAGACCTCGCTGGTGGACCGCTCCGGGGTTCGTTATGGGCCAGGCTAGGCAGCCTGGCTTTGACGTTCCTTGTCCAGCTACCAGCCTCGCTCAGCTCGCACTGTCTCGCGCCAGCTCGTGTCTTCTCCGCCGGCCGCCTGTCACGTGCCCTCTGCCTCGTCTTTCACCCTCGGCTCCCACAGAGTTTCAACTTTTTTTAGGTATTTGACACAGTGACCATAGACAGTTATTTTATACTGTATTACAGATTTTCCTAATGAGTTATAAATCATTTTATGTAGAGAATTGGGGACCATATCTTGAATGTGAAACATATAGGCCGTCAGCGTCCTTAATGTTTTGCAAACTTGCTCAATCTGAGAGTCCCAGTTAAGATGTTGGTCCATATACAATCTAAGGTATTTTACACTTTTTGCATATTCAAATGCTGGGCATGAACAGTTATTACAATATGTATCGTGCATTTTATTGGGTAATTCGGATAATAGTATTTTCCTAGGGTCTCTAAAGCACATTATTTGAGTTTTCGAAGTATTTACAATAATCTGATTTTCACAGTACCACTGAAAAATATCGTGAATGTCTTCTTGTACTTCTCGAACGGCGACTTCATAATTTTTGTGAGCGTGTACAATCTGAAGTTCCCATTTTTTTCTCTGAAACCCTATTGCGTGTCAACTAACATATTATGTTTCGCGATAAAACTTCGAAGTATTTTATTGAGGTATTTTTCTATTATATAACTGACTACCGAGAATATACAAACTGGTCTATAATTAAGTCATTTATTTTTCTCGCCCTTCTTATATATTGCCGCGCGCACAGCTGGCCATGTAGGCAGCGCGCGCGTGGCCTAATGGTTATCGCGCTTGTCTCCCACGCTGAAAGCCAGGGTTCGATTCCTCTCAGCGACGTGTCATTTGTTTATTCCTGCAATTTAGTGTTCTGGAAAATTCAAGAATCATGTTGCTTGCTCCAGGCCCGAATTTTCTACGCGTTGAACCTTCTGTGCCGATCATTCCAGAAGGCTACGCGCGTACATAAGGGGCTTCGCGTGGCGAGACAGAGTCAGCTTCCGGCTCGGCAACACTTCCTTTGATTTCCTTCTCCCAAGACTGACTGACTGAGCCAGAGTCAGTCTCGTCCCTGCGGTTTCGCCGACATCGACGCCCGCGACGCTCTGCTGTTTTCTTTGGTACCCTTTTATTTTTGGCACCAATTCGCCACATTAAACGTTTATTTCTTCCCGTTTATTTATTGTTTTTTTGGTCACCACCCTTGACAATATTGACCGAAGAAGTCTTAAGTTTTTCAGGAATTATGCCACTTGAGAATATGCAGTTATATAGCTGGATCAGAACTGGTTTTATTATGTAAATGTAGCATTTGATGTCCCTTGACCTTATTTGATCGTATCCCACTGCTTTATTAGTTTTGATTTGGCCCACGATTTTGATTAGGTCGTTCTCAGTCATCCCTGGAAGAAGAAGTGAATAACTGATTTTGATTTGATTAGGTTGCCTTTCTGTTGGCATAAAGCAAAGTTTTTCAATTGGTTGCAGATATTCTGTATTGAATTCATTTGCAAGCGTTCCCATGTGATGATAATTTCTAAAGTTAACTTTAATTACGTCTTCTACCAATTTTTTCCTTTTTCGTCCTAGCAGTTGATTAACTAGCGACCAGCATTGTGATATGTCCTTTGTTTCTGGAAGTTTGTTCCAGTAGTAATTTCTTTTCGTACATCTTATAGTGGAAGTCGCTTTGTTCCTAATTGCTCGATCATTTCTTTTATATGTTCTTTTATTCGGAAAACGCTTCAAGAGCTGCCAGGCCTTCGTTTTTTTTTCTTTATTAGGTCGTCAATCTTTTTAGTTATCTATTCATTTTGTTCTTTACGTCTTTTTTAACTACTTTTTTTGTGTTGATCTTTCATAAATCTGCTTAAATATGTCTATAATTTAATAATATAGTTTCTTCTGGATTCTGTTCTTTAGAGATTTCTTCCCAGTTGATTTCCTGTGTGTATGTATCTATGTTTTTATTACTAATAAAGGAACTCTCAAGATATGCTTGTCGTGTAGTTTGAAAGAAGTTTGAAATAGTTACTGCCACAAATTAGTGGTCGGCTACTTTCTCTGTGATAAATTGTCCCCCAGATTTCACTTCTTTTTTCCGTGTATGTATATGACCTGTGCATGATTGTGTTATTCTCCCTCTATACATTTCCTCTCTTGTGAAATCCTGTATAATCGTCTCTAGACCGGATAGTACCATGTTATCAAAGTAATTATTTGTCACCGGATTCGAACTATGTGTGTCAATGTTTATGTCACCTACTACAATCATATCATTTTCTTTATTCTCGTTTAACCGTTTATTTATATCATCTATGTTATTACCTGTATTTCCTTGTGGCGCTCGATACAGACTTAATACTAAAATAGTTTTCTGTTTTTTTCATGTTCGAAGTGAAAAGCCTCTGTTGAGGAGAATTTAATCTTTTTGCTTTTATTTATTGTTAATTTAAAATTTATTATGACCATAGTTTCACCTCCTTTTCGGCCGTCTCTACTCTCTGACAACACTTCAAAGTTATCAAGAACAAAGAGCGTCTCTTCCTCCGGCTTTATATTTGTTTCCAAAAATACAAGAACATTTAACTTGTCTAGGTAAAGTTCCACCAAACTGTTAATTTCATTTCAATGCTTCTTCAGACTGCGGAAAATGGCATGTAATAAAACAAAACAACAGTCATCAATAGTAGCGGATACACTTGTCCATCACCTTGTAAAAGATGAATACTTGCACCCATTTTGGTTTTATCTTATTTTATCGATATCATTATGCGTCTTGATACGAATCCCCCGATCACCGTCATGTTTCTTTACATAGGTGCAACCACCTTTGTGCCACGTGTAGCGATATTCCAGTGATTTATCTTTTTCTCTAGCTTCAAAGGAAAGCTTTTTGTTTATTTAGGTTAGGTTCCCTTGCAAGTAAATGTCATTAGAATCTTCCGATCGCAGTTTGTTCTTGCTTTTAGCCATTCGTCTCGTCTGCTCCGGTTCAAGAATCTAATCTTTATCGGGAGTGTTTTTTCCTTTCTTCATGGAACGCGGTGCACTGCATCAACGTCCTCTTTCTTTAATCTCGTTACTTGCAGTTTGTCCGCAACACAACTCAGTTTTTCCATTAGGTCCTCGTGTTCACTGACAAGAATACCGTATACTTCGATGTTGTTGAACCTGGCGTATTGCTCGATGTTGTTTATGTCTTGCTTTAATTTGTTGATTTCTTCGTTAGCTGGGCTACTTTCTTGATTTTTGTCGCTCTTGTTTTTATCTCGGTCATTTTTGCTTCCTGCACGGGTAGTTTGTATATAGCCTCGTCATATCTGTCCGACATTTTTTGTACCTTTCTTTCAATTTCTTGTGCAGTTTTTTTTTTACACTCGCCAATTTGTCGACCTTCTTTTCTAGTGGACCAAGAACCACTAACATTTGCGCATTTTTTGCTAATTTCTTGTGAATATCAAGTTCGCCATGTGATGCATTTGTTTCCAAATCGCTTGGTTTCGACTGCTTTTTCGAAATGCGGCATGTCTGACATGTCCTGCTTCCTCTCAGGGTAGTTGATTTCTTTTTTCTTTCACTTTACTCTTAGGCACGCCAGAGCAATTTCCTAAATGATAGCTGAATCGACATCCAATACACTGTATGTCCTTGCCATCTCCCTCCAACTTTAGATTACAGTTCAAATAAATATCATCATTTTCCCTCCCTGAAGCCATTCACAATACCAAAACACCCCTCGCAGTCAGCAGCAGGTTTTTTTTTTCTTTTCTTTTTTTGAAAAACACTTGTAATGTGTGATTGTTGAGTTCTCACCTGTAAAAGTTTGGGTGTTACTCTCTGTTGTAGCTCCTGCCGCTGACTGCGATGGCTGCCTGGTGGGAAGCTGCTTTTATCCCTTCTAGACGACATACACGGTCCCGTGACCACTGTTGCCTTTCGTTGATCCTTGTTGCTGTATTATCCTTGGCAGCGATTCCGTGAGCGATGATCAGTATCGGCATCGTCTTTCGATGGCGCTCTTGGTCCCGCTACCGATGATGTGTTTCGTCGGTCCCTTGGTGCTGCCTGGTCATAGGCAGCTGTCTCTCCGATATCAGTGCCAGTGGTTTCTGTAAAAGTTTGGGTGTTACTATCTGGTGTAGCTCCTGCCACTGACTGCCTAACTAAGGTAGTTAGGTCAAGATTGTTCTTAATGAGACTAACACTCAGACTAAACTTATAGTTACCCGATATAAACCGGGCACCTCAGTTTTGAACCTTTTCTAGATTGCCCATAAGATCGACTAGAAAAGATTTTGACTGTTTAATTTAAGAACTAAACATTTGCAGCAACTGATGCTTACAGTTCCGTTCTAGTATAAAAATCAACCCAGCATACAAATATATTTGTTTTTGTCGGTGTTGCACTTTATTGGGACAAGGATGATTCGACAACCTGAAGGGGGTAGGTTCAAGAAAGGAACTTACTAAAACAAAAAGAAAACATATTCGTCGGTTGGTATTAGCAGATCGCGCAATTTCCCAAAGGGATCGAGCGTCTGTTTTGCTCTGTCACTACACTTCGGGTAAATCAAGTCCTTGTAAGCACACTCCCACCGCAGGTGTCGGACTGGGCGGTGGGAACGCCTGCACAACGCTCATTTGGAAACTGCGTGCTATTAATGTTTAATATTTACACTTATGTACTCTGTATCTCACGTATCACATTTCCTAAATGTCATCGTAAATAATTACGACGACGACGCGCGTGTAAAAAACGCAAAATATAACATAATTAAATGTCTTGCGACGCAGTGGAGCACGGTGAGCACTGTTTCTACCGCTTGGCCAGGAGAAACCGTGATTAAGGTCGTCGCGAGCACTTGATATGGTTTAGGTTGACTGTACGGAAGCACCTGAAGTTGTTTAGGTTGACTGTGCGGATAGGCGACAGAGTTGAGTATCAGCATTTCCGAGTTTTTAGCATTTCCGTTTAATTTTTTTTTAATATTTATTTCTCGCCTGCTAGATGACGACATTGCACCTTGCCGAATACACACTGCCCTATTTTAAGAAATATTTCTTGGTCCTACTTACCTAAGATGGTTACAGAAACAATATAGACGCTTTAAACAAACGCTAGATTACAGCCATCATTGCTGACCTTCTCTTGTTTTACCAAGATACTGAGCCACTGAAGCTTGACTTGAAGAACCTCCACAAAGGTATATGCTAAGCAGAAGGGCACGGTAATTCTAAAATTGCAGTAACATGTCCTGCTGGGTTAATGATGAAGTGCAGTAAACAAAGAAAGAGGAAACAAGAAATGAAGGTAGGTTATGGCGGCGCCCAGGCACAGCTGCTTCGAAACGTCTATATAATCACGCTCTACTAGCTCCGTTGAGTGTACTGGAGTATATCCTGTAACTGAGACAAAATATGCTTTAAAGGGTATTAATCAAGATAAAAGTTTGCAAAGTGCGAGCTTCTACTAGGGCACGTTTTCATTTTTATGTATTTTTGTGGGTCTGATACGGAGCGATAGCACAATAAAAAAGAAGAACAAAGAAAAGAGTGAAACCGGAAAAAAGGGTCCTAATCCTATTAAGGTTCCAAAGATAGAAGGCACACACGCGGTCCTTTTACGAAACTACGATCGAATACAGTATTTGAGCTTAATAAACTCGACTTCCATCAGCCTGGTAAGTTTATATCCAACAAGAAAGCCGTATCTATTAACCTGGGTCGCTTCATATTGCGCTCATCGATCTTGCCTGGGTTGCCGGGACAACCTCTTTTTATTATTCCGTCTTCCGTTCGCGTAAACACAGACCACTTGAAAGTTCTTGCTTTTTTTCTGTATTCTCTAAGGGCAGATAGAGTCCCTTGTGGCAGTCAATAAAATGTCAGCAAAGAGAGACTTGAAGTGATGGAACGTGTATACACAACACACGGGACAGTTTATATAGTTGTAACTCAGCACATCCAGACCGTAGTAACGCCAAACTAAAAGCATCGTTGTTGCGATGGCAGTAAAAAGGGGGCTGAACCTGCTAAACACATATCATTTTTACACCTCAAATATACATTTTTATAAATTCTCACTCCTCGTCCTCATAACGTCTCTTTGTCGACTACTCGCCAAAGATACAGATTGCATTCGAGCCGCTTTTTAAAGGCGCAAAAATGTAATTTTTGTACTTTTTAATGTTTTTAGTGTTCTTTTTAATTTTTTTTTTTTGCGGCTGTTTATATGCATGTAATTATTATGTCTGCACTCATGCACCCCTTTGCATAATTTCTAAAGCAGGGACACATAGGCGATGAAAACGGGCGCCGCGCGGCTGCGTGCGGCAGTTTCCGTAGCAACCGGTGCAGGTGTCCCTAGGTGACTTTCTCGCGGCGCCGCGTGTCTCCGATCTCGTCGGTAGAAAAACACCGCATGGTGCGCTTAGCGGCAAGTGGCGAGCGCCGCCCGTCGTCTAGTTTTACGGCTAATATGTCCCCTGCTTAACGGCGGAGCAGGCGAACATGGAAATTAACGAACAAATAATGTAACAGTCTGTCTAAGACTACCTGGCATCACAACGTGTTCCTTCTATGTTAATAAGTAAAGTGATTCATTCAATATTTATGTTGCACTTTAAACAAGTCCACCTTAAAGGGCTTGTCAAGCCTAAAATGAGGGTCGCTAGTATTACATAAAAACGTTCTGGCACACCCGGACCTCCACGTGAAAGAGTCCAGAAAAGGTCCACCTCGCGATTCCTAGAATAAATCATATAAAACGCCTCTGTAAATTCCCGTATTGCAACTCACTTGAAAAATGAGTCGTGACGTAGCAGGATGAGGATGCCGTCTCCTTCCTACGCCCTCTTTCCTCCCGCCTATTGTCATCGTGTCGGTAGCATCGCGTCGCTCAACACGTCTCGGGTTCTTATCAGCAGCCACCGCGCGTTACAAGCAAAGGCAAAAAGACAAAAGACACAGAACGACAAACACTGATATGACTTAAAAGTCACGTTTCATCTTCTAATTAAAAAATACAAAAATGGGCCGGAATCGTTGATGCCGCCACGGTGTTTTTTAAATAACGGCCTTAGCATTTCGCCGCAGCGGTTATATTCTACAAAGCATGATGAATGCAGCCTCTCAGCACTTTTTTGCGGGGTGAGCATCCCCGAAACCCCCGTCCTCCTTTGCGCAAGCAGATCAGGTCACTTAGCGTGTGCATGAAGGACGGCGGGCTCACACGATTGGCTGGTTATAGAGAGCGACGGCGTGGCGTAACACCTACCAACCGAGGTGCAGTGGGAAACAGCGAGGCAGGGGCGTACTTGGGCCGCCAGCGTTGCGCCGCGTAGCGGCGGGTACGGGGGGGCCAAGGTGGGCTAATATTTACAAATGAGCCATCCGCAGACTGTCGCCGCGAAGCGGCGTTAACGGGGTTGGGGAAAGGGGGGGGGGGAGGGATTTAACACGCGCACTATAAACCGTTTTACTGCAAGGCGAAAGACGTTGCAACGTGAGAACTACTACTACGTGAGATCTGCCAACAAGGGCGAAAGAGAAAAGGGGTTTTCGGCGCACGCCGTCCCCCACTGCGCGGCGCCGAAAACGGCGTAGGGGGTCGTCTCTGGCGATCTTCGGTTGCTAGGCGTTACGTCACTCCGTCGCTCCCTAATACAGTGGGGCTGTGACGCTGTCCCGTAGCGACGTTGCGAACTTTATGTACGTGTCCTCCAAACCAGTCCAAGGTCAGCGCATGTACCAGAGAACTAATGCTAACGCATTAAAAACATGTTCATGGTTCCAAAACAAAAGAGAACACGAAAATGTACTCTGGAAATCTGCGCTCATCATATTGAATACTTCGCCAAGTATATAATTATTTGGCGGATAAAGAAATAGAAGATGCGCTGACACAGCAGTCATCGCGTCGCGCGATTTTCTGCCTCAATATTTCCTTTTTTTTTTTCTAATTAGAGGGTCGAACTCCGCTTCAATGCAGTGCATTTTGTGAATTGGATTCAAACCACAGTCTCGTCAGTGAATCTCTCCATTGCCAGAGACAGTATTGTTAGTGTTGTTATGATGCTTTTGCAGCCGATTGTTTAGACATCTTGCACTTTGTCCGACCAGAACCTCCTACACAAGGCATTTGGTCTAATAACAACATGTTTTTCTTTTTTTTTTTTTAATCCGTAAACTATACACTAAGGCGGTTTGTGCTGGTGAGTTATACGGCCAGGGTGGCAATATATAGGATGCTAATCTTAGCGATAAGCCGGATAGTTAACTAAAACGGCTTAATTAAATGGTTAATTAGTTGACATGTGGTTTTAAGTAGAAGCCTGCTAACCATCCTTTAAAACGTCAAAATCAAATTTTTAGAACGACTCGAAGCACGTGCGAAAATCGGGGGTGCGCCGAAGTTATCTCTCGTGCAGCAGGCGGAAAGCTAGCGGTGGGGAAAGGCGGATGATAACATCAGCGCTTCCCCGCCGGCTTGCTTTGCGCCTGCTGCCCGAGAGGGAACTTCGGTGCACCCCCGCGTTTCCCACGTGCTTCAAGTCGTTCTAAAATAGACTGATTTAGTAATTTTCGGTGATGCGCACCAAGTTTCTTGCTGAAACTTTATGTTTATTTGAACGAAGTATAAAGTTAAGTTAAAAATTTTTAGTTAAGTATCCGACTCATCGCGAACATTAGCAGCGTCTATAATGTCCCCCTGGCCGTATAACTCACCTGCACAAACCGCATTAGTGTTTCTTTCACGGACATTTTTTTTGTAATAAATCTGTTCGAAATATAATCAAACACCCGATATAAGCATACATAGGAGGCTCTGGTCCGACATACATTTCTGGTGTCTCTAGAGGGCGGCTCGATGTTGGGAAGGAGCGAAACCGAAAAAGGCGTGACGTCACGATTTGTGACTGTAGTATCTTGTTACGTTACAGGTTTTGTCGAGTGACGAAACGAAGAGGTGTGTTTCAAATCTGAGCTTCTCAAATTTATTTCCTGATGAAAACTAAGTTATTTTATGAAGTGAGCCTAGTAATGAAAAAAGACTACGACGATCAAGACTGGTGGGGATGAGAAGAAAGAAAAAGTAATATACAATAAAAGGGTCTGATTAACTTCCAAGCGTGACAAATTATAGTAGACCACTACATTTTTGGTTTGATAATTTAGCAGCGTAATGAAAGTACGTACTCTTGTGCTGGGCGTGAAGACACACGATCGCTATTTTTAAGCTGAAGAAGCCCTTGAAGTCTGCAGAAAACGTAGGCGCCTTTCTGGGGCAAATGTAATATATATATTTTGCTCATTATTAGGATATTTATGGCAAGGGGTTAATCGCTGATATTGTGAAAATGATACACGTGAGTCAAAACAGAAAAGAAACACACCAGGGTTGTTCGTTCAAGATATTGGATATCGGCGTGTTCCTCCGGATACTCGCGATAATTTATGTTCTGTAATTCAGCTTGCTCACAGTTAATTTTAGTTTATTATATTTTGAATATTTAACGGAGATTGCATTAATAATTGTTACCTAACAGAAATTTCAAGACGACGGAGTTTCAGTAAAAGTTTACTAATGTCTACCAGTGCCCACTAATTTGGGATACAACTTATAATTACAAATTAAAACGTGTGGTTTTTAATTTCTGGATACGGGTGACCATACGATCATCTAGCCCATTCAGACTACATATGTGGTCTTATTGCACGCACAAGTTACGGCCTTTTTTTTTATTTCGTGACTACGAGTGCCCGCCCAGTCACGACAACGCTGGTTTTGTGTATGGTAACATAAGTCATCACGCAAACGTTGTCCAACAGTAGGAAGGTGCGACCCATTTATGGGGAAGAAATAACAGAAATATACACGGGTGGATTCTGAGGGAATGCGCCAGCATGAACCTTCGGAACGACACGCATATCCCCTTTTGGGGAACGCTAAAGCAGACCCCTTCACTTTCTTCTGCATCCTCTCTTGCTTCTTCTTTTATTTGCTAGCCTCTTTCTGGCCTCATAAGGGTTAGTGTTTGTGTTTGCCAAAGGATGACGTGCGTGGCGTTCCCGAAGGGCCATGTTAACGGATTCCCCAATAGTCCACCAATGAATCTTCCTGTAATTTGTTCGCCACTTCGTTGTACTCTGCCTGTCAGAGTACGTCGATACGCTTAGATTCGGTCATTCATATCACTTGTGGAGAGATTCACATGCGTGCCACTCGTGGAAGAAATCACATTCATATCCCTCGTGGAGTGAACCGCATTGATCGTTTTAGCTACACATATACATCACGGCCCACGCACCGCTGCTACGGAAACCCAGAGCGAAGAACACCCGGCGACAGCACAGCGGCAACTGAGCACACCCGCATACCACCGCACCGCGGCGCACCACCTTTTCGATAACAAAGCCGTAGTGCTGAATGAGATGACGTCATCAGAGAAGGCCAACGCCGGACACAGATTGTACACTACGATTGCGTCAACGTTCGGTTCAAACTTGACTCGAAGCCAAGCGCTGACACAGCACTCGTTTCCAAAATGTGCCCAGCGTTACCCTTCTCTGATTGAGCCATCTAATTCAGCACTACGGTTTTGTTGTCTAGGAGGTGTTGCGCGGCGACTCCTCCTCTCTGGCTCTGCTCTGCCTGGGCACGTGACTTTTCCGAAAACGAAAGGGCTCGTTTTGACGAAAACCCGGCGGTGTCTGTCAGTTTGTCAGCGCCGGAGAGAGAGGGAGAGGTTTGACGCGTGTTCACGTCAGCGTTTCGGACCAATGGGAGCTTCGCACGCGACAACTGACAAATGACAGGCACCCCTGTTTATTTTTTCAAACGAGCGTCCTAATGCTAACGTGTTAAAAAACATTTTAACCAAACCGTCAGCGTTTCCTCGAAATAAACGGTTAAGTCATAAACAACAATGTCATCGAATGTTACAAAGCCGTCTAAAAACTCCCATATGTATTTTTTTTATAAACGCTTTGCTGCCTCGGGTGAGGACAGGGTCAGTAATTTCTTCCCAATCCCTCATTTTGTCTTCTTGCTCGTGAAGGTTAAAGGAATTCTCTGATTCTGTGTAAAAGAAAATAAACGATGTGTTTCTTGCTATTTTCGCGCGCAAAATCGCTTTCTAAAACAATTTGTTACAGTGTTGGTGTAGCAGGCCATCTTCTCATGGTTTCCAAAGGTGATTGATTTTATCCATGTTCGTTCGAGGAATCCCGACTTCAGTGATTCATAAGAATTCACGAAATGCTGTAATATTAGCTCGCATAGCATAAACCAAGCGCAGTATGACATCAGATGATCCGTAAATATACGTAAATGAAACCAAAATCCGTTAATTACCACGACTTATACAAACACAAAGAAATATTTAAAAAAAAACGAGATTCACTGAAGATCAAAACAACAAAACTGCTGTCGTTACTCGCCTTTAACAGGGTGATGTCACGGCGTCACACTTTGCAGAACAAAATAAACAAAACTTCCAGAACAAAAAAAAAAAAGATTTCCCAACACGTTTAAATGAAGCAGAAGAAAGTTTCGTTAATGAAAAACACATTAATACTTCCAACCCTCGCACATCGTCGCATGGTTTTTCGAATCTCCCTTTCTCATAAAATCTATCACCATGTTCCTTACCTCAAGGCCCAAATGATAATCCCCCTGCACTTCGTGTCAGCATGCCTTGATCATCCTCACAAGGTTGGTGTACCATTTTGGCACTCTAAGGTTTATTACGCTTCTTTTATTCCGAGAACGATTAATGACTGTAACCGCCTACCTGCATCTCTCGCATCAATTACTGACCATGTTCTTTTTTGTACTACCAGTATCAACCTGATTATCCATATTGTTTGAGTTTTTGTTTAATGTTCCTTTTGTACTGTTATTCCACAATCCCCTCTGTAATGCCCTTGTACCCCTAAGGGTGATATAAATAAATAAATAGATAAATAAATATAGTGTTTTTCTTTGGGCTAATTTACCTGATATTAAACATGGTTGAAGCGGGGAAATTAATTTCTAATATCTTCAGTTATTCGCTGATCTTTCAAGTCGCGGATGGAGCCATTATTTGTGCCCGCCGAATCGGCACCGTTCTGCTGTACCGTCCTAAACTTAAGAAAAAACAAAAAAACTGGGAACTCTACTTTGCCATTACAAGTAAATTGCATTATTTCAAGAGATTTCTATTCAAGTTAAACACCTCACGCACCGAAATCTTACAACAATTCCAAAAGTTAATGCAAGGGTGCAGGCGAGCTGGTTAATTAAGAACTGGCATTTTCTTACCCTAGCTGGAAAGTGGTAAAACAAAAAAAAACAGGACAATCTCTCAAAACCACAACGGTGTGTTTTGATTCAGTGAAAAGGACTTATGTCAACTCGGTTCCACGCATTATATAGTTGCTAAGGTTCGCATCTATAATCACCGTTCCGTTCCTTGCTTTCTGATTCATTTTTAGCGATTTTATCTACTAATTCCGCAATCTCATTGACTACAAAGAGATAGGTGGTCTGTCATAGCTTCCTCTATGCTGACAAAGCCTTGCAAATCGCCACGACAAGCGGCCACCGAAACGGAAAAGGTGAAGCGGCAGACAAAGGATGAGAGGAGAGCCACCCGACTGGCGCCCCGCTGCGACGAGGCGCCGAAACACACTTCTCCCGAGCGAACAATTTGAGTTTCGGGTCCTCGCCACTGCAAAAGCTGTGCGCTGACGTCAAGGCTCCTCGAGAAATGGCTCTTTGATGCTTTCTGCTACCAGATCCTCGCGCTTCAAATCTGCGACCGGGTACTCTATGGCTCCGTCGTCGAACTTCCAGGCTTTGTGAGCATAGAGGAGGATATGGTTTTGTGGACTTGTTACGCCCTGCATTTGTTAGAATTCCGCAGGCTAGGGCGTCTGCGGAATCCTGCCCATCTATAGCGTCGAGATCGGAATAGCGGGCCGCTAGGAACAGAGCACGTCTTTCGCCTGTCTCTCATGCATTGATGTTTTTCACAAATCTAAAAAAGTTAAAGTACAACAGCGAGACGACTTCTGTTCAGCTGAGCATTCCAAGTAAATTATGACGGCAGCGGTGTAAGGGAAACGCACGTTACATATTTAAACTTGGAGCAGCGGCTGCCGCCAGCTATGGTCTTGGTCTTCAGCCGAGACAGCAGAAACAGTCGTCTCCACTGTCTTGGAGGATCCGGTATCTCGGTGCGTCGGCGGCATCCCTCTCCCTTGGCGCCGCGTGAATGCGCCATCCGCTTTTCTTCTCTTAGACGCTAAGTGTCTACACAGGTAAGGAAGTATTTCGAGCTAGGCGCGCTGCCTCATGCAAATGAGCGAAGCACAATGTATTTTTCCAGTAAACTGTTTGACCTTACGTTGAATTTAACGCAATATTTCTCTCTTTTCTCTCTGTCTTTTACATTCTTTCTTTCCTCTACCATTTTATTTGCGCTCGATAGCTCATGCAATTTATTGAAAGGTGCCGCGATTCTCACCAATTGGCTGTAATGAACGTAAACCACTCTATCCGCAAAACTACCAAATTCCCAGTCACCGAACGGAGATGAACCTTAAGTCCCCCGAGAGTCCGTCTTTTCAAAACACAAAGGTAGACGCCGCAGAAGCGCGCCGAAGACTCTCAAGACATCCGAGGCCCACGTCCAGTCACCCACCTCAATAGGCGACAGAGGGGGCATACCCACTCAGCGGCTGCGTCCGTCCTCGTAACTGCTGGCAACTGACTAACGAGGCGCCGGGCGGCAGCGCGGGGTTCCTATGGGGACCTTATGAAGTGGCCCTGGCCCCTAATTAATCAGCTTTTTCAGAGTCACGGACGCGCCACTTCTGCCCACTGGGATTGCTCGGACATCGCCGCTTAATCACTGGCCTCCAAGCACCAAAGTGGCAATTACCCACGGGCCCCCTAATTGCGAGCCGGCCCCGGTCCGATTCGTCATTCCGCCCCAGAAATTACCAGGAAACTGGCCCAGGGCTGCGGCTCCCAAACCCCGGAAGCTTTTGCACCCTTTTTGTTTTCTACTCCTCCCAATATATAGAGCCAGTTGCTGGTTCGTTGACGCGTTAGTGAGGTACGAGGTGCCGTGGCTGGAATGCCGGAAGGCGCACGGGCTTTTTTCAAGCCACACAATTACCTGCACGAAGTCGATTCACGAAACTGAGCCTACTAAAGAATAGCCTGTCAATCTAAAAAAACAAAGATATCACTAAAGAAGTGGGGTTTAAGGATATAGCGACGTTGGACCAAACATCAGTGTTTCATAATTTCACTTTTGTTTTCTGTTTGAAACTGAAAACGAACTTTAAAATGTTGTGAGTATTCTCGGCTGGTGTATTTTGACCTCTAGAAATGTTTTAAGAGATGAACTTTAAGCATTTTTGTATATTATTTTAAATCTAATAAAATATGATAATCTGTGTGGAGAAATAATATTAATTATTTGTATAAGATTATCTGTTTTTATAAGGTAAAAAGCAAATGTACCATTATTCTTCTATTTTCCTTTTATAAATGAGGACTTCCCCAGAAAGGAATGTTCTAAAGAGGATTTCGGTTTTATCAACTTTTGAAGTAAAATACGTGTCGCTCCCAGATACCACTTGAACGAAGCGTTTCGTTTTTATGAATTATTTTATTTTCGCGTAACAACACCCGGCCCAAGTAAAGTTGTTGAATCTTTTCACCATCACAAAAACAAGAGTCACCCTAGAAAGACTTAAATCTGAAGCAGTTTGTGAAAACATCTTGAAACACGGAGAAAAAAGCACGAATTCTTCAACGTCCTGAAACTGGAGGCGGCTTACTACTAGTTTAGGTAAACAAACAAACAAACACAAAGCACACGAGTAGCTACACGCTAATACGCGACAGAGCTAGACGCACAAGCGTGTGTCAACATCCAGCTGTGTCAACACACAACAAGCTGCTGCAAACAAGTCTTCCAAAGACCCTCGGGCGACACGTCTCCACGGCGAGCGAGCGACATGACTGCACTTGTGCGAGCAAACAAAACATCCGAAAAGGCAAGAAGCGATACGCTGACCCAAACCCAAAGTTGCTTGACAGCGCATCTTAAGCCCCTGGTATGGAGCCCGAGATAATCCCGGTGGGGTTATCCGGCTTCGCGCAGCCACGCCTGCCATCGGCGACCGTGGTTCGGCTGTGGGCGCGTTCATACACGAGACGTCCGCCCTCCGGTGTTCCAAAAAAGTAAACGCAAAGAGTTCGAGGAAGGGGAGATACGTGCAACCACCACATTACGGGCCACGTTCTGGGGAGCACTCGGAGGAAAAGAAAGTAAATAGATAGCCGCTCATGAAATATGGCCCGGTCCAAAGCTGCTTAGAATACGAGATAGGCGACATGTCCTTAGCGAGCAGGCCGAAGGATCATTCCCGGGGTCTTGAAAAATTTACGGTAGTACTATAAGCCTTTCTTTTGTGTTTATTATTTTTACCGATTCGGATTTCTTTGCTTGTTTTGGTTTCTGCTGCCTCCCACTGTTTATTTTGGTTTATTATAGAGGAAATATTAACTGATGTTCGGGATTTAAGATTTATCTAGATTACTCATATAATCTTCTTTGTCCCTTCGCACCCAAAAAACTTTTCTTGCGACGCTCAGCGTTTGCGTACGAAGTCTTATCTCTTCTAGCAGGTGCTATATCAACACTTTTTACACTGCTTTATTAGGTTTTTATTTTAATCTGGCATTATATATTCTAGATTATTAAGCCTCCACTTCCCGTAGCATATCTGTGCTTTCAAGGTGGTGCACGCATACCTAATAACCGTTGAAAAGCCGTCAGCACATCAAGTTTACAAATAATTTAGTCGATGTTGACGGAATAACTTTAATCTACATTTACTTAAACAGAGAACTTTGTTTTTAAAAATATAAATGCCTGAGGACTGCATACAAATGACCACATAGACACCAGACACGTTGACACCTCATACCGTATTAAATTAGCAAGAGAATGAAACCCAATCAGCAATAACACTTAGTTATTGCTGATTTTCTGCACCAGCAATATTGCGTTTTCACACGACATTAGTGCAGACCACGGTGGAAGAAATACATTTAGGTGATGACTCTCTGTCTCGCGCGGCGACCACATTATGTTCGGCGCACCGAGCGCGCTTCACTCGCACGGGGATAGATGGCGCGCGCGTATAGAGGGGCTTGTCAAGGCTTGTATACGCCTCGCAAGTGGGCTCATTTTCGTCTTCTGCGCATGAAAAAGGAAGTAGCGGTGACGTCAGAACGCCGAGCCCTGATTGGCTGATCGGGACCCCCTATCTGAGCGTCGTCTGCTCCTTTGCAACTTCGTCTGCGTCTGTCTTACCTTTCCTGCGACTATCGGAAGTACTTCGCCTTTCAGAGTGGGCATACGAAATATCTCGAGCGGTAGGTTGTTTTTGTCTAACAACTAGCCGACGCGCATCAAGGAGGGAAGTCAAAGGACTCACTGGCGAGGTGTCCCGAGGCGCCGAGGTTTGTTTGCTAAGAACCGAGAGTGAGGGTGGTTAGTGTCCGCAAGTTCCCTCCCAAATACTTTTTCCCTCCTTTCATGTGCGGCGAGACTTCTCACTCTTTAACGGCGTCGGCGGGTTGGCGCAGTTAACGTCGTCTGCTTTACGTCTGCTAGTCAAAGTGATGGCTACTTTACCTTTCCTGCATCCGTCGGAGATTCACCGAATTTTTACCGGCGAGAGTCACCGTGGCCTCGGAAAACAAGGAGATGACAAGAGGAAGAGGTTGACCTTTTAATCTAAAATTGAGGTCAAAGATCAAATAAGACGGGAAGGGTTCACAAGGGTCGCGTGGGTATATTCCATTCAGCACGCCAGCCGGTCGTGGGCAGACGGTCGCCGAGTCGGAGTGCCTGCTAGGCCTATCTGCCGGTGCTCGCTTGGTCGTTGTCGGTGGAATCGTGGCCGTCGGAGCTTTTCCCGGATGTTTGGGGATCCAGCCTTCTTGTTACTCGTGGTCTGTTTCAAGTACTTTTTACTTTTTTCTTGCTGCTTGAAGTCGGGACGCGTGAGAAGCGCACGTAAAAAAAAAAAAAAACGTCCGTTGGTCGTCGCGACCGCGACGCTGTCGGCCATGCTGATTTGATTAAGACAGCTTCGGAGCTGTCGTAGGATTTCGTCGTAACCTGCGCATAGCTTACGAAAATTTCGTTTCGTGAATACGAATTTGTTCTCGAGTTTTGTCTTACGCATATTTTCGGCGTAAGATTGTTTTGTGAACCTGGCCTCTGCACTTTCGAAAGTCGCAGGAAAGGTAAGACAGACGCAGACGACGTTGCAAAGGAGCAGACGACGCTCAGACAGGGGGTCGAGATCAGCCAATCAGGGCTCGGCGTTCTGACGTCACCGCTACCAACTGCGCAAGGAGCAGACGAACTTGCCCTCCGCATAGAGGGGCTTGTGAAGAAAATTATGCATTTTTTACTCGGTTCGATGTACTGTGTAGTAAAATGATGGATTTATGTTGGCGCACTGGCAGTGATTGCCTTTCCCCCGTGCGGTTCCTGCTTTTTTTTTTCAAACGAGAACATTTCGATGATTACTCAACGTGACAAAAATACTCGTATAAATATAAAACTTCCCGGCATAATCTACTGGGCCTTTAATAATTTAGAGTAAACACCTGGGTCATGCTCGAATGTTTTGTCAAACAACATGTTTGGTAACAGTTCCATAAATTGTTTACACACATTGCGTGGCTTTATATGAGATTGGGTGATCTTTCTTGCCCTGCTCCTGCCTTATTGAAAAAAAAATTCTAATAATGTTACATAGTGGAGCCTAAATAATTCTTTACATCGGCATAAAGGTTTTAGCATTACAAATGGTTTATAGATACAATGTCAACTTGTACTGTGGAACATACAAACCTTGTGAGCAGAAAAAATTCCTATTTATGATGACATAGTCACTGAAACGATGACACAGGATGATGACATACTGACTGCCATGATGACGCAGTGACTGAAAGTCAAACAATAGTAGTGGTTATAAGACATAAATCACTTTTCAGCTATACTCGCACAATATGGTGTCACCCCGTCTTGCACGTAAAAAAAAATTCCTGACAAATAGTTTGGCTTTAAAATGTACTATTGGGGAAAAATGAAATCCGAACAGAGGAGCTCGTGGCTGGCGGTACAGGCTGCGCCGCCTAGAAGTGAGCCTAGGAGCGAGGGTGCGTGGCCTACTTCGATGTGTTCACGCCTCTCGATTGGCGCTCCCCCAGCTTCGGCAGTGCGCCTCTCAGTGCGCTGAAAGCTGTCACCGCTATCTTTGCCTGCTCGGCGAGTGCGGCGAGCTTTTTTTGCACCGCACGCGCTGAGCCAGCAAAGATAGCGGTGATAGCTTTCAGCGCACTAAGAGGCGCACTGCTGAAGCTTGGGGAGCGCAGGGGAAGGGGCGTGAACACGTCGGGGTAGGCCACGCACCCTCGCTCCTAGGCTCACTTCCAGGTGGCGCAGCCTGTAGCGCGAGCCACGCGCTCCTCTGTTCGCATTTCATTTTTCCCCGATAGTACATAAAAGCTGAATTCACTGCACACTACCAAAGAACACCATCTCCTACATCCTGTGTTTCTCGCCCGTGCCCTTAATCTAAGACGAGCGCTGCTTTGCTGATTTCTTTATCTCTTGAGCTTGTTTGTTCCTACTCATCGTAATATTCTTACAGTGTAGTCGCATTTGCATGCTGAAGTAGTAGTGGAGCAACTGGGCAATTGTTTCTTCTTTGTGTTCAGCGCATGGAAACGTTATTGTGCATGTGTCAAGAACACTGTCGATTGTGTCTTAGTAGACAGTCTTGTAACTTTTATTTTGCACGAAGAACTGTTCCGCCTTCTTCAGTAGCTGGAAAAGGTTCTTTTTGGGGTGTGTAAGGCCTCCTCTGTTCTTCACGTTTGTCAGTGCCGCCTTAGTAGAAGTGTTCTTGTCAAAGCTGAAAGCGGATCGGCATGCAGAGCAGCGTGTACCTTTTTTTTTTTATTTTCACGCTGAAAAACCCAGTCACATAATATAGCATGCAGTCCGCAGCCTTGGTTTCTTGAGCTTTTTCTGTCCAGACATCTTCGCATTCCCAGTCTTCGACAGAAATTAGACTGTCGAGCTCGGTCTTCACTTTGTCAACGAGGTGAGGAGACTAGGTAGTAACTTGTGATCGGCCCTTGGGATTGCACGACGCCACTGCTACAGGCGAGCGTCATTCGATGGAGCTTTAAACAAGGACACTCGCTCTGCGCAGTTCCGGTACCCCGAATTGCAGTTGGGAACGAAGCACGTCTTTCCCATCCTTATAGCATAACTTCTTCTTCAGGTTAATGCTCATCTTCGTGCACGATGGTGGCACCGGTGATTGACACAGCACCAAAGCAACACATGAGGCCAGCCACTGACCCCACACCACCACCACCACACCGCTAAAAAGGTGAGCAAGCTACGCCCCCGACTCCGTGGCCGCCGAAGAGAGACCTCATACCCACGGTGCTTAGAACGGTGCTCACACCTCAGCGCCCTCCGCGGCGGCACGGAACAACTACACTTCGTTTCACCCTACGTTGTACCGCAGCGAAAGCTAGAAGCGCGAGCTCATAGCGTTGGCAGCTGCTCTTAAGTCACGAGAGCTTGTGCCGCCGGGATGTGCCCCAGAGTAAGGAGCTCGCGCTTGTAGCCTTTCCTGCGGTACATCATAAGGTGAAACACAGTATACTCCTAGTTCCGAACACGATCTGGTCGCTCACTCCCCGCGGGGAGAGCGGCCAGAGTCACCACCTAAATGTATTTCTTCCACCGTGGTGCAGACATACCTGGGATGATGCTATGCTACTTGCGGTGATTATCTTCTTACAAATGGGGTGCTGCTAGCGACTGCAAAGAAGACGACGACGAAGTCGGGGGTATAGCTCGAGGTGGAAACGGAACGGAGTAGAAGAGGGAAAAGAAGCGGACGGTTACTCAGGCGACTCGCAGTTATACGCGAGGTCCTCAGCCCACAAAGAAAACATCAGCGACCCCTTCCAGCTTCGAGCCGGCTACTGAAAGAAATCACCCTGCAGCTGGAGCCGCCACGCCTACGCCTTTTAAGACAAGGGCCGGTTTGCTCATCTTGCGGCCGCGGCCGCGGCTGCGGCAAAGATGGATTTTTATGTCACGTGACCAGCTCCACGGGGACAAGGAAGTACCTAGTATCCCTGCCTATTGGCGGAGAAATCCGTATCGCTTCAAGCACAAAAACCTAATACCGCTCGTAGAAGCTGAATGCAGGAACTTTTAACTGGAGTCCAATTGAGCGCCCCTTTATACTGTAGGAGCGGCAGGTAAAGTTACGGTCAGGAAGGGTAAACATGAGCAAAAAAAAAAGAAGAAAAACCACGCGAGATAAAAGCGGCGGCAATATATTCATAAATCTCCGCCAGCAGCGACGGCTCGTGCCTTTTCCTGTGACCGAGAGGTTAGAGCGCCGGCACTTGACGTCCCGGCGTGAAAGTCCCGGGTTCAAGACGCGCCAGAAACTCTTTTTTTTTTTTTTTCTTGTATTTGACTGCACTCCAACTAAGAATCTAGACAAGGCCCTATGAGCTCTATAAAATCATTGGGCGGGTAGTTCTGACTCACCAGTTCGTTGTTCATGACCTCGGAAGAGCGCGTACGTGTCTCTGGCTTACTTTACCAACTTCCCCCACGCTTACTGCATCTGCCGTACACTCCGCGGAAAGTTGACTATATCTTCCCATGCCCGTCTGTTCGATCGCCAGGGAACTTGGCTTCTGAATTTTCCTAGAATTTGTTGTTTCCGTTTTCCAACTGCTCTAGGGTGATTTCAGATAAGATCGACCAAAGGGTGGCTGGTCGACATTTTTAAATCAACTGATGTTTTTATATGACATTGTCTAGTGTCTGGTATAAATGAATCCACACTTAGTTTTGACCAGAAAAAAAATTTGGAGACAAGAAAAATCGTAAGGCAGGGAGAGGTGGACAGTTGCAATAACGCGCACTGATGGAGGGGGCAAGTTTGAAAGTGAATAATTAAAACAATAAAATTAGGAGAATTTTAAAACTTTTTACATACAAACTATGGGTACAACTTGCTTGTAATATGAAGTAATAATATTTATTAAAAATTTATTTAGTTTTCTAAAAATTGCCAAACATGCCTGCTCGAACGACAAATGGCAAACTTTGGAAATCTGTATCTCATGAAATAATTTAATCATTATTACATAACTTGCAGACAATATTTTACTAATATATGGCTATTATTGAAAAAATAAATAAGGTATCTGAGTGACACAATAGTTACAATATATTTAGGCAAACATGGGAAAAAAATCAAACAAAGAAAAATTCCAATGCGAATAAAAAAAAAACACCACCTTCGATTTTTTTTAAATTTGGGTACCCTGTTATACTCTATTTCGGCATTCATTTCTAATAAAAACATGTTGCGTCATTGCACTGTGAAAGAAGCAACAACTCCCCAAAGTAGGGTCCTGTTTCAAAGCCTACACTTAGCAGTGTCCTATACAAGAAGTGACTCTGAGTTCCAGTTTCATGAAACTTGCACAAATCTTTTATATACATTTATTCAGATGAGGTCATTGATAAAAAGAGCGATCGGTCACACAGTAAAAGGGAGGAGAAACTATATACAGCATTTTACATAAGCGTACAAAGTGGTATCATATTAGAGACTAATGATTTGAGAAAAGATGATGCAGTGTGAAGTTGTACCTTCCGGTATATTTTACATCTAGAGTAAAATAAATAACTTTACTTCCACACACAAAAACAAAGATATAATAGTAAGATATTTAGGTTGGCTGTGTATTTACGATTACAAACAATTTCAGGTGACGGATGCCATAGTGCCCAACTGGAGCAGCTTCGATGCTCTCGGTGTATGAATGAATCGTGGCAAGCCGATATATTTTATCCTGCTCGAGGATAACATTTTGGGATTTTTTTTATACTGATCAGATAAAATTTATTAGTAACCACCAACAAAAACAGTAGGTTAAATACCCCGTGAAGAAAAATGTGATAAATAAGATGTCCCTGCATTCAAAATGAGCAGTCCTTGGGAAATCAAATTCGGCACTTTACGCTAAAGTTTTCCTCGCTGTACCCATTTAATAAAGTTGCTTCCAAGCAGATCCGACTGTCCGTGCTACATATACGTCACAGGTCCCTTCTGTTGATGACTTGCTGAGCCGCCACGCGTGCCAAGACTGAATGCCAGGGAAGGCGCACACCGTCAGCCACTCTTTTTTGTTCACGATACCGAACAACCTCATTTTCGGCCAGATATACAAGATGCACGCCTTTCAGTTTCTTTGATAGAACGCTCACCATTGTCCTGGCCGTCTGAATTGCGCTTACTGAACGTTCTCTCAGGTTGTTCAGCCTGGCCTGGTGCTTCACGAGTCCGCCAACTCCGTCACATGCATTTTTCCCATGTCCAGATGCAGAAAATAACCACAGGGCTTGTGGGCAATCGTCCTTTGCAAATTGGTGAAGCTGGTAGCGATTCTTGAAATGACTGGCGGCGCCGTCACTTACGTATGTCACGTACGAGTATACCGCAGCGTTGTCTTCAACCCACTCCTTCACTTTTTCTAGAGCCAAGCAAGCGTAAGCGGCGTCGTGACACAGGTCCTCACTGATGATGGCAAAGCTGTTTGTAGATTTTCTTGTCGTCACTACACATGTAAATATCGAAACTTTTTTTTTTTTCAGTGATATGCTTGCACTTCGTCAGGAAGCACGATGGTCCAGTTTTCAGCAAAGTCAAAATGAAAGACAATGCTCCCGCGTTGCATGCACTGTTTTTCATCGTAGATCGCTTTACCTTGCGTTTGCCGGATATGGTTGTGAAGTACCCAACTTCCAACCGTCACTTGGATGACTTTTAGGAAAGTCTCAGGTTCCAAAGTTTTTTTCACAAGGTCGCCGGACTCCCATGTTGCAAGCACAATCTCTTCATCCTCCGGGATATCAAGTTCCTGGAGTGTAAGAAACTGGCATTTTGGGCAGTGATCACAGTCTCCTTGAAGGCACAGTTCTGTTGCTGGGTCGCACAGAAATGCCGAGTTCATTTCACCAGTGTTGAATGTTGAGCCTGTAACATTCTCTAGAGCGGCAATACAAAGATAATAATTGGCGCAGCGCACACAAACGCACACTTCCTGGTGTGGAATACATTGGACCCATCTAGGGCGCAACGAATAAAATTTCGTTAGCCCAACGCCGGAATCGGGATGCTTGTCTTTGTATATACGGAAGGCCTCTCGTATTGAGCGTGTCATGAAACGCTTTGGCACGAACGTTTTCTCTCCGTTGAGCATGACAGAGATGACGTCCTTCTGGTTGGGACTTTGGCGCGAACATTGTAGCTCGTCTTTCGTGAAGTACTCTAGGGCAGCAGACAGGTTCTCAGGGCTCACCTTGCACCTCGTGTAAGGATCCGGCTCATACCACACGCCATGCTTTTCCTTGAGTTTTCGGGATTTACTGGTGAGGTACATTGAGGCCTGTGGAATCATCTTTTGAACCTCATTCTTCGTCAGTGTTGACGGCAGGAGTGTAAGCAGTTGACAACGTTCCCGGAGAGAGGTGGCGGTTTCAAAGGCCTGCCGAAAGTTGTCCACCCACTCAGTGCATGTGGAGCATGTTGGTTCGGACGACCCCGATGGTGCGTCCCTGTCGTACGCAATACGTAGCCTTGAGCGTATATTCTTGACAGCAACCTGCTCCAGTTCTGTCTGCTTTCTCTTGACATAGGCAGGCCTGTCCCGACTTCTTACGACGCTTGGTTGTCTCAGCGGCGACACATCTGTAGGTAGTATGCTGCGATTTAGATCTTCAATTGCTTCTTCAGCTGGCACAAATATGTCAGGGCACTGCTCTGAGCTTCGCATCGAGATCTCCTTAGTGATGTGCATGAAGCAATGGTAGCACAGGTAGTCCGTCGCACTCACTTTGGTGGAACAGTCAGGCGGAAGAATTTGCTTCAACGAGTTTAGGTCCAACTCGCCAACACTTCGAAAATTCCGCTGCTTTGGTATAGTCTTTTTGTGTTTGCAAAAGTAATCTGCACAAAACACTCGTTCGGAGCTCCAGGACGTCTTCATAATGTATACATAAATAATAGAAATTAAACCCCAACTGATGGCATATAATTGCCAAGTGAAAGAACTACTGGGTGCACAAGTGACAAGTCCGAGGCTGAGGAGCTCACTCACTGCAAACGTACATTTGAAAAGAGAGGTCACAACTGAGGCTGTCGGCAAAGCTTGATCCACGTCAAAGGAAGAAAGAGGGAAAGTCTCCAGACAAAATATTGTGGTCAGCGGCCTTCGAAAAAGACTTTCCGGAATCGCACTGTCGTCCCTCCACGCGCTGATATGAAAGCACCCGAGCTTCTACCACGTGGTTCATGACACAGCCTGAGCCATGTCCGCGACCGGTTCGCGAGGGGTTGGAGGTGGGGTTACGTTGATGGTCACTCGGATTAGCCCTTGCTGTACTGAGCTACCGCCTGCAGTGCCTTATCGCCGGCTGGTGTCAACAACGAGAACACACACACCCTGTCTACACCAAAACTACAAGCGTTCACCGCACACGCGTCGCCGCCGCTTTTAAGCTTTTGTGAAATTGCTTTCTTTTGCCGCGGAGAACCGCCTTATCTTAACTACGCGCCTGAAATCCTTCCAGGCGGGCGTACACAATATCAAGCGTTTCGAGAAATGCCCGTGGAGTAGAACTATGGGAAAATTCGGAGCCCGCGATGTCGATATCGTCGCCGTTGTGTTAGTACGCCGTCGCGTACTGCAGACCCCCGTTGGGGGAGGGGGGGGGGGCGGTCTTACTACGATAACATGGCGACAGCGTTTACACTCTATGTATTTACGCGAGGCTCGAGTATTTGGGGATAATGCTGCCGGTTGGTGTGCCCCTTTGTGCCTGATATTATCGCCCGTGACGCCAGCGAGTGAGATGGCGACAGGCATGACTGCTCAGTAAACAGGCGTTGGCGGCCATGTTTTGCTGGTTGAAGCGAACCCCCTTGTCCTTGACAGCGAGCGGGGAAATGCGAAAAAAAGATTGTATCGGCCGTTTTGCCAGAACTAGCGACGAGTGTCGTCTGCGGTTTCCGGCAACTATTTTGCCATAATCGTGAGCTTAGCGAGGAAATGATTTTTGCTAGCCACAGAACACTACCACGCTGAAAGGGAATGCTTGAACATGTTTTTGTTCTGGATATATATCAGGGATACATATGAGAGAGAGACAGAGAGAGAGAGATGAAGGTAGAGCGGAAGAGGGAATAGCATATAGTGTCGCAGGAGAATAAAGTAAACAAAGTTCCTAGTGGCCGATGGCTGCATGATCTTTTCTCGGGTCACTAGTCCGTAATATGATCCCTCTTTGTACACAGTAGTTTCTCCTTAATTTAAGTGTGTGAACGATTTCTTTAGTTATCATTGGCCTCATCTGAATAAAAATATATAAAATATGTGTGTTGGTTTCATGAAACTGGAACTCAGAGTCAGTTCTTGTATAAAACACTGCTAAGTGTAGGCTTTGAAAAAGGACCCTACTTTGGGGAGTTGTATCTTCTTTCTCAATAAAATGATGTAACATGTTTTTAATGGAATGGATGCCGAAATAGAGTAAAACAGGTTACCTAAATTAAAAAAAATCGAGGGTGGTGTTTTTTTTTTATTCGCATCGGAATTTTTCTTTGTTTGATTTTTTTTCCATGTTTGACTAAATATATCCTAACTATTGTACCACACAGATACCTTAGTTATTTTTTAAATATTAGCTATATATTAGTAGAATAATATCTGCAAATTATATCATAATGATTAAATTATTTCATGAGATACAGACCTCCAAAGTTTGCCGTTTGTCGTTCGAGCAGGCATGTTTGTCAATTTTTAGAAAAATAAATAAATTTTAAATAAATATGATTACTTTATATTACAAGCAAGCTATACCCATAGTTTGTGCCTAAAACGTATTAGAGTTCTCCTAATGTTATCGCTTTAGTTATTCACTCTCAAACGGGCCCCCTCCATCAGTGCGCGTTAATGCAACTGTCCACCACCTCATGCCTTACGATTTTTCCTGTCCCCAAGTATTTTTTCTAGTCAAAACTAAGTTTGGATTCGTTCATACCAGACACTAGACAATAACATATAAAAACATCAGTTGATTTGAAAATGTCGACTAGCCATCCTTTGGTCGATCTTATCTGAAATCACCCTCTAATTAATTCTATCCGTTGATCCAAAGTCATTTTAGGTTTTTGGGTTAGAGGCATGGTTTGCGATGTTGACGCCTGATTCATTTTTACATTCGGTTGTGATCGTCTGCTTTCTAACTAAAATTCAACTAGTAATGTGTTAATATTACAAAACGATTGCCACAGCAAAATGTAAAGAGTAAAAATATGCCTTTTATGACATTCCATGCAAGTAAAAGTATGATTTCTTTTATTACTACTTTCTCAGACGTTTGACTTGCTGCCTTGCCTGTAGGATTTCGCTCAATCGATGCATCCACAGCTGCTAGCCTTTATTACTTTTTGCTTATTTTGTGGAAGTTTTTTTTCTTTTGATTGTCACAACTGCAGTTTCTAGTAGTACTAAATAGGCGTCTCCTGTTATTGAAAGGAGTCGGAGCAAGAGCGTTGTATATTTAAAAACACATGAACTCATAGTTGCTGGGGAAAGGATGCTTGTTTCGGCTCCGTTTCTGTGAAAGCCATACCGATGCGGTTACCTTGGTTTCCTTTTAATGAACATTATAAAACGATTGTATTAGCGCGTTAACTTGCCTTGCTTTTTTTTCTTCCCGGTGTTTCGATTGAACAGGTGGGACTAACAGTAAAAACTGTGTAAGGCGAAGTAGTGCAAGTGGACGATTCGTAAAAAGGATCACAGTAAAAAAATGAGACACGCGCAAAATACAAAAAAAAAGTACTGCCTAGCGCAATTTGAACCCGTAACTTTCACGCCGCGTTGACAAGTACAGCAGTTCTAACCTCTCGACCACAGCAGAAGGCGCGAGCCGCCAGCGCTGGCGGAGGTATATGCATATACTGCCACCGCTTTTATCTCGCGTGGTTTTTTCTTTCTTTTGGCTCATATATACCCTTCCTGGCCGTAACTTTACCTGCCGCTCCAGCAGTATAAAGGGGCGGTCAATTGGGCTCCAGTTGAAAGTTCCTGCATTCAGTGTCTGCGAGCGAAATTAGGCTTTTGTGCTTGAAGCGACACGGATTTCTCCGCCATTAGGCAGGGACGCTAGGTACTTCCTTGTCCCTGTGGAGCTGGTCACGCGGCCTCAAGATGAGCAAACCGGCCCAGACTGCTCTGCGTCTCCTGGCCCGGACTCTAAGATGAAATTTCATATCTAGCGTTGAATGGTTTTGAATTTAAATGTCAACTGTATAGCCTTTTTTTTTTTTGTTGTTGTAATTTTGTAATTATAATGAATGTGTCATGTACTTTTCTTTTGTCGAACCAAAAAGCTGTGTAGTGTTCAAATCTCCTCGTGGCGGGCATTTGCTTGTATGACGCGCTATCATGGCACTACTATTTATAAGGCACCTGTTTATTTTACCGTAAATTTAAACCAGATCTCAGGGAAATTCTCCGCAAATGCAGAGGCTATTCGAATTTCTCTGGTGAATGCGGTGTTCACAGCCTTCCAGCTTCTCCCCACAGCAAAATAAACTGGGAAGAAAAAGGATCAAAGTCCTAAGGTAATACCCGTGCCACACGGGCAATTCGAATGCCATTATCAACGAATGACATTTGAGCGGACGGCCAATCAGCGCGCGACACTCCGGGCGTGGCGCATTCACGCGCGACAGATTGCGAGGTGATTCGCCGATCACATAAATGTCATTCGTTCTAAATGGCATTCGAGTTGCCCGTGTGGCACGGGTATAAGAAGTCGGTAACCAAAATCAACCCTCAATAAACTCAACTTCTACCTGGATCTGTTTAAGTAAATAAGACTTAAGCTGGGAAGAACTGTTTTTCTCAGTGTGCAAGAGCGTGCTAATTTTAAAAAAAAATGGGGAATTGGGCAGCTAGCGAATTGTTTCAATTGTTTCATGTAAAGTCATGCAGATACTAAAACACTCCACGCAAACGGCCGTCTTTTTTTTTTCCTTTTTTTTTTTGGAGCGGCATTTGATTTATTTGTTTACGTTCGGACTAGTTCGGACCAACGTTACTAAAGGGGTATTCACACGAGGGAGAAATCCCGGGGATTTCTCCCCGGCACGCGCGCATCACGAGATGAAAACGCGAGGCTTTTGCACATCGCAAAGCCTGACGTTTTCGTCGTGGGATGCGCGTGCCGGGGAGAAATCCCCGGGATTTCCCCCTCGTGTGAATACCCCTTAAAGGGGTCATGAAACGATTTTTCTACTTCTTTCTCCTTAGCTTTAATCCTCAACTCAAATGCGAATTGTGAAATCACGTGGTCGTGACATTCCTTCGGCACCGGTGCGATGACTCCTAGGTTCCACCGTGCTTTTTATGCACACCATAGAACTTGTCATTCCACAGTGACAATAAGTTCCGTCAGGGCACTCATTGGCCACGAACGCGATCCAAATATTCGTCGACGGATTGATTCTTGACGAGCGCATACGTCCGAGTGACGCAGTTCTCATGTCCAATGCTTGAGCTGGGATCTGCTGACGTCAGTTTGGCGCCGGTGACGCGCTTTTGGAACCGCGGATGTATCATAGTGAAAAAGCGGAGAGCTATATTTTCAACTGTTCGTACCGAAAAGCTGTCTTTTGATTCTCTAGCCTCTTTCTTTTGGCCAACTAAGCGATATGCGATTAGTAAAGTCCCAATTTAAAATCATTCATCGCAACCCAAAATTCGTTTCATGGCCCCTTTAAAGTGAATCAGTTATGGAACTGCTCATAGACGCTGCTTGTACGAGCAGTACCCCCTCTATCTCCACGGCTTTCCTCCCGTCGTTCGAAGTACCTGACGGCTGCTATATGGTAAGTGCATACAGTCATTACAGTAAACGCTAAAGGCTCAGGTGCCGCTAATGTGCTGTTGCATTTTGAAGCAGACTGCAGCCAGTCTAAATTCGACTTCCTGTGATGGAGTCCTATGGGAAAACGCAAATGCGTTTTTTCTTCGCTCTCCATTATAACAGCCAATATTGCTTAGTGTTGTGTCAGAATATAAAGTTCGGAACGTTTTACAATCGGGCATACAAAAATATGTGTGAGTGCGTTTCTCTTTAGAATTCATGGCGTCGAACACTGCGCTAAAATAGACCAATGCACATGTATAATACGTATTTACGTTGCAGACTGCTATAATAGGGCACGTATTTATGCATAGAGTCAATGCTATGTAGAAAACATAGTAAATCAGTTTGACAAAACACACAAAAAAGTAGTCGTTAGCTGTTTATACAGCAGGAGTTTAGTCTGCCATAAAATGGCGACATTGTTATCCACTGTAGATAAGCAATTTAGCCAGTGCAGTACGACTGCTAGCCAGGGGTCTTTAACATGCACCACGCAGTATAGATACACGACCGCACGCCAGTACGATGCCCATCCAGAGCGAAACGGACAGGGGTGGGGACTAAGGAAAAGGTCCCTGGGTTCTGCAGCGCGAGCTTTCGCTCCACGTGCTCCGAGCTCGTGTGCGCTAGCCCACTCGGCCACCGATCCTTTTTTTTTCTTCTTTATTGCATGGAAGCATAGACGGTGTGCACATGGGTCACAGTAGCAGTTTCGAAACGAGAGTGCAATGACGTTCTACAAGCTTATTCAGATACATTTGCAACAACACTTTTACAATTTAGACAAATTTGCATACCTCCTCGGGTACGCAGTGCTGACTCTGCTGAATAAAAAATCAGGAAACAAAAAAGCTTTTGAAGTCGCCAATGCCATTTTGGCTTTTACCCTAGCTCCTCAAGGACACTTTTACGTGGTTTCATGTTTCGATAAAATTTTATTTGGTAGTCCTTGTTGGTTCGGCGTTTGTGTCTATCATGCGAGTCTTCCAGAGAGGATGCAGACCAAGCAAAATAAATAAATCAGAAGGAAATGTTTTCGTATCTTCTACGAGAAAAAAACTAGTAGAGTATGCGTTGATATACAAGATCTTATGTGCAAAAAAGAAAGCAATGCTCAATAGTTTACGGCGTGTTTCATAAACGACAGTTGACCGACCACGTTACAAAAATGCCTTTGCACGTAGCCATGGTTTTACGGGAAGTGTGTTGGTATGAAGCTTGAAAAAAAAAAACAGTTGGGTGAACACGCATTTTGTGAACTCGTTTTAAAACATCTTGGTCTGTACTATTTTGATATTGGCTGCTGTATAAAGGGTCTGTAAATAGCGAACATTTTAGGTTATGGTAGAGCTCTTTCCTGGAAACAGTAAATAAATAATAAAAATATCGCACTTTCAAAAACTCATAAGCTTCCACAGCTTTTTTGATGAAGCCAAAGTGTCGAGGCATTGCCACATGGACGGATGAAACAACGAAGTCAGGTAGGAGATCCATCAAGTGAGTTTGGAGAAAGGTTCTAATGAACGGGTGAAAAGACGTTCTAAGTTCTAAGGATCACGAAATGTGACGCAACCTTCCGTACAAAAATGTTGGTAACGCCTAATCCTCCCACTGCGATAAAACGAAACGGTTTGTTACGCTGCATTGGCTCTCATGAAGAGGCCCATATAAAGGTCGCAAATATCCGATGAAAATGTTGAAGATGTCCTCGGGCACAGTGAATAACCTGAAGCACGAACCAGTTTGGCGACTAGGAAAATGTTACATGCAATAGCAAGGCCAAACACAGAAAGCTGACTAGGCTTCAGCATGTCCGCTCGACGCTTAACTTTTGTGACACTGTCTCTCCAGTAGCGTTAGGTTTTTCGAACACAATCTAGAACGCGCCAAGGTGCGTAGTTGGCACGATAGATCACGCCGTTCCTGCATTATCTGAGGGCATTGTCCCCCACGTCCCATAACAAAGTCCCCAGCAATTTGAGGTATTAACCAGCGCTGCAGCTTCCTTACAAGATTGCTGGGTTATTTTAATGCATCATCGATACTTCGCTTACCAACACAGAAAAAAGCTGCATCATCGGCGTAAGTTAAAAGTTTCACTTCCTGAGATAACAATTTATAACCCCTTACGTCTGTACTTTTCAGTATACTTGTACACAGAGGTTTCGAATATAATGCAAACAGAAGGGGAGACAGGGGACATTCTTGTTTTGCGGATGAATGAAGGCGAATTGGTGTGGAAAGAGCACCGTTTGCTATTAATTGAGTTAATGCTTCGAAATAGCGCATTTTTATACTGTTAAGTACCTTGCCTACGTTTATATGTTCTAAAAGAGCGAACAAAGAGAAATGGCAACGGGGTCGAAAGCTTTGGCTAGGTCCAATTGAAGTACGGCCACTTCATCTTGTAAACTGTCGCAGCAACGAAGAACAGACCGCGCTACATGAATGTTTGTCTGGACTGTGCGGCCCTTAATTCCGCATGTTTGATGAGCTCTAGACATTCTTGAAATAGCACATTGTAAGCGTTTAGTAAGAATTTAGGCAAATATTTTGTAATCGACATTGCAGAACGCTACTGGGCGATCCCCTTCAACAGTCCTTAACTTATCAGAGTCGGAGCTTTTTGGTATTAACACGGTACGACTCTGATAAAAAAATGCAGGTAACAGGCCATACTCAAGTGAAGCTGTAAAACGTTCATGGAGGAATGGACATATTATGTCAATGTGTTGCTTTTGAAATTCTGCTGGAAGGTCCAAGTGTCTTCAAGCTAGGAAGGCACTCCAAAGCCTGGCATATCTCCTTAAGAAAGAACGATCCAGAAAGTGTTTCTGAGAGAGACATCCCATACAAAAATGACCTATGGTCGGCTATAAAAACTCTTTGTATGGTCGCCTTTAGCTATTTGGCCTATTTAGATAAGAAAAACTTCTATGGCTGCCTTTAGCATTCTTTACGGTCGTCTTTACAAGCCTCTTTAGTTTTGTATAGAGCCCTATCACTGCCCAGCCATAGTTCTCTTCAGCTTTTCTAATGGCTGACTCTATAGCCAGCACGCTATAGCTGCCTGTGGCTTTTCCTTTGGTGTCTTTAGCCATTCATATGGTTTGCTAAAGAAGGCTGTATGGGGTTTTCCTATGGCTCCCTTTAGCCAACACACCTTAAAAAAAATTCCTTCTCAAGTGGCCCCGACTTTTAGACGCCACATGATAGACGCACATTACATCACTGAACACACAAAATACAGAAGCAGAACAACCCCCACACAACACCACCAACGCAGCGCCCCTCTCTACGTACGCTAAATTCGCACTATCTCTATATATGGCAGTCATTTTTGAATCCGACTTGGCCGGTGACTGCCCTCATTTGTCGCATAAACATGGAGAGGCGGAGCAAATATTACTTGTACTTAATACATTACTTAAATTGTCTCTTCAAATAGCCCCCATCTCTTATTTCAGCACCCTGAAAAAAGCAAATGTAGATCATTAGACTAATTAACTAAAATTTAAGAATTATATTTTAAATAAGTTTGATGAATCATGCTGACAATGCAGTGATGAAATGCAGTACACTGGTGCTAAAGTTTGCAATCAAGCTTGTGCTTGATTGCAGTGTTCGGTGCCAGTGCAATCTATCTTCACTTTGTATGGTAATAATTAATTTTAATTGTTGCACAAGTATTTCAATGGATTTTTCAAACAAACAATATTACCTGTTTTCATTACTCGTTGCAGCAGCAGAGAACATATCTTGGGTCATGCTTTGCCACCGGTATTACAGAAATTTGGTATTGTTTCAATTTTCTGAATTGAAGTGTTTTTCCTATAAAAAGTAAGTGCCGGTAATGATTTTCTATAGGCGTATAAAGAAAGTTTATTGGTTCCTAGTCTTTAGATACGGGGCCATAACTTTTTCTATATGCGAGTAAAAACATTATTGGTTCCCAATCTTTAGTCTCGGAGCCATAGGATTTTCTATAGGCGGGTAAAGAAATTTTATTGGTTCCTAGTCTTTAGACACAGGGCCATAGATTTTTTTATAGCTGGCTGTAGCTGTATTTATGGATTTCTATGGCCGACCATAGAGGGACATAGGGGGTGATAGCTTGTCATATAATTTTTCTTAGACGGCCATATACCATTTTTATGGGATATACTCTTCATTTGATGAGGGGGACACCTGACCAAACAAGTTTTGATAATGTTGTGTGAATGCGGTCATAATGCTGTCAGTATTTCTTAGGCAAGCGCCGTTACATAGCAACTCCGGAATTCCTTTTGCTAAGGAGTGTCTGCGCTCCTCATCTAAAGTCATTTTAGTAGGTTGTTCAGCCTATACAAGGAGTTGACATCTTGATCTCTCGGCCGCTGCTCGGTAACGTTGAAGCTCGTGGCGTTGAAGCTCCGACTTCAGAATGAAAATTTCCTTATGAAAACTACCTGGTCTTTCTCATTCCAGCTCATAGAGTTCGTGATAGCTATGTGTAAGAGCACGCTTGTCAGCTTTCTTGTGATATGCCTGAATACGCGCACACTTAATTGCGATGTTTCTTGCTTCTTGCTTAAAACTATCCCACTGTGCAAAAATAGAAATTTCGGTATTGCTGCGAACAGCCATCAAACAGGTAATTAGTCGCTTATTAAAGTCGCTGTTTTTTCAGAAGATTGTTATTTAACTTACACAACGCCCAATTGTGTCAAGAACTTTGGTGACGTTTCTTACCCACCCTGACAGTTACAACATAATGGTCAGAGAAGGAAACCGGCGTTACCAAATACTCAAATGTGTGTTCCAAAAGACAACTAGACACGTATTGTCTGTCGAGGCGTGCATTGCCAGAACTTCGCAATTGCGTGAAGCAATTGATGGAAGTTCGAGAGGCACCGACGTTACATAGGCAGTGTTGGCGCACAAGATTCTCCAGAGCAATACAACTGTTGTCGCGTCTAGGATTGATCGTCGAGTTGTCGTGGGCTTCGCATACACAATTGAGGTCGCCAAACACAACAATATATTTGTCGGTGTCAAGAAAAGTATCTAAAGTTTGGAAAAATGAAAGCCGACTAGAACAATTATTATAGGCATAAAGACAGACCAGTCGCTACTAAATTTCCTCTAAGTAAAGGTCATAACATAAAAAACAACCTTAGTGTCAGCTGTGTACGAACGCTAGATGTAGTTTAAGACTTTGCGGCGAAACAAGAAACAACAAGCCGTTAGCTCCACAACGTGACTCACACAAACTTCATACCTGTGTAGGAAAGGCTCGATCGCACTTGTTGTGACTCCTCCCACTCTCTTTTGTCTCCGCAGTCACAACCAAGTTTTGCCGCTCACGTTGCAAGAGCCGACAAAGTTCCACCTACTTCGCACGAGATCTTGTACCTCTCACGTTTAGTGTTGTGAAATTCAAGAAAATTTTCTTAGCTTGCTATCCGCCCTCACACACTCTAAAAAAAGTTAGCACCTCCCCCCCCCCCCCCCCCCCCCCTTTAGTCATCATGCGTTTTGACGGCTGTAACTACCCCACAAGCTTACTTAACTACCCACATGGCTCGAGCCATTGAGCGTTACCACCCTGTTGGCAGGTGTCAAGCATGGGGTAGTCACGTTTTATGAAATCTTAAATTGAACATTCAACTGCATGCATTCGTTCAAGAGTAAAAGTCACTTCAAAAATCTCAAAGAGTACTTGAAACTTGTTTTCTTTGCGCCGTTGGTTACCATTTATTCAAATTTGAACCGGTCGAAACAGGCGTGTGGCTCAGTTCGACTAAACGGGCAGAAAACAAAGATTGCCAAAGAGTACAGGCAACCTTGGTAGGCACCTACTAAAACCCGAGGCAGATAAAAAGTATCGCGGTTGTCCGTCTTGGTTTCGTCGCGGGTTTTACCATGTACAGCAGTAAACAGCTGTGAGCTGGCCGTTGTGCTCGAGTAATTTAACCAAATCTCTAGAAAAGCGCAGGAAGCTACGCACGTGCGTGAGTTGACTTGAATGTTCACCGGACGACATACTCTTGTCGTCTTTTATTGTGCGGTTTAGTAAAGACCGTGCTCTCATTAAAGGTGTGATAGGTCAGTTCTGCGTGCAGATCAGTTGCAAAGGGTTTCCTCGGTTCCGCCGAACTTGCACGTCTGTCATACCCAATTTTTTTGCTTTCAAGTGCAGTGAAGTATGAAGCATTGAGTACCACGACTGAGGCCGGACAGGACGAACGTACACAAATATCTGGGATCATGTCCGTGTATTTTAGTATTTCTTTGTCTCGGGATATATGATTCGCCTTCACTGGCTCATTTGGCACATTTCATCGAGCATATTCGATACAAAATGCTTTAAACAAGTGTGTGTCATCCCAGGTGGAGTACTTTGAAAGGGACTACCATTTCAGGCCTTCCGGCACGCGTTTCTTTTACCTATATAAAAGATTCCAAGTAAATTTACAAAAATAAGGCGTTGGAAAACATACAAGTGCTATTTGTTTTAGATTTTTGTTTAGAAAAATTACTGGTGCAGACGCCAACTGGTGCAGCGCAGAGAACTATGTTCTCGGCGTTCTTTGAGGCTTAGATAATTTAGCATACGTCTTTCGCGTTCACTACAGTTGAAGGCACGGGCCCGAAAGCGGCAATTCTGGACTGTCCTCTTGGCGCGAGCGTGAGCGCATAGAACGCATATTTGAAAGACACGCGCTTGAGCAGAAAGAATTGTAGCGAAAAGAAGAAAACTGAAACAACACTTCGGGGAGGACCGGCGGACGGGCTTCGCTAGAATCACCTGTACGTGCTAAGTGTACTCAACGTGTACTCAACCGCCGCTGAAGTCATTCGGATATGTAAGAAGAGAAAAGAAAATGCATCAGCGTGTTCAGAAAGTTGTGATTGCATAAATTGGTTTCGATAATTAATACAATTGATTAAACAGGCTTTTGTATACTTGAAGTGTAGGCTAGCGAGAAAACGAAACTGATCAAAACGTGACGCGAAGCGACTATTCAAATGTATTTATAACCTGCAGTTCACTTTTGAAATGGATTACATTAGAAATACAAGCGCTTTCCTACGGGCAGTAAAACAAAATATTATATGCAAGTAAATCTTGCACAGTCTTTTCGTATTTATGCAAAATATGACAGTGGTAACCATCCTAATCGGTCACAGAAAATACAGCAGTATATAAGCTAATGGTGTCGACTAGTCGTGTGTATAGGAATTTAGAGTGTCAACATCGCATGTTGTACCTTGTGCTATTTGTGAACGCGTTCATGCATACAATCTTATGGTGTCTGTACGTTGCGTATGTGTAAAGTGTTGTGTGGAATATGTACAGTCGGGGACAAAAGTCCCCACGACGCGCGAGCTGCGACTGAAACGCATCGCTCTGCCATCTGCCGGCGGGTCGCCTGGTTTCGAGATCACACAAAAGCGCATGCGCGTCTTACAGTGTCTGCAAGCATGTGTGTTTTCCGCTTTTCTGCGTCCCGGTGCATAACTCGGAATTGGGCGCGTGGTACCGCCTCGGAGATAGCGCTTACTGACATGGCACTTATGAAGCAAGGAGTCACGGCTGCTCAACTGAGTGATAAGCTCGGCTGGTTATAAAGCAAGATGCGCTGACACGGCGAAATGCGACGCAATGCCGCAGGCGGTAACTCCAGTTTCGGAATGTGCAGCAGACGCTCGTCAGCCGCAAGCGCTATCTCCGAGGCGGTACCACGCGCCCAATTCCGAGTTAGGCGCCGCGCCGCAGAAAAGCGGAAAAACACACATGCTTGCAGGCACAGTAGGAAGCCCATGCGCTTTTGCGTGATCTCGAAACCAGGCGACCCGGCGGCAGATGGCAGAGCAATGCATTTCAGTCGCAGCTCGCGCGTCCTGGGGACTTTTGTCCCCGACTGTACATACGTGCATGTCTGGCGAGGCGCTCAAAAGAAAGACTGTTGGTTTCTTTTTTTTTTTTTTTAGTTTGAGCGTTGTCCGTTGGGTGGCGCATGTCGCCGCCCAATTCAAGGAGTCGCGCATTTATGAGTCTACTTATTTGAGTGAGGACATGGAGGCGTTCCATGGCTCCACGGAACAGCCTACCGTGGGTGCGGTTCTGGCCTCTCGTCACAGTGGGATCAGTCAACACCACCTAAACAGAAGGCCTCCACACGCGTCATCATAGTCAGATCGATCGAGGCGAGAGATTGGGCACGAGTGCTGCGTCAGTGTTTGGCTGCGGCTCGTGGCCAGTCAGCGCGTCGAAGGTCGGGCTCGGGTCCAATAGCCGACCGAGCGCGATCCGACTGTGATGACGTTTCATAGAGGAAGAGGAAACCATGCGGAGGCCTTCTGTCTAGGTGGTGTTGGATCAGTCCCATAGCCAGTTGAATGGGTGTTCCGTGCGGTGAATAGCGCCAAGTGCGTGCACAGGCGAGGTAAGGATTACCAGGGACTTGAAAGTGGTTAACGAATGCTAACAGGCAAGCAGGAGCGTTGAACGATCGGAGCCAACGCCGCTTGAATCGGTGATGCTTCTCCTCGCCGCTGTCAACCGAAAACGCCGGATCACTTGCGGCAAGCACAGCAAGCAGATGCTCTGTTCAATAAAGACATCATTCCATTTCTCGCTATACAATTCCTTCTTTGAATGTTTTCTGGCCGCAAAGTAAACGCAGCCGGCCGCGCGAAACAGTCGCGGACGAACCCCCTCGAATGCCCCCCCGTCACATCGTCGCCCCTTCTCGTAATAGGTGCGGTGCCGGTACTTCGAGGCTCGTTTTGTAGTGCTTTAGTGCCCACGGAAGGTAGCGAAGGAGCGTACGCACTTGAGAATCGTATTTTAGCGAAAAGCAGTCCAGCTCGCTAGGCCTCACTCGTATTGCTCCACTGTTGCTTGCCAGCCGCCATGTTGCTTTTGGGGGTGGTCACTGTTACTACCTGTTGATAGCGTGCCGTTTGACTACCCATGCGGCCGTTAGTATAACTAAGGGGGGGGGGGGGGGTACTGATATCTGTGGCGGCTTTTGACTACCCCAAAAGTAGTACTCAACGACTACCCTTTTGTTGAGAGTGTAGAGGCCGCATTTCAGCGTCTTAAACATCGGCCGCCACATTTTCAAGTCGCCCCTTTTTCGCGTTCAGCTTGACGCGGGACCCCGATGCCTTCTTTTTGGCGACGTCTCCATCCAGCACGGTTGCGTGGGGTTGAGGACTCGCTTGGACACGACGGTGCCTCTGTGTCAACCGGTGCCGGTCGCTTAAGTGGTTGGCTGTTGCCAATACCACCTCGAAGACAAGGCCTGCGCATGACGTTTGGTTAGTAGATCCCCGACCCGCCCCAAGCGGCAAACAGGCTGAAGCTTGACGAGAGTATGGGCCGCGTCGGCAACCACGTCGCATTCACATGCGGCCACAGCTGTGTGCGTGACTGCTGAGCGCGAGCTGATAGCGAGCTTCCAGTTCATTTGCAACGCGCACGCGAACACTCCCTCGGCCACGACCGCGAGCTAGTACTCGCATCTTGCTTTGAGACGAGCATTTCTAGCTCGCGCGCTCGTTCAGCGGAAGAACTACAGTACACTGTAGAAGAACGCTTCAAAGCAGCAATCCGGAGTATAAACAGCGCCCTCGAACATGGCGTCCAGTGCCAGCGTTCAGCGTCCAGCGAAGGGCTTTGCAGCCCTTCGCACAGCAGTAAGGCAATTTCACTCATGCATTTGACGCTCCACGTGAACGTCTAACTTCACCGTATGCTATAGCAACAGACACTCGGCGTGACCATCTGTTTCATTATCTGCTACACAAACCACTGATGCAGGCGATGGAGCAGACGATGGAGCAGACGATGGAGCAGACGATGGTGCTCAACCGGGCTAGCTAGGGGGCGCTGAGGGGATCTACTAGTCATGACGTTTAGAGGAGGAAACGCGCAGGCGTTGTGTTCTAAGTGGTAATGCTATTGCTCGATGGAGGGCCGTCCTCGCAAACCGCGTGATGAGGTGTAGTCGGAGCTTTGGAAACACTCAGTGCAGCAGTCGCATCAGGTTCCAGACATGCATTGTGTGTGATGTTGGTGTTTGGGGATACTGCAGGCTCCAGCACCGAAAAGTCTTCATTCCTGTCGATGTTTTGTGTTGTCCCGGGTAACTGTTCTGTCCCCGGGTCATGCGTCTTCTGGAGGATGGGTCGTTGACGTTAGCTATCTCACTGACGTCCATGAGTTCCGCCGATGTATCATCTTCGTGTCTTTGACTTTACCGTAACATATCAGCATAGGTGGCGCCGTTTGCACACTCATCAGTTAAATAACCATAGCGCCGGCAGTTGGAGCACCTCGGTGTTCTGCAGTAGCGCCGACTATGTCCCACGTTGTTGCAGCGCAAACATAGTGGAGGTCGCCCATGAATAAAGGCAAGTCTCTGGCACTCATAGACGTGGATATGTGGTATATGAAAGCACTGACACCATCTCCTAGTACCAGTACTACCTCTCGATTTATAGTATTCATGTGTTCGAGTTCGCTGCATCTCCATTTTTCTCTCTTGAGCGATCGCACTTTGCCAAATGGCGCAAGAGCTTCGATAGCTCATCGATTCTTTAGATGCTGAGTGTTGTGTTAGCATAAGGACAAGAACACAACCATTCCTTCTCGAGCCCCGACAAAGAGTGTTCTTTACTTCGTAGTCCTCTAGCAGCCCCCCCCCCCCCCCCTCCGGCACGCGATAACACGCGTAACCTAGCTTACTGAACACCTCCCCCTTTTGGTCGGTTGGTGGATAGTATTACAAGTTCAATCTATTCACCGGCTTCACTGTCCGTCCATTTCTGGTGACAGTCAGACCTTGTGGCCCACTCGGAGCTGCTGGCAGCTCTAGTAGTGCATGTACCCTGTCACTTGTAGCCGGGACCCCAGAAGAGGTTGGAGTCAGCGGTACCAGATGGAATCTATTGCGCCTTACAATCCCACGGTCCGTTTTCTCCCGGTAGGAGCGAGGTGGCCCTGCTTGAGACGGCACCATTCCGCTTGTCCTCTGGTAAATTATTCAGACGCGTTGTCCGCTTTGCAGAGGTTTCAACGGACGTGCGGCATGTCTCGTGTCGAAGTTACTTTTCTGTTTCTCCTTGTTTTCTTCCTCCCACTTCCGTAGCTTCTGAGGGTCGGGAGTAACAGGTTTTAACAAAGAAAAAACAATTGGGACAGATGTTCGAATTCTTCGGCCCACTAGAAGTTCCGCTGGGCGAAACCCGTTTGCAAGGGTGGTAGCACGGTATGACTGTAATACACGGTACGCATCATCCGTTTTCTTCCAGCTCGTCTTGATGATCTTTACTCCGGCTTCCACAAAACCGTTGCTTTGTGGAAACATTGGGCTAGAAGTTTTGTGAACAAAACCCCATTCTTTGGAGAACTTGGAGAGCTCGGATCCAAGTAATCTTTGGAACTGTGGTCCGTTGTCACTGTATACGGTTTCTGGCGTCCCATGTCTTGCGAAGATAGACTCCATGCGGCCAACGACAGAAACAGCTGACAAGCTGGCCAAGGGAGCAACTTCGGGGTATCTGGAGTAATAATCCGTCACTAGCAAGTACCACTTCTTTTTTAAGTAGAAAAGATCTTCACCTACTTGCTGCCAAGGCCGTTCAGGAAACGGAGTTGGTATCAAAAGCTCTCGGTGGTTGATTGTTTTGAACAAACAGAACGAGTATAGGGTCTCATGTCAAAATGAACTTTAGCTTTTCAAAAGCCCTCTGTTGTTCGTGGTTCCAGGCCCATTGGTTTTTGGAACTCAGTAACGCGACCAGCGGGTGTGACTCTTGGGCCAAACTGGGAAAAAAATTTCCCAAGGTAATTAATTATTCCAAGAAAGCTCTTCAGCTCCGTGATACAAGTGGGAGCTTTCATCTTCACGATGGCTTCTATCTTCTCTTGATCTGGACGAACTCCTTCTTGGTCGATGATATGCCCAAGAAACTTTACCTGAGTTTCTGTGAACCGACATTTAGTTTCGTTCAAGGTAATTCCTGTATGCCTGAGTCGAGAGAGGACGTCTCGCAGGTTTCTGTCGTGTTCTGCACTTGTAGATCCGTACACAAGGATGTCGTCCATGTTGCAAACTTGTCTTTTGATTCCGCTCAGAAGCTGGCTCATCTTCTTCTAGAAAAACTCTCGAGCAGATGTAATACCGAACGGAAGTCACTTAAACTTAAAGCGTCCAAATGGTGTGATGAAGGTGGTCAGAATCTGGAACTCTTGAGCGAGCTCGAACTGCCAGAATCCAGAATTTGCATCAATTTTTGAGAAGAACTTCGCTTTCCCAAGTTGTCCCAGTACGTGGTCGGTCACTGGAAGCGGATATCTTTCTCATTCCACATACTTGTTCAGCTCTGTGAACTCAACGCAAATTCTGTAGCTTCCGTTCGACCTTGTCACGACTACCATTGCTGAGCACCAGTCTGTGGGCTCGTCCACACTTTCGATTACACCCAGGGTGATCATACTGTCAGGCTCTTCCTTCATCTTTTCCATTAATGGAATTGAGATTCTTCGTGGAGTGCTCAGAGACAAAGGAACTGCATCCTTGCGTAGCTTAATCTTGTAAGGCTGCTTCACGCAGCCAAGGCCTTGAAAAAGTTCCGGAAACTCGCCCTTTGGATCGACTATCCCATTTTTTGTGTCGACTACCGCACTCAGTCTCTGTACAAGTCCCAACTCCACAGAGTGGCCTCTCGACAAAAGTGGTTCGTCTAGGTCTTCTAGGACATAAACATCACCAGATAGGCGCTTTTCTCTATGGCGAATATCTGCTCTCAGTACACCCAGTACGCTCAACTTTGTTCGGCTGGGCCCCTTTACTACCCTTTTGGCCTCAGCCAGAGGCAATGCACTGAGGTACTGTCCGTAGGTTCTTTCTGGAATCGCAGTGATGTTTGCCCCCGTGTCTATCTTGAAAGACACTGGAGCTGCCTGGACTGTTAGTACAAGCCTCAATGCGTCTTCCTCGGCTGATTCCATGACTCCAAGAAAGGCGGGCTCTTCGGCTTTGCCTTCTCTGACTATCACAGAGCTGCGGCAAACTTTTGCAAAATGTCCTATTTTTTTGCACTTGTTGCAGGTTGCTTATTTAGCGGGACATCTATTTCGTGAATGAGAACTCCGGCCACACAACGGACACGTTTCTTTAGTAGCCTCTTTGGAAGACCTTCTCGCATTAACCTTGCGCGTCGGTGGTGACGCCGCGGACACTCGGTTGAGACTGTCTTCTACGTGAAGATCAGCTTGCTGCTTCTTCACAGTCTCTGACTGACGTGCCATTGTGGTTGCTTTTTCTAATGTCAGCTTCGCGTCGAGCTGCATCCGCTCGGACAACTTCCTGTCTCGGATGCCCACTACATGCGGTCCCTAATCATTTTGTCGTGTAGGTTGTCGAACCGGCAGTACTTGGCCAATCCATGAAGTGCTGTTATGAAGTCTTCTACTGACTCCGATGACTCTTGCACTCGCGAATGAAACTTGGCCCTGTCGTAAATTACGTTCCTTCGAACAATGAAATGCTCTTCGAACGCATTTCGTACTGCGTCGTACTCATCTTCGCTCTTGTCTCCCATGCAGTAGTCTAAGGCGGTGACCTGTTCGGAACCGCTTTATGCTTGGAGTCCACTCACCACTCGAAAGCGCTCGAACCTCCGAATCTACTGGGGCCAGTCCTCTGACTTGGAAAATTCGAACTCTTCCGGTGGATGGCATGCGAAGAGTGGAGCCGCCATGGCGATCCGAACATCAGGTTCTTGAGAACTGCCGACTTCTGTTGCCATCAGTTCGCAGTCGTCGTCCTGGTACACTTCTTATTGAAGTCCTCTCAGGGCGAACGTCCTTAACCAGTCGCTGCCACCATGTTGTGTTAGCATAGGGACAAGAACACAACCATTCCTTCTCGAGCCCAGACAAAGAGTGCTCTTTACTTCGTCGTCCTCTAGCAGCCCCCCCCCCCCCCCCCCCACCTCCGGCACGCGATAACACGCGTAGCCTAGCTTACTGAACACTGAGGAAGCCAAACAAGCTTCAGTTTTACTTCTTGCTTGTCCGCATCAATGATAAGGCACTTTCGGCCTTTCATGCGAAGCTCTCGTTGAGCGACGAGCTTTGCCTTGGTAACGGCGTTGACACACGTCAGCATCAAGACATGATACTACTGGAACTGTGCGAGGCTTACGACGTCCTTGAATTTCACGATGTCACGTAGGGCATCTCGAAAATCAGGAGCTCGGTACGGACGCACCGAGAGGTCCCCATGCAAGAAAACGGAATTCAGAGGAATTCAGGCTTAGGTTACCTGATGTCAGACGCGGCAAGATTATCTGATAGTTTGCTGTGACGTTAGCAGACGTCATAACGTTTCCTCGAGCCCGGCGCCGGTAAATTTTCCTCGGAAAACATGAAAAACGTGGCCGTTCGAAACTGTGCCTTTTTCTTTCTCCTCGGCCACCGATTCCCTCGACAAAACGCCAAACTGATGATAATATATGCAAATGAAACAATCGAAGCAGACCACAAGAACGAAATATTGAGTTATGAAGTGAACAACACGTACTGGGTTAGTAACAAACTATGCATGAATAATCAAAACAAAGCAATAACCATATGTTGTTGTTGTTTTTTTTGTTTTTTTTTTTTTTTTTTTGCTTTTTGCTTTTTACTTGCTTTTTTTGCTTGAATTGAAAGCTTGTATTGACATAGCATGATGTGCAGCGAAGTCCTTGGCCTCACTTTTTGCGAACTTAAACATTGCTAAGCAATAAAGAATAACTTCATAAATTACACTTTTATAATCTGGATAGAGCTGCATAGTACCCGTGACGAGTAAAGAAACTACGCTTAATACTTCTTATTCCCTGGCGAAAAGAAGAGACTGGAAAGTAGACTGGTTGCTGTCTGCTTCAATTTGCATCCGGAAGTCCCGTGGACACTAGCGCCAGCTGAGCATCTAGCGTTTATTGTAACCACTCTATGGGTAACTGCAGTCTATTTTATGGAATACGTACGTTTCAAAGCACAGCGTCTAGATGACGTTCCACCGTACTCTACGGCTCCTTTATGGAACACGCGACTTTGAAACGAAAGTCTAGATGGCGATTCAAACGACGGGAGGCAGACTGAAGTGAATGAAAAGGGGGGGAGGGGGGGGCGGGGGGGTACCGCTTCTGCGGGAGTTCCACAGCCGAGAAAATCTAGTAACGTTGTTTCGAACTAGCGCTGACGTCTGGACTCGTTATGTGGAGAAAACAGGGGGGGAACACATCGGAGCAAACTGCCGTTATCATCTGCCGTTTCGAGAATACTCTCCCCCTTCCAATCAGACTGCGGCGACACAGGCGCCGATGATAACTGCAGTTCGCGTTGAGGGGCTGCCCCTTATCTGCTCCCAATGAACGAGTCCAGACGTCGGCGCTACTTCGAACGTAAGCCACCAGTCAAGCCCTCGTTCGTGTGGAGCTAATTAGCTGCATGACTGTACATTAATCTAGAATAATGCATTCACTCTGCACGTTCGGTTGCGACTGAAAATTTTAACTTGACAGTATTGCAAAAAAAATATTTGTATATTTCGTTTAAAATATGTTTACCCCCCTGGGGTCCATCCGCAATATATTCTTTCACACAGATAAGGTAATATCAAACAGTATAACCCCAGTCAGTTCAAGAATCAGACTCGTGGTTTCTAATGAAACGCTTCTGGGTTTTTCAGTCGTTGTACGGTGTTTGTAATGGATGATACCTCTATCTCAATGTTTTTGGAACGATCATAAATGGGGGGGCTTGAGACTCGCCACACTTTCCCTTTCTTCAGCTGTCAGTAATTTTAGCATTCCAAATATAACAAAACGACTCTAGGATATATAGCGACATTGTGCGCTTTCGAAGCCAAATAAATGCACATGCAATTTCCTACTTTTACACAAAAGAATTTAAGTATTAGTATTAAATCACTAATAAAAATAAATCCAGTTATAAATGTTTTATATAGCGAAGAAATGCTATGCAGGGTATTTACCTGTAAACAAGAAACAAACTTTGCCGAACTTCCGGGAGAGAAGTACATATTTCTACCGGTGGCCATTGTTTTTGTTTGTTTTTTGAGGACCGGCAATGAGTAGGGAGTACTTTAGAAGATCCAACGCCGAGAAAAAAATGCACGCTACGTCCGGAATACAGGTAGACCTGCCTTCCTAATACCTTGTATAAAAAGAATGAGCGCTTGCTCTACAAGTCTGCCGAAGGCATCGTGGGCGCATCTTCACGACTACAGGTTTGAGCCGTCGTTTTCATATTCCTGCGAACCACTTAAGACGTACAAGTCCTTAAACGCGTTAAACTTCTTCGTGAGCGGCAAGGCATCGGATATGGGCGCTATACCTCCCCCAGGCACCGAAACTACGCGCCGAGCACTCTTACAGGTGCGGTCTCGGTTCTAAAAAACGACCTAACGAAAGATTTTTTATTATTATTATTATTATGCTTGCGTCAGCGCGACACGATTCTCTGTAATGAACAATTTGCTAATGCTTTGACTAGCTTGCTCTGATATTTAAGTTCCAAGAGCTGCGTGTCACCTGGCATGTCTGCGTGCCGTGATGGGCAGGTTGACATCTGTCGTTGTATTGAGATAGTCGGTCGAGACGCCGCAGTCTCTTGTTTCTCACGTTGCGCGATCTTTCGGAAAAGCATCAAGGCAGGTGAGCACCGTCTGCTTATTTGCGATCACCCAGGCTCGGAGGAGTCCCTCGTCTCGAGGAAACTGAGCGAACTTTACGTGTGACATTTTGTTCGTGCTGGTGCGCATCGGTCACTCAAAAGCGAGACGCTGAGTGCATTTTCTGGTGTGTAGATCTCAAGCAATTGCTCACTAGTGAACCAAGCGCCGTCGCGCACCCTTCCATACACAAGGTAAACATAGGGGAACCGGAAGCATTTCTCTCCCCCTGTCATGGTGACCGGGAATTCCGCGAATACCTTAAGTTAACAATGTTCTGTGTGCAAAGGTGTCAATCATCTATTATTCTAGGAAAGAGCGGAGAATAAAACTTTATATTTTTACTTTAAAATTCTTGGATACTTTAGGATGCTTGTTTGTAAAAGTAGTACTTCGCCGAGGTTCTAGGTAAAGTGCATAATGAATACTGAAGAGTTCGTGCATGTAGTATGTTTAGTTAAACATTTCAAAGTCTATGGGAAAAGCGCAAAAGGTGTAGTTGCTATCAGGGCGTTAAACGGGACCCGAACCAGAACAAAAAAAAAAAAACGGTTAAAAACCGAAACAGTAATCGAACGTTCGATTTTGAACCCGACCTGGAACGAAACGTCAGTCTCATGTGGCGGTTACCCGTTCAGTGAATACGGTTAAGGTAATATACTCTAAGCTGCGACTGTCTTTTGCGGGTGGCGGAGGGTGGTGCAGTGTTGCCCGCCGCCACCCGTGGAGTTTAGAGTTTATAGTAGTAGCCTCGGCACTTTCACATTCGACACACGAGCAATGGCCTGTGAGTTCATTCAAACAAGTCATTTCGGAATGTCAGTAGGTTGAAGCTGACGTTCCACTGTCCAGGGCTACCTTATCCATTGCTTGTTGAAAAAGTCCTCAATTTTCCGTGTGACAATAAGTGAAGTGAAGAGTTTTTGCTGAGCCTGCTTCAGCTGGACATGCACGGCTTCTGGGACTTCGCTTTTTTGCAAGCACGCCGTTCCATCCCACGGGTCAGCCTCGGTTCCCGTCAAAAGGTCCCTACCCAGATCTACGAAGGTACTTGAAATTGTGCAGTTAATCGAGCAAAGTACACGGAGTCAGAATTTTCTCGAAAAACAATACTCAGAAACGTTTCTTTCGCACCGCGCTCACGCGTGGCTTCCAAACAGCGCCATCTCATCTCTTGCAATGATACACCCTCCAGGGGCCAGGTGACGTCACTTATAATTTGATTGGCAGTTTATAAGTGAACACCAACGCAGTGTTTCCAAACAAGCCATACGCTTGGCCCACACCTGGCGTGGACATTGCGCGTGCGCACAAGCCAAATTCTGGAAGAGTGAAGTGTGTGCGCATGCGCAGTGCTGACAGCAGCGCCACCACAGGGGCGTGACGTCAGTGAGTTGAGTTGGTCCGCGACTCTAACTAACTATAGGTGGCGCCACTCATTTTCCAAAATGGCGGTTATAGTGAGGGTCGGAGATGCGTGCCGCTGTTGAGCCTGTCTAGTGTGCTGGCTTCACTGAGCGACACAAATTATTTCTGCTGATACGAGGAAGTTAGGGTGTTGTACGCGCAGGTCCCCTCTTTATCCTAAGAAAAGAACGGTGTTTAGCGGAAGATTCACGGAAGGATGCGTGTTTAAATTCTGGAGTGAAACCGAAACTAACCTGTATTTTGGATTTAACTTATCGATGTAGGTCTTAATTTCGGATTCCTTCTTAACTCAAGATGTGTCTCAGATCGTAAATATTTAGTTAGAAAAGTTGTTCGCAGGAACTTTATTTTGTGACGTACATATTCGATCCAGGCTGATATTTGTAGTTGTTGAAAAAATCGGCGCCGATATTTGTGCGTTCTGGCTGTCTTTTCTCGCTCAGATGATTGGCTTGGGAAATAACAAACTGTGGGCCTTTGAATGGGTTTTTGGGTATTTAGATGATTAATTGGTTTAACATTATTTCCGGCATAAGACTAAGACAATTCCGATTTTTACAACATGCCCATAAAGCGTATAAATTAATGAGCGCTGTTTTCCCTGCAACATCTCTAAGACGGAATCCGAGTCAGACGGCTGAAGTTTGTGTGTGTGTTTTATAGCAACGCATGACGCATAGGACTTTATATTACATCCAGTGTTTCACTGTTTTGTCTATCTTGATAACGATATCAGAGTTTTTCATACGCTAAAAAGAAAACAAAATTATACCTTTTTAAAAAGACTATTATGTGGCGTTAATTGGAGGCATACATTGCCGCGATTTGTATTATTATATTAATATTAAAATTAGGATATTTTAATACAAATTTTTTCAAGCTCTAATGTAATTTGTTGCTTATGATCTAATTTTAAATGCGCACACAAATGTGACAATCAAAAGTGTGATATTTATTTTCACTGCTGCCAGTTGTAGCATTTTTAATTACGGAGTAATAAAAAAATAGTTTAAAATTAGTGAAAACATTTGAGCTAATATGAGACATCCATGTAAAATTACATTGTGTGTAAAGTATATTTTGCTATCAAAGTCGCGACTTTTGACAATCGGCAAAACATCTAAAGTCACAGCCAATATCCTTCCAGACCAAATGTAAAAAAAAAAAGTTTTTTTTTTTTTTTTTTATTATTTATCTTTTCATAACATGTAGTTACTTTCATTTTTACGCTCCGCCGTTTTGCCAATCTCAGCCTTTCCAGTTCGAGGGAACGCCTACCTGCTTGCACGTCTGCTCACTGCAGCACATTTCTTTGGCGTTGGAAGCCGTTAAAACAGCAGCAAGTTTTAGTATTGCATGTTCCGCACTGCGCGTGCGCGGAGCCCGATATTACGGTCTTGGATGGCGCATGACGACGAGGCGCACGCGCAACGTGGGGCACGCAACTCTAAAGGCTAGCCCACATGGCGCGTTTTTCAGTGCGTCTAGACGCGCGTCTCGGCTTGGCGCGCGCGCCAAGACAGACGCGTGCGCCCAGTCAAACCACACGCAGCGCTACCGTGCAGCGCTTCGCGTCTGCGTTTCCGAAGCGTCTGCCCAACGTAGCCAGACGCGCTTAAGAAACAAAAGCAAACATTAAATAGAAATCGCGCGGTAAATGATGGCTACATGCCGTAATATTTAATTTTAGTAATAGTAAGCACTCGTTTTTATTACAGCAATCGCAATGAAGCTCAATTTCACTAATTTTCATCCTTTTTAGTGCGTACGCCTCATCCACGTTTCGATACGCAATTGGCATCCCCATCGCCCTCGCCAAAACATTTACAGCTGGCCGCTGGCCGCTACAGTGGTTACGTTGTAGCGGTTGTTGCCGGTAGTATTAATTTTGTACCTTTGTCTCTCGGTGTCCTTGTATTCTTTACATTTGGCCTGCCAGAGTGCAGGACGCTTTTGTACTTCGCTAGGTCCTCTCTGTTCCGCTGAAGCAGCGTCAGCCTTTCCCGCGGAGCAGAGAGGATTCCCTGGACTTGTCTAAAAGGTATGATAAACTGATATCCGCGGGGGGAAGGACGTAACTACCCATGTTCGCCCTGCTGCTAGCATTGGCGTGGCCTAAAAGCCGTTTTTATTTAAGGCCGCGAGCGTGCAAATTTTGTAAACTCCGCGCGCGCGGGTATGTGTGTGTGCGTGCGCGCGTGCGCTTTGCCTTGGAATGGCACAGGGCTGCTACCCGTATTTGTGTGTATTTTTCTGTTTTGAGTGTTTTTATTTATTTTCCTTTCCCGTATCCCTTTCCCTACTTGGCGGCGGGCTAGCAGGCCCACCTGCGTAAAGGTCTCGACCTTTTTGCCTAGCCTCGCACGCTGCCGAGTGGGTATCGCAATATGTGCAAATAAAAAGTATTATTATTATTATTATCGCCTTCGTCGCGAGGACTGTGGCGAAAACTACAGTCCTACAGTGGAGAAAATTCAAACGCTCCTTGCAACTAGTGAACACGGCGGTTCATTGGTCGTTGCCTTCTGGACGCAGCGCGAGACGCGACGCGTGGACGCAAAATATCTGGCTCCTCCAGATACGCCGGGATGCGCCAAAAAACGCTGCGTTTCGTCCCGGCGCCGGAAGTGACGTCAAAGCGCAGGCGCAGACGCGACGCAGACGCGGAGAAAAGCGCACCATGTGGGCTAGCCTTAACGCAAACGCACACCGTTTGCGTTTGCTTCTATGCGCATTCTATGAGCAATACTCAAACTCTCCAGTGAGGTACAATCCCATACCGGCTGCAGCACTACGTTAGGACCGTGAATAGTCTTGTTTGCATTCGGAAATGACATTTCGCGAGCCATGATCGCGAGCAGTTCCGCCGTGCCCGCTGAGCAGGAGAATCGGGGGACCCTCACTAGAGCGCGTCCCGTTTCCGCCGCGGGAGGGCGAGCGTCGAGCTCGAGACGCGAATAGGAGTACGGTGCGTGTTGGCTGATTGACCTCGCATGTGAATACTGAACCACGTTTCTACTTCCCAGCACCTCTATGACCGCGTAATTTGCATATAGTTTTTTTTTTTTTTGCGATAAAACGTTAAGTTCGTAGAGGTGCGCAATTAACCGATTACCCTACAAATTAATCGATTAATGCATTAATCGTGGTTTAATTATTTAGCCAGTTAATCGGTAAAATTTTGAGGATCCAAAAGAAAGTAAAAAAAAGCAATACTCTCATCACGCAGCCTTGGACGAATACATCAATATAGAGGGCAAACTTTGGATGAACTTTTAATCTAAATTAAACTGTGGGGCCGCGATTTGTAACTTCAGACAAGGTGCAGAAGATTACACGTGTCCCAGCCACTTCAACGCCGTGCGATTGTTCGTTTAGCGCAGCAGCGACTATTGTGAACAATCAGAGGGTACCGCCCTTGCCGGAGGGTATCAACAAACCTCTTTGCCTCACGCAGCTTAAGTAGTAATCTCTATGAGTGCCTTTGAACGGTTCTCAATCACGTATCGAAGTTGATCCATCATGGAAATTTAATATTGCGCCGTTTAACACAAATTCAGCACAGGCAAAAATGCATACAAATGCATGGAAATGAATGAGACAGATTAATCGATCGATTAATTGATTAAATGAGGAGATTAATTCAGTTAAGATTTTTATTTGTCGCCCAGCACTATAACAAAGCCAAACAAAATTAAGCATATATTTGTTCTTCTGTCCTCGTTCGGTGGTGGTCTTTGTTTCATCGACAGATCGCTTCGTCCAAAGATTCCCACGTTCATTTAATCACCACAGCTTGGGGCGTTCCGCCGAAAACAGCTTTTCCCGCACATACCATTTGGTGAGTGACATACCGTCACTCACCAAATGTCTACTCTACCATTGGCCATTGACGACTGGAACTCACTGCCTGACGTAATTGTTACCTTATCTGATACTAAGAAATTTTCTGCAGCCATTAGCTTATTTTTTCTAACCCATAACTAGATTACAGCCTGTTTTTGTAGATAAATTGTTTTGTTACTTGTTTGTTTTTTAAGTGTCCACTCCCTTGTGTAATGCCCCCTGGGCCTTCAAGGAATAATAAATGATGATGATGATGATGATAGCATCAGCCACCGGCATCCGTATGGTAGCCTAGCTTGGCGAAATGTTGCTGTTTCCGATGAGGCCTGGTGCAAGCTCGGACTGGAGATTATATTGAAGTTTCCCGGAGCGAAGTGAAGGGTGTGCGCGCGTAGCGGGTGCTGTGTTAGAGTTTATGACTAGGACTCGCGAATTTGTTCTTGCCGAACTAGTGCCACCTGACGAGTTCGCTTTAGTTTCGGTATGGTGCCTGGAACGCGTCTCCGACTGGTATGTATAGCGTCCTATTCCGCCCAAACAAAAAAGTGAACCCATAGGTGGCAACAAATGGCGTCGAAAAAGCCAGAGTGTCACGCTGTTGGATGTCGCGATCCTGGCGGTTGGTAGTAGAAATGTTGGCGAAAAGCATGAGCGAACGCGTGTGTGACCGTTATCGCAACACCTCAACTCCTGCATGTCGAAGCATCAGTGGACTGTCAGACAAGCTAGTGAGCGACCTGCACCAGAACAGGCTTCTGCCACATTTACCACCTCTGCTACAGCACCGCCAAAATTGCGGCCGGCGACAGCATGACACTCTTGTGACGTCATCAGGAGGAAATTAAAGGACCACTTCTTAGAACGCGGTAAGCACACCGGTCGAAAACGTGTTTCATTCACCATATTTACCGTATGGCTTTAGCGAACGAAATTAATTTAGTAATCTAATCTAATCCACTTAGTACAAAAATAAAAGGAAGACCCATTGGTGGATGTTTAGGAAATCCGTTAGCATGACCCTTGGGAAACGCCACACACATCGCCATTTGGGAAACGCTAACGCTGACCCGTTCACTTTTCTTTTTCCGCTTTCTCTTTTGCTTCCTCTGATTTTTGCTGCCACTTTTTTGACTTTGTTAAGGGGTTAGTGTGACTTCGTTACAAAACCAAACTGTAAAACGGAACGAAGCGTTCCCGCTTCCTGTTCTCCGGCTGGAAAAGTGGACGCTTTTTGCTTCTCATTTTGGGGTTAAGGGCCCAGTTATGCACTAACCGACAAGAAAAGTCTAAACTAAACAACGAAATTATGAAACCCGATCAGGGGCCTCCAAACCCAAAACGGAAAGCGGAAAGCGTGCACTTATCCAGCCAAAGAAACGGTAAGCGGTGGAACGCTCCGTTCCGTTTTTTTCGGTTTGGACATGATTTTTGTCGGAGCAAGAAAAAGACATCAGAGAAAGAGGGTGCGCGTGACGTCGAGTCATTCGTCAGAAAGATGTCACTCATGACCGACCAATGAGAATGTCTTTGTCCACCCGCTCCTTCGCGTACGTCACCGCTCTTGGACTCTTTCTGCCTTGCTCCGGTTTGAAGTAAGTTCCTGTTTGCTGCTGCCCGCCTGCTTTGCCTGCATTCTTCCTGGGCCTGCAGCACTCGTCGAAATGACATCCGCTGTCGTTCCCGCTGTTCAAAGGGCGGCCGATGACGCCCGAGCCAGCACCGCCAAGAAGACAACGCCATAGTGGTGACATTTTTGCGTCACACGCGAAGGCCAACGTTGGACACAGATATAAGCGAATGCTGCATCAGCGCGCGGCTTCGAGTCAAATTTGAGCCGAACGTTAACGCAATCGTCGTGCCCAACCTGTGCCCAGCGTTTGCCTTCGCTGATGACGTCATCTCATTCAGAACGTTTTGTTATCTAGGGGGTGTTGCCCGAGCATAATTAGCACACCCAAAGCCTTTACATGCTCCCCACTCGTCCCTGTGATTGGTTGCACCCAGTGGCTTGTCCACGCACACGTTCCAAGGCCCCGCCCGGGTGCCTCCCCATCAAAAAGTGGGGCCAAGCGGAATGCGTGGGGAAAACTCTCCTCTAAAAGTGCATTTTTTTCCGTTTCTCCTTTTTGGTTTTGAGACCCCTTTAGAAACAGGGCGGGAGCCAGATGCATAAGATTGACGTAGCAACAACACGAAGACACACTTGCACGATATTGAGGCGCACAAAACGTGAAATGGTTTTTGTTACGTGTTGTACGCACTTACATTTGTTGCGTTCAGGCAAAATATCCAGCTCGCCTTTGTTGTGGATTCAAAATTTTATGTGAGACGCGTGCCGAAAATTGTGTGCGAGAGCTCAGAACATTGCCGCCGGGCGTGTCACTTTCGAAAGGATGAACTGTCGAGCTAGTCCCACACACACGCTGAATGAGACATTTCCACTGCCAACTAGGACCGAAACTCCTTGGGCACGCAGCACATGAATTCGTCAACACCTACAACATGATCAGAAAGTAAACAAAACAAGATTGCAGAAACCACAAAACGGCTACCACTGCGGCGGCTGCATCGACGGGGAAATTCGAAATAATAAAATCACTATTTTGACATTTTACGAAAGTGACGGCAGAGCGCGGCGGGGGGGGGGGGGGGGGGGGGGGAGTGCGGCGGTGTCAAAATAAAGTTTGAGATATTTTGACGTGCGACGTCGAAATAGTCACTGCCAGAATATTTCTTGCCGATAAAATGATTTTAGGCGCATTTCTATTGGTATAAAACGTCGCTCTCTTTTATTTATTTTTTTCTTCTCAATACAGTCATTTGTCATTTGTTGTCAACATAGAGTTATTATAATGTACGCTAGAGGTTCAACTGGCGCTAGTGTGCTGTTGCAAATTGAAGCAGACAGCAAGCAGTCCGAAATTGACTTCCGGTAATGCATTTCTACGGAAAAAAGCGAGTGCATTTCCTCCCTGCGCTCGATTATAAGTGCAAATATCACGAATAATTCGTACCTACTAGGCACATTGGAACATTTCCCAGACACGCAGATGAAATAATTGGTCAGGTACGGCGTTTTTATTTTAAAATCGTGGCATGAAAAACGGTGCTAAAACCGCTTCGTACATGTATTTATGTGCACTGTCGGACACTGTTAGCGCGAACACGGCGCCGGCGCTTTCCAGCATGGGTGTATACGCGTATACGTGCCAAACGAACGAAGGACACGTGGAAAACCAAGAGAGACGGCAAGAACTACGCAGTAACGCTGGATAAGTAACTTCTTGTGCTTGCAGACGATCAAAATAAATTGAAAGTCCGATTTACTATAAATAAGTACTGCTTTATTCTTTCTGCTCATGAATGCATGCGAAGATGCTTGTTCTGTGTTCAAATCATCGCCCGCACGCTCCAAATCTTTGCAAATAGGGGAAAGCCAGAGAACAGGTGCGCGATAGAAACTGCCCAACATAGGAAATAATAAGAAAATACACCTTTCGTAGCCCACGTACTTTATTCTTTATGTTTTGAGCGTTTTTTTTAACCACTCGTAAAGATCCACGACGGGGGCATTTTCATATATCGAGAGGACAGGCATATTAGCAATATATAAGCACCAACGGAATGCTGGCGAACTTTGAACACACTCTACATTCGTTTCGATTGTTATTTTGCTTGGAATCGACGCTCGTTTCTACATAACTGTCATGAAACAAGAGGTTTGGGCCGGAAATATAGCGAAGTTTAACATCGTTCAGTGGCAAAGGAAAAATGCTGTAACTAAAGCAATTACACTTTCACAATATTAATAAAGGTACATACTATCCGGTACAACCGAAATAACAAAAGTTATTAATGTTATTTTCCGGCGACGAGACAAAATTCACGCGCGTTTTCCCATAGGATTACACAGGAAGACTGGAAAAGTAGACTGCATGCTGTCTGCTTCAATTTGCAACCGGAAGTCCCATAGAAACTAGCACCAGCTGAGCCTCTAGCGTTTACTGTAATAACTCTATGGTTGTCAACGATACATTAAAAAAATGTCCTGGTTGTGTTCGCATTTCAAGATCTGTCGACATTAGATTTTTGTTGTTACGTTTAATTAAGTTAAGCTTGGTGAATGGAAACAATAACTGGAAATAGTTCCTTCGGATAAATTAAGAGTAAATGATTACATCTTAAATATTAATTTGCAAGGTGAAATCCCGCTCTAACCTGTCTTGACAAATTTACGCATTTTGTTGAGACTAAACTTATATTTAGCAGACGCTCTGTTTTTAATAAGAAATAATACTCTCTGGAATGTCACCAAACTATTGACATTGAAGGAAGCGAATGTTTTTACATTTCATTTAAAAAATGTAACCAGCACTGGCACGCGCAGTAACAGCATACACCTGGTGTGTGCGGTGACCCAGCACAGTTTAAATATGTTGAGCGAACCGTTACACCTGTCTCTCTAATTTTGTAACGTTATTTTGAGTGGATGAGAACATATTACGCTCAATCGCTCAATCCTGGTGTCTGCGGATTATGCAAGTAGCACATGCTCAACAAAATCAGCAGGAAATGCGTGGGCGGTCATAGACTAAGTTACGGTTATGAACCTTTTTCAACAATTTTGTGCTTGGTCAAACCGGTAACCGAGCAAACATTTAGCATTCAAAACTGAACCGGAACCAAACCGGAAAAAAAAAGCTTCTAAACCTCGACCGAAACAGAATCAAAATGTCTTCGACACCCTGGCTGTTATAGGGTATTACTAAATTATTCCGCTAAGGAGAACTGTGCAGCGCACAAAAATACAAGGACAGAAAAAAAAAGAAAAATATACGTCACAAAAGCGCTGACTCGCAACTGGATTTATACACAAAAATAAAAAGAGAGCGTCTGAAAGTCAAGCCAGTGCCTTCTTTTTCTTCTTTCTTTTTCAGTGCCTTCTCCTTTTGTGTATAAATTTAGTCACGAGTCAGCGCTTGTGTGTCGTGCATGCTCTTTTTCTCTGCCCTTGTCTTTTTGTAGGCTATACCAGTGTTGTACACGTTCCTCAAAAAGAGGAACGGAAGCTCGTTCCTCGTTCCTCTTGACTTTTGGAACGCGTTCCCGTTACAAGTTCCATCTGCGAGAAAGGAACTCGTTGCCGTACAGTTTAAAAAATGGAACGTGTCGTTACATATACGTTACATTTGTATTTTGCTAATTAAAATATTTATTTAGATCAAACAAACATTTTTTTATATATCCCATTAAATAGCAACATACGAATTTGAATGCCGTGATGGAAGGACGCTAGGGGAAAAAAACAAGCGGAAGCAAGGTTTCATTTGTCGATATATTAACTTTTAAAAAATCTTAGCGTTTTGCCATAGTCACGTTCGGGGTGGACAATTCAGACGAGCCAAATATACTGTTACCCCCATTGCACAAGCGTTTTACAACAAACTCACACGTTTCAATCAAACAAAGTCCCGTGTTCAAACTTAACAACAGTTGCTTCTCGATGCTGCTGTCAGCAAGACGTGCAAATGGAGAAGAAGGTAGGGCTTTTTGAAGGTCAGTCTTGAAAACTACCAGTCCTTCTTCGTGAAGGTTGGACTCGTTGTTTAGTTTGAAGGTGGGAGAAGAGGACAGAGAAGGGAGGTTAGCTTCTGTGCATCTGGCCAATGTTTGGGATGCAAGGGTGCGTTTGATGTAACTGGATTTTTTTCACAAGTTCAGTGATGGCTGCAGCCGGCCTTAGATTTCTGGGTGTATGAGGATTCGTGGAAGCAAGGAAAGTAGCTGAGTTCGAGACGTCCCTTTTTCTGTCTCTTCCTTGGACTAAATGTTCTGATTTTTGTGCCGCAGTCTCGGGCACTGAAAAAATAATCAGTGGTCACTAGCTCTCCTGCACCCTACTGTTACCAAGCGAGGACCCCACAAAATAAACCCTAAGTAACAAAGAAACTGAACGAGATTCTCCTCTTTGTGAATATGTTTTATACTTTTTTTTAAAAATTCCCCTTTTACAAATAAAATAAATATGACTCCACCGGACGAAGAAAAACGCCGTTCCTTCTTCCGTTCCCGTAAAAATGTAATGCGTTCCCGTTTCAGTTCCAGCGATGCAAAAGGGAACGGCGGCGTTCCTTCGTTCCTCCTAAAAGGAACGCGTTCCAGGAACGCCGTTCCTTGGGACGCCGTTCCGTACAACACTGGGCTATACTCTTCACCTTGACATCATACCAACACGCCCAGCTTACCACACCTCTGCTGTTTTTCTCTGGTAGTTGACACCTAGAGATAAGCCCTTACAAAACATAAAATAACAGTGAAAACTAAAAAAAAAAAAAATAGCCAACGCAAAAGCAAGTCATTAGGTCGTTTCCGTTTATGATGTGCTCAGCAATGTTATAACGCGTACAGAAATACGACTAACACCATAATGGTGCACGTTTGACGCTGTCTGTTTGGTCCCATCATCTCGTAGCGTCTTCAGCGTCTGCATTTAAGGTGAGACGAAGTATAGCATTTTTTGATAGGGGCATCTTAAACAAGACTAAATATATCAGTTCAATCTTGCATTTATAATTAAAAATATAGCAATAATAAAATAGAGGGATTAAGATTAGCAGTCGTTTATTTCATACTGAACATCATTTCAAGTTCAATTAAAAGCTTAATTCTAAACTTCTCTGGCCATGGTTATTTTTCGTATTATCCAGCCATGGTGACACCACCATACGCCGCGACCTGACATTGCCACTTTGGCGCCGACCACTTATTGTGCCGAGGGGCCCAGCCTCCGCAAACGAAGGGCTGCCGCTATATTGTCTGAAAGTAGCCCAAAGCAACGCCGGTGCGGCAGAGAAAACACTCCCGTCGTCAAACAAGCTGTAACAATATTTGCGCATTAAGGATACTAGGGGCAAACATGTCAGCACCACGTGACGACGTGGCGGCTATGGTGCACTCTCTCAGGATGGTGTTTTTTTCTCGTGGACGAGGACAAAAATATCGCTACAAAACAACACTGTTCTCAATCGACTGACAAGTTCGCACCCTATCTTTGATAAGACATGTGTGCTGCGTACGAAATAAGCAAGACCAGTATTAACACCCAGAGAATGGTAATGATACTGTTATCACTAGTAAAAAAAAAAGAAAGATGTTTACAACTCCCTGTAATGCGGAATTATAGCGCAGCTCTTGCGGAGGAGGGTTAGGGGAGGGTACGGAGGGGACGATATGCCGCTCCTCCTCATCCATACCCCCTCCTCCTCCGTCCTCATCCACTCCTCCCGTGCTCCTCGCCTCCTCCCCCTCTTTCTCCTCCTCCTCGCCTCCTCCTCCCCTCCTCCTTCTTTATCCTCCTCCCTCCTCCCTCTTCCTCCCCCTCCTCCTTCCTCCTCCTCTCTCCCGCGCGGTGCATTATGAAAAACGTCCCATAATGCAACGCGCGCGTCACCGCGGTGCATTATGGGACATTTCTTATAATGCACTGCGCGGTTACGTCGACGGCAATGGCGACGCCGACGCCGCTCAAGCCAGAAACGGGCGTCTAAGAGCTGCGCTCTAAAACCGTACATGACGCTAAACATTCGCCTTTAAGATTGAACGCGATAGTGTTATCAGGCCCCGTCCGCATCGCCTTCTCATTCCCTACTTAAGCTAGGAGACGCGAGTGCCCTCGGAGATCCGGAGATGTTATCGTATCTCAGGATCGTCCTGTTGCTGCTGTCGCCTCACTCCGGCGCTTCACGGGCACGCATAGAAACATATAATAGCGCTTTTCCTGTATACTTCTTGTCCTTTCTTTTCGCGCTATTTTATATGTTTAACAAATAAATATATACTCCAGCCCCTTCCAGCAAGCGTGCCTTGCAGGAACCCTGCAAACGTGAATTGCGTGGCCTAATGAATAGTTTGTCTGGCTCGCAACCGAAGGGTCGTGGGTTCGAATCCCGCCTGAAATTCTTCTCTTTTATTTAAGAAAAATTATTTACGTTACAAAATTAAATCATTTGAGCATTCGGCGACCTTAATTCGAATTACGGGTAAAGTTTTTATTCACGTTTACTTCACGCGTGATGTCATGTGAGCGTTGATGGTTGTTTAAAATTCCCGCACGAGGTCATGTGGCTGTGACGTCACGACTCTATCGACTAATCTAGATTTTCTGACCACGCCACCGACGCCGGCTTTTCTGCAACACGAGCTTCTTGACGCTATGGCGTTAAAATAGAAGGACAATAGAATTTGGAAAATATAGAAACTAACGTTCGCTTACACTTCACTACGGACCCAACAGAGCCAATCATGCAGTGCCAAAAGAGTCACGGCGCTCGTCCTCTTTGTGTATTCTGCTGCCACTTGGGGCCCTAACTGCGTCAATCACAAAGTTGGAGCCGGAAGTTGGCAGAGCGCGTCGATTGGACGCTGGCTACAAATTGGTGAAGTAATGGTCGTGATAGTCCAATCGGTGGGCTCCGTGAACTTCGGCCCCAACTTTCTGTTTGAGGAGTTTCAGAGCCCTTGCTCAACCAAATTCACGCACAGTTGGCCGTGATCCTGCACTTTCTGTCTAGGCATGATTGGTGTAGCCTATGATAGCAAACGCACAAAGATGGCCGTGACGATGCACTTCCCTTGCTCCTCGATTGGCTACATCCATTCGCAGCGTTGGCTGTGAACAGGCTCGGAATGATACAAAGTGTGGGAAGGATTCGATACGGTATATTTGTATATTTCAATAGGAAGTTTTCGTAGATGGTTTTTGCCGTCCCGCAACGTCCTCCGCAACCCGCTACGATACCCGAAAATCTACAGTAAAAGCCACCGGCGCGCAGGCGCAGAAGCGGCTTCTTCGTTGCGGAGGGCTTAGCGGAAGGGGGAACGCGGTCTACGAAGACTCCCTAATATGACCGAGCGTGGCTAGAGCATTTTATGTATCTGATTATATATTAACGATAGACTTTCGCTGCTTAGAAAGCGCCTGCTGGGCTACGGCAGCATTTCAATCTCCTGGCTTCTCTCCGGAACAGCATTCTGCTCTTTAGAAGACGGGAAACGCTTGTGTGCATCATTGTCGTAGGCGCTGGAGGACTGTGACCACACGCGCCCGCACCTTCGCGTGCATTTCCTCTAAAATAGTTTTGACGAGTATTAGCCCTGAGAAGTTCGCGTTGCGCTTCCTTACGGCGAACCGGGGTGACGTCACGGCGAGGAGGCTGTGACAGACGCTAGCTGTCGGCACGCTCGTTTCTATTGAATTTTTTTTTTTTGCGTGTTTTTCTTAAGAAGTGTAAATTTTTATATGTTCCTTTATTGAGGTATGGCCTGTAGCTACAGGCAAAACTTTAACCAACACTTTAAGCATGGTTGAGAGGGCAGGCAACGCATGAATCACAGCTGGTATATGAAAATAAAGAAATATGGCCACAATTGCGGGAGCATCACTATAGATTTACATCTCGCACAATAAATGCTGCTGGTGGTCTGAATGAATTGACAGGTTATGTATACTATTTTTTTTTGTATCTGTTTTTAAACAAGATCGCCGAAGCAGAAAAGCTGCATGCTGCTCGAGCAACGTGCTAAATACACACTGGGCCATGGGGAGAGAATCACAAGTAAGACAGCCCAAGTACTGGGGCAAAGTAAAGAAAGAAGGAACATTTATTTATATACATTGCTCGCATTTGACCTTTGCTGGATTCGGATAGTAATTGAATGAACTACAAGGGTGGTATCCGTGGACTTGTTTATACCAACCCTCAAGTAATGTATAACAAACGTAAGCGAAGGTGCCTCGCTCGTTATTAGCCCCTTAAGCCCTAAAATTTAGATTTTACTTAAATCGAATTGTCCTGAAGCTGAAATACCAGAAGCTTTTCTCACGCAGACTGTTGCCCTTCACAGGTTCCATATCTTCTGCTACTAGTGCTGCATCTACCACTGGACAGATGTTCGAATGCTTGCTTTTACTCCTGTTTTTCTTTGTTGTCAGAGTGTCCAGCTGTAGGGAGTTTGGAGGCTGAGGAAGCTTTTGGGGACCTGCAGCAGTGTCTCTTTTAATTGGAAATGACAATTCAGACTAAAGGGTGTATTTTCCAAATACCCAAGGCTGGAATAAAAAATGTCAGGAAAAAGTATAAACATTCCAAATTGCGGCACTATTGCTGTGCATATTTTGAGCAGTCCAATACATATCATACAGGCAACTGGGGGCAATTCGGTCGTTTTTTCTGTTACCATACAAACTGATTTCATTGTGCATCTTCTAAGAAATATGCCTGCGTACGTGTATAAACTACATAATTATTTCACGAAGAAGTTACATTTATGTAAAACAACTTTAAAACATTTACGAACCAGCGTATGCAGGGTGGCAGCGCAGAGTCGGCGTCGCGAGATAATTTGCCGACCACCCAAAGGCCCATGATATAAATGCCACTTCAAATACCTTGAAAGCGGGATGTAATATCGTCCTAAATCATGAACAGGCAAGCAACAGAATTTTAGCGTCTGAAACACTTGCGTCACCGCTTCACCGACCCCTCGCAAGATTGCCTTGTGTCGTGTGGACGGGCGGGAAGGTTCATCGACGGAATTGCCTCCGTCGATAGCTTTCGAGATTTTTAACCAAAGTTTAAAGGTGAAAGGGACAAGCAGGCTTATAAAATGTACGGAATCACGTCCGTATCGGCCTAACTCAACGTTTTGAACACCGGGTAAACGAAGTCCAGCTCCTCTAAGAGCTTGCGGCACACAACGCCAAACCAGGAAACCGGTGCTGGGAAGCGGAGCGACGCGAGATCGCGGAACGGAGTCCTCCCCCTGACGTCGCGGTACACCTCACACAATCAAGGCGCGGCGACCGCAGCGACGCTTGTGTTCGCTCTCGGGGCTAATAGACCTCGCCCATAATTGCCTTCCGCGCGCCGCTATCTTTGCCTACTGGGCTCTGGAAGGTGTTCGGAACGTGTGAGCGCGCTCAGTTGCTCTCTTGCACGAAGCATGAGACGCCGCGCATGCGTCCACGCCCCAGTGACTCAGTTTGTGGTAAGTGCTGGAAAGGTCTTAACCAATGAAGAACCTAAAGTATTCAATTCCTGCGCGCTTATTTTATTGACATTAGGGGCCCTAAACTTGTCAAACACAAGGTTGTAGCAGAAAGTTCGCGGAGCGCGCCGATCGGACGTCGGCGGAAAAAGTGCGAAGCCATCATCGTGAAAGGCCGATCGGTGCACTCCGTCAACTTCAGCCTCAACTTTGTGTTTGACGAGTCTAGAGGCCCTGGTGCCAACTATCTTTATACACTTCATACAAAATCACTGGCCTGAACAACTGCCAGGAGATACGTGAATATATTTCTGTCCAATTCAAGAAAACACTAGAGAGTGGATTGCCACCCATTTTTTTTTTTCGACGAAAACGAGCAATATAAGAAAAAATCCTCAGCCAAGCTTTTTTTGTATTTTTTTTTTCTCCGTGTTACGCCAGATAATACCGTCGCCGAAACGCATGAAAGCATGGAAGGCTTTTTAACGGAGGAACCCCCAATCTCAGAAATGTATCTGTCCGTCCTCCCACCTGTCCGTGCGTGCGTTTCCCCGCTAAGTTTAGCGAGAGAAATAACGTCTGGTGAACTGACGTCACGTCACCGAAACTCCCAATTCAAAGTTCCCAATAAATCTAGCAGGGAAACGAACATCACGTGACCTGGCGTCACGGTGTCAAGTTGGGTTATAACGTTGTGTCGTAGCGTCACGTGACATGAATTTTCCAGCTGAATTTAACGGAAGGTTAATAAGCAATGGATTCTTCTTCACTGCCCCAAACGATTGTTTAACGTTTTTCAAACAAATATACGCTATCGCTCGTTAAATATTGCATTTCATGCATGATAGGACATTGAAGACAAAGGTAGCTGCCAATTTTACTGAATCTGTTTACTCGTTCGAAAAAGTAAATAGTAAGCCTTAGGTTTTAAAAAAGGTTTAACCCTTATTGCCTACCGTTCCTGCGCGGAAGCTTTCTTATCCACAAATGTGGCGCAACAGACGTCACGCACGCGTCGTTCAAATAATAATTTTAGGGGTCGTAAACGAGCATCAGACCATTTATACCGCGTTACGCAATGTGACGCGGTAACTCAAGTTCTCCGCTGAGCTAAACTTGAACACTCGCCCCAAACACCGTGTTGATTGGCACTGACGTTCTTTATTTTACCAGCTTCTTTTTATTTTGAGAGCATTTTGAGAGCAAGAAAAGCTCCAAATCACGGGGTAATTAAGATTTCATCTTGACACGCAAAAAAAAAACGTAAAAAAAGACGATATAAATTTAATGTAGGTGCAAACGGCCCTAGCATGTAACAAGAAACTTCACGCAACGCTAAGTGCACCGTGCCAATTACCGCGTAATTCCTGTCTCCCACTCGTGTTTTATTTATTTATTTTTAATCTTTCTGTTTTTGGTATTATTGTCTCTTTTTTCCACGCAACACCCAAGTGTGCGGGAGCGCGTGTGGGCTTTCTCAATCCACGTCACGTCCGCGTTTAAAGACCTCACGTAACAGCGCTTACCAGCTCCCGAATTACACATTCATGGCTCGCCACGTGCCGAGAGCGCACCCCCCTCCCTAAAACCCCGGAGAGCACCGCCACACTACGCAGCGCCTCCCAGCCGCCGCGCCGTCTCCCGAATCGAGGAGGGGAAAAGAAACCTACACCCTCGAGACCCAAGAAAAGACAAAGATGTGGCTTCGGTTCTTTCATTTGTCTCGTGCCCATTTTGTGTGTGTGTGTGTGCTTTGGTTCGCTTGTTCCCGTTCGAGCTGGATGGCGGTCGTGCAGGAGGGGACGCGCATTTCCCCGGGTCTTTCCGTTTTCAGCGTCGGCGACACACACGGCGTGTTCTTCCCCTTTGCCCCGTGGGTCCGGATTCCGCACGTGCCGAGAATTCAAGGCGGAGACGCTCGGGGTCTTACTAAACCGCCGCAGCCCTCGGTTATTCGGATTCGAAAGCGCCTCCGCGTTGCAACTATGGCCGTAGTTTGACTCCTTTTACGTCCCTATCTGCATACCGGAGAGAACGGCGCACGTAGCAGTTGTCTTGTTCCTGTTTCGTTCGTTGCGCAGTCAAGTTTTCTTTTTTTTCTTTTTTTTTATTCCATGGGCTCCAATTCGGCGATTGTTCTGGCTCCCCAAATTTCACAAAGAGTTTCATGGCATTTGAATAAACAGAGAAAAACGAGAACGTTACGAGGGAAGGTCTCATTCCGTGCCTGGCTGACGGAGCATCCAACTTGCATACCATCAAACCTGCATTTTATATTTTACTATATGTTGCATTAGTAAAAACCCCAAAGAGTGTATATATTAGATAGTTTTTTAAAATCATCTGGTGGGCTAGTTGGCTATACATCTTGGTAAAATTAGCGCAAAGACAAGGGAGAAAGAACGCACAGACAGGATAGAGCGCTCTATCCTGTTTCTACGTTCTTCCTCCCTGGTCTTTTCGCTAATTTTACCTAGATGTATTAGATAGCCCTTTTCGTCATTAGTTAAAAAGGGAAAAGCGCACCCTTTGTCTAGCGTAGTATATTTTCGAAACAAAACACTCGCGATAACGAGTTTGGAAGGAATGCTCCAAACCGTCACTGAAAGAAAATGAAGTGCAGAATGCTAAAAAGATGTATTTGAGGAGTTATAATTTCAAAAATATACCATTAACAAAACTAAACATCACTTTCTTTAAAAAAAAATTTAAAAAAAATGTTCAGCCGTTACAAAGGAACATTGCACAACTTGAGACCAGGCCCCTACTGCGCATTATCTTTAACAGTTAGATTTCGTCCGTCACCTACACCACCCGTCAAAGTATTTCCATTCTACTATATAAGATCCGAAACTTTCCACGCCATGCTAGCGGTAAGCATGCGTCTTTCACTCCCAAAAAAAGAGAAGAAGAACCATAACGGATACGACAAAAAAAACGACTTTTGAAAGCTTTTTAATATCTCACTATCGAAGCTCACTAAATTTCAGCCCTAAAAATAACATCCCCGGCCAAGCCACCGCTCCACCGCCATCATGGAAACTAGACCTTCCCTAAAACGCAGCGTGAAAGGGCCGTCCCCCGCGTTTCCCATTTCCCGCTCGGTCACCTAGCTACGTTCGAGCACTTAGACCTACACCGTGCCGCCAATTACAACGCCAACGCTCGCGCGTTGCCATCACAGCCTTCCGGCTGGACGTGACCGATAACATTTTTCAAGCTTTGAAGCTCGCCGCTCCCTCGCAGCAAAAAGCGCGCGCAGCCAACACAGTCACTCTCTATCAAATAAAGCCCGGTTCACGTCGCTCCGACGACACAGCGCGAAATCCTGTTAAGTTGAAACCAAGCGCGGGGCTTTCACTTTTTGCGCCACACCGTCTCCCGCCTTGCCCTTTTTTTCCCCTTCAATGTTTTTTGATGAGCGGTACACGAACCCGCCAGCGTTAAGCCAATAGTGCGAGGATACAGGAGCGCGGCTCAAAACCTTTAGCGTGGAACGTAATAACCGTATCTGTCTTATACAACGTAATGCAGGATAAAACGAAGGGCTCCCGAAACTGGTGGGGGCAAACAGCAACCCGTCCGAGCGTCTTATTGCGCTCACGTCGCGTCAAAATAGCTGACCGGCCGTTTTCGCTCACCGAGGGTCCCGAAAAATATAAATCTTCCGTTCTCTTTGTTTGTTCCTCTTTCCTCCTTTTTTGTTCGTTTTGTTTTTGCGCTCATCTTGTCTGTCTCTTATTTACACTTGAAAATCGATAAGAGAAAAAAAGAAAACAAGCAGGACGCGACAGCAATCAGTGGCGAGACATCGTTCGCTTGTATCTCACGTCCGCCTTTGCAATCTCGGGAATGTCGGTCTTGCTCGTCCTTTTCTTTTTTTTTTAATTTTTTTAAAGGAGCGTTTTATTGTTAATATGGTTTTTGTCGCTTTTGTGTCAATATCGTGATGTCGCTATTTTTTTTTAAACACGAATTCCTTTTACTTATTGGCAACATTGTTTAAACAACGGAAATCGAACTCATTGAATAAGAAAAAACGATTACATATCATTGATAGCGTAATCCATAAAAGAAAGTGTTCCGGATCTTTCAGAATATTGGTGCATTTATGGCTTCTCTGCTTACCTTAAACAAAGAGCTGCATCTACATACCATCATAAACACCAACAGTTTAAATAAAAAACAGGTCCTGGCTAGTCTTGTTCATCTTATTATCGCGCGTCAGTCAATCAGATTGTGGCATCACCTGATAACGCAGCAATAACACTACACACCCTATTCAATCCCGTCCTGTGTTCCATAAGCAGTCAGTGAATATAGAATTATTTAATATTTTTCATATAAAGCAAGATTGTTGGCATTTTGACAAAGTGGGTATATCAATCATTGATAAAGATAAAATTTTGCGAAGTGACGATCCTACAGAAAAACATAATTGCACAACTACTTCACTATTTATGGAGTTATGTATGTTCCATCATCTACGTATAAACAATTGTTTTAGGAAATATTTAATGGCAGAAATGGCATCGATAAAATGCAATACGTGATAGAACCAACCTATTTATGCGCCCCCCCCCCCCCCTTTACAGACCATAACCTGAAGTTCGTGAGGACATGTTAAAAATAAACATGTTTAGTTACGATTCATTTTTTTTTTTTACTGCAATAACTTTCCAGCTGAAATTGTATCTGCTCCCCATTCCTGATAACGTTTTTTTTTTTTACTCTTTTTTCTTCTTTTTTTTACAACACTGCAAAACGTTGTGTTCGACTGGTTATTGCATTTGTGTTTATTTATAGTTTGCGCTCTTTCTATGCGGACCGCAAGTTCGTCCGCTTCTAGGACGTGGGCTGCGCTGATACCAGAACGCCGAGCTCTTATTGGCTGATCGAAAAAAAAAGTAGTGGGTAGACCTCGAGGCACTAGCATTGAGGTCTACCCGCTATCCTTTAAATCAAAGCCAATCAAAGCTCGGCGTCGTTCTGAAGTCACCACTACTCCTGCGCAAGAAGCAGACGACTTGCTCTCCTTTCAGCTTACGTCCAGACGTAGCCGACGCTACGAGGATATGAAACCAATCAGGCAGTGCGAAAATCACAAGTCAGTGTTTTTTGTTTTTCTATATTTTTTTTGAGCGATAGGACACGTACAGAAACATGACGAACACCATGATGGTGCGCTTTTGAAGCTCTGATTGGGTCCATAAGCTCCTTGCGTCGGCTGCGTTTCGGCTTAAACTGAAACGAACAATAGGTAGGCTAGGAACGTTTTGTTGGGGTTTCGTATACAAGGTCTAAGGTGTCGAGTTTATCTTGCCTGAAATCATAAACCTTGCCTGTCTCTCGTTATCTTGAGGTTAGAAAGGGAGATTTTCTTTCTCGTTGCGAAAATTACCTGAGAACATTTTAAGTTTCGCATCACTCGGAGCACATCGAAGCCACCATGATGGGAAGAAAGCGTAAACCTCTGGATGGCTACGCGAAGGAGTTTACCAATTCTTATCTGTCTACAGACCCTTCGTAGATTCTGTGCAAGTACTGCCGAATTACGGTCAGCGTAAAGGATGGAAATGGTTCCACCCGAATCTAGGACCACGTGTCAACGAAGTGTCACGCCCAACTCAAGCAACCTCGCCTTGACGCGTGTAGGTATATTTTTTACCAAATCCTCATTTAATTGGAAATGAGTAAGCTAGGTTAATATCTTACTCTGGAGGGCTGTCCGACGAATCTCACAATGTTTTAGATGCGTTTCAGTTATCATTCCCCGGGCACCCTGTCAAAGCCTTTTGGAGGAGTCTATCACGCGGATCTCAAGAAAGATAATACCGACAACGTAGCACACAGATTCTGCAGGGTCCTCAGCAAGGCTGACATTCCCCCTAAGAAGACTGGTGAACCCCTTGGAGAGATGTTTCAAAGTATGTTCCCGGCGGATTGCACAATTCCGTCTGCTCAGATGATGTACCAGAAGAACTTACCCGACGTGTTTGCAAAAGGTTTATCTGTACTGCGATAATTTTGCGACAATCGTCCGATTTCCTTCACTATCGATGAGACACCAGAACTTCGAGTCCAACAAGCGATTGCTGTAATTGTAACGTTCTTTGACGCTGAGCTTCTCCGACGAAGGGCCTTTAGGGCAGATCTTCAAGTACTCCAGCAGGTTAACGCTTTTGCCGTTGGAGTACTTGTTCAGGACTTTCTGGGGAAGCTTAGGAATAGTTTTCGTGATGAGTGCGTCCTTTCCTTAGACTCAGCATGATCCCAGTACAAGCTGCACAGAGACATCGAGCTATCTCATGCCGGCTTCATAGTGCTGCACTTCAAGGGCCTGTGCCATCTCCTCAACATCCCACTCGCCGAAGGCATGAAACGTGTTGAGTTCGACGTTGTACAGGATTTCGTCGTTCACTTCCCTGCACACCTGAAGAGTTCGCGAGAGCTACGGCGTAAATTCAATGTTCTTTGTAACTCTAAGAGCCTTGAATCAAAGTGCCTCTATAAAGTGAGCCCCTCGCGGTGGTTTTCATTTCACGATTCATTCAACGCTGGAGGTCGCAGCCCACTAAGCCTCACCCCGTGCTTACAGGGTGCTTACATGTCTCATCGGCTGGAGAGACGATTTACGTGTGAAGAGTTAATGTAAAGTTGTAACTCCGTGACGTAGTAATATTTTATTCGACTATTTTTCTGTTTGTTCGAAAAGCAAATAATCAAGATTGATTCCTTGTTGATATCAAGTGTATTCTGAGATTGATTCCGCCGCTTTAGTTGAAAGCGTTAACAAACATTGTTTCCGGCGTCTGGGGAGTGTTGAACAAGCTCAGCTTCGTTGAGCTCGTCAATTTTTATGAGTGTGAGTGGTTTTGAGTTTACAGAGGTGTTTAGGGGAAGATGTCAATCGACGTAGTTTGCAGCAAACAGGTGCCGCAAGTACGAGCCTTGGGAACCGCTGTGCGGATGCTTGTTTTCGTAGCGGGACTGGCCTAAGCTTCTTTGCGAGTGTTGATGTTAAATAGAGATGTTGGTTCCCATAAAAGGGGCCCGCTGCCCTGTGGGTTGTGCAACTCTCGTGATTGCGATCATGGTTTCTATACCGGGAAGATACCTACACAGGCAAGAATTCGCGAGCACTTTTGTTGGCGGCAATCAGGCTGTTGGCTCTTATCAAGCTCTTATAATTATGTTCCCGTCATTTCGTTTCAAAAGGCAAGCAGCTCTCAAATTTCCCAGCGCACCTGGCTTACCAAAGCGAATATTTTTACGTCGCGTTTTAATTGTGCGTCATGACGCTCACCCACTTTGCTCGCGGATGCCCGGTGAAAATCAATAACAATAGTAAAGCTGGAAGGAGTGTATATTTATTTCGTTGATTATTTGTTTGTCATTTTGTTCGCCTATTACCGCACATCGATAAGCGATGACATACGCTTGTATTCGACCGCGGCTCGTGCAGGCGGGAACGCTAGAACGCCGCTTTATTTGTCACGTCTTCAGAGCGTTGCAGAAGTTTTAGAGCCCAGCTCTTAGGCCCCCGTGTCCGGTTTGAGCGGCGTCGCCGTCGCCGTCGGCGTAACCAAGGTCACGCCAAGGTCACGTGACCCCTCCCGAGGTTACCTCAAGGTCACGTGACTCCAAGGTAACCCACCCCACGTGACCCCGCAAGGTCACGTGATCCTTAAGGTCACGTGACCCCCCCAAGGTCACGTGATCCCTCGAGGACACGTGGCCCCCCTCCCCCCCTCCCCGAGGTCACGTGACCCCCTCCCCCCGAGGTCAAATGACCCCCCGGAGCATATTAAAGAATGAGGGGAGGAGGAGAACAAGGAGGAGGAGGAGGAGGGGTCTCCCCTTCCCTCAGTACCCTTCCCTCCTCCTCCTCAAGAGCTGCGCTCCAATTCGGCGTTACAGAGAGTTGTAAACGGCTTTCTCTTTTTCAGACGGGGAGGAATAACACATGGACGAAGGCGAACATGGACGCCGTCCCGCAGCTTTTGTTTCCGAGTCTCACGGGCACGGCGTACGACGACAGACGGCAGTGAAATTACAGACGATGCCGGAGGCTAACGCGCGTCTCCTCGCGCGACTAGCAGGCAGTGTTAGACTTGCAGACTATACCCATCAGGTGTCACGAAAGGGAGGCACCACGCTTGCTAGCGTGTTCGCTCGAGTTGCCAAGCCACTCCAGTAGTAATGGGCAGGGCCACAGATTTGTGGGCGGGGCTTAGAGCGGGCCGTAACCTCCAACTAACTGGCGTATAACAACTTAAACATTGGGCGCATTATTATTTTTTTTTCATGGAAAAGTTATTTAAAAATGTAGGTGTCCCATCTATGCCCTTCAAAGAAATCTTTTTTTTTTCCCGTGAAGTGTTTCTTTAAGCTAGGCGGCACTGCGTGGATCCACCAGTGATGACGGTTAGGGGGAGGGGCACAGGCCTTGTGTTCTGGGTGGTATTGCGCCGACGTGCATTACAGAGTAGTTTGAAAAGTGTCCGGAATAAAAGCAAAAAACAAACTACTTTCAAAAGCGTATTTTCTTTTTTTAAGGTACACTACTCGGCGCTTAACACACTTGTTCCAACGTTTGTCTAATTTCTGAATTATATTTTTGAAATTGAGTTTTCCTTGATGTCCCTAATATTGTCACAAATGACGACGTAACGAAACAAAAAATAACTGAGGAAACTGAAACGTTTAATGGAGCGAACTTGTGCCCAAAAACAAAAAAGAAACAGAAGATAACAACAGAGCGTCGCGGACGTGGAGGTCGGCGTAACAGCAGAATCGGACGCTGGGGCGAGACTGACTCCGGCTCGCCACGCGGAGCACCTTTCGTACCCGCGTGTGTCTCTGGAACATTCGGCCTAGAGCATTCTACGTGTAGAACATTCTTAACTCGATCGGACGAGAAGGTTCTCAAACTTACGAGAACGCCAAGTAGAAATAATAAATAAAAGAAGATTGCGCCCCTTGGAATCGAACTCGGATCCTCCGCGCGACAGCCAAGCACGCACGCACGCGCACGTTCAGTGAAGTGGGTGGCAATATGACCGTTGCTATAGCTCCGATCACCTCTTCATTCGGCCGAAATATTTTTTTTTCTCCCGTGAATGTACTTAGTTTCTTTAAAAAGTATAAGTCAATGGGAGAAAAATCAGGCGCATTAGGTGAATTCGGAAAATTTTCAAAGCTTAATTTTATAACTTCTTGCTGATATGAATGTGAAGATGATGAAACCGAAGAGTTTGATCCGGAGTTAGAAAGTTCGGCACCCACCAGCGGAAAGATGTGTTTGTTTTCTTAAATCCGATTCATTATATAAGATAAAAACTGCTCTCTCATGAGTTATGCTTACGGCTTCCACGTTTTCACGCACTTTTTGTTTTGTTTCCTTAAATTTTTTCTGCAACACAGAAGGTACTTCTTTTTTGTGTCGGTTTTAAGGTTGTCTGTTTCCTGTCAACTTGGTTGGGCTTGAAAACCTCAACAGACACACGCACACACACACACGCGCGCGCGCAGGCACGCACGCACTACACTTACACATTCTCTGTATCTCTCTCTCTCACACACACACAAACACACACACACACACCAGCTCAACTGAGTTTTTGTAAGTGCAAAATGGTTTATACTACTTTTTACTACTACGTGAAAAGAGCGAAATGCAGAAAAAGAAAGCCACGCTGTTTATTAGTGAGGCCACATGATGAGGCGCATACCAAACTCAAACTCTTCATATCCGGCGGACTGCAAAAAACTTTTGCGTAAAAATATATATATATAAAAAAAAAACAGCTGTCTTGTTTTTGCTGCCATCCTTGCTTCGAACACAGCGGTTGCGCTGATGGTTGATACATAAAATCTCTATCCACCTAACAAGGTTTCGAAGAGGTTCGTCAAGATTTTTCTTGATTGGGTGAAAATTTGGTCGTGACTGAGTGTGGCCGGATATATGGAAATTTGTTTCTCTTCGGTGGAAATCAGAAGAAGCATAAAAACAAAAAGAGGAAGTCATTTTTTTAGTTCTTGTTTTCTTTAAGGTTTTCTTCGATTGTAATCTGAGGCACGTGTACGTGACTTGAAACAGTAGGGTGAACGTGACAAAAAAGCCCCAGAATTGTAGCACTGGGAAAAGCTGCACGGACAAAATATAAATCAATTTTGTGTTATCTGCATTATTACATTTAGAATGAAATCCTGACCGTCGCGTTTATCTTTTTTTGTTTTCTTCTTTCGTCATTCCCTTTGAACGCGAGGCGTTGTTTATGACTATATATTTCATGCGTGTTTTTAGTATTTTTTTATTTATACTGGATTCATCCGATTTAGTGTTTTACGTGCTCCAGACCAAGCGCAATCGGCAGTAAAATTAAATTTGTACAGCACCAAGGCAGCCATACTAAGCAAATTATTTCTTATGCGCTGTTTCTCCGATAAGTGGATAAAGCACATAGAAATAAAATTCATCTAACGTCATGCAATGCGAAATTGTTTTTCTGGAAGGTATCGATATGACAAGAGCGATAGAGGCACGCACCTATTAGCTTCCGGCACACAGGCTGCGTCTACTCTGCTGCTCGACTTGAAGCTAGAGTGCCGCTCCCTTTTTCTTTTTCTTTTTTTTTGTATGAATAAATAAAAGATTTTTGCGCGATCTTGTAATTGAGGAGTCTATGTAATTGCTTCAGCATCGCGCTGTAACATATGTTGCTAGGTGTGCGTGACACTCAATCCTTTAAAACCGGGCTATTTCTCTTGTTGAGAAAGGGTTCGAAAAGCGGTTTTAATTTAAAATTAACTATTAAAAAACACTACATCTTTTACAACGTAGATTCACACTAAGGAGAAGATAAAGATTTTCATGGCTCATAAAAGTAGAAGAAATGTTTGGCAAATTGCTGAGCTGTTGGACACGTGAAACTTCTGGCATCCAGAGCTTTCAGCGATGGCTGCACCTCGCGGCTGCACCGATATGCAATCGGTGTCACGCAATGCAAATTTCCCGCTAAATTTGGCGTTGAAGCTGAATTAGTGTTTAGGTCACGTTACTTCAATTCCCCGCGTTAAATTTATCGGGTTACTTGAACTTATTTGTTGGTCGAGACGACATTTTTCAGCAAAAATTAGGTGAAAAACTGAATTCGTTTTGAGGTCACCAAACGTCAATTTTCCCGCTAATTCTAGCGAAGAAACCTTATCCGGCTTCACTTAATCCGGCGTCACGACATTTGGAACAACTCGCAACGTTGTGTCATCATTTTTCCCTCTACATTTAGCGGGAAAATTGAATTGGCGCTCAGGACAGGTGACGTCAATTTCGCCGGTGCGTCTAACGGGGAAACTGATTTTGTGCAAAGGTGATGTGAAATCAGGTCACGTGTGGACGATTTCCCCGCCAAATTTAGCGGGGAACTGAATTCGTGTAGGTCTTCATCAAGTTTCTCTATAAATCTAGCGGGGAAACTGCATTTGTTACGTGACCCGAAGACATCTGGCGTCATTTTTCCTGCTAAATTTAGCGGGGAAATTGATTTGGTGTTGAAGTCATGTAACGTCAATTTTACCGCTAAATCCGGCGGGGAAATTGAATTGGCGTTTAGGCCACGCGACGTAAATTTTTCCGCTAAATCTAGTGTGGAATCTGAATTTGTGTTGAGGTCACGTGGCACGAAGTCGTGATGTCATTTTTCCCGCTAAATTTTAACGGGGAAACTGAATTGGTGTTGAGGTCACGTGAAGTAAATTTTCCCGCTAATTCTAGCGGGTGATGTTAATACGGCTTAACTTAATCCGGCTTTACGAAGGCCGGAACAACTAGCCAAAGAATGTTTCACGTTAAAACAGCAAACCAACGTGCGCTATTTGTTTTAATGCACCAAACGCAAAGAGCATGTGCGGGCGGTTCCTTCAACTTCTCGAGTATGAGTCATATTAACGTGAAACGTTCTTTGACTGGTTGTTCCGGATTTCGGGAATCCGGATTAAGTTACCCCACTAGATTTAGCGGGAAAATTGACGTCACGTGACATGAACAATAACTCAGCTTCCCCGCTACTCTTTAGTAGGAAAGATGACGTCATGACTTCGTGTCACGTGGTGTCTACACACGCGTGCTATTTGTTTTTAACGCATCAAACACAAACAGGATGTGCGGGCGGTCCCTTCAAACTTCGCAAATATGAGCAACGCCAACTAGAATAACCAAAGCCTCCGCTTCGCCTCCTCTCCCCTCATGAAAAGCCCTCACAGTCGGATCGCGCTAACTCGGCTATTGGGCCCGAGTCCGACCTTCGACGCGCTGATTGGACACGAGCCCCGGCCGAACACTGACGCAGTACTCGTGCCCAATCTCAGGCCTCGATCGATCTGGCTGTGATGGCGGTGCGTAGAGGAAGACTTCTGCTTATCTATGGTGCTGGTATGAGTCAAATATTTCAACTCCTTGTCTTTCTATGTTTCAAATTTGAAGATACCTGGCATTTTATCAATTTTGTTGTCTGTAAAATCTAGCATTATTTCTATAGAATCCAGTATGTCAAGGGTAATATGGGCACTGCCCCACACAGCAAGCGTGAATACGACATGAGCACGTTTTTCACATTTCGATCACTCGACTTAGTATTAAGCAGCAAATATTACCGGTACCTACATAAGCACATTCTCCTACCTTTCCACTTAGAGTTAGAACTCTCAGCTTCACTGAGAGTTAGAACTCTCAGCTTTACTGAGTGTTAAAACTCGCAGTGAAAAGCGGTGGCGCTCTGTGGGGCTCTGGACCAAAAGATGTGAGCTTGCTTGAGGGTGGTATACGACTGGGACGCATAGCCTGTCTTCACTATTTATCTTCCTGCTTATCTATAGCGTTCAAGTTAAAGGAAGTCGAACTGTTGTTTTTTTCTAAACATGTTGTTAGTGAGTGGGCGTGTTTGTGTATATCGAATCCCAGATAGGAAATGAACTTCAGTATCCAATCCTTTCAGTAAACGGTTAAGAAAAAAAAACTGTTGGAGGTACCTTGTCACCCTCTAGAGATTAATTTCAGATCAATGTATAATTAAGCGGAAAAAGGAAAGAAACAGCGACGAGGCCCTTAAATTAATTACAATTGCGATTTATACATATATATATATATATATATATATGTGTGTGTGTGTGTGTGTACAGGTATACATATAATCGAAAATGTACCGATCAAATAACCGTACTATAGATCGAATAAATCAATGCTTTTACGAAACCGCCGAAAGTCAGAATACACGGTGCTGGGCGAGTTGGCGAGAGTCCTTAGCCCGCTAAAAGACGTCTTGTGCGTAGTCGGATGCTGGTTTGGAAACGCTTGTAAGGATGCTTCATAGGCGTGTTACTGCATCTCGCCTGTACACTAGGTAAAATGTCGAATAATGCGTAGTTTCGTGGAGGGTCGTATTGTAGGCCTACACTCTAAGAAAAAATGTGCGAAAAAGCTAGCAACGGCGCGTTTCCCTCCCTTCTAGTGACGCGCCCCCAAGCGGACACGAGAAACAGGAAGGAAAGAAACGTTTTTCTCCTTCTCCAGGCAGACGAAAGAAAGTTTTCGGTTTCGTTTTTACAGCACGTCGCGCACGTTGTTTAATAAATGTTGTCGAGTTGATTGAGCTTCCGCCGCAGTGAAGGCCGCCTGTAATTCCGTCTTCTAGTCCAAACGTGCAGAACATTTCGGTTGCATTGACATTTTTACCATTAATTTGATCAAACGAGCAAATGAAACCGTCAGAAGCAGCGAAGTTGCGGAGCAGTGCCAGCAGCGCTACGTACACTAGGTAAGATAGCCGTCTCCGGATTGTGCAGGGCGGATTGCAGGGCTCACGCGGAACTACAGTAGCGGAACCACGCGGAATAGCGTCGAATTTTTTGACGTTACGGAAATTGCAGGAACTGCGTCCAAGACAGGCAGGTTTCGCTGCCGGCTGCTTGGGTGCCTTCCGTGCTGAGTTCGGTGCTGTTCTCTGATACCGAGTGTCAACCGGTGTTCAACGTGGTTCTGTATTTCTGCGTGTCAGCAACATAGCAGCAACATCGTGATGGCAGTGTTGTGGGTTGTGAAGAGAAGACTGGAATTATCGCCGATGTGACCGTGTGTTGGCGTATCAGTGGTGCAACATCACGATGAGATGACGTAAATTGTCGGGCATTTATGCCGCTGGTCGGGCCGTGATCGGAGGGGGCGGGTTGTCGCAGGTTGACATTCCGCTTTATATTAAAAAAGTTTAAGACCACTTGAGGGATTAAGGCACATGCCATCGATCGACTTCCGGAAAGTCATGTCGGAACGCTGGTCTGAACGGTGAGCTCCTATCGTGCAGTGGCCAATCTGACTGTCGGTTGTCTCCTCGCCGAGAGCGATTGCGCTCTGGGAAAGGACTGAACAGTACGAAATCATGACAGAAAGTACGTGCATTTACAGTGTGGAATTTGAGCTTTAAAAAAAAGAGTAGGTAAAATCGAGAAAAAAAAGAAAGCTACCCTTTATTTTTCCGTTTAAATATCCTACGGTTCCCGGTTAAGTGGCGAGCTGGGACGAGCGCTAGAAGTTTTCAAGCTTGCCACGGCGTAGCTCCGTACACTTAACACCTGCCGCAAGTCGCTGCTTTGACTGCGTTCAGGTTGATCGAAAAGCGACTTCTCTGCCCATGAAGCATCACTTCCAGCTGAGTGAATATCTGCTCTAAAGAGATTATTTCCAGACGGCAATAGCAGCCGTGCGCAAACAGCACAAATGGAAAAACGAACGCTACAGTAGAAATACAGGCTACGACGTGCCGTGCGGGGAAACAAACTCATGGCTTCAAACCGCATTGGAGCGGCTTGATTTATGGGCTTTCAAATAATTTTGGCATGATCGAGCGTTTAGTTTTTAATAAGAGATTCTTCCCCTGAGGCATTCAAAATACTCTCAGAGATATGAAATTGCTGGAAAAATATGAACATGCTGGGAATATTTTTTATTGCTTAGGGAGTCACCGAGAAATTCCGTACGTTCAAAACGACCAGTATAAAAGACGGAACCGCAGAGCTCGCCTGTAGTGTTCGGATTAGTGTGCCGCTGTCTTGATGATTGTTTGTGCCATGTATGTGCATGCGCTCAGTGTATGTTCACCCGATGCTTGTAGTATGTGTAGTATCTACGTGTGTGTATAGTACAAATTACCAAAGATCTCGATGCCCACGGTGGCCTAAAGAAATAAAGATATTTTTGGAGAACATGAATTAGGCGGTATCTAGCGCCACCTGGCCTAGCTACCTGCAATTACTCTGCTTGACCCTGCCATCTGGTGGCAAGCGATTTAACGTCCTTTCACGCTACGCGATAAACAGCGGCTTCGAGATTGTTCTTTTGAGGGCGGCTTTCGGTTTCGCGGATTAGTTTGCCATTCCTCCGTGATGTGCGGTTGACGAAGGAATTGTGACTCGAGGAACAGCAAAGGTGAGACGTAAAGGGCGCGAAGTATCTGGCTATCCGTTATCTCCGTTTAACATCGCAGTGCTGACGACGAGAAGACTGAGTGACTGCTTTCAAAACGAAAGTTTCTGTACCTGCGCGGGGGGGGGGGGGGGGGGGGGGGATTTGGCTTCGGAAGTGAACAGAGTTCGCGGAACGGTCGTGTTACGCTTTTACTTGCTCCTCCTCTCGTCCTGTACAAGAGACGTAGCGTCCTCGTTAAGCCTCACTGAGCTCGATTTGCTTAATTCAGAGCCGCCATAATGAGATGCGGGCGACGGAGGAACTATTTGCTCCCCTGCTTCAGGGACGAGAGTTTCTCCCTTTCTAAAGGAACATAGGTTACAAGACCGTTCCTCCCCTTAGGGAGGACTGCCGATACCCTTTTTTCTAAGAGTGTATGTAACAAACGGAAAATTCTGATCCCAGTTGTCTTGATTACGTCAAATGTACATTGCAAGCATTGTGGTGAGGATTCGGTTAAGGCGCTCAGTCATCCCATTTGTTAAAGAGTTGTAGGCGCTTGTGGTGCGACGGATGGTGTGGCAGTATCGCAGATGATTCTGAATTGCGGCAGATAGAAAGACACAACCTGTATCGCTTACAAGTTTTCTGGGAGATCCGTGTCGTAGAACACTTGAAGAAACAACGAGAACACATGTTCTGCATTTGGTGCCGTGAGTCTTTGGGTTTCCAGGTATCGTGACAAATGATCGACAGCAACGATTATCAATCGTTTCTTTTTTTGCTTTTTTGTAAACTTAGGAAAAGGGTCTAGGAGGTCAATTCCAAACTTTCAAGGGAGTAGGGAGTAGCCAAGCTGAATGGGATGCAGATGACCCGCTGGGGCGAGGGTAGATGCTTCCGGCGCTGGCAAGCTTCACAAGCTGAGACGTACCTGTGGAGACTCTTCTATAATCCAAACCAAAAAAAAAAAAGAAAAAAAAAACGAGAACGGGTCCGGTGGTATGCGCGGAACACATCCAGGTGTCCGGCGGTCGGGTCATGATGGAGGAAACGAAATATATCAGAGTAGGCTTTTCCCAAGAATTGATATTAGCGGGGGGGGGAGGGGGGGGTCAACATTTTGAGTGAGGTTTCATCAGTTTGCCGGCACACTCACCGTAATTTTTTTAATCGTACCCGAAGCAGGCGTCATCCCGTTCTCATATGCAAAGAGATGCTGTCTCTCTCTGACTTTCTCTCCCATTGAAAAAAGTTTTCGTTCTTCGACCTCAGTCTGGGATTAACACCATTATGGTAAACATCCACCAGCTCGCCTGCACACTGACCGTAATTTCATTGTATACATATTTCTAATCTTGCCTGCTCTACTTCGGCGAAAGAAACTATTCAAGAGTTGGACGACGCTTTGCAGTTATGGATTCTTGCCTTGTTCTGTGGCTATATCAATCTGTGAAGAGTGCTACAACGTATATCTCAGTGAATCCTTGTCATCGTTAGCGGTAGGTTGGTGAGGGCAGCGAGACAAAGCGTCAGCGTCTTGGTGAGCGTGGCCTCCCTTACGAAAATGGCAGATCTGGACTTATATAAAAATATATGGTTATATAAAAAATTGGGCATATCTGGGCTTATCAAGCACATCAGTTCTTATGAGGCTTATCTAGCCAGATCTGCCCAATTTTTTATATATCCATATCTGGGTCTACCTAAAGGGGGGGGGGGGGGGGGTATGTCTGCCTCCCATATCAGGCGAGATATGTCGCAATCAAGCAAGGCAACCATTATGTACAGGGTGTTTTTTTTTTTTTTATTCTTACAAATTTGTTTTTTTAAAAAGCCATAAAAGCTACACTTATGCGGTTTGTGCGAGTGAGGTATACGCCCAGGGGGACATTATGTGGGTGGCTAATCTTTGCGATAAGTCGGCTAATTATTTGAAATTCATTACTTAACTTTTCAATTAGTGAAACTAGACATATGATTCCAATTAGAAACTTGCTGACCGTCTTTCAAAAGCCCTAAATCAGTCATTTTCAGAAAGACTTCCAGCGCGTGAGAAGTGAAGTAGTGCATTATAATTACCACTCGTGGAGCAGGGACAAGGATAGCGGTTTCGGTAACACGCCCGCGCAATTTTTCCGTCTCTTATCTAGCCCCAGCCTTGTACCTGCTCCACGAGTGGTAGCTTCAGCGCACTACTACGCTTCACACGTGCTCAATCTTTTCTAAAAATGGCTGATTTAGGGGTTTTGGACGACGCTCTGCAAGTTTCTAATTAAAACCATATGTCAATTTTCACTAATTAAAAGCTAATTAGTAAATTTTAATTAATTAGTCGATTTACCGCAAGGAATAAAAAACCACATAACGTCCCCCTGGGCGTATAGCTCACTTGCACAAACTTCATAAGTGTAGCCTTCACGGCTACTTTTAAAACAAATCTGCAAGAATAAAAAAAAAACGGTATATTGTTGTTTTCTACAAATAACTACCAAAAGTGACTTTTCATCTGTATAAGAAAAATACCAATTGGATATTGAGCATGTACCAACTTTTATTAATGTTTACATGAGCTGCGCCTTACGCCACTCCTGATTTCGCTCAACTTAATTCCCAGGGAAAGCAGGATTATCGACATTCGCTTAACGGATGTCGATTAAACGCTAATGTCGACGAAACGTGTATCCACGAAAAGGTGGCCGTCGAACGTGTTATCACAAAACGTAGGGAGAATCTACCCCCTACTGAAAAAAACCATTTGAAATTAAAACGGGTGGCAAACTGGTAAATCAAACGGGTGCAAACTTGTCGACCTGTTTGGATCAAACGTGATTATGGGATACGGGTAGCCGTTTGAAATGGTAGACGCTCGAAACGGTGCCCATTTGATACGGGTGCCCGTTTGATACAGGTGCCCGTTCGACCTTGCACGTGACCACACGTTTGAACGTGCCATTCGAATCGGGAAATTATGCGCTAGCCCTAAACGGGGATCGTCTGGTAGGTTGGTTATCTCTTATTTGAGACGTTCCGAAACCCATAAACCTATTTATAACATGGAGGAAACACGTAGAACAAATGTGCTCACGTAGGGGCTAGCAAATGGACAGGAAAACAGACACAAAAGATTGTTTTCAATTCTCCTCAAAGTTTATTACGTCTTCTGTAGACAAGTACAAACGTGCAAGCGACCTGTGAAATGTGAGAGGCACTCTAAGCTTTTATACAAGTGAGAAGATAGCAAACCAAACAAGAACCGAGGTAATTCTAGACTATGAAGGTAGACTTTCGGGAAATTATTCGCCCGGCTGCCGTGAGAATAGTGGCTGCATAATTATATAGATAATCTGGAAGAGTACGAGTAGAAGAGCGGTGAACCGTTGCCAAGAAGTAGGTTGCAGGGCACTTACCATAAAAATAGCGGACTTGAAAGATGTACTCCGTGATATTTGTCGACACGGTCAAAGCAGGACAACCAGACAAACACAAATGAGAGGGAACGGCTTCTTCGAAGTTTCAACACGATGTGGCGCACAAGCTGTCAGTTGCCGAACCCAACCAAACCGCAAGAACTCCTGACTTCTTTGAAGAATCGCTTGTTGCCGATATAGACGTTGGACTTTTCGAACACTGATAGCTTTCGTGCACATCCAGTACGTTGTCGAGAGACATCCTAATAAGACCGCAGGGTTAGGCGACAGATTGAAGCACGTGGACGCGCGAAGTTCGAGCTGGAACTGACAACAAGCAGACAAAGAAAAAAGCGGCTGCAGGGCGCACCCTTCCGGATCTCGATGCTTATCAGCGTGTAGCTCGCGCGCGGCTACGGGTCACGTGACGAGTCACAAGAAAGAAGGGAGGGGGCGAGGACCACAGGGAGAACCCCTCTCCTCTCCCCAGGCATTCCAAAAAGAAGTGTTTTTGTAACCTCATAAAAAAAAAAAAAAAAAAAAAAACGCGCGCGCGCGCGCATTTTAGCACGTTCGGATCTTGGAAATGGCGGCGGGCGGCCAGAAGCTTGGCTTGCGCCCGAGTGAAGAAAGTACTCAGCGTGAGCTCGTAGTTTGACTGCTGCAACGGCGGGCGTGCTCTCGCAATGCTCGATGTTCTTACAGCCGCGTGTACGCGTGCTACCTTCACTGCGTCTTGAATTGAAGTGAAACGGAGTCTTGACGTACATACATACATACATACCAATTCAATTTCTCGCTAAATTTAGCGGGGCGTTTGCATCGATGGCGACGCCGACTCCGCTTAACTTGGAAACGGGCGCCTAAGAGCTGCATCTTATGCACTTCGTCATATTGTCACACGTCAAACATACAACCAAATTTCACATCTCTTTCAATCTTCAAAATGCGCGATTGGTTAATTGGTCCAAACACTTGGAATAACTTCACTTTAGGGATGTTAACAATAGTTAATCAATTACATGATGCAATGTACTGGGTGTATCAAGGGGAGGCCAGGCACTTTAAATCGACCGCAAGATTGGGTTTTTTAATCTATCGCGCTACGGTTTTGTGCAGCGTTGCCACCAGATGTTGCTTTTTTTTTTTTTTTTTGTAAAATTTGCAAGGAGCGATTTTACCTCAGGGAAAAGTAAAGAAAGAAAAAGGCTTAGCTCCTATGGAAACGAAGTGACGCCACCGGTCTTCAAACAACACGACGCCGTTTCGCACGGGAGGCAAGAGATGGCGCAACGAAGGCCGCCAACGAACATACATACGGTGCCGAGAGCCGGCATCTATAGCAGACGATATTTTCGACTCAAAAGCGGCGCGCGTTCTGCAGGCGGTGATAGTCGCAGAAACAAAAACAGGCGCGGTAACAACAAGGAACTGCAGTTGCTTGTCTGCTAAAGACGCTAAAGACGCCGGCTCTCGGCGTCGTATGCTCGTTCGTTGGCGGCAGTTGGCGTCGCGATCGCTTGCGCCATCGCATGTGTCCCGTGCGAAACGGCGCCGTGTTGTTTGAAGACCGGTGGCGTCGCTGCGTTTCCATAGGAGCTAAGCCTTTTCTTTCTTTACTTTTTTCTCGGGTGAGTTCGCTCTTTGCAAATTTTACAAAAAAATGCACCATCTGTGGGCAACGCTGCACAAAATCGTAGCGCGATAGGTTAAAAAACCGAATTTCGCGGTCGATTGTAAAGGCCCGGCCTCCCCTTGATACACCCAGTAGATCAATCAACTAGTGTCTTGGCGAGTACATATGACTTATTACTTGCACGACCGAAACGCGCCCATATATCATTATCAGGGGCTGTATTTACACGCGTATATGGCAACATATGGCCGTATTTGTGCACCTATATGGCCACATCTGGCAGTATTTGAACACTTACATGGCGGAATATGGCCGTATTTGCTCCCATATAGACGCGTTACACACGCGCCAGATTACAGACGCCATTGCCGACTTTCTATTGTCTTACCGAGATATCAAACAACTGAAGCGGGGTTTGGCGAGCCTCCACAAAGGCAAATGCTGGGTGAAAAGACACTGTCGTATCTAAAATGCCAGTAACCTGTCCTCCTGTGGTAATGATGGAGCAGAGTGAAAAATATAGGCGAAAACAAAAACTGAAGGGCGGTTATGGCGGCGCCCATGCACAGCTGCTGTAAAGCTGCTGTATGGCGGAATATGGTCATATTCGACTGCTTATATTATCATATATGGCCGTACATAAAATATATCATGGCCGTATCTGACATTTTCGTACGGGCTGTCTTGTACATTACCTCTAGATATTATTCGTGGAGACGAAGTGACCATCTATCAAGACGTCCCGATGGATACTTGATCTTTTTCAACAAGCAGAGGGCGTAGTGGGCAGTGACTACACGAAAACGCCGTCCAAAGATATACGGTCTGAACTTAGTTATGGCCCATATTGGTAGTAAGACACATTTTCTTCGTGGTGCAGTAATTCATTTCTTTTCTAGGGAGTGTGCGGCTAGCGTACGCATGGCCTGCTCCTTAATATATTTTTTCCTTAATGAAGACAGCCACAATTCCATATCCGCTTGCGTCCGATTGTGTTTCTGTGAGAAAGCACGGGTTAAAATGAGATAAAATCAGGTCATTGGTCAAACAAAACTTCAAGGATCCTAATGAGTTTCTTTGATCTTTCGTTCATTCAAATGGTGTTTTCTCAGCGAGAAGGTGATTAAGAGGCGCAGCCCGGTCAGCGAAATGTTGAATGAAGCGACGAAAATATGAACAGAAGCCCAAAAAGCTTTTGAGTTGCTTTACATTTGAGTGGGCGGGAAATTCGAAGCCGGCATTTATTCTGGAGGTGTCAAGACGTATGCCATGTATGCCGACAGTATGTCCCAAAATATAAATTTGACTACAAGCGAGATGACATTTTTTGGCATTAAGTATGAATCCTGCTGTATTATTGCATTCCAGGACAAACTGCAATCGTGAAAGATGTTCTTCAATTGTTGCAGAGACGATTACAACATCGTCCAAATAGCATAGGCAGCTTTGCCATTTTAAACCCCTCAATAAAACATCCATCATTCTCTCGAACGAAGCGGCAGCGTTGTATATTCTAAAAAAGAGGACTTTGAGTTCATATAGCCAGTCGCGAGTAATGAAAACTGTTTTTTCTCAATCTTGCGCATGTATTGGTATCTGCCAACATCCGAATCGTAAGTTTAAAGAACGGAAAAATTCGGAGTCTTTTAAGGTGTTCAAAGAGTCATCGATTCATGGAAAATGATACACATCCTTCTTGGTAACCTCATTCGGGCGTCTGTAGTCCACGCAGGATCTCCATGATTAATCTTTCTTTTAATAAGGACTACGGGTGAGGACCAGGAACTTGACGATGGCACAAGTAGGTTCGTTTGAAGTATATCTTTAACATGCTTATCGATTAATACTTGCTCTGAAGGAGAAAGGCGGTAAGGTCTTTGTCGAACTGGTGAAATGTAGCCTGTGTGAATTCGCTGCTTTACGAAGGTTGTCCAACCCAATGTGCCGCCATCAAGATAAAACCATGGAAAGTAGTGTTTTAATAAATCTAACAGACGACCTTGATTGTCTTTCGGAATGTGGTAATTAATCATGGATGATATGTAGGGAACACAGTCAAACGACGAAGTAGTTCAGCCTGTTAATGTGGGAGCGCGTGGGTGAAGAGTAAAAATTGGGAATGTGGGAAGAGGATAAACTTAGGCAACGCAAATTCCGGTTGTTAAACTCCGAGGATCTCTTGACATGTTGCTGATAGAGACGGTTGCCACCCCATTGCTCAAGGTCAAATATAAGAACTGAAGGGGCTCTTCAGTGTGACATATCATGGCAAAGTTCTAAAAAGACATTACCATTATATTTGTCAAAAAACAATGAATGCGTCAGAGTGAATAAAAGTATTCTCATAAACGGAGTAACCAGGTCATAACTAAAACCGTAGCTTCCTCACGGGGACTGTGTCTAGTTCATATTCCTCGTGATTTCACTTGCCAATATTTAGCAATCCATTGCCACAGTTTAATAATGAGTTGCGTTTTGATAAGAACTCCCATTTCAATACGAAGTCAATGCTACAATCTTCGACAACGGTGAAGAAAACCACGGCAATCTTGTCTGCAGTAACTCGAGTGGTACACAAGCTACATGGTGAGAAAAGAGAACGGTTTGCACCTTGCAGTAATCTTCCATCGGTCGGAGTGCCAACCAAATGAAGCTTGCGTCAAATGAACTCCCTCATGACTTAAATTGCTGCACCCATGTCTATTAATGCAAAAAAAAGTATTGTTCTTTAACGGTTATCAAAACAAAATTTCGTGGGGGAGGCGGAGGCTTACGAGAATTCGAAGAAGCCACGTTACCTCCTACTACCGCATCGTCGAGTTTACCCCGTTGTGGTAGGAAGTAGTCGGCTCGTTAGATGGCCGGAAGGACGCAGAAGAACACCGGAAGAAGTTTTATCACAGGTTGGTCGATATTTCGGCCTGAGTCAGGCCTTCATGAGGCCTGACTCAGGCCGAAACGTGGTCTAACATGTAATAAAACTCCACTCAAAGCTTCGAAGTACGTTTACTCTCTTATACACTTTTGGTCGTCCCACGAAACAGTTTACTTATATACCTATATATATATATATATATATATATGCGGACGTCAGGCCCCTTTCTTATTTTTATTCATTTTTTTATTTTTAATTCTTTGTTTTATTTTTAATTTAACAATTTATTTTGTAAGCTCTTGTGTGTTAACTTTGACTTTTACTCCGTCCTTTTTAAAAGTTCCTTTCCCGCGTAATTAGGGTTCTTGTGCCTAGTCTTCATTATTCCCATAAACTAATACAACTTTTTTTCGGCACTTCACCATTTTTCTTGCGTGACTTTTTTCGCCATTAAATTAGAATTTTATATTTATCATCCTACGGCTGCTGTGTCTGCACACATTACTTTTGCCCATATATCAACGGAAGCATTTGTCAACATTCGTCACTCTCATATATATATATATATATATATATATATATATATATATATATATATATATATATATATATATATATGGGTTTTTCATTTCAAATCGTGCAGTCAAAAAAGGTCAAATTTTTTTATTTCGCTGAAAAAATATATGTTATGGCATCGTCTCTAAAAACGCCATAGCCACAAACCGCAGGTTCGTCGGATTTTTCGTTCTCAACCTAACGAATTTTAAAAGAGGCCGCAGCAGAAAGCAGTTTTTCACATCTGTCGAGGGTCGGATGTTTCGCTCGATCTCCCGCCTTGCATTTTCAGTCCACATTATGTTAACTTTTTTCCACCACTCTGTGAGTACAGGTAAAAAGCCCTAATATCATAAATTAAATTTAGGCGTTTTGCTTTTTGTTCGTAAAAATGTCAAAACTCCCCCTCTGTTAATTGGTGACGAACATTGACAATTAAATACTGGCGATCTACTCAAATTGCATCAATATTTTTATGTATATGGAGAGCCCAAAACAATGCTCTTTATATATAATATAAAATGACTCAACTTTACAAAATATCCTTTGCGGGCCGTTTACGTTAAGCGCGAGACACATGGACGGCAGAATCGTCCGATCCGACGTCCGATCCGACAGTCCGAACGCCGCTCCGAATCGCCGCACGCGACAGTTTGAGACACATACTTCCGACCTTGCATACGACACGACGATCCGTTCGGCTCCGCCCAGGAGATCCAAGCACCCCAGCGGAGGTCCGCGTTCACAGCTCTTTGGTCCCAGATTGACGCTTCAGCTCACACGAGCGAAGTTAGAAGCTCGTTCTCGTTAGCGCGTGCATTCTTTGCCGGGGCCATCTTTCTCGAATGGGTGAGCGGTCAGCGGGATCCACGCGTCTGGCTTCCTGTCGCCCGTCCCGCCAGACACGGTACGTCATCATGACGTTCACGCTAGCTGGGCTGTCATTGGCTGGACGCATCCGACAATCCGTCCGCCGTGCGAAACTATCTTGCGCGTTGGACGCATGTCAAATTGCCGATCCAACGCCTGAAGCGACCAAATTTTTCGGATCAGGCAGTCGTACTGCCGGATCGGACGTCGGATCGGATGGATTTTTCGCGCATGTGTCTCGCTCTTTAATGTTATGCGAAAACCAAAAAATACCAATTTTGAAATCAAATTTCTGAAAAAAAAAACACTTCTTTATTTTTTTTATTTCTTGTTAAAATGTAGATATGATAGTTGTCTACTCGAAAATAAAGTCGAGAAAGTGTTATTTTGTTTGTATGTTCTATATTTAAGCCTCAATATCGGAAAAAAACGTCTTCGTTTTGCAAGAACTAAGTCGGACATCCGTTTCTATGAACTGTGAAAAAGTTTTTTTTAAATCTTTGTCTCCGTTTTGTAATCAATTATAAACGCATGTTATGGTATTGAATCGGTATTTATGTTTTTATAAGATCGGGAAATCACGAGAAACATATCTAATCAAATCAGCAGGCCGAGTAAACCTTCAATATCGAAGAGGCACAGACGTTGTATTGTTTCGATTTATATAACTTTCACTGTAAACTACCATGACTAGCTATTAGCTGTCATATTACTTAGACATAGAAAGTCACCACATAAACGATATATTATATATAATTCTTTCCTCAACCAAACGCTAGGGTTTGTTCACCGCACATCGCACAGATCACCAGGGAATGGCCTTTCACTTCTGTAATACACAAAAGTGACGACACAGAAACGGCCCGAAACGCACGGAGAGATTGTCATGAAGATGGGTATTCCAAAAAAACGTTCAGCAGAACCGCACCCAAGAAACAAAGTTCAGCGAGGCGAAGAAACACACACGAAATTAGAGAAAAGTCATAACTTACCGACGCCGAGTCCAGTCCCACGACACTGAAGCCTGGCAGGATGACGGCGTCCAGATAATGCTCGAATATATTCTTCACTTTGTTCCGCACAGCCAAGACGACTGTGCGGAACAGTGGCTGTGCGGAACAGAGTGAAAAATTGATTCCGGTAGCGATGCGCGAGAAGGTAACCGATACGTAACATGCCTCAAGCTTCATATCGGGAGAGGGGCTTTCGAGTATAGTTACTGTAGTTACTCAAACTTTCTCTTTCCCATTTCCTTTTTCAAAAGAACACCTCAGCCGGCGCTGACTTTTCATCTGGGGAGAAGACCACTCTTCACAAACGGTTATAGTTAGCAAGGAGGCTGACTTCGACCCAACTAGTCCACGGGCTTTGCTGTTTCCAAAAGGGAAAACCTTTCGGCACTATCGGATCCCCGCGGAGAGAGATAGAGCACGGCCATTTCAAGGTTAGGGCGCTCGAAGCTTTTGCGAAAACGCGGTATCCTTTCAAGCGCGCACGAATGGCTGGTTTCAAAATTTCCCCACATCCCTAACGGAACCGGCCCATCTTCGTGTGGGCGTCTGCGGGATTGTCGTCCCGCGACGCCGGTTTTAGCCCTGACGTGGCGTTGTTTTGGCCGGCAGAACTGTTGTTGACCGTCGATATTGTAAGGCCGTGGTGTCCTCATCATCCCAGGCAACGGTCCTTTGCTTTCCCTTCTGCAATACTCTGACCGACTGACTCCTCCTGGGTGGCCGTTACTGTTCGTCGCGTGAACGACACATTCGTACCATTTCACTCCTCGTGACACACTGTGCGCTGCTCGCTTTACTGTCACGGGCCGCCATATCTAACACAACGAGCACGAAAGGTCGTGGCCATCTGCTGGTTCCGAAAGGGCGGGACGTTCATATAGGCCAATGAGGACCCCGAATCAACACGACGTCTGCCGATTTCTACACATTAAAAATTTATGATGCCTGCTGGTCTGTTAAGAAGTGCTGCTTTTTCTTTGAACTCCTCCAATGTAGCTTGCTGTTTATAATAACATTTAAATGATCAATAAATATAACAGGTTGGAACTACTGTGTTTCATTTTTATGAGAGAACATTGAAAAAAGGCAAAAATATTTCAAAGTTTGTGAAGACGCGCAAGTCGCAAGTCCATTCCGAGCCGTAACACCGCGTTTTTCTACGGTATTGATGCTTAACTGTAGAACATACAAACAAAATATACACTTTCTCGACTTACTTTTCGCGTAGACAACTATCATATCTACATTCTAACAAAAAATTAAAAAATTAAAAAATGCTTTTTTTTAGAAAATCGATTTCAAATGTGGTACTTTTTGGTTTTAGCGCAACATTAGCGTAAACATACCGCAAAGGATATTTTATACAGCTGAGTAATTTTATAATATATTTACAGAGCGTGTTTTGGGCTTTCCATAGACATAAAAATATTAATGTAACCCAAATAGATTGCCAGTATTTAATTGTCAAAGTTCGTCAACAATTAACCGAGGCGGCGTTTTTGACATTTTTACAGGAAAAAAGCAAAACGCCTAAAATTATTTCATGGTATTAGAGCCTTTTACGTGAGCTTGAATAGTGCTTGAAAAACGTGAATATAATGTGCACTGAAAATCCATGGTGCGAGATCGAGCGAGACATCCGACCCACGACGGATGTGAAAAACACTGATTTCTGAGGCGGCCTCTTTTAAAATTCGTAAGTCGAGAACAAAAAATCTGACGAACATGCGGTTTGTGGCTACGGCGCTTTTAGAGACGACGCCATAAGATAAATTTTTTTCAACGAAATTAAAGATTTGACCCTTTTGGCCTGCACGATTTGAGATGAAACCACCCATATATATATATATATATATATATATATATATATATATCGATAACGACATACCAAAATATAAAATGAAGATAAACATACTACACAAGTACTGGTAAACGTCATCAACGTCAGAATGCATACAGACACAAGTGCGATATGTCGATTAACAACAAAGCAAGATATAAACCGAGTGAAAACATTGCCTACTGGAAATACAGCAAAATTAAAAACTGGTATCAGAAAGGAAAAATAAAATTTGAAAGACGTTTATAAATCACTGAAATGCGCAGTTAGAGGGCAGCTCTTGAGGATGAGGAGGGAACGGTATGGAGGGGAGGGTATACCACTCCTCCTCTTCTCCTCCTCCTTGCCCTCCCCTGTGCCCTTTCCTCCTCTTTCTGTCTATACTCCCATCCGCCCACAGTTTCCCCACTAAATTTAGCTGAAAAATTGACGCTACGTGACCTCAACACCCATTCAATTTCTCCACTAAATTTAGCGGGCAAAATGACGTCACATGACTTCGTGTCACGTCACCCATGAACAAAGTCAGCTTCTCCGCTATATTTAGCAGGAAAATTGAAGTCAAATGCTGGGGGAATTAAATCGGTGTTGAGGTCAGGTGACGTTAAGTTTCCCGCGAAAATTATCGCGGACACGCCGACGCCGACGGCGAGGGCGACACCGCGAAACCCGGAAACAGGCGCCTAAGGGCTGGGCTCTAAAAAGCATCGCAATAAAAGAAAATAAACTGTGCAGAGGACGAAAGACGGCTAGATGAATCAAACACATTGTTTGTACTCATGCACCGCTAAATTGAAGGTATGAGAAGATAACAAGACAGTTAATCTTTTTGGAAAGGTGTCCCATAATTTGGGATGAGGACAATTTGTCATATGCGCACTCGTCACAGGCCGACTGGTAACAGAATGATTCTCCAGATAGGAACATACGTCATAGAGCAACTCGTTTATTGGACAGTTGTTCACACCGAGAATGCAGAGTAGGATAATAATCTCCACACCGCAATTTTCAGTAATTAGCTATGTTTCTTGACTACTGTGGAGCTAGAAGAGCAGGACTTGACGCTTTAATGAAATCGAATATTCATGTAAATTTAAGTACTGGAGGAGGATGTGTCTAATCGTTCGAGCTTGATGTTATGCTTAAATACCACAAAATATGTGTATCAGACTGCTAAAAGTGTATATGCACATACCTATTTGGTATAAAAACAAGTGGAAAAGAAACTTCAATACTTGGATATAAGAGCTCCAAGATTTAAAAACACTGTTTCGTGATAGTTCTCCATTGGCTGTCCACGCAGCAGGTGTTGTCATAAAGGCCAGGGATAACGTGTTATCTGCCTGTTGGAGTCGTAGTTATATCTTTTTTTTTCTTTATTTTACGTGTTTGTAAACTTGGTGATGCCTTTAAATCGTGATATCTTCGTTTCACTGATGTTGGAGTGATTAAGAAGCGGTCATTTAAAACTTGGTAAATACCCTAACTGCAAAACCAGCGCTCTAAATAATTTTTTGTGGGGTTTCCCGGTGTTCCGCCGATACATAAATAAGCGGTAAAAAAATAATTTTTGTCAATGCTCAGCTTAGAAAAAAATTTGGCACGCATCTGCGTTTTAGACGACTCCACAGTATGCGGACCTCCGTTGGGTGTCCGCGAAGGTACATTTGCTCGAACGTGCAGTAATCAATCTAGCAGCCGAATCGGTTATTATTTCCGCTTCAGATTGAAATTTCGCGACAAACTCAATAAAACGGTGCAGCCTTCCTGCTGTTCTGTCAGTACACTGAAAGTAATCAAGACGTAGCATCGCTTCACTTCTCTTCGTCGCGATCACTTCAATCTATGGAAATAAAATCTGAGTCGGAAAATACTCGTCCTCAAGATGCTTTTGTTGTACAGTCACTTCAGTTGTTTTAGAGTTGCTTCAGTCTTCAAACTTGCAAAATATTAGTGTCATTGTTTGTTTGTTTGTTTGTTTTTTGTTTTTTGTTTTTTTATTCGGGCAGAAGCTATCTGGAGGACGTGAAAAAAGGCAGAAAAACTCTGCCTAACGAGGCCCAGTCACGCTAACGAATTTTGTCAGCTAGCAGTGGAAAACAAAAATATAAAAGAAACAGTGGCAAAGACCAACATCAAAATTATATTATTATTATAACATTCACGAAGAAAGAAATCTCCACGTCATATTTATAGGGTGCCTCCATAACAAAAAGCACTAAAAACATATTTTAACACTAAACGCAAAGATATGTGCTAATACATTTTGGTGAACTATATTAAATAACAGGCATAAGTTGAGATAATTTGTATACATGTCAGCGCAAGGAGGTCAGCTCGAACATTAGACAAAGGCCAAAAGAGAAACCAACATATACGCCGCTGTCTATCAGCTGTTACCTTCTTTAATACTTCGTTTTCATCCACATCTCTTAAAGCTCTGCTTTAGCTTTTTTATTTCATTATATATACACAGGGTGTTTTTTTAAGCTTAACAGATTTGTTTAAAAAAAGCCGAGAGATTTACACTTATGCCGCTTCTGGAGGTGAGTTATACTGCCAGGGGGACATATTATAGGGGCCAAATCGTAACGATCAGTCGTCTAATTAATTAAAATGCGTTAATTAACTTTTTAATTAATGAAAATAGACATGGTTCCAATTAGAAACTTGCTCAGCGTCATCAAAAACCACTAAATCAGTCATTTTCAGAAGGACTTTCGGCGCTTGAGAAGCGTAGTATTCTACTAAAGTTACCACTCGTGGAGCGGGTACAAGGTTGGGGCTAGATAAGAGACGGAGAAATCGCGCGGGCGCCTTATCGCAACCGCTAGCATTGTACCTGCTCCACGAATGGTGACTTTAGTGCACCACTACGGTTCTCACGCGCTCAATGTCTTTCTGAAAATTACTGATTTAGTGGTTTTCGATGACGCTGAGCAAGTTTCTAATTGGAACCATATGTCTATTTTCATTAATTAAAAAGTTATTTAACGAATTTTAATTAATTAGTCGACTGATCGTTACGATTATCCTCCTATAACATGTCCCCCTGGCCGTATAACTCACTTCCACAAGCGGCATAAGTGTAACTTTCACGGCTTTTTTAACGAAACACCACAGATACATATACAGGGTGTTTCAAAGAACTCAGGCCAAATCGCTCCTGCTGAAACTAAGCATCGCACAAAAACAAAAATTGATGACGTGCCCAAGAGCCTATTTAGGAAAAATAATAACGTTTGAAAAGAATAGTTTTTGTTTTGTCTTTTCGAAAGTAACTTTTTATTTCCTCATTTTAAGGCCATAGTTTCAATTATAAACTTACTCTGCATCATCAATAACCCCTGTATCGATGCTTTTTAGACAAGTATAAAGCATGCCGAGCGTTTTACCATGTTTTGAAAATCCCTTCAGTCCCTTCAATTTCTTATCCAAGCGCATCTTGGCGACAGCTGTCCTGCCCTCCGACGGCTGACGAGCGGAACCAAAGCCAGCCCAAAAGTCAAAGCTCAATCTTGCAATGCCATGCTCTTTCGAACAGCGAGGCGTTTTTCGTCGCCTGGCCACGCTCAGGCGCTACACTTTTTATTTTTTTTTTATTTTTTTATTTCAATACTTTCAAAGCCACGCGGCATTAAAGAAGGGAGTGGGGGAAAAACAAAAGTACAAAAAATAGAATTCAACACATATTAGTTAACATAATAGTTTTCAATGGCAGACTTGAATGCAGGAGCGTCTGTGATTGTGGCGATGGAGGTGGGCAGGTGGTTCCAGTCATTAGTAGTTCTTGGAATAAAAGAATCAAAAAAGAGCTTCGTGCGACTGAAAGGAACGTTGACTTTATGGTGATGATCATTTCGATGGGATACATACGATGGCTCAGAAAAAAGCTCTTCACTTAGATGCTGGTTGTGATGATAAAGTTTGTGAAATAAGGACAAACGAGATAATTTTCTACGCAATGAAAGATTCGGAAGATATAAAGTTAGTTTCATGGATGATACACTAGAAAAACGTGAAAAATTAGACAAAATACGAACGTGCGCCACGATTTTGTACGGATTCAGTTTGATTAATTAGAAATTCATGGCCTGGGTCCCACAGGAAACTCGCATACTCAAGCTTGGATCTAACGAGGGTCTTGTACAGTAGTAGTTTTAATGATGAAGGAGCCCTTGAGAAGTTGGGGCGTAAGTAACCTAGCATGCGATTAGCGTTGTTAACAATAAAATGGATGTGAATTTGCCAGGAGAGGTCAGATGTTATATGGACGCCTAGGTACTTGTATGATGTCACTTGTTCAAGAGCAGAACCAATGTTGTATTGAGGAAAGTTAGTACAGGCAGCTTTCCGTGAAATTCTCATTACTTTACATTTACTGGCATTAAGGCGCATTTTCCAGACGTCACACCAGTTAGTAATGGAACTAGAGTCAGTCTAAAGAAAATACGTATCAGTATCACAATAGATTACACAATAAATGACACAATCATCTGCAAACAACCTTATGGATGGCTGGACATTGTTAACGAGGTCATTTATGCATATGAGGAAAAGAAGGGGGCCGAAGACGGAACCTTGCGGCACACCCGAACTAACAGGGCAGGGAAGAGTTTGAGTCGTTTTCAGATACAAACTGTGTTCTGTTAGAGAGAAAATTTTCGATCCATGCAAGAATGTTAGAGTCAATGCTTAGTTTTTTTTTTAATTTTAAGCAGAGCAGTTGGTGAGGGACTAAACCAAAGACTTTCGAAAAATCAAGAAATATGCAGTCGATTGAAAGATTATTGCCTAGCGCAGAGAAAACATCGTTCGTGAAACAAACCAGTTGCGTTTCACATGAGAATGATTTACGAAAACCATGCTGACGATATGTGAAAAATGAGTTGGATTCAAGAAAGTTAACTAGGTTAGAATAGATGATATGCTATAACATTTTACATGGGACACTAGTTAAAGATATAGGCCTGTAATTAAAAGGAGAGTGAGCATCACCTGTTTTAAACAAAGGTACCACCTTACCCACCTTCCAATCGCTAGGCAACAAGCAAAGATCTAGGGACTGCGAGAAAAGTTTAGATACTATTACAGAAGAGAGCATTTCAGTATTCTTCAGAAATTTAGAATTAATCACGTCAGTTCCAGATGAAGAAGAAACTTCCAAATTTTTATTATGCTAAGCACACCAATGTAATCAATTATAACAGGATCCATAAGAGGAAAGGCTGCAAGATCATATTCAGGGCAAGAAACAAAAGACAGTGGCATAAAAGACTGAGAAAACACATAATTTAGTAAAGATGAACATTCCGACCTTGGGACTGAGACACCATTATCGTCGACTAGCGATATCACACTCTCTTTTTGTCCACCGATTATATTCCAAAATTCGCTAGTATCATTTGTCAATAAGGATGGTAGGGCATCATTAAAAAATATGTTTTTGGCTTTTTCCACTTCATTCTTAAAGACGGTTGCAACATTCTGATACGCACACCACAAGGCAGGTTTATTGAACTGCTTTGCTTTGCGGAACAGTCGTTTCTTTTTATTTCGCAGGTGCTTTAAAGAAACAGTAAACCAAGGGGACCAGTTTTTGTACGGGATAATTCGTGGGGGTACGTATTTGTTTACAAGATAATTAACTTTGACTTCAAAAATAAACCAATTGGATTCTTTAGTGCGATTAGAAAAATTCTGCATATATTCGTCCAGAAATTGTGCCAATTCATCATTGATGGCAGGGCAGTTAGCTTTGCTGTAATCGTGTATACGTTTCGGCATACTCTTAAGGCGACGAGAATTGCCTTCAAGTGTGAAGTGAACAAAGCAGTGGTCACTCAGGCCTGGTAAAAAACTTAGTGAATGAACGAGGTCAGGAGTAGTTTTGAGGATGAGATCCTATATGTTCGAGCTTGACGCGGTGACCCTGGAAGGTTGAGTTATTAACTGAGTGAAATTAAAATCTGTGCACAAATTTATGAACTCAGATGTTTCACCGGAAATGTCAGACGGAACAGGGCACATACCAGACCATAATATTTTCGGAAAGTTAAAATCACCTAATAAAAAAACTGGCGAGTGCGGAAATCTGACAACAATGCTGTTTAAAACGTCTTGAAATTGTGCACAAAAAGTCAAGAAAGCGTTTGGTGACCGATAACAGGCACAAAAGATCATGTCACGGTGATTAATGCGTACACACACGCATACCATTTCCAAGCATGATGCATGAGAGATATGATAAGAGTGCAGATTTTCTACGACGGCAATTAATACACCTCCTCCCAATCTATTGACACGATCAGACCGATAAATATTAAAAGTCTTCTCACACTCAAAAACTTCTTTGTTATCAATTTTGGCAGACAACCACGTTTCAGTTAGTACTATTACATCGGCGCTTCACGTGTCGATTAGTGCTGACAGTTCCTCTCGTTTGTTAACGACACTGCGGATATCTGAAAAAAAAATTTACTAACGGGAATTACGGTGTTACGTGATAGTCACGATAATGGTACTTCATTGTCTACGACATTACTCGAATTTTTACTTGCGTGAGCAGGTGATTCCTTGTTGGCGTATAATTCACAGACACTGTCTGATGAGGGACAATATATGAAGCATTTTCTATTGATGTACAACTTATTGTAGCGAATTTAAAACTGCTGATTACTAGCTTTCCCATATTCGAGCAGTTTCTTGCCCGAGGTTCGAGTGGAAATGCAGAAGTCCTCACCAGCACTAAAACCAAACGACTTCAGCTTTGCCCTGGCTGCCAAAATAAAATCCCTGTCCTTTGAATTTGAAAACTTTGCAAATACCGGACGGCATTTATTGGGAAAGAACGTCCTTGTTTCTACGAGAGAGGGAAGAGAGGCAAGCGGGCGAAACTATTCGCGACTCCAATTCACTATAGGTGGTGCCACTCGTTTTCCAAAATGGCGGGTTTAGTGAGGGTCGGAGATGCATGCCGCTGCTGAGCCTGTCTGCTTTGCTGGATTCACTGAGCGACACAAATTATTTCTGCTTATACGAGGAAGCTACAGTGTTATGAGCGCAGGTCACCTCTTAATCCTGAAAACAACAAAGGTATTTAGTGTAAAAGTTACGCCAGGGGCACGTTTTAATTCTGGAGCGATACCGAAACTAACCTGTATTTTGGAATTCATTTCTCGGTAGATGTCTTAATTTTAGATTTTTTCATAACTCAAAATGTGTCTCACACCGTAATTATTCAGTTAAAGAAGCTGTCCGCGGAAACTTTTGTACCTTTAAAAACAGGGTCTTTCACACACCTTAGAGGTAACGTAGAATATTATTATTTGTTGAAAAATATCTGTGTTAATATTTGTGCGTTCTCGCTGCCTTGTCTCGCTCAGATAATTCTCATGTGAAATAATAAACTGTGGACCTTTCAATCGGTTTTTGGGTATTTAGATGATTAGTTGCTTCAACATTTTAGCCAGCACAAGAATAACAAAATAAATCTAATTTATGCAATATGTTCACAAAACGTATGAATTATGAAACGCTGTTCTCACTAGAAAAATTCAAAGACGGAATCCGAGTCAGGCAGCTGAAGTGTGCGTGTTAAAGCAACGCGTGACGCATGGGAGTTTATATTGCATCCAGTATTTGACTGTTTGTCTATCTTGATAATGATGTCCGAGGTCTTGATGTGCTAAAAAGAAAGCAAAATGATACCTTTTTTGGAAATACTATTATGGTTAAATGGCGTATTTTTGCAATCGTGGCGTTAATTAGGGGAATGCATTGCGCGATTTGTATTAATAATAATATAAATATTAAAATTAAAATATTTTAACACGCAATTTTTCAAGCTCTAAAATAATTAGTTGCTTATGATCAAATTTCAAACGCACCAGCAAGTATGTCAATCTAAAGTGTGCTAACTATCATCACTGGTGCCAATTGCAGCATTTTCAATTACCAAGCTATAACATAAATATAGTCTAAAATCAATGAAAACATTCTAGCTAATTTCATAAAACTCATGTAAAATTAAATTTTTAAGGGTGCTGTGAAAGTTGCGACTTTCGACAATCGGCAAAACTTCCAAAGTCGCCACCAATATCCTCCCCCCCCCCCCCCCCCCCCCGAAAAACAAAAAGGGATTTTTTTTTTTGTAATTATTGATTTTTTTTAACATTCATTTACTTTCGTATTTACGCGCCGTCGTTTTCCCAATCTCAGCCTTTGCAGTTCGAAGGAACGCCCACCTTCTTGCGCGTCTACGCACTGCAGCACGTTTTGTTGGCGTCGAAAGCCGGTGAAACAGTAGTGAGTTTTAGTATGCACATACGAGCGAACGCAAGCGCTGTGTGTTTGTGTTAGCTTTGCGTGTTCAATGCTGCGCGTGCGCGGAGCCCGATATTGCGGTCTTGGATCAGAGCATGCAAACGGCCATGCGCGTACCAACCGGGGAGGCAAGGGGCGTGCTTACCTCCCCCCTTCCCCCCCCCCCCCCCCGTTGTCAGAGGGGGGGGGGGGGTGCAAGGCATGTGTTTTGCCCCCCTGAAAGAACCGCCACTGGGCAGGGCAAACACTCCCCGGCGGCGCCCAAGGGATACCAAGGGCACCGTCCCCCGGCCCTGGGTGAGAGGGGGGGAGGGGGGGGGGGGGACTGGTTTGCCCCCTTACTCAGAAACAAGTTAGTACGCCACTGCCAACGACGCGCACGCGCAACGTGTAGCACGCCACCCTAATGCAAACGCAGAACGCATGGGTTTGCTTCTATACGCAATACTAAAACTCTCTAATTAGGTACAATTCCATCTGGCTCCAGCACCACGTTAGGAGAGTGAAGGTTGCTGTTTGCCTTCGGAAACACCATTTCGCGAGCCATCATCGCGAGCAGCTCTGCCGTGCCCGCTGAGCAGGAGAATCGGGAGACCCTCACTAGAGCGCTTCCTGTTTTCGCCGCGGGAGGGCGAGCGTCGAGCTGGAGGCGCGAATACTTTGTTTCACCTTAGGTCCGAGCGCGGACGATGTTATGAGCCGAAGGGCAAATCAAACAGCGCAAAAAGCGCAACGTCATGGCGTGCTCTCTGCGCTTGATAGGACTAGCCAGTGGAGAAGCACGCACAGAGAGACGGCGAATACCAGCTAGTCCTTTCAACTGCAGAGAGCACGCCATGACGTTGTGCCTCTTTCGCTGTTTGATTGGCCTTTCGGTTCATAACATCGGCCTCGCTCGGACCTAAGCTGAAGTGAAGGGCAGCGAATTGTCTGGCCTTGGTTCCGCGCTTCAGCCGTCGGAGGGCAGGACAGTTGCCGCCCAGATGTGGTTGGATAAGAATCCGAAACCAGAGTACGCGTCAGAATTGAAGGTTTTTTCATAACACGGTCAAATGCTCGGCATGCTTTATAGTTGTCTAAAAAGGGTTGATATAGGGGTTATTGATGATGCGGAGTAAGTTTCTAATTGAAACTATGGCCTTAAAATGAACAAATAAAAAGTTACTTTTTAAAAAACAAAACAAAAACTTTTTGTTTTCAAACCTTATTATTTTTCCCAAATTGGCTCTTGGGCAGACACCAATACGGCATCAATCTTTTTTTCCCTGCGATGCTTAGTTTTCGCAGGAGCGGTTTGACCTGAGTTATCTCTCTCTCTCTCTCCCTCTCACTTTCTCGCTATATATATATATATATATATAATGGTAATAAGTAAAGATTGACAAGTGCAGCCGTAGTAATATTGTGAACGGATAGATATGAAATTAAATGACTACGAGAATGAGCAGATATTGATTAAGACGAACAAGTATTAAAGTCACAGATGATAGTCTGCTGTAAATATATTCGTTCCCTCTCCTTGCCTTTCTCTAATGTTCATGCTGACCTCCCTAATCACATATTTACCATGTCGGACATGCCAGAACCATCAACATAGCAAAGCAGCCTCTTTTGTAAGTGGGTCAGAATATCATTGATAACTATTACAAAGTTAAAGCGACCTAAAATAAAATATTGGGAAACCCCGAGTTCAGGAAGACGACTGTATTTACAGCATGCAAACTACCAATCTGCTTTAGTTAAAGGGATATTTGAGATTTCTTTCTTACAAATGTACCCATGCCCGGATAGTTCTAAAATTAGTCGTCCTGGAACTATTTCCGCGTGCTTCGAATGTAGTGCCATAAAGGCTAAGGTAATATTATTTTCGCTGACGCTTTTAGCAGCATGAGGCGATACTCGAACTGGGCTCAACATCCTACAATCTCGTCGCGTTTTAACATAAATCAGACTTCAGCGTCAGCTCTCTCTCTCTCTGCCTTCCCCTCTCTCTCTCTCTCTCTTTCTAGCGGCCGGCCAAGCATCCTTTATTGCTTCCCTGGCCGTAAATTCTCCGTCCAGCCGTAGGGGGCCCAAATTAAACAAGTTTCCCGCTTCACAAAATAATCCGGCGTCTTTGTGCCGCGGTAGGCGCATAGTTGCAGCAGCGACCACCTCGCGTCGCGGCGGGGCCATTAGCCGTGGTCTCCCTCGGCCGGCAGCCCTTCTTTGCACCAGCTGCCGGCGGCCGAAAAGCTTAGTTGGCGTTGGCTGAATTGAATCAAGCCGCAACTTGCGCCGGCCGATGGGTGTGCCGTACGCGGGCTCTTTTTTGCTCGTGCTTCGGGACGGCGGGCGTGGTGATCCCCGGCGGCCCTTGCACGTCGGCCCGCTGGCGGCTGCGGGGACGAGCGTCAGTGAACCACAATGGGCCGGTAGATGGATATCGCTTCATTAATTAGGACCCTCGCCGTCGGTGCGAGGGGTGCCGGGGCCTCGTGGAGGGCGACGATGCTTTGTTGCTTGGTCGAGTTGATGGCCACCAGTTTTAATTAGACCCACCGCCTCTGCGAACCGCCTCGAAGGTGAGGCGTGCTGAAGGCGCTGATAGTCGCTCGATTAAGAAAGGACGCGCGGATGATTTTAAAAAAATATCGCGTGTGCGTGGAAGCGATTAGACTAGCAGCTTTGAGCGGGAGTTTGAACGGTGCTGATTGTGATCAGTGTAGTAGGTTAAACGTTTCATTTTGAGATACCAGCGCGTGTAACGAAGTTAGATATCACGAGCGCTAGTACGACAACTGCCTTCTGACAGACCATGAGGGGAAAGGACCCGAGGTCACAGATCGATCAATATTTTGTACAACCAATAACAATTTTCAGGCTTCGTCAGCGTTCCTGGAATACCGCTGTCCTCTTGGTCAAACATATTTAATCCCTATTTAAAACCACTTAAAAACAAACAAAAAAACTCCGCAAGTTTTTTTTTTTTTTTTTATTTATCTCCGTCTCTATCTCCTTATCTCTATTTCGCGTTTATTTCTCTTCCATAAACAAAATTACTGTGCATTAAAAGGTTGTCCTCTTCGTTCTTTTTTTTTTTTTCATTATTGTGCACGTATGCACGTTGGCGAATATATAGCGCCAAGGATTGCTTAAGCAGCCCTCTTTTCAGAATGATGTGAAAAACTGTTTTAAACCGGATATTATTTCAGTTTCGCCCGACAGATAATCCTGTGTTCGAGAGGCAGCCGCGTTTGTTTACGCAGTCTAGTCTGTTTTTTTTTTTGTTTTTTTTTTTTTGTTTTTTTTTTTAAATATATATATATATATATCGGAAATGAGGTTCTGAAAGCTTTCCGGTCGTAAAGTAGGGACGCAGAAGCCCATCTTAAGTTTCCCCAAAAAGCAATATTGAATAAAATAAAAACTTCCTTTGCCTGGCAGTCACTACAAAAAACAAACAAAAAAAACCATACACACGCACGCGCATACAAATATTAGTTAACTCAAAAACTGCTGTGCTCTCCGTTGTGTAATGAAAAATACGATAACAAAAAGCGGTAGCACAACCATATCCGTATATCTTCCTTTTTTTCTCTCTTTTCTGGTAGGCACAAAATTATAACTCGACTGCTTTGATTGGTTCTAAGACTACCATGATAATAGCATTCCTTTGTTTGCTTTTATATATATTATATTGACTTAAAATGTACGAAACATTCGTGAACGTTTTAGAAGTATATATATATATATATATATATATATATATATATATATCCGCTGTGCATTCAACTGGAAGCAAAGTTTCTCCCGTTTTCGCTTTAGAGAAAAGGCCACCCCCTCCTCGCACATGTTTAGGGGATAATATTTATTCAAATGAGCCCATTTCGTCGTTCTTTATAGCGACGACGATCATTATCAAGGTCGTTTGCAAATAACGTTCAGTCGTCGTCGGCGGCTGAAATGTGCGTGTCTAATTCGAGAGAAAAGTCTCTCCTCCGAGCTCTTTTTATATTTTTATTCATCGTAACCATTTGGTTTATTTTTCGTTTCTTTGCGTATGAACAAAGTCTAGGAACTACGAATGGATCTAATTTACAAATCAAAATCTTTAACGACTTCCTGGCACTGAAGTAACGGACGGGGAGCGAACATTTACAAGGCCATTTCTTGCCCTCGATTAAAGTTGAAGGAACAATTACCGTTTGGAGGAGTGGTAGTATTTATGTCATTATTATTTCCGGAATGACCTTTTGGAACAGCTAGTTGATTTCTAATAGAAACTGAACGTTTATTTAATATGTGCCCATTTTCTATCATTAGAGTAGGCATTAGATTAGGAGGGTATTCGTTTTGTCTTTTCTTGATTCGAGGGTAGTAACCTTAAAGAGTAAAGGAAACTACACATCGGACAACGATTGGGGCTGGTAGAACTAGTTAACCACTAGCACTAAATTATTTCGATACAATCGGCGCTTACGGCTGTCCAAATATGTTCGCTTTATCCAACACCCGCATCGTATGAGATCCTTGGTACTCCGATCAGTGATTAGTGCTCTCTGGAAGTAAAGTCCTCCGGCTCTAAAGTGCGTGGTTTAAGGGGCTTTGCGTACATAGTACACTATATTACTGTTATACTGCTGCAAAGAATACTAAAGTACAGTATAGTTTTACTAGCGTAGTACACTACGGCATACTATAAGAACACTGCAGCCCAGTATTGTGAAATACGCTTCTTACTATACCGTGCTTTAAAGAAGCGTACAGCATTGTACATTATGTTATAGCATACTGTACAGGGTATACTATAAGAAGTGATAGGTTTTATAGGCTCCGTATATAGACTAGTGATGGCGGTTACCAATGAACATTCATTGCACCACTCGCCATAAGGCCTCTCTGTAGAAAATAATAAACTGATCGATTGAAAAAACGTTTATTAATGTGCGGCTGACGCGATCGTCACCCTTACAGTCTTGTTCCACGGCATTGAGGTGGAAGGAGTTGAGGAGGGGGTTAAGGGGAGAGGGAGGGTGTTTTCAGATGAATGGGCTTAAGTCGGCTTGATGGATGAAGGGGACCCAAGTTTTGTAAGCCGTGGTCTGGCGCTGTGTCCTGGGCCGGGTTGGTGGATGTACTATTCCTGGTAGGAAGTGGGGCGGTGCCGTGGGTTCGTGACGTGGGTCAGGACAGGAGGAAACCGAGCTGGCGCAATAAATTACACTTTGCTTCGAAGGAAAACTGAAGCGGGGCTGTATTTTAGAAAAAAAACGCTTAAATTGTCTCCATTTAGCCTCAGGATCACAAATATCAAAATTAAAATTCAGTACGATGCGACTAGTAGTCACAACAGCACATTCAAAATAGCGGCCCATCCTTCCAACACCACCTAGATACAGATAATGCCTGCTTTTTCTCCTCTAAAACGTCACACACTAAAGCAGGGGTGGAACTCATTCAACGTACTTGGAAACAGCCATGGGAGCAGCTGAAATAGCTGTTTTGGAGCAGATTGGGAGCAGCTAAAACTGCATTCTGGAGCGGGCTAGGAGGAGCTTAGATCAGTTTTCATTGAACTTCAGATTGTCTCTTAGACAAGCACGGGAACAATATCAATTGTGCTTAGCAGCACAGATAAACATGACTGATTAGGGACCTAGGTAGATGGGATAACAGTGTAAAAGAAGTGAAAACTTGAAACTCTGTGAGCCTTAATGAGAACCAAAAAGTGGCTTTCAGCTGCTCAAAATGCAAACCAGTACTGCTTATCATACAACCCACGCGTGCTCGACATAGTAATTATATGTGCGAACCACGTGACGTGCGTAAGCAACGGATGTGCAGTTGCGCGGAGGAACAGGGGCAAAAAATTTCGGGTTTATAGTATTGTGCAACTCAATATTGAAGCAGCAGACTACGATTAACAGATTTATCGTATTCGAAGCCATAAGTAGGAGCAAGGTTAAAGTGCGTCGAGCAGATCTAGCGCTCGTGTGAGATCTTGAACCGACAAGGTTTCGGATGGGACCGTGTTTCTGTTCTATCCGATCACGATTTATCTTGAACGAATGCGGTTTCAACTTCTAACGATGAAGTACTAAAAGGAATCTTTTGATCATTTGTTTTCAAATGACTGACTTCCGGATCCCGGGCCGCAGAGCCTCAGGCGATCTGACGCTTAACGACTCGACCTCACCTCGGTTGAAGAGTAACAATCCAGTCAATGGTGGTGTAGCGCTTGGAATCCAATTCCCGAGATTTTTCGCGCGCTTCCGACTCGGGATACACAGGGAGAATAAACAGAACAAAGGATTGCAAGGTCGACCAAGCTAAACGCACTCATTGTTGCCAATCGAGTAGTTAAAAACCGAAACCAAGACAAAATACAAGTTTTTTGGCGCACTTTTTTCCGAATAGGTGCATAATGGCGCAAGGTATTGGTTGTGGCGCAGTTTCCGAAACATGGCACAGGATGGCGCAGACAAACGCGTCTGGTGCAAAATAGCGCAAATGGCTCAGCCATTTCACCGCTGCTAAAGGTCTGATAACGGTAAGCGCTGCCGTTGATACGATTCCTCTATCACATTTGCTATCATATTAGCCTGAACTCGTTGACGCGGCCAATGACCAGTGGCGTTGGGAGATATAGGGTTACGTTTAATGTTGCGGAGAGGAAACAGGACTTGTCAAGGACTGGCATCTACGTGGTGTTGTTCCTCCTCGACTCGCTCATGTGGAGGAGAAAATGTAACATATTATACGGAAATCTCAACATTTCCGCGCCTTCCGCAAGTCTTACCCGAGCAGTCAAAAACGCTGCAGGCGTTCCCTCACAAGCAGTACGGCAAGGCAGTTGAAACGTCTTGGTATGACGTCACGCCCAGCGGTTGGATTGTTGGTTTCTATGGCGTGTATTTATAATTTCGGGGTTAAATGGTTGTGATATTCAAATTCAATGTACAAAAATACGCTTGAATTCACCCCTCACTTTTTTTTTATGAATCTCTTCAGTTTTCCTCTAACATATCAATGGGTGTCATGCCCCTTTATTTTGCGCGTCGGTCTTATAGGTCCCAGCTGCTTTAACTAGACTTTCCATATTCCACCAGATTGTGCCAAAGCATAGAACACAAGACTCTGATAATATTTATGGATCGTTTATTATTACTTTGAAATTAAATTATCCTCACTACGTTATTAATTAGCAACGTAACGTAGCACCGCCGCCCATCCAAACACCAGAGACTCTATGCTTAAGTTCAATAAATGGAACCTTATAATTTTGCCGGTTCATTTTCTTTCGAATTAAAACATTATTAGTGGTCATGATGTCAGGGTTCTGGAAAAAATATATATTTTGCTCTGTGCTCTCTTTCGGATTCTTGAACTGAATAAATCGAGGTGATTTTTTCAAACAAGTTTTATAAAAATACAATACGTTTCAAAAGCACTCATTTAAAACACCACACATATGGCCAAACGCGAAGCTTTGACACCGTAATTAAATCGAAAAACAAAAACAATCTGCTTAATTAGTTTACACGCTGTCTTTGTGTCAGTGACCTTTCTTTGTTAATTTTTGTAGCAACCTTTTCTTTAAGGGGCCGTGCCACGATTTCGGTACTTTCGTAAATAGTTCTTGAAATTAATTCTTTACTTCTATAACCTACGAAACAGGAGAAGCAGCACTCACTCCGTAAACTCGCAGCCAGAGTGTTCGGCCCCGCGTTCACGTGCGTCTTACATGCTGCCAATGTTCCTCATAGTGACTCGCTGGTTTAAAGCCCAGAGCACATGCAGGGAGCTGGCTGAGTCCCAGGCATTGTTAGAGTTCGAGTATTCTCGTCATTTCGATTATTAAACACGAGCCACCGCAACCGAAGTGTTAAATATGACAAGTGAGAGTCGAGTGCTCACACGCGGCTCGTGTTCGATTCACAAACCGCCTTAGACTGCCGTCACCGAGGGGTACTAACCGCGACCACGTTTCCATGAGTGGGACCGTATCTGATAAAATTAAGAATTTGATTAATGTGAATAGATAAGCAAGCAAGCAGCAGTGGAATTAGGCGGGCTTGTCTGGTCCTCTCTCGATTCGATGTGCTACGTTCGCCACCAAATGTAGACGCAGCCATAGACAATGCTATGGCCAAGACTTCGTCGCTAAGCTTTGCGAAGGAGAAACTAAAATAAATAGACTGCTTTTTACTGAAAATTACATCGGTAAATAGAAAGGTTTGGGGTCGCTAAGGTTTTGTGCGTGTATACTTGAGTCACATTAGTGCCAGAATGTTTTGTTAATGTGGGAAGCGTATTCAAAGTCAATATCGGTACACGGCACTTTTCACTAGCTTACGAGAGCGAAAACATTTCATAGAGTTGGTGCGACAGTTTCGAGCAATAGTGAAATGCTATCTGGCCAGAATGAAACGAGGAGGGGGAGTCATTATCTATGGATGAAGGCGCACTGAAGCACTCTTGTCTCCATCAAAATTTGGGCGGGGAGAGTTAGACTAGAAGCTTTCGCAACACGTTTGCGGGACATTTTATCCGATGTTCAGCTGCACAACAAGTTATAAAATTAAAATTCTGCTTTCGGTTCCTTTAGACAGCACGCGGACGACTCAGTATGCAAGCATATCATGAGAAGTGTATTGTTGGAGAGCTGAGGTGGAGTACTGTTGGTTGGAAAATGCGGATATTCTGTGTGTGTGTGTGGGGGGGGAGGGGGGGGGGGAGGGGGTCATAATATACATGAACGACGTAGGTGCGTACATCCGTGCCGCAAATATGACACAGAACTGATGCGAGGGGAACAAAAACCAAAACACCCAACAAAACAATGCTGTAGTGTGAGTGCAGGCATTCAAAAAATAGTTGTTTGTGAAAGCTGATTTTGTCATAACACTAAAGAAAACTCTCCAAAAGGAACGAAATTAAATTTTCGGTCATATTTTAGACAGTTCGCAGGTTGAGGAAAAGTTGAAAGGGGAGCAATAAAGAGGTTGCCATTTGACATTAGATGAAATTTGTGGGCAACATAATTTAAAGTTTGGCCAACTCTGAATTTTACGCAAGTGTTACTTGAGAAGTTTTGTCAGATTAGCTCGTGCCTCGGGATCAGTTGCACTTGACAGGCACCTGGTTGATGAGACATCTGGTTTTGAGGGGGCCTACCCATCGCTGTATCTTTCCTCCGACCAGTAAATGCACTGAGACTTTATCATTTCTCTAGATCTTGTCGCGCCGCACGCCATCAATCTATAAAGTGAAGCCACTCTGTGGTCGATTAAATTAATTTCAAATGGTTCGCGCTTCCTTCAGGTCGACTGCGCCTCTGCTTTTAGTGCTGTGCCTGGATTTCATACCGGGGGGGGGGGGGGGGGGGGTACACCTACAGATCGCCCAAAATGTTCTGCATCATATAAAACAACCTTCTGGGCACTATAAATGAGAGTAGAAATTTTCAAGAGAGTTTTTTTTTTTTTTAATAATCCTCACTTTATAGTTTCAACTTTTATTGTGGCGGTTATTCCCATGATACTCGGAATCGAACACCTCCACCCCCCCCCCCCCCCCCCCCCGTCAGCCTATAGTTTACAAGTTTCCATTACATAGACGTACTGCCATCCTTATTCAAAAACACACCGATGTGAATCGAATTTCACTATTGGGAAACGCTAACAGCCTCAAGAGTATTGTTATAAAGAAATGAGTTTCATTCTGTCTGTGTCCCTATATTATACGCTCATATGAGAGACATTACCAAACCAAACAAAATGTGTTTGCGAGAGGGACCAGCAAAATTGTTTTCTGAGAAATATACACGTTCTGATGCAGTTCTTGTCAGTCTCTTCAAATCCATTCTCTTCTGTTTCCTATCTATTTGTTTTACTTTTCTTTCCCAATAAGACAGTAGAAGGCCTACCCTCAGTTTGTACATGCTTGAACGTATCCGAAGTCTGTGAGTTAATATAAATCCCGTTCGGCCGCCGAACCTTCCGTTTTCCCTCCGAAGATTGAATAAAGCAATATAGAGCGAAGGGAGATTGAACCTTGCCAACCGTGTCCAATACTTTTTGAAGCGCGGCTTCTCTACGTCTACCTCAGCTACAAGGAGTCTTGCAATGCCGCATAAAGCGAGAGGTGCGTGTACGCAGAACTTTATCCGAATTCTGCCCAAAATATTTTGATTATATTTGTGCCGGATTTCATGGTAGGGTGAGGCTTTCCCTTTCTCTAACTCAGTGTTGTACACGTTCTTCAAAAAGAGGAACGAAAGCCCGTTCCTCGTTCCTTATGATTTTTGGAACGCGTTCCCGTTACAGGTTCCACATGTGAAAAAGGAAATCGTTCCCGTTACAGTTAAAAAATGAAACGTATCGTTACATATACGTTACATGTGTATTTTGCTGATTACCATATTTAGTTAGGTCAAGCAAACGTTTCTTTTTCGTCTACCCCATCAAATGCAACACATGAATCTGAATGCATTGATGGAAAGGCACCAGGAGGAGTAGACAAGCGAAAGCAGGGTTTCATTTGTGTACAGATTCACCTTTAGAAATTTCCGCTTTTAACCATCTTTTCTGGTGGGCAATTCAAGCGAGCGAAATGTACTCTTACCCGACATTTTAAGAGCGTTTTATAACAACCTCATATCTAACAATCTATCAAAGAAAATTGTTCGAAGTTAACAACCGTTGCTTCTCGGTGTTGCTGTCCACAAGACGAGCGAGTGAAGAAGAGGTTGGGCATTTTGGAAGGTCAGTCTTGAAAACTACAAGTCCATCTTCGTGAAGGTTGGATTCCTTTTCAGTTTGAAGGTGGGTGACAAGGGGAGGAGTAATAAAGATTAATTTTGGCGTATCTATTAAGTGACCAATATTCGTATACAAGGGTGATTTCGATGTCAGGTAATCTGTTTTTTGTTGTAACTGTAGGTACCTTTGTGGAAGTTCAGTGATGGCTGTCGACCTTAGATTTCTGGGTGTGTGAGGATTTGTGGATGCAAAGAAAGTTGCAGAGTTTGAAATCGCCCTCTTCTGTGTCTTTTCCTTCGACTAAAAGTTTTGCTTTTTGTACCGGAGTCTCACGCACTAAAAAGAAGAATCAATGTCCACTAGCACTCCTGCACCCGTATGTTACCGAGCGAGGACCACACCAAATAAACCCTAAGATTAGTAACCAAAAATTTATGGAGACCCTGCTCTTCGTAAAAATATTGTTTTTATACTCTTAGAAGTTTCCTCTTAAAAATGAAATAAAAATTATTCCGCTGTACAAACAAAAGGAACGCCGTTCCCTTTTCCGTTCCAGTAAAAATAAAACGAGTTCCCGTTCCAGTTCCACGGATACAAAATGTAACGGCGGCGTTCCTTCGTCCCTCCTAAAAGGAACGCGTTTCAGGAACGCCGTTCCTTGGAACGCCGTTCGTACAATTGCTCTAACCGTAGGGGCTTGATTTCGGGAGAAAAACCGGAAGTAAACTCGAGCACTGAATTTAGGGAAATCACTACGTTTTTTGCAGTTATTGACGCAAGAACAAACTGTAGATCATGTAATTTTCTTTTCGAATATAGATTTGAATTAGTTGAGGCACAGCGTCGACAAATATACACCGGCCAATGTCATCCTTTTCCGCATTTCAGGTGTTGTTGGCCGCTGTCCAGGTAATGGGATTGCGTGGAACAAAGTTGACCATCAGATTCTTCTCAGACACCGGACCGATTACCCTGGACGGCACGCTTCCATTTCTACCACCCACGGAGCAATTCGTTTTGGCGCCAAGCCACTACAGTGTCTGGTAAACTGCCGCATCGTACAACCGACATCTCCAAAAGTACGAGCGCCACGACTGGCATTTGGGGCACGGCATCGACACAATAACACATATGTCATTCTTTTTCGCACTTCAGGTGCTGTTGAACATTGCCCTGGCAACGGGAGTACATGGAACAACACCAACCTTCAAATACTCATCAGACACCCGACCAATTACCCTGGACGGCACGCTTCTATTTCTATCACTCACGGAGCAATTCGTTTTGGCGCCAAGCCACTAGAGTGTCTGGCAACCTGCTGCATCGAACAACCGACATCTTCAAAAGCACGAGCACCACACTGGCATTTGGGGCGCGGCATCGACACAATAACGCATATGTCATTCTTTTTCGCACTTCAGGTGCTGTTGAGCATTGCCCTGGCAACGGGAGTACATGGAACAACACCAACCTTCAAATACTCATCAGACACCCGACCAATTACCCTGGACGGCACGCTTCCATTTCTACCACTCACGGAGCAATTCGTTTTGGCGCCAAGCCACTAGAGTGTCTGGCAACCTGCCGCATCGTACAACCGACATCTTCAAAAGCACGAGCGCCACGACTGGCATTTGGGGCACGGCATCGACACAAGAACACATATGTCATTCTTTTTTGCACTTCAGGTGCTGTTGAACATTGCCCTGGCAACGGGAGTACATGGAACAACACCAACCTTCAAATACTCATCAGACACCCGACCAATTACCCTGGACGGCACGCTTCCATTTCTACCACTCACGGAGCAATTCGTTTTGGCGCCAAGCCACTTCAGTGTCTGGTAACCTGCCGCATCGTACAACCGACATCTTCAAAAGCACGAGCACCACACTGGCATTTGGGACACGGCATCGACACAAGAACACATATGTCATTCTTTTTCGCACTTCAGGTGCTGTTGAACATTGCCCAGGCAACGGGAGTACATGGAACAACACCAACCTTCAAATACTCATCAGACACCCGACCAATTACCCTGGACGGCACGCTTCCATTTCTACCACTCACGGAGCAATTCGTTTTGGCGCCAAGCCACTACAGTGTCTGGTAACCTGCCGCATTGTACAACCGACATCTTCAAAAGCACGAGCGCCACGACTGGCATTTGGGGCACGGCATCGACACAAGAACACATATGTCATTCTTTTTCGCACTTCAGGTGCTGTGGAACATTGCCCTGGCAACGGGAGTACATGGAACAACACCAACCTTCAAATACTCATCAGACACCCGACCAATTACCCTGGACGGCACGCTTCCATTTCTACCACTCACGAAGCAATTCGTTTTGGCGCCAAGCCACTACAGTGTCTGGTAACCTGCCGCATCGTACAACTGACATCTTCAAAAGCACGAGCGCCACGACTGGCATTTGGGGCACGGCATCGACACAATAACACATATGTCATTCTTTTTCGCACTTCAGGTGCTGTCGAACATTGCCCTGGCAACGGGAGTACATGGAACAACACAAACCTTCAAATACTCTTCAGACACCCGACCAATTACCCTGGACGGCACGCTTCCATTTCTATCACTCACGGAGCAATTCGTTTTGGCGCCAAGCCACTAGAGTGTCTGGCAACCTGCTGCATCGTACAACCGACATCTTCAAAAGCACGAGTACCCCACTGGCATTTGGGGCACGGCATCGACACAATAACACATATGTCATTCTTTTTCGCACTTCAGGTGCTGTTGAACATTGCCCTGGCAACGGGAGTACATGGAACAACACCAACCTTCAAATACTCATCAGACACCCGACCAATTACCCTGGACGGCACGCTTCTATTTCTATCACTCACGGAGCCATTCGTTTTGGCGCCAAGCCACTAGAGTGTCTGGCAACCTGCTGCATCGTACAACCGACATCTTCAAAAGCACGAGCACCACACTGGCATTTGGGGCGCGGCATCGACACAATAACGCATGTGTCATTCTTTTTCGCACTTCAGGTGCTGTTGAACATTGCCCTGGCAACGGGAGTACACGGAACAACACCAACCTTCAAATACTCATCAGACACCCGACCAATTACCCTGGACGGCACGCTTCCATTTCTACCACTCACGGAGCAATTCGTTTTGGCGCCAAGCCACTACAGTGTCTGGTAACCTGCCGCATCGTACAACCGACATCTTCAAAAGCACGAGCGCCACGACTGGCATTTGGAGCACGGCATCGACACAAGAACACATATGTCATTCTTTTTCGCACTTCAGGTGCTGTTGAACATTGCCCTGGCAACGGGAGTACATGGAACAACACCAACCTTCAAATACTCATCAGACACCCGACCAATTACCCTGGACGGCACGCTTCCATTTCTACCACTCACGGAGCAATTCGTTTTGGCGCCAAGCCACTAGAGTGTCTGGCAACCTGCTGCATCGTACAACCGACATCTTCAAAAGCACGAGCACCACACTGGCATTTGGGGCGCGGCATCGACACAATAACGCATATGTCATTCTTTTTCGCACTTCAGGTGCTGTTGAACATTGCCCTGGCAACGGGAGTACACGGAACAACACCAACCTTCAAATACTCATCAGACACCCGACCAATTACCCTGGACGGCACGCTTCCATTTCTACCACTCACGGAGCAATTCGTTTTGGCGCCAAGCCACTACAGTGTCTGGTAACCTGCCGCATCGTACAACCGACATCTTCAAAAGCACGAGCGCCACGACTGGCATTTGGAGCACGGCATCGACACAAGAACACATATGTCATTCTTTTTCGCACTTCAGGTGCTGTTGAACATTGCCCTGGCAACGGGAGTACATGGAACAACACCAACCTTCAAATACTCTTCAGACACCCGACCAACTACCCTGGACGGCACGCTTCCATTTCTACTACTCACGGAGCAATTCGTTTTGGCGCCAAGCCACTAGAGTGTCTGGCAACCTGCCGCACCGTACAACTGGCATCTTCAAAAGCACGAGCGCCACGACTGGCATTTGGAGCCTGGCAGTCGGGGTCAGCGTCCCACCGCATGTTGTGCCTGCGGACCTGGATCATGGCACTGTGGGTCCTGAGATGGTGGATGACGGCCGCAGTCCGGCCTTGTTCCTTGCGCCTCTTTGTCCGTCCGCTTCAGAAGCATCCAGCGAGCGAAAAATACGCCGAAGACGCCGCCACGACGGCATCATGGGCGAAACCGGGACTGTGCTCAGGATTTTTCAACGGTCGCGGGTGCTGCTTGAGAGTTCGTGGTTTTCGCTAAACGTGCTTACTGAGACTGTGTATGTGTCCACGAGGTGCACCTGCTCTGTTTTATTAGCTGAACTATCCTACATCAGGAATTTACCCAGCGGCATTGTGAGTACTTTGAAACACATTTTTCTCTGTGATAAAGAACTCAGTTCTCCCTATTTGATCTGATCTCTTTCGTCTACAGCTGCTTGCGCCGGGTTTGAACAAACGTTGGTTTTTATTGTCTTTTTGAGTTATAATATCCGTGTACAACTAAATGTCCGCAATAAACTTTCAACGACGTTTTTAACTGCATTTTTGCCTATTGTTCACAGTCATTTGGGCGTCTAAAGGGTTGATATGCTAAGGGGTTTGGGGAGAACGGTCTGACGGGTTTAAGGGCTGTGGGGCTCAAGGGTTTTTCTATGGGGTATCTCTGAACGGTTTTTCTGTAGGATATTTCTGAAGGGTTTTAAGGCCTGTGAGGTCCCATAATCCTTCAAGGCTGATGGGTCCTTTAGACGTATTTTTAATAGGGTGTTTTCCTCATAAAATAAAAAAACAATGCTCTTCAGCTGGATAACAAATATTTCTGTACGAGGACCTACTTCCAATTCTGCGAGAGAACTCCAAAAAGTTTTGGGGAAATCATATTTCTTAGGGACAGCTACAGGCCTATGCACATAATAAATAAAAATGGAAATACAGTATCAGAAGCCGACTGCCCGATTTTAATCAATAAATATTTTGCCTCTCCTACTGTTGAAACCGAAACCCGTTTTCTTCGTTTATGTAATTTTGCATTCGAGTTCATGGCTCCTATTAAACTATCATCTGCTGGAATTGTAAAACTTATTAAGAGACTCAAACATTCTTCCTCATGCAAGCCAGAGAAGATCTGCTCCTAAATTCTTGCCAACACAAAAATAATTCTAAATGCGTAGCTCTATTATCCATGCACTCATTGTTAAATCACGTCTTCCCGTTAATTGGAAATCGGCAGAGTTGTTTCAGTTCTGAAAGTTGGCAGTTATTCATTATTACCAAATTATCCCAAATATTCCTACGTGCATAGCATCAAACGGGGAAACCCTGCAAGACTAATTTTCACAAATTCACCTATGACCTTTATATTAACCGATAAGAGCGTAGCCATACTGATCCGTTTTCAAACCCCAAATATAACCCCCCCCCCCCCCCAACCACCACATATTTGTCTTAAAATCACAGGTCTTTCAGCTTTTCACAAAATCTGCCATCATCATACCACGCTTCGCGATGCCTTACTAGGTACTTCGCTCCTATCATCTGTGCGAGTAAGCAAGTCTAGAAACATCGCCCGGTTATCTGGTAGCACAAACGCATTTAATCGCGCATTCTTTCCCCAGGAAATTGTTGACAGTAACAGCCTGCGCAGTTCCATTGTATCAATTCAAAATCATGACTTCTTAAAAATTATTCTAGCTACGTATTTTTAAAAAACAAAAGCAGTGTGCAGCTTTAGAAGTTCATATACTGATGTATAATGTGTTTTTTTTTTTATATTCTTGCTGGTCTGCGTTTTTGCATACTGTTTTTGTTATTTTCCTACTTTCTTAGTCTTCCCGAATGATTTCCTTACTATTTGTACAATTTAAACCATGCGCACCCCCTCCCCTTATGTAATGCCCTTGATAGGGCCTTTAAGGTTACATCAATAAACGAGTGAATTTGTTAAATTAACAACATATAAAGCAGCGCTGCGAAGGGCAAGTAACGTGATATAACCTAGGCTCCTAATGTAGAGTATTCGCTAGCCGTTCGATCACGGAAAAATCAATTCTAAGTGATATATATATATATATATATTGGAAGTGGCTATTTGAACGCTTTTCTACTAATTCACAATATTCGAATCACACTTTCGTTCCTTAAGATATCATACCGACCTCGTTAGGTTTAGGTTCTGCGCTGCCAGAAAAAATATACCGGATTCCAATTCCAGTACATCCTTCGCAAACAGCACTATAGGCTAAAAATATACTAAATGTATGCGCCCAGAAAGTGAGAGAGATGAGGAGAAGACAGCGAATGGGGGGGTCAGAATGCCGAGCTCTGGTTGGTATAATTAGTGGGAAGACCTAAAGCTAGCTGCCTTTGTCTCCACTGCACTCGTCGAACGCGTTGAAACGCGGAACGCTGGCGTCCAACGTTTGACTCTTGCATTCGAACGCGTTCGATGAATGCAGTGGAAACAAACGCAGCTAGCTATAGGCCTATCCATTAAAGATGGCGCCTGGAGGCCGCCTTGGTGGCTCCGAGGCAAAGCGCCGGCCAACAGATCCCCAGGTGACGGGTTCGAATCGGGGCCGAGGTGCCCGCACTGTGACGGAGGTTTTTTGTGGAAAAGGCGCCGTGTAATCGAGCTTTCGGGTGCACGTTGAAGAGATACTCAGGTGGGCCAAAATCAATCCTCAGCCCTCCGCTGGGGCGTTCCAGATGCCCGTCGTTGGTTTGGCACGTGACACCCTCAAATTTTACTTTAACTTTGGTGGTGCCTAGAACGTGTCTGCTAACAGGTGTGTTATCCGCGTCCAAAGTAGTGGTCTCTCAACTTCCGCAAGATAACGCCATAGAAGTGTCATGTTGTTCCGGTCGCGACACTGGCGGTGTCGCATCAGCGGCGGTGTATGTGGCGGACTCCTGTTTCGATGCAGGTCGACCTCCTTGACAGTCCACGGAAAGTTTGGCGGCCGGGAGTGTAGACGCCTAGAAACGCCGTGACGACAGCGACACTCACGTCTGCTCGTGCTTTTTGCCGGAACTTCCACGACTAACCACCAGGATTGCGACATTCGACAGCATATGACTGTTCGGCTCTTGTTCTGTCATTTGGTGACCACTTTCAATGCATGGGCGCCCCCGCGCGCTTTCGTTTCTTCCCTTCTCTCCGCTTTTTTTTTTTTTTTTGCGCAATGTTTGTTTGCAGTATATTTTGGGTAACATTAAAACACAGAGTGTTCATTTTTTTTTCTTTAGCTGCACCAAATTATTTTTTGAAAGGGGGCAAATTTATATGAATGCGGTTTTCACAGCATGTTTACGTGGCTCGGCGGAAATTAGATGAAAATATAAACATTCCTATTATGGGAATAGCTAATGAAAATTCCAAAAATATATTTTTAATTTCTGTAATTAGGATATATTTCTGTATTACAAACTTTGAGGCGGTCCTATGCCAAGACTGTTTCCTTTTGTTGAATTCGCTTATAAAGCCCGCGTTCCGAGATTTCTGCCCCCAAAACTGTCTACCTAATCCGATGTTTCATCCACTCAATCGGCAAACTCCCGATAGTATGCACTATAGACGAACTTTGTTACATTAACAGGATAAAAGTGCCAAATTCGGCGACGAATATAGCGGAACATGGGCTGGTTACACGAATTCTACAAAATGGAGCCCATGCCCCCTGGCGTCTCGCAAGGGCTGACATCCAGCCCTTGCGAGACGCGAGTGCGGATTTGAAACCTGTTCTCGTTGGGCGCGGTCTTGCAGGCGTCCCAACGACTGGCCCCTTGAGTGAGGGAAAGGCCTTATTTAGGCCCATGCCCCCTGGCGGCAACCCCGCCCGTCCCCACGGTAATAGTGCGGTGGAGTCGGGAGGGGCCGTCGGCAGGGTTGTCGTGAGCGGGAATCCATCCTACCCAACCCCCTTTATTCGGGAGTAACACAGGGGCGGCCAAGGCCTTGGGTTAAGTAAAAGTCCTGCCATGCCCTTTGTCGAGGGCGTGGTAGACAGCTTTGTTGTCTTCGAGCACACGGGTCTGGGGTGGTGCTAACAGTAGTGCGAGGAGGATAGCCCAGAGTTCTCGTCGGTAGATGGTGGCGAAGGTGGCCGTCAAGATGGCCACGTTGCCTTGAGGGAAACAGAAGCCGAGTCCGGAAGAACTAGCATCGGCATACACATCACGTAGCACTGGCACAAAGTCGAACAGTACCGCGAGGGGGAGGTAGGTCACCACGCGTTGGAAAAGTTCAAGCCAAAGGGGGGAAGGGGGGACTCCAGAAAAGGCGGTCACATGTAAGGGCCGTATGTCATGATAGTGCGCGGAATGCAAAGAAGAATAAAACGACCAAAGGCCAGCGGCTCGCTGGTATACTTTTTCTGTCTGGGGTGTACGTAGGGCCTGAAGCACAGGAACAAGGTCGCGAGGGCGACTGGGCGTATGTCCGATTGTTCCATTGGAACCATCTAAAAGAAATCCAAGGAACTTGACTGTCGGGAGGCGCGAAACTGAGAATCCGTTGGATTCAGACGAATGCCGCAAGCGACAAGTTGCCCCCCCCCCCCCCCCCCCAAAAAAAAAAAAAAAAAATCAAGCTGCTGCTTTAAAAAAAGGGGGTTTGGATGAGCAAGCAGGAAGTTGTCGAGGTGGGTCCAGGCCAAAAGTCCACGTGAACGAGCCTCCCGGGCCAGGGCCGTCGCAAGCGACTGCATAAAAAAATGGGCGGATCGGATGCCAAAGGGCAAAACTTTGTACCGGTAATACCTTCCGTCTAAACGGAAGGTAGTCAGGGCCCTCTCCGGGGGGGCGAGTCCAAACTGGTAAAACGCATCGCGTAAGTCGAACTTAACAAAAAAAGGGCGAGGCGGCAAAGGGCAAGCCTTAAGGGCTGCCGGTAAGGGGGCAAGCCGGAACTTCGGGCTCGGAAGCGTCGGAGTTAAGTGAGAACAATCGAGGACGAAACGAGAAGAGGACCGGGTCTTCGGAACAATTTGGATAGAAGAAAGGTAAGGTCCTCTTGTCGCTTCCTCCACGATTCCCGCGGCAAGCATGGATGCAACGGCGTCCCGCAAAACGGGTAACTGAGAAGACTGGGGAGGCCGTACGTTGAAAACTGAAGGTTTTCGAGAAAAAACGTTCAAAGCCGCGGGGTTAAAGGGCGGGCTGTAGCCAAAGGTACTTGGGACTAAGTCCCAGTTGACCACAGGGATGGGATCACAGGGGCGGACGGGTGGGTGCGGAGGTTGCAGCGGGAAGGCCGCAGGTCGACGACTGTCGTCGTCTGATGCAGAGTCCGCACCATCATCGTCGTCGGCCAAGTCCGGTTGGTTGCGTTGCAGCCAACGAAGAATGCGGAGGGCCGCGTCGGCAAAGCTGTCATCTTCGTCTGAAAGTGGGTCCTGCACCAGGTTAAGGTCCGGGGAAGGCCAGGAGCCTGGCGAGGGGGAGGACCCGTGCACGTCCTCTTGGTCGGACAGGGAGTCCGTAACAGAGGGAGACACCGGGGTACCGCTGGACCGGGAATCCGGGGAAGGCCCGGGGACCGGTGCAGCAAAGTTGGAGACGCGGGGAACGCCAGCTTCTCGGAGGGCTTGGGGGAGGATGTCTTCGTGGAGGAGTACGTCCTGGACCAGCGCTAACGTAGGGACTCCGTCCACAATGACAGCGGTGGGACGGGCCTCACTGAGTACAACGTCGAGCGCTCGGGGAAGGCCCGAGGGGTCGGCGTCAAGAGCGTCCAAGAGTGGCCAACACTCGGTGGGTACCTGGATGTCAGCCGGGAGGGGTACCGCCTCACATCTTCTTGGGGGGCTGTTTCTTCGGGGAATTTGGGCCCTGCTGAGACCGGGTGTTTGGTCATGAAATCCTGGTGGGACTGGCACAGCGGTCGGGAGAGGTGTTGCGGTTGGCGGCCACACGACGGGGGGCGGGGGCCACCAACCGCAAAGTTTTGCCCTTTGGCATCCGACCCGTTTCTTTTTTGATGCAGTCGCTTGCGACGGCCCTGGCCCGGGAAGCTCGTTCACGTGGACTTTGGGCCTGGTCCCACCTTGACAACTTCCTGTTTGCTCATCCAGACCCCATTTTTTTAGAGCAGCAGCTTGATTTTTTGGGGGCCAACTTGTCGCGTGCGGCATTCGTCTGAATCCAACAAATTCTCAGTTTCGCGCCTCCACGGCAGTCAAGTTCCTTGGATTTTTTTTAGACGGTTCCAATGGAACAATCGGACGTACGCCCAGTCGCCGTCGCAACCTTCTCCGTGTGCTTCAGGCCCTACGCACACCCCAGACAAAAAAAAAAGTATACCAGCGAGCCGCTGGCCTTTGGTCGTTTTATTTTTCTTTGCACTCCGCGCACTATCATGCCATACAGCCCTTACATGTGGCCGCCTTTTCTGGAGTCCCCCCTTGCCCCCTTTGGCTTGAACTTTTCCAACGCATGGTGACCTACCTCCCCCTCGCAGTACCGTTTGACTTTGTGCCAGTGCTACGTGATTTGTATGCCGAGGCTAGTTCTTTCGGACTCGGCATCTGTTCCCCTCAAGGCAACGTGGCCATCTTGACGGACACCCTCGCCACCATCTACCGACGAGAACCCTGGGCCGTCCTCCTCGCACTACTGTTGGCACCACCCCATACCCGTGTGCTCACAGACAACAAAGCTGTCTACCACGCCCTCACCAAAGGGCATGGCAGGATTTTTACTTAACCCGAGGCCTTGGCCGCCCCTCTGTTACTCACGAATAAGGGGGGTTGGGTCGGATGGATTCCCGCTCACGACAACCCTGCCGACGGCCCCTCCCGACTCCACCGCACTATTACCGTGGGGACGGGCGGGGTCGCCGCCAGCGGGCACGGGCTTATATAAGGCCTTTCCCTCACTCGAGGGGCCAGTCGTTGGGACGCCTGCAAGACCGCGCCCAACGAGAACAGGTTTCCGCAAACGAGGATAGACCGTTTCTTCAGAGTGGCAGACTCGTCCTCACCTTTTTCGGCCTTGTGCCGTCTGTTTGCGGCTGTGTCGCTCATATGCCTCCTAAGCCTATCCCCCCTCCTGAATGGAGGAAGTGTATCCGACGATGGCCTACAGGAGCAGACTGACCTCACTGCGCTGTTTAGTCAGCACTCTCAAAGACTGGAGCAGGTGCTCGTCGATGACCGCGCCTCATCTATGCGCGATCCACGGTCACTTCTACAAAAAAACAACCTGGAAACAGCGGCAGCCGTCGCCGACGCACTCAGCCGATCGACGACTAACCCGGGAACGCCCCAGGCCGTCCCCACCACCCAGCCGTCCAACTCCGTTGGACTTGCCGGAGGACACTTTGCGCCCCCTTCGCCGTGAACGCCCAGCCCGCCATCACCAGGGCCACGACTTCCCACGCCTGGCCGCCACTACACGGGTCAGAATTCCAACCAAGCGTCGCCACTCAGCACGCCGCCGCTGGCTACGTCAGTAACTTCGCCAGCCAGTTCCCCCCACCAAGGACTCCCTACGACCCCGGGTCGTTCGTACCATCCCAGTCCGCCGTCACCACCCACTCCGACACAGGCACTGACCATTCCACCAGACAGCGAGTACGAAATTCTCTTTAACGCAATCCCTCAATCCCAAAACTTTGTCCGTCCATCCGCCCGTTCATGCATTTTCCGCTAAATTTAGCGGGGAAAGTGGTGTCACGTGACGTCGCTTGACGTCACGTGTCCTATACACACTGGGGAAATTGACGGCAAGTGACCTATAATTTAACTGTTTCCTCGCTAAATGTTGCGTGAAAATTTACGTCTTGTTACCTAACACCAATCCAGTTTCCCCTCTAAATATAGCAGGGGAAATTGATGTTATGTGACGAGCTAAGAGAACATTCAGTTTCTTCGCCAAAATTAGAGAGCAAAAAACGTAAAGCGGCACACCAATTCTCTGTAACGCATTTCATGCATTATAGGACTTTAAACGTGAAGGTCGCTGCCAATTTTTTATTTGCCATTTGTCTATCAATTGTCTGTGTCGTGTGCTAAACAGCTTCGCTGCTCACCACCTTCACACAGTGAACTTATATGTATTAAAATCAAGGAATTATGAAGTAAGAAACACATATACGGTGCCTAAAATACCCAGCCTCCATCTAAAATGGGCCTTAAAAATTGGCGCCTGCACTTAGCAATCTGCAGGGTGATTCAAGGAGACGCCAGGCTCTTTAAATCGACCGCGAAATTCGGTTTCTTAACCTATCGTGCTACGACTTTGCGCAGCGTTGCCCACAGATGGTGCGCTTTCTTTTTTTTTGTAAAATTTGCAAAGAGCGAACTTACCTGAGGACAAGGTAAAGAAAGAAAAAGGCTTAGCTTCTATGGAAACGCAGCGACGCCATCGGTCTTCAAACAACACGGCGCCGTTTTGCACGGGAGACAAGAGGTGGCGCGGCGAATGCCGCCGACGAACGAGCATAGAGTTATTACAATAAACACTAGAGGCTCAGCTGGCGCTAGTGTGCTGTTGCATTTTAAAGCAGACAGCAAGCAGTCAAAAACTGACTTCCGGTAATGCATTTTTATTGGAAAAAGCAAGTGAAATTTCTCTCTGCGCTCGATTATAAGAGCAAATATCACGAATAATTTGTACGTATTAGGCACATTGGAAGATTTCTCAGTCGCGCAGACGAAATAATTTGTCAGTTACAGCATTTCTATTTGAAATTCTCGGCATGAAAAATGGCGTTAAGACCGCTTCGTACGTGTATTTATGTGCACTGTCGGACACTGTTAGCGCGAACACGGCGTCGACGCTTTCCAGCATAGGGGATATACTTGCCAAACGAACGAAGGACATGTGGAAAACCAAGAGAGACGGCAAGAACTACGCAGTAACACTGAATAAGTAACTCCTTGTGCTTGCAGATGATCAAACTAAATATAAAGTCACGTAATATAGTCCGATTTGCGATAAAAATGTACTGCTTTATTCTTTCTGCTCGTGAATATGTGCGAAGGTGCTTGTTCTGTGTTGAAATCATCACCCGCACGCTCCAAATCTTTGCAAATAGGGGGAAGCCAGAGAACAGGAGCGCGATAAAAACTGCCAAACATAGGAAATAATAAGAAAACGCACCTTTCGTAGCCCACGTACTTTATTCTTTACGCTTCGAACGTTTTTTTAACCACTCGTAAAGATGCACGACGGGGTCATTTTCATATAGTGAAAGGACAGGCATATTAGCAAGATATATAAGCACCAACGGAACGCTGGCGAACTTTGAACACACTCTACATTCCTTTCGATCTTTTTTTTTTTTTTTTTTTCTTTTTGCTTAGATTTGTCATTTGTTTCTACATACCTGCCATGGAACAGAGGTTTGGGACTGAAATATAGCGAAGTTTAGAATCGTTGGTTCGTAAAGGAAAAACGCTGTAGCTAAAGCAATTACACTTTCACAATATTAATGAAGGTACATACTATCCGGTACAACCGAAATAACAAAAGTTATTTATGTTATTTTCCGGCGACGAGACAAAATTCACGCGCGTTTTCCCATAGGAATACACAGGAAGACTGGAAAAGTGGACTGCATGCTGTCTGCTGCAATTTGCAACCGGAAGTCCCGTAGACACTGGCGCCAGCTGAGCCTCTAGCGTGTATTGTAATAACTCTATGCGAACGAGCATACGGCACCGAGAGCCGGCGTTTTTAGCAGACGATCTTTCGACTCAAAAGTGGCCCGCGTTCCGCAGGCGGCGACAATCGCAGAAACAAAAACAGGCACGGTATCAACAAGGAACTGCAGTTCCTTATCTGCTAAAGACGTCGGCTCTCGGCGTCGTATGCTCGTTCGTTGGGGGCAGTTGGCGTCGCGACCACTTGCGCCATCTCTTGTCTCCTGTGCGAAACGGCGCCGTGTCGTTTGAAGACCGGTGGCTTCGCTGCGTTTCCGTAGGAGCTAAGCCTTTTTATTTATTTACTTTTTTCTCAGGTAAGTTCGCTCTTTGCAAATTTTACAAAAAACAAATGCACCAACTGTGGGCAACGCTGCACAAAGTCGTCGCGCGATATATAGGTGAAGAAACCGAATTTCGCGGTCGATTTAAAGAGCCTGGCGTCTCCTTGAATCGCCCTGTAAGCTTGTCGTTCAAAGGTGTATTTCACAAATCGGATTTATCTTGTAAAATTACAAAGCATTAATCCCTTTTTGTCAGAAAAAGAGGCCAAAAACTTGCCAGGGTCAACAACGGACGGCGATTCATATGACCGAGTCAAGCGGTGGGGCGTCGGGAGCAGCGTCGGAACGAGTAGCCGACCAGCGAAAGAAAACAGACGACATGCAAACGAAATCCGTCGGCATAAATATCGCCATCGTTAAGCAACCGCGTTTTTTTGTTTTTTTTTAGGGGGGGGGGGGCGCAGTTTTTAGGCGCTTGTTTTCGGGTTGATTGGCGTCGCCGATCAACCCACACGTGACGGCACGAGTGATGTCATGAGGGTCACAAGGGGTACTGACTACGTCACGAGGGTTTCAAGTGGCGTCAGGAGGGTCAAGAATGACGGCACCCTCGTGACGTCAGACGGGCGTACCCTCCCCTCCTCCTCAAGAACTGCGCTCCAATTCGGCATTACACAGAATTGTAAACGTCTTTCATTTTTTCACTTCAAGCTTTGCTTTTGATTGTACGCATTTATTTTTAAAGAAAAGGTACATTATAAAGATATTATGTTCATTTTAATAGACTATGGTCGTCGCGAGCAGTCTCCATAAGGATGTGACGCCATGTATCAATACGTGCGCCTAACGCGCCCCACCACCTGACTCGGTCGTCTGCGTCGCCGTCCGCCGTTGCGCCTGGCAAGTTTTTTGTCCCTATCTTTTTTACCAAAAGAGAGCTACGCTTTGTAATTTTAGACGATGAAACCGAACTTTGAAATAAATCTTTGACGAAATTTTTCAAATTGGTGCGTGCAGGCGTCGAATTCGGCGGCCTATTTTAGTTAGAGACTGGGTATTTTAGACAACCTATATATTAGACAGAACACGATAAGAGAGAAGTGGTGGCCTTTTAGAAAAATCTGATGGCATGGACTTTTTTTTCTGGCATCCACTTCGTCTGCCAGTTACGTAACGTTATATTGCAAATGAATAAAAACACGACACAAAAAAACACTATAGAAGGAATGTTCTACTTCAAGAAAGTGAGAACGCAAAAAGAAATGCAAATAAAGCTCTTTTTACTAACTGAAAAAATTTCAAGCTGTTTTTGTTTTACAACGGCGGGGGTTTACTCAATAGAAGTTGTTAATTAAAGTGTAGTTTAAATGTACAGTAATTTTTCTTCCGCATTGTTTCCAGTGATTGGACGGATTCGTCAATCAATCTGTGATGTTCTAAAGTGCATAGTTTCATTAGGAAGCATTTTTTATATTTATATTATTTAAGTCAGATTTATATGATTCAAATCAGATAAACTTGATTTGCGTTAAAATAAAAAATCGTAACTTTCTTCTATATTGCTACTATATAATGCAAGATAAAGAATCAAGGATGAGAATCGTACTGCACTGGCTAAATTTCTCATTGGCAGGGCCAACCATTCTAGCCATTTATGTCAGGGCAACCTCACGCTCTCTAAATATGTAATTTCGAATCCGCTTTGAAGGAAATTCATGGCGGTTCAAATTGCCGCTGAGAAAACTTTTTGAGGCCATGGGGAATGCACACTTCATCGACGACTGGTCGCTATGCGGCGCTAGCATTACGGAGCGACCACCCCTCGCGTGTTTAGAAATCTAGCATAGTACGTGCCCGTATAGCGACTGAATATATGCGTTGCCGTGGTTATAGACGCTTCTGCATATAGGCTCAACTCTGCTTGGTGTACAAGAATAGCAAGGGCTTTCACGTGAAATAAAAACAAAGTCAGCATTCAATATAAACAAAATTCAAAGCATTCAAGAGCAAAACTAGTTGTGCAGTGGCCTTGGCCAGCCTCTGAACTTCTTTTTGTTCTCACACACGCCCAACTTATGGTACGACACAGAGCTAGACCATTTCAAGAAGCCCCAATACAGCTAAGCCTAATTGAAAGTGTTTTTTTTTATAATGAAAGTTTTACATTACATATGCACACTCAGAACCAGGGTTGTAATGTACCTAGGTACAAGTAACTGGAAATCAGTATCTAGGTACTTTTGTTGTACCTGAGGTACAAACCTAGGTACTTTCATTTTTCGGTGTCTGTAACTGTGTCTTAGGTACATTTTCCAGTAACTTGTAACGAAGTGAAGTTACTTTTTACAGATACTTTTTTATTCACTTCATGAAAATGGTAGAAGCTATAAATCCTGAAGTCCAGGATTTATAACTTCATCAAAGTGGTAGAAGCTATAAATCCAACACACTACCATCTGCCGTGATTAATGTTGAGTTGGGTGCGACCTGGGAGGCACTGACTTGATGGAACGACGTTTTAGCGAACGAAGCCCCGGCCATGATGTTTCATCGAACGACGCTTTAGCGAATGGCGGTGTTCATTTCAGCGAACGGTAGATTAGCGATGCCGTTAATTCAAGCGACACCAATTTATCGAGTCGCTTCGGAACTACGTTTAGGGAAAATAGCGACCTGCTTCCTTCATCTCTAGCCAAAATCGACTTAATTGCGTTTTTGAAGCTCCTCTGACAACTATACAAGAGAAAAGATAACTTGAAAGATGTGCACAGTTTCTGTTGATTGTATCTTATCCTGGTGGTGGCTCTCTTCTGCCATAAATACAATATAAAATATAATTGACAATGAATTATAATTACAACCGTAAAGAAATGTAACATGGAGTATATAATACAGTTTCCACTCAATAAATCGGACTCAAATTTGGCGGTAAATCCCTGTAACGCCGAATTGGAGCGCAGCTCTTGAGGAGGAGTAGGGAAGGGTACTGAGGGGGGTCACGTCACCTGCGGGTAGTCACGTGACCTCGGGGGGGGGGGGGGGAAGGGCACGTGATCTTGGGGGGTGGGGTCACGTGATCTCGGGGGGGGGGGGGGTCACCTGCCCGGGGGGGGGGGGAGGGTCACGTGACCCCCCCCCCCCCGGTTACGCCGACGCCGACGCCGCTCAGGCTGGAAACGGGCCCCTAAGAGCTGCGCTCTAAAAAACGAGGAAACTTGAAGCCTTTCGGTCGATGTCGCAAAGATTAGGTGCATATGCTCTCGACTCATGCGTTTCTTCATGCAACCGACGTATTCTGGGCTCTTCGACGTCAGCGCTGGCTCATGTGAATACGGTTTTCTTGATTTCTCGCATTGACACCAATAAAGCACTTTTATCGAACTCGCTTTTGTGTTTATCCTTAGTATAAAAAGCTTCACATCCAATATATTCACGAATTCGGGGAAAATAAAGTAAGTATCTTTAAAGTAACTGTACCTGTACCTAGGTACTTTTTTAAGCGAGTACCTAGTTACGTACCTAGGTACCTTTTCGTATGGGTAACTGTAACTGTATCTTAGGTATATTTTTGAAGTAACTTTTACAACCCTGCTCAGAACTTGCGAAATGTATCAAATATATCAGCTACATTCTTTAACTTAAGCAAGCAAGCCGCACCGCGTGAACAAATCAGAAAAATGTTATCCCTTAAATTACTTATGAGCAGAACCAATAGGAAAAAAGTTAAATGAGACTAAATAAGGCTCTGGGATGCCGACCGTCGAGATTAGTTCATTCGCTTCCTCGTGTTCAGAAGACGACAGTTCACCCAGCAGGCGGTCAATGATGATGAAGCCTTAAGAGCAATTCCCGTGGTAGTTTGATTATCTCTTCGAGTAGGAGCCTTGATTGGTAACCGCCTCTTCGGTGTCCAAGAAAAAGTTTAATTTTATTCCGCCTTTTCAACACGATCTGCACTCATAAGACGGAACATTTAATCAAGGCGAATATACTATGCTGTCTTGCTTCACGGCAATTCCAGACCAGATTCAATCTCGACAATCTAGTTGACTTCGCAGCTCCGCCACGATTTAATCATTTTGCTCGGGTGAACAATGGCTACATAGTCTAAACGATATTGACTCATTCAAGACGGTGTCTCAGATAACGGTTGATTTATTGTCCGCAAGTATTTAGATTACTCTGATAAAGAAACTCGAAAACAAACGGCGTCCTTCGGGGTGGAAAGTGCGGCCAGTGAAATAATCTTCGTTTCACGTGATAAATTGCAAAGTTCTACAAAATCCTCTTCTCTAATAATTTATACTTAATAAAAACACTAAAATAAAAAAGTGAAAGCCGTTTACAACTTCCTGTAACGCCGAATTGGAGCGCAGCTCTTGAGGAGGAGGAGGAGGGAAGGGTACTGAGGGGAGGGTGTATTCCTCCTCCTGCCTCGTGATCATGCCTGCTAGTTCTCCTCCCCTCCTCCTCCTCCTCCACCCCTCCCTCTCCTTTACCGCCTCCTCGTCCTTCAAGCTCCTCCCCTCCCCTCGCCTCCACCTCCTCGTCTCTCCTCTCCTCCTCCTCCACCTTCGTACTGCTTTCCTCCTTGCCACTCAAGCGGTAAACGGTCGCGTAAGAGGTGTGCTTTGAAATATAGAATGACCCTTCCGAGGCCACGTGACACGTGTCACGTGACCCCCCCGGACCATACTAGACAATGAGGGGAGGAGGAGGAGAAGGAGGGGGAGGAGGAGGGGGAGCGGTCGGGGGAGAGGTCCGGGGGGTCACGTGACCTCGGGGGGAGCGGGTCACATGACCTTGGGCGGGGCGTCACGTGACCGGCGGGGGGAGGGGGGTCACATGACGGGGGGCGAGGAGAGGGGAGAGGAGGAGGAGGGGGAGGAGGAGGGGGAGGAGGAGGAGGGGGAGGGGCTTGGTTACGCCGACGCCGACGGCGACGCCGACGCCAACGCCGACGCCGACGCCGACGCCGACGCCGCTCAGGCTGGAAACGGGCCCCTAAGAGCTGCGCTCTAAAAACAAACAATTAGACAGCCTAGATTGTACATATTTTTTTCTAAATGTTTCCCCGAAAAACATTCTTTTTCTAGCAGTACCTACGCCGTTGGACTCAATTTCGGTGGGATAGCCCTGCTCATGGGCCCAGTCCGGTGCTTGCAAAACTAAGCACTTTTTCTTGGCTCTCATTGGTTGAAGATACAATCGACGTGTAAAATCTTCGTTGTGGAATTGTTCCTCTGTGCCGCAATACTATTTTAATCGACAATATGCTTATGCTTGATAAACAAATAATTTAGACAGTCATTGCTGTTTTCAAAAATATCCCGAGATTGCCTTTCCGCTTCGCTTTGAAACGATAACAAACATAGCTGCCGGCATTTTTGCTGTGCTCAACAGGCATACCTTGCAGAGCACGGCAAGTTCTTAACATGCGTAGCTTGTTGAGCACGGCAAAAACGCCGGCAGCAATGTTTATAAACAAGCTCAACACACTCAACAAGCTCAACGAGCGTAGATTATTGAGCTATTTGGTTTTTTATTTTTACAAGTGAGAATCGTTTTGCGTTCACCAATGTGCTTTCAGAAACGCCTCCTGAACCGACCTAGTTTGCAGCAAACAACAGTCCTAAGTATGCGCCTTGGGAAGTGCTGTGCGGGTGCTTGGGTTCATTGAGGGACTGGCCTAAGCCTAGTACCCCACTTTAACAATGTTGGTTGATCTGACTTGATTTGTCCCTTTGCGCGTGTTGATGACGTTGGTTCCCGCAAAAGTGGCCCCGCTGCTTTGTGAATTTTGTTACCTTTGTAATTGCAACCATGGTTTCCACACCTAGAAGATTGCTACAGAAGTAAGAATTAGGGAGCGATTCGGCTGGAGGCAATCGGGCGTCCAGCTCGCATCAAGTTTGTCGAGGTTTGTTAAGTAGCTTTCAAGATTTGGGGTTCACCTGGCCCGCCAATGCGAACATTTTAGGTCACGTTTGTGTTGTGCTTTATGACGCTCACTCAACTTGCTCGCGGATTCCATGCAAAAAAAAAAAAAGCATTAAAAGGTTGGAAAGACTGCATATTTATTTTGTCGATGCTTTTTAGTCCTCTTGGTCGCTTTTTACCTTAAATGCACAGTCGCTGACAGACGCTTGTTGTGGGCCGTGGCTCGTGCCATATATAGCCTCCTCTATACTCAGAAACCCTGGCAGTTCGACGACGGAGCCATAGAGTGCCAAGTCGCAGATTTAAAGCGCGAGGATCTGGTAGCACAGAGCATCAAAGAGCCATTTTTTGGGGAACCTGGACGTCAGCGCACAGCTTTTGTAGCGGCGAGGACCTGAGACATACTTATCCGCTCGAGAAAAGTGTGTTTCGGCGCCTCGCCGCAGCGGGGCGCCAGCCATGTGGCTTTCCTGTCATTCGTTGTCTGCCGCCCCACCTTTTCCATTTCGGCGGCCGCTTTTCGTGGCGATCTATCAGGCCTTGTCAGTGTATTGAAGGTCACGCTCGTGCATGATGGAACGCTAGAACCCCGCTTTAATGGTCGCGTCTTGCTAGCGTTGCAGAAGTTTTAGACGGGGGCGGAATAGCAGACGCGCAGCTATTACGTAGGCGTTTGGGAATTGCAGACGACGATGACGGTGGTGGAATTGCAGACGATGCAGGCGGCAGCCACGCTTCTTCTCTTACGACTAGCAGGTGCAGACACCAGACTAGGCGCACCAGATGTCGCAAAAGGGATACAATCGGCTTCCGAGCATGTCCAGCCGAGCAGCCAACCCAATCCAGGAGTAATGGAATAATACCCTGATCGGCGGGCAGGGCTTAGAACGCGTTTACCGGCGCAAATGTTGCATGCAAAACGAAATTCGCAAAAATACTTTAAGAATGTACGTGTCCCAGGCATGCCTTTTCAAAATACGTTTTTTTATTTTTAATTTAGTTACCCTGTAAGACACACTGAAAAATACTTGCCTGTTTACTTTGCGAAAGAGTACGCCAGATGGCAATTATTTAGATTTGCGGATAGCGTCGAGCCAATGACACTATCAGCACATGAAAAATGACCACACGAAACGTCATGTTCTTTGTCATGCGCATATGGTGTTTTCCAGTCACTCCGTTTTTAAGGTGTCGTCATTTAATTGCCACTCACGTAGATTACACAGATTGGTTCCCCAACTTGTTTGAGGAAGAGTACACGGTCAGCAAAGTTTAGAGTACATGTGAACGAAGTCTTTTATGTTAAAAATAAACACTTTTATACTCCCTCTAGGTTTATGCGCATTCGCAACCTGCATTTACATACAAAAGGTCACAAATTGCGAAGTCAACCTGTCCGGCCGCTCCCGCTCAATAGTATATCTTCGGAACCCACAATCTTGATTTAGTCAGGATGGAGGTTTTTAGACTCCAGTTTGACAAGAATCATCACTCTAACGCACATTGTGTTGCATTTCTGAACACCAAGTATAGCACGAAAAAAAGTTTTAATACTTTCGCGCAAATAGTAGTAGAAACAAAATGTGCAACGGTATTGTCGATTTTTTTTTTTTTTCATATCCTTTCCTGAATTGTTACCCTGTTACTTAACAGAGAAGGAATGCGTAAGTCTCTACATGACAATACTGGTCGTAAAACTCAATTTAGGTTGCTGTGTGCCCGGCCAGCATACGCGCAAGTACGGTTCAAATAACGGGTCAGAATTTGTGTAGACGTAATGAAGACCGCTAGACCGAAATATGGCTGGCCGCATTCCAGAAGATCTCCTCGGTGCCATTATTTGCACATCGCGCGGCACCAAAGGTTTGTGCCAAAAAAAAAAAAGAAAGTGAATGGTAGGGCAAAACGAATTTCTCTTCCGACGTCATTTGTCAAGCCTGTACAATGATCTGAGCGGACAACTTACTTTCGGCCAAGACACCCACAACGTGCCGGGTCTCGGAATTGATGACGTCGACGTCCTTCACGAGGAAAAGAGAAGCGTGAGGGAAGAAAAGGGAACGGAGGGGAGGAGGGGGCAGGTCCATTTCGGCCGTGGACGGCCCCACATAGAGGACGCGTCAGAGTAATCGCCCTCGGTGGAAAAATAAACCTCCTTACTCAACCGAAATGACGCGTCCAAACCCATCTCCGCGGATAAATACCAAGTTCATTGAATCACCCGCGAACAAGCACGGACAGCGGACATCGTTCCCCGTCCCTTCTGAGAGAAGGACAGGGAGACCTCAAAGATAAACAGGCAAGTATGATTGGGGGAAGATATCGCTTTTCTCTGCCCGGGAGGCATCGGATATGCCATTTGGCAGTTTCCCCCACGCCCGTCTCGCCCAGCGAAGCTTTTGCCCCGCGGACAGGGCACATCTAAGCTGGCCGTATCTGCGGCTAGGGACCCTCCTTCCATTAGCGATACCGATAGTCTTCTAATAACAAGAAGAAGAAAGAGAAGGGTCGAGGGGTCGTTCATCTCCGGAGCTTCTTGTTCCTGCTGAAAGCGGGTCTCTCAGTGTGGTTTCGGGTTCGAGTCAGTTAGCGACCAACTGAGAACATGCTTCGGTCAGACTCGGCACGGCTTTTCTGTTTTGTCGCGTGCATCTCCGTGGTGGTCGTCGCTGGAGGTACGTATAGCCTCATTTCCTGTCGCGTAGCGTCCAATGAGAAGATTTGTTGCGCCCTGTCGGTATCGCTTGTGTTGTACTTTCTTCATCCATGTCTTCCATCGATAACTGATACCCTTTTAGTCATAAACACACTAACCTAAGTAAACGTTTTAATTCCTTGGAATGGAAACAGCCATTATTCGCCTGATTTTTGAGCGGATCGCGTAATGTGTTTTATGTAGGTCGTGGTTGGAAAATGTCTTCGCTAAATTTGGCACTTTGACTTCACAGTGTCACATGACATCATGAGGTCACGTGTTACTATGACGTCACGCCACATAATATTTGTACGTAAAGCGACACTACTACGTCGCATGTTGTCATGGCTAGAGTGCAGTGTGATCATATGTAGTCTGTCTACAGCAATGTGTGCGACGCCTCGACTGTCACCGGGGTTCATGTGCAAGACAGGGCAAGAAAGTGTGGTGTTCTTTTTTTTTTCTTTCTTGAAAAGCAGTTTCATTTTGTTTCACACGACTTCGTTAGTGCTTTTATTTTTTATTCGTTATTATAAGTTGTCAAATTATGAATAAGTGTAGAGACATTGCGTCAATCGATGATGATTTTGGGTGAAAAGAAAGTTGAATCTACGTAATTCATGTTTGATTTCTCCTTATCGTTATGCGTTACAGAACCTCTTATAAAAATTGAGACAAGAAAAGTAAAATGCATTTTGACCTCCCCCAATAAAAAAGAACATAATTTCTCTCACGCGAAGTCGTGACAACAATTTTCTTTTTTTATACTATGGCCATTTTGACCGCAATCCCCAAGCAATCTAAGTAATGAAGAGTCAACCGCACAGCTACACAATCTCGTTATGTGATCGTTGACTAGATTAAAAAAAAAATATTTATACCTCGACAAAATAATTTCGAAATGTTTAATACTTGTCAAAAAATATCCGTGATCTTCCCGCTATGTTAGGGCATGTATATACCGACTATGAATATTTCTTTCGAGGTTCACATATTTTATGAGAGTTTTCCTTTTTAGGCATAGCCTGCAAATAGTGGAAAACGAGTAAGCCAGGTAGATATGAAGTGACCTTTTATCAATTACGCTGTGTACATCTGTCAGCCGGCTCTGATCTCGGACGAGATAATCTAGAGCGTTTTAGTTTATGTCTATTTTCAAAACGGATGCAGACAGAAACCTTACGTCCAACATTTAGCGTGGCTTTTTGCTTGGACTCTCTAGATAAATATAATTGCTTTCCTTATTATTGTACTGCATGGAGAGGAATTGAAGGCTCCATTTAATATTCAATATTTACTTTCTTTCAGATAAATTAGAATATGACAAGTGTTACGGCAAGTGCATTTCATCCGTCCACTCGGAGTCATCCTGCAACGCTGAACTCATTCCTGACGTCTGCGGATCGGCCGATTTCGTGTGCTGTCCCCAGTTGGAGCTGAAGGTTACTGCAAATCGCCTAAACGCCGGTATGGACCTACCTACTTCCTCTAAAACAGGACTGACGCGGACGTACTTTTCAGTGTTGAAAAGGCCCCGAAGGGATACTTATTTTAGTTTGTTGCGATCTGTTGTTTCGGAAGCCTTCCACGCTTCTCGTACTACCGAAAAAAAGCCTCACATACCGCTGCAGCAAAACAAAGAAATATTAACCCCGCCAACAACGGCCGCATACGCGTATTCTGGTACAACACTGCCAGCAAGATCAGCGACCCCAAAAAGTGAAACTTCTAGATTTCAAGATATCTCCACGATGCGTGTCCCCGAACTCGATTCCTTCCCCAGCATCGAAAATAAGAAACCAGCAACCCGAGATACGACGGGAGACGGGTCGTCTCAAACTGTCACGCCGACAGCTGTCAATCGCCAGGCAACCATGAAGGTGACACCAGCCAGCACGTTGCGGTCTTCAGATCTACCTTCTATCACCTTCACTTTAGAGTCAGTGACAACGACGACACCTAAACCCACGACGGAACACTTTTCTTACCCGTGTCCTGGGTCTTGCGTGGCCAGCTTTCTGGCCTGGTTCTGCGACCTGCAAAGCGCGGAGTACCAGTGTCCCAACGAAAGAGTGTGCTGCATGCCCCTTACGACGACGACCACTCAAGTGCCGCCCGTCGGACCGTGTCCGGGAACCTGCCTACATCCGCAACTCACAGGACTGTGCAGACGTCCGGCGCGACTGCTGCTCAAGACGACGACCTGCGATTCGCAGAGTATTTGTTGCACCGAGACACCCAGGATATGGTAGCAGCTACAGAAACGAGGTGAAACTGACAATGTTGCGTGAGTGTGATAGTGAAAATATAGGTCGAGCAAGTGAAATTTTATTTATTTGGCAGATTCACTAAACGATCGATCGCCCCGAAGGCACCTATCCGCGCTGCGTGCACACTGCTTTAGATGGGGCTCATTTTCAAAGGGTTTATGTTAAAAAAAAAAAATATATATAAAATAAATAAATCTTGTTTTAAATGCACTTTAATGCAGTGAACGTGAAGCTTTACGGTACTTGTTTTTCGGAATGACGATATGGCACTGAATAATAATAACGTTATAGGTTCTTCAGGAATGAATTCTGCAGTTCGGACAAAAATGTCGTAGAAAAACAGACACCATGAAGTTCAAAGGACAACAATAATCTTTTAGTATTGACAAAAAAGATAAATAAACGCTTAAATACAGCAGCGCACTAGCGAACCGGTAATTATCTACATGATATTTGCCGGTGCGCTGGTGCGCTGCTGTGTTTAAGCGTGTGTTTTTCTTTGTTCTTTTTCGTACAAGGGCCGGTAAATATCTTGCAGATATTTACCGGCCGTTGTATGCGGGCTACCATTAAAGCGCAGATAATCATCAAAAAGAGTATATATATAGCTATTCGCTATTGTATTTTAGCAAAATAAAACACATACTTTCCGTACGATGGGCAGATGAAATCGTTAAATGTTCTCGAAAAAAGCCCAGTCACAAATCAATAGACCCACTTTATCGCCGGCCCACGGATCGACCGCAGCAGCTCTCTAACATTACGGCCAGACTACATCAGCAGAGCGATCCTCCTTTCCCAGCTATACACTGTCCATGTCCAGCAGTGCAGATTGAGGTTGGGCCTATGCCTCCAGTACCAGTATAGAACACTCGGTTTCTTACTATTTATGATGTTTCTGCTGCTACTATCGTTATTTAGGAGTTTCTAAGCGAATTGTCGTGTTTTGCTTCCACCGTACAAATCGAGAAAAGATAGGCAACATTCTGTGGAAGGGAAAAGCTGGCAATTATCGATCAACCGGACGAAGATGTGCCGAAAGATCGATGTCCTGCAGCCACAAAGACACTCCTACCGTCCTCCCTCCTTCCTTTTCACTGAGAATTGCCACCTGGCTACCGGCATCGACCAAAAGGAAGGACAAAAAAAAATGAGGAAATTGTGCCAGAGGCACTCATGTACACTTCCGCCTCGCGTCTTGTTTTATGTGTTGGTGTCTGTGCCCGTCTTTTTTTTCTGAAATAAGGCGCGAGGTTAATCCCATCAGAGGGAAAAGGAAGAAACGAAGTGTTGTCTCGGATATCGGAGAACGTGGTTGTTTCCCACAGTGCAAGTTGATCATAAATAGAGCTTGTGTAACTGCCGCTCGTCTTACACAATCGATATTGATTAGGTTCTTGCAGACATGTACGTAACACGTTACTAGCAACTTGTTACTTCTAACCAGTTACTTCTTTTTTAGCAACGAGTAACGTATTTACTTCTTTTAAAGGAACGAGTAACGTATTTAGTTGCTTCTAAGCCCAAGTGACGAGTAACAGCATTTTGTTACTTTCGAAAAGTAACGTGTATAATAATGTTTAAACAACGCTGTTTTAATTAGTATGCGTCTATTCCGACAAAGACATATGGGTGACCTAAAAAACAACTAAACTGTATGAGAGTATAGCAACGTTTATCGCTGAGCACGTCATTTCAGCTTTACAGCTGAGAATGTCTCTCACCAATAAACATAATAAGGTTCGTTGGTTGAACCTTCTAAAAATAGTGTACAGATCGAATGTAAGGTTTCCAACGCGGGAAGTCACAAAACTTATTTTCAACTTAGACCTTTAAAAGCAGAGAGAAGAAAAAAGAGAGGGTAATCTCATATTCACCAGCTCTTCCTGAAGCGCAACACTGCCGTCCATTCGAGCGCATCAGTAGAACGACTCTTCAGCGTCGCTGGGTATGTATTCTAAATGAAGTGGAGAAACATAACTGATGAAAACTTTGAGGGGCAGCTATTTCTTAAACGCAACGACTATTGAAAAGAAAACAATAAACCATGAAACAAAAGCAGTTCTGTCTTTTGTCGCCAAAGTCACGTGTGTGGCGTGTTTTTGTGTGTCACTTGTCTCCTTTTGCGTTCGCATACCAAGATGTTTAACCAACACGCTCTGCTAATTCATGCTAAGAGAAACGTAACTCGCTACTTTTGAGGCATAGTAACGCGTTTGTTTTAAGAATCGGTAACGAGTCACCTATTTAGTTATTTCTTGAGTAAAAAGTAACGGTATTTATTTACTTTTTTTAAATTAACGTGTACATGTTTGGGCACTTGTGACTCGTCATTTTTTTCGTTATAAAGGTAGCGCAGGTTTTATTTTTGAGCACGGCACTTTAATCGTATCTGTCAACATTTACACATTGCCCTATCGTAACTATCCTTAAAGTCGGACGCCATGGAAAACTTGTAACGAAACAGTGATATTAGTGAGCCTCGTCAACTAAATTGTTTTACCGAAATTTGATAATCGATCTTTCAAAATCGCAAATAAATGCCCTTGGATTGTTAAAAACATAAAGAACCCAAATCAATTCGAGAATAACGTAAGACAAATTCTTACAGTATGCAAAATTTCCAAAAGTACTGCACCGTATTTTTTTTTATGTCTTTACATTTGGTCGATCTTTTTATGTATGATAATGCAACGGCAGTTAGCCTGCGTTGCTAATCTCCTGTAAATGTTCCTTTTCAGCTGCCCTTCAAAAGCGTGTCCACGTTGTTTTTTTTACAGCGTCAGCTGTTAGTGGCCCGTCCCCCAGTTTCGCAACTGCGCGAGCTCGAGAGCGCGCGGCTCGGTCTCATGACTGGGCCGTGATGTCGCGTGGCCGGATAATGTAATCCAGCTGCGTGCGAAAAAAAAAAAAGCGTTTGCGTGTTTTCCAGTTGAAGTGAACCCCTTCGATAGCTTTCGGCTGAATTCGCTTTGCTGTGGCGCATCTTGTCTAATCGTCGGTCTCACAATGGGTTATGGTTCCTGATCTTCAGTATATCGCGATACCCTCGAAATTGTCGCGAATAACCGAATAACACACAAGCATATAATAACCTTAAAATGATTTTTTCATCAAAAACGTATCGACGTAAATCAACGCAACGCACGATCGGTGAAATGACAATCGATCGCCATCGTCATATCTTCGAATAAGCCGCGCAGCTGACGTTGTCTAAACGTATCACGTCGTGTGATCGCCCCTAAATTTTTAATACATGGGAGTTATACTGCGGAAACTCGCGTAACTTATGCAGCTGAGTAGCGACGTCAGAACTAGTATCCAGGATAAATAGACTACGTAATAAAAGCCTGTCCAAAGGCAAAGGCTTGGTTGCATGGGCGTGCCTACTTACCTTCGGAGGAGTTTAGTTGACGTGTCAATATATGAGACAAAATTTTCAAGACGCGAACATAAACGTGCGTAACTTCCATGGGCTCCATTGCTATAAAAAGGGCTTTCTCAGATACATTACCGCTCCTTCAACATGCAGCTCAAAACGTGCGTATATCCCTGTGTCGCATATTAAAAATAAAAGCGTAAATAACGCATCTATGACCATTGTTTCTTTTCCCGCTTCACCCGAAACGCAATATATCCGCGAGATATAAAATATTGCATACAAATGGCATGCGCGTCCTCCGTCTCGAAACAAAAAAATATATATAGATTGCGGTGAAGCACTGGGGAACCACACCTACCACAAGGATCCCGGTAATCGAGTTTTCATTTTGTAACGCCACCAAATAGATGGTGATACGATACGAAATCCTTTTTGTATGCATATCAAAATATAATATCAGAGCAAATAAATTATAAGCATAAAACCACCAAGATATCTGACAAACGCACAAGGAACAAAAAAGGGGGGTTGAGGCTACTTCAAGTTGTTTGTATTTGATACTTTCGTCAGGAGACTCGCTCGCCTCATCAGTAAGAATTTCTTTAGGAAAATACGTTATCATAGAAACAAAGAATGATGTACGAATTAATTGAGTAGTTTCCTGGTGGGTTTCTTCAAATATAGAGAAATTTTATTATTAATGTACCGAGCACTGGTCAATTTAAAACACAATTGCAATTTTTCCGCACTATCATGAAAGAAGCAACAGCAACAAAATAATATATGATGCCTTACCTCGCGTTTGTGTCGCACGGGGGAGCTTGGTACACATGTTTTGCCTCGACGGCACGAACATCGTCGTGCGTAGCGTCTCTGAAAAGAAGGTCCAGCCAAAGCTATCCCTCCTGCAGAAGGGGAACGGAAGGTTTGCATCTCTCGCGGTCGTACAAGCCAGCTTGGACCCTACTATTTCGCGACTCTCCGTCTCGTCCGAAGTAAGCACTGGTTCTTTCTCACCTCGTGCACACTCTCCCAGTATGTGTGCGAGCACGCTTACTCAACACTTCCTACACTCTGTTTCATACTTAGTGTGCAACGCCGTCAAAGCTACTGGCGCGAGCGCGTGCTTCATGAATGGCTTTGTTTGCGCGAGAACGCGTGCAAAGGATCAACGAGATCAAGCCCCATGCTCGTGCCAGTAGCTTTGACAGCGTTGCACACTAAGTATGAAACCGAGTATAGTCACATTTACACAGTACCGTTTCACTGCATTTGAAAAGTTTTAGGAAATCGTCTTTGCACATCCGATACGGTACGATAAACCATCTTGTGCGAACTGCGCGTGTTCTACCTCAGAAGATTCATACATGCGCAGTCCGTTCAGGAGGGCCCATTGTGCCGTATCGGACGGACAAAAATGGTTCCCCCAAACTCTCTATTGTTATAAAGACTAACGCCGAGACACGACCGAGTGGGACCAAGGCATCCGCTGCCCGCATAAAAATCGGCGACCACTTCAAGGAGTAGTTTGTAACACAATATATGAAGCACGTGAGTACCGTTGTATTAAAGAGACCATAAAAAGAGTTTTCAACTTTCCCCTCTTCATATTTTCTCCTCAACTCAAAAGCGAAATTAAGAAATCGCATAATCGTCACTTAGTATTTTACCGGAACCGACGAGTCCGAGTCCTCCACCGTGATTTTTAACGCACACTGTGGAACTTGAGATTCGCAAGTGATGCTAATTGCCGTTACTGTATTGATTGGCCACAAACGCGAATTCAAGCATTCGTTGACGGATTGATGTTGACGCGCATAAGCTGGAGTGACGCAGTGCTCGTGTCCAATGCGTGAGCTTGGTTTGGCCGACGTGCTTAGGCACCGCGGACGGATGGCGATAAAAAGGCGGAGAACTTTCGAAGGAAAGCAGGTGAGAAACAGGCTTTTGGCTTTCCACCCGTTTGTACTAGTGTTCTTTTGGCCAACTAAACAATGTGCAATTAGTAAAATCTCAATCCAAAATCATTTATCAGCGCCCGAAAATTAATTTCGAGGTTCCTTTAATCTAAGATTACAGAAAAACCCGGCCGAGCTCCAACTATAGAAGTCGAAAATTGCCGCGTCTTACTTTTGCAAACGAAGCTTCGAGTCTTTGTTGCAATTTGTGCAAACAGACCGGTACCTTTGGGGTGTGCAAATGTAAACAGACGGTGATGTGACATTTTATATTTGGCCATCTGAACCACAGTCACTGACATGATCAGAACGGCAGCGAGGACTTTCAGTTGCCCCGGATCCAGAGCGAGCTTTCTACCTTCGATAACGCTTCGGTCTCTCGCGAGCCTCGATCGTGCACGCTCAGCCGAAGCACGACGGAAGGCGACGAGCGAGGGCCGAAGTCCGGGCGTTCTAAAGAAACGCCCTGTCGTTCTCAGCTCGTGGATGACGATTTGCGACTCCGGCCACCTATGGGGTAGCCACTCTCGGGCAAATGTGGCAGTCGAAAGCAGCTAGTGCCTTGCCACGTACCAGCTCAACGCGCAACGCTCGGGTTTCAGCGGGCAACCTTTGAACTCCAAAGGGTTTGCTACGAGTTTTATTCACTACGTTCCAAAACCTGCGGCGATGAGTTACCGCAAGCGAACTTCCAAAGATTTGGCCTTTCTACAGCGGCAGCTGCTAGTGGCCCCGTAACCTGGCTTCGCGATGGGGTTACCAAAGTTTCCCCGCTGATGTTTGGTGGTCAAATTAATGTCACGTGACCTGACGTCACGGGACCTACATACAGATACAGGTTCCCCGCTAAATATAGGGAAAAATTTACGTCAAGTGACCTCTGCACTAATTTAGTTTCCCCGCTAAATTTAGCGGAAACATTGACGTCACGCGACTTATGCACCAATTCAGTTTCCACGCTAAATTTGGTGGCAAAATTGATATCATGGGACCTTACATTACGGGACTTACACACAGATTAAAGTTCCCCGCTAAATTTAGCGGAAAACGCGACGTCACCAACCTATGCACCAATTCAGTTTTTCCGATAAATTTGACGGGAAAACACATCACGACCTTAAAATTATTCATTCCTCAACAGCGTACGGACGCTTAATCAACGCAACGTCATTTCAATATCAGATCACTGTATGACGCACTATTAGCGCAATGTCAATTGATCGGTCATATCATCGAATAAGCACCAGAGCTGCCCTTGTCTAAACACATCACGTCGTGTGATCGTAGTGAATTGTTTTGGGAGCATGATGAGACGACGACCAGCCGTCCTTTAACAGTGCTAATGGACGCTGATAAACGCACAATGTCTGGTTCGCACGGTTGCGTTCCGAGAGACTTAGGCAACACGCTGATACGATAGTATACTACGACAGAGTCGTAGTATACTATCGTATACTAACATAAAAAGCAACTCGAGGCTCTCTTCAGTCCCCAGCCGTTATGAATCATGACATTTCCAGCGACCCTGTCCTTGCTGCCGTCTTCGTTGATTTGGACTAAACCAACGCGACTTCCTTCGCTTTATACCTTGGCGGCTGTCGCGCCAGCCGCCGACAACGCGTGCAGTCACAGAAGCCACAGAAGACAAGCAGAAATCGCGAAAGGACCTGTTCCGGTCTGTTCAGTGCTTTCTCGCGAGGTGCTGTCCGTTTTGTTGGAGTCTCAAATAACGGCCTATATTAGGGAGTTATGACGAGTCGTTTTTCGAGCCCAAGGTTCCGAAATCGCGAACGGTGCAGATGGTTCGTTTTGTGAAACCGTACGTGAAATTTTACATATTTTAGCGAATCCTTAAACTGGCGCAACCGTGTAAACGATGATGAGGATTCTGTTTGACCGGTAGCGCCATCTTCTAGTAAACATGTGAAACATTCTGCAACGTGTAAATCCGTATTGGCTCGTGTTTCCGGCGCACGATTGATGTAAACAAGACGGTCGAAGTAACATTTGTAGGCAGGAATTTCAAGAACTGCGAAGCTTCATAGAGGCAAAAGTGTCTGAACGACCGTAAATGTATCTGGTGTGTCTCCGTCATCTTGAACTTGAACAATCGTTCATGTTGTGTGCCGTCAAACCAAATCATTTCGTAAGCTCGCGGTCGCCACGGCAGCTAGACTGCCTGCAAATCGCAAATATTTACTAGCATGCGCACTTTACACCATTCATGATCGCTTACCATTGAGAGCAGTCATTGAAATGATTCGGTTCAGCCACTCAAATGAAGCAGAGTAACAGGATGGCAAATCGCCTCCCGGTGTCCTAAGCCTAACTAACGCTCGGCTGGGTTGGCGGAGTTAATTGCCGAACCGACCGCCATCTTATTTCTTTCTTGTTTGCCCGAGTCGTGAACGGCGCTGGCTGCGTTGCGGTGACGACTCCAGCGGCCGGAGTGGGAGAAACGAACGAGAAGAGCCTCCCGATGCACCAAACGACTCGCGCGCATGCGCAGTGGCGTCGCCGATGCGTTCAAGGGCGAACCGTACGTCTGGAAACGACCTGCTAAAACTCCCTATTAAAGCCACGGTACTTTTCAAAAGTACCGAAACTCACAAGCTCTGTATCAAAACAGCGTCCCGGCGCTTAAATTGATGGCCGCAAGGTGGCGGGGCGACGAAATGGTATCAGAACGAGAAAACCTCGGAGAGCCTGCTGCTCCCCAGCCGAATAACGTGCCCGCATCTTTTTTTTTTTTTTTTTTTATGGATTAGATTATTGTTTAATTGCTAAAGAAAGCCCTGGCCAAAACTAAGACTCCAATCGCCGTCTCACCGGCCTTAATTCACAACCTGCTCAGATCTCTCGCGTAAGCGTTTTACACGCGTTCCTTCTTTCGTATTCCCCCCGGAGTCGGCAGGGCCGATATCAGCCAATCAGAGGGCTAGACTGAAGCGATCTTTCAGTTCAAGAAAACGCTGTAGAATGCTGTATTCTTGGACATTCAGTGGCTCTAGTTGGTTTACCACCATCAAAACCGGGCAGGGTTACATTAAGTATACGACAGAATATTCAGAGCAGTCAATTCTCGTAGCATGTTTGATATAGGGGTTCTCGAAGTGTGCAACGCGTAACATAAACTTCAGTAACAAACAATTGCTGGTGTGATGTGGTTAAAAAAAAAGCAAAAAAAAAAACGCCTGTCTTTGTGTGTTTCACAAGTTCGGACTAATGTTAGAGAAGGAGAAAGAGTGAGAAAGAATTGTGGTTTTGAAGACATTGGCATATATTGTTTGACTTTCACTGTATTACATCGTTCGTCGGTGTAAAATGTGACCTTAAATATTTGGCAATTGGTTCTCTTATCCCACATACCCGAATTCGCAAGTACAGAGCTGAAAAAAGTTTCACAGTAATTGAATAAATACCAATTAGAAAATCCAATCTTCATAAAAATCGATTATTTATTAAACTAAAAAAAATAAAATTATATTGCAAAACGAATGGTAGACCAGCCACTCACGAAAACGTTATTTAAACCCAAATTCCGTCCCGAAACAACCGCTTCCATCAACTGGCGTTCCATTTTTAAGAATTTTTTTTCTCGTGTATTAATAGAATGAGGGTGCGTCATAAAAGTTAAAGGGCTCATGAAACGATTTTTCTACTTTCGCTAAATACTACTCAGAGTCACTCCCTAACGTCAATAACCGAATAAACTTGCCTTAGTTTTTTCTCTCTAAGCACTGGCAGCCGGCAAATAAATTCGAGAAATGTGAGAATCGTTCGTCCCTTCAACTCATAACCAGAACAAACGGCCACGTGGCCTGCTGCCATCCTATTGCGCCCACGTTAATCATAGCCACGCGCCGAGGTCGGCAAAATAGAAAACGCGTGCAGGCATTGCTAGAGTTCAGCTATTCTCATCATCGTAGTGGTTGGACACGAGCCACTTCCCCGAGTGTACGCCGAGCCATTGATTATTACGAGCCGAAGCCGAGTGCTCACGCAGTTCTCGTGTCCAGCCCATGAGCCGCCCCCAAGTGTCGTCAGGCGGGAGATTTCGATTCCACAATTGCGTCATCAAGCTTTGTGAAGGCGAGAATGAGAGAAATAGTTCCCTTTTATCCCCGCATTTTCACCGCGACCAAGAAGCTTGTGAATCAGTCGTAGTCCGTCCGAGTATACTTGGGCCCGGCTAGGACTAGTACACCTCTGTAAAGTCATGAACATTCCAACCCGATATCGTTTCATGAGCCCTTTAACAAGGAAACACTTACGACTAAAATGCATTTGTGAAGAAAATTGCAACTTTCACGCTGAAGCACAAATTGGTGCAGCTTACCATTCGTGCAATTTTTAAAACATTTCACAGAAATACTTGTTTTTTTTAAATCTTCGACTGAGCAACCGCCAATTTAACCTCTCCACACAATCTGCTTTTTTTCATATCTGTGCAAAAGTTTTTATACGCGTGAGATGATCAACGTAAAATATCAACGGAAATTAGTTCGATGTTGGAAAAATGGTTCTTATTAAAGCATGCGAGTTGATTAGGGGAAGTATGAGCTGGAAATGACACAAACGTCGAAGAAGACGACGGGCTTCAGAGACAACGAGCTTCTTAGCCGCTCGGGTTTGCCAGTGAATTGTCTATAAAGCCATCACCGAGATAAACATTGACTCATGTATCAGCGGATACGCTCATAGATACGTGATAAAAACAAGACGAAGATATGCTGACATGCTGGGCACAGACGCGAAATCTGGACATGTTTCTACTTCATTGTTAGATAAGATTGCGGCCGGCTCCGCGCAAATCGTTTTTTTTTTTTTTTTTTCGTTCTTGTATTTTTTTTTTATTTTTATTTTAGCAACGACAACAGTTTTGTCGCATGATCCTATGACCGTACAATATCAAAACGTTCGTCACCTTAAATCTAAATCAGATGCCCATTCAACCCACGCGAATGAAAATGGATAATTATTACGTGGATTGCCGGTTGAAGACGTGTTTACACGCGGGTAGTTCGTCCTCTGAGTATTTCGGTGATAACTATGGCGTCTCCTGTTACAACATGAACCCCCTCAAGCATTTTGCAGGCCATGAAAGAAGCTTTCGTTCCTTTCCTTAGAAAATACCTCCAGAATTACCGCGGTTGCGTGTGGATAGAAATGCCGATGGAAGATCGGATAGTGTTTCTAATGGGTATTCACTATTTCCCCCCAGGATTTAATATGTCGTAGTCTCTTCACTGTTTCGGTCAGCTTGGGGCAAAGTTGGACGCGGGCCGCTCTCGCGCTTTTTTAAGGAATTTTAACCTTCCGTTTGTTAATCCAAGCTCCCAGAACGTTTGTAAATGCTGGACTCCAAGCAGCGAATTTGCGGCGAACAACTGAGGAACGTTACAAGGCGGCCTGTTCAATTTGCGCACAGCGCAGGAGCTACTGTTCTAATGCCACGCGCAGAGCGAACACTGCTGAGCGGTTTTCGTCGTTTTTATTCTTTTCTTGTTCTTTTTTTTTTTTCTTTTATGATGATTAGGTTTAACACAGATTCAGATGCAAAAAAAAAAAAAAGCTGTTTTCCTAGTTTTTTTTTTTTTTATCAAGTTAATGTTTCGAAAGCTTGCGAATAAGGTGTTCTACCTGTTCATTAGAAACGACTGTAGTGTTATAATTTTATCCGCTTTTAAGGTTCTCATTTGAACCATGGGTCCGTATGAAACAATGCTTCTTTTGAATTCACGGAAGGGATCACTATAATCATTACAACCACTTCCCACGCATATATGAAAGGATGAGTTTTTTTATTTAAAAATACCTAATGAATAAACAATTTTCTTCGTTTCCAAGCTTCAACGAGCCCGCCGGCAGCGTGATCGCACGTGATTCACGCGATCGCCCAGGCAATTCGCGGCGAAGGGTTTGGGTATTGCCGCTTGGTAGAATTTTTTCCCAACTCAGGGTGAGGATACTTCAACTTCCTCTGCTGGTGCAAGCACGTGCAATGCCAGGCTTCTATGCACAATGGACAATAAAACCTAACCACGTGGGTAGCACGTGCAATACCTATAGTGAGGAAAACAGAAGCGCTTCTCGCCAGCTTCTCACTACGAATAAAAAACATTGAGACGAATGATTAAAAAAGGTTACGACGAATGAACATGCGAAATGCCTTTATTTACATTATTTTTTTTGTCAAAATACTTCCGCAAAGTTGAGCACGTGCATCGCGCTTAACTACAAGGCTAGCATGCTCAATCATAGTACTTAAGTATATTGCAAAGGGTCTGCTAGAATCGTTTTTGGAAATTATAGCGTACATGAGTAGACACTATATGTGGAGGAATTTCTATAGTTATACCCGTAATGCAAAAGAAACAAAAATTAAAAATGCAAATAAAAAAAATAACATGCTTAAAACAGCCACGCGCCACAACAAGCTGGGCAGTGCAGGCTCGCTATAAATACCATTAACCTCAAAGAAGCCTAAACTTCAGTAATAATGTACATTTCCTTTAAACTCTTCAGGGAGCCAAAGTAGGGATAGAAGCTATAGGTATAATGTACATTTCACGCGTATAATCCGCCGCTTCGCTTTAAGATTATGAAAAGAGACACGCGTTTCTGTGGGCGTTCCAGAACAGAAAGCGTTTCGGACACCCATCCATCAACGTCTGTCACGGCAGAATACAGTCACTGGTTTCTGGAAACTGAAAAGCGTGCTCAGCATTTAGCGGGGTTATCGACAGCACAAACCTCTATTGCTTGCGCGAGGGATGAGCGTCGTAAAATAAACGGGGAATTTAATCTTCCTTCACCGTCAGCAATGATCGATAGGGATGTATCCGGGTCGATTCTGTCTGAGTCGTTCACGAAAACTGGCTGATAATACAAGAAAAGTACTAAGGTTTCAGCGGATATCGCGAAAGTGCTCAAACTTCGAGGATGGCGGTTTTTTTTTCTTTTTTTTTTATTAATATTGGTCAGCGTCAACAACTGAAGATACAAGGGTGTTTTCATTTTGAAACATTTTATGGGAGGCGCTTCGTTTAACATTTTTTTAATCGTAAATTGCTACACATTTCCGCTGCGTCAAAAGTGTCCGAAGTATCTAGTGCTAAATATACCCTCTAAAAAAGTTTTTTTTTTTTCATGGATCTTTTTTAAAGTTGTTTTACTCCCCACCTGTTACAAACGACACAGTCAATGCAGTCACCGACAGCCTGAAAAACGAAGGGCGGGCCTTAATATGTTCGATCTTAAGCTATCAGAGGCAGGCAATTTTTAGCCTGATAAGAATGAAAATTATACTCCTCTTTGTATTGACGCACGTTAAATACCAAGATATTTTCTTCAACGTGCGCTCCACGCTATATTCCAGCATTTAATAAAAACATGCGCTCCAGTTACAGGCAATTCGCTCAGTAAACAGTTCTCTGTTCACGGAACAACAACTCATTTTTCCTTAAGCCACACTTGAATCATTAAATTCAACAATTCAACTTCAAAAAAAAAAGTTCTGGCCTTGGGTGGGGGGGCATATCTTTTCAACGCGACGTAATACGTCTTCACTTGGGTTGTTGCTGACCATGCAACGATAAATTGACGTTGGGAAAAGAATGTTTACAAGGCCTTAAGATAGCTTTTTCATTTTACTTCACAGTGTTTCAAGGTAATTCCGTAAAAACCGGGCTGCTAAAAAGTGAAAAGCATCAATAACTTTCTTAATGTGGCCCACTAAGTGTGCAAGCTGATCTCCAGCCGATGAAACCAAAAATTTAGATGGCAGGATGTCAATGTAGTCATGGATCAGCTCCCGAACGAGTGGGGATTTTTGGCATCTCTCAAAAATGAAATCCGGGTCACCAGCTGGCAGATAGAAAAATGCGGAAGGCCGACGCCGCCGGTGGAGACGCGACGGAGGGGACTGTCCCGTCGCATCGGTTCCCAGTTCAAATCTTAGATGAATAAAACGAAATTCTGTAGAACTCTTAGATATTCCGCCTTCCAAAGTGCACAACCAGTAAGACGTACCTGAGTTCGGCCACGAGAAAGACGTTGCAAATGGGGATCTCTGTGAAGATAGATACGACTCGGTGTGCCCAGCGCTTCGCGCGCTGATGAAGGTCCGTTGCCACAACCGACCAATAGGTAGTTATGTGTCTAATTTGCTGCAAAGGCACTCCTAGGTATTCGATAAGCGTAGAAGTCTACTTGATATTTTCATAATTAGAGGAGGTCGTTGCCCAACATCCGTGCCAAAAGCCTCTGCACTTGTGAAGATTTACTGCAGCTGCAGTGGCTGCGCAGAAGGTGTGCGTAAGCTCAAGAGCGTGATTGACTCTTGGCTTGTCTCCGCAGATATAGGCAATGTCATCAGCGTAGGCCAAAACTTTGACCTCTGCACCCCGCAAGGCATCAACTTTCACACTAACGCTCCGAATGGTGCTTTGGTAATGGCGCTCCACGTACAAAGCAAAAAGCAGGGGAGGTGGTGGGCATTTTCGAGTCACTGAAGTGTTGACCGAGATGCATCCCCACAATTTAGTATTTAGTAGCATTCTTCCACATGGCCTTTTGTGTAGGGCATTTTAACGCCTTGTAGGCTTATTTTACCAGCACCAACGCGCTCCAAAAATTTGAAAAGTGCATCATGCTGAACACGATCAAACGCTTTCTCAAGATCTATTTGAAGGACAGTTACCTGGTCGCCCTAATAATAAAGATTAAAAAATGCTGACTTACGTGAATGTTGTCTTGTATAGCCCTTTCCATAATCCCACATGTTTGGTGCTCTCCGACTAGATCTGTGATGACCCCTTGTAACCTAGGTGACAATACCTTGACAAAAATCTTGTAATCCATATTACACCGAGCAATGGGACTGTGTCCACCGACATCGCGAAGTTGGTTCTGGTTTTTATTTTTCGGGGTTAAGACAATGTACCATCGCAGTCTATTGAAATCGTAGGCCTCTCGAGAAGTCTTTGCAAAATAGGTCCAAGTGAATATTGATGCCTTTTATAGAACTAATAAATACTACCGTCAAGGCAAGATGTTTCTCCGTTAAGGGAAGGCGTCAGTGACAGTTTTTATTTTTGTTAAACTGATGGCGCCTTTTAGATTAGTTAATATGGCGCTCGCTTAAAGACGTCATAAAGTGATTTTTCAGCTTTCCCTAAATACTACTTAGAATCACCGCCTAATATTAAGAACTGAATAAACGTTCCCTATCTAGGCAATGGCAGCCGCCATAAAGAAATTGAAAAATATGAGCATCGTTCATCTCTTAATGTTGCAAAGCAGAAAACGCGTGCTGAGCTCCAGGCATTATAAGAGTTAGTCTATTCTCATCACCGGAGTGGTTGAATGCAAGCCACTACCCGAGTGTCCGCCGAGGCATTGGTTCTTACGAGCCGAAGTAGAATCCTCCTGCAGTCCTCGTGACGAATTCACGAGCGGCGCTCGACTGTCGTCAAGTGGGTGGTGTCAATCCCACAACTACAACATCAAGCTTTGCGAAGGCAAGATTGAAAAAAAGTCTCGTTTTTATCCTCGCAATTTCATTGCAACAAAGAAGCTTTTGAATTAGGGGCGGTATGTGCGAGCTTACTTTGGCCAGACAGGGGCCAGTACGATTCTGTAAACTCATGAACATTCCAACCCAATAGCGTTTCTTGACCCCTTTAACCACGACAGCGGCTTTATCAGCTCCGAGATGCGTTCCTTGACGCGGACGTCCCTCCTCTCTCCAAGGAGTGTGTTGTATTGTCCAATAAAGCCATGCTCTATCTCCTGCTTATCGGCGACTATCCTGTTCTTATATTTCTAATATTTTCACCGTCACGGCGTGGCCTTTCTTTTCTGTCGTTGCTTTTTTTGTCGGCAGGTCTCGAGGAGGAAGCGCTCAATTACGGAGCGCATGACCGCGCCCTGATAGCGCTCTTGATACAGGATCTCCAGTTTAGCTTTGACATAACTTGTATATTTCTCTCCTTGTCCTCAATTTGTCTATTCGAGCTGGTGCAAAAGACACACAGCATTCAGCATTCAGTAATACGTACCGCTGGTTCCGATTTGAAACCGCTTTAAGGAGCTGTCGCGCTCCAGCTATAAACACTTTGTTTTTAACTAGCTGAGAATTAAGGTTTCATGGCTTCCAACCGATTAAATTTGATTTTTTGAGAATTGTGGTCAATTGTTTTAGCGGCCACAGTGTGAAAAGTAAACCGGTGCGACTGCATAACGCTTCAATTCGTTTATGAGCGCTGGAGAATAATGAAACCTATCTAACCGAGCGTGTGAAGCTTATTGGAAGCGCGTAAAAAAAATGTTGCGTCTGCGTGGTTGACAACTCGCCACATAAATCAAAATGCACTCTTCAATTAGGTCGAGTAATAAAAGCTCGCTTTTGTCTAGACGTGTCTTGTTAGGAAGATGGTTGTCCCTACTTCCAACGAAATTAAAATCACCAAGGTTAATGGCTTTTCGATCGCAAAGCGCGTGGTAGTAGCGTAAATTAGTTTAAACAATTTACTTGCTCGCTGACATCATTCCGAGCTTAAAGGAAATACTCTCTACTCTAATCATGATGCAGTAAAGTTGCACAAAACAAGTCTACCACAAAGATTCCTTGTTACCGCTAATTGAGATAGCTCGATAGATTTTTTAATTAACAGAAATCAACCGCCTGCATACCCGACGACGTGGCTTAATCACACCTCGTACTATTTAAAAATAAATACAATGCTTGTTCTACCTGTTCGTCACATCCCCAACTTTCGTGGATATAAACGCCTTGCCAATGGCCAACAACAACAAACATGGCAATGTTTCCTGGGAATAGTTTAGATGACTGTCAGAAAATATGGATAGAGCAGCAATTAAAAATTTCGACGCGTATACTTTTTATTCCAAGGCTCTACAGTTTCTTTGCATTGAATCATTTGCGGAGCGCAAGTTCGTCTGCTTCTTATACAGGGGTTGCGATGATGTCAGAACGCCCAGGTCTTACTGGCTGATTGAAAGATAGTGGGTGCGAGATGCTGGACACCTAAAGGCATGTATCATTGAGGTCTACCCACAATCCTTTAAATCAAAGTTAATAAGAGCTCGGCATAGTTCTGACGTCACCACAACTGCTGCGCAATAAGCAGACGACATAGGCCGCATTAACCATTTTATGAATTTCTGCATTTCTTGAAAAATATCGTAATGTTCTCAGGTATCATAGAACGTGAATCAATTAAAATTATAATATTGCCTTGAAAACGTTATAATGAATGAAATGTTACAGAAAGTTGGCAATGGGGACAATTTTAGTTTGCTTTATCGTCAAAAAAGCATTTTTTTTATCCTCACGTGACCTCCGTAATTGACAGTGGTTTTTCCTCGAACTAAGCCCGCTAACATTTAGAGCAGAAAAGCGAAAACCAACGACCTTTTTGTTTCAAGGCGGGGGTGTTTTCTTAATCTGTCGTAACAACGCTTCAAAGTAGTCACTGTCATGACTCTAAGGCATGGCATAAAGGAAGTTGAAAAGGCAAGAAGAAAGAAGATGAGGCCACGTGAGACAACGATTTGAGGAGGGGAAGAAAAAGAAGAGGACGGCGTGACAGGGATAATCGAAGACTGAGACCGGGAGGAAGCGGCGGATGGGGTCCATGGCTACGCTCCAGGACGCGCCCGACCCTTGCTGTGCCCAAGCTGTCGCGGCGAGAGTTCCACACTCCCCTTCAGACGCCTAGGAGACAAGGGCCTTCGCTGTCCTGGGCAAGTCGCTTCGGTTCGTCGACGCAGCGAACTCAAACTGTAAGGCCTGCTCCGAACAGCTTCATTTCTTGGAACTGTAGATGTGCTTAAGCGTGTGTGTATTATTTCCACTTTTACTGTGTACATACTCCTTTGCTTTCCGTTATATCTTCGTCTTCCTTTTGTAAATATAATGGGTTGTAAATTATTCGTTTTCGGCTTCGCCTCTATCGCATTCGCAACGTCTCCGGCCGAACCGTGACAGTCACACGCTTACTCGTGTTGGTGTCCGGCGGTGCCGCCTGCTTTTCTTGGCTCGCTGCTTCCCTTGGGCGCGATTGTGTCGACGGTGGGGGTGTCCATTTGGTCATTGGCACTAAAATCGTCCTGGCTGGGCTGCACAACGGAGCCCTTGGTTTGAGCAAATATTCGGAGCTCCTCTTTACCGATTCGGGTGCTGGGTGGAAAAATGACCTCGGAAGGATTACCGTCCTTAGTTTCCGAAGGACGAGTCACAGTGGGCTTAGCGGTCTGGCCCTTGCAAGCCTCCATGGTCTCCGGTTTCAGCTGACTGCACTCTGCGTGTCCGGCAGATAGAACGTCGACGACCTCTGCGACGTCCAGAAAGCTCTCCTGGTTAGCCTCTGCCTCGTCACCGGTGCCCCTTAACGCTTAGGCGTACGTTAAATAGCACTTGCTGGTTTTGTGTCCGAATCGGTAGCATTTGGCGTATTTAAGATCGCGGCATTGCCTCCAATTGTGACCAACCTTTTAGGCACAAGAAGGAGCGACTGCACGCCGTTCACCCTGAGTGTTAGAAGGAGGTCTGTGGAGCTCGCAGTGTCGTGGAGCGTCAGGCACACCTCCCTGTTTAGAGTGTCTAAACTTTCCATACCTGGTACTCTCCACTTTTCACGCGTGATAGTCTGCGCCTTGCCAACCACTTTGAGGCCTTCGGCGATCCGCCGGTCCTCCAGGTACGTTGGCAGCCAGAGCAGCTTTGCCTTGACTTCTTCCAATTAGGATGGATCACGAGGCATCTTCTTCACTTTACCTCTAGCTGTCTGGCCGTCTGCAACTTCTCCATGGTTGCTAAGCTTGCCAGGGTCAGCACCCGTATGTGGTTCATTTGATACTGGCCCATTGAGACCACGTCGTTGCTGTAAACGACGTCCTTGAAGTTTCTCGAAAGTCGGCGGCTCGATAAGGTCTTCCCGACAGGTAGGTATGGAGGAAAACGTAATTCATGCAAAGTCGTCCATCAGGAAAACGTGGCATCACATTGCGATATTCGTCATTACTGTGGGCTGCGGCATCATTGCTACTTCTGCTCGCAGGCGCCGATAACGCGCTGTTATTCGTGCGCTGCATTTTCCGTCCGCTCATGGTGACAGCCTGTAGCGAACCATTAAACCCTCCCGGTCACTTGTATCGGCAGGCTCTGTTTTTGAAAACGAGATCCCTTCGTACTGTTCGTGTCGAAGTCGCTTAACTAGATAGACGCCAGCCACTTGATTCCATCCCGACTGACGCAAAATTGTTGCTCAACTCTTTAGCTCTTTAGTATTTTGGGCTATCCGAACGAATATACCGAGCCTCTCTAAAGAAAGCTGTTTTAACCAACACGCTACTTTATCCGGGTCGCAAGCACGTACGTTTATGGTGGATGGCTATGGCGCTTTCTAGCCGCCGTCAGACACATTAAAGCGATTTAGGAGTTTCCTTCATGAGCCAAACGTCCGATGGCCCTCGTTACCCATGATCTATTGTCAGTGATAGGCGCACATTTTCCCAAAATCTCGGAAACTAAAAAGAGCTTGTAAAGAAAAATTGGTTGTGCCTTCGCCGCGGTAACCTGGTGTAGACCTTGTCAAAATGCGATAGCACTGCTTATGTTTTAAGCAGGCTTGCTTCTTTATCCCTTGCTAAACGTCGTTCTCTCCCTTCAGGCGGATTTTTCAGGCTCGTCGACATCAGTCCCACTCGGCACCTCGCCGCTTCTGTTCAGCTATCTCCTATTTAGCACCTTCCTTCTTCATGCAAAACATTATGAAGACTGCGGCACATCCAGTGAGCGTCCCGTCACGCAACAGGTGCATGGGCACGATAAGGAGGGTGGAAAGGTAATGCATCTTACTCTCCCACAAACCGCGCTTACAGGCGACAAGAAGAGAACTTTGCGTAAACATCCCTTTCCGGCACATATTGCCCCCTCCCCGTCCCATAATTATTCTTCTGAAGAATGAAATCATTCTAAATCATTTAACGCCGAGAGAGGCCGCAAGGAGCGAATGTTCGGGGATCTTGAGAATTGTTAAGATTTTGGTTGCTATACACTAAGTTTGCCTAATATGACCTTTATTTCTGACAAAAAGAAAAAGTATGACGCTTACAACAAAAAAACGCGATGACCCGTCCGCTGCGTTGTTATTGAAATTCCGAAGTACATTGTGAGATGAGAAATTACACGAAAGTTTAGAGCTTGAAAATTATCAATTTATTTTAAACCCCCGAAAATCGTGTATTAAAATAGGTTTTGATTTCAACCGGAGTTTACTTTCATTAACTTTGGCTAAGAAATATTTTATGAGGGAAGGCACAATTTGCTAATAGACAAGGGCATTTCAACGCACGCGTAGCGTTCTCTTATGCCATTCCATTTCATTCTAGTAATTCCATCATGCGTCAGCAAGACCGTCGCCCGCCCTAGAAGTGTATTGTATAAGGAGGGTACTGCACGAAGCCTCGGGAAAGAAAAACACGTTCTTGATTATGGAAGTCAAGGGAGAACGTCTGTGGCCACTAAAGGTCTTGTTGAACTGGTGATAGAATGATTGAAAACCCAGGAGTTTACCTGCTTTGTGAAGGTGTCCATAAGATTCTGCAGCGTCCTAATGACTCCATAACTCTTTGCGGTGATTATGTGGATAAATCCCTAGTGTACACTTCTACACTCTTTTATATTGTTTTCATTACCCTTGCTTTGTTTTTGCTTTTTATTACCCAGTTTATTGTAAGTAGAAAAAAACACTTTCTTAATATCTACTGTTAGCACCAACAACGAAAATTACATTTAGGTGCTTAACACACGAAACAAAAAGGTTCGTCGAAACAAAATAAAGAGCAGTAAGAAACAGTGCCAAATGTCGTTACAAATCTCGGAGTATAACTGAGATTCCAGCCAACTCTTTCGGAAACCCATTTCCACGAGAGGGGTCCTTTGCTCCCCTTCGTGTGTTCCACGTCCATCCGGAAGACGAAAGAGATTCCCTGGACGAAACGGTTCTTTCCATTTTCCGCCTGGCAGACCTCCGAATGGCGAAGGGTCACAATGGCGGGACCTTGCTGCAAAAAAGGTTCCCTGGCACAACGTCGTCTTCCGTACCACCGCTCACACAACATCGACACGCGTCGTGATTCCGATGTACGCCATCAGTCCTGCAGCGGCCGATAACTTCAACTTTCTCTCGAACAATTTTCTCGTGGAAGACCCCGCACTCCGAAGGAATCAGAATGGCCTCATTTCTGATTTCCCCCCAAGGTCCTCGACCCGTGACCTCCTCCCCTCCCACGCTATTTCGTGGAGCTCCGTTTTTCTAGTATACCCCATCTGAGAAATGTGGGATGGCTGGATTAACTTGGATTTCGATACACTGCACGCGACTCTATAAAACCCTCGTCATTATTTTTCTCCGTTGGCTACTTTATAGTCCCTGGACCGTACTAGCGCAATGAAGATCACGAATCGCCGATGTTCAATTCCTACGTAATCTTGAAAGAGATTTATGCTGTCCATTTAACGTATTTCCGGCTTTTACCAGAATAATTGCCTTACCATCTGGATGGTTGGTCCCTATAAGCTCCCGAACCGTAACATATCCCTAATATTAAGTTCACAAACATTTTAACCTGCAGAGCAGAAAACAAGTTTGTCCGCCATCAGGTAAAATAAAATAAAGCAATGAGTGAACTATGTTGCTGTAAAAAACTATGAAATCAAAAATATGTGAAGTACATTATATTGATTATTTCTAACAAAAAAGAATGTGAAAGCATTGTACACAGTGGAACGAATGAAAAGACGGTCGTTCTGTTAAACTACAGAGATTTGAAAATATTTTATCGGAAAGCAAGTGTCATTTGTTTTCACAGTAAATTTTATATAAAAGGTATTTTGGAGATACCTAGCAATAGTTATTTAATATATGCCGTATTACGCTTTGCATGAGTTTACAAAGGTAAACAACCCATTCTTTAAGTAAATAGTTTAGTTTATTGGTGGAAGTTAAAGTGAAGAAACAATTTATTATATGAAGCAACGATAAAACTTTTGAGTTTGACATACCCGAACACTTTCTATGGTTTTAATTTTCTTAGAAACACGAGTATCTGCGATCTTCATAATAATGGAATGAGGAATCTCAAACGTGGATAATTTCGTTGTGCAATCTGAGCGTGGGGGTTTTCAGTGCGTAGTGGAATGTTACTTTCAAAACATTTATGGGAGTGGTCATTCACTGCAGATTTCAGTGATCAACTGTATACGGTGTCTCCGGGACGTAAAAGCGCGGGCAGCTTTTTAAGTCCCCAAAGAATATGTTGTTCGAATACAAACTGTGGAGTTTATACTTTATGTAAAGGCAAACATATATCTTATTACGGCTTCCAACTTACAGACGCGATTGGGATAAGGGTTGAAACATTCCGTTTCGTGGAAGATAACATTTGGAAAATTCTTTTTTTCTGAAGCGAACGCATCTGGGTGTGCTTTTTCGATCGCAGTTCCCTGGACTGACTGGGACAACAATGGCAACAAGATATAGAGCCACTGTTTGGAGACCGAAGTTACCAATCATTTCAACGCGCAAAAGACAAACATTAAAATGCAAGCAGAGACTATTGAAACGACGCTGGAAATGATGCGTTCGCAACTTGTTTCTTTTTTTTTCCATTTTTCTTCTGACACTTAAAAAAACAAAGGCTCGCGATATTTTTTGACAGACCTTGTTATATCATGTATTACTGCCCTATTCCAACCAACTCACGTGTCGCGCGTAAAAGCACGGGACCGCGCGTACACATTCTTCCCCAGATTCGCACCGGCTCAAGAGACAATAAAACCGTGAGACTTATACGCGAGAGATATAAACGGGGGTCCACTCAACGAGACAATTTCCCGTCTTCTCTTTTAACTCAAACTTTTCTTTTGTTGCTGCTATTTTTCAGTTTCTTATTTTTTTATTTTACCTCAAAACTCGGCCCGGAAGGAAGTCACGGAACGTGTCTCCATTTCTTCGCCGACTCCTATTTTTTTATTTCTCCCTTTCGCCACTCGCACCCAAGCCGGCGAAACGACAACAGTCCAAACCGGCGAGCGAGGGGCCATTAGGAATAGCAAGGTCATCAAGAAACTCTGAAGCCAGCAAGAGCACGAGGGAGCCCAGGGGCCACTGTGATTTCGACCAGGGGTTCTGAGCCGCGGATTAGTTCCAGCCTCGTGTGCCCACCCCGGTGGTACTTCTCCTAGTTCTGAGGCGGTTGCTGCCGGAATCCGCCGACTCGTAGAAGGGCCCTGCTCGCGGCCGCAATTTATGTGATAGCCTCTGGGCGAACAAGCCCCGGTGGCTCGTTTTCGTGTTGGGGCTATTATTTTTTTTTTTTTTTTTGCTTTTTCAGTGGGTTTGTGACCGACCAGCCGTCCGTCCGAGCGTGCGTTTCTCTTCGTCTTCGTTTCTTACACGCGGGCCCATCATTCCGAACCTCCTTGGTGGGCTTTCCGGCTTTGTTAAAATGCGATACGGCAGCCAGGCAATAAACTTTCCGCGCTTCCTACCGCTTTGTTTCATTTACGACAAAAGTTAGTGCGTCAGATAAAATGTGATCAAGTATCGGGACCCCGTTGCTCTCGGACCACATCTTGCTTCGCAGTTCTACATGAGCGGCGAGCAATATTTGTCTTATTGATTTTTTTTTTAGGACTGAAGATAAAACAATTTTTATGAAGCTGACTGAACTCGGTCAACCACGAGTAAGTTGTCTGCTCGATGCGCGCAGGCGTGTTTAAAGACTTTAAGAAAATACATTGCGGCAATACTTTGGAATAACGAACTTGTCATATCTGACAAATTTAAATGTATGTAGCACAGACCTTTGGGTCGATAAATCTCGGGGCAATCATTTATATACCGGAAGTCATAATAGCTCATAAATAGGTCATATGGTCGCTTTCACCAGCCAATGAGAATCAGGCGCCACCCCCGAAGAAGCCCTGATTGGACGATGACGCTCTGTGATATTTTCTCACTCGTAATGCTCCTACTCACTTTCGCATTTTGCTTTTGTGCTTTTCGTCTTCGCCAAGATATCCTCTTTAAAGGCATATTCTACGTTAGAAATTTCAAGGAGTTCGCCAAAAGTTGTTTGGGCTTCAAGGTCGGTGCGATACAGCGCATACGTTGTGTAGAGAACATACGTGGTGACGCGCACGCCCTGTTGTTGTACGCTTCTTGGATTACTTAAGCATTCAAGATGTTCTGACGAATGCATACAAACTATAAAAACGTAAACACACCGCGTGTTTCTATCTCGGAAGATTTCCCACCTCGAACGCGTCTTCATCGTAGTGCATTATGGCAGTTTAGTCAGCAGTTTAGGGAAAGAAACCTGAAGGTCAAACTTGTTTATGATAAGCTCTACGGGGATGACAAACAGTACGCCTATATACCGCGGAGTGATGAGGTTAATGTGCTCAGGCAACTTCATCCTGAAAACAGGTCGGAGAAATAGCATAAGGCAACGCGCAACCAAAAGGGGACAGATATAACCTTAATTCTTTTAACTTTCGTAGTCTCGTTCCTAAACAAAAGGATCTTGCTTTCATAATTGATGATATCAATGCCATGATGGTCATTGGCACCGAAACATGGTTAACTCTACAAGTGCTAAACAACGAGCTCCTTCTGAGTGAGTCATTCTTTCTGTTTTGTAAAGATCGTACATGGTCACGGGGGAGAGAGGTCCTCATTATAGTTAGCGAATATATTTATGCGATACCGATCTCCGTAGATAGCGACCTAGAAATAGTTTGGGTCCAACTAGAATTCGCTCGTTCGCGGCTTATTTTTTGGCGCCTCTTACCGCCCCCCGGAACGTGACAGCAGTTTTTCAGAAAGATAGTTGACTGCATTGAAAGTATCTTATATTGCTACCCCGATTCTTGACAAATGTTAGGCGGGGACTTCAACAACCCTGGTGATAGCTGGAAAGAAGGAAAAGTTTAAACTGCACGTTCAAACCCAGTTGTAGCCTCAAAGCGTTTTTATATAGTAAGCACATTTAATATTTTTGAAGTCGTGACTCAGCCCACCAGAAACAGTGCTAATCTAGACTTAGTTTTTGTATCTTCTCCTTATGATAATAAAACAGTTCATGTTCATGATAAAATCAGTGACCATATTATTGTTTTTCTTCACACGGAACTTCCGAATGAATACAGAGTTGCAGCAAAAAAAAAAAGAAAACTAATTTATGACTACAGTAAGATCGGCGAAAACGCCCTTGTTGCACCTTTTCCAGGTTTCACGTCTAAATACCTATGTGTTTTTGACAATAAATCTGTTGAGGGGAACTGGAATATGCAGTAAAACAGAGTTTAATGAAGTGGAATCTACGTTCATTACAAAACTTGTACTGAAAACAAATTCTGAACGGCCATGGTTTATCACTAACATACGGAAAATATTGTCCAGCAAAAAAAAAATGTATGTTTTCCAAAGCGAAGTTAACTTTGCTTCAGATTGGTTTAAGTATAACCAGTGGTACAGGGAATACAAATTAGTAATTAAGAACACAAAATAAACACATATTACTTGAGTAATCTCCTAAATGTATTGAAAACTAATATAAAAATATAGAAAGAAGATTGGCCCGAAGCAAGAGCGAACTTTGCCAAGTATTTGTAGTGATCATGTACAGGAGCTCTCCCCACCCAAATCGACAACTTAATGAGTATTTTGTATCCGTCTTTACATAGGAACTGTTTTCCTTACCTTGTGAATGAATGTGTTTCGCCTACTGTATTATGTGATCCTGTCATTTCCACAAAAAGGAATTTGGCCAGTATTGACCGAGTTTTCCAAAGCTCTTCATTCGGCGATGACAAAATATGTCCAAAACTTCTGAAAATAACCTAAACTACATCTTCTCTCTTTCTTCCTCTTATTTTCAAGCAGTCAGTAGACCAAATGTACTTTCCGCCAGTCGGGAGTTTTGGGACAATGTTGCCAATTTTGGAATCTGGAGATAAAACAATGTATGTAATTATAGACCCATATCCATAGCAAGGATACCATGTAAAATTATGGAGAATATTACATATTGCCATGTTATTAACAATTTATGTGACAATTACCTCCTCTGCACAAACCAACATGGCTTTATGAAAGGTTTTCCGTGCGGAACCCAACTTTTTGTATATCTTACTAATTTGCACAAATATATCCATGCTTTTAAAACCACTGATGCCATTCTCATTGATTTTCATAAAGCCTTCGCTTCGATACAGTATCCCACCAACGTTTGCTCAATAAAATAAATCAACTCAACATTCATCCCGTTATCATACAGTAGATTGTTAACTTTCGTATTAACGGTAAGCAAGCTGCGTATGTTGGGAGAGAAACTCTCCAAAATTACCAGTGAAATGGGGGGTTTCACGAAAAACACTCCTGGGGTCATTTTTATTTCTAAATTATATACACCTGCCTCGCACTCAACTTAACATCCCACATAAGACAATTCGCGGATGTCTGTGCTGTTTATTGTCGTGTCACTAACCCGAATGATCAAACATTATTACAAGAGAATCTGAACATAATTTCACTTTGGTGCAACACATGGCAACTAAACATAAATATTGCCGCGCGCCAAGTAGGCAGCGCGGCCGTGGCCTAACCGGAAGACCGACGTGTGGCGAACGCCCGACCGACGCCCTCTGTGCTTCGATTGCGGGGAAGCAAACCACACCTACCGCCAATGCCCATACCGACGACTCGGGCTGCGGGGGTTCCACCCGTATGACCCATGCCCCCGTTATAGTGAACGCCCTCGGGAGATCGACGAGTACCTGCGACGACCTCAGTCCCCTGAGCCTGCGTCCCGCCGAGAGTTCCGATCGCCGTCGCCACGACGTCCAGCTTCGCCGATGCACCGACCCCGACGTGAAAGCCTGTCACCCCTCGCTCCTCGCCGGGGAAACTAGGCGCGGCAATCCCTGGATGTGGAGATGCCGAAAACGACCGACGCCAAGATCCTCCACGAACGTCGGAGGGCCCCCACTCGAACGCTACCAGAGATCGAAACGACGCCCCTGCAACGGTGTCCAATAACCTAGACGTCGTCATCGACGGCCACGACGCATCAGCACTCGTGGACACCGGAGCAGACTAGTCAGCCTTGAGTGGGAGGCTCTCCCGCCGTCTTCGGAAAGTCACGACGCTGTGGGATGGACCTCAAATACGAACCGCCGGAGGGCACCTCATCACACCGGTCGGGAGATGCACTGCGCGAGTCGAGATCCACGGCGAGACGTGCCCTGTGAAGTTCGTCGTACTGCAAGACTGTTCGAGGGACGTTATTCCCGGAATGGACTTCCTCTGCGAGTATGGCACCGTCATCGACCTCGGAGCAAACCGGTTGACGCTACGAAAACTTGTTCCACCACCGGAGGTACCCAGAGCGACGTCCTCTGCGGTCCGAGTCCTCGCAAGCCACGTGAACTTACCACCGCGGTCGAGTGTTTTCGTACCCGTCGGGATCACCGAAGCTTTCTGCGGTGAAGTTCTGCTCGAAGGAAGCCTCCAGTTGCATCTTGGAAGAGGAATAGGCGTCGCAAGAGGTGTTGCTGGACTTCAGGATGGCCGCACTGTGGTCCTCGTGACGAACTTTCGGAATGAAGCGCAACAGCTCACAAAAGGTGCAGCCGTGGGCCAGGTCGAGGAACTCCGAAACTCCGCCGAAGTCGCCGCCATTACTGACGAATTCTCGCCATCTCAGCAAGAGAGTACGTCGCCAGCGCAGCTCGACATTGGCCCTAAGCTTCCACGCCCGAAACAACGACAGCTGATTCACATTCTCGCCGAATACCGCGACTGCTTTGCGACGTGGTCGAAGGTGCGCCAAACCGCCGTAGCGAAGCACCGCATCGTTACCGAGGACGACGCGCGCACTGTGCATCGATCGCTGTACAGAGTCTCCGCTAAAGAAAGAGGTGATTCAGGAGCAAGTTCAAGAGATGCTGAACGACGACATAATCCAGCCTTCAAGCAGTCCGTGGGCGTCTCCAGTTCTGCTGGTGAAGAAGAAGGACGGAACGCTAAGGTTCTGCGTGGACTACCGGCAGCTGAACGCGATGACAAAGAAAGACGTCTACCCACTCCCCCGCATCGACGATACTCCAGACCGGCTGCGCCACTTTCGATATTTCTCATCGATGGACCTGAAGAGCGGCTACTGGCAGATCGAGGTCGACGAACGGGATCGTTAGAAGACTGCCTTCGTCACGCCGGATGGACTGTACGAATTTAAAGTGATGCCCTTCGGACTATGCACAGCGCCAGCAACTTTCCAGCGTGTCATGAATACTAACCGCACATAAAACATTTGTCAGGACATAACTAGAATACGCTAACATCATCTGGTGTCCTCATCAATCATCTTATTAACAAGCTTGAAGCAGTACAAAATAAAGCGTCACCTTTCATCCCTCATGACTACTCTATACCTCAAGTGGCAAAGCTATTAAAAGAAACCTAGACTTAAAGGGAAACTTCGCCGATTTTCAGAGCTACCGAAATCAATCGCATCATTTGATTGGGGATGGCTTCCTGACTCTGAAATGCTATCTCGTTTCCCCAAATTCACTCTAGATTATTAAAAAAGTAATATTTTGTTCACAGCCGAAAATAAACCACCATTCTCCCTAGTTTTTCCCCAGTTGCCCCCGCCGTCCAAACAAGACGTCCCCGGACAGCATCGAGGCGCGCGGACAGCAATCGGGTACGCTCGTTCCTGCCTTACCCGCGTTTAACCGCGAGAAAACAGGGGGTCCGTGCTATCTCAAGTTGAAAATAATCTCAAGTTGCGCAATGTATGATCTTGGCCTTCGTACTAAAAAATGAGAAAGTAAAAATGGAGGACGTTTACAACTCCCTGTAATGCCGAATTAGAGCGTAGCTCTTGAGGAGGAGATGGTACAGAGAGGAGGGTATGCCCGTCCTCCTCCTTCTCCTCCTCCTCCTCCTCCTCTCGTTTTCCCCCTCCCCCCTTTCCTCCTCCTCCCTCCTCCTCTCATTATTCTCCTCCCCTCCTCCTTTCTCTCATCTCCTCTATCATACTCCCTCTTCCACCTCTCATTCTCCTTCCTTCCTCTTCCCAATCCTCCCCCTCCCCCTCCCTTTCTCACCCTTCTCCCTCCTCCCTCGGGACGACACTCGTGACGCTCGTGACCCTCGTCCCTCGTGAAGGTCGTGACTTTCACGTGACCTTTACATTGAATGTTGTGACCTTCGTCGTGATCTACGCGAGTGACCTTCGTGACGTCACGCATGACGTAACGTGTGACGTAATTATGGGAAACTTCCCGTGATGCAACGCGCAGGAGGACCGTACTGACGTCACTCGTGACCCTCGTGACGTCACACGTGATGTCACGTGTGACGTCATTATGGGAAACATCCCATAATGCAACTCGCGGGTCCCGAGTGAGACCCGCGCGTTGCGACGGCGACGGCGATGCCACTCAAGCCGGGAACAAGCGCCCAAGAGCTATGTCCTAAAAAAAAAATAGCGATTAAAATTTTGAAAGAAAGAAAATACGTTTTTGCAACTCTACGTTCAAGCTGCGGCTCACTAGCTTCGAAAAATCACTAGCAAATATGTTCTCTTTCTGTACGAACCTGGCAGTTACGCTGGCGAAGAAAGGTCGAGGAGTCAAGCAATACATTTTTCGACAAGTTACCCAAGCACCACGGAGAATGATCGGAATGTGGGTATAGGTGCCCCCCACGCTCGTCTTATCTGAAGGAACGTGCCATTAGTTTTAGATTTCCTTTAGAAAAGTTACTGTTGCAGACGCCCACACGTGTAACTACTCCTGTAGTAAGCATATGCTCTTTGGTGCTTAAGTAATTTAGGAAAAATATTTCTGAACCAATCCAGAAAAGCGCGTCTGTTCTCTGTCATTTTCAGCGTGCGTGCGTGTGGCGCGTAATTTTTTTCCTTCAAATGCGACAAACGTGCGCATGCTGGGCTTTGACCAAACACATATAGAGTGTGATTGCAGTTAGCAGTGACATGTATGGAATAGAATGAACTGTATTTGTATAGGCTAGATAGCAGGTTTCTGTTCATTAAGGGCGTGCTAAAAAGAAAATACAAGAACTCCGCAACCATCAAGCGAAACATCATGGTGCAATGAAAGGATTATATATTTTACAAATACATTTTGTCTTCAAATATATCATATTTGCTTGAGGATACGCTTGAGCTTAGAGTACAGAAATGCATCATAAAAGCCTTAATTGAAAGTAAGTTAACAAAAGCTGCCCCACGAGCACGTGAAAAAGAGTAATTCCATATATTTTTTTTTAAATTCAGATTTGGCTTTGTGCAGTTTCCACCAGCTGTAAATTTAGACGCCCCCCTCAACGACATTAATCTTATCATCGTTTAAACACTTTTCAGCCCTATATATAACATTTCTCCGCAATATGATAAAATAAAGATTTTTTCCCACCTCTTCTACAAGAGAATATTGCATGCCTACCATTTGACAAGTCAGGCAACGGCTGTATCTTTTGTTAATAAAGCACAAAACCTGCTCCCTAAACCTCTGTGATACCAGACAAAAATAGCAGCGTGCCGAAAGTCATGTCTAAACTCAGACTTGAACTTTGTTTAGACGTTTTATTTCCGATCTTCAACAGATCGGCCGCTTGAGTGGAACTCCGAGTAGCCAGAGTTAGGTTCAATGTCCAAAACGGATATAATGTTTATGAAAAAAAAACTGAAGCAATTGTGAGCATCAAGTGTGTCTGTGCCAAATGTTGACTATAGTGCTAGAATGTGCACTATTTTTGTCGCTATTTAAGCGCTTCACTTTGGACGGATCTCAAAGTGGTCGCAGCCGGCGTGAGTCTGCGCTCTCTGTTCTTAAAACTGTTCCAGCTGCAGAAAGATACTCAATTCGTAAAACAAGCATAAGTGAAAATGTTTCATGTCACACTAGTTCTCTCGGCACAAAACTCGAGCAAAAACCTTGGCGCGGTCGACCTCCATTGCTGACGGGAGCGCGTTTTGTTTGTTTTTTCTCCCACGAAAACAAAGGTGAAGAATCAACCTTTCCCGGCATTGTTTTGTACAATCTACCGCGGAGCACAGATTGCTACCCATTGCAAAGGAAGTTTACACCTTGAAGCTGCGAAAAAATAATCTCGGTCCCTGGCGCCCGGAAGGCGACTTCGCGAATGCCCGGGTCACTAGTCCGCCTGACAGCCGGTGACGCAAACGGGTAGGGAAAAATAGAAATGTTTCATTGATGCCAGTAGAGACTCACCTCCTGGAACCCTCGCGGCCGGTGTAACTTAAAAACTCAATAACTTCACGAATTTTTTTTTATAGTTTCTTTTGCTATTATTTTAAAAAAGGTTATTGATCCGATCTGCCAAATTCCAGCCAAATCGAAGGCTATAAAAACGGCCAAAGTTCTCCTTTAAGTTCTCCCATAAAAACAAAATTTCCCGTCTTGTTTTCTTTCATGGCTTCCAATATTCATCACCTGAGTTTCGCAGACTACCCCCCCCCCCCCCCCCCCCCAATCTCCAGAACCCATCTTACATTTCCAAGCGCCTTGATCATCCCGCAAACTCCCTTCTCCTTAACTAACAAATTTCAAAACTCTCCCCTCTCTCTTTCCATTGCCAAATAGAACTCATTGCCCACCCATCTTGTCTAAAAAATTAGAAAAAGGAAATCTGTGAACGGTGTTAAATATTTTTTGTGAAGTAGATAGAATTAATTTGTCTAGTTTTTCTTTGTTCTTATTGTTGTTTACTTTATTATAGATACTTACCCCCTTCACGTACAGTGCTCTCTTGAGTGCCAATGAAAAAGTAAAACTGACCTTAACTAAACTCTGTGTTCACTTGGATGCAAAACACTCGGGTCGTCAATTCGCGACTACAGCGACCTAAAGGGGGCGCCACCACTAAACAGACATGGCGGCTGGAAACAGGTCGTGTAGGCTCGGCCGGGCCCCCTGAAAGGGTGGCGCATTCAATTTAAAATATTTTATTCTCTTTAATTCTCTATTTTGTATGCATTTGAACTGCGACGGTTAAGTGTAGCCGGTGCACATAAAATTGCAGAGCACAGTTTTGTTTTCTCGGTGCTTTTTGTTCTTTTCATGTCAAAATTTAGTTTCGGAGATTTCGTTCAAAATTGAAACTATGGGCTCCGGAGAGACGGTAATAGACTGGTAATCAGTTTTGATCAGCTAAGGAAAGCGGCGATCACTACAGAATTGTTCCACCCAGACTAATTTTCAACTAACTCGCATGGTTCGGCCATGCGACATATCTGTCTGAGAAATCGAGCTTTGTGCGTATCCGCGTTTGGCTCCAGTCGTCTGCTCGGTCAAACACACAGGCTGCAAGAAAATTACGAAAATTAAGCTAGCGCTTCTTGAGCCAAGCAGCATGTTAACCCGCTGGTGCCCAACTCAGCAGCTGATACTCGTATTTCAATTTAAGTTTCAGTAGTAATCGATAAGTCATTTTTGACGAATATGTGGGTTATGTATTATATTACGTGCTATTTCCCGCTGTAGCGATATTAGTATATTCTGTAGGTTGAAATATGAGCTGTTGACTAACTGTTAGGTGAACTGCTGAATAAAAGTATATTTGACGGACAGAGATATACTACTCAAACTCAGCCAAATGGTTCTAGCCTGCAGCACGAAGACGAATGCGCACAAAGTGAAGAAAATTTTCATCGCAGATTCACTCGGAACCCCTCTGCATTGGACTTGACTTCAAATCCTCAACGAAAAAAATGAGTGTTTATTGTGGCCAGACAACCTGAGCAATGTAGACGTATATTGCTGATGGCTTCGACGGGGGTATCATATAAATATTGGAGGCGCAATAGATCATAATGTCGTGACAGCTTCTAACTTTGCAAGACGCGTCTTCCACGCTTTGAAAACAGACAATTTCCCCCATTAATCGCATGCAGCGAGCAGGTTTTTCGGAATCAAGTAATTGCGAAATCAGCCCAACTCCTTCGGTGTGGTCCAGAGGTTTTTTTCGGCGAAAAGCAGCCAAGATGAATAGCCAACGCACAGACCGGCGCGGGTGGCTGAATCTTGAAGCTAATGGAACGCAACCAAACTCAAGAAAAGCAGCTATCGAACCTTTTCATTCACTTGTCTGCAACATTGGTTTTCTTCCAGTGAAACACCTCGTCTTTCGTTCTCAGTCCACTGTTCTACATACTTATAAAGAAACAACTTACCAGTTACCAAGCAGTCTTCACTGTGAATGCGATTCGAGACAGACAAGAAATCAAAATGTTTTTCCGTGATTCCTCCCCATCCAAGAAATCAAAAGCACACGACTGTGTGTTGTGGAGTACACGGGCATTCAAACACATGATGGAAGGAGACAATCTACTGAGGCTTCATTACATTGTTCGCCACCGCGCCAACAACAGTGTCCGCGAAAGCCGCCAGAGACGCGGAGAGGCGCAAAGTGACCTATTCCGACTGGTTCCCGGTTTTCCCGCTCGGTGCCATCCGTTTTGCTGGAGTCGCGAATTACGAGTACTAAAAGCAACCAAAGACCCAGTGAATGACGAAGCACAAGAACACTATTGTACCAGAAAAATGCAAAATGTGCTGGAATAATGAGCACGACGTTTCACCGGCCCATGGTGCCCACGCAAGTTCTATTTTCAGGCCTAGGCATGTGCTGATCAATGCAAATCGCTGGGACCGTTATGTTGATTGCAGTGATTCGCTACCTTTCCGTTCTTAAGTAAAGCGAAAGTACACTGCAGGTTTATTTATTCCCCAATAAAATACAGCAATGAGGAATCATGTTAGCGTGTTACCAATGCTTAACACTCTCTCTTGATAGTCGATCTTAAAGGGATTGTGTTTACTCTTGCTGGAAAACCCTCCACCGACATTCTTGCCTCGCGTTGGTCCTGCCGTAGCTACCAAGCCCATGAAAAAGAGTGCCAGCAACCGAGCGCAGCTCCGTTACTACAGCACTCTCTCCCGTGGCCTGACGCTCTCTCGCAGCTGCTCTCTCTCTCCTTTCTCCCGTGTTTGTCGTCATTGTGCGCCTGAATGACGTACCGCCATGTGGCGTTTTCAGAGGAGGTTAAGGTCGCGCTAACACTTTCTTCTTTACGGGTGATACGATTGGGGTAGTAATCGCGTGTTATGTAGCAGGCCCGGAAGCATTTCACGATCATATTGTACGCGCAGCGGCCTTTTAGAAAAAATAATGCAATATTCCCCTAAAAGTTGCACCCTAGATTAAGAGACCTTTAAACGTACGCAATGCTTTCGCCACGTGCCACGTTGCATATCAATCCATTAGTTAGTGCGGTACTGGTTAAAATCCCCATCAAGTGCTATCACTACTTCATCGCATTTAACGAAATATCTAAGCCTCTCTTCCTCCACCGGCACGAGAACATGAATAAAACACGCCGCATAAACAAAACTATATCTATTTTGTGTCAGTCCAAACTTAAGATACTATTGCGTTATCTCATGCACAAGTTGTACAAAAGAAGAAAAAAAACGCATTAGGTTTGTGCTTTCTCAACCAGCGAGAGAACGGAGAAGGTATTTACGACTTAACCTTTTTCTCCAATACAGTAATCCATACCACAGAAAGACAAGTGTTACACCCATTCTTTACCTACTGGAGCTTCCCGTGAGCTTCCTGTTTTATGTATCTTAAGTCCGATCAAATTTAGCAAAAATGGTAAAATTTTGTCATTAATGTGAGCGTAATTTTTTGACATTTTTGTTTATGATTAAATTATGAGTGGAATTGACGGCATAACGAACCTTCTTTTTACGAACAATCCAGTCTTTTTTTTTATGAAGAAGTGAATAGCTATTTGTTGTCAAGAAACATGTTTTATTGTTCTTTTTGTGCGCGTATTTTAATGTTCCTTTTTATGCATATATTTTATGCACTACACTGCATAGCCTAGCAGAGAATCAGGTATTGGTGTAAAACAGTGTTGCCGGTAACGCGTTACAAGTAACGGCGTTACCGGTGACGCGTTGCTTTTTTCTCTAACGTAGTAACGTACTCGTCACGTTTTAAAAACAGTAACGGGTAACGTATTCGCGTACCTTATTTCTACTAACGAGTAACGTGGTTATGTTATTCGTTACATATTCTTCGCAAGGCCTGAAAAAAAAGTACCCATAAGTCTGTTTTGTGTTTCCATAGTTTGTTTTACCTCCAGACCAGACGAAACCGACGCTACGAGGTGATGGGAACAATCAAACATCGTCAAAGGGGCCAAATCATGGTTTTTGTCAACTTTCTGTGCTTGTTCTATCGTCGCTGAACCAATCAATAACAAGAAAAAGGGTCCAGTGAGTAGCGCTTTTGAAGCTGCTTGATCGGTCCGATTAGCTCGTGGCGTTGGTTGCGTCTGGATATATGCTGAAACGAAGTATACAGCAACACAGTGTTTCCAAACAAGCCCGCTTTGCCCACACCACGTGTGGGCACCGCGCGCGCGCAGAAACCGAATTCGGGAGCAGTGAAGCTTCTGTGCATGCTCAGTACCGACAGCAGCGCCACCGCACTGGCGTGACGTTAGTGAGTTGAGTTGGTCTATAGGCGCCGAGTCATTAATTATTGCCCGAAGTCTGCATACCTTAAACATTTTTCCTGTCTGTTTTCCGTGCAACAAGTCCCCTATTTCACCCAAAATCCAACGCCCACGCCCTTTGTTCCAATGTCGAAAAACGCTGTTGCAAAAAAAATAACGCAGTTACCTTCAATTTATAAATAAAAACGAACGCAAAAGTAACGTGTGCTACTTTTATCGGTAACGGCAACGTAACGCGTTTCTTTTATTTCGAGAAAACTTGGATCGATAACGCGTTCCTTTATTTTGCGAGTAACGAATAACCTATTTCGTTACTTTTTTTCAGTAACGCCTACAACACTGGTGTAAAATATTTAATGCTTCCTGCTTCATTTCTTTGTTTCTTTTCATCGAAAACATAATTGTCCTCAGTATCATCCGATGGAGTACCAGCGGTTCCTGGCACCTCATGGGAAATGAGAATCATGAACTGCAGAGCAAATAAACGTCAAGGGTGGGCTTGCGATTGATAAACGCAACTGCTAACACAAAAACATATCTTCTGCGCACTTTGTTTTCTTCTTCTAGCAAGCCACGCGTTGTTGTATGTTCTACAGAAATTGTGAAAATGCTTATGACAAACTGGTATTTAAAGCTTCAGCGAATAAAAAAGTTCTGTATCTCAAAAATAGCCTGAAATGATCTTCGCAATATTACTTTGATGGCAAATATTACCGCATCCTCGGGCTTACAGGGCAGCCATGGATCTAACCACGAGATAGAGGCTTTGAAAGTGCTTTCAGAAAGCGAGCACTCGCGCTAGAAAGGCCCCCAAAAAAAGGCACGCCGGCAATGTCGTACTTTTCGCCTTCGCTGCCGTAGAACTACAGGCATTCCACAGCGCTTTTCTTTTAGCATTTCAAGTTCAGGAGCGTACCTGTGATGATGCAGCATCCATTGCATTTGGATATTTATTAGCAACACCAGCCGACGAAAGGCCACCTTTGAGCTCGTTTCTGGCTATTCTCTGCTGGTTTACGTATATATCAGCGCATGACGCAATAAAAAAAACACGAAATCATGATTACGTTTTTGAACTATTTCTTACCGCGTAGTGCACGTTAAGATATCCCAGCTTGGCAGTCGCACTTCAGTGTCTAAATTTCTTTTCTTTGGAGCAGACATCACGGCCCTTGAGCCGTACCTAAGTGCCTGTTGTCTAACGTCAATATATAAAATTTTAAATCTGAATTTAACAAAAAAATGTCTCATGATTCTTTTAAAAAAAAAATTATAAATCAAATTCTGCGGGCAAAACGTGTCCACACACAAATATTTACACCTTTAATGGCGTAGAACTCACTATACCATTTCATACCCTCTAGCGTATAATCCAGGTTGCTCGACGGCTAACGCCCCAAAGGTGTTGCAGCAAAACAGTTAGCCTACGGTTAAACACACTAAAAGAAATATGCTGGTGTTCTTAGCACCTTCCTAAAAATATTTCTTACGAGCAGAAAGCTTACAAGCGACAAGCATCACATGTCGTTCTCATATGCACAGGACTTGCAAATATAGACGTAGCGCATCAAGCTCAAGATTGGAATCAAGACCATTGACCGACGCATCTCCTTAGGCCCAGGACGATTCAACGACAGACATTCGCAGATGACCGCCTTCGAGAGAATAAATGACAGAAGTAGCGATGAGCACTTGATCGGTTATCTTGGTGATTGATTGATTAATGTTGTAAACTTCATTAAATATTTTAATGGGTTAATCGGCCAAATTTTGACATATAAACAAAAAATTAAAAAAATTCAACGCTTTTACTACGCAGACGTGAACGAGTGCACCTGTAGGAGGGCAAACTTTAGGCGAAATTTTAAACGAAAGTAAAGTGCAGAGGCGAGATTTGTAATACCAAACAAGTAAAGAAGATTGCACGGCGTGCGAGTGCCCGTTAAGCGCAGCTGAGACCATTGTGAAAAAAGAAACCAGATCGCTCCTGCCGGAGAATATGAAGGAACCTCTTTGCCCCTGCGGCTAAATTATTAGTTTGCGAGTACCACTCATCAGGGTTTATTTAAATATCAAAATGTACATTGCACCGGTTCTCCCATGAAGAGTAAAAGAACTTGTTATTGGGCTAGTTGGTGTTGACTGTATTGAACCATGGTTAAAAGCGCTAAAAAGACGTACACAAGATAGAAGACGTCCATGTTTGTCTGCTATCTTGTGTACGTCGTGTTAGCGCTTTTAATCATGGTTCGATACTCCCATGAACAGCAAGGGCAAAAAATTTAGTTCTGTCTTCTCTTAACTATGCGTAACATGCATGGCAATGAAAGAAACCGATTAGTCAATTAATTAATCGATTAAAGCGTGGCGAATAATTTGGTTAAGATTTTTATTCGACGCCCAGCCATAGTCATAAGTTGGTTACGTTGTCCTATCGAATGTAACACCTAAATCATATTTATTACAGGAAATTCCAGAGAAAAGAAAACATGGTTTTCGGCAAGGCTAAAGATACTCAGCAACGCAGAAAGCTTGAACTCCGTGAAAATGTGGCGCTAGTGGTTGGGATAGAACGCGAAAGATTGAGAACATGACTTTACTTTGATCAAGAAATAATTGAGAAAGTTCAAATATCTCTGAGTCGATGTTCACCTAAGCCTAATATTGTCAAAACAAGAAAGCATCTTGGGTGCCTATCACACCTATTTCAGTGAGACAAAACAAACAGTTGTCAGCAAGCAAGAAAACAACATTCTATTACTCGCTGGCAAGTGTTTTTCCCTGGTATAAATCTTACCTGCGTCCGTAATGTTAGCTCTTGATTTGACGAAATTAGACTTAAACAGACACTGACACCCCCAAAAAAAAACAATTTATTATTTTTTGTTATGCGATTTATTATGGTGTCAGAAGACGATCCAATCACTACTTGGCTACAGTATTAGGTATTTGTTTCAGAAAATAAAAAAGCAACTGCTCGAAAGTGAAATTGAACTGGGGAGGAAGAAGAAATATAAAGAAGGAATGTTTTGCCAAAAGTCACGTGTTCATGCGACTTTTTTTTTTTTAATCAACATATTTGCAGCTTTGTAAAGGCCTCAAAATGTAGGTCTCATATTTTGTTTCTATTTCTAATATTTCGTGTGTGACTTCGATGACCCATGACTTTGTTTATCATTGGGGGCTGTGTCTATACCATTGAAAACAGCTCGTGACCACGGAGAAGAGAGTGAGTGCGACTCAAAACGGCCAGTTTTCGATCGGCGGTTTTCGGGCGGAAAGACAATGAATTTCGAGCCGCAAATTGTGTTCTCGGCAGTAGAGTTTTCATGTGTCATGTACAAATAAAAAATATGGCGAGTGTCTCCTTTAAAAAAAGTTTGGCGCATCGAGAAATTCCATTTTTCGCAATTATATTTTGTTCCAAGTAAATTGAGTTTTTAAACTTCCGTATTCTGTACTAACCGCTGGTGTCACATTTTCACATAGTTCGAGGTTCCTGGGATGCAGAGTTCATTTCCGCGGGTAGAAAAGCATGCTTTTCTTTTCTCGGGAACGCAAGGTGGTCAACACACTCGAAACACAGCTTTTTGTTTTTAAGTTATCGAAAATTTATTCAGTCAAATCCCGTTTTCTCCTGTCAAATAAAATTGCGCGCTTCCAGCTGCTGATCAAAACCGGATTATGAGATCAAGTATCCGCGGAATGCAGTAGCCTGTTCGCTGCGTATGCGGATGTAACGCCATTTCATAAGATGATATAAATTTTTTATTCATAGCCGAATGATCTCGCAGGCCCTTCGTGCTACTGTTACGTTAAAGAAATATATGTCCGAGTAAAAAAAAACGTTAGTAAATGCAATAATTTTTTGACATTGCCTCTAAAACAACCTCCCTGAAGTTGTTCATGAGGGGCAACATTCTTTTAAGGGGACCTCACGTCAGTTCACCGTAGAAACCTTCCCCACGTCCTTTTTATACCTTTTAAAATAAAGGTTGTTCCATGCAACACCACCCTATTTTACAAGCAGAAAGGGTGTATTATTTATAAGAAAGGTGCTGAAAGGGTATAGGCATGGGTATAAGTCTCTGGAACAGCGCTTTTGCATCTTTGAGGTTGTAAAATTTCTTCGTGCGTATTTATCATCAATATATGTATATATATATATATATATATATATATATATATATATATATCTTTTTTACCTCAAGGCTGAACTTTATGAAGCAAATATGCGGCGAAACATCGACGAACTTCGACTGGCCGCGCATTCCCTTTGTGCGCAGCGCGGAAGTCACTCTCCTGAAGCCGCGCACTGAGCGGACAACACCAGGCGAAATTCGTTTTTTTTTTTTTCGCTCCATAGGACGAGCTTGACACTCTCCGAAAAACCGTCGTACTACAACTTCCAAGTGAAAGCTCATGGTCCACCCATTCAATTTGGAAGCGTATCCTGTGGCAGTATGTTTGAATGAACCAACGTGTCCAAGGGCTTTCCAAATGTCGACAGCGCCCGAGGGGCGGAGCTTTACAAGAGCGCTTTGTGCGAGCTAATGAATCCTCCCTGAAACGCTTGAGTAACATTCGCTGCAAACCTGGACGTCTGCAAAGAGCCCCGGAAAGATATCATCTGGATACTAGTCTAATTACGAACTTTTTATATTTTATGACACATATATATATATTAATCTTCTCAGGTGACAATCAGTGCCACCAATGCTTCGGCTCTGCAGTTCTCAGTGCATGTAGCTCCGTGAACATTCTCTCAAATGTCTCGTCGGCGACGACATGATATACAGACTCGAGGCAAATATTTTTGTTTGTTTGTGTGTTTGTTTATTTGTTTGTTTGTTTGTTTGTTTGATTGATTGTTTGCTTATGAAATCCGCATGACCGTCTGGTAGTCTCCGCTTTCAGTCAAATACATTTCCGCGTTTCCAGCTCCTGATCGAACCGGATTTTTAGATAAGATCTCCGCTGACTGCAGTACCCTGTGCGCTGCGTATACGGGTGGAACGCATTTACATAGGATGATAGTCATTTTCTTTTGGTAGCCAAATGATTTTGCATGTATTTCATGGTGCTGTTACGATGACGAGTGTTGTGTGGGCCTTGCTCGTTCGATCTGCTTCATTAATAACAAAAAAATGCATCGGAAGACTCAGCTCAATTGTGTTTCCAATCGATTTAAATATAACAATTCCTGGTAGGCTGGAATAGCAAAGTTCAGTTTCGAACTCAAACATTTATACAACAGAAGTTGAAGTGACAATTTTTTTTTCTAGCAATGTGTGCACTTATATTCTTGAAATTCTACACTGAAATTGGCCTGTATTGAAAATACCAAGAGGGCGTTATTACATTCTCATGATATCAAAGTTGTTTTCCGCGAACATTTTGCTTAGGTGTATAATAAATCTATATTATGCTTCAAACACAATGCGTAGTGTAAGATACACCATTAAATCGGCAGCAAGCTTTACCTTCAAAGTCTTACAATCAAGTAAACGCTGGGAATCGAAGTCCCGTGACGCATATTTTACCGCTAAATTTAGCTGGGAAACTGAATGGTTCTGTAGGTCACGGGACTTGGCGTCCATACACAGCTTTTTGTTTTAAGTTTTCGAAATTTGTTACCGTTTTGGTCACTGATCTCCACTCTAGGTGGCTGGATGGCGCTTAGCTGCTCTCCGAGCCTGGCGCTATTGAGGCCACAGGAAGTTCGATGCTTGTCTCGGAAATCGGGCATGCGCTGGGACACGTTGTGCATTTAATCGATGTTTTGGTTCAAGCTTTTTTGTGTCTTTGATTGGGGTTTAATACTTCCGTTCTGGATTGAATCCCGAGATTAATGCATTTAAACGTGGGACATACGAACACTTGATAAACTCTAGAATCTCCAAATTTTCATATCGGATTACTTCCCGGAGATTTCTCGGCTCTACATGCACTGTTACTCCATAACAAGCAGGCTCTCTTAGGATGAGAAGAAAAAAATCCAGCGCCCTGAACGCTGTTCGAACCAGCACTCGGAAGAGTTGAAAAGCCTGCCTAGCGCTCACTTCCAGGACAAGCCGCTTACTTCCGGTGTCTTCATATACTTGTCTGCTCAATGCGCCATACCGCCACCTATGGTAAATGTCAGTGGTTTTGGTAGTCCCGCGTTGAGTAAAATCCTGTTTTGTCCTGTCAAATATGATTCCGCTTTCCAGCTGCTGATCAAAACCGGATTATGAAATAAGGTCTCCGCTAAATGCAGTACTCTGTTCGATATGTAAATGGATGGAACGCCTTTTCATAAAATGATAATCAATATTTATTCTTAGCCAGTTTATCTCGCGGGATTTTCGTGCCGATGTTACGTTGAAGAAATGTATGTCCGAGTAAAGAAAAACGTTAGTAAACGCAATAATTCTTTGATATAGCCGCAAAAACAACATCCGCTGAAGTTGTTTTTGAAGGGCAAACATTCTTTTAAGGGGATCTCACGTCACTTCACCGTAGCATCCTGTTTCCCGCCCTTTTTATACCTTTTAAAAATCAAGGTTGCAACAGCACCCTATTTTACGATTAAAAAGTGAAAGCCGTTTACAACTTCCTGTAACGCCGAATTGGAGCGCAGCTCTTGAGGAGGAGGAGTGGAGGGTATATTCCTCCTCTCCCTCGTGATCATGCCTGCTAGTCCTCCTCCCCTCCTGCTCCCCCTCCCTCTCCTTTACCACCTCCTTGTCCTTCAAGCTCCTCCCCTCCCCTCGCCTCCGCCTCCTCGTCTCTCCTCCCCCCTCCTCCACCTTCGTACTGCTTTCCTCCTTGCCGCTCAAGCCGGAAAGGGTCGCGTAAGGGCTGTGCTCTGAAATATAGAGTCAGGAGGAGGAGCGGAGGGGGAAGAGGAGGACGGGGAGGGGCGACGCCGCCGCCGACGCCGACGCCGACGCCGCACAGGCTGGAAACGGGTCATGTGACCCCCTCCCCCCGAGGTCACGTGACCCGCCCGGACCATACTACACAATGAGGGGAGGAGGAGGAGGGGGAGGAGGAGGAGGGCAGAGGTCCGGGGGGTCACGTGACCTCGAGGGGACGGGATCACATGACCTTGGGCGGGCCGTCACGTGACTTCGGCGGGGGGAGGGGAGTCACCCCCCGGGGTCACGTGACCTTGGCGGGGGAGGAGGGGGGAGGAGGGGGGAGGAGGAGGAGCGGAGGTGGAGGAGGAGGAGGGGGAGGGGCGACGCCGACGCCGACACCAAGGCCGACGCTGTAAACGGGTCATGTGACCCCCTCCCCCCGAGGTCACGTGACCCGCCCGGACCATACTACACAATGAGGGGAGGAAGAGGAGGAGGGGGAGGAAGAGGGAAGGAGGAGGGGAAGGAGGAGGAGAGGGAGGGGCGCGGTTACGCCGACGCCGACGGCGACGGCGACGGCGACGGCGACGGCGACGCCGACGCCGCTCAGGCTGGAAACGGGCCCCTAAGAGCTGCGCTCTAAAAGTGTGTGGTATTTAAAAGGAAGGTGCTGAAAGGGTATAGGCATGGGTGTAAGTCTCTGGAACAGCATGTTTGCATCTTTGAGGTTCAAAAATTTCTTCGTGCGTATTTATCATCAATGTATTTTTATTTACCTAAAGGTTGAACTTCCTGAAGCAAATACAGGTGTATGCGGCGCAGAACCGACCAACTTCACTCGGCGCCGCATTCGCGCAACAGCCACTCTCCAGAAGCCACGCACAGAGCAGACACCACGGGGCGAAATTCGTTTTCTTTTTTTTTTTTTTTCGCTCCATGGAGCGAGTTTAACACTCTACGAAACACCGTCCTACTACAACTTCAAAGAGGCAGCTCGTGGACCACGTTTTCAGTTTGGAAGCGTACGCTATGGCGGTGTGTTTTACTGAACAAACGGGTCCAATAGCATTTAAAATGTCTGCAGCGCCCGAGGGACAAAGCTTTACAAGAGCGCTTTGTGCGAGCTAATCAATCCTCTCTGAAATGCTTGAACAACATTCGCTGAAAACCTGGATGACTGCACAGAACCCCGGATAAGTATCGTCTGCAAACTGGTCTAATTATGAATCTTCAATAGTTTATGACAAATATTTATATATATATTAATTTTTAAATCTCGTGAGGTGACAATGGAAGCCACCATCGCTTCGGTTCTGCACTTCTCAGTGTATGCCACCCCGTGAGCTTTCTCTCAAGTATCTTGTCGGCGACAGCATGATTAACACACTCGAGACGCGTCTTTCTGTTTGTTTGTTTGTTTGCTTATGAAATGTGCATGATCGTTCTGTCTCCGCATTCAGTCAAATCTCGCTTTGTCCTTCCAAATACGATTCCGCGTTTCCAGCTCTTGATCAGAACTGGATTTGAGATAAGGTCTGCGCTCACAGCAGTATCCTGTTTGCTGCGTATACGGGTGGAACGCATTCACATTAGATGATATTAATTTTTTTTTTTTGTAGCCAAATTATCTCGCAAGCATTTCGTGGCGTTGTTATGATGACGAGTTTTCTGTGGTTCTTGCTCATTCAATTTACTTCATTAACAAGAAAAAAGGACTCTGGAGGCTTACCTGAATTGCGTTTAAAATCGATTGAATTATAGCAACCCCCGGTTGGCTGGAATACCACAGTGCGGTTTCAAATTTGAATATTTACACAACATCAACTGGTCACAAATTTTTTTTTGCTAGCAATTTGTGCCCTTATGCCCTCGAAATTTCAGTATATACTGAAATTAGCCAGTATTGAAAATGCCAGGAGCACATTATTACCTTTTCTTGATATCAGTGTTGTTTTGGTTAAAAATTTTGCTTTTTAGAACCGTTTTCATTCAATCAGCAGCTGAGACAGATGTAGAGGAGATCTCTATCACGCTTGACACACAATGCGCAGGGTAAAATATAACATTAAAATTGTCAGCGACCTTCACCTACAAAATCCTATAATGCATGAAATGCTGTGAATTGGTGTGTCACGTGCCGTATACTTTCCCGTTAAATTTAGCGAAGAAACCGAGTGGTTATGTAGGTCGCGTGATCCCAAATCACGTGACGTCAATTTTTCCCGCGAAATTTAGCGGGGACACTGGATTGCTGTCTAGTCTAGGTCACAACATGTGAATTTTCCCACTAAATTTATTGGGTAACTGATGTGTGTATATGTACGTGACATCGATTTCTCGCTAAATTTAGCGGGGAGACTGAGTTTATGAGCGTCGCGTGTCAATTTCCCCAAGGTGTATAAGGTCACGTGACATCACGTGAGGCCACTTTCCACGCTAAATTAAAAAAATAAGAAGAACGGAAGGACGGACGCACACGGGCAAACCTTGGGATTAGGGGTAGAGTTAAAAAGCTTTTCATGCTTTAAAAAAAGCTAAAAGTGAGAGGGGGTGATGGGACTCAAAACCTGATTCACCATTACTAGACATTCGGTAGAGGATCCGATACACTTGAAGAAATCTGTATTTACTTTCCTCCAAAGCACTCGGGACAATCAATGAGCGCGATCTATTTGTTATTATCTAGTCAAGTTGCGGATGAACGTCCCGAAATAAAGTCGAAATGAATTATACATAGGTATACATCCTCGCCGTACTGCCTTCCCCTTGGACAGTAACGAGAAAGCTATTCGCTAATTTGGCTAATATATAGGACAGATTCCGCATCGCGGATTTCCCGTCCAGTTCACACTAAGAGTCAGTCAACGCAAGACCGTGTACACATCATTTTGCAATACGCTCAATGTGTCGTGTTTCAGAGGTTTTTTTTTGCGCTTGTAGTTTTGAGTGGTTTCTCTGTTCTTGTTATTTAGTAATCTTATTGAACTTGGTGTACTTGTTTATAACGTTTATTTTAGCAATGTAAGAGTGCTTCGGACTTTCTGAGGTTGAATATCAACCCTCGATATTCTTGTCATGTGCAAGATCTGAGGAACCTATTATAACATTTGGCGTCTCGCAAAAACACAGCTTCATTTCGTGAAATTTTAAAATTCTGTTCTTCAGTGACGTAAGAACATATAAATATTCTCGAATAAATCATGGACGGTTTCAAAAGTATGGCTTTACAAACCGTCCGTATTTTTTTTTCAGATATATTTACAATGTACCTATGGGATACAGACAAGCACATTTCAACCGTTTCTCGAAATGAAGCTTAGTATTTGTGCGAGACGCAAAGCGTGTTACTAGCTTTCATTCCTTACCCAAACGTCAAGAACAGTTTCCCAGTTTTTCTGATATTGACAGTTTTGAAATCCACGCTTTCGAAACTGTAACACGCTTTGAAAAATAGCGAAGTGCCGCGCTTTGTTTGAGGCGCTTGAAACACTTGTATATCAGTCATGCTCCACAATTATGCAACGACGGCGTTCGGTATATGCAGTAGTTAAGCCTGTTAGTTCCAAATTGATTTTATGATATGCTCCAGTCATTATAATATTGCAACAAATGACAGTTGAAGAGGCAATGGTAACTGAAGGAACTAAACGTTTAATGGGGCTAACTTGTGCCCAAAACAAAAATGAAACAGAAGATAACAGTAGAGCGTCGCGGGCGTTGATGACGGCTTAAGAGCAGGAGCGTACACTGGGGCGAAACTGCCTTTAGCTCGCCACGCGAAGCCCCTTATGTACTGCACGCGTGGGCTTCGCGAATAATCGGCGTTGAAGGTTCGACACATAGAACATTCGGACCTAAAATTAATAGCAATGTTCTAGAATTCACCAGAATATTAAACTGAAAGAATAAATAAAAAGACAATTAACTCCCAGGAATCAAACCCTGGCTCTTCGCGTGGGAGGCAAGCACAATAACCGTTAGTCCACAGCCGTGATGCCTACTTTGCCAGCTGCGCGCGCGGCAATATTATACAGTGAACGAGCATCCGCATTCACTGAACACGTAAATTTTTTTTTGTTTAATTCGAACTTTTTTTAATCAATTTACTTTATATATTGAAATGCACCTTGAAATGAAAGAACAAAATTCTACTGTTGTCAGGATGTGCATTAAAAAAAAATAGCGCGTGGTATTGGCGTGTACTCTAGCGCTTATCGAAAAGGATGCAAATTACCAACTATAGAGCTCATACCATTCCGATGGCGCCTATACATCCACTTGACATTACTGGATTAACACGTGTGCGGAAAACATTTCATGCCGGAGAAAGTCCGTGGGTTCTGAAAATGTCTATTTTCCCTCTCCACATTCCTAATTACCATTTTATACGCGCAGCAAATGTATCCGGCGAGTAGAGTCGCCCACGCTAAAAATTATTAATTTATCTAGTAGAACGGGACAAAATACCTTACGCCTGCGTTACTGTTGGTGATTAGTCTCTTTTCGCAGACTCGGAACGAGACGCAAAACGACCCAATGTTTGTCGTAAGCCGATTGAAGCGCCACCTTGTTTTGCAATTCGCGGTGAGTCTTCGCAACGGCAGTTGAGAGACAAGCCGCAGTGTGCTAGAGTGGGCACCGACAGTTTACTTGATTCACTTCCTTTCACTCGATTGGAATGACACATCACCTGAGCAAACACGGACATTATAGTACACTTTTTTTTCATATTTTCTAAACTAGAAGAGCTACCGCTAGAAATGAATCTTCTCGCAGCACATTTCGCACATAGTGCATTTTGCTTATTGGTGAACCACGGTGGCGTTCGCAGAATTATTTTTCTTTTTTACAGCAAAGCTGTTAAGGGCTAGTTTCCCTAGGATCGTGTCCATCGGCAAACAAATGATGACACAGAACTCTGGAAAGCTACCGCCATCTTTCCGGTTGTCTGGTTGCCGCCGTCGTTCATAGATGGCGGAAACCTTTCGAGTCTTTCCACTCTGGCTGGCCGACTCGCGGCCGGCCATTACTTCATTCCCATCATAGCACAGCTTCGCTGGTCTTCCTTCTTCACCAAAGCGGAGAGGCCAAAAGTTTTTTGTTTTTTTTTTTAGAGAGGAGGAGGGGGGGGGGGGGGCTAGGTTGCGTCACTGGTGAGCCGCGGTTGCCGACGACAAGTTCTGATTGTTTTTCGAGCGCAGCTCTTAGGTGCTGGTTCCCGTGTTTCAACGCGTCGCCATCGCCGTTGTAACCGCGCGCTTTGCATTATAGGACGTCACAGATCTATGCATCAATCCAGTTCCCCGCTAAATTTACAGAAGAAACAAAATTGGTGTGTAGATTTGTGACGACCCATAATGCAACACTGCGCATTTAGTTTCCTCGCCAAATTTAGCGGTAAAACTGACGTCACATGACCTCAACACCGATTCAATTTTCCCGCTAAATTTAGCGGTAGAACTCTCGTCAGATGAACTCAACACCAATTCAGTTTCCCCGCTACGTTTAGCGGGGAATTGATTTGGTTTTTTCGGCTACGTGACGTTAATTTTCCCGCTAAATCTAGAGAAAAAGTGAATTCGTTCCTTGGTGACGTGACACGAAGTCATGTGACGTAATATTAGCGAGGAAACTAAATTGGTGTTGAGGTCTCGTGGCGTAAATTTTTCTGCTAAATTTAGCGGGGAAACTTTGGGAGCAGGAAGGTAATGGTGGAGGAGGAGGAGGGGAGGGGGATGGGAGGAGGAAGAGGGGAGGAGGGGACGATCAGGACCCTCGCTCCTCTTTCCCTCCTTGTCCTCCATAACCTCCCCTCCTCCTTCTCCATACCCTCCCCTCCTTCTTTGTGCTCTCCCCTTTTCCTCCTGCGTACCCTCCCTTCACGGTATGTCGCAAAACCAAATACCTCAAGAGTTGCGCTCTAATTTCGCATTACAGGGACTCCTAAACGTCTTCCAATCTTTTCTTTTTTTTTTTTTTTTTTTTTGCCCCGGTCAAGAGCGTTTTAACGCCCGCTGTGTGTATACTAACTTCTCACAAGCGTTCTCCGCGAGAGTGTGTATTCGCCTTTTCGCAAATGACGGTACCACGCTCAATAAGTGCGGCTGTCGGTCTGCGGCGAGGTATAGACATTTGCCAAAAGAGCTCTCTGGCCGCCGCCATTTTGCGAATCGAGCGACCCCTATCAGCCAGAAAGTTTCTGCCACCCGTCTGAGCTGTGGAAGCCCGGTTAGCGTGGCTCCCCGCCGGCATTGTGCATTGGGAGTTCACCGGTTTTTCTTAGAAGTTTCTACTTTATTTGCCTGTTTACGATGCTTACCCTTTGTGTGTTATCTTCCGCTGTGAGAACCAGGGAATACCAGGGCTCGTAGACTGATCGGCCTTCTCTCAAAACGAACGAAGAGAGGGAACGTCAAGCAGCGCACGACACAGGCAGTTTAACATTCTCGAAGGATTATTTCCGTTGAGATTATCTCCAAAAAGCCTTCCCGACTATATTCCGGGTCTTAGCTAAAATAGCTGATATAGGGTCGGGTCCGGGGTGTGGGGACGGAATAGACACGTCCGTTCATTTGCTTTGAAGCTGTGCAAAAAGCAGCTCTCTTCTACATGTGCCCCAAAACATGCCGGATTGCGTCCGATCGTCATGAAGTTACTATCGTCCACACTGTATATTGGATATGCTGTGTTGTTGGAAACCTTTCTCAAATCCTGTTCGGATAACACAGGACCGTGGGGTACGTACAGTATTTGTTGTTCGATTGATGAGGCTCTTTAAATTTTATCTTGTGGGCGGAGAATATCCATGCAATTCGGATACCTTGGGTGGTCAAATATTTTCGACGGTTAAGACCTTTGAAGATACACAATGATGAGCGTATGGTGCAGTAAAAAGATCAAGATACTATCAAACAGACATTCCAGTTGCATTTCTTCTTTCGCGCACGGACTTACCAAAACAACTTTAATTTATTTTTTATTGTTTTGTCTCAAAAATAGTACAACGCATTCTTAAAAGTTTCGAGAAATTCTATTCGCCATAGAACACAAAATAAAAAAGAAAACGCGGCAATTTAGCCTCCCCCAGCGTCCGGAAGTGCGTCTACGCAGGCTGCCACAGCCAACTGACTAGAAAACCCACTGTTCAGCGCATTCGGGCAACACTGACGTACCCTCCCAGGGTCGCGCGCTGTAAATTGCTTAATTCGACACTGCCGCTGGAAAGGTCTGTAGGCTGGGAAAAAGTGGAGCTCTATATTGGAGTTGGGCACTCACGCCAACTAATTTAGTCACGTGGGTGCAACTTGAATGGCCCCTTTGACGGATGTTTTTCTTCCGTTCGAGGGTCTTGGTCTCTGCTCGCGAGCTTTACACACGCTTTGCTCCACATGTAGACTCTAACATGTGTCGGTACACTTGAAATCGGCGAACCAACCCGAATTCCTAGGTCGAGAGCAAACTCCACGCGTGAAGATCGCGAACTGATTTGTGGCATACCAAAAAGGCTTCAACACCCTTCCAGAACAGATACAAGCACATAAAGACGGGCAAATACTACGCCTCTCAAACTCCTACAAGGGCCGAATAAGTTTACAGAAGCTCGACATCAACACGGACCCACTTCCATCGATTCCCATGCTTTCTCCACAAAAACAAAAGCCACAACCCAAATGTTAGAGTGGAACCACTACCAAACAGCATGCACCCCGACAATAACTCCGAGAGACGGAAGCTTCGTGCCGAAGCCTTCGGAACATTAATACAACACCTATGGGAGGCAGAACACGATACGTGCTTACGGACGCCAGTCACCAAGTCACGCACGGTGGAATCACCTTCGTCAACAGATACACTAATATGCATCATTCCGAAACCTTCACAACCCTCCCCCCCCCCCCCCCCCCCCCCACCGGTTTGATGATCTGGAGGAATACGTCATCGCCAAACCATGGAGCATGCAAATCAACGATTTAACCCCCCCCCCCCTCCCACGTTCATATTCACGAACACGCTGTGTACCCTACGAAATTATACGAACAATACCTTGAACCCCGTCACAGCTAACCCCGTATGTCAAGTAAATGTCCGGCACCCTTACGAGAAATTCCACCTTGTATGAGCACCTGGCCACCAAGGCGTGGAAGGAAATGAAAGAGTTCATTGTTTACTTCGCGAAAAACCGCCCCCGACACGTCTTGGCCGACTGTCTACTCGGCAGGGACAGCAAGAACATTGACCGAGCCCTGCGGAAGCCGAGGCTGTAAGAACAACGGCGAGAGTGGACCATGTACCCCCACCCTCCAAAGACCATTTCAAGAGAGCAAGCCGCCCTCGTGAGGCAAGCCCAGACCAATGAATTACCATCAAACCCCGACTTCCACCACATTTACATACGTCTCAATTCCGCAACCTGCCCAAGTGCTACGATTACCCCTCAGGACCTCAAACCTACTAGCCCAGTAACCAATCCACGCTTCCGCCATCTCTCTCCTACATCCTATCCTGGTAAGAATGGCTGCATTCACCTCCATGCAGCGACGTACCCACCGCACTCCAGGTACTCGTCAACCACTCCGTCTCCTCGCAGATCGATCCATGGGGCTGGACCGGACAGGCCGTTTTGACAAAGACGTAATCCTTTTATAGAGTAAAGTTCGTTCTCTATTAATTTCAAGTCCAATCTTTCTTATGGTTTGTCCCTATATGACAAGAATCAAAGTTTTGCGCACACGAAAAACATTGAGATATATTTTCTAAAAAGCCTAGATGGTACACGCACCTAAAAAATAGACCACAAAACAATTTTGAGGAACATTTACGCCACCAGACGCAATTCAGGAGGAGAATGTGGAGGTCGCAGCCCGCCAAGCCCCACCCTGTGTTTTCGCCATGCTTACATCTCTCATTGTCTGGAGAGATGACTGTCGTGTGAATTGTTGATTATAAAATTGTTTCTCCGTGTAACTACAGTATTTTAATCGACAATTTTTTTATCGTGGAGAATCAAATAATTAGGATTGAGTCACTGTTGTTTCCAAACTCTATACCAAGATTGCCTTTTCCACTTTGCTTTAAGACGACAACAAACATCACTACCGGTGTTCGTGGCAGGTTCATTGAGTGTAGCAGAGAAGACAATAAGGACATTACAGTAATGAAATTTCTGTAACCAAATTAGTATTTATTGTCATGAGGAAGTTGAATAATTTATTTTCTATGCTGGCAATTAAGTAGTGCAATCGATTACTTTCAGGAAGTAATTTTGATGAAATTACTCATTACTTTAACAATTACTTTTTTTCCGCAGCCTATCTGAAAACAAAATTTGTGACGCAGGAGTTAAGAGTGAGACAAACACACAAAGATAGGGTCGAAAGGCAAAGTGGATGAAGAAAAGCTTTCGAGTGAAGACATACCTGGAAGGCCACGGTTCACGAAACTACGGTCAAGACGGATTCATAGTGAAAAGTAAATGGAGACAGTTCCAGGCTAAAAATATGGACGGCATGTCGCTACGATGATCAACATATTTTAAAACCTGCGACGACGAGTCAGGAGTTAATCCTAAATATTTTCCCAAGGATCCAGAACTCCTCCTAAGTTGACTTGTCCTTCGTAGTTATTTTGTTTTCCATGATTCGTTTGCCTTTACCCTGAAAGTGCGGTGGAACTTGAGCGCTTGTTAAAGCAGACGTGCGTCGATCTTTCGCCACTTGATCACGCTCCCATCGGTAACCACGCGCAGAGAGCGAAGTGAAATGATGAAAGTGGGGCTGTTGACTTGTCCGCCGAGCGCGTGGCTGCCACCGCACGATTAGTTTAGGGGTGAACGGAATATAATCGGAAGCGGTAAAACGCGAGCAAAGTAGGCTCACCCTGGGGAGTTAAACTGGGAAAATTAAACGGGCAGATATAGCCGCCGGTTTGTTGGGGAAGGACACATTTCAGGAGGCGCGCGCCGCCCCTTTCCGTCTCTGGTGGCGTTTTTTCTCAGAAAACATCAGGCCACATGGCGTGACAACGCGCGATAAATTGCCCTCTCCTGGTGTTATTAAACAATACTCTTCGAGAAGAATGTCCGGGAATGCGTCGACTAGTACCCTTGGGAGAAAACGATACGACTGCGTCCGAGTCAGATGAAATAGGTTTCTAGGCATTTCCTCAACCTTGTGCAAAATGGATTGAGGAACGATGGACCCCGTTCGCCAAAGGTCGCATAAGGGGCAGCTTAGGACATCCCACAAGAGTGGTTACAACTTCATGTAAAAACGAGTTGCCATGGCCCGACAACCGAAGTTGACTACTTCTCCAAAATCAGGAGGATGCAATCAAATCAGCCATTAACCGATTAACTTCACCGTTGTATGAACAGCGAAACCGGTGAGCTATTTGTTTTAGTCACGAGCACGAATTCTTGCATGAAGGATTTTAAAAATAATTTCAATACTTTTCAACAAAAAAATGTAATGTATTCTCACTAATTTTATTCTGCTGTAATTTGTGATGTAACTTAGTTACATTTGCATATTTCTGAGGAAATTAATTAGAAATTTAATTTAATTACTTTCGGAAAGTAATTTTGCCATCTCTTGAGTGAGCTCGTTTAGCTCGTCTATTTTTATGAATGTGAATCGTTTTGTCTCCACGGAGGGGTTTAAAAAAAGATCTCAAACGACGTAGATTGCACCAAACAACTGTTGCAAGTACGTACCTTCGGACCAGACTTGTGTTCGTTACTTGAAAAATGTAATGGATTACAATTACAAATTACCGAGCCTCACATGTAATGGATTACCGTTACAAATTACTTTCGCTGAAAAGTAATGGATTACTTTACTCGTTACGGTACAAATTACTTTCATGTTACTTTTTCCGTACACTTAACCAGGAAACAATATGGATATTTAAAAAAAAATGTTCTGCTACACTACTTTTCATTTATCGTACGCCCCCGTATTATGGTAGTCCTTCTAAAAATAAAATATAGTATTTAAAAGAAAGGGTGTAGGGTGCACTCCGTTCACCTGTATGCTGACAAGGCACCGAAAGCTGCAGCCACACTCGCCATCCCGCTAGCTTACGGCCTCCGGAAATGATACCTGCAATTGTGCAGACAAAGCTAGCTGTGCGCATGTTCAGTAGCAGAGGCTACCTCCGCTACGAGATTCGGAGCTAAAGAAGTGACTTACGAAAGCTTCCTTTTGATTCAAGCGTTTCACCTGTTATTCATAAGAAAAGAAAAACTTGGTTCTAACGTTACAATGCACACCCAATGCAGAATGCAGGTGTCCCAGCTTACCTTGATGTGTTCCCGTAAACTAGAGTTCGTTCTTTTTGCTGATGAAACTGTGTGTGTGTGCGTTTTTTTTTTTTTTTTTTTTTTTTTTTTTTTTTTTTTTTTGGAAAGCAATGTGTGCATTAAAACTCTAGGTTTCCGTTCTCCTTAATGCCCTGAATTCTGAACCTCTCATTAAGGGATGTCCACGGAGACGACGGACACTCAATGACCGAAAACTCAACCAGTCAGTGAAAAATTGGCGGTTACGGGTTATTGATCGTTCATCGGTTCTCACTTTCATACTAATATTTGTGGAGGCCAGGTGAGGGGAGGGCATAGAGAGCGAGAGAAGCGGTGGCCATCGGTCTCACCAGACAATAGAGGATCACGCCACTTTTACGCGTTCTCTCTCTCTCACTCTCTGTTTGTCAGCACTTCTTAGATGGCCTAACCCCCTTTAACTCCCCTTACGTTAAAAGTTGACTGTAAAGTGAGGAGTGGACTCGACCACCAAGCCCTGACAAGTAAACCAAAAAAAGTATCGTCGTACCCACAAAGACGATGCTCTTAGCCTCGCGCCGGGTGCTTTTCAGCCGTGACTTAAAAGCGTGTTAGAACAGAGTAGGGCACACATCAAAGACAAAGAGAATTCGACCCCCTCGCGTGAGGCTACATCTTCTGTTACGCGAGTTGTAAGCCCGCGAATCGAGGCGGTACAGACCCGCATTTGATGTCTGCAGTGTACAGGTGGTGGGAGACGTCGAAGAAGTTGGAAAGGATGAAACGGTGCAAACGTCAAGCACAGATAAACACCAAGAAATTTCTCCTGTTCGGGAGAAGAAGAAAAACACGATGGAAGGCGGCGGAGAGTCTTCTCGGCATTGTCTTTCTTGACCTTTGTCTTTCGTATATTTGTACATGACTTGAACGTTTTTCAAGTTGTTCTAGTGACCGGTCATACAAAAAATCGTGTTTTCTTTTCGGCTGTTCTCCCCTTCCTGATGCTTTCAGTTTTGCTGAACTTGCTCTCTTTTTGCTCCTGAATGTTCTGCTCGTATTGCTTCAGTTACTGCATTTTGCTCATATTTTTAAAAAGTGATCCATTACCAATATTTACTAACGAATTTGCGTTATAAAATACTTCCAAGAAAAAGTAACGTGGCAATTACAAAATTACTTAAAAAATTAACGGATTACAAGTAATCCGTTACTTGTAACGGATTACTTCCTAAGTCTGCTTCGGACTTAATTAAGCATTGTGCTGGGGCTTGTTCTCGTAGCGGAAATAAATTATATCATCAACACCCAATGATACAACGTCGCACGATCCTGGGATGTGTTTCATTTTATACCCCATGGTGAGCTGATGTCGGTCGTGGAGGAATGCATCCGAACCAGGGGATTCGTTGCCTTCAGTAGCTTTTCAGAGATTTCAAGCGACTCGTTCCTGGAGTTGGTGCATTTGGAACTCGAGCCGACCCACGTTGCCTACGAGCACACTTGAACACGTTTCTTGGAAAATGGAATGGATTACAACTACAAAATGCCAAGCCTCAAATGTAATAGATTTCCGTTACAAATTACTTTCGCTTAAAGTTGCGGGTTACTTTACTCGTTACGTTACAAATTACGTTCACGTTGCTTTTCCCATACAGTTATCAAGAAACCAATAGAAACAATTTTGATGTTTTCAAAAAATATTATTCAACACTACTTTTTATTTCTCATATGCCCGCATTATAATAGTGCTTGTAACAATAAAATATTGCATTTAAAAGAAAATATTTAGGTGCACCCCGTTCACATGTAAGCTGGCAAGACAGCGAAAGCTATCACCACACCCGCCATCCCGCCAGATTGCGGCGACCGGAAATGATCCCTGGAATTTTGCAGACAAAGTTAGCGGTGCGCATGCTCAGTAGCAGCGTTTCGCTACCTTCCCTAGGAGATTCAGAGGTAAGAAACAATCTACGAAACCTCCCTTTTGAAACGGGCCTTCAAACGTGAGAGCTGCGCCCACGCTTGAACGGCACGTTGAAGTATCGTGCCTGTACCTTTGACGCACTGCCTGATTTTGCATGGACGGAGTATAGTTGCATGCAGTACTCAAGAATGTATGGTCCCGAACGCTCCTTTTTGAGATTTGGTTGAGCGGGTAGTCGCACAGTCATATTGCTCAAGTTTCTTAATATATTTGTAGCGGCACGCTACAGCGAGTAAAGAAGACGAAGAACACCAGCTCGAGAAAAACACCATCACTTGCACGCGGGGGCTCGAGATGACAAGGCGAAGGGCTACGCAGTCCGCGTTCCACGATCTTCAGATTTTGACTCTTTTGTAAATAATGTAAATATACGATTCGTTAGCAAATGAGAATATCCTTCTTGCTACAAACTGGTGACCCGAGACTCGGAACAAGCCCTCCTACCCGACTAGTGGCTTCTATCAACCAGTGAGTTTGTCTTGGAACATCTGCGCTCCTTTGGAACGATGAGCGTCACTCAAGCTTCCGCGTCGTCGGGCGACCTAACAACGCTTGCTGTCGCTGCGGTCAACTTCAAGTTACCGGAATTCTGGGCTGCCGATTCGGAACTCTGGTTCCTCACGATTGAATCGACCTTCCGAAAGAACAAGATAACATCGTCCTTGACGAAGTTCGACCACGTCATTTCCGCTCTGCCGCAGTCATCGGCAGTTGTCGTTCGGGACATCCTTCGCGCTCCACCAGAAGACCAGCCCTGTGAATACTTGAAGAGTGAACTCATCCGACGAACAACAGAGTCGGAACACCGCAGGCTGCAGCAACTCCTGACGGCAGAAGAACTAGGTGACAGGAAGCCGACAGAGCTGCTACGACGCATGGAACAGCTTCTAGGAGATAAAGCACCGAACATGGAGACAACAATTCTCCGAGAGCTTTTTCTCCAGAGGCTACCACAACCAGTCCGCATGATACTAAGCACATCGACCAACGACTCCACCGCCACGTTGGCTCGGATGGCCGACCAAATCATGGACGCGGGCTTTCCATCCATCTCCGCTGTGCAAACACATGACACTACACTCCACGCCGCACGACCATCGCCGGCCGTGGAGGACAAGATTGCCCAGCTGCTGTCTTCCAACTCTCGGATGGAAGCCAGGATGGATCAACTCACGCGAGAGCTCAAGGACCTCCGCATGCGTCACTCCCGATCCTCGAGCGCGAGTCGACGAACCAACGAAGAACGCCGCCGAAGCAAGTCTCCTGCAAAACACCAGGTCTGCTGGTACCACTACCGTCACGGAAATGATGCCAAGAAGTGCCAACCTCCGTGTACTTTCACGGGAAACGGCAAGGCCGCACACTAGAGGCGGATGGTGTAGCCGGCCTGGAGTCCAACCGTCTTTTCTACGTAACCGACCAAACCACCAAGGTCCAGTACCTAGTAGACACGGGAGCCGAGATTTGCGTCGTTCCACCTACGCTGGAAGATCGACGGCATCGACAAGACACCCCGCCACTACATGCAGTGAATGGTTCACCAATTAAGACGTACGGACAAAAGTCAATCACTCTCGACATCGGCCTCAGACGGACGTTTCGGTGGGTTTTCTTAATCGCCGACGTTCTTCAACCCATCATAGGAGCCGACTTTCTCCGGCATTTTGCGCTCATGGTGGATGTAAAGCGAAGACTGCTTCACGACATTGAGACTCGCCTCACCGTGCAGGGAATATCTGCGAAGGGAGTCCAAAAGGCGCCCAGCCTCCCCCAAGTGGAGCCCACCTCCCAATGGACGGACATCCTCGACGAATTCCCCGACGTGTTTCGTCCAACTTCAAGAGACCTACCGGTGAAACACACCGTGACCCACCATATCGAGACGAAGGGACCTCCGGTGTTTGCTCGACCTAGACGCCTAGCTCCAGATCGCCTGCGGATAGCGAAGCAAGAATTTGAGCACATGCTCGAGCTTGGCTACGTCCGGCTTTCTTCGAGCTCCTGGTCATCGGCCCTCCACATGGCCCCAAAGAAGAGCGGCGACTGGCGTCCATGCGGAGATTACAGAGCCCTCAACCAGAGCACGGTCCCCGATCGCTATCCAATTCCCCACATACAGGATTTCACCGGCGCCTTGCATGGAGCAACCATCTTCAGTAAGGTGGACCTCGTGAAAGCGTACCACCAAATTCCTGTGGAACCGGCCGACGTTCCGAAAACCGCCATAATAACCCCATTCGGCATGTTCGAGTACTTGCGGATGCCGTTTGGTCTCCGCAATGCGGCCCAGACCTTCCAAAGGTTCATCGACCAAGTCCTACGCGGCCTGACCTTTACTTTCGCATACATGGACGACATCCTCATTTTCAGCAACCCGAAAGACCACGTAGACCACCTACGTCAGCTCTTCTCTCGCCTTGAAAACTATGGATTGATCGTCAACCCTGCAAAGTGCACATTCGGCGTCGAGGGCCTGGATTTCCTGGGCCATCGCGTCGACAGTCACGGCATACGGCCGCTGCCACAGCGAGTAGAAGCCATCCGCGAGTTCCCGCAACCTCCTACAACAAAGAAACTCCGCGAGTTTCTCGGGCTCGTGAACTTCTACAGGCACTTTGTTCCTCAGTGTGCTACGATCCTCCAGCCCCTGCATGACCTTTTGCAAGGAAAACCAAACAAGAACGCCGTTCTGACTTGGACACCAACTGCTGACGGAGCGTTTTCCGCCATCAAGGAGGAACTTGCAAAAGCTACACTGCTGACCCATCCAAAAGCTGGAGCGCCAACATCAGTCATGGTAGACGCCTCTAACTCCGCCGTCGGAGCTGTCCTCCAGCAGAACATCAACGGAACATGGAAGCCATTGGCATTCTTCTCGAAGAAGCTGTCAACCACTGAGTGCCGCTACAGTACTTTCGGAAGGGAACTACTCGGAGTCTACCTTGCCATCAGACACTTCCGCTACTACCTCGAGGGACGAACATTTTTTGTGATGACTGATCACAAGCCGCTGACGTATGCTTTAACATCTAGCAGTGAAACGCACACGCCAAGAGAGATACGGCAAATGGCTTACGTCATGGAGTTCACGACGGACATCCGCTTTGTACCAGGCAAAGACAACTCCGTAGCAGACGCACTCTCTCGAATTGGTGTGAACACGTGCTCTACCGAACGGAACGCTGTCGACTACGAAGAACTAGCAGCAGCGCAGAGCACGGATACAACACTACCACATTTGCGGGGAACAACGTCACTGAACCTACAAGACATAAAGATTCCGGAATGCAAAGCAACATTGGTCTGCGATGTGTCGACAGGACAACCAAGACCATATGTCCCCGAGAAGTTCCGGAAGCCTATTTTTGAAGCAATCCACTCACTTTCACACCCAGGAATTCGAGCCACACAACATCTCATAACTGCTCGATTCATATGGCCTAAGATCAACGCCGACATCCGCAATTGGACACGCACGTGCGTGCAATGCCAGCGCGCGAAAGTGGGTCGGCACACGACTACACCGCTCGGCAAGTTTTCACCTCCCGATGGTCGTTTCAGCAACATCCACCTCGACATAGTGGGACCACTCCCGCCAGCCGACGATTGCCGGTACATTTTGACCTGCATCGACCGCTTCACGAGGTGGCCTGAAGCAACACCGATCAAATCGATAGCAGCAGAAGCTGTAGCACGGGCCTTCGTCAGCATGTGGGTCAGCCGTTTTGGAACACCAACCACCATCACAACAGACCGAGGGAGACAATTCGAGTCTACACTGTTCCAGAACCTCTCGCGGATCCTAGGTACAAAGCATATCCACACTACATCCTATCACCCCATCTCCAACGGAATGGTGGAACGGTTTCACAGACAGCTAAAGGCCAGTTTGAAGACGAAAGGTACAGCCGCGCCTTGGACGGAAACTCTACCACTCGTCATGCTTGGAATACGCACGTCCCTAAAAAGTGACCTGGGATGCAGTACAGCAGAAATGGTGTACGGCACGCCTCTACGCATCCCTGGTGAGTTTCTAACACCTACCACCAACACCGAAACCACCACAGCAGAGGACTACGCAAGCCGTCTACGTTCCTCATTCGAGAAACTACGACCTGTGCCCACACGACAGCGGAACTCTCGCAAGGTGTTCCTCAGCCCGGAACTGTCACGCTGCACACACGTGTTCATACGCACAGACGCCGTGAAGCGACCGCTGCAGAACCCATATGAAGGACCATTTAAAGTTCTAAAACGCGGCGACAAGTACTTCACCGTGCTCGTGAAAGGACGTGAAGATCCAATTTCACTCGACAGGATAAAACCAGCTCATCTCGAGCAACCCCAAGCACACACAACTCCAACCCTAGTACGACGCGTACACTTCAAAGGAGCACCTGATCGCTCGTCTCCTCCACCTCCTCGCTAGGGGGGGAGTACCTGTAGCGGCACGCTACAGCGAGTAAAGGAGACGAAGAACACCAGCTCGAGAAAAACACCATCACTTGCACGCGGGGGCTCGAGATGACAAGGCGAAGGGCTACGCAGTCCGCGTTCCACGATCTTCAGATTTTGACTCTTTTGTAAATAATGTAAATATACGATTCGTTAGCAAATGAGAATATCCTTCTTGCTACATATTCATTGTGTTTAGAGGTAACGACTAATTAAAGTAATCCCTTACCATTATTTCTAATGAAATTACATCAGAAATTACTGCCGTAGAAAAGTAATATGGCAATTGCAAAATTATTTGAAAAAGTAACAAATTACAAATAATCTGTTACTTCCCAAGTCTACTTACCAGGGTGATTGATACCTTTTGTCCAAAAAGTAGAATTTGAATTTGGTCTAGCGTGCCCCCGGTGCTTAGTGATATTTATTTGACGAAGTATGATAGAGCCATCTTTAGAAGACCGGATGAACGCATTTTGAGAGTTCAAAGATATATCGATGATTATCTTATTTTCCTTGGAACTAACCATGTCTGTGACTGTGTTCAAGAAATTAAGGAGATTTTCTACATTTTTACGGAGTGTTCCCATGGCCCAAGCTCCCAACCGAAGGGGCTTTGATATTTTTGGACATTACTCTACCCCTTGAAATATCACGTGTGCTGGTCGTGTGATTCCAGATCGAAGAAAGGTTTACTTTCCCATAATTCGGCCCCCTCAAAATTTGTGAAAAGGGCCATTGCTGGGTCGTGCCTTCAGGAGTTTCCGCTGAAGTCTTGTCGTCATATTGTGCGGTTTAAGTTTTGTGTCTCAGGTCTTAGGCACGCTTCTGTGGGCTTCTCTTCGGGACTTGTTATGGGTGTTGCTAAGACCCTTCTGTGAATGTTTAGTAGACCTACAGAAAAAAATTAAAGCCGTTTACAACTCTATGTAACGCCGAATGAGAGCGCAGCTCTTGAGGAGGAGGAGGGAAAGGTACTGAGGGGAAGGTATACCCTCCTCCGTTTTCCTCCCCTCCTCATCCTGTGTGCTATTCCTTCGTCCGAACGGCGTCGCCGTCGCCTCATGAGAGTCACGTGACCTCACGGAGGTCATGTGACGTCACCGGGGTCACGTGACCTCACAGGAGTCACGCGACCCTTGTGAGGTCACGTCACGATGACGAGGACGTCACCGTCATCGTGATGACGCCATCAATGATGTCACCAGCGACGTCACGTGTGGCGTCATCGATATGGCGTCACCGTCATCGTCCCTGATGACGTCATCAGTGACGTCCCTCATTACGTCATCATCACTGGTCACGTCAACAGTGACAATGACGATGACGATGCGGATGCCGATGACGTCATCAGTGACGTCACGCGTCCCACAATGCACCGCGCGGTTACGCCGACGGCGACGGCGCTCAAGCCGGAAACGGGCGCCTAAGAGCTGCGCTCTAAAACAAACGGTAACCTACAGACCTGCTCTACTATTGTATGTCAATGCCTTGTCCCACCAAATCAAGCGCGTAGCCAATGCAGGGCGCAAGTTCGTCTGCTCTTTGCACAGGGGTTGCGATGATGTCAGAACGCCGAACTCTTATTGGCCGAATAAAAATGAAAGACGTTTATAAATCTCTGTAATGCGAAACTAGAGCGCAGCTCTTGAGGGGAAGGAGGGGAGGGTACGAAGGAGAGGTTATGTCCTTCCTCCTCCGTAGACTCCCCTCCTCCTCCCATCCTTCTCCTCTCCTCCACTTCTCCTTTACTTTGCATATTCCTCTTTTCCCCCTCTTCCTTCCCTCCTCCTCCTTCTCTTCTTGTCTCCTTCTCCCGCTGATTTTGTTCATGAGTGACATGACACGAAGTCATGTGACGCCATTCTCCCTCAAAACCTAGCAGGGAAAGTGAATTGGTGAGGAGGTCACGCGATGTCAATCTCTCGGCTAAATTTAAGGGTTGAATTGACGCCACGTGATCCCCACAGCAATTCAGCTTCCCCACTAAATTTAGCAAGGAAAATGACGTCCCATGACGTTGTGTCACGTCACTCGTGAACAAATTCAGCGGCAGGAGGAAAGGAGGACAAGAAGAGAGGAGGAGGGGAGGAGGAGACGGAATGGAGGAGGAGGGGAGAGGAGGACGGTAGAAGGGGCAGGGGGGTGTACGGAGGAGGAGGGGCACACATTCTCCTTTGTACCCTCCCCCCCTCCTTCTCAAGAGCTGAGCCAAGAAAAGTGAAAGACGGTTACGAATCTCTGTAACGCGAAACTATAATTTCGCGTTACAGAGATTCGTAACCTTCTTTCATTTTTCTTACCTTCCCCCCTCTCCCCCCCCCCCTCCCCCGTTACCGTGTTTATTTCTATTTTTGCACAGCAATAAACTTTCCTTTGTAAGTCAGGGCCCTGTTTGTCTGTTTTCTCTCCCAGGCCCTCCGTCTTTATGTGTTGTTCCCACCAAACAAGTCAGCTATTTTGCTCGATCTGGCCTGATTAGTTCATTTGCGCCTTTTGATGCTGAACAGAGATGTTGCTTCTCGTAAAAGCTGCTCCGCTGCTCCTTGAGTTGTGCAACCGTCATGATTGTGACCATGGTCCCAATACCGAGTACACAATTAAGAATTTGCGAGAAATTTGGCTGGAGGCAATCGGGCGTTCGCCTCGCGTCAAGGTTGTTCGGTATATTCCAGTCATTTCACTTCAAAGCCTATAGACGGAGACAAGTTAGGAGCTCAGGGCAAGCTCCTTCCACCTCTTTCCACGTGACCAGGGAAAACACTGGAGAGGAGGCCACCTCCTCTCCAGCATTTGCTCTGCTAAAGGGGAAAGGGGTTGAGAGGAGTTTACTGTGAACTCCTAACCTGTCATCGACCGTATTAGCTCTCAAGTTTTGCAGTGCACCTGGCCTGCCAAAGCGAATACTTTTAGGTCGCGTTATCACTGTGCGTCATGACGCTCACCCACCTTGCATGCGGATGCCATGCGAAGGAAAAAAAAGTGTTGAAAAGACTACATATTTATTTTGTTGACTATTTTACTCCTCTCGGTCGGTTTATACCGCACATGGACAGACGCTGACACATGCTTGTATTGGGCCTGACTCGGGCTTGATTGAACGCTAGAACCTCGCTTTCATTGTCGCGTCGTGCGAGTGTTGCAGGATATCTAAAGTCCTGTCCAAACAGGGATCGTGGGGCGCCATGACTTCGAGTCAGAAAACCCCTGAAAAAAAAAATATATATATATATTTAAAAAAAAAAAAAAAACAGACTGGTTGGGACACGCGTGTCGGAAACTCAATGTTACGCGAAAAAAAAAAATGTTCTTTAGAGCAATATTGATGGCGCAAGATTTATTTTAAGTTCTGCGCGCAAAGTCTATGACGGCACGCAATGGTAATACACTCCTTCCACCTTATCGATATGGTCGTAAACTCTCTCCTCCTCAACGTGACGGCCCAAGCCGAGCCACCTCTCCAACACTCCTCCACGCGCCCGAAATGATGAGAGAAAACAAGTGAAAAGGAGTTGACTACCGACTAAATGGCGTCTCGCGCCGTCAATATTGCTCTAATTTTTTTTTTTCCGTAAAATTAGTTTTTTGGCGCACGTGTCCCATCCAGACTGTTTAAAGAACTTTTTTTTTTTTTTTAGGGGTCTTTTAAGTCGTGAGGAAATCTGCCTCCGTCCGTGTTTTTGTTGTTGTTGTTGTTGTTGTTGTTGTTTTCACAAGGAAAGCTTTTTTCTCTTTTTCTTTTTTTTTTCTTTTTTTTTTCTTTTTTTTTCGCTCGTGTCTTCAACTGGGACCTTGAGCATTCCCATCACGTGTATCCGGACAGCCACTCGCAAGCTCTGATGGCTGTCGGGCGATCGCCCAAGGCCTCCGCTTCTCTTCAGGTGCCGAAAACGGGAAAGGGAAGGGCTGAGTTAGGAATCTTAGGCAAATAGATCCGAGCTACTTCGGCGGGTAGTGTCATGTGAAACACAGATACAGCGACGCTGGACGCAGGTAGGTTTTCGAACGCAAAGGTACAACACCCTGACCGTGGAGTAAGGTCGGGTAAATTTTGGAACACGTTCAAGGATACGAGTAAGGTGCCTGAAGCGCGTCTCCGACTTGAGTGGTTAGAGTCCTATACTGCCCATACATTAAAAGTGGTCCCAAAGCGGCAACAAATAACGTCACAGTAGCGAATGTGTCATGCTGTTGCAGGTCGCGATCCTGGCGGTTGGCCGTAGAAATACTGGAGGAAAGCACGAGCGAACGCGAGTGTCGCAGTCGTCATGGCGTCTTAACTTCTGGCTGCTGCAGCTTCCGTGGACTGCCACGTTGGAGAGCGACCTGCAGCCGGGAATACGGTCCATTCGTCACATGCGCACTCGTCACAGGACGATTGGTCACAGGACGATTCGTCACACAGGAACATTCGTCATAGGATGACTCGTCACGCGGCACCCCGGTCCTACAATAGTTCGTCCCCCCCAAAATGTATTGTTCAATTTGGTTCGGGCGGACAACGTGCCTCACCTCATATCTTAGTATGTCCTTGGCTTCTGAAAGGCGAAGAATTAGTAACAAACGTTTTAGCTTCTGGTTCGGTCCCGAATATTTAATGTTGATTTGGCCTGACAAAGTGGGTCACCTCTTCTCTTAGCACGTCTTTCGCTTTTCAAGGTCGAAGAATTTGTAGCAGACGTTTTAACTTCTGGGTTCGTCCCAAACGGTGAATGGGGAGGCCATATAGACCTTTTCTGCAAGTGCGCCGCCATCTTGAATTGAAGTCACTTCCAGTATGGGCGAAAACATTGTTTTGCCTTTGCCATGCTAATAGAAGGCATATAGGATAAGCGTAACCGTCACACTTCCTCGTTTTGCCTCCCCTTAATTTTTTTACTATTTGCAGGTTGAAACGTTGGGTTCCCGGACATTTCATCGAACGCCGTTTCGTCGAACGCCGTTTCATCAAAAAAAATGACGTTTCATCGAACGCCGTTTCATCGAATCGCTAACGGCCGTTTCATCGAATGTCGTTTATATAAAAAGTGTGAAAGATGGTCTTTCATGCACGGATCGCGTGCATTTTCGTGTCATTACCGATTTCATCGTCAGGTTTTTTAATGTCCAAACTTGTAGCTGTTACAATTTATTTTTATGCAAGTAACCCATGAGGATATTTGTACCAATTTTTATGTTTGTTTCGCATATTGTGCTTATCTGTTCGCTCCCTCTGTATTACCCGATGGGCCTTGAGGGTATTGTAACAAATAAATAAAAAGTCGCACTCCCGGTAAGAGCGCACTCCAACTCATGAAGGCCAGAAGGCGACTTAGGTTTTGCGCAGGCGCAACAACTTTAACGATGTGAGCCTCCTAGCTTCTCATATCTTTCTATTGATACTGCCCGAAGCTTGCAGTAGCTAAAGCTGAGGTGCTATTTATGAAACTACAACGAAACATTGTTTTTTTTAGTTTTACGACTCAATGGAAGTCGAAAGTAAGTACGTCTCTTCAAATTTTATTTGAAAACTTTCGGGGGTTCATGTGTTCGTGCGACAGCCTTTCACAGTTTCAAATGATGAGTAATTGCTCTCAAAGAGTCCCCCACAGCCATCGGTTCTCATAAAAAAGGTGGACCTTCTCATTTGTTGCCGCTATGGCTATCTTCTGGCGAGGAGGCTCTTGGGAACTCAGCATCGCCTCCAGCTTGTCTTCCGTCATTTGATGTTCTGTGGCGATGCAAGTCAAAAACTTCCAGAACGCTGGCGTTCAATAAGATGGCGTTCCATAAAACGGCGTTCGATGAAACGGCTTCGACGAAACGGTGTTCGATGAAACGGCGTTCGATGAAACGGCATTCGGTGAAACGGCTTCGATGAAACAGCGTTCGACGAAACGGCGTTCGATGAAATGTCCGGTCCCAGAAACGTTGGATTATTTTTTCGTCGCCCATACCGGATACGCCTATTAAGTGGCGTGGGACAAGAGTACACAGAAAAGGTCTATAAAAGCGACTATTTTCGAACTCGGGCTACATTCAAAAGGATGGAGGTGATCGCAACAGAGAGAGGTGGAGCCATGCATGCAGCAGAAAGAATTCCGATACTTATTGGTTTTTTCGAAGAGGTGTATGCAAGGCAAAGTAAAAACTTATTTGGCTGCCAGTCGGGTTATTGCTCGTTCGAGCCAGGAACTTAGGTCAACCTGCTGAAGAGTCGTAATATGATGAAACGAAAAGCGGATGAGTATCGTAAGATTAGTTTTTCTAACTATTGGTTTATGTCTGGTTCCGGACATTTCGTCAAACGCCGTTTCATCAAACGCCGTTTCATCGAAGCCGTTTCATCGAACACCGTTTCATCGAACGCCGTTTCATCGAACGCCGCTTCATCGAAGCCGTTTCATCGAACGCCTTTTCATCGAACGCTGTTACAGCCTACAATATTTTTGCAATTTATTTTTATTTTTATACACAACGTCATCTAATTCTCCCTTTTTTTAAATCACAGTATGCAGTGACGAGATAAGTTCCATTGTGAACACGTCCTGCTTCGAGAAGAAAGCCTCCATGAAACAATGATTCCCCTCCATGTTACATAAAACAATTAAAAATGAGACAAAAAAAAAACAGAAAGCACGATGTGCTTTCTGGGAAGTGGGTAGTGTTTTATTGTTTGACAGTCTGTACCTGTAACCTTGGGTTATGTGAGGATCCGAAAGGGTTCTGTCTTCTTGGGTGACAGAGTACACCCAGGGCTTTACTATTGTCTGGCGCGGGTTGGCTTTCCTAAGAAAGGGTCCTGAAGATGATTCATAAGCAAAAGGGTCGGTAATAAAGTTGACAGTGAAGGGGAAGTGGTTCCAGTCCGGGTGTAGCCCGAAACCATGTTGGCTGAGACTGTGCAGCTTTTGACTCTGCAGAGTTTGAAAACTAAAAAAAAAAAGCAGAAACGTTTAATCTGAGCATAAAGCTGATAATCAGAGTACCATTATATTTTATTTCGCGTGCTCTCCCGGCAGAGTATCGTTATATTATAAGCGTGCTGCCCTGGAAGTTAAATGATTTTCGTGAATAAACCTTCAACAAAGCGTAAGTGTGCAAATGAGCTGGTGTGAATGGCACATTACCGAAACCCCCGGACAGCCGGTAAAAAAAAAAACGACACAGACATTCAAAAGTGTTTTAAGTGTCGGTCCTTTACCTCCAGTGTCATGTTTTCTGACAGGTACATGAGTAAAACTTTTCAGTAAGTCGCATACCCATTTGTTTTTATACCAATGGTTTTCATTTCTAGCAATTTGGCTCCACCCTAAAGACAGTTTCACAAGTGACTACCTTAGTCTTAACAAATGTAAGGTAAAACATCTATAAAGCACTGTTATGCCCCAAAACTCGATACAGAGAAATTCGATGAAACGGCCCTTAGCGATTCGATAAAACGGCGTTCGATGAAAGGGCGTTCGATGAAATGTCCATTCATTCGATGAAACGGCGTTCGACGAAACGGCGTTCGATGAAATGTCCGCTACCCGTTTATTTCACATTGGGAAGTAGTGAAACTCCTCATCAGGGAATGTGGGTGGTTGTTGAGATTTACAATTTACTATCGTCCCCTGCCCGATCGATGTACCAGTTGCCCGCATGACGAGTCATCCTGTGACGAATGTTCCTATGTGACGAATCGTCCTATGACCAATCGTCCTGTGACGAGTGCGCATGTGACGAATCGTCCTCATCCCGGAGAGCGACCTGCAGCCGAACAGGTGTCTGCTACATGCACCACCACTCCCGGAACACCGCCAGGATCGCGACCGGCGACAGCATGACACTTCTATGGCGTCACCAGGCGGAAATCGAGGGACCACCTATCCGGACGCGGTAAACACACCGGTCGGAGACGCGTTCCAGGCACCATAATACGTGGGCCCGGCAGAACAGATGGGCAGCATTGGCGGGTGGCGTGTGATTTCAATTGTGACGGTCACCGAAAAGCGGAGGAAGCGAAGAGGAAAATCGTGATTTTTGCTCGGTGATGTTCTCATAGACATCCGACTGCCGGACGGCAGGATGCTTCAACTTTTGCGATTTTTGCCGGAGTCGTGTCGCCTCACGATTCCTGTTTGGACAAATCTTTAGACGGGGGCGGAATAGCAGACGGATGAGGCGATGGCAGACGCCGCGCTTTCGTGGCTTCGTCTTACGGGCGTCGCAGAGGGCTATCGACTGTGGTGGAATAGCAGACGATGCCGGAGGCTGCCGCGCCACACAACTAGCAGGCAGTACCAGATACTAGACTAGATGCATCGCACACTGCGACAGGAAGACGCTAGTCTTGAGAGCGTGTTTGGCCGAGCGAGTTCTAATTCTTTATCAATTTCCGAACTGGAGAAGAGAACCAGAGATAAAAGCAACTCAATTGTTGCTTGACGAGCTTCTCTCTCCCTCAGCAGCGACAATGTAAGCAACCACAAACACAAAATTTGATTTAAAGCAAAGTGCAAAACAAGAATACCGTAAAACACAAAAAGCTGAGATCATACAACAAGTTGAGAAAATATACTTTTAAAGTAGGGCTCGGTGTCGATAGAAAATGATAATTCCGATTAATCGGCATCCTTTATTCACTTAATTAGTCGATTAATCGGTTTCGCTCATTTTATAAATAATATTTTAAAGATAGCAAATTGCTTTTTTGTTTTTTTTTGTTGTTTTTTTTTACTTTGTGATAAACGCCGCAATACATATATTTTCAAGTAAGGTCCAGCTTTGATGTCCACTTGACAACCGTGCAATTAGACTTGCACATTATTTCTCCATTTGGTGGAAGCACAGAAGTTCGTTTAAATCCTCCGGCGGGAATGAGCTCATTCAAAAAAATCGTAAGGATGCAGACAAGCTGGTGAATACTAACCATGTCGAATTAACCTGAGACTGGGGTAGAGAAGAAACATCAAAACGTAGAAGGAACAGAAAGTCCCTTCTACGTTTTGATGTCCCCTCTACGTTTCGATGTTTCTTCTCTACCCCAGTCTCAGGTTAATTCAACATGGAGCTCATTTGCTCGTTCACAATAGCCACTGCTGCACTAAACACACCTTCGCTCGGCTTGGAGTAACAGTGTCATATATAATCTCCTCGCCTTGCTGTGGGTTGCAAACCTCGCCTCTGCAGCTTGCATTAAATTCAAGTTTCAGCTAAAGTTTCGCTTTCAAATTGGTGTACTCCTCCATGTCTGTCAAGTGTCTAATACTGAAGCAACAAAAAGTGGCGCAGGATACGCCACGCCTCTTTTGTCTCAGGGTCTTATATCCGTTTAAATTTAGCGCTGCGCATGTGTCCTCGGTCCAACCAACTGCAGATGAGGACACTCGTTAAAGGAAGGTGAAAACGTGAATAATTGTTTTCCCCGGATATCTAAATAGCATAAAACATAAAATATTAATAACAGCTGCGAGTACTTTCGACTATTCTGAGCTTCGCAGTTATCGAAGGGTGCCCCGCGAATTTTTTTTTTTTTTTTTTTTTTTTCAAAAGGCAAAAGGGATGGCATTTTGCGGGAGCCAAGGGAGGGCCACGCCGGGCCCTGCGGCTTCCGGCAGGTCTTCCCGCTCAAAGGCTCAACCTCGCTAACGAGGTCGAAGCGTCGTCCTCCCTCCTTGTGTTCTCGCTAGTTTGACTGGAACTTCAGTCGGCGGAATGTCCAAAATTGGCCCCGTGACTATCCAGTCGATTGTCTAGCTAAGCCGCCAAGCTTTTCGGTTGGACTCCCGCTATTGAACGACGCCACGCGCTGTTCGCCCGTTTGCTTTGGGAGGGAAAAAAAATTCGCCGGTAACCAAGTTGGCGACTTCGGATACATAAAATGTATCACGTACAATATCACTTTACTAACTACCCCAGGGCTCGGTTAAAATCTCAGGTTATTTGTTCGAAATCCAAGTTGGCCACATAAGAAAAGAGTAGAATGATTTTTCTTTTTTTGGTTCGTCACAATTCAATCGGTTAGCCTGTTAAAGCAATTGATGGCTATTAAAAGAGTAATGAATTAATCGGAAAATTAATCTATCATTTACCTATTCCTATTTTTTAGAGCATAGATGTCTGAATCCAGAACAAATATTGACCGTATATTTTTTAGCAGATTCAATCAGAATTTTCATCCTATGCACACAAAAACAATTCAGAAGTCTGGGAAGGGTACAGTTGAGCACCTGACTGCTGTAAATTGTTCTGGAGTGCCGTACTATCCATGCCTCAGACCTACGAGTTTCATATAAGGTTTCTCTATGCTCCAAGTGTGAGATTACTATGTAAACATTTTCATTTTGTTTGAAAGATTGTTCGTATGAAAGAGCAAGTTTATAGTTATAGTGATTTGGAATTTGCAAAATGTTTAGTTCATTAAAGAGTACTGTCGTAACACGGCACATAATACGAATAACTTTTTTTGTAGAATATGCATTTTCTTAAGATTTGTGAAAATTTTAGTTCGCCAGACAAAAAAGCAGTAGTTGTGTTGAACGTAGAAACAAGAGTTGTAGATGGAGACAGTTGCTGAGGTCTGAAACATGCCTCGACATTTATATCTAATACCCACAGCCCTTGTGGGTTCATTACGTAGATTTAGCACAGCGTCATCTAAAGTCATAAATCGATTAAATTTTATTCCCGGTAACTTTACAATTTCCACTATATGTATATTATTTGCACCGAGTGAGAGGGCAGTCGTGTAAAAAAAAAGGTTTGTACTTCGTGCTTTAAATAAAACGGCTTTTGTTTTCTTCACATTATACTTGTAGATAATTTGACGACGTCCAATCATCTGGCCTAATTAAGAATCGATTTACATTCAGTATAATTTGCTCGGCATCATTCCATGAAATATTGCATTAGTATAATATGCATAGAAAACATTTAAATTTGTCATCAATTGCATGTCATTTATATACAAATTAAAAAAATAAGTGCGCATTGTATACCACCTTACGGTACACCTGCTGTTCGCGGCCAGATGCCAGATAACGTTTTATTTATTTCTACACATTGAGAACGATCTTGGAGATGACTCCTTATCATATTTAGTGCTACACCGCCTACACCTAATATCTATAACTTTTTCAATTCTTGCGTGGTAATTTAGACAGTCATAAAGCATTTGAGAAATTTATAGATAACCCAGTGATAATAGTGTATTATCGATATTACTTAAGATTGGCTTTGTTTTAACAGTGCCAGTTCAGTCGGGTGATTATTTCTAAATCCGTAATGATACTGCGTCAAGATTCAAAACTTATCGCAAAAATCATGTAACCTTTGATAAATATTTTTTTTCTTATCTTTTCAAAAATATTTACATAACAAAGACAAGTCTATAACTTGATCATTTATTTTCATCTTCAAATATTTAGAGTATTAATTACTTTTGCCACCTGCGCTTGGTTTTTTACGAAACCTCTCGTTCCTTAGTGCCATGTTAAAAATATATGTCAAGAACAAGGACTATCAAGCTTAATACATGATTATCTGTTGTCGTTATTTACATGTTTGTTTAGCCAATCTAATCCAGCAGTAACGCGTGGGGCCAGCGATTAGGCCCCGCCCACTGATCAGTGTGTGAACGGGTCTTTAGCCTTGGTGCCGCTGACACAGCATGGTTCTGGTCGGTGAGTTCGTGCATCATAAAGTTTTAACGAAACAAGCGATTGCGTTAAAAAATTAATTGTTGTGTACCGCTTCGCAACCTTTAAATATCAACGTGCTAATTTTCTTAACTCACGGCAACATCTCCGTCAGCTGTGATATGCTCCTTCCCTCTACGTTTCGTATGTCTAGCCAAATAAAATAATTTTAACCTACTTACAAACGTCAGCGAGCAACCTCACGGGAAATCCTGGAGAACCTGACCCCGTCTCTTCCGCCCCATTACCGCCCTACCATCTATAGGGTTTTAGAATTGCGAATAATGCACTGATCTCTCGGTCTCGGTTGTAACACTTTTGCGTCTCGCTTTTGCGCGTCGTCTTTTTTCTCTTCACCAAGTTGTCCTTGCTAAAAACGTTATTTCTGTTAAATGCGGCTTGGTATGTCCCAACCAGCGCCCAGCCGACGGAATTGCGCATAGGGCAAGAGAGCAGCCTCCCGCACTCTGTGGCACCCAATAAAGACGATGTTGCTGGCGCGCTTTATGGGCCGATAAAGACGAGCTGTAAGGAAACGCTTAAGCAGACCGTCTCATGTTAGACCAAGTGACTAGATTAGTGGCCGCGAATGGCCTGAGCCTAGCGCTTGCCGGAGAAAGACGCGCGCTCGTACGTCATGGAAATGTAATTATTTACAGGTTGCGCGCTGTTGACTTGACTAATTGCTTCTGCTTTGTGTATAAGTTACGGACCCTGCAGTGGTCTGCAATGTATTTTGAATTCACTGGACGCCGTATGTCAGTGCCTTTTCAGTGATCTGATTGTTGCCACATTTGCGCCAAACTGGGCCAAAACGCTTGGCCTGCATCATCCCGCTACATTTAGGCGAAATGATAGAAATTAACGACAACATTACGCCAAAACATACTTTCACATTATTAATACAGAAACTAGAATAGCTCAGGCTCCGCTACATGGCCATAGTGTTACGGCACGCTTGTTCAAAGTTTGATCATTTTAGATAATCACCTCAAGCGGCGCACTCTTTTATTTAATTTATTTATCACACAGACAGCACTCACAAGTTTCTCAGTGTGCCTAGGTTCGGAGTCTATTTTCGCGTGTTAGTTTGCTTTGTTTAGTACGCGTCTCAATGGGCATTGGTGAACTGCAGTGAAGTCACAACCGCAAAATAGGCATCTCGATTTTGCATTTTTTTTTCTTCCCCGTAGGGCACCTGCATGCTGAGGTAAGAAGCGCTCCCCCGAAGGAGTGCTTCCATCTTAGCACGTTCAAGCGACGACCTCAGGACGTTCATTGGACATCTGCGTTAAACACGCACGTGTCGGATATAGTGGGGAAACAAAACTTCGTGACTGTCAATGAATCAGCTCCTTTCAGTAAAAATGTATTACTGCAACTAGTATGTACAAGGTTCTTTTTTTTTTTTTTTGCTTTACAGATTTGTTTTAAAAAAGTTTGAAAGCTACACTAATCCGGTCTCTGCCAGGATACACAATATAGGGGCTAATCGTCATGATATCCTCTTTAACTAAAATTTTTAAATTAGCTTCTAAAATATAATTCTCAACCAGAAACTTGCTGAGCGTCATTGAAAACCGCTAAATCAGAAAATATGAGACATTTTTTCCGCACTTGCGAAGCGCGGTAGTGGGCTAAAGCAACCACTCGTGGAATAGGCGCAAGGCTGTCGGTACGAAAACGCTGATGATGGTAATGATTATGATAGATGGAAAACCGCGCGGACGCCTTTATGCACCGCCAGCTTTGGACCGCTTGCACGAGTGGGAACTTTCGTACTCAACCGCGTTTCCAACATGCTTCGAGTCTTCTAAAATTTAATGATGTAGTGCTTTTTAATGACTCTCAGCGTGTGCATAATTAGAACTATATGTTTATCTTCAGCAATTGCAAAGTTCATTAACAAGGTTTAGATATCTAGTCGCTTTATCTGGACGATTTATATTCCCCTGGCCGTGTAACTTACCTGCACAGGTCGCATCACTGTAACACGGCATTTTTTAAGGAATTGTCTAAAAACCTCATAAAACACATTCCATGCTGTATGACACACTGTGATATTCTGGCTACATATATACTTTTTTTTATCGTTCACATATGCGCAATTTAGCAAGGACATTTGGGTATCGCGAGACCATTTATATAACCTGATGCACAAGTTTATATTTTTGTCCATGTTTTTGTTTAGTTATCACCTTTATACAGGTTCTATCAGTTCGACACGCAGTTAATATGTTCAATTAAAACTGAGTTATCTGGAGCGGTGAATGTGTAGAAGCTTGGAAATAACCTTAACAAGTTGGGTTGGACTTGTGTAGAAGGGTACATTTACCGACCGTATGCTGACTTTGTTATGATGAGGTTCCACATTAGGAAATCGTCATTGCTGTTTATAATGTAATGGCAAAAGCTTTGTTTATTTTTTACTTCAATTAAGAGTTCTAGTTTTATGCCAAACTTAAAACAGGAATGAAACGTCAGTTTATGTGGCTGAAATTAATATATTCTAACACTTTTGCAGTGGAATCTACAAATTTGCTTACGTCTGATTCTATACCTAAAATAAACATTCAGAGCAGTTCATGTTTTCCTCCATCAATCATCTTCTCGTTGTTATGCGTGGCACTTTTACGTTCAACTAAAGCAACTAAACTGCTAGTTTTTTGGGTTTTTTTTTTCTTTTTTTTTAATTAAACTATAATTCTGAGAGTTGATGCTAACAAAATTTTCTATGGCAGTGTGAAGATAAAGTAGATGTAACGTTAGGCGGCGGCTGGTCGTGCGTTTCCATAAATAATCAAGGATTTATATACAGGATTTACATTATCGTTGCGTTCCACGATACGTGAACAAATTGGTTTATGTACCATACAGCCAGAAGTTAGTCTGCCTTTGTGGGCGTCTGGTGTCTCATCTGTAGATGACCAATTTAGCCAGTGCGGTACAGTCGTTAGCCTGGGGTCTATAACGTGCATCACGCAGTAGTGATACACGACCGCACTCCGGTGCGCTCCTCATCCACATCGATTCGGGCAGGGGTGGAAATTGAACCCAGAATGCCTGGGTTCTGCAGCGCAAGCTTTTGCTCCACGTGCTCCGAGCTGGTGTGCGCAAGACCACTCGGCCACTGACCCCCTCGTTCCAAGATGCCGCAGCTCACTTCTTCATCGTCGCTTTACTCTTCGTCCTCTTCTTTAACACAAAGAAGGAAACTTCTAACAATCTCGCCCTACGAAAATTACCCAAGATATTTTCAAGTACGTGGTTGCTCGCTGTGTCCTTTTCATTTGTCAAATTCATAAGGTTTCGCTGAAGCTACGAATCTGTAATAATATCTACGTTCCGTTCATCAGGCATGGCTTTTTAGTCTTCCTGTAATTTGGAGAAGCAGCCTTGACATTTCAGACAAAGCATCAAAGCCTTCTTGTGCCTGTTGGAAACAGGCCTTATGGATTTAGATACGTCAGATGGCCTTCCAGGCACGAGGACGCCTAGAAAACGGAACGCGTCTGATACCTCTAAATAGTTTTCCTTTTCGTTTTCTTCGTTCTGCTTTTCGTTGAAATAACGCCTTTGTAAAAGATACTTTTCGTTCCCTCGTATCCCGTATGCAGTTGATTGGATTGAGTTTTTTTCTATATTTCATGCGTACGTTGTGGTGTTGCTTCTAAGTCTTTGTAAAATTCTCGTTACCCGTTTTGTTTATTTCGTTCGCTGTAATTCCTGAATCCGCTTCGTTTCTTTCGTTTCCGCTTGGCTTCCTCGCCATTGACTTTAATAACATAATAGAGATATACATCCTTCTGTTGAACGTTTTAATAAACTCTGTCGAGAGACGTAGTTGCTCGTTCATTCTTGGGGCCGAACGTTTTCAGTACAGGCTTACTATCATGACCATGAGTCTTTTTTAAATAAATACAAAAAATAACCTCGGTCGTTTGTGTTCGCCGTTAATGTCTTGAGCTTTGAGGGTTTGCTGAGCACTGTTCAAGTAAAGCTCCGAAGGGACCATACTTTGGTTTACGATACTGATGCACAAGCTCCTCGATTTCAGCGCTTTCGTCGTCATGTTTTGATGTGATCACATCATGTTCTAACTTATTCATGGCAAGCACAGCCTTGGTACCTGAAACAGGTGTGCTTTCACTTCTCGAAGTCATGCGGATGTGCGTTGTCCCGCTCTCGGTGTTTCTGTCTAGGTCTTGGTTGTCCCACGTTGTTGTTGGTTTGCGTGATTTTCGAAGACGCTGGATAACTATCTTCTTGCATCCTTACTTTTATTGATTTAGAAATTCAGTCTGATGAGATGGGTGGTTATGTTGTCGCTGAACTCGAGGCTACGTGTATATTGTTTTTCAAGGTCTTCCTTCTGGACTAAAGGTTCCATCTCTCTTCATAAATCGGTCAGCCGACGCCCTAAAGCTTCCGAATGCTCAGTCAGTTTATTCAGTTTTCTGAATGACGTTTGATCTGAAAATGGGTAATCTATGTCAAGTAAGATGTTCGTTGTTTCGTTTCTGAGCGCAGTCCTCTTTTGACGTTTCATTCCTTGCGGAATGTAAATGTTCAGTTCTGTTATCGGGTTTATTAATGCTAAGTTAATAGTTACGGTAACTCTGTTTACAATTGCTTTATATTCGTCGAGAGAAGCTAGTCGTAAAAGTTTGCTTTTGCCTGTAGAAGGCTTGCAAGTTTTCATTAGGTTGCTGGATGAACTCGGGCTGAACAGCCTGATAATCGAAACTTTGTTCACTGAGTCCGTCTCGTATTATGGCGCCAAAATTTATAACGTGAGGGACGAGTGATCATGTTATTTTATTAATAAGGTTTTATATACAGGGTGTCCCCGAAAAAAATTTGCAGGGTTTTTGTCATCTAAAAAAAAAAAAAAAGAGAGAAATCTGCGCATTGCCAGACGCTCATTCTCTGTCCGAAGGTAGCGCTAGCAACACCTCCTATACCTTGTTTGAACCTACGATGGACTAAAGGCCAAAGCCACGGGCTGCCAGGTCCAATCACGTTCCACTCTTACTATGACACGCTTAACATTGATTAGGGGTGGACGAAAAATGCTCGAATCCAAAAGCGCCTTATCATTTCTATAGTTTCGACGCTGCAAAGAGCCTATATATCGTGGCTTTCTTTGCGATCTAAAGTTGTCGAGTGACTTAGTGCTCTTCGATTCGAACCCCTGTCCACCCGTCCTCTTATCAGTGATCCGAGACGCGGGCACCGTACCTGCATCGAAACAAAATACCGCACAATTTCTAAGTGGCTCGTGATTGGGTCTGACGGTCCGTAGCTTTTGCCTTTAGTCCATCGTAGGGTGACACGAAGTATAGACAGCTTTCAAGCCTGCGCGTCACGTGACATGAAGTCATGTTCCGGAGGCCTGCACGGGCGCTGAATGGATTCGAGTGCCGCGTCAGCCTTCGTGTAGAACTATTATAGGAAACGAGTCCCACGGCGAACGCTAACGCGGCAGTCGAGTCGAATTCTGGGGCTCATACATGCCAGCGCGCTTTGTAACGATTAGGTTTACGTTTCTTGTTTGGTTATAGACCAGTGTCCGCGCCAATTCCGGGGCGCCGCCATGTTTATCTACGCTCGCGCCACCACGCGGAAAGAACTGGCAGGCAGGGAGGGGGGGCTGCGTTGGCGGCGTTGCTTTGGGTAGCTGGATGCGGCAGGCTGTCCGAATGCACCGACACATCGTGAAAGATGTCTTCACCAGAAGCCTCTGCGGCCCGTTCTTCAACAGGCAAGATGTCGTGAACATTCGAGAACCCATCTCGATCAAGGAAAATAAGGGAAAACCTTTCTTGTCTTAGATGTTCTCGGTGTCTGCTGACCCTTGACATCCGCGTTTCAGTCCGGGTTCATTGCGTAGTAAATATTTCGCTACCGCTTTCTTGTAGCTTTCAAATGCTTGATTGTTGGCTTCTTGTATACGACATTACATTCGTGGCACGTTGGAGACCGATTTTCGCGATCTGCTTGCCTTTCTGCGGCAGCGCGGCTCTGCCAAGCCGAAATAAGTGCGAGGCGTTCACTTGATCGAACGCAGTTTTAGCGAATGAAAACGAGACGACGACGTTTCATCGAATGACTAGCGAATGGGTCTAGTTACATAGACAGCTCGGATTAGCTTTCTTTTGTAATGTGGCGCCTTGTCTGCCGCTGCGAAGCGGCGTAAACGAGGGCTCCGAGTATGTTAGCACGCGTCCCCCCCCCCCCCCCCACACACACACACAAACACACACTGCGAGCGTCTGGGTTCGAAACTATTAATTGCCAGTTCTAAAGAATGGTACTTACTTGAAGTGGGAGCTGGAATTATACGAGGTACCAGGAGACACTTACTATCGGGCAACGAAGCACGGTGCCTGTGGGGGCGGAGTCTAGGAACGCTACTGATTAATATTATGACAGGCGATCAGTTATGATAGCAGACGAAACTTCGACTCGTTTGTTCAGAAGTTCGCGGTGATATTTTATTAGCCCTCGTTACAGCACACCAAGGATCTTAGGCAGTGAAATTCACATCACGCAGGCTCGTCCGTCGTAGTCAAATGAGCGCAGTCGACGATGAGGTGTAATGAGCTACTAAGCTTCACAAGGAAAATGCGCGTGAGAAAGAGTTTTGAGGAAGTCCAAAACACCGATCCAGCAGACGCACGTACGTACGTTTACTCCGGACTTCATGAACCCGACGGCGCAAGATCAAAGAGCACCGCCGCCATCGCCACCCGGTTTTCTCTGCACTTTGCGCGACGACGGCACTGCAACGGAGGGCACTCGCCTCGGCGTTAACAATCCGCGAAATAGATTAATTTCCCACTCTTGAAGCCATTCCAAATGATAAATGAAAATACCTCGGCGTTGTTGAACATCTGACGACACAACCAACACAGCTGTGCCGCTGGCTGCGTGAGCCTGACACAAATGTGCCGAGCGCCTGCTCGGCACCGTTGTTGCTCGTGAAGGCCTGCTTATTTGTAGTTGAGACGATGATTCCACATATTTCGTGGTGCTTGCAATAACTTCGAAGGGCAGGGGAACCTTCTCACGAGGACGTTGAAGACACTCAACACCGGAGCCACCAAAGCAATCGCACAAACCGTCGCCATGTTTGCTTCTTCTTCGTCACTCGCGGCGCGGTCAACTCGTCGCGAGATGTTTTCTGGCTCGGCTAGATGAAAACCAACAGCGGCAAAGTGGCGTATGGACACACGGCTCTCACATTACGGGCACTATACTCACATACCGCGGTAAACAGGACCGATGCCGGCGAAACGGCAGTCGGCACACCAGCGAAGAAGCCCTCAACGGGAACCGGCGGCACAGGCCGACGCAGCCAACGTTGGACGCAGCCCCCCCCTCCCCGTGAGCGTCTGGGTTCGAGATTATTGTTCGCTTTTGCTCCTTGCGGTCGAGGCTAAAAAGAGCACTTCCGGACAAAGGTCTATACGCACCGCATGCGGAAATAAAAAAAAAAACTAAAAAAACTGACTTAAGTTTTTTTTTTTTTTTTTTTTTTTTATTTAGGGCAGTTGGGTTTTTGGACAGGCTGTAGCAGGGCGCGCGAAAACTTTCGGAGGTCACGCTTTCGTTAGCAGATGACCGCGAATAATATAAAGATCGAACTCTCGATTTCTTTATTTTTACTCAGCTACGTTTGCTCCATGCAACCTTCATGCATGTTCTTCGGTCATTTCTGAACAAACTCTTAGCTCCATAAGTTCACAAACCGACTTATGCGGTCCCTTCAAACAGCCCTCAATCCGTTTGCTCCTCGCTGCATATAAAAATACGCCAAAGGCAAGACGAAAACAGCTCTAATGTAATTATTATAATATAAAAATATACTCTTTTTTTTTGCAACGGGGCGAACATTAGAAAGCCATGAAGAAAGATACCGGGAGTAAGAATGTGCGAATATGTTTCAAATCGCATACCGCAGTGGTGTCCATAGCTTCAACAGTACAAAGAAAGCCGGAATGTAGCTGCTTGCACTTTCCTTCGAGGATTATGAATGACATCCCTAGTTAGATTTTTTATTAACTGTTCTCTAATAACTTCAGCTGATTGGTGATACTCCGCGTGCTCTTCGTAATCCGTATGTTGCCGGCATTTCCTTTATTTTTTATTTATCTTTTATCTATCAGAACACTCGCGGTTTGAGGACGAAAGCAGATGACTGTATGTCAACTATTGTGTCCACTAATTTTGACATGTTCTGTTTAACTGAAACTCGGCTATTGAAAGAAATTTCCAGCACCAGTTACTTTCCAACATCATACAGTGTTTGTCGAAGGGACAGGGATTACGGTGCAACCGGGAAGAAATTTGGCGGGGGGGGGGGGGGGGGTGTTGACAGCCGTGCGGGATAACATTAAATCATGCAGAAGGGTAGATTTGGAAGCCTATGCAGAGTGCGTATGGGTTGAATTATTAACAAGCGATGGGTTTAATTACCTCGTCGGAAACTATTATTTTCCTCCGCTCTCGGATTTAAGTGTGTTCGTAAACAATTTACAAAAGCTTGAACAGCAAATTGATTTTTCGAAATTTAAAGTACATATGTACGGCGATTTTAATCTACCAGGAGTGAACTGGTCGACCGGCATAAGCAGTAGTGGAAATAATCAAACGGTGGTAAAAGTGTCACGTCTAGTAGATTTCATTAATTTTAATTGTCTAACTCAGCATAATCAGTTCACGAACACGGCCGGGAATGTTCTTGATCTTTTTCTTTCAAACTGCCCTATAGACAGTGTCATGCCAGTTAGCGATACTCTTGTGAAACCTGACGTTTTTCACCCGCCCTTCATCGTATGTTTTTCTTTGCCGGTGAGGTCTCGTGACAGACAAAATTTAACCAGATATGACTATCATAAGGGTGATTATTTAGGTTTGTATATGTTCCTTCGTGATAATAACTGGTCAACGGTTCTTCATGATAAATGTGTAGATTCTGCGACTGAATCCTTGACGAAGATAGTGAAAAATGCAATCCATGCGTTCATTCCAAAGCGATTGTCTAAGCCCTCTAAATACCAGTTCTGGTTCTCAAGGGAGCTGAAACACTTCATGCGTAAAAAAGAACACTATCATAAATTGTTTAAAAGAACCGGCATTGAGTTATGGTACATAAAGTTCAGTGTTTACAGAGCACTTGTAAAGAAACTGTTTAAACACGACAAATTCATTTATAAAAAATCCGTAGAAAATAGTGTCTACCGTGAGCCTGATAAATTCTGGCGATTTGTCAGGAAGCACACGAAAGAGTCTGCAAGAAATATTTATTTACGTACTGATACGGACTACGTTACAAACCCTGAAAAAGTAGCTAATTTATTCCAAACTTACTTTCGTGTTTAATTATAATGCAATTAAATGCAAAGGTGCAAGCGAGCTGGACAAGAATGACGAAAGTAATCCCTGGAGAAGGGGAACAAGAGGGACAAAGGACAAACATAAATCTCCAAACACAGCTAGGTGACTGGTGAGCGACTGAAAAAATCCGCCTGGTCCGGGTATCGAACCCGGGACCTCTCCATTACAAGTGGAGCGCTCTACCAACTGAGCTAACCAGGGGTTAGACGTCAGTAGAGCAAACGGGTTTTATCAGCTGCCGCCAGTCGAACACCAACAAGGTGAAGCTTGCAATTTAAAGTTATAATTATAATGCAATTAAATGCAAAGGTGCAAGCGAGCTGGACAAGAATGACTTTGGAATAGCATTCACTTTCGTGAATGCTATTCCAAGGAAGAATTTAAAAGCAAGTCTTCAATCTGCGCTACTGGTTGGAACGACAATTTCACATTTAGTGAGGTCGACACAAATGATATTTTAGAGGCAATTCAAAAATTAAAACCGAAGAAGTCAGCGGGAGATGATACAATACCTAACTTTATTATTAAAGGATGCGCAGATTTGTTTGCCCCTTTACTTATGCACATATTTAACCTATCGCTGAGAAATGGTGTTTTCCCATGTCTTTGGAAAAGGTCAGTGATAGTGGCAATACACAAAGCCGCTGACGCATCTAGGGTAGATAACTACCGCCCCGTGTCTTTGTTGTGTTCTTTTTCAAAGGTTTTTGAGATAGTTTTACATGCCCGTCTTTCTTTTTATTTTTGTCGAAAACTAAGCACCGTTCAGCATGGATTTATAAAAGGGCGTTCAGTAGAAACGAACCTTTGTTCTCTCCTTGATTATACTGTCCCATTTGTTCTTACACGTGGGCAAGTTGATATTGTGTATTTTGACTTATCAAAAGCCTTCGGTAAGGTTAATCATGACTTACTCTTGTATAAGCTCTCTTTATACGGCGTTTCGTCGTCTCTTTTAAACTTATTCCGTAGTTATCTGTCGGATAGAAAGAGTAGAATAAGAATCCTGAATAGTTTCTCAGATGTATTTACTCCAACTTCGGGAGTCCCTCAGGGATCGAATTTGGGGCCGCTACTTTTTCTTACATTCATCAGTGATATAGAATTGTGCACACAAAATGCGAAACTGCTCTTATTTGCAGACGATATTAAGCTTTATCTTAGTATCCATTCGAAAGATGATTGTGCTCTTTTGCAAGAAGATGTATCACGTATCTCAAACTGGTGCTCATGTAACTTTTTGCTGGTCAATCCAGATAAAACAAAAGTGCTATCTATGTGCAGAAAACGCGAAAGAATTTTACATCAATATTTTATCGGCAATTCCACTATTGAACGCGTGGAACAAGTTCGTGACCTTGGTGTTTATTTCGATAGTAATCTTACCTTTTCATATCATGTTACACAAATTGTTGCTTCTGCCTTTAGAACAATGGGGATGATATCACGTTTGACGCATGATTTTTCAAATATAATGTGCGTAGTTCGATTGTTTTGTTCCCTTGTACGAGTTAAACTTGAGTTTTGTAGTTCAGTGTGGAATTCGCAAACAACGACCGACGCTGCACGGATAGAAAGAGTTCAGGAGCGATTTATACGCCTTGTTTACGATAGATATTTTGATAGAAAATGTTATTTTGATTATGAATACCTTCTTAGAGAACTTTCACTCCAGAACCTTTCAAAAAGAAGGATTGCTCGTGACATTATATTTTTATACAAAGTGGTTCACGGCCAAATTGATAGCAATCTTGTGTCGTCTTTGAACTTTCATGTACCGGCCCGAGTCGTTAGAAACTCAAGCGTGTTTTATAGATCTATCCAAACGAGACCGTCCCCTTTGGCTAGAATGCACATTTGTTTAAATGAATTTCCGACTCATGTAGACATATTTTTAAATTTTGCTGCGTTCAAACGACTACTTGATATGCATATTTTTGGTTTATGATTGTGTAATGTTTTAATTTCGAGAGCATATGGGGGGGGGGGGGGGGGGGGGGGCTTGAGATTGTGTACTGTTTTAGGTGTTCTTTTTTTTCTCTTTTTAAACTTTTTATGTGCCACCACACTGTAACCAATAGGTTGTTCTGGGGCATTATACAAATAAAGGATTATTATTATTATTATTATTACTATCAGTGTAATGCGTTACGGCGGACGCGACCAGCCATCGGAGCCGACCCAGTGCCGTACGAGTGTCACGATACCTTCGAGAGGCGGAACAGTCACGTGATGCGCTCACAGAGCTGCATTGGTCGAGATGGCTTGTGCCATCCCCTGCACTTCATCGTAAGGTGAAACAGAGTATACACCGATTCAACCATCTGACGCAACGGTACTCCGATGGGGCCACTATCAGCATTGGGCTTGCGCAGACGCGTCATCTCACAAAAATGTGATTTCTGCGCAGGCGCAATACCCACACTTGGTGTGGGCAAGCGCCGGCTGTTTTTAAACAGTGTTTTGGTGAATTTCACAAATGCTTAAGCCCTAAAGAACGTGGACACTGAAAAGTTGGGCGGAGGGCGAGTCGTCTGCTTTTTGCGCAGGAGTTGCGGTGACGTCAGAACGACGCTGAGTTCTGATTGGCTTTGATTGAAAGGACAGTGGGTAGACCTCAATACTTGATGCCTTCAAGTCTACCCAATATTTTTTTTTCAACCAGTCAGTAAGATTTTGGCTTCCTGGCATCATAGCAACTGTTGTGCAAGAAGCAGACGAACTGCGCTCCGCATAGAGAGTTTTCGAATCGTAGATCGCTCCTATAACCCCGATAACAATGCAATGCATGCGCGAAGGCGGCGGTTCAGTATCGGCCCTCGTTACCGGCGTCCTCGGAACGATTCGCTAGAGCTGTCTAATAACGCCTTCCTTGAGATTTGAACGAAGGGTTTTGGCGAAGGACAAAAATTCGTCGGCTAAAAAGCCCATCACCAGCAGAGTTTGTGGCGCCATCTCCTGATAGGCGCAGCAAACACTCAGGCGGAAGTCTGCGCCGTCTGCTTTCCCCCTCAGTGCTTGCGGCGGGCCTTGGGTGATGGCGCCACGAGAAAAATCCTCCCTTTTCCCGATTCCTGGTTTGAGGTTTGTTTCAGTTTCAAGACCCTTGGACGGGGCGCGAGCGAGCGCAAATATGCCTTTGAGTAAGGACTCCCGAACCTGTTAACTTCACTGGTGACCTAGCTTCAATTCCGGAAACAAAGAAACTTCTTCCCTCAACTTCTTTCTGGCGTTTTTTTTTTTTATTATTATTTTCAAGATTTATATTAGGATAATTACCTGGCAGAGGGCGTCAACCCTGACAATTGTGGTTAATTATGACGCCCTAAGGAAAGGCATTGAAAATATCTTTGATAAAACTTGCACAAAATATATATATATATATATATATATATATATATATATATATATATATATATATATATATATATATATATATATATATATATATATATATATATATATATATATATATATATTAGCGGAGCTTAGCAAGGCTGAGATTATATGTGCCAGAGGCTGAGGTACTTAGGGTCAGTTAGAAGTCGTCTTTAACTATGATAGGTCTAACCTTCGTTTTTGGATTTGCTGATGATACTAAGCTTTCTTCTCACTGTTTAAGGTCGTCTTACATCGACTAAAAAAGGCTCCCCAAAAAGAGGAACTTGGGAACTTCAGGAAAAGATGCAACCCTTTTGTGGCGAGCGGCGCCGGGGATTACGTTGAGAGGCCTTCACCCAGAGGAGTAACAAAGGACCACAGAGACAACGTTATCGACTTTTTTTTAAGGTTGCCACCTTCTTGAGATTCGCGGCTCCGACTACGCCGTCTAGCGTCTTAAAACCTGAAATACCGGCTGGTTCAGGCAGCAACCATGCAGTTGGGAGCATACCTCGGCAAACCTCACTCATGAGGGCCCTCACTCACCCTCACTCACCCTCATCTTCACAGGTGAGGTGAGGGTGAGTGAGTTTCTGAACCAGGAAAATTCATGAGTGTGAGGGTGAGTGAGGGCCGTGAGGGCTGTGAGGGCGGTGAGGGCCGTGAGGGCTGTGAGGGCGATGAGGGCCGTGAGGGGGGTGAGGGCCGTGAGGGCCGTGAGGGCGGTGAAGGCGGTGAGGGCCGTGAGGGCCGTGAGGGCCGTGAGGGCTGTGAGGGCGGTGAGGGCCGTGAGGGCTGTGAGGGCGGTGAGGGCCATGAGGGCCGCGAGGCCGGTGAGGGCCGTGAGGGCCGTGAGGGCCGTGAGGGCCGTGAGGGCCGTGAGGGCCGTGAGGGCCATGAGGGCGGTGAGGGCGGTAAAGGGTATGAGGGCCATGAGTGCGTGAGGGACGTGAGGGCGGTGAGTGGCGTGAGGGCCATGAGTGCGTGAGTGGTGTGAGGGCGGTGAGTGCGTGAGGGGTGTGAGGGCCATGAGTGCGTGAGGGCAGTGAGTGGCATGAGAGGCGTGAGGGCCGTGAGGGCCGTGAGGGCGGTGAGCGCATGAGGTGTGTGAGGGCCATGAGTGCGTGAGGCCCCCTTCAGATCGAGCATCTTTCTCAGCAATTTTGGTGTTAATGGCGGGTTGTTCTCTAGTTTTCCCTAGATCGACACGAATTGCTGAGATCGGGTCCGGCTCGAAATAAGCAAGCAACTCGGAGCAATTCGAATGCGTATGAAGCGGCTGCATCCAATCAGGGACGCAAAATTTTCACGTGATACCTCGTGCCGGTGATGATGACACCGAAAGACTTGGTTCTGGTTTGAAATTGATCGGTTCTTTGGAAATAAACTGTTTCAGAAAGGTGCATTAGTATTCTTAACGAGATTTAAATGCATAAAAACACGTTTATAACGCGTAATTGTGTCTAAATAGTGCAAGAAAAATAAACTTTTATGATGACGATGGCAAATGGCAGCAATTGGTTGCTGCGTGTGATCGCGGGCGGCCCGTGTTGCTGGTGTTGCGACGTAAAGTTTCTGGGCTAATTTGCCCCATCTGAAGCTGGCCTGAGTGGCGTGAGGGCCATCAGTGCGTGAGGGGAGTGAGGGGTGTGAGGGCCGCAAGGGCGGTGTGGCGCGTGAGGGCGGTGAGTGGCGTGAGGGCGGTGAGTGGCGTGAGGGCGGTGAGTGGCGTGAAGGCGGTGAGTGGCGTGAGGGCCGTGGGGCGGTGAGGGCCGTGAGGGCGGTGAGGGCGGTGAGTGGCGTGAGGGTTATGAGTGTGTGAGGGCCGTGAGGGCGGTGAGGGCGGTGAGGGCGGTGAGGGTCGTGAGGGCGGTGAGGGCCGTGAGGGCGGTGAGTGGCGTGAGGGCGGTGAGTGGCGTGAGGGCCATGAGTGAGAGAGGGGCGTGAGGGCCGTGAGGGCCGTGAGGGCCGTGAGGGGCGTGAGGGCCGTGAGGGCGGTGAGTGCCTGAGGGCCGTGAGGTTCAGTGAGGGTGAGTGAAGGGCTGAAGGTGAGTGTGACTGTGAGGGTGAGGGTGAGTGAGGGGCTGAAGGTGAGTGTAGCTGTGAGGGTGAGGGTGAGTGAGGGGCTTATGTGAGTGTGGCTGTGAGGGTGAGGGTGAGTGAGGGCGACCTAAAATGCCGACCTCTGGTTGGGAGACAACAGTGTTTGTGTGGGGAAAACTTGGCTAGACCTTGTTATGGTGGAGGCGGGCTACAATAACCTGGCTGGAACTTGACCGGTTGAATCCAGCTGGCTAATGGCAGGCCATCACCTTGCTTCCTGGAAAGATTGGGGACGAAGACGGTGCGGTATTTTGATTGAAATTCCACAATGATGGAATATACGAGCCGTTTAATGTAGTCCATGCAGGTAAGCTCTCAGCATTTGATAGTTGCATATTGAGTGGTCGCACGCAGACGTTTTCATACCCCAAGTAGCACAAGAGGTGGAGCCAGGGGTTTCCCCAGGAATGGAAATTAGGGGGAGGGTTAGGGGGGGCATTGAGAATAGAGGAGTCGTTTCTGATTAAAGGGGGCCTTCAATCTGCATATTCCAATAATAGACGAATCAAGCAACTTTAGCGGTCCGCCATTCTTGTTGGATGTGGCCAGATCTCCAGGATTTGTTGATGTAGGAAAGGAGGCTGTCACGATGAGTGTTGCATACAGACACATCCACAAATTTGTTAAATAGGGCAGTGCAACTGATGCCATCAAGACCGGGGGTGGTTTGTCTTTTGATGTCGCAAAGGACAGCGAGAGTTTCGGAAAGGCTGAAGGGTGAGTCGATGCCCTCTCCGGTGCCTGGTTCTGGGACTGGCAGTGCCGGGGGGAGAGGGGAGTATCAGTGACAGGGTAGAAACGTATGCCAGATCTTTGGGGCATTGCTGATTGCAAAGGAAAAGTTTGACGAGAAGGCGGTGCGATTCGGACTGGTCAAGAAGAGTTCGAAAGATTTGCTATACGCGCGGTGTGTGGAGATAACTGTTCATCCCGTCGCATGTGTCCAGCCAGTTTTAGGTAGGGAGAGAGAGAGAGCGCGGGCAGTCCTGGGCTTCTTGGGTGACGTTTTGGATGGTTGTTTGAAACCGCTTATTTGTCTTTTCCCTTTCCAGCTGTGGACTACTTGGTGCCGTTTGTCCCACAAGTGGAGGAGATGTGAGTCCATATAAGGATGGTCCTCGGAGTGGGCGGTGTGCCTGGTAATTCGGTGTATGACGTCTAGGATGGTTGCGACCCAATCTTGAAGGGACGTTGGAGGTGCCGCGGAATCAAGTTTGGTCCTAACTTTGTCCAATCGTTTATGAGTGGTGTGTCGATGAAAAAGTGGGAAGGTGATTTGTATGAGGAAATGGTCACTGCTATGAATGTCGTGTAGGTTGCCCTAAAGTCACGGGATAGGTTGCCCCATCTAGCCGACGTCGCACCGTAATCGGGATCGAATGCAAGTATTTCCAATCACATGTTTAAAACCTTCTGTAAAACATACAGAATTCGAGAGGGAAGCTAAAACATTCCACCACCCCCCCCCCCCCCCCCCCCCGAATACGCCACTGGCCGTAATGCCAGGCGAGATCCGGCGAAGTGTCCTTCTCCACGCTCTGTTGCCTTGACATGTAGGCTCGGTAGTGTTTGTAACGAGGAAAAGTATGTGGGTCTGCATTGTTTGTTCCAGCCTGCGGCCTTGAAAATTTCTGTAGTCATAACCCCGCGAGGCATTTGGGCAGTTGAAATCACCGGCGATCATTATGAATGCTTGTTTATATTGGGTGATGTAGGGTTTGATCCACTAGGCGCCGGGCCAGCACTCTCAGGGAGCCAGTAGGCGTTGCAAATGATGGCATGCTGGCCCTGAGATGTGCGACAGTATAATGATATGCTCTTCTTTGTGAGTTAAATATTCACGTGCAATTTTGCCACATGTAGAGAAATAGCTGCGTTTCTACATTAAAAAAGTACAATAATGGCTAAGCATATTTTTCTTGTACATTTGTAAAATTCATTTAAAGAGGGTAATTCGATATTTTTTGGGTCGTTTTATATGAAGTAGTTCGTTAGTAAGTACATTGTGGATGTGTCTCTAAAACGTGCTATTTTGCGTGGTGCGCAAATTGTTCTGCATAAAATAATATATTGAAATTTTTATTATTCTGTGTACATGTCGTAAACGTTTCATAAAATAAGCATAAAATATTATTACTGCGTGCATGCTTAGGTCGGAAATGGACGGCTCTGTAAAATACTGTAACGAAACGTTGGCAATCTCCACGCCACGAGCTTCGAAATTTAAAATTCCGGAAGAAAATTAGCCATGGTGTTCACATATAGCCGAATTATCCTTCTAGGAATGTTAAATTAGCATATATTGTTTTTACATTAGTATACAAGATATTACATGGATCACCATTGTACGATCTGGCCTGAAAACACGCTACGGTAAGCGCAACGCGAAACCCCTTTTCATCGCCACTGTGTTTCGAAATCGCGGTTAAAACCGGCTAGAAATATCGGCACCGGCATGTAGCAATCTCAAATTTTCGGCGGTGTATTCTGATGGTTCATTTTATCTTCTTAAATTTCAAATGAGACCCAGAAACTTGTCAGGGTCGACGGCGGACATCGCCACAGACGACCGAAGGTACTTGTAGGGAGGCTCTAGTGAGGGTGGGCGCAACTCAAAACCTGGAGAGCGTTTGCAATTTAATGGCGGCGCATGAGGGAGAGGATTCGAGAAAGGATATGCGCCAGTGTTGCCTGCACGAGAGCAGGCGCCCGCTCTGTTGCAACTCTGTTGCTCCAAGCGCCTTTCCTCCTCTCGCCTCCCATTGCAAGCAACGAACACCTTGGCACAGCCTCTCTCGCTTCCTTCTCGCAAACGTCGAGCGGAGAAAGCGGAGAAAGCAAGGTTGCCAGACAAGCAGCAACGTCCAAGATGGCGGAATTCACCATTTTTCGCGTTAAAAAATACTTAACTTATTGCAACAAAACTGGTGGCTATGGAAAAGTAATCATTTATACCTTGTGTAAATTATTCAAGCACCTTAATGGGCTTTTATGACCTGAGTTAGGAAAGAAAACGACCCTTTGCCCCATAGACTCCCAGCAAAATTTAGCAATTAAATGGCGTCCATGTCCCGTGATCGCCGATCTAGCAGTTGCACCCAGAGCCGTATATGTAGAGAGTTTGGCCATTCGTTGGGAAGTATAGGAGACAAATGAAGCGGCGCCATTGGCCGAAAGCGGGCTGGGCGTGTTCCAGGGCGTCTTCAGAAATTCGAATGTGACCAACCAGAAGCCGGAAATAATACCCTGGCGGTGGTCGCGAGAAACAAGCCTGATAACTGCATCGGAGTAACTCTCGATGGCTGAAAATATGGTACACGTGATGTTTCAATCACACTCATCTAAAATGATGGTGGAAGAGTGCGACTAGCGGAAAGATCGACATAATCCTTACGCCCAACGCCGAGCGCCGGGAATCTGCCGTCAGAGCGGTCACACTCTGTCCGCGCAAAACAGAATTGAGCGGCGCATTCGTTTCTTACATCTTTCTGCATGATCATAATGAAACAAGACGAGCACCCTATTTTCAACCACAAAGATTTACTACTCTTCACTCTAATGCACTTATTAAGACCATATACGAACAGATACCTTCGATGATCGATCGGCTCAGAACTGTTTCTCGCTACCACCGCTAGGGGATTCTTTTCGGCTTCTGGTTGGTCAAGAGAGCATGACAAGCCCTCTTTCCGAGTATGCCGCACGCCCTGGCTCTGCCCGCGCCTCCCATTGACCAAACTCTCTACATATACGGCTCTGGTTGCACCCACCCTCACTTGAGCCTCCCTAGGTACTTGCCGCGCTTGCGGCGCCATCTCCCAGTAGGCGCAACAAGCAGACGACCAGTGTCCAGTGTCCAGCGTGCTGCCCGTTGTCTGCTCGCGCATCTATCAAGAGATGGCGCGACAAGTACCATCACCGCAGAGCTGTGTATTGGAAGAGTTTGGCCCTACATTCCTTTGGAATCGGCGAACGTCTCGGGGATATAGTGCCTTTATACACACGCGCGCTTTTGGTTGAGTTACAGTGTACTTGAGTTGTGACATCTCAGCCATTTTTCCGCACAATCATCTTCCTTTTTTTTTTTAATGCATTTTGAAGTGCGCGCAATCCGATGTCACTCAGGTCGAGCGCGTAGCTTTCACTAATGCATAGACGCCCTTTTACCGCCCAAGTCACGCACCGAGTGCGCGAGAGCGTTGTTAAACATAACAGCATCTCGTGACTGGAAGAGTAGACCAACGAGGAAAAGGGGGATATCGTGCCATCTAGAGTCACTAAATGAGCTGCGCTTAGAGTATCGGCACTCCGTTCCCCGACAGTGATGTGGTCGCCGCCATTTTGGCTCGTATGCAGAGCAGACGCAACTGCCGATCGTCATGATTCAAAAGTGCGTCTTCCTCAGCATTAGAATCGGTGTTAGGAAGGTCATGTAATATTGCTTTGCTTTGTCGCGAGCAGTTTAAACATTTGTGGAGGGCGGAAAAGCGTTTCCTGTGATTTCAGATAAAGCTTCAGATAACTGGCAACTATGATCTTAAGACACAATATGGCGAAGTGTCGTTACTCTGAAGCGTAGCTTATTTAGTGGCACTAGTGCCATCCAAGGCCCGGGCACGCAACACATTTGTTTTTTTGCTTTCTGGACTGATCGTGCAACCGCTATGACGAGCTGTTCAGATTAAATTGCTTGTAATATCAGAGGCTGTTGGAGGAAGGTTTTACAGGAAGTAGGTGGTGCCGAAACCCGGGAAGGCTACTTAATGCTACAAAAAGCCAACCCAGACCTCAAGGAGCTTTCGAAGACAGTCACATGGAGCGAGTACGGACCAAGCGAACCTTTCGTCGGGCCCAGACTACTCGGGTAATCCAGGAGGTCAGGGCAACTCTTGAAAATGACAATCACGATCATAGTTCGCTCACAACGCTTCTTCAGAGATTAAGGACAAATATCGAAGAGCCGAAAATCCTAGATCGAGAGTTCGAACCCTTCGTAAGCGACGAACACCTTGAGCAAGAGTATGAAGCTGTAATGACCTACCAGGACAACTCAACGCAGGCATTTGCAATGCTGAGTTATCGAATTGAGATTCTGAAGAATCTATTGGCTCGGGTGAAGGGCGACTGGCGAACGGACGAAGTCTTAGGAGAACAGTCCAACTTCTTTACCCACTGGAGGTCTGCAACAAGTCCGCGGTGGGAGCCTGTTGCTACCACCGCGGACTTGGAAACGGCAGAAAAAAACGAACGTGCGGTCTCAACCAGGGCCGACTTGATAGAAACAGCGACTCAGCTGAGACTGGGCGAAAGAAGGCACTGCCAAAGCCAGCGCGCGAGCCGAGCGGGGCCGTCTCAAACCGAGCCGAGCAAACCGCGTCTCATGCCGCTCGCGCGCCCCACCCTGCACCGACGTTAATTTGCACTGTTCTTTTTTCTGTTTTTTTTTTCTCAGCCAGTTTTAGCTGAGACACTTTTTTAGCAAGCCGGCCCAGAGCAAACTGCCACAGAGACGAAGACATTGAACACTTCTATTTCACGTTTTAAATGTCGTTTTCAATATTGTGACGTCGCAATCTACTGATTGGTCGACGCTGTGTTGCACAGTTAGTTTACGCTCGAACCGCAGGAGGAGTATTCGGCGCTGACGGCGGCCTCTGCTCCGCCCATTGGCCAAACTCTCCCAATATATGGCTCTGCACCATAGTGGAGTAACTGTATAGTGGAGCATATACAGTTACTCTACACCATCGTAGAGTAACTGCATATGCTACGCGTGCGGAGCAGAGTATCGTCAGAGTGTTTCCACGAGCGTTTCCTATAGGAGGAAAACTGGAAACGCTAATTCGCTGAAAAAAATGACGTCACTTCTGTTTTTTTTTATTTTGTTGTTTTTAGTGACGTCATAAAATAAGAATATATAAATTACAAGTTCTTAGAGTTCTTTTTTCTACATTTCAATTTTTTTCCTTCGCTTTGTGATTTTTGAATCTACTGTTTTGCCTTGGACGCAAGGGCTATGTTTTGTTTTTGTTCTACGTTTCGGTATTTAATTATTTATTCATTTATTTATTTACAATACCCTCAAGGCCGTGAGATGTTAGAGAGGGGAGTGGGTATTACAATATTGCTGAATCACTGCGCGAATTGCGGCGGAGTCCTCGATGGCTGCAATGTCACCGGGAAGGCCATTCCAGTCCACAATGGACCTTTTCCGAGAAGCGTTCTGCGCACGCGCGAGCGCCCGATGCCAAGCGGCGGAAGTTGGAACAAAAAATCGAGGAAATTCGGAAGGAGGCTGTGGATCAGCGAGTAGAACACGTAACTGCAGCATATATATAATTGGGTTACACAAAAAGGAAAGTTTACAGAAGGAAAAACACGACCTTTGGGAGGACGCCACGGATGTCCCTCTTTAAAGGGGTACTTCAACGAAATTTGAAATATTCCTGTCGTGTTCAAAAATAGGTTGAATATGATCCACAATATCCGTAAATCACAATCGCACGTTTGTATTTTGAGCCTGGTGGCTGTATTTCTCGTTATAAACGGCCCACTCTGGCAAGCGCTCGGAGAAGGCCCAGCGGAGACCACGTGACATCCAACGCAAACGTGACGTAGGTCGTCTCAAGACGAGCAAAGCTACGGCGAGGCTGACGTTGAGAGGATGGCCTAGTCGTTCCAGCCACCAAAGCGGCTGCTTTTGTACGAATTTTGAGTGACGGGTTAATCTTCTGTAATCTTGTAGGGGTACAATAGCGACTTCTGCGACTCACAAAAGGCGTTCTCGGGAAGAGGGGAGTTCCTCCTGCCCCCCTTCTCTCGTCGTGGCCGGAGACGAGACAACCTCCGTCACTAGCTGACAAGGTTCCTAGACGGGCATTACAAGCGAGGCGTTAGCGACATCCACCAGGTGCTCTTTGCTAATCGTTTAATTCGTTTTAAAATTCCTTTTTGTGAGTTTTCTAACAAGATATTGGTATTTTCGATGTGATGCTGCTTTTTTGAACACATGTAGACCAAAAGATGAGCGCCGAAATTTCGTTGTAGTATCCCTTTAAAGTCCCGTTGGGCACGCGCCGCAGCTCAGGGAGCGAAGAAGCTGGTAGCGTGGCTCCCATTATCGATTGGTAGCGCAGGTAGGTTACTTCCTCGATTTTTAGTTCGTGCAGCCACCGCCTGGTGCCGTCGGTATCTGGAAAAGGTCCATTGCGTCGGGGAGAAGGGCGCCTTGATGTGCTGTGGAAAAACATCACGGCCAGGCTATTTTTTTAGGATGATCTAGTCTAGAAGACGAATAGGTTGGCGGAGTGAGAAGAGTCTGGTGTAGTAGGGGTGAATAATAGACTTCATGCAATAGGCACAGACGAAACATTTTTCGTCGGGTAGCAGTAAGGGAAGAGAAAGGTCAGATTTCATTCGAGTAACACTAGAAAAACGTGAGTAGTCAGATGCAATGAACCGGGCCGCACGGTTTTGGACAGCCTCAATACTGTCTGTTAGTGAAGAAAGGTGAGGGTGCCAAATGGAGGATGCATACTCTAATTTCGATCGTACAAAAAAAATGTAAAGGATTCGCTTTAGGTTATTTGGGACAGATCTGAAGTTGCGACGGAGGTAACCTAGGCTTCGGTTAGCAGCAGACAATACTGAATTAATGTGGCTGTCCCAAGAGAGGTTTTTAGTTAGAAGAACACCAATATACGTGTATGTGTCAGTTTGTTGTAGAGGAACATCATTAAGAGTAAGAGGAGAGGAAGCTTGGAAGGTGGAACGAGAGAAGCGCATGTGTTTACATTTGTTAACGTTGATGGACATTTGCGAATTACTACACCATTTATTAAAAGAGTCAATGTCATCTTGTAGCGCTGCAGAATCAGAGGGAGATGCTATTTTACGATAAACGACACAGTCATCTGCAAACAAACACATTGATGAAGACACGTGAAGTAGAAGGTCGTTGATGTAAATAAGGAACAGTATAGGGACCAAGGACTGTTCCTTGGGGCACACCGGATGTTACAGGGGCAAGGCAGATGAAGAGTCGTTAGCATAAACAAACTGGTTTCGTTGCGAGAGGAAAGATTTAATCCATGATGGTACGTTAGTGTCAAGGTTTAACGATGAAAGTTTTAGTAGCAGTTGGTTATGCGGTACTTTGTCAAAAGCTTTAGCAATGTCAAGAAATACAGCATCGGTTGGTAAACCGGAGTCGAGGTTAGAAAAAAGGTCATGGGTTAAGCAAAGAAGCTGTGTTTTACAAGAGAAGTTTCTACGGAGGCCGTGCTGTGCCTTGTTAAAAAAGGAAATGGAATCGAGGTGAATGGATAGATTCTTATGAATTATGTGCTCCAGTATTTTTGAAGGTACAGAAGTAAGAGAGATAGGCCTATAGTTTAAGGGAGATGATTTATTACCGCTCTTGTGGCGGCGTATTAACCGTCGACAGTTAGCTGAGAGACGGCGTATTAACCTTCGACAGTTAGCTGAAGTTCTCGAGTCGAACGAGGCTGATCGTGCAGTGCCAGCCGGTGACAACGATGTATGCACTCGCAGCCGTCGCAGCTTCGGCGGATGAGTGCCGCCGTCGATCGTGAACCACCAACGCCAGCAATATTTCTCATACATTTCCGAGAACACCAACGACAGGAGGTATAGACCTTTCCTGTGTACTCTCGTTCCCAGCCACCTAATAAGCGTATCCGGTATGGGCGACGAAAAAATAATCCAACGTTTCAACCTGCAAATAGTAAAAAAATAAAGGGGAGGCAAAACGAGAAAGTGTGACGGTTACGCTTATATCCTAAATGACTTCTATTGGCGTGGCAAAGGCAAAACAATGTTTTCGCCCATACTGAAAGTGACGTCAATTCAAGATGGCGGCGCACTTGCAGAAAAGGTCTATTGACTAAGGTGAGTGTTCACCGCACTTCAGTGCTTCAGTTGCGTTTGGTGTCGTGCGTATTGCATCTATTTATGTCGGTTGACATAATTTAGTCCGCTGCGTCCGGGAACAAAAGAGCCAACAGAATGGTGGGAATGGTCGGTCAGTGCTAAGCCGTCCAAGCGGATTTCAACTAGGGTTCGTACGTTCAACGTGCCGTGCGCTCGACGTGTCGATTTGATTCTTTCTTGAGCTACCTTTGCCAACCGCTCTCCCGAAATCATTCAGAAGAAATTAACATGCGGACGTGACGGCTTGCAGAGCTTTCCGCAAAGACTTAGGACCGCGCTCACAGTTTTGGAATCAAACCGCTAAAGCTCTCGTATGACCACAAGTGCTCAATGAGCCGCTATACCAACGATTGCATGCCATCTATACGGACTTCGATCAAGAATTTTCAACGATACAGGAAGGCCAACCAAGCAAGCGGAGGATCTGATGCTTCGCCTGTCACTGTCGGTGCGGGAACTCGCCGAGAGGTGCTCAAACAAGTTGCCAGGGCATAATTTAAAAAAAGAAAAAATTCTAAGGCAGGTTTGAGTTACGCGAGGATCGTCTCGAAGCATGGTAGCCTCAACAGACGTTTGCCGCCACACGGAGGAGAAAGCAGGAGGCCCAAATTTTGAATGTCGAGATAAGATGTGCGTTAATAATAATTGTCTTTATTTGCCCGTTCCTTTTTGCGATTAAGAGATCTGAGGCAAAATATAGCCGCGAATGCTTTTGAACAAAGGACATGACGGCAGAAAGGCACGATGGAAGGCAACGAGACAGGTAGGGGGATAACTGATCTCTCTGTTCTGAAACGCTTTGCAGAGGAGGTACAAAGAGCTGGCTTCCACCTTTTCAAGGAAGCGACAGAATACTACAAGTGCCAATGGCTGGGCTGTACTGATGATAGTCACCACTGCGCTGTGTTTTCTTTCAGCCACTACTTTCGACAAAGAACCAAACGCTCCCGAGAGATTCTTAGTTGCGCTTTAATGAACTACAGCTTGTTTATAAACAAATGGACGCCGCAGGTGGTTTTTACGGCTGGATGGAGCCTGGTCTTAACAATGCAGCCAGACTTCCTTTCAGTTTGTGACTTTTTTTTTTCGGATGATTAACGATGCATTCACACTAGGAAGGAGGTGAACCGTATTCCCAAAGCGCTTGCGAACGCAGTTGCTTAAAGAAGTGGTTCAAATTCACACTTATCCGATGATGAAATCGAGCGGATCCGCTTCGCGGTTGCGATTCGGCCGCCAGGGTGCATGCAGCATTAAACCGCGCAGTACAGCCAAAGCTACGTATGACAACCTGTTCAAAAGGCGGGAAATAAGGAACGGGAGAGAAGGGCTGGTATTCCCCCGTTCCTCTTTTTTCTCTTCTTGGACAGGCCGGGGTAAACACTCTACCCTGTACCTTTGGCTGTACTGCACGGTTTTAGTGAGACGGAGTATAGTTTAAGCCGTAACTTGTTAATTGAAGCGATATTCTGTAACTTCCAGTAGCTTTAAAACTTTTTTACCGTATTGATTCGACAAATCATTCGCCAAGCGTCGGTACCTTTCTATCAGACGTCCTCCTCAACTTGTGCCTTGAAAGAGAGGATCTGGTGAACCTTTATACCTAAATTTGTTTTTAATTCACAAAAAAATGCAACAAGTCGAGCCGCACGATCTTTTTCTCACTTCATGATGTCGCGCACAAAAGCATGTTGAACTTAAGGATGAACTCCATAAAACGAATTATGTGACGAATAACTGGCGAACGCCGCCCGACGGCACTCTAGCTTTGCGCGCGACGTAGCAGCCACTGTGTTGATTCCACGCGCAGAGCAAAAGCCGCCGGGCAAATTTCGTCGGTTATTCGCAGCATATTCGTCTCATGGAGCTCAGCGTTTAATGCACCGCGGTTCAAAAGCCAATATCAGAGACTACCCAGCTTGGCAGTCTCCGATAGATAATCGCTGTTTGGGCTAGCTTGTTTTGCTTAGTTTTGCTTATTAGCAGAGCAAACTGGGCAGCCCTGACATCGCGTGCGGGCGAGAGCACGCGGTGAACGTGCAACGTGCACAGGCCATTTGGCGGGACATCGGTGCCGCGAGCTAATGGCGGCGAGATGTTTTGGTGGCGCAGTGGCGCCCTCCTATGGTTTCCTCTCGTGACGTCATTACTTGGCAAACAAGTTTGAGGGTGTCTGTAATTAGCAAGGTGGAAGCTTGAAGTCATTGCCCTCTGGAAGCCACTCTGCCAACACCGTGAAAATTAAAGTTCTTACATCCCTCTTATTCCCGTCGATAAAAAATCCTTTGCTGATATCATAGTCAGCATTCGGCCAACCACGGCAAGCCGACTACTGCGACGCTTTTGATTAGACCTATCGCTACATTACCCAAGCACCAAGGAGAATGCAGGGAATTGTGTTCCACGCGCCGCACGTGCTGGCTTCAGCAGTAGTAACTTTTCTAGAGCAAATGCCTAAAACAAATGGCATCTAGCACGCACGTTCGTCAACAGTTTACTTTGGTTGTTTGCTTCGAATCTTTTATACGAGGAAGGCTTGCGCGTGTGGAGCGTGAAACACAATTCCCTGCATTCTCCTTAATGCTTGGGTAATTTAGCAATAGGTCTGTACCAGGGTTTCTCGCCCACGCGGTTCAGTGTCGGCCTCTAGAGTTCAAATATTAAGCTTCTTCGAAATGGCCGCTGTGAGGCCTCATCCCCGGAGGGCACTGCGAAGGTACGAAGAAAACCAAATGCTGCTCGGAAAGGCGTGCCTATCAGTGTTAAACACGAGCGTTCGGTGACGATATATGTCTAGAACGTCGCATAATGACGACATAGAAATCTATACGTAGGACTGGCTGAATAGGTGCACGTGACCTTTTCTGGTGCATTCAAGTGCGTGATTCTCACTGAACGTTTTGCTTGGAAAACCTGTAATTCGGTGAGGCGTTTACATCTTCATAACTGAAATCTAATTCCAAGAATTAGGAAGATCGCGCATGACTGTTGCACGCTCTTCTCGTTTCGGTTCTTTATTGGTTCAGACCAAGGACGTCATCTAAAATAGAAAGTGTGCTAAAAATTCCGAACTTCTTTTACCTATTATGTTCAAAATACATCAAATGTCCTCTTTATTATATTTTAATGTATTGATATGCTTCGTTTTATACTTAATATACAACGCTGTCACCGGCGCGGGCGCGTGGCTTCCTTTATGGTTTCGTTTGAGCGAGAACTTGTGCAAATGATGAACAAGATCAAGACCCATGCCCGCGCCAGTAGCTTCCACAACATTGTACACTATAGTATGAAACAGAGTATAGGGTCCCCAACGGGGGAGAGGGGCTTAGTGTGGTAAACCGGAAGTTCGGAAGTAGCACCCCCCGGCTACCGCCATGTTGTACGCCAAAGTGACCATTCGTCACGTGACCTCACAAGAGCAGTGACGTCACCGGTAAGATGGCAGCACCCAGAGCTGGCGGAGGCGAGTTTGTTCGGTGAGCGGTAGCCGTGATGTGCCGCTGCTTTCCGACGATTTCGGGCTTCTTCGTGCTCGCTGACGCAGGTATAGTGTGAAAATATGAAGAAATGATACTTTATAACCTTTTATCGCAAGATCGTTCTGGATCATCTGGATATTAACACCTGTGAGACAGCATCAGCCGTATCGCCATACCGGTGCTCCGGATGTGCTCGAGGATTGATAAAACTTTGAGTGCTTTTAGAATGAACTTTTCACATTCTCTTAGCTTTGTTTGAACGTTGGAATGTCTGAGAATCGACGCGAAATGTATACATCGAGAGTAGGGCCTAGGGGAATTTATTTCGGAACCGCATAAGCACAGTAACTTTTAGCGAGAAAGCTCCTGCGATCTTTGCGTTTTGTACTAAGCAACAATGTTACGATATAATTTTAGCATAAAATATTCGCATAAAATACACAGCAATTATTTCATTGAGCAGTGCACAAAATGCAGCATCTGGTGTCCCTTAGAAATTAGTATTAGTAGGTTCTTTACCTTGCTGATCGATATCAATAATCCACAGTAACCTCCATGTGTATAATCAGACTACTCTTAGATGGTTGTCTAGGCTATCATTCTAACATCTAGAATCTTTAAAAAATGCAGCCCCACTCTTTAGAGGTCCAGAGATAGAACCACACATATCAATTCGTTAAATGTAATGACACTCGGAAATATAAGATTAACTGCACATTTTTCTCTTTCGTAGCATTTATTGCAGCAATAACTTTTTTCATCAAGAGTGCACTGTATTAGTCGGCAATTATTTACTTGTCCTAATTACCTGGACGAGGCGACTTGTATTTGTGTTCATCCCTTGCCTGAAGAAGGAGCCTTGTTGCAAAATGTTACTGCCGTTCCTTTCAGCGTCTTCAATAGACATTTTTAAAAGTTTGACACGCCTATACTTCGTTTCACCGTAACTTTGTAAAGGGCAACCGCCACAGCCCCCTCGAGCCAATCAGAGAGACAGAGCGAAGGTGTGTGACAAACCTGTGCAGATGAGCACTCTGATGATATGTTGTCATAAGCCTCTCCCCAACGCACATATTGGCTCACCTAGACTGTACCCTTCACCGTTGGCCTAATTGTGATATAACGAATTGCAGTAGCTATCACTCTAATTACCCAAGGCCTGCATACTGTGGGCACCTGTTCGAAAAGAAGGTTATGTCAGCAATGGCTGACATAAACTTTCCGGAGGGAAATGTTATGTCAGCACTTTCCGGGAGGTCGAATGATACGGTGAATGGCACTGTTGGTAACACCTAAGAGCAGGACAAGCGTATTTATCAATCCGCCACTCACCCGCGAACAACTTGGCGCAGTTGGGTAAAAATAGGGCTTCGCGATGTAAACTGCGGATCGCCGGGACACCTCTAATGGCGAATTCGGGTGGTCAATCGCCGGCGAGCTCACGCCGGCGGCACAGGCAACGAAAACCGCGCTAGCGGCGCACCACGTGACCCTCTCCACCCGAACACAAAGCGCCTGCAACTGGCGTTTTCGTCTCCCTGGGTCGCTCGTGAACTTCGTTAACTTCTTCCACGATTATTTTATGATACAATAGGCACGCTCTAGGCATCAGCAACATATATTCGGACTCTGAGATGTGGGTAAACAAATTGTAATATATTTTGTTTAGATTCTCGAGGAACTGTTGCCATCTTACAAGGATCCTAGAAGGCTCACCAGCGTCGCCATTTTATATTTCATTTTCTTTTTATTACCTTTTTGCTGGAATCCTCAGCATTTTGATTTGACCCAGCCCTCTAAAGTAGTAATGCGCGTTCAAGTGTCGAGCTGCAGTACTATCAATACATTTTTTACAGCGGTGTAATAACACGCTGTGTCCCATAGGAAACTGATCTTGCGGAAGCTTCCTTTAAAATATTTTATCTTTATCTCCGTTGTTTTTGCTGTCTTTCTCGGACCACAGAAGGGTGTCTGTCTCAGTGGCTTCGTTTTCTACTAGAACACGCTCTCGGCGACCATTGTTTCGTTTGGTTCCCTTTCCCGATTCGGAAATGACGATACCGGATACAGTCTGGCAGACAAGCTGCCCGACCTCTTGGAGCTCGGGCAAAAATTGTGCCGGTAAATTGCCAGCACACGCCTGAGAACTGCCACCCGAACGGCGCGCACTCGCCAGCCTTTGACCACGCGAACGTCCTTGGTGGAGATATGGCAAAATATTTTGCCGGGAAATGACCACGCGAATTCGCCATAAGCACGACGACCGAGCATGGTGACATAGGAGGTTAGGCGTGTTCTAAATGAACAAGGCGCTGTCTCGGCTATCCTAATTTCGCCCGTTCAAGGTCACTTCGTTTTATATTTATTTAGTGGCCGTTGGGGGCGCTGAGGTAAAGCCCCTCTAGGATTTGGTTAGAGCCACTCGATATGGCAGCGTAGCTGCCAGAGTAGCGCCACGCTTTTCCCTGTGCCGCCTCTCACCGTGATTGGCCACACGCGGTACCATAGCAACGAGCTGAGCTGGCTCGGTTTCCTTAGCAACCAAGTGACTACTCGTCACGTGACCTCGCAAGAGCCGTGATGTCACCGGTAAGATGGCAGCGCCCAGAGCTGGTGGATACGAGTTTGTTCGGTGCGCGGTAGTCGCAATGTGCCGCTGCTTGCCGCTGCTTGCCGACAATTTCGGACTTCTTCGTGCTCTCTGACCCAAGTATAACGTGAAGATCTGAAAAAATGTGACTTTATACCGTTTCTGTGCAAGATCGCTCTGGATATTAGCACCTGTGCGACAGCATCAGTCATATCGCCGCAGCGGTGCTCGTATTCCTAGATGTGCTCGAGGATCGATACGACATTTTGCATGCAATGTTCGCATACTCCTAGCCTTGTTTGAACGTTGGAATGTCTGAGAATCAATGCGAATCGTATGCGTCGCATGTTGGACCTTGGGGAAGTTGTTTCAGCGCCAGGTAACCGCGTAATCACAAACTTCTAGCGAGGAAGCTCCTGCGATTTTTACGTTTTGTACTAATCAAGGATCTTACGATATAGCTTTTAGGATAACATTTTCACATTTTCTAGCTTCCTTCGAATGTTGGAATTTCTGAGAATCTAAACGAAAGGTATACGTCGTGTGTAGGGCCTAGAGGAAGTTGTTTCAGCTCTGGGTCACCGAATAATCACAACAACTTTAAGCGAGGAAGCGCCTGCGACCTTTAACCTTCGACGATTTTACGAATTGACAGTTCTGAAGACTTTGATAAACGTCCTTTCGTTGCAATAGCTTGCATTTGATCGCAGTGTTTTTTTTTGTGTTTTTGTTTCAAGTGACAAGCTGGCGTTTGCTCAAATGACGTATATGAAATGACCTGCCCTATAAGAATACGTCAACACACACTGTTAAATGTATATCTCAGAGGTGTGTTCGTCTGTGTAATTAACAAGGTACAGACAATTATTTTTTACGAGTGTAATATTTATTTTCTGTAGCTGGGCCCGTTTTGTACTCATTAAGGCCGGTTCTCACATGCAGCGAAGCGCTGATGTAGCGCTCCTCACGTGCCGTCAGCTACTTATCGTCTGCCATGAGCAACAGTTTTGACGGTGCGATACAAAGCTGGTCAACGCTCCCGTCAGCACGCGCTTAGCGCGAGGTCAGCGCTATGCTTGAAGCGCTCCGCTGCATGTGTGAACAGGCCTTTAATGTCCGTGTGCTATGATGCTATCATCTTGTGTGTACGGTTCGAAATATCCCCTTTTCAATGCCTACAAAAGCCAAAATGACGTCAGCCGACCCCAGCTCACACATTTGACACGAAAACTGCGTCACTCGGACGTATTCTCTCGTCAATAATCAATTTGTCGATGAATATTTGAATTCGCGTTCGTGGCCAATGAGTGCACATGAGTGCACTTGCGGATGACAAGTTCTATGGTGTGCTTAAAAAGCACGGTGGAAGCTTGGGGTCGTCGCACCGGTGCCCTTGCATGTCACGACCGCGTGATTCCACTGTTCTTTTTTGAGTTGAGGATTAAAGCTAAGGAAGAAGAAGTTAAAGAATCATTTCACGGCCCCTTTAACACGGGTATGCGTGCTACACCAGATAAAATATTGACATTTTGCATGCCGGTAAACTTCCGGACGACCACTTGGCCTGTCGGCAAGAACACCTCATATCCGGCGTCCGTCTCTTTTGATGGCGTTAACAATCCTCTGTAGACCACCGTGCTGTCCTTCTTGGTTTAACCCCGTCGACTGTTCATCGCCCCAAACGAGGGTGATACCGTCGTCGACGTCGCTCCCCGCCAGTCGGTGAGATAATCTCATCTTGAATGAATGAATGTGTCTTGAAGTATGGTGCTAAGCATACATTCTCTTACTATGGGGCAGTCGAGCAGCAGTCATGTCCCAAGGCAATCGTCCTGTCGTTGCCGGCGTAATCGAATTTTGTTCCATAGGAGCGAAGTCCGAAAGTACAAGGACGGTACGTTCGTCCCACGAAGCCGCCGCCATCCCGGCAGCGCGGAAAACCACTCGCCTTGTCCGTGCACGCTGCAAATCGTCTCATTTCACAGACGAAACAGGCACCGCACCTCCAGAGGCCCGTGCCATACCGCCATGCAAAGCGTATTTTAGGTCTTTTACCACTTTTCAATTAACGAATGGAGATATCAGCATAGATAAAGGTTGCCGCCCGGCGTCGCTAGCAGTACGGCTACTATAAGGTGCCTACATGTCTGTCTGTCTCAGGGTGAGAACATCCATTGTTGCCCTGAATGTGCCAGCGCGTGAGCGTGACTTGGGCGGTAAAATGGCGTCTGTGCATTAGCCAAACCTACGCGCTCGAGCGAAGTGACACCGGATAGCGTGCACTTCAAAATTTGTAAAAAAACGAGTGGGCGGAAAAATGGCTGAGATGTCACCACTCAAGCAAAAGCGCGCGTGTTTATGAAGGCACTCTAGGCTACCATAGAAACCTCCCAGGCCCAAAATGGAGATCACTATAGGCGCTTCTGACGTCGTGTATCTAGATAATTTTGCGTCGTGTCGCTACTCTGGCAGCTACGCTGCCATATAGAGTGGCACTAGATTTGGTAGGGTTCCTAAATGGCTGTCTGTCTCAGGGTGAAGACATCCATTTTTGCGCTGAATGTGCCAGCGCGTGACGCTCTCACGCAGTCGGTGCGTGACTTGGGCGGTAAAATGGCGTCTATGCGTTAGCCAAAGCTACGCGCTCGAGCTGAGTGACACCGGATTGCGTGCACTTCAAAATGCATAACATAACGATTGGGTGAAAAAAATGACTGAGAATTCACCGCTCAAGCAAAAGCGCGCGTATGTATGAAGGCACTCTAGTATCCGGCAGAGCCGTTTATTGGGATTCGGTGCTTTGTGGAGAAGTGGCGGGATCTGCGAGCAGGAGCAGCTGCGCTGACAAGCACGGTGAAAGTATGGTGTGCTAAAAGGGAGAGGTGTGGCGATCACGCTTGCAGAAGCGACTCAGTGATTTAGCATGCTGAGCTGTGGTCGGAGAGCCATCGATAAGTAGAGTGCCTTCATACACACGCGCGCCTTTGCTTGAGTGGTGACATCTCAGCCATTTTTCCGCTCAATTGTTTTTCATGCCTTTTGAAGTGCGCGCAATCCGGTGTCACTCAGCTCGAGCGCGTAGCTTTGGCTAATGCATAGACGCCATTTTACCGCCCAAGTCATGCACCGAGTGCGCGAGAGAGTCACGCGCTGGCACATTTAGTGCAACAATGGATGTCTTCACCCTGAGACAGACAGACATGCAGGCACCCTATCGATAAGGGGATAGCAGCGCCACTCTGCACTAAAGGGAAGGTGAAAGAAGAGGTTAATCGAGGGGCTTCACAAGCCCGCCATCGCTCCACTCTAGCCTGTCTTTATTGCTTCGGGCTCAAGGGGTCGTGCCATATTTTGTTATGGCTAACAAGGAAATACTAATTGAGCGGCACTTCACGATTGTGATAAACGGTGAAGACATTTTCTTCTTCTTTAGTGTTCACAGTGCGGCAAGGTGCCGTTGTGGCGCTGCTGAGGGCATATCGATAGAGTGCCTTCATACACACGCGCGCTTTTGTTTGAGTGGTGACATCTCAGCTATTTTACCGCCCAATCGTTTTTTTATGCATTTTGAAGTGCGCGCAATCCGGTGTCATTCAGCTCGAGCGCGTAGCTTTGGCTAATGCATAGACGCCGTTTTACCGCTCAAGTCACGCACCGAGTGCGCGAGAGCGTCACGCGCTGGGCATTCAGGGCAACAATGGATGTCTTCACCCTCAGACAGACAGACATGCAGGCACCCTACATATCGATGCTGGCGCTGGGTGCTGAACATCCTTGCCCTTTTCTGTCGCTGGACGAAGCGAGCGACTGTCACACCTCACCTTCAATACACCGTTTCACCTTACGTTCAGACGCAGCGGACGCTACAAGCTATTCTAGCCAATCCCGTTCTGTGGACGTAGCCCATGATACGCTTTCCGCGCGTCGCTGTTCCCTTCTGTAAGGTCATGTGACGCTCACACGGTTTGGATTGGCTCCGATGGCTCATAACATCCGCTGCGCCCGGACGTAAGGTGAAACAGAGTATAGACCACCATAGTGAAACTTATATAGACGCTTTCATCGCGCGCCAGATTGAGCCGCCATGGCCGACCTTCTCTTGTCTTAACGAGATGCCGAGCCATCGAAGCGAGCGTTGACGAGTCTCCACAAGGGACTATGCTGGGGAGAAGGACACAGTAGCACCTAAAGTGGCAATGACCTGTTTTGCTGCGACAACGGTGAAGTGAAGCGAACGGAATAAGAGGGAACAAAAACTGAAGGTCGGTTATGGCGGCGCCCAGGCACAGCTGCCTGAAAGCGTCTATAGGAGGCTCTGGTCTAACAAGGGTCTTTTCTTGGATTGGATTATAGCGGCAGAATCCTTCGTAGGGTGGGCTGCACTTTGTATTGGGCAATCACAATCTAAAAACAAAAACTGAATCTAGTGAAAGAAAAAGAAATGCTGAAAAATTATTAATAGCTAGTGAGAGATAAATCATGGTGTCCACTACCAACGTCCTGTCCGTTACTTTAGTCCTCCTTGTCCCAGTGTTTAGATCACGACGACTTTCTAGATTGTTCCGACGTACCTCCAACTATGATAATAATAACATAAAAACTCTTGTTCCGTGATTTGTCCTTTATTTGTCTGAATGAGACAAAAAACAATGAGGAGAAACTTTGAATATCTAAGTTGCAGGTATTCTTCCGCTACGTTTTGTTGCTTTTTATTTCACGGCAAAGGCGAGTTTTTTTCCAGCGAGGAAGCAAACAAGCACGATGACCAAAACGTCATCATTGTCCACTGCACCGCGAACGGTCATAGCAACTGAGTACGGACAAGCGCTCGCGACGGTAAAAAGAAGCAACTGGCAGACGCAGCAGTTGACGACTAGACGCAGCAGCAGCAGCAGCGTTGGCGGCAGGCGGCAGCGGGCGGCAGCAACGTCCGTAGGGGCTGGCTAACAGCCGACAGGGCGCTTGTTCACGGGGGAGACGCGGGCGATCGATGTGGCCAGCCAATTGCTGAAGTCGCAAAGCAGCGAAAGCAGATTGAAGCCGAGCCAAGTGCCCAGGGCTCCGCCCAAGTAGGCCAAGACTTCGATGACCTGCACAATCGATAGACGCCAAGGGGAGGGTGGCGCGGCTGTGCGCACTCGCCGCGCCCGGCTGCGTGCGTGGACGCGATCGCGGCGGCGGCGAAGGGGAACCGTACGCGGACGCCGGAGGCTCAAGGGCTCGCTCGGTCGGCGACTGCGCTCTTGCGGGCGGAAGAAACGAGAGCGACGCTCCACATGCGTAGCTTGCCCGACGGCCCCTGAGATGCACGACGGAGCGAGTTCCCGAGGGATTGCCGTCGGTCATGGCCTCTGAGAGAGAAGCCTGACGCGGTGCTCGGGATCCGTCGCTAACTGCATCGAGTTTTTGCTTAGGGCATTTCTCAATAACTTTTGAGCAGTGAGAATCTTGGTGGATTAAAACGAGGTAAACTGAATTTTTGCGGGAAAAATTTCAGCAAGAAACGTCTTAGTAAAACAAATTAGCAAGTACTCAGGTGAAAAGAGATTCGTTACGTTAATGCAATATGTCTTGCTTGCTGTAAGTTTTAGTTTTGAATAGAACAGCGGTGAGCATAGTCCTGAACACGTTGTTACTGTTAACAGCTCGGTATAAAAGAAATTCTAAAAAATCATTAGGCGAGCTTTTCTTATCATAATCTAAACCCTCCTGCCTGGATACATCGCTTCTTAAACTTTTTTTTTCTTACAATCGTGAAGGTGCCTTTTGTTACATTCTTAATACGGGAAGATATAGAAAGTTATATATATATATATATATATATATATATATATATATATATATATATATATATATATATATATATATATATATATATAATTTGCAATAAAATATCCTAAGGGAAGTTTCTGTTTTATTTATCTGAGTCCAGGTTTTTTTCACAGGACGAGACAATCTGTCAGAAGACGTATTTCGCCATTTTTATCAGCGGTGTGCACTGAAAATGTAGGTTCACAATTAAAACTACCAGGAAGAACATGCTACGTGTACCTCGAGTAATGTGCACGAACATCTAAGAACGTGGAGATGTAAAGTGCTGGATGAATTTGATTAAGTTTCAAAGTATCGCCAGATTGGTGTATCCTTTCTGTGATGTCGCAGCCCTTCTGGGTTAAAGAATTATATTAACTTATTATTACCCCAAAATGTATCCCAAACTTCCCTTCAACTTGTGTTGCTACCTGAAACGTACTAGCTTTTGCGCTAGTAACCTCCAGGCATTTTTTTTTTTTTCCAGTTGTGCCTCCAGGTCTTTCCATTCCTCTACACCCGGTTGACTCATCCACCCATTCACCCATTGACTTTACCCGTCGGAAAGGTCTGCGTCCACAGAGTAGAAAACGTGACCGATAGCGGCTAAGCTCAATTTATGTGCAGGTCACGCGACGTTACTTTTCCCGCTAAATCTAGTGGGGAAACTGAGTTCTTGTATAGGTCATGTGACATCATTTTCTCCCCTAAATTCAGCGAGCGGGGAAACTAAATTTATGTTGAAGTCGCGTGACGTTATTTTTTACCCTACATTAAGGGGAGAAATTGTATTTCCGTGTCGGTCACGTGAAGCCACTTTTTCCCCTACATTTAGTGGGGAAACTGGTTTTGTGTACAGATCACGGGACATGAAGCCATGTGGCGTCATTTCCTCCGCTTGAATTTTCAGAGAAAATTCGCGGTCAGGCTTTTCGAGGCTCAACTTCGCCTAAAAGCCTAACCTATAAACGTTTCACGTTAAAATAAATGGAACGCCGCCGCCAGTATGTCATGGTGCGCTCCGCCGGCATCTACTGTAGACTAAAGGCTCATTCACACTGCCCTATTTTCTTACTTTAAGTTACGTTACGTATACGTTACCGAAGAATTCGTGTCTCGAATGTCGCGTGTTATGCTTTCTCCATGAACTGGTAGCCTTGCTTAATATTGTGGTCGGTTTGCCTTGCTGCATACCCGACCCGGAGGAATAACACGGAGCCAACGGTTTCAACAACAAGAAACTACATTTAATGGGACGTGGACAAGACGATTAACATTGCTACCGGCGCTGCCGGAGTCCAGGCAGCGACTTTCCGTGCGCCGCCTCTGATCTGCCTTATCAAGGCGGCGCATCCGATGTGCGCGTGGCTGGCGTGACGTCGCCGCCACGCGGGAAAACTTCGGCACCTTTGCCTCGCAGTCGGGCAACTTGGCTGGGGAGCCGCCAGGGTGCCCACACTATGAAGCAGAGAGGTCCCGGTGACTTCAACGCAACATTTCGTAACGTATCGTAAGAAAATGGGGCAGTGTGAACCAGCCTTAAAGACTGGTTCACACTGCCCCGTTTTCTTACGTTACGTTACGTTAAGAAATCTTACGTACAAGTCACCGGGGTATCTGAAGAAAAATCCTGGCAGGCGACATTCGAGACACGAATGTTTCGGTGGCTTGCACGTAACGTAAGGAAACGCAAGGAAAAGGTGCAGTGTAAACCAGGCTTAAATCCCATTTATGTTTTAAAAGTAGCGCAAGGTGCGGCGATGCACAAGGCACGCGCAACGTGCAGCCATTGGGAAGATCATGTCGGCACTGTGCAGGACTGAGCTAGATTTCAGACACCATGTTCTTCATGAAAGTGGCACGCGGCACGTGTCTCGCGCATTTCCACAACAATGGATGGCGCCACTTTTACCAGGAAAGAGAGGCTTTACTGTAGACCAATAGGAGCGTGCTCCCAAATGGTGTCGCGTCACCGGCAGTCACAGCAGGCCAATAGGAGCGTGCGCGACTGGATGGGAGATAGGCCTTAAGCCAAAAGTGGCGACGCGTCGCCGGCATCCAATAGAAGCGCCCGCGGCACGATTAAACGATGGTGGTATACTTGGATAAGTCAGGATATTCAGCGCTTTATGCAGATGTTAAAACCAGCGTAGACTAACAACAGGTGCACGTACCACTATTATCCTGGCTATGTTCTTGCCCCTTAGCCGGGGATATAAAACATTCACACAGACTTGGCGAGGAGCACATCTCTAAAAAAGCCTTCTCAGTCGAAGGCACATTTACTCTATGACTATGAACTCCGGTTCATCGTATAATCTGCTGCAGTGACGGCTAGAAGCTGGAGCTTGTATGGCAATTTATAAGGTGTTCCGGCTGCGCGACAGTGCACGCAACCGAGTAGCGTCCGTAGCTGGATTGACATGAATGCGATCGTAGAGCATCGATCCAGCAGGGACCAATCACACGCACCCTGTCTCCCTCCCTCTTCCTCTTCTACCAGCCTGCTACGAATCAAAATATTCAAATCACGCTTGGATGCGCTGACAATGCGGAGCGCAAGTCCGTCTGCCCCTTGCGCAGGGGCTGCGGTGACGTCGGAACACCGAGCTCTGATCGGCTCCAATTGAAGGCTTGTGGGTAGACCTCAAGGCAGCTATGGCATTGAGGTCTGCCCACTATCCTTCCAATGAGAGCCAACAAAAACTCGGAATTCTGACGTCACTGTGACTCCTGCGCAAGAAGCAGACGAACTTGAGCTCCGCATAGAAAATCTTCGGGGATTTGACAGCTTTCCGGCTTGGAGCTTATTGGAACACCGAGTTAATACGAAAATGCATAGCTGTCAGTGCACCAGCGTACGGCCGGGGTCACACTGCTTATACATTATACGAAAAACCGTCTACATACAAATTCGAATGCGAGTCACCGCGAGATCCGTGGTTCGAATTCCGTGTGGCAATGAGTTCAAGGAGAAACTTGGAACGCAGTATTCGAACCACTGATATTGCGGGGACTCGTGTTTGCAAACTTGGTGTATAAGCGGTGTGGTTTCGTCTAATTTCGCCGGTGGTTTTGAAAATGCGACGTCCATTCCATAAGAGGAGAAAAACAGTTAGCGTTAATAGTTGTTTTTTATGGTTTTACAACAGCAGAACTGCAGTGAAACAGCTCACCGTTATCATCGGGTAATGCTCCATCACCTTCACGGAGTCCGATGAAAACTTGAGTGTCAGCCCAAAGCGGACCCTAGAGAAACGATTACAGTGAGCGAAACTGATGCCGGATCGGTTTTAGAAGGCCCCATAAACTCACTTGTCGTCTGGGGATCCTGTCTGTGCAAAGAAAAAAAATCGCAAATACCAGTTACTCTAGAACACAAACTTGAACTGTAGAAGGCACCAGATCAACGTAAGTACAAACAAAGCTACGAAATCGATTGCATAGAAAAATTCACTCCGAGATATCTCTAAGCAGCTCAAAACGGGTTCATAACGAGGGTCCATAAAGGTGTCAATATCTTGTGGGGTTGTCATGTGGAGCTAAATCGGCAAGTGATCAAGTACCTGGAAACGCCCTCTGGGATGCATTTATAGGGTCGTCTTGTCATGCCGGGCTGTGGCAAACAACTCCTGTGAGGCTTAAGTTGATATATTTTAAGTGTTAACATGTATACACTTGCCTGGCATAGGATATTAACAAAACACAAATGTATCTTAAATTCACATTTGAATTGAGACACGTAATTTGGTGGAACGTATTTTATTGGTAAGGGTGTGAAACATTTTTCCACACTGTGGAAAGTCAATATAATATGAGGAGGGACCAATATAAAACACGATATTTGTCTTTCTTCCTCGTGTACTAAATTGCGAAATGTTACCTTGTATTCCGCATCATTCAACAGATTCAGGTCGTAGGTGATCTCCCTGCGAGAAAAACAAATTCAGTCGTCGCGTGCTAAATGCTGCCAGAAAAACTCATACTCGCAAGGTGGTCCGCAGGTCTCTAAGCAGCCACGGAACTCACGACTCTGAATCACCAACTCCTGGCAGTACTCCAGTCCTGATAAGAAAATATCAGAAAAATGAAGCATGTATGTTGGTGGGCTGGCCAATGTCTTATCTCAATGCGCATGATCCTAAAAAATGCCTCGAAATGGTGAAATCGGGTACGTCCCCATCGCGGCTCGATATTTAAATTAAGCTAGAACGCCTGAACCGGATCAATTCAATTTCCCCGCTAAATTTAACGGGAGGCATTTGGTCACGAATTTTGAGCGAAAGACTGAATAAGAGTATAGTTTCGTTACGCCACCGCTGCCACCATGCATCGCGGGGAACTGTAATGGGTCGCTAAATTCGTCAAAAACAAAGTTGGTGCCGAAGTTCGCAGAGCTTGCTGATTGGACTCTCGCGACGACGGCGTCACGCGGGACGAGATGTCAATCATCCACAGAATCTCGGTGCTCAAATTCCAGCAAGATTGTGAAATAGGAGGTCGTAGCGAATTTCGTCGGAGCGCGCGTGAGCAACACCGTAGGGCCAGCCGATTAAACGGCCGCATTGATGACGTCACTCCCGCGTGTCCCTACATAACTACGCCGCGTTATGCTGCCTAGATAGTCGCTAGGTGGGCTGTGAACACTCTGAACTTTTACGTCACAAGGTCGTCATTTGTGGAAGGTATTGGTGACAACAAAGTAGCGTTTCCCAACACTGGGAACAGTTATTTGAGGCCAAAATTTCTTCGCTTTGATATCAAGGCGAATATTGAACTTTCTGATATTGTGGTGCTCTGTGCGGTGCACGCGGCTTTTGAGCTCATCTTCCGCCACTGTCAAAAACGCTGCCGGGGTCACCCAGAGGCGGAGGCAGAAGGCGAGAGGTTAGAAAAAAGGCTTTGGAGGAGGCGAGTAGTCGTAAAATTTCAGGGTTGGGGTGCCCAGCCACGAGAGAGGCAAACTTGGCATTCCGCTTGAGCCCTAGGTTTTTCAGGGCTTTCTTTCAAACACACGACGATGATCCCGCCATCGAGGCATAAAGTGCGTACCAAGTCCCTCCGTGCATCACCGGAAAGCATGCACACAACACATTCTGTGTTACCACTGCCTCTGCCACGCTGGTGCGAGAAGGTGATTTTTTTATATGTATATTTTTATTTCACAAGTTGATCGTTTAATACTGCAAATTGGTAATAGGAAACAAAGAGGAAAATCACCTTTTGTAAAATCGACGCAAATGGGCAGGCCCGCGTAGGCGACGAAATCATGCGTAAAGGTGATGCAACCGCAGAGGTCCATCTCCAGTTTCATTTGGCATTCCTGAAAACAAGACTTGGCGGCGCATTTCGGGTCTTATTAGATCACTGATACAGATCCAGACAATAAGCCACAAACATAACCTCGAGCCGAACATGCGCGCTCAAATAGGACTGTGCATGCGTTTTCAGTCATGAGGTCTGTATGACGCACGTTGTTTTAAACTCTGAGAACGTTTGTATGCAATTTTCGTTGTCTGCAGGAGGATCGTATAGCTTACATTATTTCTTCTAAGACTGCTTTAATGCAATTCTTAAGGAAGAAATTAGGGAAGTAGTCTTTGCAAAGAGAGCAGATTGGGCGTTGTGGGCCCGCTGTTTCAAGTTCCGCCCTCTCTGCCTTTGTGAAAGCGTCAGTTTTGAGTAGACGGAAGAAAAATTCTGAAATATCTTTCCCTTCGGTAGCTATTGACTTTTTACTTTTAAATGACAAAAGAAAAACTGAAAGCAAATGTGAGCCATATTGTGTCTGCTTTCGGTGCCATCCGGATGGCTGCCAAACTCTCCACAATCATCAATTATTCTCTAGCGCGCCTTGGTGGCTTCGAGACATGGCTCCAGGTTACGAATCCCCAGGTGGTGGGTTCGAATCCCGGGTAAAGTGCCCGCAAGCTGACAGGCTTATTGTGGAGAAGGCACCAGTTGAACCGCGATTTCGGTTGCACGTGGCAAAAAACACAAGGGTTCTAATTTAATCCTCAGACCTCTGTCGGAACGTGCCAGTAGCCCTTTGTTCGTTTGGCACATGAAACCGTCAAATTGTGTGTTGATTTCATCCATTATTTTCTTTCTCTCTTTTTCTTTCTCCCCCGCTCTGTGTGTTTTTCTGTCTGTCTGTGAGCAGTCTGTCTCTCTCTTATCCGATGAAAATATGACATACGGTTACTGAGAACTTACGAAACTCAAAGTGGATGATTATAATCACGCTTCCTGCATCTTTCTTTGGTGTTCTTAGTGCTCCTACGCGTTCTTCAGTAGGCAATTGCAGTACTGCAATATGCAGTGATGTTATATTTTGCTGAATATAAATAAAAATTGAGTGATTGATGGATTGATGCGGCAGTCTCATTGGCTACGGAACGATAAGATGCACGGGCTTGGTCATGGATTTCGTAAGGTTTCCGTGACTCCCAATAATGTTACACCAGAACAAAGATGAAAACAGCGTTCTCAGTCGCGATCCGATCTTCTACAGGTTGCCCCCCCCCCCTTTTTTCCAAAAGAAAAAAAAATTATTCAAATTTTGAAGCATAAAATATTTTTTTTAACGCTCCCCCTCTTCCCTCCCTTCCCCTTTCCTCTCAAATTTTATCCGTCCGTCCGTTCGTCCGTGCATTTTCCGCTACGTTTAGTAGGAAAGTGGCGACGCGTGGCGTCACGGGACCGACTTACCTTGGGGGAAATTGACGGCACGTGGCCTATACGTCAACTTAGTTTCTTCGCTAAATTTATCGGGAAAATGCACGCCTTGCTGCCAAAGCATCAATTCAGTTTCCCCGCTAAATTTTGCGGGAAATTGATCTTACGTGACACGAAGGAAAATACGGCTACCCGCTAAATTTACCGGGAAAATGCACGCCTTTGGACCTAGACACCAATGCAGTTTCCCCGATAAATTTAGTGGGGGGAATCGGCATCACGTGACCTACACAACATTCAGTTTCCCCGCTAAACATAGCGGGAAAATACACGTCCCGTGACACACCCTATCCTTCAGCCCATCCCGCTCTTCTACTTTTTCTCCCCACCCCTTCCCTCTCCTTGCAACACCTCCTAGATAACCCTAGGTGATGTTGCTCCCAGGGTGTTTCACAAAATTTCATGAATCATATAACTTTAAAAGTAAAAAAAGTCGCCGCCATTTTTTTTTTTTTTTTTCCGCAGAAGTAAGTTACGCGTTTCTTAAGGCTCATATTCCGTCCAAATGTAGTGCTAGCTGTTCGAACCAGGTGGAAAAGTTTGAAAACTAACCGTTATCTCATTGAAAAGCTTAAAGTAATTTTCTTAAATTTACAATGGGAAAGCGACGGCCGCAACGGACCTCATTATTCCATCGAAATTTTCAGAAAATCGCCGATTACGTGTGAATGAGATTACGGTTAGTTTCGCAACTTTGGTATCTGGTTCGGACTGCAAGAGCTACATTTGTGAGGAGGATGAGCGTTCGGCAGTGCCTAGTTTAGTTTTGCGGTAGAATATTAAGCAACAAAAGCATAATAAGCCACACTCCACGGTTTTTGAGCTGTGAGTTACCAAGGCGAAGCAGCGCAAGTTCGTCCGCTTCTTTTTCAGGGGTTGCGGTTAGGTCAGAACGGCCAAGCTCTGATTGGCTTTGTTTGAAGTATAGTGGGTAGACCGCAAGACAGCTTGCTTTGAGGTCTACCCACTCTCTTTCAATCAGAACTAATCAGATCTCGGTGCTCAGAGGTCACCACAACCCCTGCAAAAGAAGCAGACGAAGTAGCGCTCCGCATTGCGATTCTAGGCAAGTTCCCGACCGATGGCTGCTCATGCGACTGCTGAAACTCGTCAATTGCCCTCTCTACCTCGTACGTGTTTGTGAATTCCGCACAACTTCACAAAGCCACGAGGTGAGTGTAAGGCGCCCTTGATAAAGGAAGTGCCATTAGTTGCACGATTTTAGTGTCTCAGCGTGACGCACAATCTGGAGAGATGAAAGCACGAGCAAGCCGGGACTGACAATAGACCAGCGCGAATGACTAAAATTTCGAAGAAAGCCTTAAACAACGAGTGACGTGGAAGTAAGCCGCCATGGCACGCACGCCAGAAATTTGTTCACTACAAAGCGGCGTAACCCCATTTTTATATCACGAGTAGGACATTTTGAAAGAGAAATATCCCAGGTAACTAAATAGGAGGCATTTAAATCTTCGAGTCGGGAACTACGAGCATACTGAAAAAAAAACATTTAGTGTGTTGACGCAGACTTGTACGCAATCCGTTACAAGTAACGAAATTACTTGTAATGCCTTACATTTATCACTAATTTTGTAACGGAAGAATTACATATTTTCTAGAGTAATTTTAAAGTAATTCCCTTACATTTTTGACGTAACGGATTCCTTGTAATCCGTTACATTTTTTTGTCAGAACCAACCCCCCCTCCCCCCACCCCCATTCCCAATAAGAGTTTTTTCTTTTTTTTTTTGTAAAGTCGAACGCAGTGACACTGTCACGCGAATCGACTAACGTAAAGGGAGGCTTGGCACTCTTCAGTTCCTCAAAGCCTTTTTTTGCAACACCAAGCCCCTGAATCTATCCTTTTTTTAGACCCTAACATCAATGTCAAAAAAATCCAAATGAACAATTCACGAAAAGAAAAAAAAAAGGGGGGGGGGGGGGGGGCAAGTTATTTCTGCTTTTTTTTTTTAGTCCCTTTGTCTTCTCTTAGCGATCGAAGACGGGGAGAGGAGGACACCAAGTGATTGTGCGCCTCTTCGAGAAGCTCGAGGCGGTAAGTGCACAGAAAAGAATTAACAATGTCCTTCTCGGATATAGTGACTACGACCATTTTCATAATGTCACAACAGGGGCCCTAAACTCGTCAAACACAAAGTTCGAGCCGAAAGTTTGCAGAGCGCGCTGATTGGACGTTGGCGAAAAAAGCGCGAAGTCATCGTCGTGATAGACCAATCGGTGCGCTCCGTCAACTTCGGCCCCAACTTTGTGTTTGACGAGTTTAGGGGCCCAGGGTCGCTAAACTTGTAAAACGCAAAGTTGGAGCCGAAGTTGACGGAGCGTACCGATTGGCCTATCACGACGATGACTTCGCACTTTTTTCGCTGACGTCCAATCGGCGCGCTCCGCAAACTTCCGGCTCCAACTTTGTGTTTCACGAGTTTAGGGCCCCAGGAGACGACGCTCCGTCTACCCTACCCTTTTTGTGAGTCAGCTTTTTGCGAGCATTTAAAATATGGTAACAGTCTTCCTTTCTTCTTCTTCCTGTTTTGCCCTAGCAGGACGCATCTTATCTCAAGCAGATATTTTTACAAATAAAACATAATGGTGGCTGACGTAGACTTGATATTCTGGGCTTGAGGAGAGGGTGAAATTTGTGAGTGGGGCCATAGCGCGGCTTACTTAGTACTCTACCCTTTGCTGCCCGTAGTCCAACAGACGTTTATCTGGAGAACACCGGAGTAAACTGCAGTCGGTTCGTGCTCCGTGCGTTTTTGAACGGCACCAAGAAAGGTACACACGGCGAACGTGCGTTTACATTTCCCTGTTTTAACCGACGTTGTAGTTAATTGTTGTTATGAGTGTCCTTCTTTTTCTTTTATAACTTATATTTATATACTGGAAACTTCTTCTTATTCACCCACGTCTCAAGTGAGGCTCGAACTGTTCAGAACCAAAAAGGAAGAAGAATATCGAGCCAAACCTTATTTATTACTTAATTATCACCTTACTGTTACAACTATGTTTTGCTATTGATGACTTCTACAGCTTCGCGATTTAGAGAATGGAGAATTTTCGTAGATCGGTCCGATGACTCCGATAACGATATCCGATACTTCGCCGTCGTCTTTGCGTATGCATCATATCGTTATCGGGTACCGTTATCGCGGGTAGGGGAGGTATCGGAAGGATCTACTAAATCTCTCAAAGAGCAGGCAACGGCTGCAACGACGAAGCTTTGCTCGACATTCGCGAGGAAAATAGTACTTCCCTTGCTTCGCTGAAAAAGCTCAATGCAGAGCATGAAGCATTCGTGAATAACAATATGACACTCCCATCCATTGCCTCAGTTCAAATTGTGTTCAGCGTAGCAGTCGACATATTGAGTAAGAGATAATGCAAAATGTCTGACGAGACGTATAAGAGCCAGCTGTTGCTCAAAATATTCAAGGTCATTAAAAGGAACAGGTGGCAAGAATAAGAACTTGAATAACCCTCTTCCCTTTGTTTCTTACTTGATAACAATAATGTTAAAAGTAACGCCACAAAAGTAACGGATTACTTTTTTCAAGTAACGGTCAGTTACTTAGATGGGAGGGTAATTGTAATTGTAATAAATTACAATTTAGGCTTGAGTAATTGTAAATGTAATTCCTTATTATTTTTCAGTAACGTGTACAAGTCTGTGTTGACGTTACATGTATGTTTTCTTAAAGCGAAATAGTTTCAGAAAAACATTTTTGTGTGATTTTTTAGAAAATAGTTGAGAAACTAGGTATATATTCGATTGCTCACTCACATAACGTCACAATAATGTTCCGAACATGTGCTTACCAATAGGCCGATCTCACTTAGCGTTCCACGCATGCGTGACGCCGCCATAGCTGTAGTTCACAACACGATCGAGACACTCTATTGGGCAAAAGTTCGAACTATAGGGGGCGCTCTGACCCGTTTGTTTCTAATGCCCCTGAGTAAGAAAGGTAGCGATATCTTCTCCTACCTCCTCTGACGCGCACACCTTTTATCTTTGTACTTTGCTCTTTTACACCCTCGCGTCGATTGTAGCGCCGCCTGGATCGCTCCAAGATATCAGACGGCCTTCCTATACTTGAGTCAGAGCAAAGTCAAAGGCTAAAAGACACGCAAAATACATACACACAGGCTCAAAAACGCACTGTCGCGGTCTACCAGCCTCGAAGAATGTGCTCAAAGAAAGACGATGAAAGCCGCGACGCTACACAGTCGGCGTTATTTGATTGGCGACATGAGCTCGTAGCATGCACTGCACTCCGACAGCATAGGCATTCCTTCTCCCTCCTTGTGCCTCATGCACAGTCTTATTGTTATATTTTGCTCTTTCGCGCTCGCGCGTCGACGGTAGCGCCGCCTGGACCGCTCCAAGAGAGCAGGCGGCGTTCTTCAAAGGATGTCGCTACTTTTCCGTATACAGGGGCTTTATTTGTTTCCCCACACCTCGGTGTTTACTCAACACAAGGCCTGTGCACATGCACACAGGCCTTGTGGGCATGTCCATGTCATCTTCTACAATAGAGCGCGGGGCACAGTGAAATGTCGTCGTCAGAGAAAAGCAGTCGTCAGAGAATGCGAGCTTGACCCACTTCGGCTTTTGTAGGGAGCCTTCATGTGCGCTTTGCTAGGGTGATGCCACCCTTTGTAATACCCCTCGTCGACAAACCAGCAGCCATTTTAGTTCCCGGCCATAGTCCGTGGGGCTTATAACCCTCCCGGAAACAAACACCCTATCTCAAAAGTTCGGAGCAGCGTTGTGGAACCCACAGAGGGAGAATTAGCATTTTCCCCCTCGGATGGGAGGACCGATGGATACAAAGGCCACTTTCCGGCGCACGGGGAAACAATGAGAGGAACAAAAGGGCGGTGGAAGAGGGTGTAGGGAAGGGAAACAGGCAGTTGGCATCACTCTATGCGAAACGCACATGAAGACACCCTAGGCTTTTGTGGTGAGCTGAGCACAGTGCATGCTGCATTGTTCATGCAGGCCGTAGTGGTAACAAAAGAGCCCCTCCTCCCCCTCACCGGAGAACACGAACTCCAGCTGTACGATGACGCCGCGTTCGGTTATGTCGGCCGAGCGCCGAGTCATTGTATTTGTTGTCCCCATCCGTGTAGTTCTAATGTTAACCGCTTGGGGCGTCACGGTCGCTCCTACCCGACCACTCCATCTAGAAACACTCCAGCACGCACCTCCCGGACGGCTCAGTTTCAGTGGCGCTTCGTGGCGGGGCCTGGAAGCAGGTTGTGTTGGCGGCGCGCGGGCGCCAGCCAATGACATCTAATCTTAACTGCACAAACTAAAAAAAAAGTTAACCATTTAACAAATTTAACTTCAGTATCCTTTACATAGAGCAACACATATATCGCAGCGTAAACGCGCTTGAAACTAGAAAGCGTGATGAGCTGGCGCACACCCACGGGTAGCACAAGAGCCACACGAGGTAGGAAAACTGAGGTTTTGTGCATGGCCTCCGAAATCCCCGGGATATCGGAGGCCGTGTTTTGTGCCGCCTAGTGAGAACGCCTCTCCCTAGGCGGCGCTAAAACTAGGCGCTCGGTAGAGTTCCTCGATATGCTCACCGTAGATAGCTATATACGGAACTCTAGCACTCGGCCGGGAGCAGACTCTTCCACAGGAAGCGCTCAGGTGACGTGGTCGTTACGTGCCGGAAAGTAGACTTTGAACGCGCTCTGAAGTACGTTCCCCCGCTTTTGAGCGCGCCGCGCACCTCGAACGTGCGGCGCCGCTATTCACCGAATAGACCCTTCGTTATATTACCCAAGCATCAAGGAGAATGCACGGATTGGTGTTCCACGCGCCACACGCGCACGCCTTCCCCGTATAAAAGATTTGAAGTAAATAACCGAAATAAAGTGTTGACACGTGCAAGATGCGATTTGTTTTAGGTATTTGCTTTAGAAAAGTTTCTACCGCTGAGGCCAGCACGTGCGGCGCGCGGAACACCAATGCTTGCATTCTCCTTGATGTTTGAGTAATATAGCAAAATGCCTATTCAATCACGTGGGGAGCAGGGTCAACATCTCGTGCAGGAAAGACGTCGCTACGGGGTAGAACGCGCAAATCTGGCTCTCGTATAGGGAGCCTATACAGGAACTCTGGCGACGTGAGCGATCGAAAGTGTCGCTTTGGTCGGCCCACCACAATTGGCCGCATGCTGATTATGACGTCAGCAAAGGATGTCTCATCGATGCAAATAAGAGGAATAGAAGAACTTCAATTTTGACGGTGTTAGCAGTGTTGCTTTGCGACCGCTATGATTTCAGGCTTCCAGAATGCTCATTACAGACACCATCAAGCTTGTTGTTCACAAGGTACTGACGTCACGAGAGGTACCCGAACGAGGGCGCCACCGAAACATCTCGCCGCTAATAGAATTGGTCGTGGTTCCCAAAAGCTAGGCACCGACGCAACGCACGAGACAGCTCGTGCAATCTCGTGCTCTGCTCCCGTAGACCTCTAGCGAGATTGTCTCGCGTACAGCCCCTGGATGTGTTTGCGCTTTTCTTGCAAGTAGTGTCAAATTACAGTGTTGTCAAATGCTCCAGTGCACGAGGCCTATGTCTCGAGTGGCCCTTGGAAGCAAATCGCGGCGGGGCACTGAAATGAGCGGCCCTTTGAAGCGAATAGGGGTGGAGTACCCTCTCGTGGCACGTGTCTTGCGCGTTTCCACAACAATGGCTGGCAGTACTTGTAAGCGCCAAGTTTATCAACAGTCTTTAGTCTAGCGAGTAGAAAGAGTACAATATGGCGACAGCGGTAGCGTAATCAAACTAGCTGGTGAAATCGGTTTATTGTTTTATTTGATAAGTGCCGAGTTGTGCTTTTTTTACCTCCAGCGTGTGAAAACCGAGAAACTTCTCCTGGATGCCTCTGCTCGTGTAATCCAGACACCGAGATCGGTAGGGGGCGGGAAGTCTCCTGATAATTTGCTGCATAAAAAAATACATCAGTTTTTTTAATGAGTTTATTTAGTGCGGGCACAATTATTATGTTAAACAGCAAATGAAAATGAATTAATCGGGAGTGGAGGTATGCCTAAGACTTTCGTCAAAGATTAGGAACGCTTAAGCTTAGCGAAAGTGCGCGGGCGCTCGTGCGCTCCCGCACTTTGAGCGCCGATCAAAACTATGCATGCGTACTCTTCTTCTGAAATGCCACTAAAAGTTCCCAACACTCTTACGCTTACGTACACAGTCAACTTGACCATACAATGTATTTTGTTGTATGAAAGTTAAGTCTTTACTGTAGACGAGACATCCACCCAAAGCCTGGGGTCTTTAAAGGGATGCTGAACCGAAATCTGGATTCCCCAAAACACGTGGCAAACGCGTGCGACGGGATGCTACAAACACCACAACATCACTCATACTGCGATATCTTGAACGGATGATCATATTTTTCAAAAAAGAGGCGCATTTGGCAGGAATGTTGGCGTAATGTTTCTCCGAGAAGGAGAGGGAACGGCCTCGCGTCTTCTCTTCCTCGCGGCCTTGAGGGAGCGAAGCGAAGAGAGGAAGAAACTAGGTATCTTGACGTCACGTGCCCGGCCGGCCTGGTTCAATCTCGAGTTCTTTTCCAAAAATGCGGCCGTCTAATTGAGATATCGCCTTACTAGTAGTGTTGTAGGGATTGTCGCGTCCCGCCTACATCTCCAGCATTGATTTTTTGAAATCCAAATTTCGTTTCACCATCCCTTTAACGTGCATCACGCAGTACTGGTCACATGAACGCAAGCCGGTACGATGATCATATAGACGCTTTACAGCAGCAGTGCATGGAAGCCGCCATAACTGACCTTCAGTTTTTGTTTCCTCTAATTTCGTTTATTTCACTTCATCATTACCATAGCAGGCCAGGTTATTGCCATATTAGATTCAACTGTGTCCTTTTCTAAAGCATCGGCCTTTGTAGAGGATCGCCAACTACCGTTTTAGTTGCCTGGTATCTCGGTAAGACAAGAGAAGGTCAGCAATTGCGGCTGTAATTTGGCGCGTGTGTAAAGCGTCTATAGATCGAAACGGAGAAGGGTGTGATTGAGCGATCCCTGGATTTTGCAGCGCGAAATTTCTCTCGTGATCCCAGCTGCGACGCGCTAACACATTCTTATGTGTAGGTCTAAAAGGGAAGATATTGCTACTCGCGGTGGCGAGCGAGCGCGTGCGTGGCCGCTGCTTGTTCTGGGTGAGCGCACGGCCACCCAGAGCAAGCAGCGCCACGAAAGACTGGCGTGTGTAGGACGGCCAATCGAGGCCCGTTGTGCTGTCACTGCGGTGAAGGCGGCCGCATTTACCGCCGATGCCCCTACAGACAATTGGGGCTGCGCGGGTTCCACCCGAACGACCCGCGCCCAACGTACGACGAACGCCCTCGCGACATCAAGGAGTACCTCCAACACTCGCCCTCCCCAGTGTCGTCTCTCCGCCGTGAAGCCCGCTTCCCATCGCCACGACGTTCAGCGTCCCCAGCACCACGACCCAGGCGAGAGAGCCTGTCTCCCCTGCGTCGCCGGGAAAACAAAGTTCGGCAACGCCTGGAGGTGACGTTGCCGAAAACGTCGGAAGCAAAGAGCCTCCAAGAGCACCAGAGCGCTCCCACTCTCCCGACTTCCCGAATTGCACCGACGCCCCTACAACAGTGTCGAACAACTTAAGCGTTGTTATCGACGCCTCAACGCATCGGCACTCGTGGACACCGGAGCAGACTACTCAGTCTTGAGTGGGAGGCTTTCTCGCCGCCTGCGAAGAGTGACGTGCCGTGAAATGAACCTCAAATACGAACCGCCGGAGGGCATCTCATCACACTAGTCGGGAGATGCACCGCTCGCGTCAATATCCACAGTGAGACGTGCCCTGTGAAATTAGTCATTCTACGAGACTGCGCAAGAGTCTTCCTTCTCGGCATGGACTTTCTGTGTGAATAGGGCGCCGTCATCGACCTTGGTAAAAACAGATTTACACTGCGGACGCCTGTTTCACCTTCAGAGAAACCCCAAACCGCGTCAGCCGCCGTCCAAGCCGCTGCCGACCACGTGAGCCTGCCGCCGCGATCAAGTGTTGTTGTACCCGTCGTGACCGATGCAGCTACCTGCAGAAAAGTTGTTCTGGAAGACAACCTTCAATCGCTCCTGGGAAGGGGAACAGGCGTCGCAAAGCAGTGACTAAACTTCAGGATGGGCGCACCGTAGTCCTCGTGACGAGCTTCCGACAATAAATGCAACACCTCACAAAAGGTGCCGCTGTGTGCCACGTCGAGGAACTTCAGAACTCCACCAAAATGGCCGCGATTGCTGAAGAATCATCGCCACCTCAGCAAGACATTACGCCGCCAGCGCAGCTTGACATTAACCCCAAGCTTCCAGGCCCGAAGCGACGGCAGCTGAGTGACCTCCTCGCCGAATGCAGCGACTGCTTCGCGATGTCGTCGAAGGTGCGCCAAACCACCGTTGCGAAGCATCGCATCGTCACCGAGGACGACATGCTCCCTGTGCACCGATCGCCGTACCGAATCTTCATAAAAGAACGGGGTGTCATCCAACAGCAAGTGGAAGAAATGCTGAACGACGACATAATCCAGTCTTCAAGCAGTCCGTGGGCCTCTCCAGTCGTGCTGGTTTGGAAGAAGGACGGAACGCTTAGGTTCTGCGTGGGCTACCGGCAGTTGAACGCGGAAACGAAGAAAGACGTCTATCCACTCTCCCGAATCGATGACACGCTACACCGGCTGCGACATTCTCGATACTTTTCATCGATGAACCTGAAGAGCGGCTACTGGCAGATCGAAGTCGACGAACGGGACCGAGAAAAGACAGCTTTCGTCACGGCGGGTGGCCTGTACCTGTTCAAGGTGATGCCTTTCGGCCTATGCACGGCGCCGGCAACTTTCCAGCGTGTCATGGACACAGTACTGGCAGGACTGAAGTGGCAGAGCTGTCGCGTCTACCTTGAGAACGTCGTAGTGTTTTCAAGTGACTTCGACGAGCACGTGCGACGACTCCAAGCAGTTCTCCAAGCCATTCAGACCGCCGGACTCACACCCAAGCTGTCAAAGTGCCGGTTCGCCTACGACGAACTGAAGTTCCTAGGCGTCCGCCCAGACCCCGAGAAGACTCGCGCCGTGGCGGCATTTCCAGCGCCGACAGACAAGAAGGCCCTGCGAAGATTCCTTGAACTTTGCGCCTGCTATCGACGCTTCGTTCGGGATATCGCGAAAATTTCCGCACCGCTCACAAACCTCACGAAGGACGCCGAGAATTCAAATGAACCGAGAAGCAGCAGCAGGCATTGGACGAGCTGAAACGACGACTCCAGACCCCTCCTGTGCTTAGACATTTCGATCAGGAGGCGGAAACCGAGATTCACACGGACGCAAGTAACGCGGGACTGGGCGCAGTACTGGTCCAAGTGCAAGAAGGCATCGAGCGAGTCATCGCCTACGAAAGTCGTACACTGACCAAGGCAGAGAAAAATTACTCCACGACTGAGAAAGAATGCCTTGCGGCCGTTTGGGCAATCACGAAGTTTCGTCCGCATTTTTTTGGCTTGCGAACCTCAAGGACTCGTCAGGACGCCTCCCTCGATGGAGTCTCCGACTACAAGAGTTCAGCAGGACTGTGGTCCACAAGTCAGGCCGCAAGCACAGCGACGCCGACTGCCTGTCCAGAGCTCCCGTCGAAACCCCTTCCGGTTGCAGCGACGACAATGACGACGAGTGCTTCCTAGGAGCAGTGAACACCGACGACATGACGCGACGTCAACGGGACGATCCTGAGCTGCGCGAATTAATCGAGCACCTGGAAGGGGGTGGGAGTACCGTGCCACGTGTCTTCTCACAAGTACTGCCGACCTTCGCCATTCGACGAGGTGTACTCTACAAAGAGAACTTTGGGGACAACAACACACCGTGCTTGCTGGTAATCCCGACCGACCTTCGGGAGGAGATCTTTCAAGCATGTCACGACGACCCGACCTCCGGACACCTCGGTTACAGCCTGGCCCGTATTCGTGAAAAGTATTACTGGCCAAAGCTCCCCAAAGCCTTCCACCTCTACTCCCGATCGTGCCACGAGTGCCAGAGACGTAAGAAACCGCCGACGAAGCCGGCAGGTCTCCTGCAGCCGATTGCTCCCTCGACCGCACCGTTCCAGCAGATCGGAATGGATGTACTTGGCCCTTTTCCGCCGTCGACGTCGGGAAACCGCTGGATAATCGTCGCCATAGATTATATCACGCGGTACGCCGAAACGAAAGCGCTTTCTTCAGGGACTGCTGTGGAAGCCGCCAAGTTTTTCATCGAGTTCATCGTCCTCCGGCACAGCGCTCCCGAAGATCTGATTACAGATCGCGGATGCATCATCGTTCATGGCACATATAACCTAAGGAATCCTCCGGCTCAGTCACACCAGCCATCGTCGTACCACAGCGTACCACGCGCAGACCAACGGGCTGACGGAGCGACTCAACAAGACAATCGCCGACATGATCTGTATGTACGTCGACGTAGAGCACAAGACGTGGGACGAGGTGTTGCCCTACGTCACGTTCGCCTACAATACGGCGGCTCAAGAGACCACTGGATTCACACTTTTCCAGCTGGTACATGGTCGGAAGCTAACGACCATTATGGACGCCATGCTGCCCCATGAGCCATGAGCGACGACGCCCAGGTGGTTGCTCAACGGGCCGAAGAAGTCCGCCAGCTCGCCCGACTTCTGATTCAAGACCAGAAACGCGTCGACGCGGGCCGCTACAACCTTCGACGTTGGGACGTCCACTTCCAGCCCGGAGACTGGGTGTGGTTCTGGACACCGATTTGCCACCGGGGTCTCAACGAGAAACTCCTGAAGCGCTACTTTGGACCCTACAAAGTGCTTCGTCGACTCGGGGATCTGAACTACGAAGTAATGCCCGACGGAACATGGACTTCATCACGCCGCCCTCCACGACCGAAAGTCGTCCACGTCATGCGCCTCAAGCCGTACTACGATCGATAGGACTGTGAATTGTGTTTTGTAATACACTCGATAAGATTGTGTTCCGCAAGTGTACGTAGTTTGCCTTTTTTTTTTTTTTTGCTGTTTTTTGTTTTCCGGCACGTCGCATCGAGATGATGCGCTTTTAAAGGGGGGGGGGGGGGGGGAGTAATGCCACGCGCGTTGGCGAGCAAGCGCGTGCGTGGCCCAGTGGTCACCGTGCTTGACTGTCGCGCGGAAGGTGTCGGTTCGATTCACAATTAGCAACCTGTCTTTTTATTTATTCTTTCAACTTGGCCTTCTCGTAAGTTCGAGAACATTATCGTCTGATTGAGTTCCGAATGTTTTACGCACCGAAAGTTCTACGCCGAACGATCCAGAAACCCACGAGGGTACTATCGGGGAAAAATGAAATGCGAACAGAGGAGCGCGTGGCTCGCGCGGTACAGGCTGCGCCGCCTGGAAGTGAGCCTAGGAGCGAGGGTGAGTGGCCTACCTCGACGTGTTCACGCCTCTCCCTCTGCGCTCCCCAAGCTTCAGCAGGGCGCCTCTTCGTGCGCTGAAAGCTATCACCACTATCTTTGCTGGCTCAGCGCGTGCGGTGTAAAGAAGCTCGCCGCACTCACCGAGCAGGCAAAGATAGCGGTGACAGCTTCCAGCGCACTAAGAGGCGCACTGCCGAAGCTGGGGGAACGCCTGTCGAGGGGCGTGAACACATCTAAGTAGGCCACGCACCCTCGCCCCTAGGTTCACTTCCAGGCGGCGCAGCCTGTACCGCGAGCCACGCGCTCCTCTGTTCGCATTTCATTTTTCCCCGATAGCACATGAGGGATTCCGCAAGGCGAGCGGAGTCAGTCTCGCCCCAGCGTTCGACTCTGCTCTTACGTCGACTTCGACGCTCGCGACGCTCTGCTGTCATCCTCTGTCTCCTTTTTATTTTATTTTGGGCACAAGTTTGCCCGATTAAGCATTCAGTTTGCTCAGTTATTTGCCACCTCATCACTTGCCATTCGTGGCAATATTAGTGACCTTTAGCAAACCGTTACCATCTTCGGCACACCGCACTACTGGAGCCTTTCAAGCATGCATTTTAACGCGCGTCCCGTGGTCATGATATCACCTGGGCGTGCGCTTAAAAGCACGCTTCAAAGGCTCCGGTAGTGCGGTACGCTGAACACGGTAACGGTTTGCTAAAAGTTGCCATTATTATTGCAAGGGTGACAGCGGCCCCGCGATTTGTGCCTTTAAAGCGCGGAATAATTGTTATGCTGGAAGCAGAGCCCCTCAAGGGGCTAGAAAATAAGAAAAATGATAACTAAATGAAGACTATTGAGCATTTTATTCCACTGTGAATGAAGCATCGTTCACCCGAGGAAAACGACCACCATAAAGGCTGGTTCACACACACTTTCCGTTTGACTACGACCGACTGCGCCACAACAGGTTTTTAAGCCCTTTGTCATTGCTATAGTTTCTCGCAGAGTGAGAACGGTAGTGCGTGTCGGAACGCCCGGCCTCCACACCTCACCCCACACTTTCCGTGTTGCCCTTTTTGCTTAGTGCGCGCGCGCGCTCGAAATGCACAAGGCGCCGAAGCGTTGTCGAAACTCACGCTCCTCCCAGCTGCTCTCATCTTTTCGGTGACTATAGTCGCAAGGAGCTTAAAACATTATTGTGGCGCGATCGGTCGCAATCGAACGCAGGTGTGCGAATCCTGGGCCGCCGGACTCGTCCTAAAACTTGACCATGCAATGAAACGAAATGTAGCGAGTGGTATTGTCACCTGTTTCATGCTGACAGTTATATCCCTGCCCGGAACAGCATCGATCTGAGTCAGGGTGGACAGTGGAGCCGTGGAGGGTGCCTTCACCACTAGCGGCACTAGGTCGGTGCGCATTAGCATCAGGCTGTTCTTCGAACTAATTTTGGACTCCAGCCTGATCTCTGCACAATCGTAAGAAAGCGAAAAGGACATAGGGAATAAAAGTCATTATACTTTCTTTCGCTTCAAGTCCGACCTCAGCTCAATTCAATGGAGCCAATCAAGCAAAGCAAAATATTAACCGTTAAAGCGCTCGTTGTTTTTGTGGGTTTGCTACCGCCGGCTAAACTTATCACGCACAAAAACAAAATTGATGCAGCTTTGTTCATTCAACCAAACGCGATGAAATTCGGTAGCTTTACAAAAACATCGTCAGTGAAAACAATTAGGAGAGGAAATGGTACGGTGAGGAAATAGTTGTAATGTGCCGTACACACATCAAGGACGGCGTCTAAAACGACGTTCTAGAGGACAACATCAAGAACGACGTCGAGGACTACTTCTAGGACGACCTCGAGGACGACCATTAAGACGACGTCGAGGACGACGTTCTGGAGGACTACCTCTAGGATGATCTCAAGGACGACCTCTAGGATGACGTTGAAGAGGACGTCGAGGAGGATGCCAAGGACGTCGGATTACGTCAGCTTCAGCCACCAGAACTTACGAGCTCACCCGACCGGCGCTTACGCAAACGGAGCTTACGAAACCGGCGCGTACGCGACCGAAGTGCACGAGCTGACTCGAACGGAGCTTACACTTCACTACAACCACGGGAATTACGTGACCTTGATAATGCAACTTTGACAGTGGCTGAGTTTTCTTTTGCTCTGTTTTGCCTCCCTCTTTTTTCTCTCTCTCTCTCTTTTCTTCCACGCGCACGCGAACGGAGCATACGCCACCGGCGCTTATGAGCTTCCGCAACCGGAGCTTACGCTTCAGCAACCGTTATTTCAACCAGAGGCGTTACGTGAACTTGATGACACAACCTTGAGCTTCAGCAACGTGGCGTTGCGTGACTTTGAGGACAGGACGTTGAGCGTGGTTGGGTCAATAGGCAGCCGGCAACGGCCAGGCGGCGCCAGCAGGGTGAGAGCGCACGGTTATACCCTGTCTCTTAGTAACTTGGCAAACGCCGCACGATAAGCCCCACATTGCGTTCCGAAGGCTTCGAAATGTACGACGTATACGAGCGCAACGCACACATATCGGGGCATGACGCAGCGAAAAGCCTGATACTTCTTCGGAGTTGATGCCCGCTCCGGTGATACTCAGTCACGTTCCCATTGGCCCGCTAGGGCCGTAGCTTCCGCTGTACTGGCACGTTAAGCGATCACGGCTTCCTGGGATACCCAGTATTTCTTGCTTCAGACACTAGGCTAAGCGGCGCCACCAGAGTAAAAGCTCACGTTTGAACAATGCAGCCGCCACTCCCAGGGGTACCCAATATTTCTTGCTTCAGTCGCTAGATGGCGCCAAACCAAAAAGCATTGCAGGCTGCCTATAAAGCTACAGCTTAAAAAAAGAACAGAGCAAGATCATGGCGCGTTCCCTCCGAGTGTTTGGTTTAGTGGGTGATTGCAAATGCACAAAGGCGATGGGCGCCATGACAGTGCACCTTTGGCGCTGCTTGATCGAATACATCGCATCGTGGCGTCGGCGTTAAAGTGAAACGGAGTTTTAAGCGTACGCATAAAAAAATCGCGACAATACTTAGCATTTTTTATTGCGATAGCGTTAAGGAGCTCGTGTCACGCCGGCCTCGGTGGCGTGGCAGAAAAATCGGCGTTGGTGGCGTGACGCGAAAAACCTGATTGGTTGATATGGTCATGACGTGCCACATGACCTCCCGCAACAATTTCAAACAGTCCACAACGCTCACGTGAAACGTGAGGTCATGCGTGGAATGAAAGTCCTTAAAAACGTGACATATGTAATGCAAATTAAGGGTCGCCCCATCTTCCCAATGATTTCACATTAAAAAGTAACTCATTTGCCTTAAAGGAGCGATGCAACATTTTTTGTACTTTGCGCAAATACCGCTTAAAACGGATCCCTAACGTTAATGACCTATGAAACACGCGTTCGTTTTTCACCCCACGCAATAGAAGTCCCAGAAAAAAAATTAAAGAAAAATGAGCAGCGTTCACCCCCTCAACTCGCAGCCAGAACAAGCGGCCACGTGATCTGGAGCCGATTCTATGCCGCCAGTGTTGATCATAGCCACGCGCTGGGGTTGGCAAAGCGCAGGACACGAGCTGAGTTCCAGACATTGTTATGGCTCGGCTGTTGTCGTCGTTGCAGCGATTGGACATGGCTCACTACCCGAATGCTTTTCGAGCTAGCAATTATCACGAGCCCAAGTCGAGTGCCCACGCAATGCTCGGGTCCAATCTATGAACCGCATTCAAATATCGTCACTTGGGTGTACTGCGATCCCCACGTTACGTCATCAAATTTTGCAAAGGAGAGATTGAATGAAAATGATCGCTTTGGTCCTTGAAATTACACCGCAACAAAGAGGTTTCTTGACCAGTGGCGTTGCCTGTGAGTATCCTTGAGTCCCAGGTGTGCCAGTAAGCTCGTGTCAAGTCAACACCGTCAAGTGAAAAACATTCCAGTTGAATATCGTTGCACCGCTCATTTAAAGAAAAACTTGAATAATCGTATTTGGGATTCGAACCCACGACCCTTCGGTTGCGTTCCAGACACGCTACTGACTAAACCTAATAAGGCTTTTTTTTTTCTTTTTGACTAGGCCACGTAAGCCGCACTTGTACGGCCAATGAGAAGGCGATCCATACGGATCTCAATGACGTTATCACGTTTTTCATCCATAGACGAACAGCCAAGGCATGATGCAATATGGTAAAAATATACAAAATTTGCACTTTTATTAAACAATTCGGTATGTGTGCTTACAGTATACTTTAAATTTACGAAAAATACAGCGCCCCCTTCCCCCTCTTCCAAAAAAAATAGTTCCTTTTTTTTTTATTAGCACAAAACTAAACCACGCATTGCCGAAAGCTCATTTTCCACCCAAATGTAGTGCTCTAGGTCCGAACCAGATGCCAAAGTTTCGGATCTATCCGCCATCTCATTCAAAAGTTACGTGATTTTCGGAAAATGTAAATGAAAGGATGGGGCCACGTTTTCAAACGTTTTCGATAACTGAAACAATTCAGCGCTATGTATTCGAGAGCTCCGTGGGCCGCCATTTTTCCTATTGAAATTTTCGAAAAAAAACACTTATAACTTTTTCTTTCAGGGGACAAAGTTCTTAAACTTAGGCACCTGGTTTGGACCGTTATACGCTACATTTATTGAGTAAAATGACTGTGACTGTTCGGCGATGCGTAGTTTATTTTTGCCGTGAAAAAAAGAAAGAACAAAAAATCCAGATTATTCTTGGAGACACCCTGTAGAGAAAACATACTTTTAGTACGCATAGCTTTGTTTCCCGAGTAGACTGACGAGCGGAATGCACCACTAAAGTACAAGGTGCACTAAAAGTATATATAAATGTATACCTCAGACATCCGAAGTAAGCTCAAATATATTTTAAGTGAACATTTTTCCTTTCATGAAAAGTACAAAATATAATACTATTTTCATACTGCTTGTTACAACCGGTATATATGCAGTCTCTGTGGATTTTTCTTGCCACTGACTATATATAGTCACGGAGAGCTTTAAAAAACAGGGTGTTGTTTATTACGTTCATGCTTCCCGGTTCGTGTTTTGTTCCTCTGCATTCTTATCACTTAATCACGCAATATCATTCACTGCGGAGCAGTAATGTAAAATGCGTGGGACCCACTGATCTCTACTATAGGGGGCTGGATGGCGCATAGCTGTTCTCCGAGCCTGGCGCAAGTGAAGCCACCGGAAGTTCGATGTTTGTCCCGGAAGTCGGGCGTGCGCTGGGCTTCTTAGTGCATTCAGTCGATATTTTGGACCATGCTTCTTTGTGTCTTTGATTGGGTTTTAATACTCCCGTTCTGGATTAAATCCTGAGAATGAGGCATTTGAACTTGGTACATATTCACAACTTGGTCAACTAGAATCTCAAAATGTTTACATTGAATGGCTTCCCATGATACTTCTCAGGTTCGCATGTGCTCTAACTGCGCAACAAGCAGGCTCTCTTGAGGGAACAAGCGAAAATCCAACGCCCTCGACGCTTTTCGAACCACCACTCGGAAGGGTTACAAAGCCTACCAAGCGCTCACTTCCGGGACAAGCCGCTCACTTCCGGTGGCTTCATACCTGTTTGCTCAACGCGCCATCCAGCCCCCTCTAGTGAAGATCAGTGGCGGGACCAGGGTGTAAGATAGACAGGTGGGGAAACGAGAGCCAAATGAGCGACCCGATTGTGTCCCCCTCGGGTTTCTCTTTTTCTGTGGCTCCATCCATGTGGAGCACCGCGAACTCTCACTCCGGGTGGGCGACCGGTGGCGACCATCTAAAGTGACGGAGATGATTTTTCGTGGATTTTTGATGAAGGAATGGCGTGCTCTCGCTTTATTTTGCGCACTCTCCCATACAGTTCCATGCAAATCCGATTCCAATTTTTTTCCCTCTCGCCGCAGCGCCATCTGTCGCAAATCGGGGGTACCCGCAAGCAGACGAGTACACAATCCGGTCACGACGCTGCGGTAGGCTTCTATGGGCCGTTTCCCCACCTGTCTATCTTACACCCTGGGTAGGACCCACCCAGTCCTGCGTTTTTTAAGCTTTCGTGGTTACAATGTTACGTTTTCTGCATCGGAATCGTTCCTGTAATCCTTTCGCTCTCCTACATAACACAAATAAAAAGCTTCTGGCTCTGGCTCGTATCTTTATAACAACGGTTCCGCTCCGGATGTGGTCGTAAAGAGACATTTAACACCGCAAAGTCATAACAACCCCAGTTCCATGGTTCGGTGCATTGTGCAGCATAATTTCTCGTTTCATTCGACCAGCTTAGGTCCAGGGTATAGCACATCTGAAGGGGCTTCCGGAACACCGTCCTCTTCATTCTGCAGAAAAGGGTATTCGTAAAAAGTAGTTGTTCATGCGTCTGCGAATTGATTATCTGTATATTTTTGCTCTTCAACGAAAAATTTGAGAGTTCAAAGGTTTTCTTTTTTCTAACATTTCTTTGGGGCGCTCATGTCTGAACCACACTGGAGCAAGAACTACACAAGAACTAGCCCCGGGCATTTAAATCCCGCACGCTGAGGACAACGAATAAGAGCGTATAAAACCAACATTCTTGATTCGATATGAAATTAGAAATCTTTTGTTAAATTGAGCTACTGTTCCGAATTAATTGTACACCAAATATATACGACCACTGCATTGCTCCACTTCATGTGCATCATAATAAGTTACAAATATCTTCAATGTAAAGTTGATTAACTGAACACCAAGTCTACAAAATGAATTTGTGAAATAAACTTTTTTGTAAGCATACAAACGCAGTTTGTTTACTAAGATTCGTACGTCTTAGCCTTTTGCAGACGATGTTTTAAGCAGAGATTTCTAAACACCGACCCATGGGCCAGATCAACCCAGCGGAAGCGTTTCAGTCGGCCCGCGAATGGCCGTGCTCTTTCCAGTGACGCCCGGACGGCGGCCCGCTGCTAACGCATAAAAAAGCGCGTGCAAAAGCACAGAAGATATATAAAAAAATGAGAGACGACTGCATAAAAACACGGTTTCTCTCGCTATACTATTTCGTATACACTGTCAATACCCAGTGGCACTTTTTGTAGTCTTCTCCTTTATGTGTTTTTAATTATGCTAAATGTTTTTGCGTTTTGTGTATACCCTAATTATAGTGTCCTGTGTCATAATTATTGCATATTGTCATCATCAAAACTAGATTTTTTGTTATTCCTCTGCCCTATGTGAAGATGCCAAGGTTCCTATGCGCTTTGATTTACAGCTGGTGAATATTTTGGGTCACAATTATTTCGTAATGTCATATGTATCAAAATAGTGAATCTAAAAGGAAAAAATAGGGACTATTCACTGTACGCCATATTTGTGGGTGCTGTTAAAAGCACATGCTCCGATGAAGCTCACATAAATAGGTTGCAAGACCGGCACTCTTGGTGGCGTGGAATTCCGGTTGCAAAAGAGCTCTGGTAGCTCGCCATCAGCACGGGCTCAGCAGTCGCGCACACAGCAGTGGCCGCAAATGAATACTCTCTATATGTATTCATCTAACTTACATGTTTTTCATTTTTGCATTAGCTTATAATTTATGTTTAAATGCTAGTTTAAGTTTATTTCTTAGCAATTTTTTTTTATTTTCATTGTCATATGTATTTTTAGTCCCCCGAGACTGCGACAAGTTCCTAATTCGACCACTCAGCCATAACATTTGGAGACTCCTGTTTCGAAGCCTCTAGAGGTCATAAGGAAAAGCAGGTTTTGGGCATATAAAATAAAATGACACAAATGCGGTAAGAGGGAAATATAGAAAAAAAAAACTCACACATATGAGCAATCAAAACTTTCACAACCACCATTGGAGGTTATGCGGCAGCTTAGCAGTTCATGTGGCTCAAACGCCGTCTTGTCCCTTAGTTCGATGTCAAACATTTGGATGAAACCCACGCCAATTATTTTCTGAAAATAAAAACACATTTTGATTACCGATTTGACACGTGATGATATTTGTGCATTGTTTCTTATATCTCCAGCATCTTGTCTTCGAGTAATTCCCATCTGTCGGAGGGGCACAGTGAACTCAAGACACTTTCTTCCTTAGTTAATACGACGTCATTGTTGTTGCACATCGTTGTATAGATTACATATTCCGTAGACAAGGTGTAAATACGAACTTCTTTTTATTATAAATTAAAGTATTTGGAGTGCGGCTTTAGAAACACTAAAAATAGTAAATTTGTGTGGGGGCTGTGATGTTAATTAGCGCAATGCCTTTTAAATGGCTTCTAATTCTGAAACAACTCCTGTGGTACTGCTCACTGCGAAGTTCCTGGAGACGAAGCTGCTGACACTGCGGCAGAATTCCTTGTCGGTATACCAAATTAACAGACATACCGTACGCCCGGACGAATGTTAACGCGTTAAGCCTGATTCACATGGTGCGATTTTCTCCTGCGAAATCGGTGAAGCGATGAACCGCACATGCGAAATTTCGCGTTTCCTTTCACATTGATTGAGAACATATGCGATTTTTCGCACTTGCGGAGCACATGGTTGGAACCCTTGAATTCGTTTGACGATACAAATTTCGATATTTAACAAAATTATAAAATTTTCAGATTTATTTATTAGCTTCTGGTAAAAAGTACGCCGTATACTTATATTTAGGGCCGATTCAGACGTTTGCATCGACTGCATTCGCATCTACGAAAACGACGAAAACAACGAGTACGACGAACGCGACAAGGACACCGGGAGAGTCACAGCTCATAACTGCTTGAGCAAGCTAGTTGTTGCGTTGCTTGGCATGTCGCGCAAGGCGAACAGTTGTCCCGGTGGCTTCGTCACGTGGACGATGTTCCATATTGAAAGATGGCAAGTAGCAGCGCGTCTTGACTTTCATAGAGCATGATGGCCGCTGATGACGACGAGTTCAGACTGCTCTGTAAAAAGGAATACCTACTTCTGCGGAAAAAAAACTCCTGCTCCTAGACGGCAGCCCGCGGTGATGGCGGGTCAGGCCGTGCTGGCAAAACAGAGCCAAAGAATCGGAGTTTTACTCATTGGTAAGTCGACTTGTGCTTTTCTGCGAGCAGGTTTCTGGAACACTTTTTCTCTGCAGACCCTTTTTATGCTGCACAGCGACCCGGAGCAGTTTCGAAGATATTACCGGATAATGCGGAACGCCTTTGAAAGACTCCACACTCACCTGGAAACAAAGCTTACGAAGCAATATGTCGTCAGAGAGCCCATTTCGTCGCGGGTGCGGCTTGCTATCACTTTGTGGTAAAATGGTATTCTCTTTAAACTTCACTGGTTGGAGTGAATACGAGGTGCAATTAAACTGGTTTATATGGCGAACTCATTACTAGTTTCTCGGCTTCCAGACATTGATGTACACAGCAATGTTTTGTTTTTATTCAGGTACCTGTCATCGGCAACGTCAATGCAGGATCTTGCACTGCAATTCAAGGTTGGAGTGTCAACAGGGGCATCCATCGTGCATGAGAGATGTCCGCATATATGAAAGGTGCTTCGCCCAAAACACATGAAGGTAAGCAAAGAAATCCGATTTCGTTTTTGGTAACTTGTGGAAAAGAGGACGGTTTCACATGGAGCGATTTTAGTTGCGATTTCGCAGTTGCGACGGCGCTGTTGCGGCAAACAGGCAGGTTCAATGCGATTATGAAATAATCGGAGCTGCGTCAATTGTCAAACATCTTTCGAGACGTCACCAGCGCCGCTGCGACGGAACGAAAAGACAGCCAATAAAAACGCGCCTCATCCAAAACTAACCGTATCATTAGTGTCGCATGCATGCTGTGAAAGAGTCGCTGGCGTCTCGTAATGAAAAAAACACTTGAAAATAGAGGTGGTATTCCGGTCGTGTGGTATTCACTGGGGGCCATAGCTTGCGCCGGTTGCTGTTGAGAGCACGTGCTGTTAGTGAATTTGCACAACGCTTCTGCAACGTATATTTCACACCGTCAAGATTGTTTATCTTTGCCAGTAGTGCGTAGCAGTTCTTTTTGAGCTCTAGCTGCGAACAATGCGCGCCAATACGGCGTCCACTAAATACCGCCTTTAAAGATGTAGATCATGACGAACAACAAGATTCACAGTGGTGGTCTTGGGAAATTGATGAATTTAAGTACCCCCCCCCCCTGCCCCGGTGTACTCTTTCTACACACTACCAAACCACGGAATCATCCAGAATTCTAAATTAGGGGGTGTTGCAATTATTCGGGGGGGGGGGGGGGGGGGGGGGGGCTGTTGTGAGGGGGTGGCCTTAGGTCTAGATACATTGGTCAAGAAATTCTGAGGGGTGTCGCCCCCAACCTTGATATAAATAAGGGGGTGTTAGAAGGGGCTGGCTTTAGGTTTATATACATTGCTTAAGACATCCTGGGGGGGGGGGGGTGTTACACCCCACCTGGAGATAATTATGGGAGTCGGGTGTACAAATCACTGCAGCAAACTCGTCCTTTGCAGCTGCTCCTAACTATTCGCAGCCGAAATATCTAAATGAATCATGTTGAAAGCTGTACTGTCAAAAATGGTTTCTCAAAAAGTTTACACAACAGAGAGCCATTGATTTATGATTCTAGGGACGAACTTGGGAAGAGAGAGCTGCAGACCTGAGGATGTTGAGGGCCCCAATGCTATTACTGCGCCACCTTCGAAAGACAGGGTCACACATTACGCATCCTACGAATACAGTTTGCAGACAAATAGTAATTTGAGGCACCGCAGCATTACTGCTTTTTTATGTCGCACGGCAACCAATGAAAGGAGCAGCCTGGCACGCGGCTTATGAAACACAGATGCGTCAGTGAGTCGCGTTTGATCGATGTCTGCAGACTGTTTTTTGTCTTTTGTATAAGCAGTCTGACACCGGCCTGACTTGGGCATAATATGATAGCTTACAAAAGTAAGTGGTGTGTGCCTGGAGCTGGGCTAGTTGGCTAAACATGCTTCTGAAAGTTTCCAGCTGAACGTAGAAAAAAAGGAGCGAGGGAGAAAAAAAAACAGACACACAGCTTTTCAGATCCAGTTACAAAAGTATTCGCAATTGTTAAGCGTCAACAAGTATTTCTCATATTTGAGGATGCATTTATTACCAGTATTACTATAGGTAAATATTACATGAACGGCTTTTAAATAACAACGTAAAACCATGTGTGAACTTTGTGCTGTACTTCTAGCTCCCATCAAGAATCACAGACCAAGGGAAATTGCCAAGGGCTTCGAGACAGGGCGACATTTTCCTCATTGTGTGGGGAACGTTGACGGAAAACACGGACATATCGAAGCCCTGGCCGATTCTTGAAGCCTGAACTATAACTACAAGGTGCTGTTTATGGGTTTACAAATTTACTTTAACACATATCATGTTTTGGAAGAGCGCATGAAGTGACGTAACATTCGGCTTTTCAGAGTAACCTACTCTGTAGTGTTGATGGCCGTCGTGGACAGCAAGTCGAGGTTTATGGCCACAGACGCTGGAGCGTATGGCCACCAAAGTGATGGTGGCGTCTTCAAGGCATCAAGGATAGGACAGTGCCTCAGTCAAGCTGCCTTGAATTGTCCACCACCAAATCTGCTGCCATCTTCCCATGTTATCGCCGCGTCCATCTTCGTTGGAGACGAGGCATTTCAACTGAGGTCGGACTTTCTGAGGCCCTGTCCTGGTTGATACCTCAGCGATTATCTAAAAATATTCAACTATCGACTGTGTAGAACGAGGTAACCTTTAGAATTGTTGCACTTGCATTATAATAGCAAAAATCACAGTGTTGTCTTTGTCCCATTTCCAGAAGGTGCGTCCAGAACGCATTCGAAATTTTGGATACTAGATTTTGCATCTTCCGCAGGCCAATCGACCTCCTCTCAGACCACGCCACTGGAGTCGTCCGCGCAGCTTGTGTACTGCACAACTACCTACAAGACGACAAGTTGCACATGCTAAAGGCCAATGCTGATTGAAGTCGACCACTTCGGCAACATCGTTGATGGCCAGTGGCGCAAGGAGGTCTCTCAACAGACAAACGCGTTGCTCCACCTACTGAGGCTGAGATCGCGGCACGTCGACCAATCTGTCCGAAAATGCAACATAGTGGCCACCGCAGTGAGAGACCTGTACCGCAGGTACTTGGTAAAGGAAGCTGCAGTGTCATGGCAAAGGAACCGCGCTGGACTGAAATCCTAAGTAGTGTCAGCGGTATGGTGACAAATCACGAAGTTTTCAAGTTTTTGTGTGTGAGGATCGTGTGACCTATTTCCGGTGGATCAGGGAGCTGAGGCCACCATTACAACAATATTCTGCCGCTGCGAGTTCGCTCCTTTTGAACGGGCGCTCTGGAGAGAGACGGCTTCCGTGTGAGGCCCACTAGGACTTTGAACAGAGAAAGTGAAACATTTGTATTGTACCAAGACCGGTGCTACTGGAGGGGGATGAAATTAGGGACTCTCCTTGTTCATGTACGCTATTAATGTGCTTAACTAGGGGTGGACGTAATTTATACTCTGCCGCCCGTGGAGGAGTGACACAGTCCTCTGAGATCCTTGGTTGGATAAGTTGGACGAGTGTTTTCAGTGCACGTTCTGCAAGATCCTGAGCTGAGGCGCAGTCCTTAAAGGGAAGCCGGAACACTTCTTTAAAAAAAAATGAGATAGAGCTTGATTCTAGCGTAGTTTTATCCCGTGGATATGAATATCGCGTTCGTTTTCCCCGAAGATGTAACTTAACGCGAGAAAACACGAAAAACACCCGACCCGTCGTGGCGTCATAAGAGGGCCTTTCGGCCGCAAAGCTCGTGTCACTCGAGGGCCGCGCATACAATCCCTAGCTTGCCAGGTGTATTCCCCCGTACTGGCACAAGTGTTAACACCTTTTTCTGCCCTTCTTAGAAAAAAAAAATAGCAAGAGTACGCGTGCATAGCTTTGGTGGACGCTGCTGGAAGGAAGATTCCGAGAACTCCTTTTATGGCGACACGCTCCTGGAAGGAGGGCCTTCGGTGGTACTCTGAAAATGATTTTCTGCTACCTCCATGCCCCAAATTATAAAAGAAATAATTTCGATATTCGAGATCCTGGAGGTGAAATGAAGACGACTTAAGTGTGTTTCCTCAAATACAAAACCGCTTCAGCTTCCTTTTAACTTGGTGTGTGAGAGTTATTTTAGTAGTCTCCGAAAAGTATGTGCATTTAGGTGGTTCAGGTAGATCTGCAATGTGCTGGAGGTAGTGTAGTGTTGAGAGGGAGTGTGTTTGTACACGCCCAAGAAGCGTAGCATCTGCCCTATCTGCAGTGTGGAGTGGGCTGTAGGGGGTTATGTGGTTACGACGAAACTATAACAGAAGGCACGGCGAGTTTCCTTCTCGTCGTGCCTTGCGTTGTAGCTTCCGGGTCACGTAGGGGTCGATTTCGTCTGGCCATTGACAAGGGGTACTCGGATCGTCGGTGGCGTGCGTAGATGAGTGGGCGGCCTTGCAACACCGGCGCACAATGCAAATATTTCCCTTTTGGCGCCGGTGCACCCCATGACTCCAGCAACGTGTTATGTTCCACTTTATTCATATTTGATGTCTCCCAAAAAGGTGAGCCTGTACTTGATTTTTTTTTCTTTTGTAATTGCATCTTTTTTGTCTTTTGTTAGTTGTTATCTTTAAACATTTAAAGCCAGCAATAAAAAATTGATTTCTGAATCACCCCTGCATCATGTCATCTCTCTAGTTCATTTCCACCCCGGACCTGTTGCTTGCAAATCAGTCAATTTTTTTGTAGAAAATGGGTTGTGGTCTTTGCCCCTTTTACGGACAAACTGGCGGACACTTTTTGTGGCAGGTATAGCCCAAAGTAGATCGACAGAGTACCGGCTGATTCCCCACAGTGTAAGGTGATATTTTACTGTTTTCGTTGGACCTACGCTGCCCAATCGGGTCTTTACTTAACACAGAATTCGTTTTATCGGCCGACTTTCATCAAATGAACGAAACGTTGGACGTGCAAAACACATTCTGTACTTCCTCAGTGTAGGTCAGCATGAACAAGCTAACGTAAATATTAAGCTTTTTTTTTAATTCAAAACAATATTAGCGATTGCGAACATGACAAAAACACTGAAGATAAAGGAAACGACATAAATAAAAAAACCACAGGTTTTCAGATGAAAAAAAAAAGCCAAAACAATCATGTTGGTGAAATAATCGCAAACTATGCACAAAACCAAATTGTCACAGGATTTGTATGACAAATGTCACGCGTGGCACGTGTGACATTTGCGTAGGGGACTCATTGAATAGTAGAAAGACCCTTTCTCGAAATCTGTTTGGGGATCTGACACGAAGGTCTGTCCAGAAACCGAGAATCGCTGATCGGCACTTTGTAATTAAAGCCATTTTACACGCGTGTCGCTCGCGTAGCACGCGTCCAGCGCGTTTACATATCAATTAGTTATTCTCACTATACGTAAAAATGTGAAGCTCGATTTTTATCAAATGGCTTTAATAACAAGGTTCTGTTCAGCGTTTCTCAGTTTCTAGACAGACCTTCGCGTCATCTGCAGACAGATTTGAAGAAAGGATTTTTCTACTATGCAACGAGTCCCTTACGCAAAGTGATCGAACAGAAGCGTCAATTGTTATCGCCTGCAAGTTTACAAAGGAAGCAACCACAACCCTCGCGTGGTACGCAAACGCCAGTTCGTTTTAATGCCGAACTGAAGCTTACATCCCCCGGCGAAAGATATTCACTTGGAAGAAGCACATCCGCCGCCCCACCCCAGCAGCGAATTTCGAAGACGACGACGTAGGTGACGCATTTTTCGTATTTTTGATTCCCACGTTCCTATGACCACCGTGACGTCTTTCACGAGCCGCGTTTGATTGGCTGTCCGTCCCCTTCGCAAGAGCGGCCGTTCGCAAGGAAAGTTTGGCAAAATACGGAGTTGCGAATTAGTCGAATTCGCACCGCAACTGCGTTGTGCCGCAAGAACGGCGTCGCAATTGCGAAATCGCAGGAAAATTCGCACCATGTGAATCAGGCATTAGTCGACCAATCGCGTTTACGACACTACTGGTCAGCCACCAAACAACACCATGCCCGACTATACGTCCGAGATCCACCTCTTAATTTCCGTTCACCATCTGGATAGCCGATGCAGCAGGAAGCACTCCTTCATCGTCTAAGTCTAGGAGTATATGGCACACATCATCAGATTCCTGCATCTCATAGGCAGCAGGTACTCTGACGGCTGTATTAGACCAGTGTGACATGGAGGGCTCAATGGAACACGTCTTGTGGTACTGCCCTAACTATCATGACGAACGACACGCTCTACGAAAGACATCGAACCAAATACACGCAGGGCACTTCACTGTTTCCAGAAGGCTTGGCGCCTGAAACAGAATGGAACAATCTTCAAAGTCATCCAAGGTCATGATACATTTTCTTGCTGGTACTGAACTCTCAAGACGTCTTTAGGTTGTTCTTTTTGTGTGTCCGTGTGTGTGTGCGCATGTACGTGTGTGTGGAAGTAATTTTGAGCATCATCCTATTATGTTTTTTTTTTAATCAACATAATCGTTTCTTTTTTCTATCTTATCAATATAGTACCTATATTTTTTCTTGTTCCTATGTGTACCCACAGTGCAAAGTAAGCCAGCTGCGACAATCGTCCAGGCTAAGTTTTCTCTCTTTCTGCCATCAACACCAATCACTACTCCGATAGATTATCGATGTTATTTTCATTCATAATAGTGATGATACTTGAGCCTTGCTATTTTCACGCGGAATTTCACTAATGCCAGCGATTCTTGTTAAAGGGGCCGTGCAACAGTATTGCGTTTGCATGTTGTTTTTCTTTTTCACTTTACACGAGATTAGTGGCGCTAATGTGACTCAAGTGTACTCGCAAGCGACGCCACTGGTTGAGAAGCTTATTTGTAGGGGTGTACTTTCAAGGTTAAAAGATAAATATTTTTTCCAGCCCCTCCTTCGTAAAACTTGATGATGTAGTAACGGGGGTAGCGGGGCTGACGTAGTCATGGGGGTCATCCCATGGAGATGACACACTCTAAGACAAGCCTGTGCGTCCACTTTCCCGCACAACACTCGGAGAGCCAATCAGCGCAACTTACGGAGGCAGCTCAGCGAATGACGACGCCGAAACATATGTTTAGACCAAAAAACGCAGTCTGAGTTGTGGCATTAAGCAATGCAAGCATGACGTTTTGCATTGCTTAATGTCACAACTCACACTGCGTTTTTTAATCTAAACATAGGTTTTGGCGTCGTCATTCGCTGAGCTGCCTCCGTAAGTTGCAGTGATTGGCTCTCGGAGTGTTGTGCGGGAAAGTGGATGCACAGGCTTTTTTCAGAGTGTAGTAGAATGCGGCTCATAGATTGGACATGAGCATAGCCGAATTTCAGTAATGTCTAGAGCCCGGAACTGCACTGTGCTTTGCCAACTCAGTTCATAACCACGATAAACATTGGCCGCATGAAATTGGAACCAGATCACGTGCCCGCTTGTTCTGACTACACGGTAAAATAGTAAACGCGATTTTTTTATTTTTGTGACTTATTGCACAGAGAGAAACACTAATGTGTGTTTCGTAGGTTATGGACGTCAAGGAATAATTCCTAATGGCATTTACTAACAGTAAAACTAAAATCGATGCACGGATAATCGCATATCGATGTGACACGACTGACGTTGCTAGCAGACCAGCTAAGAAAACAGAAAAGAGTTTAGAACAGAATATAATGGCCCTGCCTAGATGCGCAACTTAACTCGAATGTTTTTATGCAAGCAGCACTCCAGCCACACGCCACAGAGAGTGTGCGCAGACTGTCATTAGTTTGATGTATAAGCAGTGTGAATTAATACGACGTCCCACTGCTAACATACTAAAGACAGTCTGCAAACACTGAGGCGCGTTTCTTTTTATTGTTTGATGATCCTGTCACATTAGTCGTAGCAACACTCTCTGCAGACATGTTCGCAGCATAGATGCTTACGAAGGAAAATGTACTTCGTAAAAATGCCCGAGGCGTGTCCGGAGACATTCGGTCGTGATATCTGCAGCGAAGGCCGTGCCTTTTGTATGATGTACGAGCACTGTAACCTCGGCTTTAGTTGACTATACGGAGCGCAAGTGCGTCTGCCTTTTTTGCGCGAGAATTGCGGCGGCGTCAGAACACTGAGCTCTGGTTGGCTCTGACTAAAGCATAGTAGCTAGACCTTGAGGCATTGAAGTCTACCCACGGTCCTTTCAATCAGAGCCAATCAGAGCTCGCCGTTCTGACGTCACCGCAGCCCTTTGCGCAAAACGCAGACGCACTTACGCTCCGATCGATGTGAGAACACGGAAACGCGGAGTTCACTTAATGCAGACTGTTACAAGTGGAGCCCGGAAGACCCGGGCTACATCAGCTGGTGTGGAGTTAGAAATCTAGAAAGGCTGACAACAGTGCTATGTGGTATAAAAAAAGCAGATGAAACTTGGATATGTCGCACCATTTTTTTAAGCGATTAAGCATGCCGTAATAATAAACTGACTCAAGGACAAGTCTGGTCTCTGTGTTCTTAAAAAATTGGCAATGAAGAGGTCGCGAGCCACCGGAGGTAAACCTGTAAGTGTATGACAAAAACCAAGCACCGCGGGCATTGCCAGCATCGTCCAGCGTCACCCAGCCGCTCATCGGGTGCTTGCCTAAAGTTTGCCCTTTTTTTGTATTAATTTGAGTTAACAATCTTGTGAAACGACGGATGATTGATGTGCTCATCACAGTACTAGGAAACGAAGCCTATATAACGCTCCGAAAATTAATATCTTCAAAAACGCAAAAACAAAATTGCAGGTAGAAGAGGTTATAATTGTAATGCAATTAAATGCAAAGGCGCAAGCGAGCTGGACAAGAATGACAAAAATAATCCCTGGAGAAGGGGAACAAGAGAGACAAAGGACAAACACAAATCTCCAAACACAGCTAGGTGACTGGTGCGCGACCGAAAATAATCCTTTCTCCAGGGATAATTTTTGGTCATAAGAGAGGTGCTCTTGAAGAATTTCAAGCCCAAGCTTTTTGTCGTTACGGAGCGCAGAAACTTCTACAAACGAGTCCTAGGACGCCAAGAGCCACCGAACGAGCTCATCATTGGACCGAAGGGGTAGGCGACGGACTTGCAAACTTAGTTCGTTCTTGAACGAGATAATGAGGCACCAGATTGGTTGACAGCTTACCAATTGCCAACCAATTTGAGGCACGGCAGCCAGGGGGTTTCTGTTCTCTACTTTGTTTTAACAGCTTCCTTTACCCCCACGCTTTGTTTTGACTTATAGCACTGTTAAATATACTGTCGCGTAACAGGTGAATCCGGAAGCTAGCATTTAAAGAACATTCATGCCTTACCATTGCTGGCCTGGTGCACTTGCTGCGGACTTCACAGAGTCGTGTTTTGTTTGTCCTAAAAGCGCAGCAAAAAATTATTTCCGGCACGAATGAAGACTCTATATAAAGTCACGCTGGCGATTGTTCATGATTAATAGACCTAAGACCTGAATGACAACGAAAAAAAAAAGGGGGAGGGGTCATATCAAGATATAGTTGAGCCCATGGCCGTACCGACTTGGCCCCCCCCCCCCCCAGTTCTCAGAGGTGGGGGGGGGGGGGGGGAGGGGGCAAGGCATGTATGTGTCTTGCCCCCCCCCCCCCTTAAAACAAGCGCCACTGGGCAGGGCAAACACTGGCCGGCGGCGCACGTGGAATACCCGCCCCCCGGCCCTGGGGGGGGGGGGGGGGGGGGGGGGGGTGGAGGGGGGGGGGTTGGAGAGTTGGTTTGCTTTTCCATTCAAAAAAAAGTTGGCACGCCACTGCTTGAGCCCTTGTAAAGATTCATGTTTGTCTGTAATAGTTCAACGCAAGCCCGCATTTTCCGAAACTTGCCTATAATCGAGTCCTGATACTCACTAAGGAGTGGGAGGATGAACTCTTACTTTGTAAACAATAAAGTTAGACACCGCACAAGGTCTCACGTATTTTCAGGATCTTTTTCTGCCTTCTCCTTCAGTTTTGAAATAGTTTAGCAGTGCATACTTTTTTTTTTTATTTTCGAGTGCGAGCGTATGCGTGTGCGCGTGTGTGTCTACGTGCACTCGTGTGTGCCCAAGCACGTTGGGGGTGAGAGCGGGGTTATGTTTCTATTTCTTATTGTTACCACACGGTAGTGGCCATGTCTCATCAATCGGGTAAGATGAGTCAACCATTCCAGACAGTCGCCCGAACTTTTTAAGTTATAAACGTGCGTGCGTGAGTCACTTTCCGTCCGTTTTAAAAGAATGAGGCCTTGCATAGCTTTGGGGGAGGGGAAATAAAGGGTAAGACACTCGGAATGAATCGGACAAGAAATATCCAACCAAAGGTCCGTGCAGACAGTGACCGACGGGAAGAGGATTCCCCGACGAGCCACGTCCGACGAGACAACTGCTGAAGGGTACTCAAGGTATGAGGTCACGATCCTCCGACTCTGCAGCATAAATCCCATCAGGCAACCCAGCATCACGAGCAGACGCAGCAGTGAGCGCAGCTTGCGCATTCTGGAACTGCAGAAGACGGAACATCGACGAGAATCCATTTCAGAAACAAAACAGTCGAACAATGTGTGTTATGAATACAATGGGGCGAAGGGATTACGCATAAATAATGCATCCCCTCAAGCCGAACGAATTGCTTCCTACTTTGCTTTTTTCTCGTGTATTCGTTTTGTCCGCGTGCAAACTTTTCACGGTTTCTGATGCGATAGCATTCTTTAGCTGCTTCACCCTGTTTTCGCTATATATTATGTATACGCTATCTGGCCTCGAACGCGCCTTGCGTATGCGCGGTGCGCGCATACACCGTGCGTATGAGGAGGTGCTGGGCGGCAGCGCGGCCCCTTCGCACACGCTGGACGTCCGCATACGCACGACATCCACACGCGCAAGCGCATTGTGTAGGCAGACGTCGTCCTAGAGGTCGTCCTAGAGGTCATCCTTGAGGTCCACCGAGATGTTATTCTAAACGTCCTCTTTGGCATCGTCCTATAGCTGCTTTACCCGGTCGTCGTTTTTAACGTCGTCCTCTAGCTGCTTCACTCTAGGACCACAAGGACGTCGTCCTCCAGGGTGTATCTCGAAACAACCCATTCTTATTTGAACCCTTCTCGTTTTAACCCATTCGCAAAACGCCCTTCTCGTTTTAACCTTTCGCGTTTCGACCCCTTCTCATTTGAACCCGTTGTCATTTGAACACCGTAGTGAGGTATAGAAAGAAGGAAAAACAGTTGAGGATGAAGGTTGAAGATGAAGCGAAGCGGCACCATCTCTTGCATGGCACATGAAACAATTTTCCTTATGCCTGCGTGCCACCCCGAGTCTGTTGACGTAGCTACGTGGTCACAGGGTGACGTGGTTTCAAAAGTGCTAGCGCAGATTCGGTACTTCATTTCTCTTCTGTCGCCGTATGTCGTAAGATGTAGTCGTGTGGAGCGGATGGATCATTGTGCTAGTCGTGTGTTATTGCTTGTAATGGCCAATTCGGGTGTTCATTTTCCCTGAAAAAAGTTTTCCCATATCTTCGGCAAGGGCGTTCGCATGGTCAAAGGCTGGCGGGTGCAAGCTTTTCGGGTTGCGCTTCTCAGGCGTGTACCGGCAATTTACCAGCAGAAGATTTCCCGAGCTCCAAGAGGCCGGGCAGCTTGTCTGCCAGTTTGTATCCAGTATCGTCACATCCGAATCGGGATAGGGAACCAAACGAAACAATGCTCGCTGAGGCGGCAAATAGCGGGTTCGAGTGGCAAACGAAGCCATCGAGACAGGCACCCTTTTGTGCTCTGAGACAAGATAGCAAAAAAAACGAAGAGAAATATAATTTATGTTTCAAAGAAAGTCAACATTTTTGGAAGAATTTATCCAGCCTGAGCAAGGTATGTTTGCTCTGAGACACGAGCTGCATCATACATCACATTATTTTACAACTCTGTAATAACAAGTTGTTACACCGCTGAAAAAATAGTATGCATAGTGATGCAGTTTGAAACTTGAACACGCATTACAATTTCAAGGAGGGTGGGTGCAATGAGAAGACTGAGGATTCCAAAAAAGGTACTAGAGAGTTTTAGTAGATCGTTCCGATACCCCCAATAGCCCCGGTAACGATACAATGCATGCGCAAGGGAGGCGATGGCGGAGTATCGGGTACCGTTATCGGAGTCATGGGAACGATCTACTAAAACTCTCTACTAACAGTAAACAGAATATGGAAAGTGACGCTGGCAAGCCTCCGTGGCAACAGTTAATCGAAAATCCAAACAAAGTTTATTGAAATTTGACGCGCGTGCGGGCAGCACCACACTGATTTATACATCTGCCCTTTCATTGATTTTATATTTTAATATTCTGTCAGCTGTACGGACTGTGGTAATGCCAATATTTTGAAAAGTTTTGTGTAGCCGCTTCTGTTTACACACATCTCAAAGAGTTGTAGTTTATGTTGGCGTATGCAGCGTGCTCATGGTACCATAGAATCATCGAAGAAGTTAACAGAGCTCACTCGCGACCCAATCAAATAAAAACGCCAGTTCATTGTGCTTTGCATTCGGGTGGAGAGGGTCACGGGATGCGCCGCTGGCGCGTTTTTCGTCGCCGGTGCCACAGGCAAGGGCTCGAAGGCAATTAATTACCCGAATTCGCCATAAATACCGCAGAAAGATTGCGAGATCATGATGTTGGATTAATTTAGGTTCGAAATGAGAGAGGTTAAAATGAGAAAAGTCTTTCTGACAATGGTCAAAACCAGAAAGTATGTTTTGAGAAAATTTGAAATGAGAAAGGTTAAAAATAGAAAAGTTGTTCTGAGAAGGGTCCAAACCCGAAAGTTTGTTTTGAGAACGGTTTAAATGAGAAAGGAAGAAACGCGAAGGTTGTTTTGCGCTGGGTTGAAATAAGAAGGTAAAAACGAGAAGGTAGAAATGCGAACGGGTTCAAATGAGAACCACCCGTCCTCTAGGACATCGCCCTCGGCACTGTCCTCGACGTCGTCCTAGACGTCGTTCTAGCAAGCAGATAAACCAGCGCCGCGAATACACGGAGCGGCAGCACGTACACATCCCCATTTTCGCCCGAGCTACGGAGCAATTATCGGTTTGAGTTGAGCTAGTTGGTACATGGCCAATGATGGTGGTGAAACAACTTAAACATTCAACGATTACTCACAAACAGTACAGGACAGGACACACACACAAAGCTGCAATGATGGTCGGGAAACAGCTTGAACATTAAACGAATACACATAGACAGAAGATCAAACGATTACAGGTAGACGAACCAAAAACTCAATTTCGAAGTGGCGCGTTGCAGTCGCACTGACGTCAATGATTGCGTCGTGAACCATTCATGAAAAAGAGTGTTTACTCAAAATTTGTGTATTCAAAGTAAGCTGGGTCATGAGCCTCCTGACGAATGCAGTTGATATTCATAGAGAACAAACCAAAGTGGTTTCTGCAGCCAGATTATGCTTTCAGTTACGTGACTCTTTAACGCGATAGCGTTAAGGAGCTTGTGTCGCAGAAAATCAGGCTTCGGCGTTGGTGGCGTCATGACGGGAAAATTCTAATTGGTCGATAGGATCATGACGTCACAGCCACATTAGCTCGAGCAGGAATTTCAAACAACCCACGACGCTCACGTGAAACGTGATGTCACGCGTTCAACGAAATTGATTAAGAAATGAGACGTTTACAATTCGCTGTAATACCGAATTAGAGCGCAGCTCTTGAAGAGGAGGAAGAAAGGGTACAGAGGAGGAGGAGGGACATACCCTGCTCTCCGTACCCTCCCCTTTTGCTGCGCTGCCGGAGCGGGAAATTCGCAGTAAATTTCCCGCTCTTGAAAAGGAAGAGGGGAGGGTCCGGAGAGGAGGGTATGCCCCTCCTCACCGTCTCCTTCTCCTCTCCTCCTCCCGTCCTCTTCTCCTCCTCCTCTGCTCCTCCCCCTGCCCTCCTTTCCTTCTCCTCCTCCTCCTCCTCTGTTGAAGTATTTTGATTTTGCGATATACCGTGCTAAACAATCTGAAGCCTTGTTTACATGAAAGCGACTTCAGCGCATCGACTCCACTCGTTCTTCGAACGAAGCCGACGCGGCAACGTTTACATGGATTTAAAATAGTTTGTTGTTGCGCGAGTTGGTGAACGTTTCGATACATGGTTCTGCGCAAAAAAGACGGACACAAGAGAGAGAAACAAACACGAGCGCAACTTACAACTGTATTGAGGAAACCTTTAGAAAACATACAGATATATCGTCAACTTCAATGCGTCCACGCATGCGTCGTGTCACTATCACACGCTCATCACAGAAACTTATCAAGGAAGCGTTTTTCAGCATTATACAAACTTACCGAGGTATCGCTCACACATAGGTCGCCTTTCTTTTTGATAAAGAAGGCTTCCAACAGCTCACGTGCTTTTTGTCCCTTACTTCCGTCCAAAAATGCAGTGTCCGAAAAACGTGGCTCACACTTACAGTTTCTACAGTGCGCAGGCAAATGTGCCCCGTCATTAGTCTTTAAATTTTGAGCATGCTCCCTGAGACGGTCGTTGGCACACCTTCCCGTTTGCCCCACGTATGTCTTCCCACACGTGAGCGAGATTTCATAGACGACTTCTGTTTTGCAGCCAACAAACGGCCTGGCATGCTTTGTGCTGCATCCTCGCTTCTGTCTGCCTTCTCCAGTAATGCGGGGCAGAGTTGGCCGAGTTTTGTCGGAGCTGCAAACACAATCGGCACCCCATGTCTGTTCGCAACCTTCTTGAGGTTATGCGAGAGTTTGTGCCCGTATGGTACCGCTTCAGGCCTCACATTCCTCAGTGTTGACTGCATCCTTTTTCCAGCAGTGTGTCCCTTCACTCTTTGCAGGATGGTTTCCGCCACACTCCTCAAGACCGAATCAGGGTTCGGTCCTGCACTGTGAATTGTTTAGTGCAGTTAAGGAGTGCATTGACTTAAATGGAGTTGTTTCTTTCCAGAACACAGCAGGAGTCTCAGTTAAAGATTTTTTAAACTTACTAGAAGCGTACCTTAACAGCACTTCTATTTCCTTTGACAATCAACTTTATTTACAAAAAAAAAAAGGCATATGCATTGGTTCGTGCGTAGCCCCTATATTATGCAACATTTTTTTAGCAGCAATTGATTGGACGCTTGAGTAGGCTCTTAATGATTTTAATGTTTGTAGGGTGCTTAGATATGTGGATGATTTTTTAATTGTTTTTAAAAAGCAGACCTCTTTGACGTACACTGATGGTGTGAGTGAGGTTTTACAGGTTTTTACACGCCATGGCAAAGGCTTGTCTTTTACAAATGAGCTGCCCAACCAGGGAAGCCTTCAGTTTTTAGACTTGAACCTTTTGTTCTTAGAAGAACACGTTTGCTGGATGTATTCCCCGCGGTCTCGAAAGGAACTCCTGCCGTATGACTCAGCCCATTCAAAGGTAGTTAAAAAAGGAATTGCTAGCCTTTGCCTTGAGTCCGCCCTCAGAAAATCGTGTGCTCACAGGATGCAGGCAAGCTTTAGCAACCAATTGGCTCGACTATTATCAGCGGGCTTCCCTGATTCGGTCTTGAGGAGTGTGGGGGAAACCATCCTGCAAAGAGTGAAGGGACACACTGCTGGAAAAAGGATGCAGTCAACACTAAGGAATATGAGGCCTGAAGCGGTACCATACGTGCACAAACTCTCGCATAACCTCAAGAAGATTGCTAACAGACATGGGGTGCCGATTATGTTTACAGCGCCGACAAAACTCGGCCAACTCTGCCCCCGCATTACTGGAGAAAGCAGACAGAAGCGAGGATGCAGCACAAAGCATGCCAGGCCGTTTGTTGGCTGAAAAACATAAGTCGTCTATGAAATCCCGCTCACGTGTGGGAAGACATACGTGGGGCGAACGGGAAGGTGTGCCAACGACCGTCTCAGGGAGCATGCTCAAAATTTAAAGACTAATGACGGGGCACATTTGCCTGCACACTGTAGAAACTGTAAGTGTGAGCCACGTTTTTCTGACACTGCATTTTTGGGTGGAAGTAAGGGACAAAAAGCACGTGAGCTGTTGAAAGCCTTCTTTATCAAAAAGAAAGGCGACCTATGTGTGAGCGATAACTCGATAAGTTTGTATAATGCTGAAAAATGCTTCCTTGATAAGTTTCTGTGAGGAGCGTGTGATAGTGACACGACGGATGCGTGGACGCATTGAAGTTGACGATATATCTGTATGTTTTCTAAAAATTTCCTCAATACAGTTGTAAGTTGCGCTCGTGTTTGTTTATCTCTCTTGTGTCCGTCTTTTTTGCGCAAAACCATGTATCGAAAAGTTTACATGGATGCGCACCAAGCCCTACACGAGAGTGGCGCCACGCCGTGTCAAAGCTCGAAGTTATGCAGTTCTGGCCCCAGCCGCGCCACGTTTTCCGGTGCATCGCACGTGAAGGCCTTTCGACGCGTTCAGTGAACGTAAAGATCGTGCTGGCTGTCTTCGGTGCTCTGGAAGAAGTTACGAGACGGAAGAACGATCAAAACCCAAGCGTTTAGAGCTCCAGGCCGGGCCGCCTGGTCAATGGACCAGAGGCGACGTGTGTGCACACGCTTTGAGGAAGCCTCCGCGCTTCGCCGCGCCAGACCTCGCCGATCGCGACCGGACCAACCGGACCCCGAGTCCGAAAGGCTCCTTCCTGCGCAGCCAGGAACGGCACCAAGGTAGGAGCTGCTCGTTCTGCGCTCTACAGTGCTCGGAGCTCTCGGTGTCGTTTGTGCTTGCGCCGAAGCCTTTGGGACCTCTTCGGACGCGCAGGTCGTACTTCGCAAGGCTTGGACAGGGTCCGCCTTCATTGAGCAGCTCCCCTATATTCCGCTTATTTATGATGGCAATAAAAGCTCGCGTTTGTTCTCGGGAAAAAAAATTGCGGGAGACCGTACGGGACCGCTCTCCGCGCCGCCGATGACGTTGGCATATTCTCAGCTGTTCACTCGCTCCCGCAGCGAGCGCCTTCCCATTATCTTCTCCGTTCCAAAATGCGATGCGAACTCTGTTTACATGGGCTGAATGAATGAGCACTCGCCATCTCGATCCACCTCTGTCTAGCGACCTGAATGCGATGCGCTTTCTTTGCGCATTATGCCGTTTACATGACCGCATTGAATGCGACAACTGGATTCGATGCGACTAAGTCGCATTCGTGTGAACGCGGCCTGAGAAAGATATATATATATATATATATATATATATATTTATATCCGTTTCTTTTGACTTTCGGCGGGTTCGTAAAACTTTGATTCTTTGGATGAAGTGCGGTTCATTCATCAGCATATGTTCGTTTATATATATATATATATATATATATATATATATATATATATATATAACGTGCATGGTGGCGGGAAGCCAAAAGCGCGGGTATAACTGAAAAAAAAAAAAAAACTTGGTGAAAACAGCAGCAACGGACGGTTTATTCTTCCACGTTTCGGCCGAGAGTCCGTCCTTCGTCAAGAAGACCTCCTATAGGCGCCCGTCACCGGCTTGAGCGGCGTCGCCGTCGGATAACCGCGCATTGCATTATGGGACATCTTCCATAATGACGTCACAAGGGCCACGACTGACTCACGAGGGTCACTAAGGCCACGGGTGATGTCAGGAGTGACGTCACCGGGGGGGGGGGGGGGGGGGGGGGGGGAGGGAGGGAGTGCTCCTCTGGGCGCCTCAATACTCGCACCGCAAAACTCAAACGAGCACTCAGCGGAGTTCAATTCGACATTCATGATTTGGCATTCACAACTATAAAGAAGTGCTTAGGTTTTCTCAGAATTTTCTTTTTCTTCTTTCTTTCTTTTTTAAATGGAAGGTCACCATCTCTTTACAGTATAGCCGTTTTGTAGTGACGGCAGCGGTAGGGGGGGGGGGGGGGGGGGGGGGGCTGTTTGCTTACGCTTCAATTCTGTAAATTCTGGACGATATGTTAAATCTATCGAGACTCCACTCAAGGCATTAAAAAAATTACAGAAGGACGGTTCAGCTTCGTCTTTAAGAGTGGAACGCGATTGGTAAATATAAACCCACGTTCATTCCCAAGCCTTGCAAGCACATAGGATCGGCAAATAAATTACTCATTGACCAATCAGAATTTTCCCGTCTTACAGACGCCGACGTCAACGCCGGCTTTTCTGCTACACGGGCTCCTTAAAGGGATACTTCAACGAAATTTGAGATATTCCTGTCGTGTTCAAAAATAGGTTGAATATGATCCACAATATCCGTAAATGACAATCGCACGTTTGTATTTTGAGCCTGGTGGCTGTATTTTTCGTTATAAACGGCCCACTCTGGCAAGCGCTCGGAGAAGGCCCAGCAGAGACCACGTGACATCCAACGCAATCGTGACGTAGGTCGTCTCAAGACGAGCAAAACTACGGCGAGGCTGACGTCGAGAGGATGGCCCTAGTCGTTCCAGCCACCGAAGGGGCTGCTTTTGTACAAATTTTGAG